>NC_092513.1:9595000-10845000 GCF_047511675.1 Marmota flaviventris | reverse complement strand
GCAAGTCAGATTTATACCCTCAGCATATAGACAATTAGAAGAGAATATCACTGAAGAAAAGCATTTGTTTTGGTGAATAGAGGGTTAAGAAGCCATTGGGTTTTACTTTTTAGGTGCTGGAATATAACTATATAAGGAGAAAGGTCTGTGACCTTTAGCTATGAATGGAGAGAAATGTGGGTGTTAAAAACCAGGAACTATTCTTTTGGAACTAAAATGAAAGCAATTAATTTTAAATTAATTATACCATTTATTTAAAAGGATTTTATATAAGATTATTGTTTAAAATATGACAAGGACTATGTTAGAAGATATAACATAAGAATAGAAATTGAAAACAACACTGATACATGCAAAACATAGATGCATCTCCAAACATTACATGTTGTTATAGAAACAAGGCACAAAAGAATTACTTACTGTACAGTTTCATTTATATTAAATTCTTGAAAAGTTGCAATTGTAGTGACAGACATTAAAGCAGTTTTCAAGTACCTTAAAAGGGTTTTATGTTCCTTTTAAATGGCCACAACCAAATTTTAAAAATGTGTATCTAATTGATTAAGCTGTGCAGCTAAATTCTGAATTTTATCAATAATACCTTAAAAATAATTTTAAAAATTTAACTAAGAAAACTGTTTCTCAGGACTAAAATGTGAATACTATCTTTTTGGATTTCATTAAAATATAATATCTTAAGTTTTCACCAAAAGGTTACATCTAACTTTTAGGTTGTTATTAAAATATTCATCTTGGTAATTTTCTTTTACTTAATGTTAACACTTTTCTTTTGTGCAAATATTGAATTTATGATCTTGGCATCATTCAAATAAACTTGTCACATTTCCTTAATTTCTCTGCCTTGAACTTATGCCACAAAACCAAGCAGGTTTTGCCCAGCTTGCTAATATGTCCTCTGAGTTATGAGCTTTTGAGTGGCCTTGGACTATGTCACATTAGCAAACTGTTCAATTTTTTTATACTCATTGAGCTCTGAGATTTTAAGATGACAGGAATTTGATTAAGTCCCAAAATAGAAATGAAAGAAAAAGGGGTATCAGCTCAGAGTACCGAAGAAATTTCTATGTCAAAATCCGAGTCAAACTGTGTTAGAAACCCACACCTAGTGGCGAGAGTTCAATACTATCTTTCTAGAATAGGGAAATCTGAATTCTAGTCTGACTTATGAAATCTCTCTTTTTTCTTGGATGGATCATTTAACAATTCTGCCTCAGTTTATCTTCAAAGTAAATATAATTATATTTAAAACCTAAAACTGTCCTCGGTAAGAAAGAAAAAAAAATATTTAGGAAAATAATAATGAACTTGCTATTTTGGTAGAAATTTGAGAACTGCGTAGAGTGGATACTCAGCATTACAGCGTAGGTTAATGAAACTGATTCCCTCTGCTCAGTTTTACTAACCCTCCCAATACTCTATTTTACAGTGCATTGATTTGTTTATTCAGTCATATGGAAAGTACTTACCTAGGTCCTATTTAAGTTTTGTCAGTTACTGTGACGGGACTGTGTATACATTGTTAAGCAGAACAAATCCATTCTTAGTTCTCACATTGTTTACAGTCTAGTGGAAGGTAGACATCAAGCAAATCATCATTCTGGTAAGTGCTCAATTACAAGATGAAATAAGTGCTTTGATTGGGGGCGGGGGGACACAGCTCTGCAACAGCACAAATTGATGAGATCTTACCTCTATTGGAAGGGAGTAGATGGAACCAGCTAGGCTTTCTTGGGAAGTGATCCTTGGATTTTAATAGGAAGGTGTATAAAATCAGGAAACTGTATTTAAGACAGAGAAAAACATTAGAGGCAGAGATTCTGTGGCAGGGATGATAAATAGTCCAGTATGACCAGAACACTGTTGTGTCAAGGGTATCATGATTATAAATGAGGAGGAGAGGTGGGAGATGAGTACCAAATTGGACCTGCAGTGTATAATGATGTAGCCATTACAGATAAAGCCACACACCCCCCCACCCCGTTGTCCACTGCTTCTGTGTCCAAAGCCAGCAACATTTCATCCCAGATCATTCTTCAGGGTCACATCTTTCTCACTTTCCTCTTCTGCCTCCTTCTTTCACTTGTAAGTTCTCTTCTTTACATATGGGAATCAGGTGGGTAATCTGGAATACTCTCCCTATCTCAAGGTCTGTATTCTTAGTGGCATCTTCAGATCCTTTGGGCACATAAAGGTAACACATTCACAAGTCTGAGTGGTTTGGACAGAGCACCTTTGGGAGTTCAGTCATATTGTGTCTATTGGCAAATCCCTCATATCTGAGTGGCATGCTTTTCAATAAGATGTGACATTGATCAGCTTAACCCTCTTGCAAATTAAATCAGAAAACAATTGTTAAGGCTGATGTAATCAAATTATGTATTAAGAAACACAGCTTCCAAAAAGAAAAAGGAAAAAATAGGAATAGATTTTATTACTTTAATGCAATTAGCTCTAGGAATCCTGCAGGACAAGTAGGTTGGTAAACCAGCAACAGGAGTTCAATGTTGCAATGTGTGAGCCTCTCCATTGGACTCAGGAGGAGTTTTCAAAATAAGGTGACCCATGAACCTGTCATAAAGAGAAGAATACATTTATTAAAGAAAGAAAAATGCTCTTGAATCATATGATATGCTTTAAACAATTAATTTCCCAAAGGTTTATGGTGAGCATTAGCAGTCTTTCTCAATAAGACCCAGCAATACCTTCATGAAAATGGTTTTCTCTGAGGAAGATAACTTGCCAATCTTCAAATAAATTTAAAATATACACTTAATTTTCTACATATATTTTCCAATCTTTTAAAATCGTTGATAGGTAGAATGCTCACAGTTATTGTCCTCTTTTTTTTTTTTTTTTTGAAAATTTAAGACAGATGCTACTGCACTAAATGAATAGCCAATGATTAAAAATAGTCTCTTTCATACACAGAGTGTATTCTCAAAAATCCTCCTCGAAGGCGATTCCTCTTAAGTCTTCTCTTGCTCCACCATTTTTCTCCAGAATAAGGCCAAAAACCTGGCTCTGTGTTCCAGGGGAACCATTAATTGAGGCTTTATGTTTTACTTAATTCTCTCCACATTGTGATTTCTAACAAACTTCTGTGAATCTTGAACTAAGCTGTAAACATTTTTGAAAAAAGGGACAATATCTTCCTCAATTTCATAATCCCAATTTCTCAAACATTGTATAGCGAAATCTGAAAAAAATATTTTCAAATTAATATCTTGTTAAATACACCTTTTTAATAAGATCATGTTTAAGACAGTGACGTAGGTTCTAATTTATCTGCCTTAATAGATGAAGGAGTTACAGGGATTTATCAACATGCACACATTTTTCCCTATTCATAAGCAACTGCTAGAACCTGAACTGGAATCCAGATGCACTTGTCTTCTGAGCCTTCCATTTAGCCTCTACAAGATTTTGGCTCTGCTTGGACAGATGGAATGAAGAAGAAGAAATGGATGTTTCGTTCCCAAAACACAATGCCTGACGGCAGGGGAGACCCAATCTCCAAAATCTAGAAAGAATTATTCAACAAAGCAAGCTTGATGGAACCCACTATAGATTTGGGTTGACGATGGTGTCAGAAATTCTGTGATAGGAGATCACTCAAAACTTCCTTTGAACAAATAGCCTGCTGCCTCCTGCAACCATGTTAAAGGAAATACCACAGGATTCCACTTGGCTACTTTGTTTTGTCCTTTTTATATATACAAGTAAATTTTAAAAGTTCAACATTCAATATTTTTCATAAATAAAGTGCTTCATTTTGGATTGCTTTAATTTACCGAAAAAGAAGCTCTATGTATCATAAATAATAAATAAAGAAAACATTGTTGCAGCAACTTGGAAGGCAGTCATAAGGGAAATAATTTATTTCCAGTTTTCAGAAAGAAAAATCTAAAGGCAAACAAACCCTCAGGCGAAGATGTGACATAAGAGTAAGAGCCTACAAGCCAAGTTCCTGCTGTTTTGTGTGCTTTTCTCCAAACGGGAATAGCCCAGGCTATGCAGTCTGGCTAAACTGCCTTGGGTTGTCCACCATTATTCTCTGGTTGGGCATATGGATTCAAGGAATAACAGGAATCCAGGCTGTAATACTGTATGCGGTGGAAAAGGAGATCTATGTAAAACAGGTCCTCCTTAATGAGCAGAGTAGGCTACTTTGCCTGGGGTGACTCAATGTTCTTATCAAAAAACTTTCCAGTTATTTCAGGGACTCAGACTCCAGGGAGGTCAGGACTTTCTGTGACCTAGAGAGAGGCCTAATACTAACATAAAGAATATAATTGGCCCGAGAATTATAGAGTTTGTGATTAAAAGAGGAGAATTCATTTTATAGCTTTTAATTTGGTAATGGAATTTTAGCCACAGGCAGGCAGCACATAGAAGAAGACATAGCTGAGTGATATGGTAAAAGGAAGGCCATTGTCCTATCTTGTCAAATGTGAGCATTGCCATTAAAGTGGATTCAGCAGGTAAGGAGAGAAACTAAATTATCAGTGGGTGTTTTACACTGGATTGAATGGGTGATCTCATTTCAACTTTGGATTCCACTGCTTTATACATTTAAAAAAAATTAGTTGTAGATGGACACAATACCTTTATTTATTTATTTTTTATGTGATGCTGAGGATTGAACCCAGTGCCTCACACAGGCTGAATAAGTGCTCTAACACTGAGCCACTACTGCAGCCCCTTGCTTAATACATTTTTAAAGAAATCTCCAATAGTTGAAGGATCGATAACCTGGTTCACAAATTAACTGCTGTCTAATTATAAAGTTAGTGCATTTTTCAACTGAACATCAAAGCAAAAAAAATAAGCTTGAGTTCCCATAATTCCTTTCTCTACTGTTGTATCCTGGACGGTCACCTCCAAGGAAAACTTAAAGCTTCTTCAAGGGTGTGTGCAAAGACCACATTGGTTGGAATGAAATGCTGCTGACAGCAGCATTTACTAATGGGAAACTATGGATTTTCGAATCTCAGAGCAGACAATTACAAAGTGCACAAACTTCTTGGAGATATCTCCTCCTTTTGTCTGGAAATCAATTGTCCTGATTTGGTATAGAAATGATCATATTTAACCCTTTGTGAAAATAATTAAAAATAAAGAAGTGTTTATATTCATTGTCTGGATGGTGAAATGAAATCTTATTATCATATGGCTGAGATGTTCGAAAATATTTTATCATTATAGAGTGTAGAAATAACCTCATTTTGTAATAAGGCTTATTTTTTGGTTAAAAAATGTTTTATGTTTTGTCTCTTTAAATTCTAAAAATGGATTTGGGCTCTCATATTTTTCATTAGAATCTCAATTAGAAAAAACTCTTTATTATGGGTTATGACAAAAGATTATGGCAGATGGGGAGTGGGTAGTAAAATTCTGTCTTTCTAGCTTTCTTATATCTCTTAGGCATTTTTGAATTTTCTTTTTTACTCAAGAGTTTCCTTAGAGCTATTACTTCAAAACTCTTGTCTCTTCTTTCCCCTCTAAAATATTTTCAGATAATTCTTAAACAGTTTTCTAGTTAGGATACTGAAGAACGACGTTTACCTTCAGGTATAAATTTCTGAGCTTTACCTCTTTTCTCCTATGCTGAGATTTTCCTTTCTTTTTTCTATTGTTAATTTCATGAGTAACAGTTAAAAAGAAAACATTAAAATTCTCAAAAGGTACCCAAGAATTATTAAAGCATTTAAAATGCACTTTTAGACCTGGTTGATGCTTTATGCCCATAGCAATCTTGCTAATGAGACCATTTACATTCATGAAATAAAAAGATGGTCTGTAAAAGCCATGAGATACATTTTTATACATTTAAATACATTAGAGGTGTTATCTGAATATTTGAATTGCAAGGCCAAGAGCCTCAATTATTTGAGAAGCATATTTAAAATAGCCAAGTTCCAGTTACAAAGAACGGTTTAAATTTTTTAAGTTTTATATTGCCAGGATATCATTTATAATGGGTGTTAATGATTATTCTTATTTAAAAATGAAACTGTGCTATTTCTTGTTGAAGTGGATCATTAAAGCTTATTTTCATAATTTTCAGTCAATGTAATGCTATACTCGAGTCTCATAGTGTTTAAAACATTCCCTGATTCCAGTAAGTTGAGTCAGCTACGCTAGCTGTTTCTGAATATTAAGGTGCCATTTTGATAACTAAAGCAGGACAGTATTTAGGATATAGTTTACCTAGCTCCTTTCTTCAATATTGAGGGAATTTACACAAAACCTGTATTTAGTCATTCCACAATGTATACAGTTTTCCCTCATTATCCTAGGGAATTGCTTTCAGACACCCTGCAGATACCAAACTCTGAAAATGGTCAAGTGCCTTACCTAAAATGGCATAGTATTTTCAAATAACCTACAAATGTCCTTCCGTGTACATTAGGTTACTTATAACACACAACACAATGTACTTGTTATATAAGTGGTCGCTTTACTATATAGTCTAGGAAATAATGATTGCAGTGAGAAGAATGTTCATGTCTAGTTAGACACAGTTTATTTCTGAATATTTTCCATGTGTGGGCGGTTGACCCCACAGTTGTTAAACCCATAGACATGGAGAGTCTACTGTAATACTTCAAAAGTTCATGCTGTATATAATATACAATTTTATTCATCAAAACTAATTCTTTAGAAAAAAAATAGATAACTTGTCTAAAGTCACACAGTGAGTGTTTGACCTAGTATCTGAGCCCAAACATGCTGGTCACATACTTTAGGACACCACCCCTAATACACCTATATGCTTTGTTCTCCATGGCTGTCTCAGCCAAAAGAAAAACATTAGAAGCCCTCATTAAAAAACATTAAAAGCCCTCAGCCAAAAGAAAAACATTAGAAGCTTACTAATATGTCAGTTGTATATTTCAAATATTTTTTAAAAAGAAAAATGCAGCCAGGAGCAATGGCACAAACCTGTAATCCCAGCGGCTCAGGAGGGTGAGGCAGGAGGATCATGAGTTCAAAGCCAGCCTCAGCAAAATGCAAGATGCTAAGCAACTAACTGAGACCCTGTCTCTAAATAAAATACAAAACAGGGCTGGGGATGTGACTCATTCAGCATGTTCAACCCCTGGTGCCCACGTCCCCACCCCAGAAAAAAAGGAAAATGCAACTTATTGTTTTACAAATGATTTGTCCATTTCATTTCCTTTCAGTTCAGCAATATCAATGAAAATAAGGCTAGTCTGCATAAAAACTGAATCATAACAACTTCAAATTTTCAAGCATATATCTACTTCCCATTGAACTGGCCATTGACCTTCAATAGTCAGAAAAAAAATATTGTGTGTATATATATATATATATATATATATATATATATGAATGATGGTGTCATTTTTTTCACTTTTTAAATTTTAATAGGTTTTGATTTTTTAAAAAACATTTTTATGTTCACAGCAATATTCAGCTGAATAAGTTATCACCTGATCCACCATCATCAATATACTCCACCAGAATAATTAGTGTGGCACAATCCATGAAACAACCCGGACACATATTTATCACTCGAAGTCCATAGTTCATGTCATCTTTTTCTCTCAAGGTTTTATATTCTATGCTTTGCAATGTCATGATGAAATCCAACATTATACTACCACACAAAGAATATCTTCACTGCCCTAAAATCATCTATATTCTGCCTGTGCATCCTTCCCTCCCCTCTAATCCCTGAAAACACTGATCTGTTTATTATCACTTAATCTCACTTTTTACAGATCATTGTTTGGTTCATATAGCATGAAGCTTTTGCACATAGGCATCCTTTACTTACTAATATGCCTTTAAATTTTTTCCCATGTCTTTTCATGACATGATAGTTCTTTTCAACTATGAATATTCCATTTTCTAGATGCATTTTCATTTACTTATTCATTCACCTAATGAAAGACATCTCTGTTGCTTCCAACTTTGGTAAATTATGGATAAAATTTCTGTAAGAGTCCATGCATATGTTTTTGTATTGATATAATTTTTCAGTATTTTCTGATGATTATGAAGGAGCACAGGTTCTGGGTAGTCTAGGAAGTGAAGTGTGTCAATCTTGTTAGTTTCAAAAGAATTGTCAAATTTATTTTTCAAAGTGGCCATGCCATTTAGAACTTTAACCATCAATGAAGTAGTTCCCATTGCTTCACATCCTTATGAGCTTTTGGTGTTCTGACTGTACTAGATTTTGGATATTTTGAACGTTGCATGGTAGTATTTCATTGTTCTTTCAACTTGTAATTCACTATTATTTTTTAATAGGAGCATGAGCCACACACACGTGTGCACATACTTGTGTAGTGATTATATGCTGCAAATTTCTATTTTTTAAGTTGTAAATTGACAATTTATAATAGTCCAAATTAGTGATATAAAGTATGATATTAAATTTATCAATTAATGTGGAATAATGAGTTGAATCTGGTTAACATCTGAATCAACTCAAAAATTTAATATTTTATTTGTTTGCAGAGAGAACCTTTTAAATTTGGTCTTAGTACTTTTGAGATGTTCAATACTCTATTATTAAATAAATACACCATACTGTGCAATAAAACTGCAGCAAATTTCCTCTTGTCTCAGATTTTGTGCTCTTGACCAACATCTCCACATTCCCCCACCACTAGCCTCAGCTCCCACCCACATCACCCCCAGGTAGTGGGAATGAAGTTCCCCTCTGTAGAATGGGCTGGCTAAGAAATAAAAGTTAAAGCTAAGTGATAGTCTACTGTGCAGATGTACTATATCATCTTTATCCACTAATATGTTGATGAAAACAGGCTGATTCCATGTTTAGGCTACTGTGAGTAAGAATGCGATGAACATTGGTGACACATACCTTTTCAACACCTGAATTTCCAAGCTAACTTTCTTTTTTGTGCTGTTATGGATGGAACCCAGGGCTTCCCACATGCTAGGTAAGCACTCTGCTACTGACCACCAGCCTCAGCACATGATTTCAAAGCTTTTGGATAAATACCCAGAAGTGGGATCAAGAGACCATAAGTTAATTCTATTTTTAGTTTTTTGAGGAATCACCATTAATTTTTCCATAACGGCCATATTAACTTACATTCTCACCAACTGTTTAGGAGGGTTTTCTTCTCTCTACATCCTTTATGACATTGGCTATGATCTTTTATTTAAAAGCCATTTCGACAGGTATGAGATGCTCTCTCATGATGTTTTTAATTAGCACTTCCTTAATGATTAGTAATGTTGAACAATTTGATTTTTATCTCTTGGCCCTTTGTATGTCTTCTTTTCCAAAATTTCCATTCAGGTCACCACTTGTCCCCTTTTTAATTGGGCTTTTGTTTTCTTGACATTCAAGTGTCCTTACATATTTTAAATATTAGGTGATTATGCATCTAGAAAAATGGCTCCAAACTAAAATATTCCTAGAGTTTCCTCTGCTATTACAGAGACATTATCATAAATATGTTCATAGACTTACATGAAGCAATGTCAACACCTCTATTTCCATGATTTTTTCCTTAACTAAGAGAATACTTCAATAGTTTGATTTGTATAAATTGTAAGTTTTTAATGAGCTAAAAACATATTTATATCTAAATAAAAAATACATATATCTGCAGAAATTAGCTCTGGAAAAGATTTGTAATTAAGTTAAAAATATTCAATGAAACTCCATAAACATTTGAATTTTATCAGAGTAGGCACATAATAAAAAATATAAGCCATATTTCCAAATAAGGAACTGAAAATATTTGTTTTCATGTTATGCCTTGATGCTTTAATTTTTAGTGATACCATGACAACATATTTAAATTATACTACATAAGCCAATATTTTTTTCAACTCTTTAAACTTATCTCTTGATATGTTACTCTAACAATGTTTATTTTATCAACACAGATTCATTTTGAACCTCTTGTGATATCCTGATGCTGAACTATCTGCTAAAAATATTAGTATTACAAAGTTGCTATTTTTTAATACATTTTGATTATTGTTAGTATTAACATTATTTCAGTCACAGAAATAAAACATTCTCACTCTAATGAACAATGGACTATCTACAAATGAGACAAATCATTTCTAGACAATGCTTCAGGGTGGAGAGTTAAAGTCTATTTTTTAATAAGGATAAAGAATTAGAGTCTATTTAATTTTTTCTGAATTTTTTTGCTTTTTTATAATTCTGTGTGATAATCTAAATTTTAAATTTTAATGGGTAAATTTGGTCATTTTCTAGATCAGACTATGTACATTACAATCAGTCTTAGTACCGGGCTCTCCACTCTTTCATGGTACATGGAGAGGATGACTAGTGTTGGTGTTGATTATCACCCTTCTCCAATCGTTTTCCTTCAGTAAACAAATTCTTTTGATTTTAGTTTTTTCTCTTTAACTAATCATACTTACAACTTTTTTTTTCTGCCACAACGGAGGAAGAGAAATCAAGAAGCCATGCATTAGCCTAAATTTTTAGTAAAAGAGAGAGATAAAAAATTAAGAAAAATAAAAATAAGTCATCTTGACTCACTATATGATCCCTAATCATCTAGATGCCATCTTTACTGTGGCAAAAATGACACTCCGCATTACTGACTTTTTTGGATCTTTCATGAACCTCTCAGAATCGAGTACCTTTTTGGTGATTTGATGGTAAGCAAAATAGACAGTTTTGCCCTTTTCTATTTATGGGCTAATGAAGGAGAAAACTGATATTCAGGGAAACATAAATGACTAATGTTAATGTTAAATCCCAAGTTTAATGATAGTAAAAAGTGGACATCATGAAGCAATTAAAGTGTGGTAGTTTAAAAGTGTTCTCCACAAATTCACTTCTTGAAATAGAACCCCCAGTGCATAAATTGCTGGTATTTGATGATGGGACCTATTTGCTTCAGGGTAGAGAGTTAAAGTCTATTTTTTAATAAGGATACAGAATTAGAGTCTATTTAATTTTTCTGAATTTTTTGCTTTTTTATAATTCTGTGTGATACTCTAAATTTTAAATTTTAATGGGTAAATTTGGTCATAATTAGGAGGACATGTGGGTAGGTCCTTTAAGATGGGATTAGTGGTTTTACAAGAAGAGGGATCCCAAGCTAGCAAACTTGCTCTGTTGTATGGCATCATAAGGCCCTCCCCAGGACCTAGCAGATGCCAGCGCCATGCTTTTGGTCAATAAGAGAAATAAAATTCTATTCTTTATAAGTTACTTTGTTTTTGATGTTTTGACACAGCATGAATTCATAGAATAAGATAGGGCATAACTGGGGAATTTAATCAGTTGCCCAGGTTAAGAAAGACTTCTGAGATCAATGATCTTTGAGCTAGACTATGACAAAATGCACAAAATGATGAATTTTTATGAGTCAATGAACAGAGTGTACATTGAGGCTCCTAGACAGACCAGGTATTAAAGGGAGATGAATTTGTCTGAGCAGGAAAGAAGGTGAAATCTATGCAGATGGAGGGTTAGGCAAGACTTGAAGGCAGAGCAGGGCAAGTTAAGGATTTATTACACTGGAACTGGTCTTCATGCAGTGGAACCACACTGAATTGTTCTAAATTAACTACCTTTGAATTTACAGAAGTTATTAAAGTTTCAGGAAAAAAAAAATTAGTGTAGGGGAGATGATGCTGTTAAACTCCAGGTATTCTGTGAATCTCTTCTGTTGAAACTGTTGCCAGAATAATAATGATAATTGTTATTTACTGAAATTTTAAAGCAAACTTTAAAGGTGGGCCCTATTATTTTAATTTTGTTATTATAATTATACCAGGCTTAGACAAGTTAAACAATCTGTAAAGGATAACACATTTAGTGAATGAAGTAACAGAATGTTCCAACTAGTTCTTCAACTCATAGTCCCAGGTGTTTGTTTTTTTGTTTGGGGGACAGGTTTTTTTTTTTTTTTGTTTTGTTTTAATCACAAATGCAATACTCTCTTTATCACCATCAAATCTGGCCTCTCATTCTGTTGGTCTGATCTAGAGCAAGGGGCTTCCTATGGTAGCCTAAGTAGGATACTGACATTCTTATCAAGACTCTATGACATAAATGAGAATACAACATGGAAACATTTTTTAAAAGAATAAGCAAAAAGCCTGTCACACAGTAAGAACTCAATAAATGTTATAATTTATTATTTTTATTGACCCCTTACAAGGTCTTAAATTCAATAAAATCATTTATTCCATTCTGTTTGTTTAGCTTATTAAAATAACCCATTTTAAAATGTTATCATTAGCTATTTTACATTAATAATTATATGCTATGACTATATACTAAAACATTCCCATTTGCCTGACTCTAATATTTTATATTGCTGGGTTTTTTTTCCTCTTTCATATTTGTTACATACTTAGTATTTATGCCACTCTTTCAGTTATGTGTTAATTCCTTTCTAGCAGGGTAAAAGTGGTTATTTGTAGGTAATTCCTCAATCAAAATCTACATAAATTGAAATTTTTTAGAAGTCATTATTATTTTTTTTGGTAAAAATAAAGCATTAATTTTTTAGTTTGCGAAATATTTGAATTTTTCAATTTCCAGTTCCATTTAGATTAATTCTTATAAATAGTAATAGCCAAAGAAACATGCTTTAAAAAAACATGTTCATAAAATTGCTCACATAAAGCACATTCCAAATTGAATGCCTATCCAAACATTTTATATTAGAGTTGTCGTCAATTATGTTTAGTTTTTAGCTTAATGGAGTCAATCTCAAGCAGAGCCAGAGACCTAAAAGAGTCATTGAAGGGTGTTTTGCATTACAAGAGATCTCTTTGGTTGACAGATTTAACTCACTGAATCATGTAAATGAGTTTCCTATTTATCCATTTAATATATCAGAAAATTGATGCTTGAAAGGTCAATATGTCAACATGGGACTTTTTACACAAAAAGAATGGGTGGCTGCATCATGTTTTCAGGACTCAATTCCTCTTACCTCCAAGTATCTTGACTCTTTGTTGCTCAACATATTGTGTTGATCATTGTCAGCTTATCTTCATGGGGAATTATTATTACATATTCTAGTCACATCTCTTCTATGTGACAACCAGGCAGTTCTGAGGCAGAACAGAAGACAGGCACTCCAAGCCCCTAACTATGTAGCTTTTGGAGCACTGTCGAGACTTAAGCCTGTTTCTGTTCTACCACTAATCACGAGGTTTTGGTAAATTCATTTATGGAACAAAAGTCTAATTATCTCTTTAAAAGAAAAGATTTTGACTAAATTATTCCATATATATATATTTTTTTTTCTTTACTGATTCTGTGATATTTTGGTGTATACTCATTAAATATAGATAAACCCTCTGGCACAATGGCTATAACCAAGATTCTATGTGATACGTTAACTCAGTGGTAAAGTACCTATATATATAATGTGGACATGTTGGCATTTCTTTGCACATTAACATCATTAGGGGAAAACTAAGCCAATATTCTGTAAAATTGACATCGTTATATATTCATGTCATGTATGCAGATTGCTCTTGTTTCTCAAAGGCAATGGAAATTCCCCATTGTTCTATGGTATGTGTAAGGGCTCCATCTGATTGAAGTTCAGGTACTACATTGTTTAATTTTGTTCATTGATCTCAAATAGAATGAAAGTTTATTTCGGTTCTTTTCTTTTTTTCTCTTCTTCTGCTTCTTTTTCTTTTTTTTTTTCTTTTGTAAGTGCTATTTTTCTTTTCAGATAATCAGTCACATCAACTACATATAAGTACCAAACTGAAAACTTATACAGATGTTCTTAAAAGAAAAACTTTATGTTTTGCTCACTAAAAGATTCATAAATAAATATGAAATATCTTGTGTTAAAAAGTAATCGAAATTTTGGAGATCAAGGATGATATGTTTATTAAAATTTATTGATGACATTAGTATTTTGGTTGCTGATAAAGTGAACTGTTAGAAAAGAAATCAGTAACTTGAACAGATTTCTCAATGAGTATTTAAGTGGTTCTGGTTGAAGTTTTTTTAGTTTCACAAAAATTTACATTTTGAATACACAACTATCCATTTAAACATTTTAAAGAGAAGTTGGTCTACAAAAATGAATATTACAGATTTTGTCTTGATTGTCAGATCAGTGAAGTGTGTCTTGGTGGTAGTTTTAATTTGCTACTGAGCATAAATTAAATATGCATTAATCAGTTTACATGAAAACACACTCAAATATTTAGATACAATGGACTCCAGTATTTATATTTAAACAAACATCTCTTTAGCAATTTCTGATAGTTCTCTCACTGCATGGAGCAATAAAACTGTACAGATGGCTTAGTTTTATATATGGGCTTTAAATAAGCAATGAATCTGTCTTTAAAAAAGAAAAATCAGCTAGAATTGATTGATTCTTCACTATGTGCCTAGGGGTGAGACACAATGTTTTATGTTGAAAACTGTGGAAATAACCTTTCTGCTTGTGGAAGAAGTGGGGAGGGTTCCTTTTATATTCTATAACTCCATTCTTATTTCTGATCAGGGAAACTTTGGTTCAAGTGTGAATAGGCTTGTGTTAGTCATTTATTCATCAATGTGACAAATACATGAGAAAAACAACTTAACAGAAGGAAAGATTTATTTTGACTCATAGACAGAGAGGTTGTAGTCTATTCCAGTTCCAGACTCCATTGCATTGGGCCTGAGATGAGGCAGAACAACTTATCAGGTGATAAGTTGAGAGGAAAGCCACTCAACTTGTGGAGGATGGGAAAAGGGGGGTGGGGGAAGGGCAAGGGATAGATTACAGTCTTGAAGGGCATGTGACCTAATTCCTCCAACCACACCCCACCTACAGTTTCCACACCTCCCAGTAGTCCACTATCTACCATGGATTCAATGGATTGCTCTCTGATAAAAGCCCTTCTGACCCAATCATTTCACAAAATTCCCCTTTCTGAATATTGCTTTATTGGGGACCGAGATTTCAACCCACAATCTTTCAGAGAGGACATTCCAGATCCAAACTATAAAAAGACTCAAAAGATTTTGGTTCTTGTTGTCAAAGAATCAGAATATATAACCAATTTGGAAAACAGAGAACTGGTGTTATTAGCAATGTAGGCTGTAGGCTTTAGATTAAGTGATGCTAAAAAGCTCCTTGCTCCCTTATGTTGAGTGATGTTTCCTTACTGAGATTGCAAGTGCACAGAGCCAGAGTCCTCACTGAAAACTCATTTCTCATGCAGGTGTGTGTATATTTTCTTTTGCAGATGAAGTTATTGAGTTGTGGGAGATAGACACAGCTTAAAAAGTTTTAAAAATAAAAAAAAAAAGGATTTCATTGAATTCTATAATCTTAGACAAACAAGAGCTAAGACTCTAGATTGCTAAGGAAGGGATGTAGCAAGCATTCTCACTCTGTACAGGAGACCAGACAATCTGATAGGAAATCCATGCCATGCTGTTGCAAAATGTTCAGCTGAAACTCTCCTTTGTAGCAACATGGGTGGCAGACCACACAACTACTCAGCCTGAAACTCCAGGGGAAGATATGACACAACTGAATATAGCATGACATGTTGACTTTGCTGATTGCCTTTATAAAGATATTAAACAAAAGATTCAAGTTTGGCAAATTTTTGTCCGGTTACAAGCCAAAAAGTGGATAGAAATATAGAGAAACCTGCTAATTAAGACCTGAAAGCACTGGAAATCCCAAACTAAGAAGATAAATTTAATTTTTTTTTCAAAAACTTATATGCTTTGGAATACAAAAACTGAGAAAAATATTCAGTTGAATAAAGTGACTCAGGAAAATATTAGATCACAATTATAATGTTGTAACATATAAAATTACCGTGTTGAATAAAACAACTCAAACACAGATCAGAATAACTTTTAGGTAGCCTACAGAATGGGCACAGAAAGAGAGACAAAAAGTGTCAAAAAGTAAGGAAAGGAAGCACATATTATAAATATGATTAAAAAGAACACTGTGAGGATATTAAGTGGATATTGTTATTGTGGAAACAAATCCTCTTATAAAATCAAATCCACTGTGGACGTTGGACAACATATTGCTAAAGAAATTACAAATCTTTATTTTTAAAAAGCCTCAGAAATGTTAGTTCTACATATCCATGAGTGCCTATGCTTCCACTGGCAAGAAATGAACCAAGAAAGAAGTATAGCTTCCCCTAAAGGCAACTGTATTTGACAATATTTAATTGTATATTTCAAAATAGATGGTGGAGAGCATTTTGAATCCAACAGAAAGAAACAATGAATGTTTTAGGATATGGATATGTCAATTACTTTTCTCTGGTCTTTATACATTTCTACATTTATTGAGACACAATTGTACCCCACATGCATATACAATTATTATGTGTCAATCAGAAATATAAAATATATTTTAAAAGGGCATATTCCCCAAATTCACTTCATGTATGGTACAAAATCATGAGAGATAAGGAATAATTTGCAGAAGGCAGAAGTAGAAGTTATAGAAATAAAAAGGCAAAATATAGAGCCAGATTATCACCAGGAGGGCCCCAACAACTGTTATAACAGGCAAAGTTATCAATGTATTATTTAAATATTACAACAATAATATGGGAAAGTAACTGCTGTTTTCTTAATTTATTTTAATTATTGAAGTTATTTCTGCACATTAAATATAGATACTGAACTTTCAGAAAAGTTTGATGACAGGGGCAGAGGAGTTCAGGAGTCACCCTACAACATGGTAACAAAATGTGCCTGATTCTCCTCCAAGCACCCGTGTTTCACCACTCCTTTCAGCTCAGCTCTATTTCTTCTCTCTGATTTATTTTCTTACATTTCCACATTGCTGTCTTCTTTTGTGTTCTCTTCCTTACACTTCCTACAATTTGACCAGAGGAAATAGAATCATTTTTAATGTTAAAGCAGATTGTCAAATATTTTGCCATTCCAATTTTACCTCTAGTTTTACACACACACACACACACACACACATACACACGCCATTCTTAAGTCATTTCAGGTGCTAGACATGAGGTTGGTATGGTCGCTGTAGTCATAGGAAGGGAGATGGATGGAGCACATTTTAAATAGGTCTAAAATATCCGTGAAGATTAGTTCCAGCTGATGTAATACCTAGAAAGCCAGAATTTGGTTAAAGAAATTGTATTATAAGAAAAAGTCGCCACCACCCAGCAGTAGAACTATTGAAATTTTAAGAAAATTAATGAGGTTGGGAGAAGGCAAACTATTTTCTGTTACAAGAAATATAGTCCCTGTTGATGGCGCTTACTGTCAACTGCTTAAGCTTCTCTTTCCAGAATTTATTTAGGACAGATTTTCAATTCTACTGTGGGATCTTCTTTACTAACCAGAGAGAAATTTGAAATATTGAAATTAATTGTCATTTTGAAAGGTGAAAATGTTAAATTTGTATCTAGAGGACACTGCAGCTGTTAAAAATGTTGATATAGCATCTGGCAAAGACGGCAAGCAGTGGTTTGCATTTTCAATTCAAATGCGTGGAAAGAAAATCAGAAATAAATATCTGTTCATAGCCCTATGAAAGCATAGGAGCTGTGTCCTGCCTGACAGGGAGAATAATTTTAAAAGCTCCTGGAAGTGTTAACTGAACATAATGTCAAACTGTCAACAATTACTTTGAAAAAATAAATTACCTCTAATACCCTGTGTATTTCTTTACACCTTCTATTCCCCTGTAACCAATTAGTTAATACTCACTTTGACAGAGAGATGATGATTCTCAATAATCTCAGACTTCAGATGTAGTGTGAATAACTTGAATAATGCTTGTACAGGAGAAAATCTCTCAAAAAGCTTCACTATATCAAATCCTAATTTAGAGAAATGCAGCAACAAGAGGCAAAGTGCTCTCAAGCTAATGTGTAAATGTTTATTGGATTCTCATTTCTCGTCAGGTTTGTGTTTCACTTATGTATCTATCCTCTCCCAGGGACACATTTCCTGAAGGAATTTATATGGTTTTTATTGATCATGATAGAAAATTAAAGTTATCTTCAGCAAGAATAAAATATATCATCCCTGAATTGCTAAACAGTTTGTGCCACTGATACACATGAGAAACAGTTATCTAGAAATGAGGCCACAATTTAACAGATCTGAAAGAAGTATTTATATGAAGATGTTGCGGAAGTAGGCAAGGGAATAATAAAAATTATGTATTTGTCAAGTAAACAACCTAAAGAACTTTCAGACTAAATAGCAAAGCAACTATATCTCATGCATTAGGGAAGAAAAATTTAACATCCTATAAAAGTGCCAGGGTGATTCCAAGGTATTGCCCTAGAAGCAAAGTAAAATAGTCACAGTTTGAGTCATCTCAGCAAAGTTCTGAGTGTATTACCCTTTCTCCCTGTGATGCCCTTCCTCCCATTTCAGCAGCCTCTCCTGTCTATACCCCAGCTTTTCAGATCTCCAGGATACTCACTGCAGTGTCCTTGTCTCTGTCTCTTGACTGTATCCCTCCCCCTTCTTTCATCTTTCAATCAAATATTTTTATCCTTTACTATTTTCAACACCTGTCATGGCAATGATGGCTTTGGCTACAAAATGAGGCTCTAAGGCTAAGGTCAGGGCTCAGTGGTAGCACTCTTGCCTAGTGCATGTTACACTCTGGGTTTCATTCCTAGCAATAAACAAAGAAAGAAAATAAGACAAAATGAATCCCTCTTTACTTTGTGATTAATGTCTAACATTATGCCTGGCATATGTACATAAGAAATTTCTTTTAAACTGTCTCAACTCTTTGTTCCCCAGCCAGGCACGACTGGCTGAATCATATTGTCACAACATATGTCAATGTGTGTCTCTACTTTGCTCACAGTCCTCCATCAGGTTCTGTCTTATTCAGATTCACACCTACTGCCCCTGCAGTAGGACATGGTCTGCAAGACCCTGCGTGATCCACTTCACTTCCCCTTCCACCCTGTGTTCTGCCCCTGACTTCAACCTTTCACATCAGCACCAGGAACTTGCTTCCTGGCTGGCTTCTGTGGGTGCTGGGCACCTTGGATTCAGAGCCCCCACACTTGCTCTTCCTTGTCCCCAGTCAGCTGTGTGGATGGAACACTCGCCTTCTTCAGCTTCTTTTCTACTGCTGACTTCTTAAAAGCCCTGGACTGGTCATGCTACTTATAATTGTTTACTTATAATTTAAATTTCAGTTTTTATTTGCTTATAGTTTAGGAAGTGGTAAGCCACTTTCTGACATACTATATATTTTATTCAGTTTTCTTATTTCTTCTTAACTTTTTATTTGGATTCAAACTCTTTGAGGACAAGAAGTTTAGGTTTGGTGTACTACTTCATCTCAAGCTCCTAAACAGTACCTAAGAAATAGTTTTATACTATGCCCACTATGATAAATTAATATTGCCCATAAAAAGGGCAATAAGAATCAAACTTGTAAAAGCCTTTAGAAACTGAGGGTCGTGAAAGTTACCCAGATCCAAGAATTGAATTCATGACTTTCTAGTTTTTATAACAAACTGATTTCTTAACCAATGGGACTTTATCATCTAATGCTGACTACCTTTGAGTCAATTTTTCACTTAACTGTTTCTGTTACCATGCCAAATTATGAAAAAATGATTTTGATCATCTTCCTCAAATCTCACAAATAAGAGGGAACATTTTGCTTCTAATAAAACCAGAGCTCAGCTTTAGTTTTGTGATCGAGACACTAAGGATCCATCTAAAGACCCAACATGTTAACAACTAAGGAGTTTTCCTCTGTCCTTACAAGGAAAAGGCAGAAGATACAGAAAAATCAATGCCTTTTCCAGGTCTATCTGAAATATGAGGTTACAGGGAAACCCCCTCACCCTGGAGAAAGAGGTCAGTGGAGAGAATCCCAGCCACAGCCAGCTTCCCTGGAGCAGAACTCACGGGGCCGTAAACTGCGGGACACTTAAAGGATAATTTTGAAAAGTCATCGGAGGCTGAGTGTGGATTAGCATTAAGTCTAGAAAAGTCCTGGAAGACATGCTCTCAGTGTTCACAAGAGTCCCACGTGGCCTTTACCTTGAGAAGCACCACTGGAAATGACAGAAAAACAAGGAACAAGAAGAAACCCGGCCTCTGACTCATACAGCTACAGGAAATAGGAAACATAGGCCAACTTAATGATCTTAACCTAATCGTCACACTGAAAGGCCTTGCTACCTATCGTTTAATATCTGCCTTTTAACAAAAAGGTAAGCTAGAATGCAAGAGCAAATATAGCTTTAAGAGAGAAAGCCCGCATCACAACCAGGCTCACATATGGCAGAGTAGGAATTATCAGACACGGAATTTAAAATCACTATGATTAATAAGTAAGGGTTCCAGGAGATAAAGTAGAAAACATGCAGGAACAGACGGCTAATACAAGCACAGACATGGGAACTCTCAGAGTCCAGAGGAATTCTGCAAACCAAACACACTGCACCAGAAACTAAGAATGTCCTTGATGGGCTTATTGGGAACCTCAGCCAAGGAAGGGAGCAAAGAGGCTGAGGAAATGCCAGGCCAACAAACAAACAAATAATCAGCAAAAACAAAAGCAAAACGAAAAGAGAACTGGAAAAAAGAAAACAGCGCTGAATGTTCAAGAACTGTGGAATGATTTCCAAAGCTGTAAAGACACACAAGTGTAGTGACAGAAGAAGTGATGATGAACAGCAGCATTTGAAGTAATGATGGCTGACAATGTTCCAGAGTTAACGACAGACCTCAAACCATGATTCCAGGAAGTTAGAAAACATGAAGCAGATGCATACATACCCAAAACTCAGCACCTGAGCACAAAGATTCCAACTGCAGAACCCCAAAAGGGCCATCTGGAAAGAAATCTGCATGAGGGAAGAGCCTTGTCTCCACAGCGTGGAGGACGAGCATCACAGAGACTTCTGCACCCTAGAAGGCACTGAAGGACCCACAGCTTTTCCTGGACCCTATAAAGACTTTTTTTCTTTTCTTTTTTTTTTTTTTTTTTTGAGAGAGAGAGAGAAAGAGAATTTTTAACTTTTATTTTTTAGTTTTCGGTGGACACAACATCTTTGTTTGTATGTGGTGCTGAGGATCGAACCTGGGCCACACGCATGCCAGGCGAGCTAGCTACCGCTTGAGCCACATCCCCAGCCCCCTATAGAGACTTTAAAAAAAAATGCCCTTTTATTATTTTTCTCAACTATCCCTTACAATGTCTCCATTTCCTTACGTTTTACTCAGTCTTTGACGGGCTCCAATCTCATTCCTATAAAAGTTACTTTCACCAAAGTTTTCAGTCTTCTTTTAGACACCAAAGCACAAACATTCCAGTCATTTTATGGAACACTACAGCATTATCCCCTCCAGGAGCTCATCTTTATCCTTTCCATCCTCCCCTCTTCTTCTTAATATCTATTTTTTAGTTGTAGTTGAACACATTTTATTGTATCTATTTTCACGAGGTGCTGAGGATCGAACCCAGGGCCTCACATGTGCAAGGGGAGTGCTCTACCATTGAGCCTTCTTCTTTACTCTCATTTTCCTTTCTTTTATTTTCACTTATCGCTTGAAAGAATGTGTGTGTATTTCTACACACTTCACCATGTTAGCTGCCTATTTTTAAAGTTTTCAACAAATTCTTCTGATGAAAGCAAGTACAGAGCCTTCCCCCTTGCCCCTTTGCCCATGTCTGCTTTGCTACTAGCTAGTTTCTCATTCTTTCTTTCTTTCTTTTTTTTTTTGAATGATATTTAGCCCAGTGTAGAACTATTTGTCCCTCTGAAACTTGTCAATTTACAGAAAATATTTCCAAGCCTTCCTCTATTTGCAAAACAATCTCAACTGGAAATCATCTCATGTATAACACGCCTACTCCTTCCTATGAATCCCTAGACACAGCCATCCAACAGAGGTGACTCCACTCTGAGCACCCGGGGTGGGGAGCTAGGGGTGCTTGTCCCAAAGCCCCCAATAAAATCAATCTTCTCACTTGTCTGGTGTTTGTATTTGATAGTAGGCTGTGGAACATGGATTTCTCTGTCTTTTACCAATAAAGACAATTTATACCATAAATAAATTTATGCCATTTAAGCCCCAATACACTTTTGAGTTACATATTATTATTTTTTTAACTTTCAGATTTCATCTAAGAATTTTTGAAGAAGGAGAATACGACTTATAAGTATAACCCACTATCCTATTGATGGATAATTAGTTCATGTTAACATGTTTGGCAGACAAAGTTGTAATGCATATTTGTGAATTTCTCCATGTGTACACATATAAGTTTCCCCTGGTTTTTGACAATAATAAAAATACCACCATCATTGTTTGCATGTTTTGTATTTGATTCTCCATTCTTTTTGTTTGTTTGTTTGTTTTATACTGGGGATTAAACTCAGGGGCGCTTAACCACTGAGCCACATTCCCAACGCTTTTTTGTATTTTATTGAGAAATGTGGTCTTCCTGAGTTGCTTAGGACCTTGCTAAGTTTGAGGCTGGCTTTAAACTCAAGATCCTCCTGTCTTAACCTCCCCAGCCACTGGCCCAGCTTTGATTGCCCATTCTATCTCTCTAATAATTTTATGATAGAAGTCAATAAATAGAAGTCAATTTCTGTATTATAAATGGAAACTAAGACAAAAGTTTATGTAATTTTCCCAAGGAAAAACACATAGTATTTTTAGTCAGCAGGATATTTGCATTTTCAATTTTGTTGCATAACAACAAATAGCTTTCCAAGAGTTCTATTCTGTTACATTCCTTCTTGAGCAGTGTTTGAGAATGATCACTCCCCCACATTTTATCAATATATGATAGTGTCAGACTTTTAATTTTTGCCAGAATGATGAGAGAGAAATGATGTTACATTTTCCCATTCTACTTAATTAGATTAATGAAGATTTATTTACCCTTCCCATTTGCTTCTCTTTGTGAATTGTTTATACTGTCCCTTGCCAAGTTTCTTTTTGGATTGTTAGTATTTTCCTTATTGATTCATAGGCATTAATTAAATATTCATAGAAATTAATGCTTTGCCCAATACATAGGTTACTCTTATAATTTTGTTTTTATTTTTTGTTTACACAGAAGTTTTAATTTTGGATATACTTGAATGAATCATGCTTTTTAATTTACATCTGTATGTCTTCCTTATGAAAGTTATCTTTGTCAAGTTCATACATATATCTTTTATTTGAGTTTGGGTATGATAATAATTTAAATAGTTTTTACTTATCTCCAGAACAATTGATAAAAAAAGATATGAGGTTGGGAAACTGAGGTCAATATGAGAATCCACATAAAGCTTCTTGTATGCTTGTGTTTTTCAATTTTCTATCTTCAAGTAGCCACCAGATGGTGTTTGGGATTTGAAGCAAGCATCACTCATATTATTAAAGCTCCCATTATATGTATGGAGACAAAGAGAACAGACTTGGGTGTTAACCCAAACATTTTTTTGCCAAGTAGAGATGGGAACAAAGCAACTGAATTATACTGTTACAGTGTTATTGCTCAACAACACTTTTTTATAAGATCAATGATTTCTATTCATAATTTGCTAATATTTTTATCCAAGAATGATATCTGGATATTTAATTTTTTGATCTATTGAACACACTTGGCTTTTCCTTTATTCTGTCAATGGAACAATTTGCAGTGATTGAATTTGGAATGGTAATCCAAACCTGCTTTGCTGGAATGAACCCAGTTTGGCACTGACCTTCCAGTTCATAAATTTGTTCTTCTATTTTAACATGCTGTTAGATCCATCATTTCAGGTCCAAGTCTCGTTTATTGTATTATCAAAATTTAGACTTTCCATTTGATATTTTTTGTAGCATGGAATTCTCATATGTATTTCCTTATTATGTCTTCTAAATTGTGGCATGGAAAAACCACACACATCTTAAGGTCTGTGTTGGATTTCTGCAACCCAAACCTGCAGTGGGTATGTCATAGTGTCTGTTTCGACTCTGTCTTCAGTCATAGTCTCATTCTTGGTCAAGTATTTGAATGCAGGATGTTACGTATGAAAAAATGTCTAACTTGATTTCAACCAGAGAAGGACATAAATGGAGTTAAGATGTTCTAAAATTCTTATATTTTCTAGAAAGTAATGGAACTAAATTATATTAGATTTTGATAAGTCATGGAGGCATATGGTAATCTGTACTATAAACACTCCAAGAACAAAAGATTTAAACTAGCAAGTTAGAATATAGATGACAGATTAAAAAAATAACATATTTGAATGAGTCAAAGAAATCTGTCTCTGATATAATGAGGAGGAAGAACTGTTCCCCAAGTCTTGATAAGAGCTTACAAAGATTAAAGTGACTTTGTTCTGCTTCCCACATTTTAAATATAATAAATAAACATAAATTTTAAGAATCGTTTAATATTCTTATACATTCATAACCAGCAGCAAATTGAGTTTTAATTGTCTTATCCACAGTGAACGAACACTTAGTAACCAAACATGTATTCCTCCCAGATTAATAAAATCACTTTGCTCGGCTTCAGATCACAGTTACTTTTCCAAGCTTACATGTCTTGCAGAGTGAGGACTAAGCTGTGTGAAGGAAATCTCTTGTCCTGCCTGCCATGGTAAATGGAAGTGACTCCACAGGGGCGGAGAGGTTCAGGTGGGCTCTCTGGTCTGCCATTTATTCATGAGGTCTGAGGCTTGCAAGCCAAGCATGTCCAATTGTGTGGGCCTGTTGAAGCAGGAGCATATGTATCCCTTTCATCATATCAATTTTCCCCCAAATAACCCAATGACCCCATTAAATCAGGCAGTGATGTTAACCATGTTTTCCAAATAGCAAGGTGGTGAGGATAACAAGGTGACAATTTAGATTTTAAGCTTACACAGCAAATTTCTGTACAGGTTTTAAATTCTGAATCACACTTTGAAGATTTGCTGGTGAGTCAAATGTATATTAATATAAAAATCACCAAGGAATAAGTTCATTTACAACCAAGTTTATAAAAATCATATTTAGAAGATTACGCAAGGGCAGCATTGTGGAAGGGCTTTAATGTAAGCCTAGGAAATATATATTTAATTTCAGGGGAAACAATTTAGTGGCACCGCTTCTTAGCATTTCAAAGCCGATACTTTACAGGACTAGCTTTATGTCTGGTTCTAGTCTAAGGACTCCACACAAATCAGTTCATTATATTCTCACATTGGGAAGGTATGATTATTACCCCATATTACACATGGGGAAACTGAGGCACAGCAACACTAATTAATTTGACCAAGTACATAATACCTAGGTGGCTATGTTGAACTTTAAACTGCTTTGGTCCGGAGTGGTGCCTGCTGTCTCCCTTTGTTTTATGATTAGTGACCAAAACTCCTGGAAATTATGAGGGTTGATAAACAAGTTTTATATGAACTTGGAGATTATAATTTCATATTAAAATAAATTAATTGAAAGATAAATTTTTGAAATAATACAACGAGAAACAAGAAACTTTTTAGTCTATTACTTCTAGATTTTTTCCTATTACTGCTAGATTTTTTTTTCAGTAATTACATTTCAATAAGATGGCTTTAAGTAGTTTTAAAACATATAAATAAGCAGAATTATAATTATTTTACTACATTATTACTAGATCTATTGCAATGTATGCATTTTATCCATTTTTCTAGTACCCATTCCTAATTTATTTTATTTTCTTCAAGTATCTAGAATAAGGGCTCCTAAATTTAAAAGAAATTCAAAATTAATTAAGAAGGTAATTATACTAACTTCTTTGAGTCTGTGTCGACTTCTCATTCATAATATATTTGTTTTGCAATTTCAACATGAGAATCAATGTGTATTCCCATTTTTATTCTAGAACCATGAAATATTTATATTTATTTTTTATTTATATTGCTAATGAATGGCCTAGTGTATTTTTTTCTCCATAGGTGGTAACAATGCCATCTATAAACTCAACATGCAGTATAAAACATTTTAAAGAGTAATTGTAAAACTACCCTATTTGTTTTAATTGTGAAATAGATATTTTTTAATGTATCTTTTATGTTGTACCAGGTCTCTGGTAATTATAGATTTATGGATACAATTAAAATGAAACATTGCAATTTGCATAAGTGAAAACAAATAATACATAAGAATATGTATGATGAATATAAAATATAAGAAATGCTCTGAAAGAATCCAGGCAAATGTCTTTCTGGCACAGGAATTCCATCCAGAGAGGATCAAGTTCAAAGAAGACCTCAACAAACGAATCAGTCACCATTTTATAGTGGGTACCTTTCCAATTCATGGTGGTATGAAAGTGATACACATTTTTGGAAAGTATACGTTGAACTTTGTCACTTCCTGGGCTAGCAAAATGCAGCAGGATTGGGGTTTTTTTTGTGATGCAAACAGCCACAAAGAGCCGCAGCTCCTGTCCCACAGTAATCCTGAGGCTGAGCAATCCCTTCCACGCTGAGCTATTCTGTGTTGCTACTTGGGTGGATTGAGCATACTTTCAATTTATAATGGGTTTACTAGGATATATCTCACAACAAGTTGAAATATCCTGTATATACTTTTGAATTCTAAGGTCCCTAAACAAAGAGCTTTTTCAGAGATTGCTGGATATATCTGGTATAGATGCATGTTTGCAATATTATTCCTTTTAAGTCATTTCCCTGACTATTTCAGTTTACCCCACATCCTGAACCCACTGAAAAATCTTTACCTTTTTTTCAACATTGGTGGACATCTTTCACATAAAAAATATTCAATAGTTTTGATTTTTAGGTGATATTACATAGCAATAAATTTATTTAAAATGATGCCACCCCATTACCTAGGTTATGATTAAAATACATATAATTTAAATATTGTTTTACTGAAATTTAATAATTACAGCTTATGATTGTTAATTTCATGTCTCAGCTTGCCTGGATCCTGGTACTCAGATATTAGGCCAAACACCAGTTTGGATTTTGTTTGGAAGGCCCCTTTTACACAACATTAACATTCAAAGTTAGCATTTTGGTAAAGCAGGTTATCCTTCATAAAGTGAGTTGGCTTCATCCAATAAATTGAAAGACATAAGATGAAAAGTAAGAAGAGACTCACCCTCCAGGCTTGTCTTTACACTTGAACTGCACAATTAACTCTTCCCTGGGTCTCTGGCACGCTGACCCATTCTGCAGATTTTCAACCTGCCAGCTTCCACAATTACATGAATCAATTTCTTAAAATCACTCTCTAAATATAGATATAGACATATAAACATAGATCTCTCTATATATAGACTGTATGTGTGTAAACATTTCATTTTATATCTGTATACAGAGATATAAATACAAAAAAGGAGTGTGTGCATACACATTCTATTGTGTGTGTGTGTGTGTAAGTACACAAAAGTATATACAGTAAGTTACTGTAGCTTACACACTCACACATCCTATTCACACACACCCACATTCTACTAGTTCTCTTTCCCTAGAGATACATGATGTCATTTAATTTTTGACATTTATATTTTAAAGTACATAAAATGCTAGGACATGCCACTACTTGTTTGCCTAGTATTCATTCCACCACATTACTTTGAATTATCCTCTACAGCTGACATTGAGACTCCAAAATATGTTCAGTTTTAGGCACAATGTACTAATTTATTTAAAATGTATGACCTCTAGGAAAACTTGTAGCCATCACTGAATCCAGGTTAATGTGAAAGAAGATATACCTTTGTTCTACCACACCTTCACTTTCTCCTGTCCAGTCATGCAAAGTTGTTCTGCCTGCAGAACTTACCTGGACTGTGATTTAAGCTAGTTGCCTGCAGAACTTACCTGGACTATGATTTACCTGGACTGTGAGTTAATCTATTGAGACACTGCTTTACCTGGACTGAGACAACAAACTGTAATCTACAACAAATTGTAACTGGGTATCTTTGCTAACGGTGTCATTGCTGGTATAATTTTTCCAAGGGCTTCTTGCATGGAGCCATCAAGTGGCTTGGTATTGTGACATTTTATAATCTCCCCTTCTGCTTGTAGCAGATTATTTATGGTGTTTGTGTAAAAACCACTATGGTCCTTATTTAAATTAAACAAAAGGGGGAAATGTTAGGGTCTGTAACAAGTCAAGATGGCACCTGGCATTTTGCCAGAGGGAGTGGTTTGTGAAGTAATGCCAGCGAGCCATTAAGTGTGGAGATTTCTTATTGGTTGACTGCTGTATCTAGTTTATGTTAATTAAGATAAGCTGTGTGGACTGTATATATACCCCTCCTGTCCTACAATAAACAGCTCCCTCTCCTGCTGTATCAATGTACACAAGTTGCTCGTCACCCCCCGCTATTTTGCCCAGCCAGCCCGGCTGCGGCACAATGTGAAAGTCAATTGTATTTATTACCTTTAGGTCAAAAGCATATGGAATTGATGACTGATTCAGGATTCAAGCATTGACAGATTTGAGAGAGAGGAATGTATTTAAACAAAGGAGGTAAATGTTCCCCTTAATATTCAAATAGATTTATCCTACAAAAGATATTAACTCATATTCATTTTCATTTGCTAGTACACATCACATTTCCTGATGTGAACAACCATTGCAGACATTCAATATAAAGAAATGAGAAATGCCCACTGCTTTCCAAAATTAGGAATTCTGTCAGGTGGTTGCTCTTACTCAGATGGATGAGGAGCCTCTTCTCTAGTTTACTAATATTAATGAGCCATTTTCTGTAGCTCACTTGAACTAAGACTCAGGACAACACAAGTTCTGTTAATGTGTTAGAAACTGACTACAGATTATGAAATAATCTCTTCATTGTATACAGTTATTTTTTTCAAAATATTTAAGATATAAGAAAATATGTTGCATGTTATGCCTATACACATCTTAAGAATAACTAGGATGTCTTCCACATTTTTAATAGTTTCATTTGAAATAAAAGAAAGAAAGATAAATAATTTAGCAAAGAAATCCAAAATTGTAGGTTCTAAACAAGTTAAAAGAATGTTTTTTCTTCTTCTTGGTTACTGTTCTTCCCCTTCCCTCCATTATATTTTTTATATCACCATTTTTTTCTGTTTTTATAATGGAATTAATTTTGGCATAAAACTAACAGCCATTATTTCCTCTTTTTTTTTTTTTTGGCCAAGCCGTATGTAATTTATTTTTTATATGTACTCAAGTGTTCATCCCCACAAGCAATTACATTCCATGTGCCACGTCAGCACAAAGCAATTACATGCTTTTACAGATTACTTGATAATTATCCTTTAAGTTGCTAAGTACTCTCAAATATTAATTAGTACTTTTACTAGAATTCATGATAATAAAACATTTGAAAACATTTCAGAAAGAGATAAAAATCTACATTGTAAATTATATGAGCTCTATTTTCTCCATGAAAAAGGAATATTGCATGTGTCGATAGTAGGATTTGCAGAACATGAAATGATTTTTCACTGAAATTAAGTGATCTTGATTTTTTCTGAGAACATTATAACCACAGGTAATTTACTGATACCAGAAAACGTTAACTTATTTTCATTGACTGATTATATTTCCTTGATTATAATCACTCATCTCAAATGATTATTTCATTTGACAACTACTTATTGGATGTTTGACATTTGCCAGGAAGAATTGATACTTGAGTTACCTTGAGGAGTCCTTGCTTCCCAATGCTGAAGTGTGCCACCAGAGAAGCACGCTGAGGGAAGCGTAGAGCACAAAGTAAAAAGCTTTATTAAAGGATAGCAGAAAAGACTTCCCTGGAGTAAGGAGATGGAATCTGTGGGATGGGGAAGTCTCATCTTGTTCTATCTTTTTTGTTGTTGATGATTTTAAATATTTTTTAAGATGGTGATGGACCTTTATTTTATTCATTTACTTATATGTGGTGCTGAGGATGGAACTCAGTGCCTTACATATGCTAGGCAATGGCTCTACCACTGAGCCATAACCCCAGCCCCATCCCTGTGATATGGAAGGCCTTCTTTTGTCCTCCTACATTCCTGTGCTTTATCTTGCTTATTTCCCTCTTTCCTGCAGATGATGGGGGATGCAGGTGGGAATGCCAAAAGGTGGAAAACAGGTGGCCAATGCAGCAGGGGAGGAGTGATCCCTAGGATGGGTCTGGGGCCTTGGGGACTTTAACATTTCAATCTCCCAGGTGTAGTTTCTGATTTCCTGGGACTCAGATAATTCTCCAATTTTTTATTAGACTTGACTCCATTTTTCTCTATTAGACTCCAATCAGACCCGATTAACCTAGCTACACTAACTACCTATCTTGAAATATGGATTCAGAGTGTCACATTTTAGTGACATATTAGAGAATAAAAACAAACTTGGTCTCTTTTTTCCTTCTTTTCCCTCCTTAGCCTGGTGGCACAAAGAAAGATTGATAAATGATCACAGAAATATATAAGTTGCAACTTTGTTAAGAACTGAGTGGGTGGTACATAGTGCCAGAATGGATTATGGAAATCTGTCCTGGTCTATACTGAGGAAAATGAAGGAAAATTGATTCAATGATTCCAAATTTGAAGAATGAACAAGATATAAATTTGTAATACATATTGCAGGCAAAGATATTGGTTTTGAAGAAAATGCAAGAAAGATTTAAACAGGCTCACAGGGATAGGATTTTATACAGTACTTAAGATTTTGAGAATAAAATTATGTTACATAATACTGATAGGATGCCATAAAGTAGTTTTTTCCCAAATAGACAAAATATATAGCTTAGAAAAGAATGGTAAAGGAAAAGGGCATTTATTCTTCAACACTGAATTGAAGATTATATATTAACTCATATTGTCCCCAGGGACCATTTTATTCTAATAAGGTGTAAGAAGAATGAAAAAAGTTGTGTTTAAGTCACTAGAGAGATCCAAATTTCAGGTCAAAGAGTATGAGTTTGAGCATTATTGGAAGAATATTGAGAAGGAAGTATAAATATATTTGACAAATAAAAACAGAAGAAAAAATACAATGTGCTCTTTCTCATAGGGTCTGGCATGGAATTTTCTGAGCATCAGACTGAGCCACAGTTACAGCTCTTTAGATGTAAATGACCTTAAATGACTACATCATTCATCTTAGTACCTAGCACTGCAGTTGATTTGGATGTTTCATCATTTGAATCTGTTAATGCAGTTCTTATGCATTGTATTCTTCTTTTGATATTCATAGCAGTTTTATTTTTAATAGCCCAAACTTGACATATCCAAAATGTCTTATAAGTTAATATCAGACTAACACAGTGATAATAATAATGATTTTGAAAACAGTATTGATAAGCACAACTTGAGTGTTTCTCAAAATCATTGAGCATAATGAAAAAATTCCATCCCCAACTGGTCACATAATTTGAGATATATATATATATATATATATATATATATATATATATATATATATATATATATATTAGCAGTGGTGGTGCTGGGGATTAAACTCAGGGCATTGCCTGTAAGGTTGTTTCTTAGCATCTGGATGGCCATCTTAAGTGACAGCCACCACTTTAAGAAAAATTTCACTTTCCTTCCCAGGGTGTTTCTGAGAAAGGCTCACCACTCCCTCATACCAACCCCACCCTTAACCACCTGCATTAGGACCCCCCTGGCTCTAATCCCTGAGCCTGCTCCATAAAAGTCCTGAACCTCAAGCCAGTTTTGCATCTCTCCTTCTATGGTGACATGTGTCTTTATTTGTCAGATCTGACAAATAAACTCTCCTGTATTTTTCTGCCTGGTCTCTGTCTTTCATTTCTTACTCACCTGTCTCCCGGTTCCTCACTTTCCTTTCAAAGTCAATATCAAAAATTGAATGAACATTTATTTTTTTCATATTAAGTGTTTGAAATACAGCCTGTATTTTAATTGTATGGTATATTTAAATTTGGACTACACTCAAACAGATTAACCTTTTACTCACTTTTCAGAGTTACCTCTCTTCTTTTTGTGCTGAGGACTAAAACCATTCTCTTGAAGCTAGATTTAAAGATATGTAGTTAGTGTAGTTAGGTAAATTGGGTCTAATATCAAGTATAATAATGAAAATGGAGTCCATAAAGAAAAAGGAGTCCAGTCTGAGCCGGGGAAACCAGAACAAAACCTGGGAAATTGCAGCTCCCAGCGAAACAGGGAGATGCTAATCAAATTACCCTAGGTCGTTCCTGCCCAAATCTCTCCTTCCCCAACCCAGCAGCCCACCTGATTTCCACCTTTTGGCCTTCCCACCTGCATCCCCCATCACCTGCAAGATAAAGTGAAACAAAGGACAGGAATGTGGGAGGAAAAAAAAAGACCTTAGATATAAAAGGGGGAAGACCTCCCCTTTTCACGGATTCTGCCTTTCAGGTCCTCTTCTTCCTTGGGGGGGAAGTCTTTTCTGCTGTCCTTTAATAAAGCCTTCCACTTTCCACTCTACACTTGCCTCGGGGTGCTTCTTTGGTGCTATACTTCAGCATTCTGGGAAGCAAGGACTAGTCCCAGTAAATGGCGGTACCACTCTTTGCCAATTTCCAGTATACAGTACAATATTATTAGCTACCATCCTCAGCAACACATGAGCTCTTTAGACTGACTCGTCATAATTTCAAGTGCTACCCTCGCCCTTCTCATTTCCTCCTCCTCTTAACACTCTATTCTTGGTTTCTCAGTATTGAACTTTTTTTTTAGATTTCACATAAAAATGAGATCATGCAGTAGTTTTCTTTCTACTTCTGACTTACTTCACTTAGCATAATGCCTTCCAGGTTTATCCATGTTGCCACAAGTAGCAGTATGTATTCCTTTATGAAGAAGATGTCATCATTTCTTTATCCATTCACCCATCAATGGAAGTTCACTTACATAGTTTTGCTCTTGTGAGTGATTATCCCATGAACTTGGCAGATATACCTCCATGTTGTGGATTTCACTCCCTTGGGTATGAACCAGCAGAGGGCTAGGTTACATGATAGCTTTAGTTTTAATCATTTGAGGCACCTCTAAGCTATATTTCATAAATTTTCTACTAATCTGTTTTTAGAAACATACATAAGAATTTTCTTTTCTTCACACCCTCATTAACATTTGTCATCTTTTATCATTTTGATAATAGACATCCTAATAGTAGTGAAGTGACATTATATTAAGTTTTGGATTTGTTTGTCCCTGAGGAAATATGCTGTCGAGCATTTAAAAATATAACTTTGTGTATATTTTTTGGAGATTGGATTTGCATGTCTTCTTTGGAAAATTATCTATTCAGGTTTTTGTCCATTTTTAAAATGGATTATTTGGAGTATTTTGCTATTGAGTTGTATAATTTCATTATTTGTTTTTTATGTTAGTCCCTGTTTAATATCTGGCTTACCTATATTTTTTCTTTTGTTTCCTGGGCTTTCGGTGTGGTTTGTTAAGCAAAAAGTTATTACCCATTTAATTCAAAGAACACTTCCCCCATGTTTTCTCCTAGGAGTTTTATAGTATCAGGTAGACATTAGGTCTTTAGTCCATATTGAGTTGACTTTTGTGTATAGAGTAATATACAGGGAGTAAGTCCCACGTGATTGTCTTGCATGTGGACATCCAGTTTCCTCAATATCACTGATTGGAGAGAGTATCCTCACCTGAAGAGACATACTTTGCTGCCTTTTAGCTTATAATTGTAAAGTGAGTTATTTTCATCCCAATGTACATGTAAGTAATCTTTTAGCTTTACAGTCTGGAACAGAACAAGATGTTGATGTTAATTACTTCTCTACCACCTGTGTTTTCAGTAAAAGGTTTCGCCAACTGACTGAGGTTTAATTCATGCCACGTTTACAGCTTCTGATATTTTCTGTAAAAATGGATATGAATAACTTTGTGAGTGATGATAAAATACTTATTGATTCAAATGAAAATATTTCTGAGCGTTCACTATCAGTTGCCCCTACTGTCAGGTACTCCATAAAAATGAACGTTATTGATTTTCCCAGGTGCATAATAAGTCTGATATTTGTGCCTGTTAATAAAAAAGGAGACACCGAAACTCAGAAAACAAAGTTATGGTACAAAGAGATGGTAAAATTTTAAAAGCATAGATTCTATTATCACTCTAAAATGAATATTTATATTGTGGTTGCATTTGAATTTTAATATAAAAGAAATCAAATAATTCTTTGAGAAATAATTGGGAATTTTTAAAGGATAAGGCTTAAGAAAATTAATTTTGGTGTTGTGTTAATATTTTGAATAATTAATTATATTAGTACTTGTTTCTCTTTGAAATATGTGTGTAAACACATGCATGTGAGTACACACAGTTTTCCAAATTTTTTGTGTTCCTGAATGTTGATGTAGTATTTCTAAATAAAATCATATCTTTAATTTAGAGAAAAATGCTAAGGTTTTTTTTTTCCACTTTTAATTGCCTTGGTACTTAATTAGTAGTGAGTCTTCATATTTTAATTCTAGTTTGTCCTGTTCTTCTATACTGTGAACTAATTATATATTGTATTAATCATTTAAATAAAGCATTAGAAGCATGAAATTAACCCTTGTAAAATTTAATAAATCCATGAACCACAAATATTCATTCTCTAATTATCATTTTGAAAAGAAATATTCAATGTACAGCATTAGATTCCTTTATTGTTGTATGACCTAAAATTTTATCCAATTTTCTAACCCAGTATTTTATATAATTCTAAGAAAAATCTCTGAACTAGTAAAATTGCTGGATAAGAGTAACAAAAGGAACCATGTAAAATCACATGATGATCATTTGTCATATATAATTCTTAATCTAATAATTAAGATTTCGGATACAGTACAACAGATAAAAAGATGATATTGACATGTGTGTAAATTGTAACCAAATCTATTTCTGAGCAGGTTTCAAAGAGCATCTTCATTTTCTGCAAATGGAGAACATATTCTTTAAATCATTGACCTCTTTCCTTTATGGAAACTATCAATTGGATAAATTGACTAATATTTTTAACAATCTTCCAATCAAATAGTGCCCAGGAATTATAAAACAGCTTACTTTTGGTCTGTTGAAAACATTTATTTTTCTAACAATGCTATTAATGTTTCTTCAAATTCCACATAATTCCTGTAATCACTTCTAGAGGAGGGCACCATTGTTGCCTCTCCTGGATTTTATATCTTAGGGCAGGGAAAACTAGTCACTTAACACATATGGAGTCCCTGCTCAGTATATGTCCGAAGGTGTCTTTTTCAGATGCAGAAATTAATGCTATGAATAAGTTGTTTGCATAAGGGATGAGTCCGAAACCAGAATACAAACTCCAACCATAGCTTCTTGCTAAGCTACTCATGATCAGAAGGGTCTCCTGGGACACAGGAAAAATGAAGTCCAAACCACAAGAAGATTCCACCTAGAAAGTCAGAACTTAATAAAACTTATTTTCATTTTTTTTCTCCATTTCATAAACCCACATTCTGCTTAAGCAGTACAAAGTTGAAGAATTAGTGGCTTGAACTATCAGAAGACAAAGGTTGAGTGGTACAGAATGCCTGAAAACGTAGAAGGGTGATCCCACAAGAATGTGAACAGATATTTGTTGTAGTTTTCCCTGAAATAAGGAACTATTTGTGGAGCACAGTGAATATAAGAAAAAAATAAACAGCTCTCCTGGACGCAGGAAGACAGGAAATACATGCCACCCAGCTTCCAGGCACCTTGGACAAGTCCTTCTCTACTCAGTAAGTTTTTTTTTTTTTTTTTTTTTTTGGTGCTTGGGATCTAACCCAGGACCTTGTGCATGCAAGGCATGCACTCTACCAAATGAGCCCCCAAGTTTTCTTTTATTTTTTTTTAAATTCTTTTTGTAATTGTAGCTCTCTGGTTTCTTTTAAAATAAACTTTTTAATTCATTTGCTGTTGTAACAGTATTTTTAATTGATATCTACAATCTAACTGGAGGTAGAAGTTCTGCTTGCAGTATAAAAATTGAATTTCTCTGTATATGTGAAATGAAGTACATATATATATATATATATATATATATATTAATTACAGGAAATGTTTTATATGGATGAGATATATAACAGATATTTAAATAAAGTCAGGAAGACATTAGCTATATTTTAAGGTTAAAATATTTACATTAATAATTGAGGTCTTTTGGGTAACAAAGAAATTTGTAATTTTGCTGAGACAAGAACTTTTAATTTTATAAAAGCATGATTTTATAAAATATATACACCTATTATAATACATCTATTAGTGTCTGGATCTCACAGAGGTTCTCATTTTACTGTGTTTTTTTAATATACAGAATTTCTCTTCAAATGATACACTTTTTTTAATCTGGAGAAATTTATTTACCATTGTTAAAAAGAAATTTTAGAAATTTATGCAAGTAATTAGAGTATTTATTTGTGAGAAGTACAATATCAACTCATACCAGTTTAGATTAACCGTTAAGACCAATAAACTTGTTATTATATCATTCTGAATTTTACAGAATAAATTATTTGTTATCATATTACCTACAGCTGTAGAGATAATGAAATTTTTTTTTTGTAAACAAACACATTCCATTTATTGAAGTTCAATATTACAGCAATATACATGCTACGAGTATGTTAGACTTCTAAGAGATAACATTTAAAGGGCTGTAACCTTTCCAGTCAGTCTTGCTCAGCCTGGCTAGTTGTCTCCTCAATATTTTCCTGAATACTCTTGTGAACAAGCTTCCTTTTTTAAAAAAGATCTCAATTCCTCAACATGTGCATTAAGGTCCATCACGTTTGGAAAGCTAACTCTTGAGATACGATTTTAACTTTGGTACTCCTAATTCACTCCACTGAATTATGTTTTCCTATTTTGGATTTTCAGATAGCCCAAGGTTCTTTCTGCCTAAAGAACTGACATGGGTAGTTGCTAGTGTTTGAAAAGCTCTCGCCTCACTCTGTGCCTCATTCTTTGGTGTCTTTCAGCAATCAGTATAAAAGTTCACTTTGCTGCTGGGAGTGGTGGCACATGCCTATAATAGCAGGGGCTTGGGAGGCTGAGGCAGGAGCATCATGAAATCAAAGTCCGTCTCAGCAAAAGAAAGGCATTGAGCAACTCTGACTCTAAATAAAATACAAAATAGGGCTGGGATGTGGCTCACTGTTCAGGTGCCCCTGAGTTCAACTCCCAGTACCAAAAAAAGAAAAAAGTTCTCTCTGCTAACCCCCATGTGAAGATTAGATTTTTCTGTTACATATACATGTAATACACTGTACATGTTTTTATTTTTTATTTTTTTGTAATATATAACACCATGGTTACTGTATATCTTTACACACTTTTGACTTATTAATGTTCATAATAATCCCAACTTTTATACAGAATTTGATATCCAGCCAAATCTTTTCTTATAGAATGCCTAAATGTCATTTTATTATTCTTTAAATTAGAGTATAAATCACTATTATGTTTATGGAAATAATAGTTATAATATGTACAATGCATATTCATCATTTTATGTAGTGATTTAACTTCTAATAATTCATCCTATAGGCATAACTAGATACAACTACAAGGAAGAACATATGTTATCATTGTAACACCCTAATAATCATGCAATTTAGATATAAAATAAAAGCCCATTTATTTGGAAATGGTTAAATTAGATTAGCATATCCATAAAATGTTATGATAAACATGGATTTAAAAATAACATTTAAGATTAAGATTTAATCTTAACATTTAAGATTGCATAAAGATTTGGAAAATGCTATTGGCATAAAGCTAACTGAAAGCTAATGCAAAGTGTTAGATAACATAAAAGGTAGTTGATTATGAATATTTACTTTGTGCACATATACACATAAAAATACATAACAATGCTAATGAAGGATATTTTGAATATTACGTGATGTAACAACATGAAATAGTTTGTACCTGGGTGCATACAGCACATTTACACACTTAGAAAGGTACTTAGAAAGAAGCCCAAAGAAACACACCTAATATTAATTACCTTTATTTGTGCTTGGAAATTACAGCTGAATTTTCTATTCCATGTGAATCTGTGTTTCTATAATAATTACATGAAACGAAGATTGCCCATATCATTTCTTTTAGATAAAGACAGCATATCATCTTTAAAGTGAACTAACTGAAGCTTCTGAAATTCTACCATGAATGAATGTGCGTTTGTGATTTTTGTAACTTTTTAGCCATTCCTTGCTTATGACTTTCAATACATTAAAAACCTTTGCTTTATTTTACATTAGAAATATACATTGTGCTGAATATTTAAAATATATTTTTGAGGTTCTCATTTATTTTTTCTTCTTTCACAGTGTGTTCAGAAATAGGTTTTAAAATGAACATCACTATCCATGTTGTATTTCTCATGGAGGTTGGAATGGTGAGCAATCCCTTCATTGATTTCTACATGTGAGGTCTTCAAAGAGTACAGTGTGGGACCTCACTATCCTTTGAGATAGACCATTTTCCTTTGAGTTTTTATCCTGACAGAAAGCAATGGGAAGATTGAATTTTTATGCTAATGTTGCATTTCTGAAATGTAAATATATTGATCTGCAAAGGTTTTGTGGGTTCCAATACTGTTTTAAAAGATTTCCTGTCATTAAGAACTTTTGTGAATGAAAGGAAATGTTACATTGATCAGCACAAAAAGATAACACACATATAGAAATTAAAATAACCAACTTGTGAACATTCTGCCTTGCATGTCAGGAAATTGCTTGCTCAGGCAAACTATGAAACTACAGATTGAAATTCTGACTTCATGGGGAGTGCAAACTGGGGTGAACTTTCTGCTTTTAAAATGCATGGCCTAATAGCCTGAGCTTCAAAAGTATAGAACCAAATAGTTATTTACAGCATGGGACTCACTCTCTCTAAAAATATTCCCTCTCAGCTTTCTGTGATAGCCTTTCCTCTTATTGATCTTTTATCTCTCTGGTAATTCCTCAGTAAACTCTTATTTGGAAGGGAGCCTATGACTGTATAGGCAAGAGAGGAGAAAAGAGGAACCACATGTTAAATAGTGATAAAGGTTAATTTATTTCCTTTGTAATCTTTTGCAGCATCAGCCTTGTCACAAATTAGAGTATCCCAGTAATATGAGCCTGGAATCCAAGGAGAACGAGTATGAAGTAATGGGGCAATTCCTCTTGTGCCTGGAGCACTTTATCTGTGTCATTAGGACGATATGTGGCAGCTCGAATGCTACTTCTTAGATTCTGTGGTTTTTTCCCTGTGGACCAGGCTCACTATGAACCTGCAGACTGTGACTTGTCCCCTTCTTCCATTGCTCAGCCGCATAAACATACAATGAATGTTAGCTCTGCAATGCCAGTGCCCCATGCTGTGTGATCCTGCAGGGCACCCTTACCCGCCTGGGCAGTGCTCTCCACACCCTGGTCATCAGTGAAGCTCTGCAGGTCGGAAAAGTGCAAACACTACGCTCCTTATGTTCTTAAGGATGCCCAAGTGAAGCCTTGGGGAATGCAGTCACAAAGAAAGAGGCCTCTGGAGTCTACAGGGTGGCTCTCATTTCAGTGGGACCAATTTGAACTTCATTCTAAGTGTAACAGAGTTCCAAGTAGACTTCTGGCCTTTGTCAGAACAAGTTAAACAGTTAAGTGTCTACCTGTGATTGGAAATCATTGTCAGAGTGGAATTTCCCTTCTTTCAATACCAAAAGCAACAGCTAAACAATCTGAAGATTCACATTTTTTTTTTTTCCCCTTGAATCCACCAGAGATCTGGAATCACAGAGCCACCGTCTAATCCACAGTTATGGGGAGACAGTGCCTCCAGGAAGAGGCTGGGCAGGAGGCCTGCATGCCTGGCAGGGCAACAGGCTGCCAGATATTTGTCCAAAAAAAAATAAAGGAGTTCTGACACTTTCTGTGGGTGTCTAGGTCGGGTTTACAGGTCTGCAGGCCAGAGAATAGAGAAACTCTAGGGACAGAGGTAAGGTACTGTGGAACTCATTCACAGGCTATTCTCCTCAATAGGAGAAGGACTGTGTCTCCAAGTCCTCACAGAAAAAGGGGGATGAGGTTCTTGTGAAATAGAAAGAAGATCAGCAGAGCAGAGCCAGAGGAAGGAGCAGGAGGGAGGAGGTACGGGCACAGGGAAGCACTGGGGAATGAAATCCAACAAACTGTTATTTCCATGTACAATATACCATAATGAATCTGAGATATACATAGGTAAATCATATTTATATGTATCTGATATGTATGTCTCAAATATGTATATATCCATGTATATATGAAGTGCACTACATGAAATATATGGAATGACATTAATAGAGAGATGAGTAGAGTGGAGTAAGTGATCGGGGAGGGAATGAGAAGGTATTTCTCATTATTGATGTCACATAAAAAAGCACAGATTCCCCAAAGTCAGAGAATAACCATGTGGGGTAACATGAAGACAATGAAACAAACAACCTCCCACATGCATGCGCATCATTAAAATATCTTAGACAGCAGAGACAGAGAGAAAAAAACTTGTCAGTGCAGAAAAAAGACACATGCAGCAGAAAGGCAAGAATTCCAGGTGACATCATCCCAACATGTGAATCAATGGAAATAGAGAAACCCTTGAAATGTTAAGGGAAAAAGTCAACCCTGGGTTCTATCTACAGCAATAATATGGATCCAGAAGGATAATAGAATAAAGATATTCTCCATCAGAGAGTCATTGCAAAGAGGTGTATATCACAAGAAAAGTGGAAGGAAGTTTTGGTCATTATGTGATGACCAAAAGAGCATAGGTATAAAGAAATAAACAAATGAGGATTTCTGAAAAGAAAAGAAGAAATATGACATTTGGGATGTGTACTTGTAATCCCAGTTACTCAGGAGGCTGAGGAGGAGGATCACAAGTTCAAGGTCAGCTTGGGTGGGAGGGGTGGGAGGGAAAGGGAGGGGGCAGGGGATTAACAAAGGCTGTAGAATGTGTTGGACATCATTATCTAAAGACTCAAATTGGATGTCAACATACTTTATATATAAACAGATATGAAAAATTGTGGCATATATGTATAATAAGAATTGTAATGCAAAAAAAATGTAGATGTATAAAGGCAAGAATTGGCGTGAACATACTCTATATACGAAGATATGAAAAATTGTACTCTATATGTGTAATAAGAATTGTAATGCATTCCACTGTTGTGTATTTAAAAAAATAAAATCAATAAAACTAAAAATAAATAAGTAAATAAATGAAGTCGAAGTAATAATGAAAAATCATCCAAACCAGAAAACAGTAGTCAGTGGATCTTTGCTCCTCACCACAAATTCTTTATAATGTTTCTCTAGTAGTCAACTTTTCCCCTGACCTCCTTGTCCCATAAACTTGGTAACATGTTCTAAAATTGCCTTTTCTACAACATTACATAAACAGAGTAATACGAGAGAGAGAGAGAGAGAGAGAGAGAGAGAGAGAGAGAGAGAGATATGAATTGCCAAATTGTTTTCCAAAGAGGGAATGAAATTAAGCCAATGGCACATATGCTGCAAACTCTTCAGGAGTTCGAGGCTGAAGGTTTGATGGAGCAGACATGGAGACACCCCAGGAACTGATTGTGGGAGGTGAGGTGTAATTGCAAGTTCTAAAGAAGAAAATATTCAATGCTCACTTCTATGGGGCCTTAACTGCAGTATATAATATATTCGACTGGATTAAAGATCTTTTTTTTTTTTTTTTTTGTGGCAGACTTGTATTTTTTTCTTTTCTTTTGTATGAGAGAATATTGGAATTTAAAATGTTAACAACGTATGCAATATTTATTATGCATCTCTCTTCCCCTTTCACAGGTTTAGTCTGGGGAGAACTTAATCAGTTGAATTGAGAGTTCTTGTAGACTAACAGGTTAATCTCTGTAATGAAGGGTCATTCTGTTTCAACCTGACAAGATAAAGGAACTCTTTTAATAAAGAATAATGAGGCCTTTGACCTCAATTTTTGCATTTACACCTTTTTAACATTCTATTCAGCATAGTATTTTAACCTCTGGTTTAAAAATTAGAGAATTGAAATTATAATTCTAACCCTGTTGAGTTAGGGTAAAAGCTTATGATTTCATTGAGTACTACCTTATAACATGATGAAATTGACAATAAAGGATAAAGTTACAAAAAGATTAAATGAGGGTTATTTTAAATAATCTAATGAAAGACTGCCTTTTTCATAGGAAATAATTCAGTATTATATAATTTTTAAATATGAGGGTAGAATAGTATAAGGATTGTTTGGGATTCATATTTTAGATTTGGATTTGACTTGTAAATTATGTTCTTCTTATCTGTTACAGTAAATAACAATAGCATATAAAGTCATCATTTTGTCATGTGCGATCAGCTAAGTATCAAAATTACAGTTTATTGTAATATCATTATTTAAAAACAAGAGAGGACCACAAAATATATTTATGATCACTAATCTAGGATGAACTAATGTGCTTCCTGATCTCTTTGAATGCTGTTATGTTCCATGATGCAAATTTTCCCTCCATGGCATCTGATTGCAAGGTATATCCTCCCTACCTGAAGCCTGCTCTACACCCCTGGACCTGCGAGATAGCTGTCAATTCTCTATTTACTTCATTTCTGCTCTCACTTATACTACTTGATATCTTCCAATCTGAATCTCTCTTAGCATTATTGAAGGTGTGTAGAATGATGAGTGACACTTTTTTTAAAAAATAGAATCAACAAAAGATAAGGAAGAACAAGCACATAACAGGTCAGTCACTTCTGAAGGTGAATAGACTAGAGACAGCGTGACTTACAAGCATTGAGGGATCCAATGCTTTGACTTAGGTTATTTCCTACCTTTGTATTAGCAAATAAATATGCATCTTTCCATTATAAAACCTTCCCAGTGAGCATTTTTCTATCTTAGTACTGATCTTACTGTTTCCTTGAAATGCCTTGTGTAGGGAATCCATTTATGTTCTCTAAACTACATACTGATGGTATCTTGTTGGAAAAGGTATCCCATCAGTTGTGGCCAGCTATAATGATTCTTAATAAAGTTATTTTATATGTATAAAGAACTAAGATAGCTCTAATTCATTTCTATTATGATAGCATCTGTTTATATTCCTGGAAACATAAATACCAATAGAAAAAAATCTTATGATTTGTGAACACTTGGTATACGTGATATTACACATCATTTTAGACTAGCCAAGGAAACTTTATGTCTTTAATTCTGAAGTCAGAATGGCATAAATTATTTTTATTCTTTTAGTTGTTCAAGTTGAAGTTGGGAAAAAAAATAACCTTAAGTTTTAAAATTATATATTATTTCTCTCAAAATTCTGATAATGAAAAGTTGCATTGAACTTGGCTTTGCAATTATTTTTTTTTTTAAGGTCCAAAGCATTTGTAGGTGCACTAGTAACACAACTGGCACAGTTTTGTGATTCTCTATTCTTTGAAGACAATCTTGAGTCTTCACCTTTGTTGTCTAACATGGTGGTTATATATTGCCTCTTAAAAACTAAATGTAAAATCATGGCTTGAAGAGTAATATGTCATAGGATTCTGAGGTTTTTAGTAAAGCCATATGTCCAATTCTTGCCTTGTGTTTCTGATGTCACTGCAGTCAGCAGCTGAACCTGAAGTCATTTGAATGCTGAATTGGGCTAACATTAAAGATGGCATACTCCTTGCATACCCTGTGCATTGGATGGATGGGTAGAACATCTTGGAGTAGACTGAGCATATCTTTCTCTTCCTGAGGTTTCCGTTTGTACCTAGCCTGACCTTATGATGATTCAGGGCAATCACACTTCTTACATGGTGGCTGGTGTTCATAAGATCACGTGTTTCAGGAGATCTAGATGGAATCTGTCTTATGGCCCAACTTAGGGAAGAATTCAGCATCACTTTTTAGTATTTTTATGTTATTCAAAATCAAGTAAAAGTACCAGCATATATGTAAGGAGAGGTTCTATACATGAATGTGAGTACCAGGAAGAGAGGTTAATCTGTGATCTGCCTTTAGAGATTAATTAACATGCCTACTTAGACTACTGTGCTGGTGTATAGATAGTTAAAGAAATAAGGTACCACTTTAGAGATAAGACTGAAATACTTTGGTCACAAAGGTAGAATTTGAAAGGAATTTATTCATAACTGATTTCTTGTATAAAGAAATACATAATAATTAATGAAACCAAACAAGAACATACGTCTTATAGGTTCCACTGTATTGATTATCATAAATTACATTTTGTCAATGCACATACAAGTTTAAATGGAAATGTCTTTTATTGAAACAAGCGATGTTTCTTATTTAATATTTATAGCCCGTAAACCATATTTTAGGTTGCCTTACTCTTTTGTCCTAGTACACTGCCGAGAATTTAGTAGATATGAAATCTTTGCCCAATAAAATATGAATCATGAATAAATAAATGATCATGAATAAATATATATCAATTTTGAATTGTACCTACATTGTGCAATGGATTCTGAGGTACCAATTAGTTTAACTATGTTTTATTTTATTAAGTACCTTTTTTTAGTTTGTGAAATACAGTTGTATTTAATTATATTTATAAAAAAAAGGCAAATGTCTTAAAGAGTGTTTGCAAAATAGTACTCCTTCTGAATCAGCAAATAATATACAGTATCAATAAATAGATTATTCTCCCAGTCAGCAGCCCTCATTATCCTGTTGCTTGTGTAATTGGGATGGTATTGCATCACATTATTATTTAATGACTGCTGAAATATAATTGTAACTTCAAATCCACAGTGAATGTAAACTCTAACTATCACAGTAAGTTTATAATCTAATGTATTCTTTTCTGCTTGAGCATTCAGTATGGTAGAGTTGGAATAAAACTCTGCAAGTGCTCAAAATACTGCAAAACAAAGAACAATTAACACTTTATCACAACACTATGGACTATTTACTGAGTTTACAAACTGAAAAGCATAGAAAGAACCTGTGGAAGCAGTGACTGATACATAGATTGAGGCCAGTGTTTTCTCAGTTGTGTCTCTCAGGCACATGCACAGTATGTGTGTGTGTGAGAGAGAGAGAGGGAAAAACAAAACAAAACAAAAAAACAGAGTGTATTTGTGCTTCATTTTTAAATAAATGATGCAAGGGTACAGACATAAGTGGAATATTCTTTATTCTTAGCTTCCAGGGTCACTTGTTCTGATCACAGAAGTATACACTGTTATGTTTTATGTAATAATTTAAGTATAGATCCATAATCATGTTATTGAAAATATTTATTTAGTAAAATAAGTAGTACATTCCTAATGCCAATATATGATCCTTTTACATCATCCAACGGGCAGAGTTTTAACATCTTCGACTTTGATAGATTTGATGACTGAAGCCATATAGTGTTGCAGGGGACAGACAAGGCAGGGCACTGAAGACAGCAGGAAACAGTTTTATTTGGCTGCTGCCTGGTTCAGAGAGTACACCTTTCCCTGTAATCAATTAATCCCCTGATTTCAAAACTTTATACCCAGCATGTAAGGGGAGGGGCTCACAAGTTCACAGTCTGCAGAGTTCACATCAAAGCAGCTTTTTCTTTCACTGTTCTGGGCAAGTTAACCCTTCAAGGACAACACCTGAGAAGGGGGGAGCTTCTTCTCCCCTTTCTTTCCTCCCCCTGCCAGCTGTTACCATGGAGCCCAACTGGTAACTTCTCTTATCTTAGAAATGCAGACATCTTTGTGAAGCTCCAGCTCAAGGCCAGAGGCCTTGTTAAAGGATCTGTCTTTTTTTTTTTTTTAATCATATTTTGCATTTGCAAACACAATTCTAAAAACTACTATACCAGATAAAATGTTCGTGGAAAACCTAGTAAAGGAGTGTTCAGCACCTAGAGTGCTGATTTCTTCCAGGCCAGTGGCCAAGTAAAATAGAGGAACAGGAAAATAGGAACTTCACCTACACTGAACTTTTTTGTGGAGACTTTTTGCTGATAGTCCTAAAATCAATTATGGTGAAGAATTCTGGAGGAGCTTAGTTAAGATTTTCTGTGGAGGAGAGGGTGCCACTACAATAGAATTGTAGATTTGTTTAGGTGAATTTTTTTTTTGTTTTAATTTACAATGAAAGAAATATCTTTAAAGATAAGACTACTCACATTATCTGTTTATACATGAATCAGTATTTGTCTGATATGTTTTTCAATTAACTTATAAACTTTTTAAGGTACTTAATGTTTTGTTGCATAGTCAATCATACAATTGAATAATCATTCAAAATTAAAAATTTCTCTATGAACTCCAATTTAGCTGTATGCCACAAATTTTGGCAAAAAAAAAAAATCTTAATTTTATCATCCATTTTGAAATAATTTCTATTCTCTTTATGATTTTAATCCATTGATTATTTTTAAAAAGTGTTGGTTAATTATCTCATGCTTAAGAGGAAGTTTTAATATTGTATCCTCATAGATTTTTAATTGTAAAAATATTATAATCATAAAACATATTTTGTAGAATATCAATTACTAGACATTATCCTATTATTTTATCACTTTGCTTATGGGATATCTTGGTGAAAATTTCCTATGTTCTTTAGTGTTTTCTCTTCAATTATTTAGTATAATATTTTGTTAATATCTTTTTGAGTGAATAATTAAAATATTATTTAATATTTACTTGACTTATTTACAAATTATTGTTATCTTAAATGTGTTTCTACTTTTAATTTCAAGATATACATGATTTTCTGTTTGAGTGACTAAATACTTATGTATTTATATATAGTTAAATCTTTATTTTTAATTTAGCTTGATAATCTCTGATATTTAATTTAATATTGGTCAATTTACATTTGAAGTAATTATTGATAAATTTTTATATAACTTTATTTTCTGTTTGTTCTCACTCATATCTTCTTTATTTTACTTCTCTTTAGGGCAAAATTAATCTTTATTATGTTAAAATTCTACATTATTTCTTCAGTGGCTTAATAGTCTTTAACTTTTTAATGATTTGTGTCTAAAAATATGTCTTTTTTAATTTATTAAGGTTTAGTGTTTTTTTTTATATTTATCTTGTTTTTAGTTGTAGTTGGACACAATACTTCTTTTTTTTTAATGGTGCTGAGAATTGAACCCAGGGCCTCGCAAGTGCTCTACCACTGAGCCACAACCCCAGCCCCAAGGTTTAGTTATTTTTTAATTTATTAAGATTTATTAGGTTTATGCTTCTGTTCCAGATAGTTTAACAAAGATGAGAGTTATTAGTCTCTCTAGACCAGCATAAAACTAGGCAAAATAGATAAAATATTATGATTTTCAACATAGTGAAAATCGGGGAACAAGTGACCAGTGCTCCCTTTGCATGGCAGACAAAGCTCAATTGTGCAAGTCTTATTTACATTATGTCATAGCCTTCAGAGGGTAAGTCAAAGAGAGAGAACCAAAGCTGGAAGACTGCTGATTTAGAGAGATGAAGTGAATACAGGAAGATCAGATAGTGTTCAAAGGACAGAGTAACGGAGAGAAGGGAGCTGCACAAAGTGGATGCGCTGGAGTTCTGTAGAGTGCTCCAGCTGCTCGAAATGCAAAATGGTGGAGCCTGTTTGGAAAATAAGGCTAAACACAATTCAACTAAAAATCCAACAATTGTGCTTTTGCATATTTCCTCAACAGATACGAATACTTATGCTCATAGAAAAATAATGCATGCTAACAATTACAGCAACTTTATTCATAATTGCTAAAAAATGGGAAGCAAACAAGATGTCCTTCAATAAGACAATAGGAATACCAACTGTGACACACAAATATATTTTAATATTGTTCATTGATTAAAAAAAAAAAAAAAAAAAAGAATGTGAGATCAAGCCACAGAACAACTTGCAGAAACCTCAAATGCATATTGGTTAGTGAAAGAAGCCAGTTTGTAAATACCACCTATTTTATGACTACAATTATATGACATTTTGGAAAAAGGAAAACTATTGAGGCTGTAAGATGGTAATTGAAGGCCATGGGTTTGAAGGAGAGAGAGAGAGAGAAATGAATGATTAGGTGAAGTACAGGGGATTTCTAGGGCAATAATATTATTCTGTATGATACTCTAAAGATCAATATGTGACATTACACATTTGTCAAGTCCACAGAACTTTACAGTTAAAGATTGGATTTTAATGTATGCAAATTAAAAAATCATTAGAAGGTCAGAGGATTGCAGGAAGGAACTCTGTGGACTGTGACAGAGAATCCATAGAAAGCAATCTTACTGAAGGGTATGGACAATAGTACTATTCTAAGTGAACTTGAATATAAGTCAATCTGGAAGACACAAGGCAAAGGAACTGTTCATAAGCATCTATTCTAGATCATAAAGATGTTTCTCACAAAGTGTATGCTAAAAGTTCTTAAACCACTACACATGCATAATGGGATTAAACCATTATATAAATGGATGCCAGATGGTGGGAAATACTTTTCTTGCAGTTGGTGTAAGAATTCAGTGATAAAAAGAGGGAAGGCTGGAAGGATCCATGTGGGAAGTGGTGAATATAAACTCATGTGTAGCTTCATACAGACACAGAATGCAGCATACAGAAGTATTTACAGGTATGTGCATGTACATGGACTTGTACACACTCCTGTGTTTCTGTGCTCAGCCAACTGACCAGGCCTAAAAGGAATGGTACTTCAGGGTCAGCAAGCACAGCTGGGCCCTAGACATTGGTTTCTATTCACATTTGTCAGCCAAAGGAATTAGAGCTCCTTGGAGAAATAGCTGATTCTGGAACTGTGGCAGAAATATACAAGGTGAGCCTGTAACATTATTTTCCTAAAAAAGTTTTTGAGGAATAATTGATATATAATAAATGACATATTTAAACCATTCAAATTGGTGAGCACAGACACATACACATACACACATATCTTATGAATCAAGATAATGAGCACATTTTTCACTCCTTAAAGTTTACTTATGCCTCATTTTAATCTCCTTCCCTTTCTTTCCATCCCTAGTCAACTGCTGATCTACTTCCTATAACTGTGGATTATTTTGCATATTTCAGAATATCATAATATGATATATTGCACACCCTTCTTATCTAGCTTTTTTACTTAGTGTAATTGACATTCATTGATGCTGCATTTATCAATAGCTAATTCCTCATTGAGGAGTATTCCATTGTGTGCACACATAATAACTAGTTTATCCACTCACATGTTGATAGACATTGGGTTGTTTCAGTTTTTTAGTCAGTATAAATAAAGCTTTTTAACTATTTCTCTTGGGTAAACACCTAGCATGGCTGAGTCACATAGTAGGAATGTTCACAAGAATTTTCCAGACCTTTTTCCTGACTTGTTTGTATTATTTTACATTTTTAATTGCAATTTACTAAGGTTCAAGTTCCTTCCCAACTGTGTCAAGAATACCTGGTATAATCACTGAACGTTTTATCTAATTATCTACCTACCTATCCATGGACTTGTACACACCCACACAGTTTTAATTTTCATTTTCTTAGTGACTAAAGACAGTGACTGTCTTTGCATGCATGGCACAATAATTTTAAAGTACTGTCACACATAGTGTTCTCTATGCATGGACTGAGAGGAGGGGTCGTATCCCTATACTACACTTGATTACCCAAAACTTTGCTGTAGGAGAGCCAAAGAGAGGTAATGTCATCAACCATTGCTAAAAGGAACTAAAAATGAGCCTGGAACTTTTGGTTTCAGGAAAACAAGTTTGAGAAACTGCTAGTGACACAGGGGCCTATGAAAAGACAAGAGTAATGACATGAGCTATGATGTCCTGTATGAAATCCTGGGACAGGAAAAGGACAGTGGGCAAAGAGTGAGGAAGCAAAAATAAACTATTAACTTCATTAGAGAGACCTCTCAGTTTTATTTCATTAGTGGTAATAAATGAACTGCATTTACATAAAATATAAATAATAGGGAAATTAGGTGAAAGTGGGGGAACTCTGTCCTACCTCCTCATTTTCCACACACCTAAAACTGTTTGAAAAAATAGTCTCAAAAAACAAAGCAAAACAAAACTGAGGCGCAAATAGGAAGATTCTTTAAGAGTCAACTCCCTGTAAATGACTTAAAACCCAGAGGAATGGGGAAAAGTCTTTCAAAGATTTGTATACGATAAAATACAAACAAACATGAGTATTATGATATTGTAGAAGTACATGTGTCCTGAAAACATGATGAATAGTTTCTGTTGTATTTATCTCAAGGAATGAGGGGCAGGGCTACATGATGGTCTGGTAAGGAAGGGACCAAGAGACCAAGCCAGTCTCAGGGCCCTCTACAGCATTCCCTAAACCAGTACGAACCTTCTGTGTGGAACAACCTTGCATTTTGAAATATTTCGTGGAAGTCATTAAAGGGGTCAGACTTTCATTTTTAAAAATAACACTCTGGCTACATTTGTAGGGAGGATTGGAGGGAAGCCAGAATATGTGGAGATTTATTAGTGCTATTATTTTAGACCAGGTAAAGATGACAGAAAATTGTTCCAGAGTGGCCAAAATGGAGGTGAAGTGAGTGAGGATGCATGTAGAGTGTATATCAAATAAAATAAATCAAATTTGTTGATGGAGTAAATATCAAATATTAGTATAATGGGATAAGGGCCCTATTAATCAGAAAACCAAGTGTTCTGGCTTTATGTAACTCATTAATAAAATTGCCATTTATTGTAAAAGGAACCACAGGGAAATGAGGACCCTGGTTGGGCCTTCCTCTTTAGATCTCAAAGTAAATTCTTTTACTGAAATGGAACTGTGGCCTATTTACTAGAGCACTTACTATATATCTCCTCTGCCGATTCCACTAGGAAATAAAGGCTTGCAGAGGTTGTTCAATGCTCCTTCCCCCTGGCCAGGGTGCCACTCGACTCAGCGTATGTGCCCAAGACATAGTCAACAATAGTACACATGGGCTTTAAGTAAAAAATACATTTTACTCAATCTGAATTGGATATTTCTCAATAATTCTCAAAAATTTCTCTTGCATTTTAGATTTTCATGAATATATATTTTTTGATAACAATAAGGACCAAACAAAAGTAATTATGAGCAATTTTCAAAAATAACCTAGAGCAGGTCAGAGCTATGGAAGAAAAGAAGCATGCCTAGACTTTGGTTCAAAGGAGTGTTTTCATTTTGTTTTTTAATAGCCAAATGTGGATAAAATGAAATTGACTTTCAAAGCTCAACTTCTGGTACAGAATTTGATTTTGAAGGCAGAAATAGAGCTGGCAAAGATGTGGTCTACAGAAGAATCATAATAAAAGGTCTTTGGCATGTTTTCCCCATTTAGTCAAGTGATGTTTATGAGGGATATTTCTTGAAATGCTGCCTTTGATTATTTTAACATGAGAGAAGAATGATAGCAAAATATGAGGTTTAGTTTGAGGAATATTCTAAGGGTAGTGCTTTCTTCTTTCTGTAAAATAAAATGGAAGTCAATTTGCACATCTTCACATTGTGTTCTTGAGGCCAGTTTTTTTTTTTTTTTTTTTAGAAGGAATGGAAGTACACAGCAATCTCAATCACAGTGCACAATAATCACAAGCTCAGCTGTTAATTACCCCACGGTGTCGGCTTTAATTTTCCTTAATTATCTGAGGTACATTTTGTCTTTTGGCAATAGAAAACATGGTGTCAGAACTGCTTCAGCCCCTATTTTCCTGACTGAGCCTCAGAAGGAAATCAGTCAATGATAATGGGTTTTTATTCTTTATGTAACAATAACTAGATAAACCACGGGAATCATGATTTCCTCCATATAAATGGTTCTGAAGATGTAACAGGGAGGGTTTATTTTTTAAAAAATATTTTTTTAGTTATAGATGGACACAATATCTTTATTCTATTTATTTATTTTCATGTAGTACTGAGGATTAAGCCCAGTGCCTCACACATAAGAGGCAAGTGCTCCACCATTGAGCTACAAGCCCAGCCCCCTGGAGAGTTTATTAAAACACAGATTGTTCGGCTTCATCCCTTAGAGTTTCGGACTTACGAATGTGCCTTTCTAATAATCTTAACATTGACGTTAATAAGCTCATTTAGGTCCAAAATCTGATCCTGTTCAAAAAGTGAGATTGTTGCAATATCTATCTTGTTAATGCTATGATGAATTTGATTTGTTACCTATTATAAGTTCCTGAAAATAAAGTCCTGAAAAATGTCAGACTAATGCAGCCCCATGACATCCACATTCTTATTCTAATAATCTTTTGAACTAAAGATATGGCTATCTACATCAATCCTAAAGTAGAAGACCTCGGCTTTGAGAATGCTGTGACTTGGTCTAGGGATGGGAGATGAAATAGAGGAAGCACAATCAGATGTTTTTTTATTTGCCTTATTCATTGATCCCCATGTAATCCCTGCACTTGAATCTGATATTCTCCTTCCACAAAGCCAATATGGTAACTGCAGAAAATTCTGTAATGTTTTTTCTCATGCTGATGGACGTTTCCTTTCACTATACCAGAACCTGTGTGATTCATCAAGTCACTTAAACATGTTTCCATGACATGAAAATAAAAATAATTTTCAAGAGACTTCAGAATGTAAAAGTATTTTGCCCTTTTTATTACTTGTAAATTTATTTCCTTCTGCTAAATTATTTTTTAAAGTCTCTTTGAAAATTCTTAACATTTTTTCCAAACTAAAAAATTTGCTTTCTGTCTTTCTAAAAAAGTATCACAAATCAAATCTTTTGAAAATTTCTTTACTGTATTCAACTCAAGTGAATCTAGCTAACCTGGGTACCAGCTGGTTCTTTCCTCAATAAAAGCATTGTCTACTCTTAAAAAAAAAAAAAAAAGTGTAGTTGTAGATAAACAGAATGCCCCCCACTCCTTTTTTAAATGTGGTGCCAAGGATTGAACACAGTGCCTCACACATGCTAGGCAAGTGCTCTGTCACTGAGCTAAAGCCCCAGCCCTGCACACTGTCTATTCTTTAGCTCAAGTCATTCAAGGGTAAAGGTCACTGGGAGGCAGATATGTTATATCTGATGTTACCTACATAGGCCAGAGACTTCCGAAAGGGATTCAGAGCCTATTCAGGAATCATGGGAACATTCTGAGAACATCTGAAAATTACAGAACATAAATCATTTTATTGCTCATACTTCATAATTATCACCTGTGTGGAAATTCCTTTTATGACTTCCTCTAAGTGTAACTGATAAATCAGAATATTATGAACATCAAGTTACTTGATTTGTTTTGTGTAAGATTTCACAGCTTTCCCCTACATTTTTTTCTTTATATTAGCCTACTCTGGTTGTCATAACAAAGGATCCCAGTCTGGGTGGCTTTCACAACTCAAATTTACTGTCTTCTAGGTCTGGAGACTAGGAGATTAAAGTTCCGCCAGCCTCTGTTTCTGGTGACACCTAGATGCCTGGCTTGTGAAGAGCCACTTTGTCAATGTTGTCCCATGTGGTCTCTCCTCTGGGGAGGGAGAACACTTTGCGGACTCTTGTTCTTCTCCTAAGGACATCCAACAGGCTGAGTTAGAGCCCCACCCTTGTGGCCTCATTTTTTTTTCCCCTCAAAGGCCCTAATTCCAAATATAGTCACACAGAGTAAGAGCTTCCACAAGCGAACCACACAAAAACATGCTCCAGTCTACAGCAATACTATAACTACATTGCATGTTTTATTGTAAACTTCCATTTTAAATAATTTTCTAAATGCATACAAATGTGTAACGAAATACTTAATTTTTGCTTTCTAAGTGAGATGAATGTTAGTTATTTTCTTTTTCTCTTTCTTTCAGTAAATCTGCAGTGTATGCATAGGCTAAAATCTAAACCCCATGTGGCAACTCTGGTGAATGAAATTCAGAAGCATTTTCCTCCAGAAAACAATGGATTTTAAGATGGTTTGGAGTTCCAAAGAGTCTCCACATATATTTAACCTATCCTAGGTAGTGCTAAATTAATAGCCCTATGGCAATTAAATGATGAGAGATTTAATATTTCTTGAATAAAATATATTTGCATATCGGACCTGAGTTATTAAGACCCCAGAGCTGTGTGTGCTACTTATCACCTATTTCCCCTCCAGCAAGTTATTGAGTCTCACAATTTTTCTTTAACTCATGTTTTAAAAGACAAAAAAAATAAGCAAGCAAAAGGAAGAAAGATGGGGAAAAGAGGGGTGAAGGGAAGCAGAATGAGGAAAGAAAGAAAGAGTAAGAGAGAAAAAGACACAGACAGATAGAAGGGAGCTTCATGTAAACTAGTATAAGCATGGGGCTGGTTAAAGATAAAATTATGAATGAAGAACTAAATATCTTTTGCTTTGAATTTTATTTCCAACTTTGGACACAGAACCAAGCATATAGTAGGTGCTCAAACTTCCCCCAACTAATATATATGCTTGGTCAAGACATCAAATCACATCAAGTGTTAGTTCACATTGGTTCACATTCCTGGTTACATGTAGCTGGTCTTTCAGGTGAAGTCCTTCACCTGCCCAAATCATGTTTTGACTTCCTTTTAAGATTATAAGTTTGGGCTAAATTGACTGATTTCTTCTTATAAGGATGAGGCTCTGTCTCACACCCACCTCCCTTCCCTCCCTCCCTTCAAGCCTGGGAAATCAGTAAAGTTAGAGACACAGCATCACTGTTGATGCCTCCAGTGTAGACCTTATATTTATTCTCTACATTGTAAGATGAGTGCCCCTGAGCTTCCATCTGCTCTTCTTGTCTTACAGCTCAAAATGTAAAACCTCTGTTTTTGTAGTTTTCCTTCTACAATGTCAAGGTTAATAAGTTTTGCTTTCTGTTCTGTAAACCATAATTCATCTTGCATGCTTTGTCTATAATCTGTCTCTAATTTTTCATTTGCATAAAAATAATTTTTTGTCAATATGCTGTTCCTAAATATTGTAAATCTATAAACTGTTTTATATTATTGCAAATACATATTACATATCAAATGACCACTTGGATGGTATTTACATTCTTCTGTAGCTTCCCTCTCTGCTAGAATTTTTAAACATATGTGCTAATGTTTGTTTCTTTCCATATGTTAAAAATGAACTACTGAAATGCATGGTATTTTGCTGCAGTCCGGCTGCAGCAAAATAACCGGGGGGTGACAAGCAACTTGTGTAGATTGATACAGCAGGAGTGGGAGCCATTTACTGTAGGACCACAGAGGTATTTAGACATTACACACAGCTTATCTTAATTAGCATAAACTAGATACAGCAGTCAACCAATAAGGAATCTCCACACTTAATGGCTCCCTGGCGTTACTTTACAAACCACTCCCTCTGGCAAAATGCCAGGCGCCATCCTGACTTGTTTACAGACCCTAACAGTATTTCAAGGAGAGGTCTTTTGCATTAGAAGAAAGAGTCAGAGCCCTCATGAGGGGAATTAATTACCTTGCAAAGAGGCCCAAGATAATTTGCTTTTCCCTTGCACTGTATGAGGACCCACCTGGAAGCCACCATCCAAGTGGAAAGAGGCCCTCACTGGACAACTGCAGGGGCCTTGATCTCTACCAGCATGAACTGGGTGGAATAGATTTTGGTTGTTCATAAGCTACCAACACTTGGGTATTTTGTTATAGCAACCTGAATGGGACTTTTCCTTCACTTTACAAATGTTTCTTCTAAACAATTCCTGTAGGCATATTGTTCCCAGAACCTCAGCCTCACTTGAATGTCTAGTGGTGCTCTGATCAAACTTGACTCTTTGGAGAGGAATGCAGGCGTTGTGTAGCCTTTGTCACTTTCTGTGGTAGATACATTTCCACCATGGCTGATTTTAAGCAATCAACATCTAGATCAAAAATTTTCTGAGTATCTCCTCTTGACTGTTGGAAGGCAGACATCTCCCACTCACCAAAACCCCTGGGCCCATTCCTGCTCAGACCCAAGGTCTTCCCAGCCGCTGGGGTGGGTGTCATTCTGGATATTTCTTTACTCTGTTTCTGAACTGGATTGTTATTTCCAGAATCACACTATTTCTTATATGGTTTGCTCTTACACAAACTAAAATAATTTTCAAAAATTCACCAACGGAAGACAAAAGTTTGGAGATTTCACAATATTTTAAAGCCTTTTTTTCCCTCCTACTTTATCTATTTAATAGTTTTTGTGGGCTGAGGTTGTAGGTCAGTGGAAGAGCACTTACCTAGCCTATGTGAGGCATTGGGTTTCATTCTCAGCACCACATATAAATAAATAAAATTAAGGTCCATCAACAAGTAAAACATATTTAAAAACTAGTTTTTGCTACATTACACATTTAAAGTTTCTTCAGAAATTTTGCCATTATATTCATTCAAATGTCTTTTGGGGCACATTTTTTCCTCTCCCTGGACACATTTAATAATTATTTTTATCCTTAAAGTTCCAAGTAGATGCATAGAGAATAGGAAAAAAAAAAAAGAGTTTTGTTAGGGGATTAATGCAGGAAGAGGTGATGGGTTCAACTACTTTGTGTTTGAACTAAGAATATTTGCATAAGCAACCTTATTTCTGGACATGTTTTGAACACATAGCTGACAGAATTTGGTTATCATTCATTTGAATGTGAGCCATGAGAAAGAGAATGAAAAATAACCCCCAAAATTCTTATGTGAGCATTTGAGTGTGAGTCACTGAAGGAAAATTCAAGCCACAAGTTTTAGGTGGAAATTGAAAATTCAGATTTTGACATGCTATACTTAAATTTTATCATTATATAGGTAATTTCAATGAAATCATAAGTAGACAAGTGTAGATAGGGGAAAGAAAGTTGCTAAGGTTTAAATGTATCCCCTCCAAAATGTAAGTGCTGCTGATGTGATAGAACTAAGAGGTGAATAGGTCACAAGTTTCCTCCCTAGTGAGTGAAATTGGCTGGTTCATAAAGGGTCCTACAAAGGAAGCCCATCCTAGCTTTCCCTTCTGCCATATGAGGGTAGAGAAAGCAGGCTGTGTGCCTCAATCTTAAGACTTCCAAGCCCTCTGATCTGGGACAAATTAATTTCTATTCTTTATAAATTACCCAACCTCAGGTATTTTGTAAAAATGGACCAGGGCAAAGAGAATGGAGGACTGATTTTTGGCACACTCCAGCATTTAATATCCAATATTTAGATTATAAATTACTAAAATGATCTAGCAAAGGATTATGAGAAAGAGTAAGTAGGGAGGTAATACAAATACCAAAGGGAATTGCATCACCTTAGATAAGGGGAGAAAGGGGAAATGAATTTCTGCTTCAAGACGCAGGCAGTAACCATAAGTGTCACTACTGTCAGATTGTCACCATAAGATGAGGACAGATAATTAATCTTGCATAAGCAATGGAACAGAGTGAATACAGGTAAGTCTTCCCAAGAATTTGCAATTATAGAGAGAAGAGAAACTGATGATAGATAGAAGTGTTCAGTAAAGGCACTTGAAGGTGGGAGATGGTGCAAGATCTATTATTCTGGAGGAAAGAACTTGTTACTAAGGGACTATTATTACTAAGAAGACCAGGGCTAATTGCAAGTGCAAGATCTAGTACACAATGAGAGTGTGTAGTTTGATGATTGAATTAGTTAATTGAAGTTAAACACTTTGAACAGTGCTTGTCAAAATCTCAAAGAACTTTCATTAGGTGCTATTATGGTATTATAGATTGGTCTTCAGTTTGATCAAGAATTGTACTTTTTTTCAAAGTCTTCATTATTTATCATTCTAATTTGGCTTTCCCCCACCACATGTTTGTTAATCATTTTGGTAGCCTCTTTCTTCTCCTTTTAATTGTGGTGTGTTCATATTTAAATCATTAATCATCACTGTATTGGATTCTAAGTTAAAATAAACATGTGGTCCACCCACCATCAGTAACTAGAATGCTCATTCATAAGAAAACATTTCCCCATTGACCTTGGGTTTTATGAATATTTTCTTATTTTACAGATGTAATATCTAAATCCAAGAGTATTTAGAGTGGTATTTTCTAATGTCAACACATAAATAAATATTGTATGTAATTGTAAATATATCTATATGCCTGAATAGTGCTAGGTCAAATGGTGGTTCCATTCCAAGTTTTCTGAGGAACCTCCATACTGCTTTCCAGAGTAGTTGCACCAGCAGTGTATGAGGGTACCTTGTTCCCACATTTATTGTTGCTTGTATTCTTGATGATTGCCATTCTGACTGGAGTGAGATGAAATTGCAGAGTCCTTTTGATTTGCATTTTTCTAATTGTTAGAGATATTGAACGTTTTTTTTTTTTCATATGTTTATTGATCAACTGCATTTCTTCTTCTATGAAGTGTCTGTTCAGTTCCTTAGCTATTTACGGATTGGGTTGTTTAGATTATCTAATAATTAGATTCAGCTTGTTTTAAACATGACACGGTTTTGTTTCAGCCATTATGATCAATCTATATGTATGAAATGGAACACAGTCATGTTGTAAAGATTATGGAATCAAATAAAATTAGAATATATTTTATAAGTGTTTGAAAGATCTGAGATGTCTGGGATGTTGCCTCCTATCAGGCAAAGCCCCTAGGAATATTATCTGTTTGTAACGACCTTCAAATCAGCAAAATGAAAATAGCGTAGTGCTCATCTTTCTATCTCCATGTGGATATTATTTTCAAAAGTCTCAGAAAACATCATACAGAGTAAGAAAGCACATTGGGGGTAGGCACCCAGAATTTGTATTAGAACATTAATAATTTGTATGGAAAAGCATTGTCAGAAGAATGCTACAGGCAGCCTTTTGATGAAAAGAATAACCTCCGTGGAAAGGCTTGATCAGCTTTAAATCCCAGCTCAACAATTACCCAGACCTGTGACACTAGGAAATACATTTAAATTCTTGAGGCCATCGTTTCCTTATCCCTAAGTAACAGAACGTGACAATTTAATGACAGAACACGTGTAAAAGCCCCGACTGTAGTGCAAGAATAAATGTTATTTTCAATGATCCAATTAGAATTTTATATTTTATTTTTATGTACATCTACACGTATAGCCACGGTGGTAATATTTATCTTGCCTGACCTTTCTAAATCCTCCAGTGCTTATACCAGTAAGTGAATTTTTAATCTTAGTATTTATTGTTAGAATTCAAAGGTCACCATCTCCAAGCAACCCTGATCATTGTTTGTTACACTTAAAATATGTATGACTGAAATAGAAATCTTAGGTCTAAATATCACTAAACTCAAATCAATGGGGGAATCACCTAACTAACTGAATCAAAATACATTTTAAATGCATTCAATATGTTTTAATTAACTATGACTTCTTCAAGCAGAAGCAAAAATAGGGCACATAAGCTTGTTTTGATGTCTTTTCACAAGAAACAAAGCCCATTCACTCAAATTATGTGCATTCAAATACATCCGAGGAGAACATATTTATTACTAGTACATTGACAGTTTCTTCCTAAATCTGCAAACAATATATCACTCTCAGCAGATATCTGGATATGTGCACGTTGAAGTGAAATTCTGTTTACTAGGTCTTCTGCAAGATTAAAAGGAGTCTGTGTGTCCCCTTAAACCCTGGTGAGTCTATGCTAGTTATTCTCACCTCTAAGCAATGACCAGACATTGGCAACCCCAGAAAGGGCATGACATCTAGGAGCCAATACTATGTGCAACTAGCACTTGCAGTTGGCCATGATGCTAAATGAATTTCTGGAAATACTGACGGATCCACTAAGTGGGAACTTGTAACACAAAAAAACTGAAGTTGAAGAGAGGCATATGGAACTAAAGTTGCTAGAACCTTTTGTTTTGTTTGCTTTCCTTTCTTTTGTTTAATGAATTAACATTGTATATCGTAAAAATACACATGTAGGCATAATAGCATTGTTGCTGTTGCATTGAAATTATAACATTCTCATCAATGTAAAAGTGCTATCATGAAATTATTTATTTTTAAAGCAACTAGATTTTATAATGTATTGATAATCTCATGAAGGGGAAGATCAAGGTGATAACATCCTTGCTCACATTCTTGGTCCATAATGGGGGAGAAGTTGAGATTTCAGCATTTCAGGTGTTTCATGCTTGTACAAGTCATGGACATCAGTGGAATTAACCTACCCAAACTATACAGGGCCTGTCAATGCTTCCTCTATGAATAGTTAACCCCTGTTCTATTTTCCATCATATACTTCAAGACATGACTTCCCCCAAACGCAATGCAATTCAGAAATTTTGTGGTATAGCCATCTAAAATCCACTACACATATTGCAATTCATCTTTCTAATGTTTTAATCATCGGGTATGTTGACTTCATTTTTAGGTTACTACAACTGAAATCTGACCCATCTATGGAAGATTTATAGTCCCATATTTCAAAATGTTGTGAGAGAGGAGTAGCTTCCCAGTCTTTTCAATAACTCTTGCAAATTTTCTTATTTGTTTCCTTTGTTAAATTTTCCAGTTTACTCATTTGACCACCTCTGGATGAGGTGCAATGTCCTGGCTTACTGTTTCTTTCAACAGACATGTTAATTTCTGGAAAATGAAGCCATGTGTAATACACACACGTCCAATGCCATATAGACCTGTGACAAGTTAATGGATGAATGGATAGGAGAGTAGATGAGTGGGTTAACAAACTACATTTGTTTTTCTTGAAGCTGAAGACAAAATTCTATAGCTCACTTGAATCCACTTTTTATTAAAGTGGATCGTGATTCTAATTGTTTCCCAAATCACCAGAAAGCAGCTGGAAACATAGCAACAGGAAGCAGAGACAGACTCCACTACCCAGGGACAGAACACGAACCCCAAAGGCAACCCAATGAGCCCCTCCCCAGCCACACCAACCTGTGTTCAGTTACCACTCATCTCATCCCTATCAGGGGATTAATTCACTGATTGGGTTATGACTTTCACAGCCTCATTTACCTCGAAGCCTTCTTGCTTTGTCTCCCACATGAGCTCTGGGGGGACAACTCACATATGAACAACAAGAGAATCTGAGCTGTTCTTTTGGCAGGATTTCATAATTCCACCAATCTTTCCATGACACCTTAGGAAGAGCATCTCATCACTACTGAGGTGATGGAGACACACCAATAGTCTTCCCTGAGGCACAGAGGGTTGCTGGTATAAATGACTTATGCATCCGACTTGGTAATTATAGTAGTTTTATGAAGATGCCTTTTTGGCCACTCCTTTTAAATTGTTTTGGATCAATTTGAAATACACTGTTTGCATTTTAAATGATTCTTGGAGTATGGATTAGACTTTGTTTTGTTTTAGGTTTTGTTTTGAACTGTGTCTAGAGCTGGTACACAAAGACTCTCCAAATCAATTAAGTCTATAAAGAGGACAGAATCTTTTTACCGTGATAGATCAAGAAAAATCCTTTTCTCAGAACATTTTCTAATGAAAGACACAGTACTGTATGCAAGCATCTTGTGTCAAGATGATTGACTTTCAGTTCATTAACCAGAGAGCTGGGCTCTTCTCACAGAAAGAGCTGGCTCCTTCTTAAAAGCTCAGCCCACATCCCAGCAAATATTTGATTGCAGAAAACTAGGTGTGAAGATTTAGAGGAAGAATTCATTACTGATATTAAATAAAATTCAATTCATTTAACAATACACTAGCAAGTTTAAAAATAATGGAAATTAAATGGCACTTGTCAGAATAGGTTTTTTAAAGGATATTTTCTGAACTACTTGCTTCAGTTTTTTTTTTTTTCTTTTTTGTCATGTTTATAACAGAATGTGATTCAACAGAGCTGGTCAGTCAAATTAGTTTTCCACATTATTAATATGACCTGCTGAAGTCTTACTAAGTTTGCACACTGAGTCTAGAAGCTCTAAAACTTTCCAGAGATAAGAATTTAAAAAAAATAATTTATGTAATTAATGACAGGAAAACATGTATGAACATGTATGTCCTTTTTTTTTAAAGATTTCTTTTCACGAGTATGTCTTTAACATACCACTCACCTTGACTAAAATTGAACAAACTTTTTTTTCTGATTCTAGCCCTCTGCCCCTTGTCCCTCACAACTCCCTAGGGTACATACTTCAGAAAATTAAAGAATTGCAAATTTTTTCTTTGTCCCTTTTAGAAATAAATGGCCTCTTGCCAGCTTCCAAATCAAAAGTATCATTTTCATGAACTTAGGACCCATTCTTTTGAAATGTAACTGTCAAGAGAGGGCCCTCTCTACTCTGTAGGATGTGACTTCTGTAGTGGCAATCAGCACACCAGATGGACTGATGACACTGATGAACCTCTCCCTAAGTTCTCCCGCACTTCTCCACTAGCTCACCCGAGGACTTAAAAAATTCTCCCATGTTGTTTGGGTAGGAGTTAAATTCAAGCTCTCTTCCCTATTGCATTAGTCCTGACATTTACTGCCATACTCTTGAAGAAAACCTCCCTTGCCTGTTTAACGTTTCCCTTTGACATTCATAATTTTATTAAAACAAATTGTTTGTTACCTTTTCTATAATTTCTATTTCCTGCCCCTTTTTATTTTCTATGCAAAATTGAGTACTGTAAAGGATTATGAATATGAGGCCTTTTAAACCCAAATGGTATGTTTTTCTTCCCTTATCTCTTTTTCAATCAATTAAATGTCTTCTCAGGTCAAATGAAACATATTTGTTTACCCGTAAGAGAGATTGTTAAAAATCTGCACAACACATACTTAATACTTGATGTTACAGAAGACAGTTTAGGTGGCACTTAGAAGTTGCATTTTATTTTCATTGCCATATATTTAATAATATTTTACATTTAATGTTATATTACTATATATATTTTTTGTCATAAAAACAAATTGTATTTAAAATATGTGCTCAAGTGTCAGTCCATCTGTGAGAATGATGATGCAAAGTCACCTTCCCATGGGCACAGGACCCCGTGATAGCTCAGATCCTTGGCCACAGGCTGGGAAATTCAACCAAGTAAAAATTAACAACTATTACAAATTTCAAAATCCTTGCAGCTTGAATTCTATGTTAAAAATTATTTGCTCATAGGTAAATTTAGTAACTGAGGTTATGAGTTTATTAATTTTTCATCTCAAATATTTATAAAAAACAACTATTGGTCAAAAGTACTCTTGTTCTGGAATGAGAGGGAGAACAACAACAAAAAAAACTATAAAGACAAACTTTTCTGATGATGTCATAATCCAAAGGGCCCAAAACTGTCATCACACCAGATGTACTGCTAAGACTCCTTGGAAAGACATTCAATTAATAGAAAGGGAGAATACAATGTGAAGAAACATCAGAATTTATCAACAGATAAGGGAGGAAAGACAGTTCTGGCAAGAGACCCAGCCCCCAGCTCTGTCTGGGAGCAGAGATGGAACACTGTGGCATTTGGGGACAAGGAGAGGATAGAGCTGTTTTTTGGAATGAAAAAAAAATGAGATTAAATCCTCATGCATTGCCAATGACTTTAGAATTAGCTTAGTTTAGATTTATCTTACTGTTTATGGTTTTCTAGCTTTTGTTTCCTTTAATTTTTCATTTTTAAATTTCTTCTATATCTCTTATAAAGAGTAATAACCATTTTTATGTAGTTTTGGAATTTTTTGCAATATTATGTGACAGTCTCAGTCTTACATTTAGTATATTAATCATAAAATTTAACTTAGTTTTACCATCTTTTAAAACTGCTACATTAAATTGCAATTGACACAAAATAAATCACACCTCATTTTTAAAAGCCACTGACACAATGTATTCATCATCTCAAAGGTTTTCTTGTGCCCCTTTGCAAATCCTCCTTCCTACTTCCCCAGCAAACCCTGATCTGCTTTTGTCCCTGGATTATTTTGCATTTTCTAAAATGTTATGCAAATGAATCATACATTAAACACTTTTTGGCACGTAGGCTTCTTTTCAAAGTGTAACTATTTTGAGATTTCCCCACATTCTTAGTACATTACGGGTCCATTTTCTTATTGCTGAGTTGCAATCCATGGTGAATTCATGCCTCCACGTTCTTTCAAGTGACTGTTGATGGACAGCAAATACAGGTGTAATGATCACAGTAGAGCCATGCACTTCCCTCTCTCTTTGCAAATACCCACAAGTGGAGTGACTAAGTCCTAATGTAGGTCAATGTTCACTTATTTAAGTAATTGACAAATTATTCGCCAAAGTGGTTATACAATGTTCCATTTAAGAGGAGGAGGGTGGGAGTCCCAGATCTTTCATCTCTTTCCATGAGTATTTTAAGCTTTATTGTAGTATGTAAATGATGTTGTTTTTTTTTTTCTTATTATTGATAGTCAAAGGTTTTTTACATGTTGTGGGTAAACATCGTTCATCAGATTTTCTCCTAGAGTGGGACTTTTAAAAATTCAAGTCAAGTCTTCCAATGGATAGAAATTTCTAATTGTGATGAATTTAAATGTACAACATTGTATGCAACTTTTGGCCCACTCCCATGGACAGTATAATTAGCCCATTTGAAATTGTTCTTCAGCTCACTGATGCTCTGGTCATTTATTTATTGGTGTTCAGCTTATGTTCCTAGTGTTTCATTGGGTAGTTTCTGTTGCTGTGTCTTCATGAGCTCCACAGCAAAGTCAACCTTCTATTCATTCCATCCAGCATATTTTTTTCATCTTAGACACACTAAGTTTCATTGGAAAATATAATTGAGTCTTTGTTATACATTCTATGTCTCTACCTATGAATATATAGAATAGAATTATAATTTCTGTTTTGATGTGCTTGTCTGCTAATTCTAACATCTGTGTGGGTGCTTGCTGCATGGATTTCAATTATTAATTTTTCTTCTCATTGTGGATTGTATTAAATGGAAAGCTTTTAATTTCTTTTCTTTCTGGAACTTAAAAAAATTCCTTTATATATTAATGAGATTCGTACAGGGATACAGTTACTACTTGGACCAGTTTTACCGTTAGGAATTGTCTGATACAGATGGTTAGGTAGTAACCGAACCTTTTTCATTTCAGGGTTTTTTCCTACTATTGAGGCAAGACTCATCTCTGTTCCCTGCAAGCAGACTGTGAACATAAAATCATTCGAGCCAGGCTGGTGGGAGTAGGTACCAATTCAGGTCCTGTGTGATCACTGGGTTCCATTCCTTGTAACTCAGTGGATCTTCCCCTTACTGGGGGATTTTCTCATGTGCATGCCCTGATCAGACCTCTGTGGATTCCCGAGGAGGACTCTCTGTTATCTAGGCTTCCTCTCCACACACCTTTGTCTCAGGTAGTCTTATCTACCTTTCCAGTTTCCAACTCCAACTTCTGGATTTTCCTTATAAAACTCTCTCATCAGTCATGAGAAGGCACAGTGGAGAGAAACAGGAAATAAGGCAATGCCATTTAGGAGCCAGGAGGAGGAACAAAAAAGATAAGAAGACACCAACACACCATTAATTGAAAAAGATGGCATCATGGTGAACCATGCTTTAGAGTCTTGCAACACACAGTGTGCCCAAAGCTTCTGTTGAAACACAGGGACCCTTCAGTTTCTCACTTGCTATGTGATTTCCGACTCTCTTTTTACCTCTTTAGTTAGTTCTTTAACTTACTTTTCTCCCTTTTTATTTTCTATTCAGTTTCTGCTATTGTTTTCCTTCCTCTCCCCTCCAGCATTGCACTTCTGCCAGTGTAAATACCTGAATTGTTTATCTAAATTACAGCCCACTACAGTCATAATCTATTCATTATCCCAAATATATCCTTATATATATATATATATATATATATATATATATATATATATATATACATACATATACACACACACACACACACACATACATATGTATATGATTTATACACATAATATATACACACAGACTTTTAAACTACAGCTGTTGTAATAAATAATTTTATTTGAAATTAGCGTTTCAATATTATGATAGAAGAATAATAAGACATTTATTACTTTATAAAAGCCTATAAAGTTGCAAAAATCTTAACAGTGTGCATTAGAAATCCCTCCATAAAAGATTTCACTGGTGCTTTTTCTATTAAAAAAAAGGGGGGGGGATATTTCCTTACTCATGAAGGCAAATCAATTCTCAGTGCTACTTTAATTTTTGTCTTTCTTTGACTATACATTTGTCTTATGTCTTGAAAATATTAGAATTTAGAATCCTCTGATAAACCCCACACTTTTACATGACATTCATACAAAGAACAGTTTTTGTTTCTTCATAAACTATTGAAAATAAAATGACATTAAATAATTTGTAAAAATAAAAATAAGGTACAATTAATGAATTTAATTTTTTCAAATAATTTTATTATTTATATATTTTTGACCATGTTTGAAAAGAAAGACCATTAATTTTTCCATTATAGAAAGTTGTCTTCAAGCAAAGATAGACATTTTTTTTTTCTGTGCAGTCAGGAGAGAACCCAGGGAATTGTGAGTGATAGGCAAGTACTCTACCCCAAACCCAGATGCCCAGACCATGGATGACTTTTAAGTAGAGATTGACACAGCCCAGGAAGTGTAGCTGTTATCTTCTTTAATAACTTAGATTTCAACTTCTAGTCTTCTAATGCCAGAAAATAGATTCTTCATAGCAAAGTTTATGCAGTGATATAAAGTTCCTGGTGCTCCCAGGTTGATCCTTTGAGAATCACATGGACAATCTTTTTTTTTCCACCCCATGTGGACTCCCATCTTCCAAGGAGTGTCAGGCACCACATGTTTCAAGTTATTTTTGCTGTGAGCTTAGCCTTCAGTGGCTGGAACAGTTACCCCTCCTCCCTCACTGGCTCACCCTTCTTATGATTTTATTTTCCCAGTTGAAAGTAGTCATAGTGAGGTATTTTATTATAAAAATAAGTTTATTCTATAAACTTTTAAATGCTTTGAATTTTTTAAAATAAATTGCACAAGAGCCTTTAATGTACACACAAATTCTTAAGGAGTTGGTAGAATCATTGTGATATTTCTGTTCATGTGGCAGGTACTGAACTTGTCTGTTACACACATATTTTAAATATTTTGGTACATTTTGAAAGGAATATTAACTAGCAAAATGGAAAGTAAGTGCAATAGAATGTAAGATTGAAATTCATGGGTGGAAATGCAGACTTTGAAGAGAGTTACATATGTTCCTGTTCCCTTAGGCAACTTACACTAACTCAGCCAGCAGTAGAAGGCATATGGATCATGTAGACAATGAACTTGGTAGAATTCTGGGGTTTGAAGTTTTGACAAAGACAAACTATTATCAAATAACGAATTTGTCAGGGAAATCTTCATCATTAGATATGTGTTCCTTCAATTTTGGGAAAGAAATCAAATTGTATCACAATTAGTATACACCATTAAAATGTTTGGATTAAACTTACAATGTTCTTATTCTTAAATCTGTGGGTTTGGGAGCATGTGTACAAGCCACATTAATTGCTATGCCATCATATTTGCTAAATGGAAAAGCTGTATTTATTTCAACTACATCTTCTTGAACAAAATGTTACCTCTTTCTCCTAAAAATTTGCTAAAAGTATTTGTTATCAGGTTTAAAAATGTCCGTGATGTTGAATCTACAAACTGGTTGGACACAGAAAAAAAAATCTTTAAGAATTACATTTTTGGTATTTTTTTTATAGTTTATGACAATCAGAACAAAATGAGAATTTTTTCTTCTTTTGTAGCCTCACCTTTATTCTTATATTGGATCTCTAATTTTTCAGTCAGGGCAGCATCCAGAATTTTGCTGTCATATAAAAAAAGCCTGCAACATTCTATTTTTCCATTTCTGTTTATACTCAATTTTTTTATGATTTTTATGTTTTCTACTAACTTCATGAACTAATTTGTATTAAGATGAATTGTTAGCTTAAAATTAATTAAAATATGATTTCTTATCTAGGTGAGATTACTCTATTTAATTGGTGCATTCCCAACATATGCTTTGAATCTAAGAGAAATAGTTGACTTTCAGAAGAAATGTTGTAAAAATGTAAAGAACAACTAAAAAAGAAAAAAAAATTATCTAGTTTGGTTTCAATATAATGAGATTGATAATCCCCCCTTGAAATAATAGATATAGTCTCCAGTACTTAGTATTCTGAGAGGTACTTGGAATAAAGTGAGTTTTTATCACTTCAATCTTAATAAATTTTAATAAATAATTTAATAAATCTTAATAAATAAATTTTGGAGTAAAACATGAAAATATAATTCTCAGTTACATTATTTTTTTTTCTTGCTCTATTAAGCAAAAGTTTTTAAATATATATGGAATCGAAATGCTAAATTTAATGATTCCTGCTTTAAAATTCTGAGAGTGTTTTGGGGTTTTAGTTATTGTATTTCTCTCCTATTTTGTGCACTTGCTCTACAGCGATAAATAACTTGTATACCATTAAATCATTATAAGTAATACAGATCACATGCTTTGGCCAATTAATAAAATGGGTGCCTCAACTGTCAAAAAATTATCTAGAATTTGTTCAAGATTTCGAGTGTCAAAAATTGTCTTTCTTTCATCGGATTATGACTGATTTTCCCTTGGTAATGTCGTTTCTGAATCCATACTTTCAGATATTTTCTTGGCTGTGAATGACTCTGGTCTTCACTTTCACTGCTCCCTGGGATTTGGAACTTGATTCTTTTGTCTCCTTTAAGTCTGCTTGCCTTCCGAACACAGCGTCTTCCATTGTCTCAGATAGCCACTCCTGTCTCCAAGATGAAGTTCTTTGACTCTTCCCTATGTAACTTCAGATGATATATTTCTGGACCCGAATTGGCTCTGTATACACAGAGATAAAAATTTAAACACTCTTGGTCTTTGAAATCTCATAATTTTATGTGAAATAAAGTTTATATAATAATAATAACAATATAACCTGAGGAAATGCAAATTTGATATTGGCTATTAAGAACCCTATGCCCTGAATGCACCCCCCATCCTTATACACTTATTAACTCAAGGTTAAGTGAGTACACTCGAAGGAAAATAATAAATGGAGTCTTTGTAGTTCTTGTTCATTGTTCTTCCAGTATCATTTTATAGAAACTGGAAATAGAAAATATTTGATTGTTGCGATGCCTAACTGAATACCACAAATTTTATTTTGATTTATAACACAGAGGATAAAATTATTTTATTACTCTGTTATTTTCATATTGAAAAACTAGATCTAATATCAGAAGTCATTGTTATAATGAAAATATGTTCATATGTGAATACATTAAATAAGCATATCAAAGAGAAGGCATCTGTCGTACTTCAACTTAATTCAAAAGACAATTTGCTGGTTATATTATGTATTGAAATAGATAAATATCATCTAAACTCATGTTTTGACAGGAAATTTAAAAAGAAACCCTTTATTCTATAATCACCAGTGACAAGATTCTTATGTATTTTCCAGGATTGGCATTTAAATGTTTTATAATTCAAAAGCTTCACTTTGTTGCCTCCTAACAGCAACTCCGTAAGGTCTCTCCACAACTCCATCAGAGGATGAAGGGAAGGCAGGCAGAGCAGGGTGAGGAAGAGTCAGCTGCGACCAACAAGGAATGCATCCTTCTCACTTCCTTGAAGATTCTAATTCTAGAATGGATTTCACATTTTAAAGTTCACCTGAAATCAAGCGGAGCCAAAACAATTTACAAATATAGAAGCTTAATACTTGAACACAAGATCTATTTGCTGTGTATGTGTAGGCATTCAAGCAGGTATTTCTGTATATCAACAAAGCTTATATATAATAACTGACAAATGTTCTTTTCTTTATATAAAAGTCTTTTATTTTTTTCTAAAACCACACTAGAATATTATTACTCTTCATCGCATACAAATAAGTGAACAGAAATAGAAGTCATTGCTCTCTAAAAAGATAATTGTATTTATGTACTATCTTCTTCTGACCTTGCTCATTTACCACCTCAGTATCTTGAAAAATAGCCAACTTCCTTAAGGATACTTCAGCCTGTTCCTACGAATTTGTTATTTCCATTTCTTTAACTGCTCCCATTACTTTCCTCAATGTAGTCAATCAAATGATTCAATTTCAAGTGTCATTTAAAGTCCTCTTTTCCCCTTAGTGTAGGGAAGATCTGGTGCTTGAGTGGATGGGTCAGAGGTGGCCTACTAGGTTTGCTGTCTGGAGGTTGTGGTTGGGAGCTCTTCTACGAGAGGAGAAAGTGATGTCCCCAGCTGACTACCAATGTGAGCTTTGGTTATTTCCCACACTGGTCATAACTGCTCTTAGTTTTGATGTATCTTTTGATGTATCTTCCCCAATGTGTTGCCCACTTTCTGGCCAGGATATTTTAATTCTGAATCTCTTTGAGCAAGATCTACTTTACATTAAAAATAACTTGTGTTACCCTTGCCATACCAACTACAGCTCTTTCCACTCTCAGCTCTCTCAAACTTCTTAAGACCCTGTTCTGTGTCCCAGGTGCATCAGACACTGCTAGTACAATGGCTGACTAATGATAATCAAAATATATTCCCATCAGCTTGATTTAGCTGAAGGAGTCATATGATGTCATTGTCATTCAGATTTTTCTGAAGAAGAAAGAGGGGAGTGGGGTCACCTACTCAGACATTATGTGTTTCCCCAAATGAATGCACTGGCCACTGTTTCTCTTATAGCCCTTGCTCTACTGAGGGAAGGCTGAACTGTCAAGTTTAATCAAGCCATTCTGGGTTATGGCTGTACCTTCAGCTCTTTGTTCTGTGAACTTGGATTGTGGGGCTGCCTAAAATCCTGCCAACATTAAATAAAAAGTGATGCTAGAAATGTATTACCATCCAGGTCAACTAATCACAGGGTAAAATTTCTATTGATCCAACTGGACTAAAATTCTTTGAAATCATTGATTTTTTTCTAATAATCTTTGTATCTTTCAGGTGACAATTTGAGAAAAGCATATATATTGTTAAATGTTTAATAGAAGATAAAGATGTTTACATCATTTTAGAACCATGTTTGACTAGTGCATTTTTGTTTGTTGATGTCATGAATTTCATGTACTGTGAGCATTTGTTTTTATTTTTAAAGATTCAGAACAATAGGACTCTAAACAGCTTTAAAATTCAAAAATATGTGACCAAATAATTGGATGGATAATTCTATGAAGATAAAATTATACCAAGCAAGATGGACTATTTTTTGAAAGAAATTACCAAGAGCAAGAAAGTAAAATCACAAAAAAATACACTAGTTTATTTCACCATAAAAAGATATGCAACTAACCACTTGCTAAGTAACAATGATTTTTCCAAACATACACAACACACATACTGTATCTAATATTTAATAGAAGAATGGTTTAAATCATAAAGCAGATGCAATCTCTTATTTTAGGATATATTATATGTCTCATTGTTGAATATACAATAAGGCTCTTAGCATCTTCACTATGTAAAATCAAACAAAGATGGAACATCCAAACTAAAGAGGGGACAAATGTATGATATGAGAAGATGGAGTAAAATTAATTGTATTAGTTATTTGGAGTAGTTTAGAGGGCTGTAAAATGGATTTAACATAATCATCTCAATGGGTATAAAAAATATTTAGCAAAGTCAAAAAGCCTTTCTTGAGATGACAATGAATTAGGTATACGAGAATTATCTCAAAATATTCACATAAAAAGCCCAGTTAAAAGGCACACTGATGACATTATATTTAATGATAAGCAAATTGAAAGCTTTCACTTTAATATATGGAAAAAATCTAGGGTGTTTAGTTGCTACATTTGATTTCAACATTGTGCTAGAGATTGTCATCAGGGCAATAAAGCAAGAAAATTAAAGTCGTTTGGACTGGAAAAAAGAGGGTAAATTCTCTGTTAAAGACAAAATGTTCATATGCATATATACTTGTATGAAATAGATGTATATTTATATGTATATGTTTCACATATATCTTTATATACATATGAAAATTCTAAGGAATTCACTGAAAAGCAATCAGAACTAATAAAACAATGCATCATGATTGCAGGTTCTAAGACACGATAATAATAATAATAATAATAATAATAATAATATAATAAATCAAGTAAGTGAAAAGAAAATCCACAGAATAAAAAAAATTGCAAATCATATATGTTAAGGAACTTGCATCTAAAATGTATAGAATAGTCATAACTCAATAATAAATGCAAACAGAATTGTTTGTAATAAAAGGAATATGCATTTAAATAAACATTTCTACAGCAAAGGAGACAAACAGCAAGTAAAATCTCAATGTCATTAACTGACAAGGAAATACAACTCAAAACCATAATGTGATGCCATTTCACACACTCTGAAATGATGATAATCAATATGATAAAGGATAAATGAGAATGTGGAGAAATCAGAATTCCCACACACCCACTGTTAGGAATGTAAAATGTGTATGTAACCCCTTGGAAGGCAATGTGAAAGTTCCTCAAAATGTTCACATGAGTCTTACATGCCCAGAAAATCCTGAGTGTTTACTCAGGAAGTATGGGAACACCTGTTCACACTGAAGTTGAACATAAATGTTCATAACATCAGTGCTCCAAGTGGCCACAAGAAAGCAACAACATCAGATGGTGAGTGGATAAGTAGATGTGATATGTGGGTAAGATGGCAGCTTTTTATAAAAAGAAATAGAGTAGTGACATTCTACAATGTGTCACCACTGGATACATACATTACTGAATGAACCTTGAAAACATTGCTAAGTGAAAGAAGCCAGCGACAATTACCACATACCATGTGGTTCCATGCAGAGATAGTCCCTGACTTAGGAGGGTTTCACTTCCAATGTTTTAAATCTACAGTGGTGTGAAAGTGATATGAATTCAGTAAACACTGTACACAGTGGATTTTGAACTTGGACCTTCTCCTTCGCCTGCTGGTGATATGTGATATGATGCTTTTTTGTGGGGTGCCAGACAGCAGCAGCAAACCTGAACTCCAAGTCAGCCAGATGAGCATGAGGGTTAACAAGGATATTTGCTACAGTAAACTGTGTTGCTGAGCTACAAGGTTCAACAGATTAGGTAATAAATATATTTTTAAATTTACTATGCATCAATGTATGATGGGATTATTGGGCCATAATCTATTATAAATTGAAGGGGATCTGTAGGTGAAAAGTCCAGAATAAGTAACTATAGAGAGGTATAAAGTAGACTAGTGGTTGTCTGGGGGAGGGAGGTACAAGATCATAGAGTGGTCAGGAAAATAAGAGACAGATTTCTTCCTGGGATAAAACAAAGACAAAAACAAAACAACAACAACAAAAAAAAAAAACCCAAAACCCAAAACATTCTAAAATGAGGTTATGATGATGATTGTATAACATGGAGATTATCTAGTAAAAATGATGAATCAAACCATTTAATTAGGTGATTTACATAGAATGCATGCTATATATCAATAGAGTGGTTTAAAATAAAAGAAATGAAAGGGGAAAAAAAAGATATTGCTAGCATTACCACTAAGGAGGTTAGAATGTATTGTCAATGCATGAGCTTAGCACATGGCTTGGCACATTGCATCCTACTATTTAAAATGCCTCATTTGATGTTCTATAATCAGTTTACCTTGTAAAAATTCAAACTCATTGTGGTTATCATAATTCATGACAGAAAATATTTTAAAATGGAAGTGAATGTAACTTTTTGTTTGAAGTCAAAATTGAGTAAGTCTGAATGAATTATTGGACATCTCCTTGCCCAGCCTTTGTAAGGGGTCTGGGGCCCTTTGCATAACTTGGGTGAAGAAGATGGGTTGGTATGCACAACAGTTTAGGATTGCTAACTCTCTGTGCTCAGTGAGCACTCTGGAATCACACTATCAAATTTCCCAAATTAGGGACATTCAGAAAGTATGTCATATGGACAGAAAATTTTGAGAATATAATTATGCTGTGGTTCAACACAAGTAACCTATAATTTAGATGGGTGACTTGAAAGAATATTCAGTGGAATCATTGCCTTTGGCTAGATGCATAAAGTGACATTATGTGTGAATGGGGCATCTTGCCATTGCCTTTTTCATGGGGAATTTGAGCCAAGTCCACATTTCCCCATTTTGATTAACCATGATGAATAAATGAGAATCATCCTCAGCAGTCAGCTTTGAACATTACTTCAGCTATCCGGAATTGTTGCAGAACAAACTTAAGGTAACTTTTATGATCATGGCAATGAATGAAGTAAAACTTTTGATTGCACAAATAACCTTTCTGGTAGTCTTCTTTGACTAGTTAACAGGGCAAGTTTCTTATATACTAATAGTAAACTATCAAAAAAAGTTAAGTATTTCTGCCAATTACTTTGGCTGAACTTGACATTTGAAAGATTATGTAAGAAGGACAATGGTTAAGGGGGACTGGTATGCCATCCTTACTGATTCCTTCAGTATTAATTTTGGAGTCCAGCTGAACAGCTTAGATTCAGACGGACTGAATTCCAGCATGTGTTTACTGCAATGCCCCAAAGATGCTAGAATCAGCTGCCCAGATGTCATAATTCAGTATGACAAGACATGGGCTTGACAATCACGAAGGTAGAGAGCAGTTCATTTATGATATCATATTCCCAGAGGAAGCATCACAGAGGTGTGGCAAACTGTAATCACCCCAAAGACAAAAAGAATCTTCCCCTCAAATGTAGCTTAAATGCAAGGATTTATTTAAGTCTGAAATTCCTGGAGCAATTGTGGACATTCTTTAAACTTTCAGAAATGGGTTATCTCTCACTGACCCTTCCATTAAGTGAGAATCTCAGTTACTAGCAGGCTGCTCAGATTTAGAGAAAATCTCATTCTTCAAAGAATTCTGTTGATACTGTTTCCCAACGGACCAGAAAGCTACCTGAATTTCAATGGAGGCTCAGCCAAAACAGCATTTAAAGTTTTACAAAAGACTAAGGCTCAGGCAGTCTTGCTGGGTTCTTGTGAACTGATAGTTCCTGTAATATTAGTAGAATATGCAAAGAGAATACACATAGACTGGTGTCTCACACAAAAATCACACAAGGCTACCAGCAGAGAGCTCTTGGGGTTTTTACACTCGAAAATCTGCCTAATGCAATTCTTTAGCATAGCTCATATGAAAAACAATTGCTGGCTTCTCTCTGGGGTGTAGTTGATACTACTGCATTAGAAAATTCGGAGAGCAGAAATACCAATACTCATAATGTCTGGGTGATTATGGAGAGACTTTTGAGCCCAGCAAAAGTCACTCATTTAGAGGAGGTGTTATTTTCAAGATCATATACCTAAGGGAATCCAAGAGCAAGGCATTGTCTATACAGGCAAGTTGCTCTACTGCTGGTAAAACAGTTGTGCAAACCTCCTAACACCTCTTTTCCTTCATTGTGATCTTACAGCTATGTCTGGTTCTTTGATGAGAAATTCTTTGCCTGGTTTTTTGATTGAGAGCACCTTGCTGTGTGTTGATCAACAGTAATATTCCATGCAGAAGGCCAATCTCAAAAAAATAAGGAGAGGGAAAGTCAGCAGAGTGTATACAATGGAGAATTGAAATTAGTGTCCTGCTCCTTGGGAAGTGTTAGGATATTTATAGAACTTTAGTTCATAACCAATGGCCTCACTATAAGGTCAGGCCAGAGATAACAAGAAAATGATAAGAATAAACGTCCACTCTAATGAGGACACTATATTACAAAAATTTCTAAGGGAATTTGGAGTATTCAAGTGAGTTATGGGTGTATATACTTTAAAGTCAAGTTTTCAATGCAGAGGGGGATCTGAATGCTAAAGTAGAAGTCTTAACTGCCCTTGTGAAATGGGTGCACCCATGTGCATAAGCTGTAATCACTTGATTAGGGTATAAAGCATACCTCTTTGCACCTCCTGCAACCACTACATGATAAAAACACCTTTATCAACATCAGTAGAAAAAGAATTACTTAAAAATTACCATAGGTGGAATTTCCTGAGGATATCTACCAATGCACAGGAGACAAGTGGATTATATTGAGGGTCTGGCAGAAGCCCTAAGGAACGAGTTACAGCAGTGTATTAACTGGGATTAAGATTTTTACCCTAGGATCTTCTTAGTCTGTAATAGAAGGAAACAGATAATTCAATCTGAAAATTTAAAAAGTGATTTCTCTAAATTTGAACTATGTGAATATATTTATTTTGATTAAATCAGATAGTCTAATGTTACTGGTTTATGAAAATGGTGAAAAACATAATATTAAGGAAAAATACTATGAACAATTCTTATCATTGTAACTGCACCTTTGGTTAAACTTAGAATAGTCAAGTTGCACAAATTAGTTGATTGGCCATATTTGAATGTATTACTTTCTTCACTAAGTTGTGGGTGGATTGAATATGAATGAATGAATGAATGATGGAGATACCACTGGAAATTTTTCTGAGATTATGAGAAGGAAATAAGATGAAAAAGAAAAAGGATTTAAGGATGAAATTGCACTTCATTTCTTTCTTGTTTACTTTTATTGTGAGGGTGGGTGTTAGCAGGGATTTAGCCCAGGGGCACTTAACCACTGAGCCACATCCCCAGCCCCCCCCCCCCTTTTTTTTTAATCAGAGTCAGGATCTCACTAAATTGCTGATGGTCTTGCTAAATTGCTCAGTCTGACTTTGAAGTTGCGATCCTAATGATTATTTTTTTTCTTAAAAATTCCTTATTAATATTCAAGAGCAAATACATAAATAGTGGTTTCATAAGCATGCCTACCTTACCAGCCAAAGGTTATGTGGGGATTTTTGGAACTGGTCTTGATGTTCAGCATCAGGACAGAAGAACATTATTAAAAGCTTATCATCATGCTTTGCCTTGGTAACCACATAGGGGGTCCTAGAAGATTGGTTTGTGTCCAGTCAGTTAGGAGGAATAATAATGCCAACAATAAAATATTTCATGAATAAATAAATGCTTTAGGAAAGCACCATGTCAATCAACAACATGGGGGTAAGGACTTTTGTTATTCTAATCACTTGGAGTCTAACACTTCTGCTTATCAGTCAGTGGTCAGGAGTTCCGTGGGCCTAGTCTAGGAGGATATATTTATGGGAACACATGATAACCCTGAATTAAGAAAGGTAACAGTGGACAATTGGTGTGGTTCTAGTCATAATCCATAATGAACAGGATGCTACACATTAAAAATATTTTTTTCTACTCATTCTTTAAATCTTGTTTACGCTCCAAGTATTTGGGTGACAAATTACATGTCATTGTATTGATGATAAAAATTTTCTGATTTAGATAATTATGTTGTGGTTATATAAAAATATTCTGAATCTTGAGATTTATGCTCTAAATTAAAGAGTCATGATGGCTTTGAAAAAAAAGTTTCAGAAAAATATATTCTATGCATCTATAAATATATGTATATACTTTTACACCCACATAAATAGAGAAGAGAAAGATTTCAAGCAAAAAGGTCAATAGGTAAAATGGATAAAACAGATAGATAGGATATAATCAAAATGAGCAAAAATATGAACAATCTTGAATAAAGATAAAGGGTAAGGAGAATTTATTTCAGTGTTTCTGCTATTTTCTCTGGGTTACAGTTACGTATACTTTAGAAATTTATTCCCCCAAAGCATAATAATTTGTCACTAGGTAGACTATTTTCAGGAAAAAAATGATCCAATTTAAAATAATCATCATATAATCATTCACATAAGCAATAAAACAATTTGATAGAGTAAAACACCATTTATGATTTATACATTCTTAGAAATGTAACCTTAGAGAGAGATTTAATGTGAAGAAGTATATGCACAAAATATCTACAGTAAATTATTATATTAGTGAATTAAAATGTCTCCTGAAATTGGGAAAATGGAAAGAATATTCTGTATCACAATATATAATCCCACTTACAATTGATATTTGATTCTGTACTATACGAATTTTTAAAGCTTTAAAATTTTGTAAAGGAGGAAATACAACTCATCAAAAATGACATAATTACATGTAGAAAAATCTTTAATAATTACCAGAATGACTTTTAAGTTTTGAATATAATACTTTTTGAGTGTAGGATCCATATGCCAAATTCAATCATATATTTATATACTAAATTCAAACACATGAAACATAAAGATAAAGAATATTGTCTTTTACATTAGCATAAAAAATAATTAGTATGAACTGGATGTGGTGGGACAGGCATGTAAGTCCAGTGACTCAGGAGGCTGAGGTAAGACAAGTGTGAAGTTCTGGACCATCCTGGATAACTTAGTGAGACTCTGTCTCACTGTGGAAGTAACTGAGTGATACAATACCTTGGTGTTCATTTCTCAATACTAACAAACAAAACAAAGCAAAACAAACAAACAACAACAACAAATATATATATATATATATATATATATATATATATATATATATATATATATATATATTTACCAAAAGACATAAACCTATACAGATGAACTGCAAAATATTATTGAGAGAAGTTAAATAAGATATAACAAATTAAACAATATATCATATTAACCGATTGGGAAACTCAATATTATTGAGCTGTCAGCCCCTCCAAAATTGTATAGATTTGATGGAATCTCAATCACCAATCCCATTAGAAGACTTGTCAAAAGTGACAAGCTTATTTTTTAGTTGATATGAAAACATAGAGTCAAGAATAGCCAAAACCATTTTTAAAAAAATAGAGCTGGAGGAATGAAAAAAATTATTTATCAAGGTGTATTATAAAATATAGCAACTAGGACAGCATAGAGTTGGTACAAGTAGAAGTTGATATTTTGATAGAATAGAGTCTGAAAACAAACACCAATATATTTCTTGCAATAGTGCTTCAAATTAAAGTGGGGGAAACTTAAAATAATTGTTTTTTGATTAATTGGATATTCACATTTATATAGAATAATCTTCACCCAAAATGTCAACACTTAACTTAAATGTTGTCAAAATGTGAAGAGTGAAACAAAATAAACTTTCAACATAAAGGCATAATGCAGAAAGTTTGTGACTTCACATTTTTAAAATAGCATAAAAATTACTATCCATAACATTAAATTTAAGTTCATTATAAATAATAAGTTCTCTTTGCCACAATCTTCAGTTAATCAAAGTGCAAGACCCAAAAATTAGTATGAATATGTGTATTAGATGTAGATGTTGTGCTAACCCGTAGTGAAACAAATTGAATAAAGGTCTCCTATAAAACTAAGTAGGGAAAAACAAACGAACAAAGAAGCTAATGTTTAAAAGAAGTACGGAGGTATCTCACAAGAGAGAATGGACAAATATCAAGTTAACAGATTCATGACACCATGAACATTAGGTAGAAAACAGAAACAAAAACATCAAACCCAGAGCACTCTTGAAAGAACTGCTAAAATCAAATCAACTATGAATTGAATGATACGACTGTTTGGAAACTGTTTGACATTCCCCCTAAATCTGAACATATTCACGAATCTTTGAACACCAAACATTTTCATTCATAAGAAAACTCATGATAAAAATTGAGAAGATATATTTATGAAGAGACATATTTATAAAAAGACAAGTATGAACATGGTCAGCATCTCAATGGGAGATGTTATAATTTACAATAGTTTATTATGCCACAAAAGACAATTTAGTAGACACTCCCCACAGGTGGCTATGTGTCTCTCTGGCCATCAGAAAAGGAAATGTGGCTCTACCCCAAAATGTAATCATATTGAATTCTTAAAGCATGCAAAGAAGGTAGGAATTTTGTCAAGATTTTAAGCTATCCAACCCCAAGATTGGGAATAAAATATAGTACTGTTCCTGAGTTTGAACAGATAAATTGAATTTTTTTTTTAATTTGAGAAATCATATATAGAAAGTGTTCAGAGACTTTGAAAATTGCATTATTGATACATACTTTGCCCTATGACTACATATTTGGGAGAAAAAAATTCTATTTCCTTTCTAATGACTTTTCAATTACATTTTAACCTATTCTTTTATGGGTGTTATAATTAATGCAGATTAGAAAGGGGAAACCAACCACTCCTTTCTTGCATTTTCCTCTATTATAGTTGCAGAGAATCAGAATTTTACAAGCATAAATTTATTATAATTCATGGTAGCTCTGAATTTATTTTGGGTATCGAGATTATCATGGTTGGATAAATATTAAATAAAATAGGAAAGGAATTGAGAAATCCCAAATGCCTAGTTACTGTAAGGGAGAAATGTTAAGGTTTCCTTTATACACATGCTTTTGTTCCCCTGCAGTTGTAGAAAATGCATGATGTGTGAGAATAAAAAATGTCTTCCTATTAAAGACACAAGATGTCACTAATATATGGGGAATTATAGGTGTAATCATAACATTTAAATGTATTTTGATATAATATGAGGACACTGTAATTTATATTTTTTCACATTAAAAGTCCCACAGAAAATAAGTTTTTCTTTGTTAAGGTAGAACAAAAGTTTAAAAAGAAAAATTATAGAAATATTCAAATTTAGAATAACAGGACATTTTCTCATAAAAGGACAAGATTCTGGTTCCATTGAACAAGATAGGACCAGGATATACACAATTTTCATTACAATAAACAGTGGGAACAGCGGCCTGTGAACCGCTGGAATCTCATTTAGGACATTGCTTGCAACCTCCTTTTATTCAGTGATGCCTTAGGAAGGCCCAACCCCATGCTTTCACTCCTTTTTTGATGCACAGTGTGCTGTGATTTACATGTGTTACCAGGACAACAGGTATACAGCCCCCATGGGAAAACTAATGTGCCTGGTGAGAGGAAGGGAAAGGACATCTAGGAGAGCATCAACACCGAATGTTCAAGTTCTCATCCACAAGTGCTCATGCAGGTTCAAAATAACCCTAGCCACACATAGCTAAAATCCCCCAAACCTCAGACTTCATAGGCTAATTAGGAACACAGACTTTGCACTCAGTGCTGCATTCAAATCCATGTCTTTGTTTATTATCCCTTTTTTTTTATTACCCCTTTGTTCAGCCTTGATTTTCTTGTCTTTCCCATGTACCCTGGAGTCTGTATGGACTAGGGTGGTTCATAGTGCCATGGCTCTCAGGCCACCACACAGAGCAGAGTGAAGTGAGTGACTGTCCCTTCCCAAAGATAACTGTCCCTAGCCATCTTTCTACAGTCTCCCCCCGCCCCCCCAAAAAAAAAAAAAACAAAAAAAAAACATATCATCCCATAACTAACTTTATCCCACTACTGAAATAGACTAAAATTTCATAAAATAAGAAAAGGGTTATAGAATTTGTCCCGGTTTGTTGAGAAGCTGGTCATCAGGTGGTGAGGTACACCCCTGGTCAGGCAATTATAACCTGTACAGTGAAAAATCTCTATCCACTGTTGGAAGATCTAGTTTTACATTCATAACCCCAAGGACCAGTTAGGTATCTCCTGGTGAAAGTTCAGTGACTTCACCTCAAAGTGGTAATCCAGCTGCCATGACTTGAGGTTCTTTGTTGGGATCCCTGCATTTGCTGGCTGCTGTGTACAGGAAATAGACATTTTCAAATCAGAAAATACTGTGATGGACACACAGTTGTCAGGACAGTTGGCCACACCAGTGTGCTCCTTTAGGTTCCAACTCTCAAACTGAGTGTCATAACAGTGGGAGTGTGCACAAGTGAGAGTAGCTGGAGGTCTCCTCTGTCACTTGGGCGAGCATATTGCTGTCTAGACATCAGAGAAGACCCAGCATTGGTCATTGAAGGAGCTCAGGAGATAGTCACCAGTGACATGCAGGCTGAAGCTGTCACAAAATTCTTCTATCTCAAACACCCTGCAACAAGAGGCATTTGGGATCAACCAAATCATTATAATGACCTTGAGAAAGGGAACAAAAGAACAGAGAAACCTGCAACACAGCACTCTCTTGGTTTATGACCCTGGAACTGGTCAGGATTTGGTCACGACTCCTATTGGAGGGGAGCACAGTCAGGTATTGAAAGGGGCAGAGGTCCAGTTTGAGGATACCCAGAGCTATTTTTGCACCACCTATATAGGAACTCATGTCTGCTGAGCCAGTTTCTTGGCTCTGAGCTCTTCCCACAACCTAGACCTTCTTTTACTTCGTGGTTTGCCCAGTTGCCCCTTCAGGGCCAACTCGTAGATAATCTTGGGAATTGTCCTCACCATCTCACTCAAATCCATTGCTTTATAATAACTTACAAGGATTTCTATAAAAGTGCAGTATATACAATAACTTGAATATGCAGAGATAATCATATAGTTAGCAATCTATGTATTATTGAAGAAGAAGCTGATGATGCTTATATTGATGATGGTGATTTCTGTTGGATTTTAATCAGTGCATTCATATAATATTATATCCAATATGTTTTCATTCATGTGCATACCTACATGCACACACATGCTCCAGCAATAGTACACATGCCAAATAATTTTGTACAAAATCATAAAAGTAATTAACACATAATTATCTTCCTATTTTGCTGATAAGGCTGGAGTTTACTGAAGGACATGAAGTCAGGGAGGACAAGGGATTCAGATGTGTTTGTATGACTTCTGCTTTCAGTAACATCTCCCTATGATTCCTCTTGAAGCAATATAAAATAAATTCATACATCCTAGCATTTCAAATCAACTTCCAGTTAAATATGATGAAAAATAGTGAAAAGATGCAAAGAATAACAGATTTAGCAGAAAACAGTCAAAATGTAACAATATTTTCATTACAGGTTATCAGATGTGCAACAGATAAAATTTAGCACAATTTGCAAAGCTGATGGGGGTTCATTTAGAAGAATGCAGGAGCATTGTTTATCGCCTCATTCTTACCAGAGTTCTGGTATTGATATCCATCAAACGGTGGCATAAATTCAAATAAACAGAGCAGTGTCCTCTAAACTCTGCCTCCTTTCAAACCAAAGGACAAATCAACAGACTAAAACAACAGTGACACCAATAACAAATCTGTGTCATGAGATCTACCTTAGGGATTGCATGTTTCTGAGACCCACACATTTAAAACAATGGATTTGGTTGTACCCACACACATAACGTCCCTCACATTCTGTCCCCCAAGACACCCTTCTCTCTATGATTGGAAGGAGGTTTGACTTCCATGTGGTGCTCCTCTCTTACGCTTTCTTTTCACACAGACTCATGCTAGTTGATCAGGATGTCATTGGATGGTATGGTTTAGATGTGTCTCAAAAAGCTCATGTGTGAGTCAATACAAACGGTTTTAGAGGTAAAAAGATTGGATTATGAGAACCTTCACTTAATCAGTGTGTTAATCCATTGATAGGGATTAACTGGATTGGAACTGTGGGCCCATAGGGTATGGCTGGAGGAGGTGGGTCATTTTGGGCTTGCTCTTAGGATTTATATTTTTCCTTGTTGAGAAGAGCTCTCTCTCTCTCTGCTTCCTGGTGTGATACTCAGCTGTTTTTCTCCACCATTTCCTTCCACCATGAAGTTCCGTCTCACCTCAAGACTCAAGGAATGAAGCCAGTCTGCTGTGAACTGAGATCTCAGAAACCAGGAGTCCTAAAATAAACTTTTCTTCCTCTATGTTGTTCTTATCAGGTTTTTTTTTTTTTTTTTTTTTTTGACAAAGGTGAAATAATTGACTAAAACAGTGCACCACAAAAGGATAGTTGTAAAAATGTAATCATCTCATCTACTTTCAGAGCCTGGAAATATGCATTTAGTTAGTTTATACTACATAAGTTGAGAATCATTAACTTAATGTATTTTGTATCCAATTTCTAAAGATTTTTGGTAACTTTTTGTGTATAAATCTATAGCCAATCTCTTCCTCAAAAAGGGAAATGATAGCCAAAAGAGATTTACAGTCACAAATCTGTCATTCAATACCTGAAATGTGGAAGGCCCTGTTTTCAGCACTATTAAATGTTTTATCATTTAGAGCTTTTTAACGTTCTCATTCTTGAGTTCCTCATTTACCTTGATTTTTGGTAATATTTGATATATTTGATTGACATCCCATCAGAGAAGGAATTCTGCAGTGTTTCACACCAGGGTCTTTTGACTTCATCTTGGTGAAGACTTTGGAAAGGTTACTTGCACATCATTGCCCTAGTTTCTTATTTGGAAAACATTTATAATAATATCACATACTGAATAGAGATGTCACAGGGCATAAATGAGCATGCTTAGGCTAGTGCCAGACCAGAAACACCCTTCAGTGTATTTTAGCGTCGTTTGACTTCCATTTTCCTTAAAAATGACCTCACGTGGACTTTGAAACTTTTTAGAAATTGTCTGACTTAGCAGTGTTGATATTCTTGTAGTTGTATCAAAGTTTAGCACAAGCGAAACAGACTGGAATTATTTTTCGATTTTCCAGCACCATGGGAGTTTGTGCCACATCATTAGGAATGCTTTGGGGTCTAGAAATATCCATCTTCTTCACAGAAATAAATTATGTTTCCATAATTTGTCTTCTGGATTTGGCTTGTGCATCACTCATTGTTTTCATTTCGGTTTGGTCATGTGTGATCATGAGTCTCTGGTGGCTTAAGGCAACACGTTTATGTCAGTCACTAATGATGGCAGTAATTGTCCTGGAAGAGTTTGCATATGTGCAGGACTTTGTAGTTTGCAAGCCTTTTCACATTCATCATCTTATTTGATCCTCATAATAATTTTAAATAACATAAAGCAATCCTTTATCTTTAAAAGAAACTTAAAAATGAATGTTCAAGGCAGCCAATTTGCCAAAAGTAACAAAGGAATGAGGAGTGGTGCGCTTCTCTCTGTGGCCAAGAAGTAGCTTGAACTCTTGAACCCAACACCATGCTTTCCTAGTAGATTCTGTTTGTAATATTCCTTTCAGTGAAGATGATTTGCATAGCCAGGTGCCCTTGGCATAGGCATAAAGTTAGAAGTTAACCCAACTAGAATAAATGAACTCTCTGACTATATATGACTGTATTCTTTCAACAAAGTTCACAGGTCTGCAGATTAAAATCATCACTAGGTAGAAGTAAATGTTGGGATAAAGCTAAGCCAGTATAGGAAAGTGCAGACAGGATCAAACTTGGTCCGGAATGCAAGGAGCAGTACCCTGTGAGCAGGTCAGACCCCAGTGGACCTATTAATTTTTTCTAGGTGCCAACACCTTTCCATAATTATTTGGTTTCCTTGGACATCACTACTTTTCTTTTTTCTTCTTAAAAGTAAAATTATATATGAAAAATAAAATGCAAAGCACAAGTCATACTGACAAGTCAGTAGCTTCATCTCTATGTAAGGAGAGGACATTTCCATATATATAGAATGGTTTCTTGTGGAGCTCTTAACTTTTCAAAAATTAGAGCCTGAATTGCAAACATGTTTTGTTTGCTTATTTGGCAAGGAAGCAGAAGATTGTTTGTTTGTTTTTTTTTGTTTTGTTTTACAATTTTAGTTATTTTTTACTATGTTATTTTCTGTGCCATTTCACATTCTCATTCTCTTTCCAGAATTCCTATGTGTAGAATCTGATTTTGAGTTAATTTATTTGGGGAGGTGGATTGATAATGAAAACAGGACCATCATGTGAGTGTGTGTGTGTGTGTGTGTGTGTGTGTGATTTTCAACACTCAACATACATGCTAAATTAAAAATAATAAGAAAATTAAAAGCTAGGAAGAAAGCTTTACTCAAACATAGTCATTATGGTTATAATAAAACATTTGTCCATGGTATTTTTTTGAATATTGATCCTTAAAACTTACCACTTACATATGAACATTGACTGCTTTGGGGAGAAATCAATTGCCTTGAAGCATGAAAAGATAAACAAACATTTCCCTACTGAATTGGATTTTTTCTTTCTCAATTAGTTATATCATTGCTGACAATTGTATAATTATACTTTCTTACTTTCATGCCATGCAGACATGGGCACACAAAAAGTGTTGTATTACTTATTTTGTATTCCCAAGATTAAGAGTCTACATACAAACTTTTCACAAAAATGCATATTTATTAATGAGTAATTGTTATTTGTTTTATTTTAAAAATCCCCTGTAATTAAAAACCAGTCTTATAATATGAATCTAGTACATTGTTGAGCCTATTGGACTCCTATTTATTTATTTATTATTTCTAATTAGTTACACATGACAGTAGCAAGCTCGTCAATTCATTGTATACAGATGGAACAGAATATTTAACTTCTCTGGTTGTACATGAAGTAGAGTCACACCATTCATGAAATCATACATGTATCTAAGGTAATGATGTCTGTCTCATTCCACCATCTTTTATACCTCTGTGACCCTTCCAAGCTCCCTTTTGCCCCATCCAAATTTCCTGCACTCATCCCATGCCCCTCCCATTAAGAATTAGCATCTACTTATCAGAGAAAACATTTAGACCCTGTTGTTTGGGGATTAGTTTATTTCATTTAGCATGATATTCTCCAACTCCATCCACTTACCTGCAAATGAACATGATTCTATAGTTAGAGGATCCAAAAAATTCCAAGAGAAAACTGCTAAAATTAATAAATGAATTCAGCAATGTAGCAGGATATAAAATCAATACAAACAAAACAAGTGCATTTCTATACATCAGTGATGAATCCACTGAAAGAGAAATTAGGAAAACTACCCCATTCACAATAGTCTCAAAAAAAAAAAAACTTGGGAATCAAGCAAAAGAGGTGAAAAAACTCTATGATGAAAACTATAGGACACTAAAGAAAGAAACTGAAGGAGACCTTAGGATATGGAAAGATCTCCCAGGCTCTTGGATAGGCAGAATCAATATTGTCAAAATGGCCATACTACCCAAAATGCTCTACAGATTCAATTAAAATCCCAATGTCATTCCTTATAGAAATAGAAAAAGCAACCCATGAAATTCATTTGGAAATATAAGAGACCCAGAATAGCCAAAGCAATCTTTAGCAAGAAGAGTGAAACAGGAGGCATCACAATACCATACTTTAAACTATACTACAAAGGTATAGTAACAAAAATGACAAGGTATTGGTACCAAAATAGGCATGTAAACCAATGGTACAGAATAGAAGACACAGAGACAAACCCCCATAAATACAGTTATCACATACTAGGCAAAGGTCTCAAAAACATACAGTGTAGAAAAGATAGCCTCATCAACAAATGGTGCTGGGAAAACTAGAAAGCCATCTGCAGCAAAATGAAACTAAACCCCTATTTCTCACCCTACACAAAACTCAACTTAAAGTGGATCAAGGACCTAGAAATTAGACCAGAGACTCTATGCCTGATAGAAAGTAGGCCCAAATCTTCATTACATAGGATTAGGGCCCGGCACCTTAACAGGACTCCTAAAGAGCAAGAAATAAAATCAAGAATCAATAAATGGGATGGATTCAAATGAAAAAGCTTCTTCTCAGCAAAAGAAACAATTAATGAGGTGAAGAGAGAGAGCCTACATTTTGGGAGCAAATTTTTGCCACCATACATCATATAGAGCACTAATCTCCAGGATATATAAAGAACTTAAAAAATTTAACACCAAAAAAACCCCACAAACAAACAACCCAATCAATAAATGGGCTAAGGAGCTGAGCAGACACTTCTCAGAAGAAGATACACAATTGATCAACAAATATATGAAAAGATGAGTACTGGTTATTATATCTTTTGAGGACTGCTTCTTCTTCCTTCCTTCCTCTGTTCTTTTTTTTTTTTCCTATTACTCCTTTTATCCTCCAAACAATGCAGCACCATCTAAGGTAAAAATAAACTCCAAGGCACTTTGCAGGTATAACTCTATTTTATGTTAGAATTTTTAAAAAGTGTGCCTTTCAAAGACTGGCTTGGTTTTTGTTCATCCTGGTTTTATCATCCTTAGTGGAATACTGCTCTGTTTCCTTGAGTAGCATACAGGGCTTATTTGGGGATGGAAGGACAAATTCTTTTTTAAGGCCGTAGTTTGACCAATGTACCTAACAAAAATCACAATTTATGTTGTGAACACTAATGCAGCAAATGTACAGCATAGTCACTGCCATCTCTCAAATACTTATCTCTGCTCTATAATTTGCATCAAAATGACATTAGCAAATGCTCTAGGATGAGCTCACTCACTGTTGTTGCACAATGACCGCCCCGCCCCCCCCCCTCACATTGTCACAGGCACAGGAAACTCAACAATTCTGGTAATTTTATTATCAACAATAGCTTTATCAATCTTTGAAGCTAATAAAACTCCTGATCAGCATGTCAATAGCTGTGCTTTCTCCTCATTTAAGGATTACATCATTTCTTGCAGAGACAGCTGAGTACCTTAAGGATAGATACATCTCTGCTGCTCTATCACTTCTCATATTTATCAATTTTTCAATCTTGTTCAGTAAGATCTGAAATGTGCATCTTTTTAAATTAGTTGATGAAATAAAAGTGGGTCTGCTGTGGGGAATCTGATCAAATACTTGCTTTTCTACATGGCGATAATGGTAGAAGATTTTAATGCCTACATGCAATTTGGGTATGTGTGTTGTTGGATTAAGTTTGCGTTGTTATATTATCTCAGCCATAATATTGCTATTGCAAAACAGATTTAAGCTCTGAGCCTTGTCTAAGTTTATTTTTGTTTTCTGCTCATTTAAATGGCACTTCTCAAAAATAACAGTCAACACAAAAATAAAATGTACTGCCTGCTTGGCTGGTGTCTGGCAGGAAGATGACAAAGCACACAGTGATTATACTGGGGCCATAATTTTGACAGTTTTGCAGTGTTTTCTATAATTAATCTGAGAACCATATACTCTTTTACTCATCCATGTGATAAAGTGGAAGAACTTAGTTTGTTGGAGATTAATAAAGTTTCTGGCAACATTGAAATGTCTCTGAACAATATATATGGAGAGATAGAGACAGATTATATGTCCTGGTCTGAAACTATTTGTTTTGTTTGTTCTTTGAGAAACAAATAAATAAAATAATTTTACTAATGAATTACTACACTTAACTCATGTTATGTGATGCTTTTAAAATGTATGCCTATCTTTGTTTTGGTTTTAAGAATAACCAACCTCTAGAAGGACCAATGCCTATCTTTCAACTTGGAATTATTATTATTGTAAAAATGAATGCCTTAATAATTAAATTAGCCTAGGTTCTTCAGACTGGAATCATATGGGATGATGATTTCTGCATGTAATATTGTTTTTTTACACTAAAAGGAATAACACAGACTCAAATCATTTATTTTAATGACTCCATAGGAGCCTACAGATGTGTGTAAGACTGTCTGAATTTACCTGCATATTTGGGTGTGTGTGTATGTGGAGAAACTATGAAATTGTATTGGTTAAAATTTTCAACTCTTTGATAAACCACAAGATTATAGTAATAAATTAAATGCAATTTATTATATTATTTCCTTTTTTCTTATTCTTAATGAAAATTAAAGAGAACTGTTTTGTGAAATATCATTCAATATCCAAGTTTTATTTTCTGAGTTCAAAATTTCCTATTTCACCAAATATTTTTCTCATTTAAATTTCACTCTCTGTTTTTTTCCATATTTTCTATATCTCTCCATAAAATGCAAGAAAATGTTGACAATAAAGTATTATTTAACCTTGCAAAACAGCTGCAAATATATCACTGTACCTCTGATTCATGCTCAGCAATTGATCTATTAAGATCCCTAAATATTACCAGATGGATAATATCTGATCTATGACTTTTCCTTTAGTAGAGTTATTATCAGTGGGAATACTGGCAGGCACCAGGATTGGAGGTGAAACTGATGGAAGAGACCCCATCATGTGCTGAGCAGTGACAACCAGTGAAAGGTGCTTCATGGGTATAATGGAAATTTATAATCAGGGGAATGCTGACAGAACTCAGCACTAGGGGAATGGGACTTGTGGATCTAGCCACTAACATCATTCAGTGACCTACCTGCACAATCAGGTGGGCAGTTGGATTAAATGCAATTTAAAGACTTTTCCAAAGACAAAGATTTATTATTCTAAATACTGCACTATCATACCCAATACCTGTAATTTCAAGGACCAGACAATGTTCTTAGCATGAGCTGTGAAGGGTGGTAATTGGGTTCATATAAACACTACAAGAGATTCTGGTGGTTTTGATTGAAGTCTTTGGGGAAGTGAGGGGAGAGAAGGTGGTGGTGTTGAGGGATAGACTCACTATTACTGGTTATGATAGCTGTAGCCAAATATGATGAGAGCAGATGGTATTTGTTCTTAACATTTTTCACTTTCTTTAAAGTAAGCTAATTAAAATTTGCTTCTACAGCCCACAAGGTTTTGGTTAAAATATCATTTGAGAGAGGAAAGTATCTAAAATAAATTATTGACATAATTATTTAAAGGGCAGCTATGCAGAGGACACAATTACCTTTTAACTTTGCTTCTTTGGTCTCCTGTGGAAAATCACCTGAGAACATCATTAACACTGTTTCATCTACAAGACCCTAAATCAAATTGCATGAGCAACTGTCTTTAAAACAGAAAAACTTAGAAGCACCTAACAGCATTGTTCCCTATGCTTCCTTTCCAGAGTTGAATGACAGTAATGACATTAGGGTTATAAATGATGTCTTAACATATTGTGCTGTGGTTGGAAAAGGAATTGTTGCTCTTTGCATCATCCTGTTGTGCAGAATTCTCTCACTACAACAAGGGCTCTGAAGGGAGATGTAGTGGGCAGTTTGTACCTGCCCTTAAATCCACTCATGATGAGCTGGTCAGATTCCATTAATGAATGGCACAGCCTATATACTCATCTGAATCTGTTTTTGCATGTCATGGTGTTTATTCAAATTATGAATTATATGCTAGATTGCCTGTGATCTTGCAAACCTACAACATGTAGACCCCAGGGGGCTCACGACGGTTGAGCCTGGAGTCACAGCAGCTCTTACACACTTTCTTTCCACTGCTGTGTAGAGACAACATGGCCTCATAATGGAAGAAATGCACTAAGAAGGAGAGAATCATCAAGAAAATTGGAGCTTTTTACACTGAGCTCATTTTTATCTACTACACCCTCCCTCTGAGGGAGTAAGGTACTTTTCAACTGAGGAACCTCACAAACCCATTTAATAATTATCTTGATACATACACATTCCACCATTTACCACTGCATGTGACCACTATTGTGAAACCAAAAAGAGCTATTTGGAATTGAAAAGTGTATGGGACTATTCCATCAAGAAGAATAGAGCAAATTTTCTTCATGTAAGAAACTGGAGGTATTACTCCAGGCCTGCTTTCAGCTACTGTGGTTGCAGACATAACTTTTAAAAGAATGCTTAGTTTCAGCTTGATGTGACCAAAGGAAAAGGATTTTTAAATCAAATAACAACATGGCATGGAAAATTTTGCCATCTGATAGATCTTGAAAACGGTAATTTTAGAACATGTTAACATCTTCGATGCTGATGAGAACAGTCTGTTAAAATCAGGTGCCTGACAGACTCACAGCCCAGGTTTAAAAATTGAAGAGGACACATAAGGTCACAGGAATATGAAAGGATACATAATTTGGTCATCCAAATTATTGGGTTACTTAATCATCTACTTATTCTCAAATATAATTTATTTTCAATAATTCTTTGAAAGTGCATTAGGATTATAAACCCTGTGTTTCTTCTATGCAGCTGCTTGCATACAAACGTACTTGAAAACATGGATAAGACAAAAAATATATATATATATATATATATATATATATATATATATATATATATATATATATATGTTACATGAGCCCATTAATTTTTGGCAATACCAGTCAATGTTAATTTTTGATATACTTTGTGTTTATCAAAATTATGATGTGCAATGATGAATGAAAATTTATTTTCATGATTCTTTAGCATCACTCTCATCATAGGGCACTGCTCAATCTGAATTCCTACTGATATTTATCTATTCCAAGCACTCTCCTTCTTATCCACATTCAATTCAATCTCAAGCAGGCCCCACGACTATCCTGTTTTATTCTTTGGTCACTTCACAATTATATACAAAATGGCAACCCTTAGTGGAATACTCTTAGACTCTATGCACATTTGTCAATAAATACATTCTTAAATTATCTTTATCTTTCAGGCAGTGACTTTGCCTGCAGCATGGACCTGAGTTTAGCAGTCTTCTTCAGCTAATCCAGAGAGAAGGCCTTCCCAGGGTGCATTAGGAATGGAAATCCCATATGGCTTCCTTGGCAAGAAGGTGTTCAAAACCATATGGTACCACTCCACACACCCATGTCAACCATAGTTGTTTTTCTTGATTGCTTTCTATTATTATAGCTCTGCAGCAGCAAAGGGTACATCAAAACCATATATGCCTTCAAATGTTATATAAACTCATATTTTCTGGGTTCTTTGCCATTTATTGGGCTCTGTTTTCAACCCTTTTTCAACCCACATTAGAATTCTTGGAAGCAGACACTGTGTTTTATGATAGAAGGCAAAATATTGATGGAGTGAGGGCTCAAATGAATTTTGCTATAAAGAATAAGTTATTGGTATACAGAATTTAATTGCAAGTAAAAGACTATGTAAAGAGTTGGAACTTTTTCAAGATTATGTTTAAGATAATATTGAATATATATGCACCACATATATCAACATAATATTGTATATTGAAGTTAAAAAAACCATGATTTTTAGAATCCTCTAAGTGGTTCATCTCAGGTTATTTATGGTATATTTGGATGAGACAGCAGTATAAGTAACTGCAATATGTTGCTTTTCTGGTATTTCTGTAATACATTACGCCCAGGGTGTAAGGAAATGGTAAATCATCTGATCATTTCAAGCTCTAATTGCAGTCAGTTTGCGCAGACAGTTGAGCTTGTATGATTCTGATCTTTGGGACATATTCCAACTCCTCTTGGTTTCAACTGACTTGGCATGTGATCAGGACTAATGTGCAGTGACAACAGGTGAAATAGAAAATATAAGTACTTAGAACACTCTTGCTCATGTCAAGGTATTCCATGTGGTTTTCAAAAAGACATTCCTTTTAACAATGAATATTTCTAAACAGTCTATTCAATATCATTTACAAGAGTAATAAGATTGTAGAGGACTTTAAATTTCATAAAGACAGGTTTTTATAAAACTTTTATTCTGTTTTCATTCATTCAACAAAGGTCTCAGCTGTTCCCAAAATTCTTACCTTATACAACCTCTTTCTTAAATCTTTTATCCATTCTAATGTAGTTTGTAGATACACTATTACACTATAAGAGTGAAACAAGTGTATATACATACACACGCATACATGTATGTATGTATATATATATATATATATATATATATATATATATATATATATTATGACAAAGGATAGAATGGAATAAAATATATGAACCATATGCTGAATATATATGCATATATATATGTACATATATTATGACTTGTGCTTCTTTAGGAAAAACATGAGTTAGAACTGTGATAAATGTCCAGAAAAAATAATATATATAAACAATAAGCAGGGCATATATTGACTAAATATTCATATGTGTATGAATATTTATATATTTACATATATATAAATGTCTATACATGTATATACATATAGATAGGTAGATAGATGTCAAAGCTATATAGAGTATAGAAAACATTATATTCATGATATATTCCTTATAGTTCCTAAATGATCTAAACACAGAGTATCTTTTTATAACTTAGAGACAAAAGAAAAAAAAATAAGGGCAGAAATTGCCATGAAATGAGGAAATTTTTTTAAAAAGGGTATGCATAAATAATAAAATGTTTCAGGTTTCTTGTTATAAAAACTAACAGACTATAATATACTCTCACTTCTTTTTGTAGAGATTAATGTAGAAAAAAGAATTATAACTGATAATGCATTTGAAAGAAAAAATATTGTTTCAAAGAGTTTTTCTTTATTACTTCATGTCTCTAAGAATAGAAATATGTGGTAGAAACCTACTTTTGGAGGATAAACACCTGAGTGTATATTTTGCTTTGATATAGGAAGACACAAATTCTTGGATTATACTTGATGAAATGGAGTTAGTTATAAAGAATTGAAACAGGACAAAAACACACATCTCTCCTCTTTTTGAAAAAAAAAAAACCCACAAATTGTATATGTGTGTTTATATATGTATACACACATATATGTGTATAGGTATATATAAGTATATGTATATATGTGTGTGTGTATGTATTCTTTTTATGAAAGAATACATAAACTAAAGAAAACTGTCTCTGAAAAGGATCAAACAGAAGACCACAGCCACTTGGTGGCAGGCAGGCTTCACTAGTGATGTTGTGTCAATCTTGATTTCTGAATCAACAGAAAGTCCCATTCAACACAAGGGGTTGCATTAGTGGTGTTGTGAGGAAGAAGAGGCTGTGTCTGCACTTGGAATGAAGCTACAGGAGACTAAATCAGTAATAAAGAGCTCAGTTTAAGATCAAAGTCCATAGGTAGGAAAGGGTGAGCCACATACAACACTTGAAAAATAGAGAAAAGTCAAAAACCATGAGAAGGTAAGAAGGTCCTCTACCATTATGAAGCAATGGAAATCTGTTTGTTGTTGTTTACAGAGCTCTCTACAGCAGCATGGAATGGATTTTTAAATACAACCCTGTAAATTAGAAACATGAAACTTTGGGAACACTCGTCAGTATTAGTGGTCTGATAACAATGACCTTATTCCATGAGACACATTTCTTTTGATTGAGGTTTCACAGGAGGATCAAAAGGATGTCTATTTTTTTCTTGGGGGATAAAAACAAACAGAAAAACAGAGATCCATGTGCCTATAATATTATGATATTGTTAAATGGTTATTTCTTGGGTTTTAGCTTTTTTTTTTTTTTTTTTCCGGGACCATGTCTGTTGTGGTGTTTGAGTCCCTATGGAGTTTCTATTGCAAGAAAACTTGTTCTAAGATGTAGCTGGTGGTGCCATTTAGGGCCTTTTGTCAAGAACCAAACTTGTATACAATCTGTCTTTTCATTCACAAACTGTCAATCAAGATAGTCTAAGTAAACTTCCAAGCCCTGTACCTTAAAAAAAAAAGTTACTTCCTTTGTTTCCTTAATACTTTTTATTATGGGTTGGACATAATCACCACATTACTCATTCAGAGATTCCCATGAAAAATATCCCAATTCTTATAAGCTGAAAAAATTAGAAACAGAATCCTCAGTTTCAAAAAGAAGAGAGAGTTATGTGCATTTTCATGTGTGTGCATGCTGTGTGGGATTTTATTTATGCTATGGTTTCTTAATGACACATTTAATTTCATCTCAGACAATATTGGATGAAATGAGCCACTTGGCCATGATTAACTGCAAACACAGGAGGAAAGTTGGTCAGCACTGAGAATGTTTATCGAGCAAATGTTTGTTGTTTTCAAGAAGCTTAATGCTGCAGAGCTGATGCTTTTCAAACACAAAGATGGTGCTGGGTTCCTCTTCTGTGAAAAAAAATATTCTCCTGATAAAAATATGCTTTGCTGCTTGAATCACAGGAATGGGAAAGAATACAAACATAGAGGTAATGTGAGAAATATTTGATTAGTAAGCAATATTTACATAATGAGCTATGCAACTAAGGCAGCAAGATAGAATGGACTTCAGATACTAGTGTGTGGCTAAACGTGATATGTACCCAGAGAAGTTAAAAAAAACAGGTGGCATCCTACATCTGGCCACATGACTTTGTGCCCTTCGATTATGATAGCAGATGGTATTTGAAAATAAATATTTTCAAAGATAGTCATGTTGTGATCCCCAATATCTCCAAGATGGGGTGGAATCTGGGGCCTGAATTTTAACTTTACCTCTCATTAGGGGAAAGATTACTATAACTTGGGGAATTGAATATGTGTTCATTTTAGTTAAGAGATTGAGTATATAGCTACCTGAATTATGTCTATGAAATGCAGAGAGGAAGATATATTTTCTTAATTGCTTTGCAATTCAACAAAGTGGAGCTAGATGTAGTAAATGTGGATATAACACTGTAGGGTCAAGTTCTGTGTATATACCAGTGAGCAATGATATTTGGATGATGGGAGCGATAAACTATTTGTTTTTCTACAGTATCCTTCTCTGTTCTTTCCATCATATAAGAATTTTCATCTAGGCAAATAGTCATCCAACCTAAATCACTTAGCCAGATGGTCATATGTAGCTAAATTCTGACCACTGGGATTAGTACAAGGAGGACTTCAATTTTACACCAGTAGTGGCCTTCATCCAACTTTAGGTAACAATTACATTCAATAATTTAGTTGTGTGCAGAGGGAGCTACAGCCATTTTAACTGTTGTATACTGCACCTCACACTTTCCAATGCCTCATCAGGGTGCTGAATTCAGGCAAAGTGTGTTAACTGAGGAAGATCCTAATTGTGATATGGGCATCATAGAAACAGATGGGATCCAGAAACCTGAGATCCAGCAGTAATGCATGCCTGTATCTGAGAAGCAGCTGAAGTACTGTACATCACAGCTCATGCCCCTTAGTTACCAGATGCACCAGCTGTTCCAGTGCCTAGGTACCACCTGCAGTTACAGTAAGAAGGTAATAAAACATTTATTGACTAAGTGAATTTCCAAATGACTAAATGTATTTGTGAACCAAAGATCAAATGAGTTCTATAATATACAAACTTTGATTTTGTCCATAAACCTGATTTTTGGCCAGTGATTTTCAAAACTTTCATTAATCAAATTAAAGTGCATGTGTAAGATGACCTTAGAAGGAACATCTCCTAAAATGGCAAATATCAAATAGAAAAATAGCATTGTTTGGATTATAGATGGAGTGTTGAATTAGCCAGGTAACACTTTTACTTCTAACCAAAAACAGGAACACTATCTAAGATAATGAAAAGTGGTAGTACATTGAATACAATTTTCCAATATGTAAAAATGAATAAATTGATGAATTGTTCTGGAATACAATCAACCATATATTTTAAAGATACCAAAAATCTAATATACTCTGCCTCAAATATCCTTGGGGGGTGATGTTCTATGAAGACCACAGAAGACAATTAATAAATCTTTCAATTTAAAAAAAAATTAGATTTCATTCTTTTTAATGTTTTAGATCTGTTACTTTATTGTTTGTTTTTCCTGAAAAATGACTTAATTAACAAATTTGTGTGTTGAATATACTAATCTTATCACCATGTTTTGGTCTTAATATCTGTCCTTTTGCTACTAAATTTAACTGTATGATTAGTTTTGAAAATCTTTTTAATTTTATTATCATTGCAGTTTTTATTCCTGTGATTTAGATGTAGCTCGTACATTAATGGACTTTAATAGAAGACTTTCTATATTCCTATGCTAACATTTAATGTCATCTGTTATTGACATAACACTGATATGTTTTACATATGTGGTATGCGTAGACTTTGAGTTTTGTGTTCATTTTGTATAATCAGAAATATTTAAAGTAACTTTTTTTAAAAAACAACACTTTTCATCTTAAATATTCTATGTTCACTTCTAATATAAAGTGAAGAAATGTGAAGGGTTGAAGTGTGCATTAAACTATATGGTTTTAAAAAAGAACTGTAATTGCAGCTGACTAATAGATGATAGAAATAGACATGTACATCTGTGTTCTATAAAAGTCATAACTCTACATACATTTTCAAAACAAAAATGTGTTATACAATGTCTTTTACTGTGATTTAAAAAGAGATATTTTAAAAGCCTTTAAAAAATGTTTTAGAATGTCACTTTTTTTGGCAAGGGGAAGTGTGACATACATCTGAGTAAAGTGAATGAAAATTATTATGTTAGCTTCCCCATCCATCGTGTTGAAAATTTTTTTGCTATTTTCCCTGTCATATCTATGAATATTTATTAAATACCTAGAATTTTGACTGCATTTTTTTCATTGCAAGTACAATACCTTATCAGAGTGCAAAAACCATGAAATAGTTTCCACAATGATTATGACAAATTCAAACCCCAGCATAAAGCTTAAAAACAATTTGATCACACAAGATTATTAGATAAATAACATTGCCAATACAATCTAATGATCCCTGGAATGGAATTGATCTCTTTGTTCACGTCACCAATATTTACTGAGCATTTAGGATCTCATTGAAAATAGAATACATAGTGTCAAGTACTTGGATCAGTGGATAAATTAGAAGGTACAAAATGCATTCATCCTGTCTTCTCCCTAGTAGCTGGAGGTATGCTGCTCAAGAACTTTGGGTTTTCTGTGTGTTCTTGGGTTTGTCAATAGCAATTATCTTCCCATAGTTTTGTAAGATAAGTTTTAAAGCTATGTCATGATGATTCTGAGGAATTTTCATAGAGAGATATTAGATGCGTAGTAGGTAAGACTCCTCCCACCCTCCATCTGCATAGGTTAGTTAAAGGATGTGTGTTGTCCAGATAATGAATATGAGCTTGGATGGAATCTAAGTTTGCAGCCAAGTCAAATGTAAATAGGGCTGAGAGTTGGGGGCTGCCTCAGCCATTGATTCACCATTTTCTTATTTATTTTAAAATATTTGAAAAATGCTGCCAATTCAATATCATTTTTCACTGTTAGAGTGATTCCTTCAGGATTTCTCTTCATTCTTTAGATATTCTTTTATTTTATGAACACCTACTGGAATGCTCTATTCTATCCCCATGAAAACAAATGAAGTGCAAGTCTGTTTGTTCCTTTTTTTGTTTTGTTTTGTTTTTATATTTGAGATAAGAGGGAATCAAGGAACATTTAATTAAGCCACATTATTTTATCACCAGAAAGAGAAGGTGTATAATTTGGTACTGTGAAAATGTGTGAAGTAGACTGTCTGAATTAATGTTCAATGTTATTTATTTATAGTGCTTAAAAATAAAAGAGCATACTATAGGGATACAGCTACATCAATGTTCATAGCAGCACAATTCACAGTAGCTAGACTGTGGAACCAACCTAGATGCCCTTCAATAGATGAATGGATAAAAAAAAATGTGGCATTTATACACAATGGAATATTACTCAGCACTAAAAAATATCATGGCATTTGCAGGGAAATGGATGGCATTAGAGCAGATTATACTAAGTGGAGTTAGCCAATCCCTAAAAAACAAATGCTGAATGTCTTCTTTGATATAAGGAGGGCGACTCAAAACAGAGCAGAGAGGAAGAGCATGAGAAGAAGATTACCATTAAGCAGGGACAAAAGGTGGGAGGGAATGGGAGAGAGAAGGGGAATTGCATGGAAATGGAAGGAGACCCTCATTGTTATACAAAATTACATATAAGAGGATGTGAGGGGAAAGGGAAAAAAAAAACGAGAGAGAAATGAATTACAGTAGATGGGGTAGAGAGAGAAGATGGGAGGGGAGGGGAGGGGAGGGAGATAGTAGGGGATAGGAAAGGCAGCAGAATACAACAGACACTGGTATGGCAGTATATATAAACGTGGATGTGTAACCAATGTGATCCTGCAATCTGTACACGTGGTAAAAATGGGAGTTCATAACCTACTTGATTCAAATGTATGAAATATGATATGTCAAGAGCATTGTAATGTTTTAAGCAACTAATAAAAAATAAATAAATAAACAAATAAATAAATAAATACATAGATGATTCATCTTTTCATTAAGAACATTCTTTTATGTCAAATTCTGCCTGCTGTGCAAACTATTGCTGTCTACCAAACTGTCTATCATTCAAAAAATTAGTGACTACATTTTTTTGTTAAATAATTTTAGCAATTGGATGGCCATATACATTAATGAATGCATCTTGAAGTATGGATTATGCGTTTTTAATAGTTCTATAGACATTTATTCTTTATGGATTAAAGAACATTTGAAGGTATTGATAATTCATTTTCTAATAGAAAAATAATTCTGAAGATTGACAAATATATCCCACAAACCCTAGAAGTGGTATTTTATGTTTCCATAATTCTAGTAGTTACCCCTTAGTGATCTAACACTTAAATAACAATTTCCTGACTTGAGAGTGTTTCCAAGATGCATAGATATTTATTTAAATAATTAAAAACTATCATTCAAGAAGAAGAATGATGATGTTTACTTTTGTACTGATAGAGAATTTATGTTCTCTGGTATGTTTCAAATCCCTTGTTCTCTCACATTGTTACTTATCATCACAGAGAGTGCCTGTTTGCGTTTTCCACAGACTAACAGAGTGTGAGAAGTTTTTTCTCAGGAGAAGAGCACATGATGAATCGATTTCACCTTCCTTGACTCACAACTGTGACTCAATATAATCTCCTGATGCGGATCATTATCTTTTGACCATCATACTGATGTTTGAAACTCTCTCAAACAAATTTTGCATAGATTTTTGAGAGAGGGGCAGCTTATTTACAAGATTCATGGCAGCTGCTTGCTTGAAAGTACTCTGCAATCGAAAAATAAGTGTAAAAATAAAACTTAGAAGTTCTATATTTTTAAATGGGAATAATTTACATAGTTTTAAAAGATCATGTGTATTACAATAGATTTTTCATGTTCTAAATTTTTAAAACATATTCATGTCAAATCCCAAGAATCTTAAATATTAAAATAACTTATTTCTATAATGTTTTTTTAATCTAGGCAATTCTATAAATTTATTTGCAATCTTTTTGCTGAAATAATGTTGTATAAAAAATTAACTGTTTTAATAATGTAAATTTTATACAGAAATTTCCCAAAAGAAAACTTTATATATTTTTAGTATAAAAGTTTCATTTTTATATTTTTCCCAGCCATTGTCCCTAATTTATTTTTTTAAAGTTCTTATATATTTCATTTTCAAAATATCCTGTAGCATTTAATTACATCTATTTGTCTATCTAATCACCAACTACTTAGTGTATTTTCCCTTACACAAGTGCAATGAAACTATACATTGTTTCTAACATAGTTGTTCTAATTAATAACAATTGTATTTTCTCTATTGTAAAACATAGACATACTTTATTCTTAGTGGCTGAATAGTATTTTGCAGTTGAATGTGGCAAAAAAAAAAAAAAAAAAAAAAAAAAAACTACTCATCTATTGGTGAATATTTAGTTTTTTTTTCTGTTTTAAATAATGCTTCTGTTCATATTTGCACAAAATCATTTTGTTCATAAACTGGCATTTCCGTATAACACATTCACAAAAGAGAAAGTGTACATCAAACGGCATGATACTCCCCAAGCCTTAAAAGTGGCCAGCATATTTTCAGATCAAAGGAGTTGAATTATATCCTCTTCCTCTGAAATTTGATGACACTGTATTTTCTCATATTCTATATATTGAAGACATAACAGAATTTTTTAAAAATTTAACTTACTCTTATATTAGTGGATTTTAACCTCTGTAATGTCATTGGCTATTTGTATTTTTCATGTGAATTCCCTGTTTATATAACTTGCCCTTTTAAAAAATTGGGTGTTTGTCTTTCTCTCATTAGTTGGAATATAGTTTTCATATATTCTTAACATTAATTTTATGCTATTCATATTACAAACATTTTCAAAATCCTGGTTCTTCTTATGGATTTTTTCTTCATGTATAAACAAATATATATTAAAACATGTAAAAATAAAAAAAAACATGGTTATTTATTAAATGTATGACTGTTTTTTTTAATGTAGGTTTTCTTGTTTTTTTAACTCAGTATTTGAATCTGTCAGGTTTTTGCTTCCTGGTGTCTATTTTATGTTATGTTTGTTGGAAAAAGCCTTTCCTTCAAAGACTTTTTTTTTTTCATTTTGACTTAAAAAGTGACTTTATTTTATGCTAAATTTCTAAACGTATTATGCATACCTCCTTTTCTTGCCTTTGTTTGGTATTCTATTTGTTGATTATTGTCCCAATATAATCTAAATAATATTTGGTTCTATGTTTTTGCTCTATTTAAAGATAACATATAAATATATGAATGTATGATATAAAATATTTCCCTGGTTAATACACCAGAGGAAATGGCATGTGCCTGAGTCCTTGCTACTCTGGAGGCTGAAGCAGGAACACTATTTGAGAGTGGAGTTTGAGACAAATCTTGGCAACATAATGTATTGAGATCTTATATGCAAAAACCAAAAAATGAAGAGGGGGCTATATTTACATAAATCAAATGTGTTAATAATGGATGGCTGATAGATTTATTAATAGTAAATATCTAACTTAACAGTAAATTTTGATAGAATGCAGATAAAACTTTTGTACTTTTGCTTCTGAATTCTACTTTAATGTGTTTAAAATGGCTACAAGAGAAAATTAGCGATAGGAGAAATGAAAAAATGGTATGCTTTCTAGGTCTGTATTTATAAATATTCTTTTATTAGTATAGCAATTTATTTTTCCAAATAATCAATTACCTGAGAATATTTGACCATATAATTGAAATTCTAGAACATTCTGATGTTTGAAATGTGTCATTTGTGAAATATTTTCAGCAACAATTTGTATGAAATTTTATTCTCTTTATGTTGGTTTTACAATGAGTTTTAGTATTGTATATATATTTTTAAATTTTTACATATTTTAATATATATTTGTTTATACATGAAGAAAAAAATCCATAAGAATATATACTAGAATTCTAACGAAAAGATAACAATAGAACAAACTCTGAAAATTCTCTCCATACACAATTTTGAACTTTTAATGAAACAAACTTTATACATCTAAAGAGAAAAATACACATTGAACAGTATCAGTGAAAGATAAGTGAGAAATTTTAATAAATGTCTGGATTTCTGCATTTTCTATCTTGTCTCCTCAAATAAGGAATGAGATTTAATGCTGTCAACAGGATCCAATTAAATGAAATTCAAGTGTCTTGTGTCCCTGGTGGTGTGGTGGATCCAGAGATGAGTTTGTCTCACACTGCTGGAAGGCGGAGTAGCAGTGCATGCAGCTGGCAATGAAAACCTCATCATGAAGTTAAAATAAAGCTTCAGGTGAATACTGGAGGTCTGCTACCTCTCACCAAAATCAATCAGGAATAAGATGGCTTTTCAATGAACTTGATATTTGTTTAATTGTCATAGATAATAGAATGGTAATTCAGATAACTGAAATAAATCCATACCAATATTTTAATTAGTCTTGAGACTGAAGGATGGTAGTTTCGTATATGTAGACTACTTGTAAAAATTAGGGACTGAATCTCAATTATTCTATCTTGTAATTGTCATGTGAACTTGGGCAATTTACTTAAAAAATGACAGCTCTTTATTTTGCATATTTTTAAAATTAATGTCAGCCTCATTTTGATGATTGAAGAAAACAAATGCTATGTCACGGACAGCCTTCCTACCCAAGGACAGCTCTCCCAGCACGGCTTCTTGAGGGGTCTTTACATTTTCCTTCTCTTTTCTTTTCACCTTGTGTTTTGAGTTCCTTTCTGACATTGCAGATGTAGGAATCTGAGATTACATTTTGTTTTGTAGCTGGCAAATTTCTTAATGATTACTGACCTTATTTTAATGATTCCTGTTGTTGTCTCATGGTTTAGCTCATTTAAATTTTCTCAAGTTGTTGTTTTGCTTTTTTATCTGATGGTGACTATTATTGCTCTCTGTTGTCCAAGTGGCAGTGTCCTGAAGAAACATTTTTTCCTCCTCCTGTTTTGCAGTTTTCTGGTTGCTTTGACATGAATGGGTGGGAATGTCACCTCTGTATAAATACCGTCTAATTCTTTTGCAGAGATCCCTTGAAAAGGAATGCGACTGAAAGAGGAAAAGCTAATAGAGGAAGAGCTGTGGATATTGTACTCCACATAGAAGAAAAAGAAGGATAACAGGTTAGAGAGTTGTCTGATGAATTTAGTATGTCATGACCCTTCAGAGTAACAAACGTGTTATGATGGGATGTGAAAGAGATGTCTACCAAAAATCTCAGGTGTCAATGCAGAAATGTTCAGAGGTGAAATGATTACATTATGAGAGCTCTGACTTCATCTGTAGATTAATCCACTTGATGGATTGATAAACTGAATGACTTAGTGGGTGGTAACTGTAGGCATGGGGGGCATGGCTGGAGGGAACAGGGCACTGGGAGGATGCCTGTGGGGATTATATTTGTCCCTGGCCCCTCACTGTCTCGCTGTCCCTATCTGTTCCCCAACTGTGATGACTGAGCAGCTTTCCTGTGCTATGCCCTTCTGCCATGACAGTCTGCTTCACACTGGGCCCAGAACAGGGGCGTCAACTCACCACGAGAATTAGACAAAATACACTAAGACAGTCTCTGATAATTTTTATCTTGAAAGGAAAAATGTTTATAGGATTGGGTCTCTTCCTCTGTAGTCTACTTACTGCTTCATGACTATTTCACAGTTCAGTTAAATCTTTCTAAGTCTTTTTAAGTGAGAATATTCTTATATTCATATATTCTGATATATTTCTAAAGATTAAGAACTTAAAAAGAATTAAAAATTTTAGAGATTATATTTTACTATTCAAGACTATAAATTTTCTTATGAGAGGTGAGTATTAATATTAAAATGAATCAACTAATGTTTTAGATTTATATGATCTTTTCCCTTGCGATATATTGTTAGCAATGACAAGGTTTTCTAGACATCAGCATTTTTTAAAAATGAAACTACAAATGTATTAAAATAAGCCATAGATGAATGTTTATATATATATCTAATTATTTCACTTTCTTTATTATAATTTATAATTGCATAATTGTATATTTTAATATCAAGTTCAAACTAAATGTGTGACATAAAAAGTCTCTTTAGCCCATTCTAATCATTTCCTTTCTTTTCTCTAGGATTTATCTGCAAGGCCTACCTAATTAAATGTTCATTCCTAGCTCTATGATAGAACTGCTTACACTCTATGATAGTTATGTTTTTGCTCCATTAACTTCTTAAAGACAATTTACATGTTTTTTATTTTTCTCCCAGAAGTTCCTAGTAAATAGTGTATGTTTAATAGATGTTTGAAAATAAACATTCAAAACAATGTATTGAACAATGTAAAAATAACTTTGATTTCTCTATTGAGCCTCTAAAGACAAAATGTATTGGGGGTAATCTATAGAAAACTATTGAACATTATAGGTGGTAGTGTTGGAGGATAGAACCCCAAATGAAGAAGATGTTATCAAGTACTTAGCTTTCTAAAGTAAGTATAAAATGTGCCTATATAAAGGTCAAAACCTATAATAATAAAGATGATTATTTAAAGAGTCATTGTATTATTAAAACATTGATCTATTGAGAAGTAATAAATGGTGACTTTTCCCTTCCCTGACATGATTGTTGTGGGGAGGGAATTTCCTTCCTACTCTCTCTTCTCCAGTGTCCTTGAAGGGCATGGCTGAAGACTTTCTGGTCTTCATGCTCCACTTGGACTAAGAACGTTTGGAAAGGAAACAGAACACATAACATTGCACAGAAAGCTGTACACCAGGAAGGTGAACTCTTTCTTGGAGAGTGACCTTGTGTGAGGAGATCAACACTGAAAATATGTGTTAGGGTGAAAAGATCTTCAAGTTAATTATGGACAGAGTACACAGTGAGTCACCATTTCAGCAAAGGCCAACTAGTAGGAGAGATCACTATTAGCCTGAGAGGGATACAGGTTATTTTCACATCACTGACCAGTAATTGACTATGCAAGATAACTCCAGCCACCTCCTGTTTCCAAAACATTAAATGTGTAAGAGCTTATAATCATCCTTCCACTCCAAGGATAATGGAGGTGAAGGAATATGAAAAAAAGCATGCTAAACTCACCTTTTCTTCTCAAGTCACCAAAGTAACCCTGAACATTAATGTTGGAGACTATTAGACTTTAGAAAATTGCTATGAGTGGACACTGAATCAACTGTAAGGGGTCACACTTTGTATAACTTCTGGTTAAAAGTGATTGGACAGTGGTTGGTGGTGTAGCTCAGTGGTAACGTGCCTGCCTTGCACGTGTGAGGCACTGGGTTTGTTCCTCAGCAACACATAAAAATAAATAAATAAAGATATTGTGTCCATCTATAACTAATTTTTTTTTTAAATTAGTGATTGGAGAACAATTGATTCAACATGAAAAAAATCACTAAAAAATGGAAAAGAAATGTTGAACAAAACAAAGTTAAAGGAATAATTAAAAAAAATAAATTCTTATATTTGTACCATCACTGATTTCTGAATATTTTATAGACTGGTTACCTGTACATAATTATGTCACCGTTATCTGTACAATTTTTAGTTGCTATCGAACTTGTTTGTGACTTTAAAGTTTATCAGACATTAATTTAGGCATGAAATAACAATGCTATGCATTCATATGATTATGCTCAAATGCTTATGTGCTGTGCTTTTTACCATGCTATACTCTAATTTGCATCTGTTATTAACAGTTTTGGCTTCATTTATCATTTCTGTAATCAGGCTTGTGACATTGATGCTAATTAATGTTCAATTAACAAGTAGTTACTGTCTATCTATTTTGTTTCCATTAAGGTTATAAGGAGGATAATTTACACAGTGAGTTTTTTTTTTTTTTTTATTCAGCAAGACAGTTTTCCAAACCTATTTGTAAATCAGATAAAAGTGGATGGCTATGCTCTGATAGGAGATAAAGAGATAGATCAGCTCTTTTTTTTTTTTTTTGGTATGATTATCTATTTTCTATGCATCAAATGAAACATCTCCTCCACTGTTTGCACTAATAATTGGAATACCTGCTGAAAACCCTGACCCATTAAGCACTACTCTGAGTGTTACGGAATGAAAATTTTTTTGGACTCTCATCTTTACTTTATAGTGGAGCATCTTCTACATCTGCATTCTACTTTGTTTCCTTCTTTCATTTCTGTGTAGTTCCTTTGAAATTGTTATGTAGAAGTTAAGACTCTTTTAATTAGCTTCACTTCTTCTTGTATCCCATTCAGAAGGCTGAGGCCCAAATTAATATCCTGGCTTCATTGGTCTACCTTTGGGAAAGAGAGATTCATTTTAAGACATTTAAGTGGTTTATGATGTTTTCTGCTGTTATCACCCTTTAAAGTGAGCTAATTTTTCATTAAGCTTTAATAAATCTTCTACATATAAGACATGTCATTCTTCCCAAACAAGCTATTTGGGGTGTCTACTGAAGTAAAAGTTATGATCATAAGAATTTTTGTTCATATTAGCAACAATTATTGATTTTAAAAGATTCAATTTTATCATAGAAAATTGAATATTCATATGATAACTGAACACTACAGAGAATATAAACAAATAAAATTAAGAAGGTAAAGATTGGAAATATAAATTACCAGGGGAGACATTTTAACCAAGGTACAATCTGAGCTGGGTATTAAAGACAAACATTTTATTTCAAGAGTAATTAACTATACAAGGAAGAAACAAGTATATGGTAATGGGAATGTTTTTTACAGTAGCATAAAGATGTGAGGAAGCATTTAGTTGAATTTGTATATTTTGTTAGTTTATAAACTTCAAATGATTTTAACAATTATTCTGAAATGTTATTATTCAATCATTTTGTTGTTTAAAAATGGGAGAAAATTTGATCTATCAAGTCTAAAAATGCACACTTACTTTGTGGAACAGGAGACAATTCAAATAGGTGATATTGTGAGTCAGACCTGCCTAAGCTTAAATTGTCTCATAATTTGCTAGCGGAGTAGGATGTGTTTTATTTTTTTTAAAACATGTCTTACTTATTTAACTATTTTTCAAAAAATGAATTGATGATAGGCTATAAAATAATTGTATATTTTATATATAATTGAAATACATTTTTTAAAAATAAAGAAAACATTTTTAAATGAATGATATAATACACCAGACATAGATGTTAATTTATTTATTCTTGGTAATTTTTCATAAATATATTTTTAAAAATTAATTATTTTATTTTAACTCAAAGGATGAAATAAAGCAAGCTCAAGGACAAATTTAGTATGATTTTGTGAGACATTATTAAATGTAACTAGAAAAATCTATGAAGAATACATATCCAAATCTGACTCAGAAATGTGACATTGAAATCCTGATGATGTCAGTTAAAACTGGCCGGGATCAAATTATGCTGTTGATCAACATAGTGCTGGGACCTCAGCACTTGCTAGTGTTGAAAAGCTCCCACAGAAACTCTGTATGTATGTGCAAACTATTTCACTAAAAAGATGATGATGCTACAGAACAGATTGCCAACACACAACCATGGAGACAAACAGCACAGTACACTTTCTGGGGCAGAAGCAATGGTGAAGAGTAATAGAATTAACAGATGCAGAGATAAATCAGGAGGCTGGGAGCAGTTTAAAATTAATTTTCTGGGTTTGGTAACTTTTTTCTTAAAGCGTATTTTAACAAATCAAGTAAATTTTCAGATACCATGAATGTGCAAGCTATTTCCCAATGTGCTTTTAGTATATCACCCGGGAAATGTATAAATTATTTTTGACCATTTTGGCACCAAAGAAGACAAGCCTATACTAGACTAATATACTATTTCAAGACACAGAGCTCCCCTGTGGGGTGTTTCAGTAGCTGCTGTATTTCATCTATAATGGTCAGGCATTAAACACATGACAGTTAAGATCTATTGCCAAGAACATCAGTGATAAGCCATTCTAAGTGAGCTTGTTCTTTATGTTCAGATTATTTGACTCTGTACGGACCTTACATCCAAAACTATTAATGCGATACAGTAATAGTGTGTCAACTTCCACCAAAGGCAGGACACAATTTATATAGCATCACAGTTCTAGAAGTAGAAAAATAAACCTTCTCCTCCACATACTTTGAAACAAGTGCAATGGATGTACAAATAGAGGTACTCTACTGGATAGTTTTTCAGTCCTTTGCCACACTGGATTTAATGTATGATTACATAAATACAAGTCATTAGGGATGCAGTCCAATGTTGGAAATTTTTGCCATGGTAGAGCCTCTAAATATAAACTATGTAGGACATTATAAAATGCTTTTATTCTTATTGGTTAAATTCGATGTTTGCATAATAAGGTGGAAATCAATAAATAATATAGTTAAGTGAAAGCATTATCTATGAATGACTGCAAGTAGAGACATGGGCTTGTCCACATGGCTGGACTGTGTTGCTGCAGCTGCTTTTTGTGTAATGCAAACCCTCACCTCCCTCCCAGGTCCTTGGACCAGATCGCTACTCATCATTTCCTCTTGCTCTCAGGCACTCACTGAAAATTCCATGGGAGGGTTTTGACTTATTAAAACTAATCAAATGCAAGAACAATACATCATTTTATAATATAATAATGATATTCAGCTAGAAGTATCAAAATTTTTTAATACTCAAAGCTTAAAATTTAACCTCTAGGCAACTAAATATTGCTGGCTTCAGTTGCCAGAGTAAGGCTAGTTTTATTCTAGCAGGTTCTCTGAACTGAAGGGTCAGAACAAATAGGATAAAAAAAGAAAATGGATAAGTAAAAATGTAGTTAAAATGGCATTAACAGTTCGAATATAAAATCACAATTGCAAAGATTACTGAAAAAAATTGGACCGGAATGCAATGACAATATGAGAACTTTCTTCAGATCACTATAGAAGGCTACTGGATATTATCTCTAAAAGTAGGTGCCACAGTTCTGAAAAGTGCACCAAAGATGACTGGATTACAGTGGCTAGATTTAACATTCTGGGTTGGCCAAGAGAAAAGAATAAATGCCAACTGTACAGCACAGAGAGGGGAAGCAAAAAGACAGAGATGCTCTCACCTCCTTTCATGCGGCACGACTTAGCGCTCAACCTCAGAGAAACTTGTATAAATAGCTGTTTCAGAGGAAGAACTGGAGGTGGCCATTGCCAGGTCACAGTACTAGGAGACACAGATACTTTATCCTGAACCACAGTAAACAAAGGAGATAGACTTCTAGAGTAGAAACCTTTGCTTCTTAAGGTTTTAAAGTCAATAATTCTGAACCTAAGTTTCTTGTGACCAGCCTGCAAATATCACATTATTATGCAAGCAATAGCAGTCCAAATTCAGAAAGGAAAGTGAACCAGAAGGCCACAGCAAGGAAATTCAAGAGAAAAAAAATGAAAATATTATAGGTAGAATAGCTCTGTAATAGCAGCCAAAAAACAATATTAATAAAATCGTAAATGGGGATGTATATAGCAGATAGATTAAAGAAAATCCTATACATAAAATAAAAAATCTGTGGCAATGATTTAAAAATGGTAAATATGGAAATAAGTGAAAAAACTCTGCAATGCATATCCTTAATATTCACAAAGGAGCAAATAGAATGCAGCAGAGAGAGTATTCTGAACTATCTTGACGTACAGAAGACTTGGATACAACGTCCAGGGAAAATGGATGCAGACTGAACATTAAGACACAATGGCTAGTTGCTGAATTTCAATAGATGATAACAAATAATCTTAGGAATAGAGGGTCAGAAAAGCCAGATCAGCAAAGCTTTAAAAGAGGCAAATGCAGACTACCACGTAGGCCTCCAGCTGATCTAAGTACTCTTGAGCAGATGATCATGAAACTATCTCCATCAAATTCAGAGAACGTGTGAAAAAATTTTATGCTGTCAAGATTTACTTTTTGCACTGCAGACAATGAATAGTTTTTCAAAAATGCAAAATTCAGACTCGGGCATGTCTATAATAAGATATAATAAGATAGCTTATTATCAAAATCAAACAAATTTGAGAGAACGATCCTGTTGAATATGAACTAAATTTTAGAAGCAATAGTTAAAAAGATTGCTGGGCTCATGGTATGTACCTATAGTTCCATTTCTTTGGAGGCCCAGGCAGGAGAATGTCTTGAGCCCAGGAGTTGGAAACCAGCCTGGGCAACATCACAAGACAACATCTCAAGAAAATAATAATAATAAAATAAGAAGGATACTTATGGTTTTCAAATCAATTTAATGTTGTCCATAGAAAACAAAAATAACTAACGATAATAATAATCATATTTTTAAAATTAAAGAAAATTGAAAATAGAACCCAAGACATTATTGATATAGAACAGAATACAAATAATAAATAAATCAGTAATGTATAACACAACCAGATCTTTGCCTGGTATATCATAGGAGCTCAATAAATATTCTTTGGATTAAAGAAAAATAATAATAAATGAAGTAACAAAAGTTTAGAAATATCAAATAAGTGGCATACCAAGAAACCTATGTATTCTCATTTTCATATTATTGCAAAAGTCATTAATTTTGAAACATAAATGTAAATACAATAATTAAACCATTCCCCAGTGCATAAATATTTCAAAATAATAACTTGACAATGATAAATATATACAATCTTTCCTCTATTTAAAGTAAATTAAATTAATAAGAAAATAAATATACAAAACCCACAGATATATAATAACAGCAATTAAAAAATGAAAAGTAAATTTTCTTTGAATTAATAAAAGAATAATCAGAGTCTCCAAACTTTTAGAGTGTTTTATAATTACATATATTAATTACACTTTTTTTTAAATTTTTTATTGTTGGCTGTTCAAAACATTACATAGTTCTTGATATATCATATTTCACACTTTGATTCAAGTGGGTTATGAGCTCCCAATTACTTTTTAAAATAATCCTTTTTGTGAATAAGCAATTCATTGAAGTTCAATCTTGCTTATTTTTCTTCTGTTAGAGTATATAAAATTAGAATCAACATATGTATTCAGTACTGTATGAACTATGATGTCATTTTTGGTAATGATTCTGTCCCTTTTTTATCTGTTTATATTCACAAGAATTTGTGTAATGATGTATCCCATTGTAGACAGAGACTATTTCTGGGCTGATAAGAGCAGAATATTGACCTCTCACTTTTTTTTTTTAGCAGAAAGAAGCATAATATTAAACCATTTCTGAACTAAGTGCAAATCAATAAATTTATCAGATGTTTACTCTCTGTGAGTTGGAAAATTAAAATTGTAATTTATATAGTAAAATCAAATTATTTCTTAGATTATATATAGGTATCTCAGTTTTGTACTTTATTTATCATCAAACATCTAGTTGAGAAAAAATATAAATAATCGAAATGTTCTCAATTAAATGCTCTGGAAAATTTGAATGCATGGCTACATTGTTCTCCTTTTATCTATATATTAGTCAAATAGTTTGACTAAACTTAACATAGAAAATTAATTGTTTTCTTAAATTGACATAATACCAAAGGTCATCCATCCTTTATTATGCATTGTCATTTTTAACTAATCATTTTAGAATCACTGGGACAATAGCTGATATGTAACTGTGGGCAGTGGGCTTAACTCATTTGGGGATAAAGATACGATGTTTGGTAGCCTACTTCAAGTGCTTAGTATAATGACATAGTATGAAGTCAGCAATTTTTTTCTGTGGAATCTGTGGGGTTACATAATGTCTTTCCAATATCCATGTCATTCCTAGAACTTCACAGTGTGATCTGATTTGGAAATAGGTTTCATGCCCATGTAACTACTTAAGATGAGGTCATATTGGAGCAGATTTCCAACATCCAGGACTGGAGAAGACACTTCTTTTGGTTTAAGCTACCTTCATTGTGGTTCTTGATTATAGCTGCACATTATATCATGATTACATATAATGTGATTACACATAAAATTAAATTATGCTTGCTTATTTTCAGATACCTATAAGAATAAATAATAATGAACCCCCAAATCTAGGAGCTCCACACATAAAATTTACATTTATTAATTCATTTAATATTCAGAACAACATAATCAGAGAAATAGTATTAGGATCCCCATTTTGCAGATGTTGAAACTGACACTAAGTGAGATTTATGTAGGATATATAGTCAATGTCCATTAGTATGTGGTGAACCTTGTATTTGAATGACTCTAGAGCCCTTACTTTTACCATTTTACCACTGACATTGTGCTATTATAAATGGTTAAATACATTTCATATATTGAACTATTAAAATTTTAATTAAAAGTTTTGATAAAATTAAAGCTTAGATGCTCATAAGTTAATCTACATCCCAACATAGACTATAAATATGTTCAAGTATGTTTTTATAAATTCTCATTACTGTTCTAGTTTAATCATTGTAATCTAATAGTTAGGTTCTGATTTTATAATATTAAATAATCATCTCTCTTTTTGAAGCATTTGTTCAAATTATATTCTTCTGTTGATATTTTAGCATTAGCTAGTGCAATTAACCATTCAGTATTTCTTTTCAACCGTATAATTTAAATTAAACTATTAACTACAAATTCAAAACATATAGACCATTTATTTATACTGATGCAAATATTTTATGTAAAAAAACAATGTGCAAATTATGTATAATACACTAAAAATAGGATATGTATGCAAAAAGTACTTAACAGAAAACTGCTCTCCCAAAAAGAAAAAACCAAAAACAAAAACGAAATAACTTGTAATATTTTGACAAATTTAAAGTGCATTTGAAAAAACATAAATGTAACATTGTTGAGCTACCAATCTCTATTTGAACTAGAATTTATTTTGTGGGGGAGGAATACAATGACTGTGACTGAAAGGCATGAACAACTAACAATAAGCTATCTCCTAAAATCAGTTTTCTCACAAATCTGCTGTGATCAAACTGATGCTGTTTACAAGGAAGATGATTTATAATTCGCATACAGTAAATTGCTAAGGAAATAATTCAAGATATATGAAAATTAATTTGAAAGACACCTTTTTCAACAAAGATTATATATTAGCCTTCAAACATATAGGCCAAATTTAACATTTTTTTAAACAATTTTAACATTATTTTTCCCAAATTTATTTACAATGCTTGGCAAATTCTGTTTCCTTAGACATTTTTGCTGAAATTGTCGAATCTTTGTTTTTTGATGAAACTTTTATCTCTTTGTGTAGTGCACTGAGGGATTTCCAATGGAATGTTTTATTCCTTTTTCAAAGTCCAGAACTCCTTAGAATCTCCGAGGTTGGTGATTTTTTCCCTCTTGCAGCAGTTGGTAGGGATGGCAGGTTGTGAAGGAGACCCTTCCCCAGGTTCCTTCACTTCACACCCAGCTTCACTTGTCCCCCACCCCTAACCTTCTCCTTCAAACTGCTCTCCTTTCAGAGAATCTAACTTCCAAATGGGATTTCAGACTGACAGGAGAAAAAAGAAAAAATTATCGCTCAAAGTTGTTTTTCACTTCAAAGCTTCTTCAGTGACAACCTCTCTTTTCTCCGAAAGCAGAAAATGGCAAAGGTGAAAGGTTGTGACTATACATTTGAAAGCGTCTATTTCTGTTAGGAGTGAATTTAATCTGATCCAATTCTGCTTCAGAACTATATAATATTAGCCAGTGTTTGGGTGTTGTGCATCCTTCTTCATTACCATTTTAATATGTATTTGCTTTAGTCAGACAAACAAATCCTACGTAAATAATTGTGTATAAAGATACAGCTTGGAATTTAGATCTAAGTTAATACAAATAGCATGTTCTCAGAGTCACTGATATTTGCTAGGGAGATTGCATTTTCCATGAAGTAATGATAGAATTTTTTGGATTTCATCTGTCGGAGCAGGGCAACCTCTAATGGAAACCCTTGTGGTCTTTCCATTCTCTTTGCAGGACTAGTTTTATTACTTAGCTTTCTGAAGGTTTTGTGGTGGATTCATTACATGTTTGGGTTGTTTTGGAAGCCGACAGTAACTATCTCCATCCAAAATGGTGATAAGCCACATACTTCCCTTTAGTTAACTCTGTCTGCAGTGAACATCAAGTTAGGAAACTGCTTTTTAGAGGATTGTACAACTATACATTTTCTTTCTTGAAACAACTGCTGTGGTAGATGTGGAGTACCACAGTATTGTATAATGACATTCCAAACTATACATTTTGATTGTTTCCAGGTAAAACATTTGCCATGATAAAGCAAGCAATTAATTAAAATGATATGAAGACAAGATAGTACCAATTTATGAATAAGGAAATTGGGTATTTGAGATGGACTATACTAATCAGATTAATTAACAGCCTTGTATTTCTAGTACAGTAACAAACAAATTACCTAAACAAAAATAGAATGTGGGCTGGGGGTATAGCTCAATTGGTAGAGTGCTTTCCTTGCATGCACAAGTTCCTGGGTTCACTTCCTAGTACCACCAGGAAAAAAAAAAATAGAATGTTTGGATCTTTATAAAGGCAATACTTTGAATTTGGAAGATGTGTAGATGCTTCACAACTATTATTGAATTAAAATTTTAAGCTCCAAAACATGATTTAATAGCACACATTTTCATGCAAAGTTAACTGAATCTTGTTCCTTTTCTTTCGAAGAGGTAGTCTCATGAACTGTTTTCAAAGGCATGATGTTTATGTTTTCTTAGAGATTGAGAATTAGAATGGACAGTTTGTTTTTACATCTTTCTACTTTGTTTACATGGATCCCTTGAGAGCTTAAGGATGGCATGTCAGGGATGAAATATGCCTCCTAAAGACTCCAATTCCATAGGTGGATAACCAAATGTTACCAGATTGTTAAAAGAACTTTATAAAGCAAAATATCACAATAGTGGTACTACAAACAACTAGGTATACAAGGAAATAGTTAGGAATTTGGAATCCGTAGGCCAGAGAAAATAAAGGTGAATGATAAAAGGTGAGGATGGCTCATAATGAGACCATTTAGAGCACAAGTAACATCTGGACATTGTTAGGCAGGTCATGGCCTCTAGGATGTATGATTTTCATGAGTAATAATACTTAAATGAGATGACAAGCCCACTAAAATAGGAACCAATGTATGGGTTGTATTTTGCTAAACTATGGAAAAGAAAAACAAACGAGGACTATGATTTACCATCTGCTATCGCTGAGATGTGGTGGTTCGAGTGTTCCTCAAGTGCCTGTTGTGGTTGAGAGCTTGGTCCTCAAGGTGGTGACACTGGACAGTATGATAGGACTTTTAGGAGGCGAGGCCTTGTTGGAAATCTTTAGGTGTGATCTCAGACAACAAGTCTCCTGCAGTGCATGGTCACTCAGACCTGTAATCCTAGGGACTCTCCAGGCTGAGGCAGGAAGATTGCAAATTCAAGGCCAGGTTCAGTAACTTAGCAAGAATCTGTCTCAAAATAAAATAAAATAAAATAAAAAGAACTGGTGTAGCTAAGCAGCAGTTCTTCCAAAAGGATTGTTATAAAACATGAGCTTGGCTCACTCCTATTCTTTCTGCTCCTGGGCTTATCTGTAATTATTTATTTTCTCCCACATGAGCTCCCATCAATGCTGTCTACACCCTGAGGTGATGCAGCCCAGAGGTGGACCTCACCTGCTAGCCTATACATGCCATTTGGACTGTGAACCTCCAAAAGTATGAGCTAAATAAAATGACTTTACAAGGAGGCTGAGTTAGGTATCTAATTATACTGATGCAGTGCTAATACACCATCTATTATCTCCCAATTGATTTCTAAGAAGTAGAAAAGTTTTTACAAAATAAAAGATACATTGAACTTATATAGAAAACTCATGACATTCTCCACATTCTTATCACTCTGCCAGTCAGACAGCTGTGAGTAGCAGTATCCTCAGGAAGGCATTTGGTCTGCGGATCTGTGTTTGGAAACCACTGCTGCGTGCAATGCAGAAGGAGTGTTGCAGACTTCAGGAAGGCTGAAGCATTCATTCTGGGCCTGCAGTTGGTAAGTGGTGGCATGGACACGGCTCCTGACAAACATAGTGCATTCTGTGAAAATGTGCCACACTGATGATTAGTCAAAAGTAAAATTAAATGACTACCGTGATTTCCCCTCTGTTGTGTTGGATTCATTTATATAAAGAAAAACACATCTGCCAAGCTGCCATTAATGGGATAAAATTTACATTTACTACTTTAAACAGCATATGACTGAAACTGATTACTATTGAGTGATCAATTATTACTAATTTGCTCAAAATTATAGAAAGAAAAAGCATATTGAATAAATAAATGAGAGAGAAAGCACACATAATTTAAAAAAAATACAGAAAGAAAAAAAAATGATTCTCTAAAATAGGAATAAAATTGATAAACCATTAGCAAGATAAATTAAGAAGGAAACAGACAAATTACAAACTTCAAGCATCAGGAAAGAGAAGAGTCACTCTACAAATCATACAGACACAAAATATTGCATGAGTATCTTATAAAATATTTTGTAGTAATGTATTTGACAATTTAATGAACTCAGAAAATTGATTGAATAACACAGAAATACTGTGAGGGAAAAAATATTGAAACAGTTCTCCCTCTACTGAAATTGTATTCAGAATTAAAGACGTTTGTGTGCTCACACACATTAGGCACATGTGGACACACACACAGACGTCCAATCAAGAAAGTTTAATGGTGAATTATTGTGGACATTTAATAAAGAGATAATCTGAGTCTTACGAAAATTATTCTTGAGAATAAAGATTTAAAATATTTTGAAACTTTTAAGGCCATTGACATAACTCTGAAAATAAGAATCAATAAACATATCAAGAAGGGAGAATTAATAGTTACTCTTCCTCATGAGCATGTATGCAAAAATATTCACACAATATTGGCAAATTAAATCCAGAAAATTATAACAATACACATGCACAAATATGGTTTATTTCTGAAATATAAGCTTCATTTGACATTAAAATCTTAACAAATACATTTGACCTCTTTTTTCAAAAATTTAAAAATGATCATTACATTAGATGCTGCAAGTGCATCTGATACTATTCACACATTACTGGCAGACTAGAAATGGAATGGCAATTTCTGAGCCTATTACAAAACGTCTGAAATCCTACAGCCGAATTCTTTAATAGTGGGGAAATAGTCAAAGTTTCCCTCTGTGCTCAGGAGTAAAACAATGATGTCCAGCAACTCCAGTGTTGTTAATGGCCCAACAAAAAATCATTCAGGGAAAAAAAAAATCTAAGAATTTCCACTGAAAGAATAAATACAATTTAATAAATTTGCAAGTGGTAAAATTGTGTTTGTATTAGTCCACAGGGATTTCTAAATAGTTAAATACAAAGTCAACAAAGTTACTGGATTCAAAGAAAGTAAACACAAGCATATTCACATCGATGTGATTATGACATATGAATAGAAAATGAAACACATAAAAATAAGATTGATGATAACACCAGCAACAACTATGGAGCATCTCAGGATGGCTAAGGAGGGATGCTCCAGACCTTTCTCTGAAAGTTCCACAGTCTTGTGAATAATTAAATACTTTAACAAACAGAGTGATAACTTATGAAATTGAGTTAGAATTATATTAACATTATATTAAAGTTGTCTGCGTCTTCCATGACTCCAGTAAAAATCAAGTTGGATTTAAATTTTTCTTTTCTTTCTTTCTTTTTTTGTGTGGGATTGGTATGGTTCCTAAAGTTTACGTGGAAAGGCGAAGGGTCTAGAGTAGCTATGGCAATTTGGAAGGAAACAGTAAAAGATGAATGATTTATACTACCAGGTAGTAATGATTACATATTTACTGCAACTAACCCAGTGTGCGTTCAGTACCCGTTTAGACAAATAAATCAATATAACAAAGACTGCAGAAGCAACTGAGTATGTCTCTTAGTAGACGCAGCCAAAAAATCAGTGGAGAGGGGGGGAAGATGACCAGTTTATGAACACGAGCCAAGTTAGGTGGGTATTCATAAGAACAGATGGGATTTTAAAAACAAAAATGTAGTTGTAGATAGATAGAATGTCTTTATTTTGTTTATCTTTATATGGTGCTGAGGATCAAACCCAGTTCCTTTTGTATGCTAGGCAAGCGCTCTGCCGCTGAGCCTCAGCCCCAGCCCCAAGAAGAAATGGGCCTTAAACTTTACAGAAGGCCATACAAAATTTATTTTCAATAAACCACAGCATAACATAAGAGTGCTTTGACAATGAAATGTCTAGAAAATGAAAGTTTAAAACTATCTTCATGATTTTCTATGTCAACAAATTAAACATAAAAAAATACTAACCATAAATACAGGATTCATGAACAAAAATTTGTTAAAATTAACAATTTATGTTTACTGAAAGATAACATTAATATATTGAAAACCTCATCTGCAGACTCTGAAGATATATTTGTGTATCAATCTGCCCAAGGTTTCATGTGCAGAACATATAGAGTGTAACGATGAGAAATCAATAAACATTGGTAATCTGCTCTAATGCCATCCATTTCCCTGCAAATTCCATGATTTTGTCGTTTTTATGTTAAGTGAAGCTAGCCAATCCTTAAAAAAACAAATGCCAAATGTCTTCTTTGATATAAAGAGAGCAACTAAGAACAGAACAGGGAGGAAGAGCATGAGGAAAAGATTGACATTAAACAGAGACGAGTGGGGGGGAGAGAAAGGGAGAGAGAAGGGAAACTGTATGGAAATGGAAGGAGATCCTCATTGTTACACAAAATTACATATAAGAGTTTGTAAGGGGAAAGGGGAAAAAAAACAAGGGAGAGAACTGAATAACAGCAGATGGGGTAGAGAGGGAAGATGAGAGGGAAGGGGAGGGGGGATAGTAGGGGATAGGAAAGGTAGCAGAATACAACAGTCACTAATATGGCATTATGTAAAAATGTGGATGTGTAACCGATGTGATTCTGCAACTTGTATTTGGGGTAAAAATGGGAGTTCATAACCCACTTGAATCAAATGCATGAAAGATGATATGTCATGAGCTTTGTAATGTTTTGAACAACCAATAAAAAAAAAATAAAATAAACATTGGTAACCCAATTAAACATAGTAAAAGGTTATAGATAGTACAGTTCTTTGGATAACATTGACATATATTTCTGTAAAAATGAGTGAAACTCTACTTATATGCACAGTTTGCTATTTTGGGGAAGAAAAAAAAAAACTTTAATTTTTTTTTTTTCTGTTTGAATCCTTCCATCCTTCTATCCTCCTGTCAAGGAGAGTATGTGTCTGTCTAGATAAGTCCTTTAATTTAGTCCACAGACCATCATGCATTCTGAGTCTTCAAACTTTACCATATTGATATAGATTGAATCAACGTACAACTTAAACATTTGACATCTTCTGGAAATTTTTAACATTTGACTTGTTTTTCTTTTTAAGATATATTCTACTTTCACTTGAAAACATGTTTTCCCCATCACTCACCTAAAATATTCTCTGTAAATAAATCTTATAATTCTGATGGACAGGATAAGAAAATAGTATGTAGTAACTCAAAAGGGATTTTGGTGGACTAATTAATTGAATTATGAGTTATATATACCCCTTATCATCAAGTCAAAAAGGCATTGTTTATTTGTCTTTAAATAAATATTAGAAATTCCTTTGAGGTATTTTTACCATGAAAATGAAAAAAAATTCACTCCTATGAATCTGTAGAATGAACAATTTTTACTTCTGTTTAAGCAGAATCATATCTAAAATACTAATTTCAATTATGTTGGTAATATTTGTTTTACATCTATGATCTATCAAAGAAATAAAGAAAAATTACTTCATTCTGTATACATTATCACTTCATACATAAATTTTTTGTATCTTTTTTTCTCACTGTGTCAATGGGACATGAACAGTGACACATTTCTGTAATTTTTGAGTGCTATTCTGCATTGTTTTTACATTTATCCTATTTTTTTTCTAAAATGACAGAAATTAAAAGCACATAAAAGAATGCACAAAGACCTTATTTCATCACTTCCAAAGACCTTCAGTTTCCACAACTCAGTATAATTTATTTCAAGAAGAAAAAATTTTGAATTTAGGAATATAATCACAATTCCACTTTTATAACATCTTAAAATAAACAATTCATACTTCTGAACTATGTATCTTGTTGAACTGTAAGTGTGAAATATAACTATTGAATGGCATGGAAACCTGCTTTGTCTACACCATCATGGACAGTTCTCAACTGTGTGGTGTTATGAACTACTTTGAACTTCTAATGTTAAGAAGGCTATGAAAAATAACAGATAGTCAAAGTTTTGCATAGTACTTCAGGGGATGAACCGCTTTTCATAGAATCATTAATCCAGTGAAAATCCAGATCTCACTCTTACAGCATAGGCAATTAACGCAGGAATGTCTCTCTTCAATGTCTGGAAGTGCTGCAATGATGTGTTGCATAGAATACCTGTTCCCAGATGCATTGGAGGATGCTCCTATAATTGTAAGATGTAAGATACCTTTTTCTAATGTAATGATTTGGCTATACTTATATAAAATTAAATCTATGAAAAATATAAAATAGAGTTGATATGTCACATTTCTATGAAGAAATGAAGATTTTTCTTTTCTGTTCCTGCAAAGCTTTTGTATATACAATTGAAAATGCAGTTTCATCTCAGAACTCACTGTCTTCAGGTGACAAACTTATCCACAATATTCTTAGTTCTTAACTATCTTAATTTCTTAATTTTGTCAAAGATCAGACCGAAGCCACCTTTTTTCAGAAATGTAACTAAAATGAAAAGTGATTAGGATGTTAGCAAGGCTGAAAAATTCCTCCACTGTAATCACACTGTATGACAGAGTGAATCTTATTTCTTGAATTCTTACTTGTGAGTACTCATGCTCTTTGATATGAAGCATTCTCTAGATGTAATATGCCCCACTCCAAAAGGATAGCACATGGCCCTGTGCCACAAATACAAGAAAGGGTCAAAAAGCATTAGAGAACACAGTCTTCACATAGGCATGAGAACATAATTCACTCTGGTGATGTTGAAGATTTTTGAAGTCTTTGAAGAGATGATTAACATTCAGAAATAAGGAATTATATGGTTGCAATAAATTCTGTTATGTGTCATTTGCAACAATAGAAAGAAGCAAAGAGGCTGGGGTTGTGGCTCAGTGGTAGACTGCTTGCCTAGCAGTGTGAGGCACTGGGTTCGATTCTCAGCACTACTTATAAATACAGGAATAACATAAAGGTCCATCATCGTCTAAAAAATTAAAAAAAAAAAAAGAAGCAGAGATAATGAGCTTTGGGAGACTGAATCCGAGCTTATTCTCAGAATCTGATGAATAATGTGCTCTTTTGCCAATGAGGAACTATTTTAAGATTTTAAACAGTACAGATGTCTGATCTGGGGTGTTTTTATAAGAGCTTTTAGAAAGTTTATAGAATTTTTAAGAGCCAATTATAATTGTCAAGGAAATTGAAGGGCACAATTGTAATAAAGCTTTAACAAGATTGTGAATTTAAAATATTTGATTATAATAACCAATTAGGTAGATAAAGACTTAGATATCATTAGAGATTTCAAGGCTAAGAATTTGTGAAAACACAGGTACTCATTAATCTGCTGAATCAATAATACTAGGGCTGGGGTTGTAGCTCATTAGTAGAACACTTACCTATCATGGATGAGGCAATGCATTTAATTCTCAGAACAGAATATAAATAAATAAAAGTCCATCAACAACTAAAACAATTTTTTAAAAAAGAATCATTGATACTGAATGCATAGATGAATAAGTGAGTAAATAAATATGTGACTGGTATTGTTTAGACCTGTAATGTCCCTCAAAGTATCAAGGGATTTGTCTGCAGTTTGGTGTTATTTGAATAGTGTGGAGCTCTTTAAAAGGTGGGGCCTACTGGAAAGTTTTAGGTCATTGATCATATGTCCTGAAAGGGAATTATGACATACTTGTCTCTTCCTCTTTTTCTCTTTCATTCCTGGTCATAGATTGAACAGGTTTCTACCACCATGCACTCCCATCATGAGGTTCTGCCTTTGCAGAGGCGCAACCCAATGGAGCTAACCAAACATGGATTGTGAGTGAAAATAAACATTTTCTTTTTTTCAAAAGTGATTGTCTCAGGTGTTTTGTTATAGTAATGGAAAGCTGACTAACACCATGAATGTAGAACATACTTAGTTCAGAGGCAGAGCCATTTGAAGGCAGTATGGAGAACACTTGGAAAACTTGGAATGGGACCACCATTTGACCCAGCTATCGCACTTTTCAGTTTATACCCAAAGGACTTAAAAACAGCATACTACAGGGACACAGCCACATCAATGTTTTATAGCAGCAAAATTCACAATAGCTAAATTGTGTTACCAACCTAAATGCCCTTCAGTAGATGAATGGATAAAAAACTATAGTATATATACACAATGAAATATTATTCAGCATTAAAAGAGAATAAATCATGGCATTTACAGGTAAATGGATGTAGCTGGAGAATATTATGCTAAGTGAAATAAGCCAACCCCCAAAAACCAAAGGCCGAATGTTTTCTCTGATGTGTGGATACTGATCCATAATGGGGGTGGGGGGAAGCATGGGAAGAATGGAGGAACTTTAGGGCAAAGAGGAGGAAGGAAAAGGGAGGGGGCAAGAGGGTAGGAAAGATGGTGGAATGAGATGGACATCATTACCTTCGTACACATATGAATATACGAATGGTGGGACTCTAGTTTGTGTACAACCAGAGACATGAAAACCAGAGGCATGAAAAATTATGCTTTATATGTGTACTAGGAATTGAAATGCATTCTGCTGTCATGTATAACAAATTAAATAAATAAATTTAAAGAACCTCTCCCTATTAAAAACAACAACAACAACAAACTATTGTTAAAAGATGAAAAGGTCAAATACAACAAACAATCCTATGGACTAATAAGAAGTCGTATTGATTACCTTTCTGAAATTGCAGTTTCAATTGAGTGGTTGTAGTGAAAGACTAGTAGGAAGCAATTAAATTGGAATGCTTGGTTTTTAGACAAATCCATTTCTTTCCCTTCCTCTAATATTCAATAGGGATATGAACTGAAGGAATAATCATCAGATATAGTCATTCATATTTATTTTGGCTAATGAGGATGTACCCTGTCATTTTAAATCTCTGTTCCTCTTGAACGTTATCCTACTTTCTAAAGGCTTTTCTTCTTTTGATTTCAGTCTGATAGTATACTGGTCATTTTTATTTTTTCTTCTTTCTTTTCATAGTCTTATTGTCAATGCTGCCACCTCTTAATTTGGGTCCAAGATTTGACATTCATTTTGAGTTTAAGATGGATATTCTGAGTTACGGTGCAAATAATTTTTCCCCATATGTAGACCTGAGCTGGTTGGTATTAATAAATAAACTAAGGAAGTCAACATAGAACTAAAACCTCTTTGAGTTGAACAAATTAAAATAATTATTACGGAACACCTCATGGGCACCAGGCATAATGTGAGAAGCTAGCAAAAGCAGAGAGCTAGCACAAACCTCCTGCATTTCCTACTGCTGACAACAGGCTGTTCAGTCACCTCCCCAGGGCCCTCCTTCCAGCAGGACAGCACATCATTGTTTGACTAAACCCAATGTTATGCTTCCTAGAATCACTTTCTTACCTACACACATTAAGAGCTATTATCATAAAAAAAAATCCTGTTTTCACATGATAGATAAACACTTACCATACACTATTTCCAAGATATATACACTATTCAAATTTGATCTTAGAACAACTCATGTAACCTTTTTCACTTCAAGGACCTTGGCCATGCTGCCCAGTTTAAGCCCATTTTAATTATGTTCTTGCCTCTCACCGGAAGTCTTTCAACTAATTTAAGTACTTTCAAACTAAGCCATCTTTAGTTCACAAAGTCTTTCTACAATTTCCTATTTTAAATTGGATTAGACAGTCCTTTCTAGGTCCTTATAGACTTGTTTATAAGTAACAATTTAGTAATCAAAGGTTTAATATTTTGCGTAATTGTAGTCTTTACGTCTTTTTTTTCTTAACTTCACATACTTCTTTTTTTAATATATATTTTAAATTGTTGGTGGACCTTTATTTTATTCATCTATTTATATGCAGTGCTGAGAATCGAACCCAGTGCCTCACACATGGGAGGCAAAAGCTCTACCACTGAGCCACAACCCCAGCCCTATATCTTTAGAATATTTCTTTTACTCAAACTCACCAGAGAGCCCAAAATTGTCAGTTTTATTTAGCATTTGTAGTTTGGTTGGTTGATTGACTTTGCCCCTTAATTATATTCATGAAATGAAATTCTTTGTTAAAATTTAATAAATATTTAGATTTAATTTTATTTATATTACTTTTGTGGAGACTGCATTTTGTCCTTAATGCTATATTTTTACATTTAAAAAAAGATAACTCCAATAAGGCCCCATTTAAAAATTTAGATTTAACAGAGATATTTCCAAGACACATAAAAGCTATCCATCTTTATTTCATTAATAAATATAATATTCAAAACTTCTCTCTTTTTTTTTGTACCAGGGATTGAACTCAGGTTCACATAACCACTGAGCCACATCCTCAGTGTCCCCCCTGTTTTTTCTAATTTTTTAAAAATTTGAGACAGGTTTCCCCTAAGTTACTTAGGGCCTTGTTAAGTTGCTGAGGATGGCTTTGAACTTGCAATCCACCTCAGTCCTGAATCTCTGGCAGTACAGGCATGTACCACCATGCCCAGCTCAAAAAATTTAAAACAATTTTGTTATTAGGAGCAAAACCATTCACTAAGGCATACAGTTGTAGCTGTGGTAATGGTGAACTCAAGTGCTCATTATCTCACTGTTCTATTTTTCTGGTTCTGTGGTGTGTGGACCAAATCTTTTGGTGAGGTTTAAGCAAACTTTATTTTCAATGGATGTCAAATATCTTTGAATACACACACACACACACACACACACACACACATAAATAAATAAATGCTTCTGGGCGTTTTTCCCACTCCAGATTTCCTTTTCCAATTTTTGGATTTCTCATTTTCTTCAGACTTGCTATATTTGTGGCTTTCACTACAATCCGTGATGTCAAACTCACTATTATTGGAAATACATTATAGTCAAGAAAAGTTTAAGGGCTTGTTTCAGTTCAGAGAAATAACCTCACTTAGGTTGCTTTATCACAATTGCATGTCACCTACTCAAACCTTCTGAGTTTGTGAAACTCAACTGAAAATTCTAGAAGAAAATGCAAGCTTTACAGCAAGATTTAATCTTCCTGCAAGCAGTCAGTCCAGAAATACCGTAACAACAGCTGTTCTCATAGAATATTAGCATTTCTGCTTTTGGACTCAGCTGCTTCTCAGAAGTGCAAAGAAATGCAAACATGGGAAAATGTTCATTTTTAACATTAGCTTGAATTTGAAAATCAGGGGACATTCATCAGCCCCAGAAAGCAATGGGTGCACAATTTTGCTAAATATTTTTTTTTCTTGAACTGGTGCATGATATATGCATATCTCATAGAATGTCCCTATTAGCTGTAAAAAAGATGAATATTCATGATTTAGCAGCACCATTTTCAACTATTGTCCAGAAATGGGTGTGGAGTTCGCATGTGAGACAAAAATGCAGTCGGATTCTCATCCGTTTGCTGTTCTTGAATTTCAGCCCTTTACCCCTCATATCCATAACTAAGAAAATGGAAAATTTGAAACTGTAACAAGTGTGAGAATATTTTAAGTGCATAAACTCATTTTTCCAATCCTGAATAATGAGAATAATATTTTCACGGATCATTTTCAAAATTGAGTGTGTATGCGTGTGTGTGTGTGGGGGGGGTTGTCATAAGGGCAACTGTCTTTTAATTCATTTTAAAATTACTTTTCCTGAATACTTGTAGTCTATGTATTCATTAAGCCACACAAATAACAAAATCCTCTTTTATTACATCAAAATAAGCTTTGTATTCAACCATAATAACATCAAGGCAGTAAGAATCATACTTTCTCTCATACTTTCTCTGTTATTTGAGCATACTTTGCTAAATATGAAGTTCTTGATAATTCTTGATAAATAACAAAATTCTTAACACAATGTTTACTCCTCCTAGGGATATTAGCATGTTATTAGAATAATCATGATGGATTATGCTTCTAAAATTGTGATTAGTCAAATAGTTATTTGTCTTTCTTAGATACCTTCTACTTATTATTTCACTTTCCAAGTTCATCCACAGTGTACTTGAGGATCTTGAAGCTTTTTGGATGGGTTCTTCCTTTTAAAAAATTTACTTATAAATCGCATTAGAAGAGAATATTTCATTATGGAACTTCACAATGAAAGCAATATTTAAGAAAAGAATTCAGATGTGGAATTAATGACGTATAATTAAATAAACAGCCACTTTGGATGCAAGTAGAACAGAAAACCAAGAAAGCCTACTATATATTGGAAATTCAAAACCATGCCTTCTTTTTCTTCAACCCAAATCCTAATGTGCTCTTGTCCTTCATACTTGCTTTTGCTTTCTTTTATCAAAATGATGGAGTCATCATGGAATATTTACTGTATTATGTATAGGAGATTTCAAGAATTCACGCTGAGGAAGCAGTTTGCCCGCAAAATGCTTATTCAACTTTGTTTTTAATATATTTTGAACATATCTATGCAAAACTCTAGGATAAGATGTTGGAATTTCCTCCTTTTGGTTTATAATACATTTTCTCATTTGCTTTCCAAAATCTATTTATGTTGTCTTTACCTTTATTTTTATCAGAACCACAGCAAGGGAAGGGCTGATGTCTGAAGTTTAGGAATTACCTTGAATTTTGTAGAAAAAAAAATCTGTGTTGTGCAATGTTTCGTAAAAAGTTCCCATGCTTGAAAATAAAAAGAAAGAAAGAAAGAAAGGAAGGAAGGAAGGAAGGAAGGAAGGAAGGAAGGAAGGAAGGAAGGAAGGAAGGAAGGAAGAAACTAACTCTTTGTTTCCTAGTTGGCCCTCTAAAATATAAACTTGAAAATGTACTTTAGGATTTGATCATGTCATGGCAGTGTATACCATGGTACACTTTGTACCAAGAATTATACTTTTTTATTAAACAAGCCAAGCAGTTTAAATGACTATGACATTTCCTTTAAAGAGAGTTCAAGAAATCAGACTTGTTATGCTTTAGATATGAGGTGTTCCCTAAAAGCTCATGTGTAAGACCGATGCAAGGAAGTTTAAAGGTGAAATAGTTGGGTTTTTAGAATCTTAACCTAATCAGCTCATTAATCCACAATAGGAATTCACTGGGCAGTAACTGGAGGCAGGTGGGTCTGGTTCTTGCCTTTGGGGTCTATTTGGCCATTTCCTGAGCTGCTTTTGTTCTGCCACAATCTTCAACTATTATGTTCTGCCTCACCTTGGGCCCCTAGAAGTGGAATCAGCCATCTGTGGCCTGAGACCTCCGAAACCAGGAGTCCCAAATAAACTTTCCCTCCTCTTAAGTTGTTGTTGGGTTTTTCAGCCATAGGGGCAAAAAAGGAAAAAAAAAAAAAAAAAAAAGAAAAAGAAAACTGGCCAAAACACAAACGATTTAGATAAACCATTTTATATGGTTTTTATGTGTAATTAAATAAGTAAGCTAGTTAAATTTGAAAAATATGGTTATATATTATCTTAAAGAGAGAATGAAGGGAGGGTCTGGTAAGAGAGAGAAGAGAGAATGCAATGGAGAATAAGCCTCCATAAGTTTAAGAGATTATATGCAGTATAAAGGATCAGGGAAGATTACACGGAGGAGATGGTATCACAAATAGATTTTTAGCAATAGATAAGATTTGTACAGAGAGTGGCAAGTGGGAAGAATATCCTAAGGGAATAATATGGAAGTGTAGCGTGATTCAGGAATATCAAGAGCCAAAGGAGAAATTTAGCGTGACTTAACAGTTGAGTTTCAAAGGAAAACAGTAGGATACAAAGTAAAATGTAGCAAGCCAGATGGTGGAAGGTCAGGAACATCAGACTGAGGAGTGCCTCCTTGATTTGGAAGGCCCAGGGGAGCTGTTTGGGGGGTTTTAAGGGGAATCTGGCTGTACACATCAGGAAAATCATTCCTTTAAGGCACAGAATCCCACGATGTTCTCTAAAGTATTTCAGAACTGAAAAACCCCTGGGCTAGAATTGTCCAGATTTGGTTATAGTCTTTCAATGTTGACGCTGTTGTTTGTAAGTATAATTTCATTAGGAAATAATAAATGGTTGTTTATTTATTAAATAGGTTGCAGGAGGCACCTTCTCCTCTACAATGCTCATCATGTGCTTTTTAGAAAATCGGGACTTGCCATGAACTGCAGGCCTCTTTGTCCTGGTCAGCTTTCAACATCTGCTGACCAGCTCACTGGGCAGCTGCTTCTCTTGGTCTAACAGGAAGAGAAAAAACCTGCACAGTGAAGGTCTTCCAAGAGCAGTACCTAAAGCAGTAGCTGTCAGCAACCCCATGGAGACACCGTCTTCTCCAATTTGTTCTGATTACAACTTTCATCGCAATTCTAGAGTTAAAAAACAATTTTTAAGTATTCAAAAAGCTATCATGCATTTCTCTGCCACTCCAAAGGCCCCCTCAGGGAGAAGGAGTCAGCCAGATAATTTAATTTGTTTTAAATACAAACGTCCCAGAGCAAAAAAAAAAAGACACAGTTCCCCACCTTAGCCTTCATCAGCTCCTGTACCCCAGAGAAATCAATTCCCCATCGGTGAGGGATTCGCTCTATTTGTCAGGAAGTCCAGAAAAGTTAAGTAATCCTGCTGATTGGGCAAAAGACTATGGTGATAAGAGGTAGAGAATCATGATTTTATCCTTAACAGCAAGGAAATCAAAAGCAAAAATGAAAATGAAAAACTTCAGCATCAAACCATTAAAATATTAAACTATTTTTGATTAGAAATCATATGAATAGTGTTTATTTGTTGATTTTGTTATATGATAAATACATTTGTAAATTTGTTTTAAATTCTCTAGGCTTATCTATCTCAATGCATAAGAAGGTTTTTACTTTATATGTGTCATATAAGAAGCTCATTCAATAATGTAAATATTTGGCACATCTCAGTGAGTGGGGGTAGACAAGCAACTAGCTACATTTCTACATATGATTAAATTGGTAAGAAATAACCTATGGACAATTATAAATTATGTTTAATAACATATAACATATAAAAATATGACATTATTAATTTTTTATTTCAATGTTTTATGTCATCAAACTAAGGGAGGTTTGCCTGCTGATGTGCCTTATAAATCCTGCTAGAAACAAATGGAATATTTGCAATATGTGTTTGGGCCAGGCTATATGGGCAATGACCAAACAGACTCCATTTTACCCTGAGACTCCATATCATGTAAGAAATGCTTCTCTCATGGGAAAGCCCCACCTCTGTATCCATTAATAGTTACCTAGCATAACATACTTGGTAACACAACATAGCAATTCTTATACAATCTAAAATTGATCTCTTTGGTTTCCATTTTTCTTGGGCAATGTTTCTTGTCAGAGATTGCCTAGACATTAGTAACCATTCTCTAAAATGTACTGAACTAGGTCACTTTGACCCCCTTCCCTTCTGCTTGCTTGCTGCTATGCCAACCTGGAAAGTCCCGTGGTAAATACCATTGTACCCATTGCATTGTCTCCTTACCTGCCCAATTCATCTCTGTACTTGCTTGTTTGCAGCTGCATCAACCCAGGTGTGGGTTTTGCCTTTAAATATCCTAAAATGCTCAGGCTCGGGATGTTGCTTGCAGAGACAGTTATGGGTCCTGTGGGGAGCAGTCACCGGCCAGCTGGCTAAATAAAAACTCTTCAATTTGGACAAAACTGGGACTTGGTTTGTTTTCTGAGCGACCTGCCCCATAATAGTGTGGTGATTTTTTACTGAGCCAGCTCAAGTTAAAATGGAAATACAGTTCCCTTTTCTATGTCCTCTAGGTTGATGTGGTAGCCAGGATAACTCTCCAAAGACATCCATGTCTGAATCTCCGTAGCCTATGTGTTATGTTACTTTTCATGGCAAAAAGTGTTTTGCAAATGTCATCAGGTTAAGAACCTGAGGCAAGATTATCCTGGTTATCGCTACAAATGGACCTTGTGAAACCACAAAGGTCCCTAAAATAGGGGGTTGGAGGCAGAAGTCAGTGAAATACAGAAGACCATGGAAACAGTAGCTCAAGTGATGTGTTTGCTGTCTTTGAAGATGAAAAAGCAGTTATAAGTCAACACATTCAGAAGTCTGGAATTGTGGAAGCTAAAAAACTAAGGGAACACATCCTCCTCAGAGCTTACAAACATAAGACAGCCTGCCTGCTTATTTTATCCTTGTAAAACTCACCAGAATTATAAGGACATAAATTGTTGTTTTAAAATATCAAATTTTGGGAAATTTTTGCAAAAAAAAATGGGAAACTAAAAAACAAGAAAGATGTGCACAAGGTTTGTACATTGAAAATAAAGAAAACAGTTTTTTTTGTTTTTTTTTTTACACTTTAAAATTCAGATTAATTCAGCATTTCAGGCAGTCCCTCTCTGGTAGCTAGCTCACCTTGATGATGTGGAATAACACTTCTGGCTCCTATAGTACCTCTTTCTTTGACTTCTGGACCTGGTACCAAGTATGTGTGCAGGAACATGGTGAAGGATGCTAACTTCTGTTGTGGGTCACCTATTCCATTGAGGTTGAGGGTGGTGAGAGATGAACACAAATTCTAGTGTGTCATTAAGGCCTGCAACTAGATGGAGTGGTCATATGTAGATTTTTCTACCAGTTTCTACAAATGCATAAAGCCAAAACCTTAAAATGAATCCTGCTTTTCTTATCAGTAAATGAGTCCAGACCTTTAGAAATTTGACCTTCAGGATTTTGTAAAAAATTGAAGCAGTCCCTTGTAGATAAACAATACTTTGGAATAAACAGCTGTGACAAGTAATCTTAATAGTGATTCAATACTTGACCAGCAAACCCCAAGTTTCCATTAGACCTCAGCTGCCTCTAAAGTTGCTTTCACCACGTCATAAATTTCAGCATGTGCAGCATAGCCCATTATCAAATGGGACCACTATGTATGACATCAGACCAAAAGAGGCCCTGAAAGAGCAAGTTGCATGGGCAAGTAACTCATAATATCCACAGCCCATACTCCTGCTACATTGCCTCCTGCCTGCCAACCCACAAATGTGGCTTCACTGGTAACTCCCTGTAATGAACAAAGTAAGAGTGAAAAAAATTCAAGAATGGTTTAAAGTGCTTTAAGCACTGCATAATATACTCCCTTTACCAAAAGTGAATGGCTCTAATATGATAGTTACACATTGTTGTGACACAGAGAGACAATGGTGAAGGAGAATCCCCCCAATTGGCAATGTTTATTTTACATGGAGGAGTAGATGGCAAGACATAGGGACCTACACTGCTAAATGAGAAGGGGATAATTTTTTTATTACCCATGAGGAGGATAAGAGAAGAGGTATGCGGTTCCATCTCTCTGAAAGGGCACAGAATGTCAGGATGTTTGTGAGTCATGGAAATGCTTAGCAAAGAAAAATTTCAGCCAAGGAGGATCTTAATCAAGTGAACAACATGACTCATTCTCTCTCTGGCAGCTGCTTAATGCGGCCACCTGTGTTCTTGCTCAAAGGGTTCATAAACCAAGTGCCAAAAGGCAGCAAGGATGCAGGTTATACAACATGGGCTGGAGCAACTGTTGTGTGCTCACCCTGTCAATAGTGAAGATCAACATGAAGTCCCAGACAGTAGGGCCTCCTGTGGGGATGATGTTTCCACAGCAATCTGATGGTGGACTGAAGTTCATCAGATTCATTCCCATGTTAGAAGCTCTTACTCCAGACATGGATTTACCCCTGCCCACCACCCACAATGCTTCTGCTAAACTCCCTGTGGAATTATAAAAGGCCCAGTCTATTACACTGGTGCTCCACCAACATCACCTCGGATGAGGAACTCATTTTACAGCACATAAAGTAGGGCAGTGTTTCATGCTCTTGGAAATACTGTTCCCTTGCTATGCAGAACTCTGAAGCAGCTAGTCTAAGAGAACAGTGGGACAGTCCAGACTCAATTCCTACAGTGAGTGTTTGCCAAGCTCTTGAAGCATAGATGAAGGCCCCCTGAATGCAGTCTAGATTCTTATTCTGAGAATAATGCTTGTTAATATTTCTTCCATAGGCAGGATTGGGAATCAGATCTTCTCACTATTGCTTTTTGTTATTCATTCATAAAATATTATCATCCTATTCCTATATGACCTTCAGCTCTATTGGTCTACAGATCTAGTTTCCAGGGAGGGCTGTACCTAGCAGAAGATGCAGTAGGGACCCCATCAGACTGGAAGGGGAGACTGCCACTGGAACACTTTGGGCTTCTTCTACCAGTGAATGCAAGGTAAAGAAAGCTGCCAGCGTGCTATCCAGGGTGCTCAATCCTGGTTTCCCAAGGAAAGTGAGCAATTGCTAAGAAACAGCAGTGAGGAGAAGGTGGTCTGAGCTGCAGAAGGGGTGCACCTTATGTAGACACCTTATATTTCTCTGCATTTCAGTTACGTAACATAAAAGGACATACGTGACTGAGAAAAAGATAAGAGTAATGTTCCCAGAGATGTATAAAGTGCTCTGCCTCCTCTTTGGGGGTATCCAACCATTTTGTTTCTAGCTCTTTCAGAGGTAGGTGCATCCTACTTGGTTCAAGCATGATGTTGCTGTAGTCTCTGACCAGAGTTAATCAGGGTTGGAGGGGGAATGTGAGGATGTGAAGTTGACAAGAAATGGACTGTCCCGCTTGCTCCATGAAGTTCATTCTCTGTGATGCTATGTTGGAGCCGGCCATAAGAGAATGAATTTGAAATTTAGAAGAAATGAAAGAGAGGCTCCGTACAGCCTTAAGGTTGGAGCTGTGCACTCGGCAAAGAGGCAGTTTGTTTACAATGTCACTGGCTGGCTCACCTTGTTGATATGAGGTGCACAATGGCCCAGAGCTCCTCTCTGGCTTCTTGGCGTTTGTTCTGTGTGGAAGGCAGCTCTCCTCCTGCATGTCAGATGACATGACAAGGGACAGTCACAGTTTTCTCCTCGTTTTCATGTGCCCCATTTTGTGCCCCTTGTTCTCCTGTACTTAACAATCAGCTCTCCTTCCTGTCAGCCTGGCTGACCAGATGGAAAGGACCAGCATATACTTTACCATCTCTGCAAGTTAAGTTTAATTCCCATGGTAAATTCCTCATTGCAAAGCGACCAAGTCAATATAGCCCTCTAAGCCCGGCCTGATAGAAAACATATAATACTTTTGTGAAAACATCCCTATAGTTGTGTGTGTGTGTGTGTGTGTGTGTGTGTGAAGAAACTGAAACTACCCGAAGCTGTTAGATGCCAGGTCTGTTAGGTACCAGGAGAATCAAATTATCATGATTACTTTCCAGTAAGAGTGTTGCTCATGGGGCCAGGTGATCATTGGAATTCTAACTAATGTGTACATCTCAGTCAATCCAAACTGTCCCTGAACTATCCCATGCTTCTTTTCCTGACCGTTTAATTAGAATAACTTGGAACTAGAAAAGCCCACACCAAGATTTTCTTACTTGTGAACTAAGAACCATTGAGATAGTGATGGTCAAGGGTGAGACCGTAAAACCTTCTTCATCCACCACCACACAGATTTACAGCAGGATGATTGAAAACGATTAACACTATCACTTAAAAATCAAATGATCCTGTAGTAGTGGGGCTTAAAAATGCACATTTAGTTGCAGTCCAGCCAGGACAAAAAATCAACAAATTGTGTCAGGTAATTATGGAGCATCATAAACTGAAACAAATATTACCTCATTTGCAGCTAGCATGTCAGTATGGTATTGACACTTAAACAACTGACTGCAGTCTCTGACACTGGGTATGTGACTATTGATCAAAATTTAAGAATTCTCATTAAAAGGTATTAATAAATGATTTTAAAAATACAACCCCAGAAAGATGATACTTATAATATTTATAACAAATTATTCATGATCAAATATAAAAATGACTATGTATAAGTAAACATTTTTAGTAATTTCATTGAAAGAAAGGCAGAAAAATTTGGATGGGTTCTTCACAAAATATAACACCGAATCACTATTAAAATCTACTATCCATCAAGGTAAAATCCTAGTGTGATATCTCAAAACACCCACCAGAATTTCTAATGTGAAAAAGTAGATAACTATGTTGAAAGGATGTATAACAAAGTAATTTTCATATATAGTAATGGCATGTAAATAGAAGAAATCACAATAAAAAGTTATGTAGCTATACCTCTGCATCATGGTTTGAAAGTGAGGTATCCCCCAAAAGCTCATGTGTGAGACAATGCAAGAAGATTTAGAGGAAAATCGAGGGCCAAAATGCAATAAGTGACTTAATCCCCTGACCAGATTAAGTGAGTGGTAACTGAAGGAAGGTAGGTATGGCTGCAGGAGGGGGTATTGGGGGCGTGGCTGTGGAATATATATTTTGTATCTGGCAACTGAATTCTCTCTGTTGTCTGATCATTATGTGAGTTGCTGCCACACTCTTCTACTATAATGTTCTGCCTCACCTCAAGCCCTGAAGAATGAAGCCACCTTGGTATGGACTGATATCTCTGAAACCATGAGCTTCAAATAAACTTTTTCTCCTATACAATCGTTCCGGTCAGGTCTTTTAACCACAGCAATGAAAAATCTGACTAAGACACTTTGCAAACCTTATTACCTAATGATTTATCTTCTAGGTACCTACCAAAGAAAAAAATTATACATCTATCCCAATAAATGTATGAAACCATTAATAGAAGCATTGCTCATTATACTCTCAAAGTGACGGCCCATTTGTGCATAGATGAAAGGCTGATTAAACTGAAATGTTAATAGAATCCTAAAGAACAATAAGATTAAACAATTTAGAACTATGTCCAGTAGCATAATAGGATCCCACAAAAATAATGTTGAACAAAAGAAGATGGAGACACAGAATTTCAAGAAAATGCAAAACCATTTTTTAGTTTCTGGTATCAGGATGATGGTTGTGCTGTGGAGGGGCCAGAGTCTAGAAAGCAGCTAAAGATGTACTAGGTCTTGTCATGGTGACAGTTATAAGGATGGGTCACTCTGAAATTTCCACTTTGAAAATTTAGCAACATGAAAACATATGATTATTATTTCTATTTATTTTTTAATGTAATATATATTTATTTGGTGAAAAGAACGATGGTTGCAAATTCATTTTTTTTTGCTCAGTCTCATTCTTTTTTCTTCTGGTACAGTGTAGTCTTCAGGGGTTTTTGCCATCTGGCTGTCCTGAAGAACATCACTCTGGTGCACTATATTAATGCAGTCATGTTCATCGCAATTTCATTAGTCTATGTGTAGGACTCTGAGTAACTTAATAAGATATATGTATTCCACCTGGTGGAAAGGAGGGTTCTAAAAGATTGAGGGACCTGTCACCCAATAACCCAAGGTATGATTCCTGTTTACTTATGTCCTCTGAAGTACAAGACTGTTTTCTGCCCTTTTTCTTCACCTTACTTAAACTTGCCAGACCTCTTTGAATTCTGGGCATGGCATGTATGACATCTGGCATGCTATTTCAGGGCATTTAACAGCAGAATGAGAAGTCTGTCTACAAGAAAGTCTGCAGCAGGTCTATGCTGCAGTACCAGCTGCCTGCATGCCATGTGACTCCACTGATCTGAAGCTATTAGAGGTATCTAAGTAGACAAGACAGAGCATGGAATCCCTAGCAGGCCAAAAATACGAGGTACTGAACATATCTCTCACAAAATGAAGCCATGTCTTGCCTTCTCTGGAAGAGAAACATAAATCATCTCAAAATCAGCCGTGCAGTCCTGGTCCTATCAGGTCCAAGTGTCTGACCATGGAACATCAAGTGACTTCGCAGCTAGAACAGCCATCCTGACCTGCTTATTCTGAGATCCATCAGGCATATTGGACAGTTGCCGCAGCAATCCATTTACGCTGGAAATATTACATTATAGATCTGGTCTGAGAAAGTCCAGAAGGCAAAAAATATGTTGAATAAATAGATGGCTTAGATGCCTTTGTCACTTCTGTTAAATCAATATTTCTTGCTTAGTTTATATATGCAGGCTTTCAGAGACTTTTCCATAACCTCGTAAAGGTGAAAAATCATCTTGTTCACAAATTTATTAGGTTTCCATGCTGTACGACGGTGGCTGAGTCATACATTTACTCTTGACAGGCCAGCAAGGATGGCCTTGGAGGCAATGGTCAAGGGAAATCTCCCCATTGAGCCGAGCAGTTAGTTGTGTCCTTGGTCATTCACCTTTTACAGAGATGCCTGAGGCCAAGACTTTTATGGATCCCTGGGCAAGGACTTAGGTGTTTAGACAAAATCCCAAAAAAGCAATTTCATAGAGTTGGAGACAAGAAGTTCAGGAAATAGGCTATGTATGAGGATAAGCAAGACTGGGGAGAAAGAGTGACATTGTGTCTCATTTCATGAGGAGCACAGTTATCCATCACCAAGGAGAACTGCTAAACAGATGGATCCCTCCAATATTAGTCAGCTACCCTCTCTTCTCACCCAGAACAGCTTTTGTTCAAGGGTCCTCCGTGCATCACTCTCCACTGGGCCACAGAATATATGGGTTACAAAGAGGGACCCCACATAATACTGCATAGCACCAAAGGATGTCTTTTCAGGTCTGAATCAAAAGATTCATTGGCCCTACCAAACCACATCCCTTTGACAGGGCCGTTAGGATAAATTATTACATCTTGGGGTTAAGATGACAGTTAACAAACAAACAAACAAACAAACCAAAACACTCCATTTGATGCATGATTGTGATTTACACAACACAGTGGATATATGGTTCTCTCCATGTATATACCCCAATAGTAGAAATCATGGCCTGAGAACCAGCAATATAAATGGTATTGACTCCAGCAACATGGATCCTAGTGATGCATTTAAATGATATTTTCTTCTCAAAATTCTAAGTATAAATTCCTTTGGATTCAAATTTCTAGGGCTGAAGATTACATACTTCAACTGAACACCAGTTGCATGGCTGTATGATGGGCTGGACATTTGTAGGTTATGAATTTCAGGAATGAGGATGAGTGTTTCATACCTGTCTTATATCACTGGCCTATAGTGAATGCTGGACTCCTGTGATGACTCCCCTCTGGGCACAGGTGTAAATTGAGAGCAGTTTATCTCAGCTGCAATGTATGGGTAGCACTTTCTGTGCCCAGATTTTACCATTTGGAGTATCTGTAGGGAATTTGGGCATTTTTGACACAAGAATTGCACTGAAAAGGTCATTAATGCTTTGTCCATAAGGAAATGGCTCTCCTCTTAAGTTCTTTAGTGGAAAATGCCCAATTGCCCCCAGAGGTGATCAGCATTATAATGACCCCCCAAATTGACAATCTCTTTGTCTGGTTTTCTATGCACAGTATACACATGACCTCATTTCTGACATACTTCTAACTTTAATAACAAAATGGTTATTAGGATCATAATTTCTGAGCATGGTGGTACACACATGTAATTCCATTGACTTGGGAGGCTGCAGAGGAAGGATTGCATATTCCAGGTCACCTCTGACTCTAAGCCACTTAGCAAGACCCTGTCTGAATAAATCAACAAAGGACTGCAGATGCGGCTCAGTGAGTAGTTAAGTGCCCCTAGTTTCAATCCCTAGTACCGCACACACACACATACACACACACAAAAAAAAAAAAAAAAAAAGAAAGAAAAAGAAAAAAGAAAAGTTTTCTATGTGCAACTGAAAATATTTTTGTATCAATATTTCAATATAATAGTCTTGACTCAACTGTATCAGGAATTACTGATTATTAATATATGGGACATTCTAATAATGAAGATGTACTTTGTCACAGTGCAAGTTATTTTAGTTCATCTGCACTCAGCCCTGAGCACTAGAGCTTCAGTTCTGTCCACTGATATATGCTTATTGCAAACTTACTGGAGTTAGGCTGTGGGAATACCTTTAGTATCTAGGCTTTCTTTTTCCTGCTGGCATGTGGTATAGGTAAACACTCCCAGAGAGCTTGCCTGACCTTAGATTCCTTAAAAGCAGGGCACTTGGCTAAGGTCAGCGCTCAGCACCAGCAGGAGATATAAGAGTGTTTGTCCTCAGAGCCATAAGTGGCTTTGCAACTAGAGTTGGGAAAGCAGAGAATTCACTGTGCCAATTTTCCTTTAATCCAAGAACCCTCGTCTGGATGCAGGCTTGCTCTCATTGCATGCTAGCCCTGTCTTCACAACATGGTAGAGTCTTTGATATTTGAGGTTTTCGAATTCTACACAAGAAATTGAAAAGGAAAAAGATTGTACCAAGTATTTTCAAATTGCTTGGGCATCCCTTTTGAATGGACCCAAGGAGAACTGGAGCCAATATATGAGTATGTTGTTCTTAAAAATAAATGTACATTGTTCTTTAAAATAAATTTATCTTCCAAGGTAAGAGGTATTTGGTGACTGAACCAAAAAGGACAATGTGTTTCTCATATTCATAAAGCTAAATTGATTCAACTTAAAACAAATATTTTAGTTTAATGATCTTCACATTGCTTATTTATAAAGAAGAAGAAAAAAGAATCTTATGGTATAAGAATGTAAGGATGAAATGAAGAAATAGACAATGTGAAGGCTGAATGAGAAAGAGGAACTAATTACTACCCACTGCCCTACCTCATAGCCTGCAAAGAACCCCAAGTGCACCTGAGTAGATGCCAGATCTTTGTTACAGTGAAGAATGACTTAGCCAGGTGCCATGGTTCACGCCTGAAATCCCAGCTTCTTGGGAAGCTGAGGCAGGAGGATCAAAGTGGCCTCAGCAACAGCAAGGTGCTAAGCAACTCAGTGAGACCCTGTCTCTAAAATACAAAATAGGGCTGGGGATGTGGCTCAATGGTCAAGTGCCCCTGGGTTCAATACCCTGTACCCACTCACAAATAAAAAGGATGACTCCTCCTCAGGGCACAGCCTCTCCTTTCTTTCTATACAAATGATGCAAAGGGATTTGGAAGGTGCTACCTTTCTAGAAGCACTGAAATTGGCCATAATTGTAATGATATGCTTCTTTATTCCTTTCCTTTCTTTGTTACTAACTAGAATAATATCTGGCATGTTTGTGTTTTTATGTTGTGTGTACAATGATGAGTCATTCAATCTTTAAAGATATATATTTCACACAGGGACTTCTTGCTTCCACCAGGGAACATGTGTCAGCAAGTATGTAAAAAAAATATTATCTTATTGGTTTTCAAACAGATTTTGGTACAGATGTCTGTATAATTGCTTTGAGTGAGGCATATTTTTCAGAAAAAAACATTGTTAGTAATAGTGGTTAGGTTCAAGCTGGATCAAGCAAAAACATAAAAGTAAGAGAAGGAAGGAAGGAAAAGAAGAAGAGGAGGAAGAGAGAAGAGAAGGACAGAGAGGAAGGGAGGAAAGGAAGAAAGGAGAGAGAGTATTGACTCATGATATTCAACTTATTAGTATCATTTTTGATTCATAGAAGGGTAAAAAAATTACTTGAAGGAAAGATCAGAAAGATTTCCACTGTGAACATTCTCAGAACTACATAGTCTAGTTTACAATATCCCATTTGATTACAAGTATGTTGTTTTCCCATTTAATGTGTAGATCCTGAAATTTAGAGCTGCATACAACTTGTCCAAGATCATTTAGAATTTGTGAGCAGGTAAACTGTTACATAAACCCAATTCTGTCTGATTCATATATTTTTATCTCTTGGATCTTCGTGGGATGGCCAAGAATTGGATGCTGCCTGAATTCTGTTCCAAGATCATAGAACCAGTTCATGGATGGTAAAGTTCAAAAGGTACTGAGAATCTTCACCTAAGCTCAGAAACATTTTTAAAAGACTATGCAAGAAATCTTATTAAAAACTTAACTTTAGTGAGAAGACTCAAAGCTATCCCTGGGTATTTGGGGGCTTGGATAACAGGCAAGAAGCAAAGAGAGGCCCAGCCTTTTCCTAAGGGTAGACAACAGGTGGTGATAGGATTTGTGTACAAAATAGAGTCTAACTACAGTGTTTTTTTATCATTAAAATATTTCACAGATAAGTAGTTTAGGTCAGCTACTTATAATCCACATAGTTAAAATTTCACTACATTAATCAGACAAGAAATGATTTTCCTTTGGATTATGGATACCGGCTACTTAAAAATCTTGGCATAGGGAAGGAAATCTAGTTCTTCCTTTTGTTTGACTTTTTAATTCAGAGTTCCTTTCCATAAAATGAATAAAAATTCTTAAAATACATTTTAAAAGGAACAAATTTGTGTTGACATCTGGCCCCATCCCTATGATCACTTCTTCCAGCAGTTTACTACCTGTGGTTGACTATCCATTTGGTGAGTAGGGATTTGACCACCTCTTACTATTTTACCATAAATGTTAATCCAAGGACAAAGCAGTCACTTAGGTCACCACACAAAAATATATATTCTTTCAAGCAGTATTTCAAGTCCAGTATTTACAACTCACATAAATGACACCCAGAATGCTATCTTTATGATTGGCTAATGGGAAAGTGGAAGGAATGTATAACTCACTTTCATGAATTCTTTTAAATGCCAGAAGGAAGGAAGGAAAAAAAAAGAAAGGAAAGAAGGAAGGCAGAGAGAAAAGAAAAAATGGATTACATGTCCATGCCTTCCCTAAGGAAAAAAAAAAACCCTGACAGCTCACTATTCAAGTAATTTGCAGAGTAATTTTTGTTATATGTTCTGTGGCACATGCAAGTTCTGGGAAAGGAAGGTTGACCACTTACAAAAATGTAATGGGATCAGATATTTATTTCTACAATTATTCCTTTAAAGGTGAAAATGTATGTTAGACAAAATATAAATCAGAACTACTGTGAGAAATAAAACTTGCTCTCCCTTTTTCTGAAAATAAATCACAAGCACATTACGTGTTTATGGGTGTGTGTGTGTGTGTGTGTGTGTGTATGATTTTAGAAATAAAAATTCTCCGTTACCTTCCTACCAGTAAAATTCAAGAGTTTATTTTTTAAGTGGAGAATCTAAATATCACACCAATATAAATGTCAACACATTTTATATGCCACAGTTTTGAAGAGGTCCTTGTAGGTCACAGAGGGTTTCATTAGATGTCTTACATCCAAGATAATCCACACCATTACATTAATATGGTATTTATACACAGTCCCTCATATTACTGGTCTTCCTTATTTTGAAGAAATATATGTGCTTTGCCATAGCTATTTTCATGTTTTCACATTTTATGGAAAATTTTTATTAATTTTACTATTATAGTTTAGATATGAGATGTCACCCATGAGCTCATGCATGAGACAATGCAAGAATGTTCAGAGGTGAAATGATGAGATTACGAGAGTTAAATCCTCACTGGTGCATTAATGCACTGATAGGGATTAACTGGTGGAAACTGTAGGCAGGTAGAGTATGGCTGGAGGAGATAAGTCATTGAAGAGTGCTGTTGGGGTTTATGTTCTGTCCCGAGTGAGTGGAGATCTTTCTGTTTCCTGTTTGCCATGTCCTGAGCTGCTTTCCACCTCCATACCCTTTCCCCATGAAGTTCTGCCTCTTCTTGGGCCCACAACTGTGGAGCCGGCCAACCATAGACTGAGCCTCTGAAACTGGGAGTGCTAAATAGACGTTTCCTCCTCTTAAATAGTTCACGTCACGTCTTTTTATCACTACAGGGATGATAAAACTGACTAAAATATTTTCTAGGTAGATTTTTAGACATAAATGTTTTTATTGGGGGGTGGATGAGAAAGTGATTCAAAATTAGAGAGGTAGGAAAGATGGTTGAATGAGATGAGCATCATTACCCAAAAAACATGTATGACTGCACATGTGGTGTGACTCCACATCGTGTACAAACAGAGAAATGAAAAGTTGTGCTCCATTCGTGTACAATGAATCAAAATGCATTCTGCTATCATATATAACTAATTAGAGCTATTTTTTTTTTAAAGAGAGAGAGCTAGAGAAAGAAATGATTAACCTCTGAGTGGGGATGCTTTTTTCAAAAAGTTCCATCATTTTTTAAGGATAAATTGTCTTTGCCTTTACAATCTAAGTACCAGAAGATATGAAAAATAGAGAATACACACTATTTCAATAACTTCAATTATTTAATGCTTCATTTGCCTTTCAATATAAATTCTGGTTTCACTACCCAAGGATATCCATAAGGCCAGGGTCTAAATATTAAAGCAATTAAGGATTGAGCAAACTGTGAATTTTTTTCTCTGATCTCTTTCATAATAAGTTTGCTGCCATCCACCTTACTTGAGTTCTGTCATGCTGGGAAGAAGGGAGACAGTTTTCACCGTGATATGAAGCATACTTCATTTTGTAATGTGGTCCCAACGTTGAACACAGAATATTAATACACACTTTTGGTGACTGTTCTGACACCACAACAGGGGGGGGGGGAAGCAATTAGGACTGATTCATATTATGTCCGTCCTTTTTTCATGGTGGGAATTCAGAAGTTAGAGTTAATTAGGTAAATTAATTCTTAAACTAACCTTTAATATATTTACATTGTAAACTTTGATTTTTCTGACACAGGGTTGATTACCTTCGTTAATTCTCTCTCAAATGTATGTTTACTTAAAACTCTGTGTGTGTGTGTGTGTGTGTGTGTGTAGTAGGAGTAAGATCCAATTTTGATTTACTCTAATAAAATAATAAATGTGTTTTTTTTTCATTTTTCTTAATTTAATATTTTTAGCTTTGCATCTCTCATAATAAATAACTGGTTTCCATTTTACATTCTGTGACTTTCTAAATCCTGGAGTGATCTTAAATTCAGGAAAGATTAAAGAAAATTATTAAGGAATTATATGGCGGAATCTTTAGCAAATTGGTGAGAGAATTACATTTTCCATTTCTTCAAAAGTAAAGTAATTATATAGATGGCATATTTTGGGGACTCATTTAATTGTGAAAGCCACTGCTATGGTCTGAATATTTATGTTCCCCCAAAATTCATGTGTTGAAACCTAATCCCCAACATGACGGTTCCAAGAGGAGGGTCCTTTGAAATGTCACCAGGTTATGAAGGTGGTGTCCTCATGAATGTTATTAAAGCCCTTTTAAAAGAGGCCTCAGTGACCTTCTTTGCTCCTCTGCCATGTGGGGACACAGGAGGCTTCAATTATGAACTAAGAAAGAGGCCCTTACCAAACACAGAATTCCATGCCTTGGATCTGGGTTTAGCTGCCTCCAAAACTACAAGAAATGCATTCCTATAAATATATTATACATTCCTATATATATAAGCTACCTACTCTGTGTAAGGGCAGACCAAATGCCTGAGACAGCCACCTGACTAAAGTCAGCAGTTCTGACACTAAGGGGCAGGGCAGGTGTTCCATGGGGAGAAGTACCCACTTCAGTGGCACCCGAGGTCTGTTTGCAGAACCAAATATAGTTGACCTCCTTAACTCTACTCATCTGACAGCAAAACAAACTCCAAACATGCATATAATTCCAGTGAATTATTCTGTTGGTATAACAAAGAATTAGCCTATAAATAAATCAAATCTATAAAAGATGAATTGTGATTATTGTTTAGGTTCAAAATTTGTCTAAAACATTGAATTTGAAAACAAAGATTAAAAGAATATTCTTACATTGGGGATGTATATTTTAGCATACACTTCTCCACTAACCCAATTTTCTCCTCTGTGCTAGCTTTAATACAATCAATTTCACTGAACTTTTAAAAGATGACGTCATTCAAAAATCAGTAAGTTATAACATCCTTTCCTAAAATAAAGCATCAACCATAATAGGTCTGCATATACATTGATAAATAATGCCATTTTAGGGACAGTTTCTCAGCCATTGTATTATTAGCAGTTTGGACAAGATAATGCTTTGCGAAGCAGCCTGTTCTGTGCAGTGTGGGAGGTTCAGCAGCATCCCTGCCAGGAACCCATCCCAGTCATCTATCCACACACACACATGCCTCCCAAGTATAACCAAACAAGTCTTCAGATATTGGCAAATAACCCAATTGCCAAATCACCTCTAGCTGGCAATTATTGAAGTAGTGCATTAAAAGAAAACCTGAAAGTGCTAAAAAATTACAAGAAAAATTGTCCTGACATTCATGAGGTGTGAAGGGAAGAAGGAGTCAGGGTCATCTTCACAGAGCATGTTTTCCAAACAGCCTCCTGCAGTAGGATTATGACAGTGCCCCAGACAGCAGGACATAGTGGGTCAATCACAGAGGGTATGTTATGAGTGGCACTTACTTTTCAGAGCACGGTGGCTAGTGGCTAGGGTTTCCAGAAAACGGGTGTTAATAAAAAAGAAAAAAATTCATGTGAGTTTTGTTCCACAATCTGCTCTGACAAGTCCAAACTTTCTGCAGGCTTTTTTTTTTTTTTTTTTTTTTTTTTTCGGTAAACTCTAGAATTTTGGAGATGACAAGTCACCATTTGCATATTTGGAGATGGATAACACAAACATTCTGGTTGAACTTTCACATTATGTGACTGTGGAGAAAATGAATGTTAATTTTAACTCTTTTGTTATCCTTATCCTGTATTGCACGGTGTGTGTATGTTTGCTCAAGGCTTCTAATGTTTAGATTGAGCACCTTTCACATAAAAGAAATATGAGGATATGCTTTACGAATACATGAGCACATCCTTACCTATGGTGCAGGGTGGGGTGAGATGAGCATTCTGTCCTGTGTCTAATGTTTCTTTCTTCATTATGTCCATTCCCTTTGTCAATTAAGATAGATTTTCCGAATAAACCTGACCTTTGTTCATTTACTTGCTTACTCCCTTATTCATTCTTATGCTCACCCTTAGTAACAGATTGTCCCTTCTATAAAGGGCCAGGCTCTGTGCCAGTCACTGGGAAACAGTCATACACTGAAGAGTTACCTTTCTATGCCAAAGTGAGTAGATGTTCCATATGTGAAACATACCCACATGTCCATTAGGAAAAGATGAACACTTTGCCACATCCTTGCATGGGGTATTAATAGATTGCACATTGTAGTTATTTTAAAATGTAAAGCATAAATATAGATACATTAATCTTACTTTATACATGAAGAAAATGCTAAAAGGAAGGAATAAACTAAGTGATTGTTTTGCATCAGTATCCCATAGGAAAGACACCTGAATCTCTCATGTGTCCTAACCAGGACTTCACATGAAAATGTGCCATTAAGGGCTACCTATATTTTACTTATATAACTTTGAGTCTAAATAGAAATAGGTGTGATCCCCCCTATGCTCTGTGCTCCCCCTAGGTGAATTTTTAACATTGCTCAGGATGTAATTAGCAGGAGAAACCTTCTAGTAAGAGTTCATTTTATTGAATAATTGCACCTAATTAATCAAATTACTGTTCAGAGGTAGTGAAATATATTATCCACAAACTGCACATGAAGTAATGTACAAATAACCTGTGGAGACTAGCACACAATAAATTCTTAGCAAGATAATGCTCCCTCCCACACAATATCCATATATATATATATATATATATATATATATATATATATATATATAAAGGTACATAAATGTATTGATGTATATGGATATATTATATATATATATATATATATATATATATATATATATATATATGGATATAGATGTATGTAGATATAGATACATAGATGGAGATATATGTGCATATATATGGATATAGATATGTATGATCTTATTGCATTGGTTTTCTAGTGATTGACTCAGTAAAGTACTCATGAGAAAACAAAGAATGTGACTTTTGTCTATTTCATGGGGGTAAGTGCTGACTTTAATGTAGGTGAAAGGTGGAAGAGTCTGGACTTTATATTAATTCTACCTCAGTCTATTTGAGGAACTAAGAGTAAAAACATATTGAGTTTGGATAGTTCAGGCACTCTGTGCCACATTCTTTCTTGAAATAACTTTCTTGAAAGTTATTTAACTTTTGACAGATATAAATTTGATTTTCAATGAACAAAAAAATAGAGAAAAAAGAAGGGGGTTGAGAGAAAGTATATAGAGCAGCAAGGAGAGGGAACATCTTTTAAGTAGCTTTGTTTGAATGTCTTGGTGTGTGCAGGCATTTTGTTTCTAACAAGTTATATCTCCAGTAGCTCTGGATAAACACCAAACATGGATTTCCAGAATGTCCATTACAGCTGACTGGTGTTGTATTATCCTACAAGTCTTGCTGTCTCAATATACTCTCAGCAAATGGAGAACAGAATCCTGCAGGAGAGGGCTAAGGCTGCTAAGAGGAATGTGAATGACCCCTGCACATCAGGACCTCTGTCATGCAGCATTGGCTTGCTTCCTCTCACGTCACCTGTCACCTGTGATCAGTCCACTCCCTGAATCAACATGCTTGGTTTTTAGTACGTGAGTTCTTTCTTAAGTTTTGCCCTTGAAATTATTTAGTTTGTAGGTATATTTTAAACTGTCCCTTGATGTCCACAGAAAATTGGTTTTAGGAATACTTATGAAAACAAAAACCCATCAGTGTTCAAGCCCCTTATATAAAATGGCATAACGTTTTCATATGATTTCTGAACATCCTTTCTGTAACCTGAAAATTCTGTGTAACTAGTTTTATCCAGTACTGTTTAGGGAACCATGACAAAGAAAGTTAGTATGTGTTCAATGTATACATAATTTTTAAAAACATCTTAGATCCATGGTTGATTATATTCTTGGATGTGTAACACATTGATAAAGAAGTTGATCATATATGTTATTATTTCTACTGGTATATACTATGGCAATACATAATGGTGGATGGCATTTATAAAACTTACTTTCATCTCTGTACAACTAACATTCTTATACATTCTCAAACAAATGTAATATATGATTCCAAACTAGCTCAGAAACAATGCCGTTTAATAGAACTACAGCATGTCTTAATATTAAAAAAAAAAACTTTAATAATAAGATATAGTTTCTGAATGAAGAGTATGTCTCTCTTTTAATCAATAAATCTGTAATTCATTGTTTGACAATTGGCTTAGTCTCTCATGGTATAAGGAGGAATTATTCCTCTAACATTAACAAAGTTTTCATTAATTTATTGTAGCATTGACTAGATAATTTTCCTGTTAGAATTTTTTTATTTTATTTTATATTTTCAAAATTTGTTCATTAAAAAGAGATATAATGGTTATTCATCTCACCATATTATAGACTAGTTTTTCCTTATTGCTACTATTTTATTCTAATTTGTTTGTAAATAAAACTTCCAGGTGAATATTCTACCACTCTGAAAATATAAAATAAAAAACTCTATACTTTGACATTTGGTATTCTTAATTGATAAGGTAATCTACCTGCTGTTTATAAGGGGTCAAACTATAAAATATACAGCATATAACATATGCCTATACCAATATTAATGGCTCAAGTGACTCACAGTAATTTTATTGTAAATACCTTTTAATTTTGGTATATAGATTAAACATTTTCCTAAAACTATTGTTCAACTCAAGAGTTGTTCGATATCCAAAGCTACAGTAATCAAGGTAGTACAATTATAAGGAGAAATAGACCATTTGGAATACAATAGGGATCAGAGAAATAAACCCTTCCATGCCTGGTAAAATGGCCTTGAACAAGGGAGACAAGATAACTTAATGGCTAAATGACAGTTTCTTCAACACTGAATAGCTATGAGGAAAAAAAAAATGAAGTTATCTCAAAACTGATTAAATACCTAAATTTAAGACCTAAAACTTTGAAATTCCCATGATTCTGGATTTAGCAGATTCTCAAAGGGTGTCCCCCAAAGCCCTCTACTTCCCCTAAAACACCTCACGGATGGAATGTCATGTGTTGGGTGAATGATTACATTTGGGTGATGCTCTGCATTCTCACCTTGGCAGAACTTCTACTTTTAATCTGTTTGCAAATTTGGTTGTGGTCTCAAAACTCATCTGAACGATTAAAAATAAAGAGCAGAAGAAAAAGCAGAGCAAAAAAAAGAAGGAGAGGAAGAAAAACAAAGAAAAGGAAGAAAAACAAATGAAGATTTGGGGAATTCCATATGAACACACAACCTTGAATGAAATACAAAACACACAGAGAACCTAATCCATTTGCATCAATGATACCTGGCTTTCCTTTTGGAAGACTCTGAAATCAGTGTATTTTTCTTCTTTATCATAGTCCTGCAGATAAATACTTAGGGCCCAAGACAAAAAGGAAAGTTACTCTACAAAAAACAATAAGCTTATTTGTTTATGGTTCTTTCCTATTAGCGTTCCCTCTATGTCCAAGAGAAAGCATACAAGAATGTTAATGCTTTTAGATGCTTCCACTTCCATTCACACCACAAATCCTTAATGAGCTCTTGGCACCACATATAATTTTTGGAATCGTTTCATGATGGCCTAGTTTAACTTAATTACGGGCAACAAATTTGTCCAGCAAGGATAACAAGGAAGCATTTTAATGTTGTTTATCGCAATGTCAACCCGGTTTGGTACACTCTGTTCCGATTTTTTTTTTTCCATCAGAGCTGGCTTGGCAATGCATCATATTAAACACTGAAGACTCATCTTTTATATTCACTCACAATTGCCTTCCCATATGCTAATCTGAACTCTCCTTCTCTGATTCTATCTGCTTGGGAGTTTTCCAAAGCCTTGACTTGGTACTCTGGCTTTTTGAACTGGCTTCTTCCCTGTGATCTGCATTAAAAAATCCTGCCACCCTATAGAACTCTTAATTGTCCCATATATCTTGAATTTTATTTTATATCTAGTCCAAGAAAGTCAGCACTGATCATTTCTGTTCTATGAGACCCTCTGAAGCAGAATTGCTTTGTGTCTCAATGAAGGAGATGTTAGAAGGATGAGTCAGTCTCCATAAGCCACCTTTACAAATCCAAAGGAAAACTAGTAGTTCCTAAACCTACCTTCACTGTAATAATTAGTGAGTTAATGTCACCTTCCACAAGGGCCCTGGTTACTATTTCTGGGGCAAATGAGACTAACCAGGCTTCCACTCATCTGTACCTTTTTCTACTAGGAGCATAGGCACCATCAATTTGAGTCACAAGGATCATAATGCAAAGGGAACTTAAGTGCTATTACAGGGGAAATAAAATGATCAGTTTTTAACAACCAGAAAAATGGGGTCTATCTTTTCAGGGGCAGGGAGTCTTTGGCTTCCTATAAAATACATGTTAGATAACTGTCAATTTTATTTGAATCAAAATCAGAAACTGCTGGCTATGTCAGGAGGGCAGTGGCAGAGCAAAATATGTATTTTCTTTCTCCTTTTCAGTGAACCAGTTTAACAGAATGAGGTTTAAAAAATAAATCCTATTTAGGGGGAAAAAGAACAAGAAAGTTTGAGTGATAAAAATCTCTTGGATTTACAATAAATTTCAAGATACCCGATCTCCTTGAATTCAATAAAGTTTCTAAAACAAAACAAAACAAAACAAAAAGAGTTACCAGTTTGAATATTTTGCATGTTCAAATACTCTGCTTCTGAAACACAAGTTTGCCTTGTCAGACTCTTTCCTTCCCAAAAAGGGCATGGAAAATAATTTGTATCCAGCAACTGATTTAAATCACCTAGTGACTATGAACTTGAAATTTTATTCCTTTCTTTACATATTGAAACCACCTTGAAAGAGTAGCTAATCAAAATGTGTATCCGTCACAGAGCAGCCATTTACACGTGAACATCCACAAGGCAACTTCAAAACAAATGGGCAAAACTGGTAGAATTTTAGGAATTAAATACACAAAGCTAAAAGATCTCCACAATCTGCAAATAATTGATAGAATAAAATGGAATAGTTAATAAGGTGGTTTATTTGAGAAAGCTACAAACTAACTAAACTTAATTCACATGGTTAGAAACTCAATTCAACACTGAAAAGTACACACATTTTCTTAAATGCACATGAAGAATTCACCAAATAAATCATAAGAACATAAAGTTTCAACTTAAAGGAATGATACATTCAAGAGATGAATTAAAAAATAATTGATAAAATACATATTTAGAAAATCTTCCTAAATTTGGTAATTAACACACTTTGAAATAACTTAATAATTAAAATAGAAGACATTAAAAAGTAAATATTTCATAATAAATGAGTAAAGGACAGTAAAAACAGTTTCTGAGATGCAGTTAAAACCATGCATATGGTGATATTTGTATATTTAAAATTTATGTTTTAAAAGAAGTGTCTGAGGTTAATAGTTTTAACTTCCACTAATAATATAAAACATTACAGTAGGAGAATAAGATGTGTATCCATGAGTAAATAATAAAAATAATGGCAGAAATAATTAAATAGATAATAGTGATAAAATCAGCAAAGCTCAGTGTGGCCCATTCATAAAATGTATCTAGGTAAAGTGGTCCAAGAGTGGGGGGAGGGACACACACACACACACACACACACACACACAGAGAGAGAGAGAGAGAGAGAGAGAGAGAGAGAGAGGAGAGAGAGAAAGCACAAAATAAATACAAAAACCAGGAATGAAAGAAGAAATCCCAAGAGATCTTCTATGAAATTCAATAAAGAATATGAACAACTTTATACTAGCTGACTCTGACAACCTAGCTGACAAGGGACAAAAGTAGAAATAAGAATGACATTATTTCCAGAAAACTTAATTCTGTATGCAAAGAAACCTAAGGAAAATATAAAAATCTATTGTACATAATAAGCAATTCAGCAAGGTATGGGACACAAAAAATCAATAAAAATAATTGTTCTATTTATGAGCAACAAAACCATAGAAAATTAAATTTGAAACAATGCCTTCCATGGTAATGCCAAATTATAAACTAAGAGATTTATTTTTCAGAGTTGCATAAGACCATTTCTTTGAAAAGTACAGTTTTGTATGTAAAGTATAACTAAGAAAGACCTAAATCAGAAGTTAGCAGTAAAATCAGAAATTGGCAGAAAGTCAGAAGTTGGCATAAAATCATCTGGGTAATGAAACAGATCAGGGTGTTACAGAAGGGCAAGGTATTCAAGGCCCCAAACAACCAAATTTTTGGTTAGAGAGCTGCTGTACCCTGAGTGGAGGTGTATAACTGACTTCACCATCTGAAAACCAACTTCCAGTGGGGAATCATTACTAACAAACTTGTAGAGGAAAAATGCCAAGTCAGTAGCTACATACCAGTTACCAGGGTATGCGTTGATTTCCAAAAGTAATGAAACTTGCCAATAGAAGTTCTCAAAATGAAAGAGACTTGGTAACCCATTGTATTAATGAGCTCATTTCAGACACCCATTTCTAGATCACAGACATCGTTAAAATTAGTTCATTTTATTAAAGGCATTAAATTAAAAATTTTCACTTGGTATTGATATTCTACTTGTTTGCAAATGTTTAGTTAAATGTGGGTTTCCTTCTGAGTCTTAGTGAAAAAGCTTGACTTTCTTTTTTTTTTTTCTGCTACTGATAAGTATTTACTTCTTCCTATGGATCTCGGTTTTTAAGTAAGATGATGGGTGCTGAGTTGGGGTGAGTCTCTACTGAAGATATGCTGAAGGCTGGTATATTCTTAATTTCTAATATTTTGTAATTATATATTCATTTTAATAAGGTATGAAATAATTCGAGGTAGAGTTCATGCACTTATTAAAGAAAGATTGATAAGAAAGAGAGAAAAGAAAAAAAAAACACTAGTACCTTCAGTTCTTTCTGAACATCTTGTCAACAAATGATGCTCTTGCTAACAAGTGTACATTTCCTATCTGTAGAGATTAAATACAACTATTTTACATTTGTTTCACCATCTCAATACTAAGATAGCAATGGGCAATGTGAACTGGACTATGATATTCTGTTGTGATATTATCTTAGCTATCCATATGACTTTTTTGTTTGTTTTTAGATATACATGACAGTAGGGTATATTTTGACAAATTATACATACATGGGGTAAAACATTAAAAATTTGATCCCATTCTTATGGTTGAACATGATGTGAATTTGCATTGGTCACATACTCATATGTGAGCATAGAAAATTTATGTCTGATTTTTCTGCTCTTTCCTATTCCCACCCCCTTCCCTCCCCTCATTACCCTTTATCTAATTCAATGAAATTCTATTTTCCCCTCCTTACCCTTTCTTGTTATGTGTTAGAATCCATATATCAGAGAGCATATTCGACCTTTGGTTTGTTGGGACTGGCTTAATTCAAATAGCTTGATATTCTCCAGTTTCATCCATTTAACAGCAAATGCCATAATTTTATTCATCTTTATGACTAAAAAATATTCAAATGTGTATATATATACAACATTTTCTTTATCCATTCATCTGTTGAAGGGCACCAAGGTTGGTTCCACAGCTTGGCTATTATGAATTGAGTTGCTACAAACATTGATGTGGCTGCATCACTTCAGTTTGCTGATTTTAAGTCTTTTGGTTTTAGATCGAGGAGTGAGACAACTGGGTTAAATGGTGGTTCCATTCCAATTTTGTTTAAGGAATCTGAATACTGCTTTGTAGAGAGGTTGCACAAATTAGCAGTTCCACCAGAAAAGTCTGAGTGTACCTTTTTCCCCATGTCCTTGCCAACACTGATTACTTGAATTCTTGATAGTTGCTATTCTGACTGAAATGAAATGAAATCTCAGTGTAGTTTAAATTCTCATTTCTCTAATTGCTAGAGATATTTAACATTGTTATCCATGTTTTTTGACCATTCATATTTCTTCTCTGTCAAGTGCCTTATTCAGTTCTTTGTCCATTTATTGATTGTGTTATTATTAATTTTTTTGGTGATAATTTTTTTGAGTTCATTGTATGATCCTGGAGACTAATGCACTGTGGTGCAGATGGTAAAGGTTTCCTCCCATTCTGTAGGCTCTGTATTCATGTTCTGTGTTGTTTCCTTTGCTGTGAAAAAACTTTTTAGTTTGATGCTGTCCCATTTATTTATTCTTGATTTTAATTCTTGTGCTATAAAGAAGAGCTCAAACTATCACTATTTGCCCATGACATGATTCTGTAGTAGAAGACTCAAAAAAACTGGACCCAAAAGCTTCTTGAACTCATAAACAAATTGAGCAGAGTAGCAGGATATAAAATTAACATCCATAAATCAATTGTGTTCCTATACATCAATAACAAATTAGCTGAAAGAGAAATCAGGAGAACTATTTCATTCACAACAGCCTCAAGAAAAATAAAACACCTGGGAATCAATCTTAAAAGATGAAGTTAAAGACATATACAATGAAAACTACAGAACACTAAAGAAAGAAAGTGAAGAAGACTTTAGAAAATGGAAAGACCTCCCATGTTCTTGGATAGGCAGAATTAATATTGTCAAAATGGTCATACTACCAAAAGCATTATGCAGAATTAATGCAATTCCCATTAAAATTCCAATGATGTTCTTTGTAAAAATAGGAAAAAAACAGTCATAAAATTCATCTGGAAAAATAAGAGGCCCATAATAGCCTAGACCGATCCTTAGCAAGAAAAGTAATGCAGGAGTCACACAATACCAGAACTTAAATTACTCTACAGAGCTAAGGTAACAAAAATGGCATGGCACTGACACAAAAACAGAATTGGAGACCATGGAACAAAATAGAAGACACAGAGACAAACCCACATCAGTAGAGTTCCCTCATATTAGACAACGGTGCTATAAACATACATTGGAAAAAAATGTGGCCTATTCAACAAATGGTGCTGGGGAAACTGGAATTCCATATGTAGTAGATTGTAATTGAACCTCTATATCTTGCCCTGCACAAAATTCAACTCAAAGTGAACCAAAGACCTTGGCCTTAGACCAGAGACTCTGCGCCTAGTAGAAGAAAAAGTAGACTCAACTCTCCGTCACATTGACCCAAGTGGCTTTTTAAAGATATGAAAATCCCAATTATTATTCATTCTGTAAGTTGTAATATTTCATCAATAAAAAATTGTTGCTAATGTTTTACCAACACTTCCTCCATTTCTTGCCAGAAAATCTTCTTGGTTACCAGTTGTTACAAAGGGGTTTATTGTTGATGTATTGTTTGTTTATTCTGTGCATATATGTTTCTGTTTGTTTGACTTTTATGACCTAAACAGATTCATAGAGGCTCTGAGTTATTACAGCTCTGTCTACATGCCTGCTTCAACTTCTGTTCCTGGTTTTGTCACTATCTGATGTGACGCTAAATCAGCCTACCATTCATTCTATTAAAAAAATAAGAAAGCAAAATAAAATTATTAGGTTTCTTCCTGCTGAGCTCTACTTACCTTTCTTATCTAAGGCTAAGTATTATCTTTCATGAAGTTTCTTCTAACCTGACAATATTAAGCTAAATTAGATTTTACAGGCTCAAAAAACATGTGCTTCTTCCAGAAAAATTGCTTATTTTACTTTCAACATTTGAATTCCAATCTCTTACATAGCACTTTGCATCTAGTATATGTTTACTAAATATTCATTGAATGAATTTCCCATCTTCATTTGAAATTTATCTTCCTGTATTTTGGTGCCTTTGCTATTTTACACGTTCTTATTTTCTTTGGCAAATGCATATGTTTTCATTAATTAGGCTACTGGAATTGTTGCATTCCATGTGTCCACACTGTAACTGGAAAGAAGAAAAATAATGATGAAGTCTACCTGCAATAGAATTGCTGTTCTATCAAAGTAAATAGGGTTTTAATGATTTTTATACTATAAAAGTTGGTTTACAGTTTCTGATGATGAAATGACAATTGTATGGCTCAGAATTATAGTCTGAATCTAAGTTAAATTGCTGACTATGATTACTGTAAATAGTAAACATTTCAAATGTAGTAGGAAGCATACCTTGCATTTTTGAATTTTCTCAGTTTGATGGGGAGTTAAATTCTGATATATACACCAGAAAATGAATATCTGATGCAAAGATAATAATAGGAGTATAATAACAAAATGCCTTTGTCTGGGCTATCCACAAATAATAGCATCTGCCCATAGCTCTGGAAGCTGGGAAGTCCAGATCAAGGCGCCAGCAACTTTGGTCTGCAGGGGCCCATTCCCCAGAGGCAGCCCCTGCCAGCTTCTTCCTCACTTGATAAAAGGGGCAAACAGGCTCCTTGGAGCCTCTTTTACAAATATGCTAATCCCATCCACGAGTCTGGAAACTTCATGACTTGGACACTTCCTGAAAGTCCCACCTCTTACACCATCATATTCTGAATTCTGTTCCAATGTATGGATTTTAGGTACAAGGATATTTATACCTAATACTCAATTGATTAGAAGCTTAATTGGATTATTGCTTTGTAGCTTAGTTTCCTGTCAAACCATACATAACTTTAAAAGTTTTCCTTAAATTAAAATGTACAAAAGTACAATGTAAATACATGGACAAGACTGTATTATGATAATCTTATGTAAAATACACTCAAATTTTTCACTAAAAAATGGTATTTTTTCATAATCATCTTAATAATAGATTCATTTTTTTAAATGCAGTGTATCTATAAAATGAAATAAAATGAGAACATAATGGCTAAAGCAGAGCTCATTTACTCTCTCTTTTTTTTTTTTAATCTGAAGCAGTTTAGTTTTATTTAAAGTTAGCCCTTCATTACATTAAAGAAACAACTTGAAGTCTCAGGTATAATTCTTTAAGTACAGTTTGCCATACAGTTCTCAATCTAGGGAGACAAGTTATCTGCCCTGCACATATCTAACATGCCATCATGGGACATTTGTATCAATAGAGATATGGACACATCTGTTCAAAAGAGAAAAGTGGGAAACATGTGGAAACGACCAGCCCATAGCAATTCTGAAATCCAGTAGAGCAAATTTGGAAATTCCTTGATTAAGTGTCAATCCCGCTCCTGCCAGGGAATAACTCTCAACTCTTATCTCAGATTTCTAGCAAGTTAGCTTTGCCTTCAGATCCATCCTTTCTTTTCCATGAAAGACAGTCAGTCCTATCTTCAGCTTCTTCAGATTGCTTCCTGTCATAGAAGTTGAGGTCCAAAGACCTCTTTACTCTTGTACTGTCTCTGTCTCTTTCAGTACAAGATGGTGGTGTTTATTATTAAAAAAAAAAAAAAAAAAAACGAAAAACAACTGTGAGTCTTCTTCCAGGTTTAGTGGAGTTTATTTTATTAGACCAAAAGCCAAACCCACAAATCTCTGAAGTTAAGCCCTTTCTACCTTGGGTCTTTGCTGAGACTGATGAGGTACCAAACCCTTATAAGCTCCTTAGAATAGTTCTGTAGAAATTCTTTTCATCATTGCTAACCAAGAATTTGATACTCATATGTATGGTTTATCTATAGTCCCCTGGATTTGTTTTTTTTTTTAAATTTATTTTTTTTATTATTGTTCAAAACATTACAAAGCTCTTGACATATTATATTTCATACATTTCATTCAAGCAGATTATGAACTCCCATTTTTACCCTATATACATATTGCAGATTCACATCGGTTACACATCCACTTTTTTACATACTGTCATACTAGTGTCTATTGTATTCTGCTGTCTTTCCTATCCTCTACTATCCCCCCTCCCCTCCCCTCCCCTCTCCTCCCATCTTCTCTCTCTACCCTATCTACTGTAATTCATTTCTCTCTCTTGTTTTTTTTTCCACTTTCCCCTCACTTCCTCTTATATGTAATTTTGTATAACAATGAGGGTCTCCTTCCTTTACCATGCAATTTCCCTCCTCTCTCTCTTTCCCTCCCCCTTCTCGTCCCTATTTAATGGTGATCTTCTTCTCATGCTCTTCCTCCCTATTTGGTTCTTAGTTGCTCTCCTTATATCAAAGATGACATTTGGCATTTGTGTTTTTAGGGATTGGCTAGCTTCACTTAGCATAATCTGCTCTAGTGCCATCCATTTCCCTGCAAATTCCATGATTTTGTCATTTTTTAGTGCAGAGTAATACTCCATTGTGTATAAATGCCACATTTTTTTTTTATCCATTCATCTATTGAAGGGCATCTAGGTTGGTTCCACAGTCTAGCTATTGTGAATTGTGCTGCTATGAACATTGTTGTAGCAGTATCCCTATAGTATGCTCTTTTAAGATCTTTAGGGAATAGTCCAAGAAGGGGAATAGCTGGGTCAAATGGTGGTTCCATTCCCAGCTTTCCAAGGAATCTCCATACTGCTTTCCAAATTGGCTGCACCAATTTGCAGCCCCACCAGCAATGTACAAGTGTACCCTTTTCCCCACATCCTCGTCAGCACTTGTTGTTGTTTGACTTCATAATGGTTGCCAATCTTACTGGAGTGAGATGGTATAGTTCTCGAAACACTGGCCAGAGCAATTAGACAGACGAAAGAAATTAAAGGCATAAAAATAGGAAAAGAAGAACTTAAATTATCACTATTTTTGGACGACATGATTCTATACCTAGAAGACCCAAAGGGTCTACAAAGAAACTACTAGAACTAATAAATGAATTCAGCAAAGTGGCAGGATATAAAATCAACACGCATAAATCAAAGGCATTTCTGTATATCAGCGACAAAACTTCTGAAATGGAAATGAGGAAAAACACCCCATTCACAATATCCTCAAAAAAAAAAAAATAAAATACTTGGGAATCAACTTAACAAAAGAGGTGAAAGATTCATACAATGAAAACTACAGAACCCTAAAGAGAGAAATAGAAGAAGATCTTAGAAGATGGAAAAATATACCCTGTTCATGGATAGGCAGAACTAACATCAAAATGGCGATATTACCAAAAGTTCTCTATAGGTTTAATGCAATGCCAATCAAAATCCCAATGGCATTTCTTGTAGAAATAGATAAAGCAATCATGAAATTCATATGGAAAAATAAAAGACCCAGAATAGCAAAAGCAACTCTAAGCAGGAAGTGTGAGTCAGGTGGTATAGCGATACCAGATTTCAAACTATACTACAGAGCAATAGTAATAAAAACAGCATGGTACTGGTACTAAAACAGGCGGGTGGACCAATGGTACAGAACAGAGGACACAGAGACTAATCCACAAAGTTACAACTATCTTATATTTGATAAAGGGGCTAAAAGCATGTAATGGAGGAAGGATAGCATCTTCAACAAATGGTGCTGGGAAAACTGGAAATCCATATGCAACAAAATGAAACTGAATCCCCTTCTTTCGCCATGCACAAAAGTTAACTCAAAATGGATCAAGGAGCTTGATATCAAATCAGAGACTCTGTGTCTGATAGAATAAAAAGTTGGCTCTGATCTACATATTGTGGGGTCGGGCTCCAAATTCCTTAATAGGACACTCATTTACTCTTGAATCAGAATGTTAGAGCCTTCAAAGAAAGTTTGTCAGTAGAGGCACATATACCAAATTTGCATTTAACTTATTCAACTATGGCTGCTTGGGCAAAGGCATAAAGATCTTGATAAGTAGCAGTAACTTCAGCAGTGACAGTGCGAGAAAAAAAGAAACTTGTGGAGTGAGGTTAGTCTCTCTTCCTACACCACTCTCAGGCTAGTTAAAATTCATGCGACTCTCTTGTGAGAAGGATAGGAGATAGGAGTACACTCCTCTCCATTTGGCCCCAGTTTGCAGATGCTGAACAAGATCCAATTTATTAATCTGGTTTCATCATAGAAGTGGGGACCAAGAAATAAACCTGGATGTGTTAGACACATTGACAGGCAGTATTTGGGGAACTTGGGACTCAATAAATTAGTTCCCTGCTTGAAATTGGAACAATTGAGAGACAAATCACTCACCTAGTAGCACTGAAAATATCATTCATTGTGTAGTGATGTATCCCCAGAAAACTTGGGACATGGAGGAATAGAGAGCCTTATTTATTTTCTCTAGACAGCTGCCATCCAAGACAGGGATAAGCTGAGCAACTCAAACCCAGTTCCTTTCCTCAAATCACAAATTCTTTAAAAAGTCATGTTGCAGCCCAGGAAGAAATGACTGAGGTTACCATGCACAGGGAACCTACTATAATAAGAGTCTTCCCCATAAGCTCCATTGGAATCTGGGATTGAATTCCTTTCTAAAGTGCATGTCTGTCCTCAGACTAACAACTTCCTCAAAATATTCTATCTAAATGGGATTAGATTTATCTTACATCTGAATTAGACCCTATCTTTTTATCATTATTGAAACCTAATACAGGAATCATAGTCCTTCACAAATGTCTTTCTTAATGCAACTTTAAGTTTTCTGGAGTTTAGCTTCTTTGCAAGTCAGAAACTATGTGTTTGTCATTTTTGTTTGTCTCAAGGCTTCACACACAATAAGTATTCCAGACATTTTTATTAAGGGGATGACTGAATATAAAATGAATGAATAAAGGGAATGGTATTTTTTATAATCACTAAAGTATTGGGTGACATTGTATGAATAAACACTTTTGGCCAAATACACTAATTAAGTCACACACAATGATTTTTAAACCCCAAAGACTACTCAGATATAAATATAGTGTCAACTTGGGACATGTGTGTCATTTTACCCTCATTTAAAGCCACAGCATTCTTGGAAGAACCAGCAAGACAGCATGATGCTTAAAGCATTTGGGATCTTTATGCAGTGGGGTACTTCATGACCTTTCCCTCCCCTGTCCTTGTTATAAATAAAATTTAATGAGAGGTTCTTGGGTCTTTAGTGTTTTCCAAAGCGACTCCGGCCACTAATTGGCTAAATTGAACGGCTGCTACCTACTCCATTTAGCACAGCATGAATTAAGCAGACTGCTTAATAAAAACCTCCACTACTTGCAGCAAAGTAACCTCAGATGGTCAGGGCAGGAAGGAGACATTGTGCACCTTTGAGCAAACAGGAGAAAGTTCTGCAAACTTCTTTCAATGACAAGGAAGTGAAGCACTTCAAGTTCAAAAGGGAAGGCAGAGTGGGTAACATTATCTGAAACTAAGGGGAAGATTTCTTCTCATAGTGAGTAACAGAGGAAATGCTGTTTCACAGAGAAAGTCTTGAGGTTCACACAAAATCGAGCTTGTTTGGCATGGTTCCTCTGAATATGTGCCAAGCACAAATTAAGAGACGCTTTTCTCTTGGCAGCCTCCAATTGCATTAGGCAAGGGCTTCACATCCATAAACTGTTTCTGAATAATTTCTTCTGGTGGTGGCCTTATCATATGGTATTTAAAAATATCCCCCTAGAAAGACCCTAAATGGATGCTTTTCCAAAATAGAAGTGTGGCGGGTCATATGTTAATAGCATAATCTGACTAAACTGAAAGAAACCCTGCAGGGTAAAAACAGCTTTGGATCTGATGTTGAGAATGAAGGAAACATTTTCACAATATAAGACAATTTTTCACTATTTCAGAAAAAAAAATTGATTGGAATGCATTGCAGACAAAATGTAATCAATGTAGAGGCTCTGAGAACAATATTCAAACTCAACTGTGCAAATGCTAGCAACATATAATTTTTTTAGGTCACTTCTCACTGTTGCTGCTTCTTATTTCCATTTCACCAGAGTGTGATCGTTCTTGAGCTGTAATATGAATTATATTTAAATTATTTAAATAATAACAAATCCAGCCCCTGAAGCCAAATGAACATTTTTTAAAAAATATAATTAAATGAGGAAAAATGTTTTGAAACCTGGGTACACTTTGAGCATTCCTCTAGAACATTTTTTTGGCTTAAATGTGCCTGTGAATCATCGGTAGGGAAATATTAAAATGCAGCAATATGAGCTGCTTTGAATATTTTGGTTCAGTGAAGCTGGCCCTATAACAAAGCACCATTCTGAAATGAAAGCCTTATGAAGAAAACTGCATAAGGTGAGTCTGAGGAATGTTTTGTTCAAAAATTGTCACTGTCCTCAAAAAGGTAAGGACTGAAGTTGAGAGTCAAGTTTCAGAAATATTTATAATAATTTGACAAAGTAATTTAATGTCTAGTCATTCTATCAATAAAATATGGTTCCTATGCTGTGCTGTCTTGGCGGTTGAGGGTTTTTTAGACATTCTTTTAAAAAGGAAAATGTCTCTAGCAGTTGTAAGATAGAGAAAAATCCATAATTCAAGTTAATTTCAGTCAAAATTAATTAGAAAATTTAGGAGGAAGTAGCTTTTGAATTGGTTATTTAATTAATTCCAATGCATTACAACATTGTATTACTATCATTTTGTTATTGATTCCTAGTTGCATCTAGGGAAAGTTTCAGATATAGTTGGAAAATATGTCTGTTTTTCAGTGGTTGGGAATACATTGTGCTATCAAAGTCAATTCAGTCAAGTTGGCTACTAGTGCTGTTCAAACAGTCCACATCTTCATGTATATTTTCAATGTCTACTATCAACTAGAACAAAAAAGTTAAAATATGCATATTATGAATTATATCTCTGCTATTGAGACATTCACAAACCAAAGCTAATATTACCAAGATAAGTTCAAACTCTGGTCAAAATAAAAGAAACACCAAGCAATAACAGAGGGATTCAGAGTGGAGCAAATACAGAGTGGGAATGCACCAGAGCAAAGGATTCCGTGTTTGGGGAACATGAATGAATTCTCCATAATTGCTGCAAGTAAAGCTCTCTAAATGCAGAAGGAGACAATATAATCCTTACACTAAACTTGCCTCTTCTCCAGAGGACAAGACGATTTCCATATTCCAAGGTTGTTCACTGTTCAAATGTCCTTGAAAAGACAGTTTGAAATAAATTCTGCCAGTGTATTCGTCTTTAAGTTTGCATGATAAAAATCAAAATTCCCAGTTGGATTTGGATTTCAAGTCAACATTGAATTCTTAGCATAAATATGTTTCCAGCAATCTGGGGGGTCATATTCATACTAAAACTTTTTCATGGGATATCTGATTATCCTTAAATTTTATTTGCCAAATGTGGCTGTTATATTTGCTTGAAAATACAAAGAAATGCCAAAGGCCCATCACTAATTTTCTATCAGCTGTAAATTTTCCAAAGTCCTTTGCTTTTTATAACTTTATTCTCCAAGGGAAACCTCAGTTCCTAACCTGGGGAAATGCCATAATAGAAACATTTCTGTATCTCTGGTCATAGAAACCAGGAAGAATTCAGATAGATTAGAGACAAGAGAGAATCTCAGAGAAGAGACAATAGGGAAAGGAATCTCAAATCTCTACGGTAAACTCATAACATTCTCAGTCAAACCCCTATCTGTGCATGCAGAAGAGTATAGACCAAAGCACCATATCAAACCTTAAATCACAAAAGTGAGGATTGGCACATTCCCCAAAGAGGGTGAGACAGAGCTTTAAATCTGGCTCTAACTAGAATGATAGACTGCTAAAATAAATTTGCCAACACCTCCAAGTGTTGACAATAAAAATTTGAGTCTACACGACATAACAGTCATAAAATATAGGATACCATCAAAAAGCACCAGATAAATGAGAAATTTTAAAGCTAAAAAACAAAAAAGTTATTTTTTTTCATATTCTCAAGGGAAAATGCAATCAAAATATGCTAATATTCAATTACTTAGATGTTGAATTATCAGAGAAGGATCTCAAAGTTCCTATAACCATGATCTTCGAAGCAAAGAAGAATGTAAGTGAAATAAATTAAAAGATAGGCAATCTCAACAGAAAAAAAAATAAAAAGAAACAAAACTATAGAACTGATAGCTAAATTTCCAATTAAAAATATTGATAAGAAGGCTTAATAGCATAATTGAAATAAAAAAAAAAACATTTCAGAAACTTCAAATAGTTTAATGTAAATTGTGCACTATGAGGGGCAGAAAGAATAAAAAAGAGTAGAATAGAAAGAAAAGGAAAAGAAATGCTGGGGATATGTCAAAATGCATAAGAAATCTGTAGTTGGAGTCCCAGAAGAATAAATGAGAGAATTTGGACATAGTAGGATTTGAAGAACAATGACTAAAATTTTCTAATACAGGGGGAAAAATGGAAATTCAGATGAAGGCCTGTTAGAGTCTGTAAACAAGTCAAAATAACATGGGCAAACTAACCAGGGGGGTGACGAACAACTTGTGTACGTTGATACAGCAGGAGTAGGAGCCGTTTATTGCAGGACAGGAGCAGTATTTATACATTCCACACAGCTTATCTAATTAGCATAAACTAGATACATCAGTCAACCAATAAGGAATCTCCACACTTAATGGCTTGCTTTTGTTACTTCTCAAACCACTCCCTCTGGCATTCTGCCAGGCACCATCCAGACTTGTTTACTAACTCTAACATTCCCCTGGCAAAATGCCAGGTGTTATTTTGACTTGTTTACAGACTCTAACAGGCTCCTACTCCTGCTGTATCAACGTACACAAGTTGTTCGTCACCCCCCTGGTTAGTTTGCCCAGCCAGCCAGGCTGCTGCAGAGGCGGATAGTAATGCCTAGCCTGTCAATCAATACTGTTGGCAAAATGCCAGGGGCCATACAGACTCTGCCGTGGCTCTCAGCAAAGGCCAATCAGCACAAATTTTGGGTATACAGAAGCCCAGATATATATATATATATATTTTAATCATCATTTATAATCATATATATATATATATATATATATATATATATATATATATTAATCATCAAAGTGTTGAAGTCTGAAGATTTAAAAAGTAAAATCTTGAAAGAAGCGAGAAGTTGAACAGAAGTGATATCAGAGGGAGTTTGGACCTGTGGTAAAAAGAACAGGATAAAAAATAGTAAATATCAGGGTAGATACAAAACATCATACTGTCTTCTGAAGTTAACAAAAGTGTATGTTCCGACTTAAAGTACCAACAAAAAGCAAAATAATTTGTTTTTCAAAAACAACAAAAAAAATTCATTTGTTTTAATTGCCAGTATATGGTTTCTATTAGTAAACATTGCCTATACTCCTGAGTAAAATGTTATTTTCTCCTGTTCTTAGGAGCAACAGTCAGTTAAATTAATAATTTGATGAATAATATATAAAATGCTTTGATTTTAAGTAATTTCTCTAAAAAAAGAAAAAACTAGTTTCTAATGATAATTAAATATTCTGTTTCTTTCAGATATTTGTTCAATTTCTTCTAAATGTTTTAAAGCTATACCATTAGAGTTTGTTTCTATTTAGACTTGTATCATAGTAATATATTGACATTTTTAAAAAGCAAATATTCCTTTAAGTGTTGGTAACATTGCTTATCTTAAAATGTATCTGAATTTTACACAGTTGATAAGGATTTCATTTAATCTTTTTATTTATTTATTTATTTATTGGTGCAAGAGATTGAACCCATAGCCGCTTAACCACTGAGACACATCCCCACATCCCCAGATCTCAACCCTTATTTTTCCTCACATCCCCACATTTCAATCTTTTTTTTTTTAATGCTTTATTTTGAGACCCAGTCGTGCTAAGTCCTATACCTCTTAAAAGGGGCTAACATCCAGATTATATAAAGAACTCCCAAAACTGGAATAGTAAAAAGAAATGACCTAACTAAAAATGAACAATAGATATAACTAAACACTTTTTTAAAGGAAGCATACAAATATACAAAAGGTAGATGAAAAACATGTTCATTAACAGGGAAGTAGAAATCAACAGTCCAATGAGATATCACAGACCAAAGGAAACAAGTACCACCAAGTCTGAAAACGTACCCCTGCACACCACTGGTGGATTGTATATTAGTACAAGTGAAGTGGCACCCCTTTCTCCACAGAAAAGCCCTCTTCACCATGGCTGATTTTAGGACTGTCAGCAAAAGAGTCCAATGTAGATAAACTTCCTATTTTCATGTCACCCTGTTTACTTGGCCACTGACCGAGAAGATACCAGCACTCCAGGTGGTGGACACCCCCTTAATAGTTTTTCACAAACATATTCAGTATAGTACTTTGAAGAAATGTGCAAACAAGGCCTCTGGCCTTGAGCTGGGGCTTTACAGAGATGTCTACATTTTTAAGATAAGTTACAAATGGGCTCCATGGTAACAGCTGGCAGAGGGGAGGAAAGAAAGAAGCTCCCCCCTTCTCAGGTGTTGTCCTTGAAGAGTTAACTTGCCCAGAACAGTGAAAGAAAAAGCTGCTTTTATGTGAACTTCTGCAGACTGTGAACTTCTGAGCCCCTCCCCTTACATGCTGGGTATAAAACTCTGAAACTTCCTGAACTCGGGGTTCAGGGGATTGATTGATTACAGCAAAGGCTGTACCCTCTGAACCTGGCTGCAGCCAAATAAAACTGTTTCCTGCTGTCTTCTGTGCCTTGCCTTGTTTGTCCCTACAACACAAGCACTGTGGAAAACAGTGTGGAGCTTTCTCAGAAAATTAGAACTAGAACTACCACATGATTAAGCTGTCCTACTCTTAGGTATACACCCCAAGGAAACCCAATCAGTATGTCAGAGAAGCTGCACTCCTGCATTTATTGCAGCAGTGTTCACGGCAGCCAAGAAATGGAGACAATCAAAGTGTCCATCAATGGAAGAACAGATAAAGAAAATTAGATATGTATATACTTTGGAATACTATTTTGCCCTATAAAGGATGATGTCCAATCAATGGCATGGATGGAACTTGAGACCAATGTATTATGTAAAATAAGCCTGACAACACAAAAAAAGTGCACATGATCTCATTTATTCAAAAATGTCAGTCTTATATAGAAGTTGAGAATAGAATGGAAGCTACAAGAGACTGCAGAGAGTGTGGGAGGGAGGGTTTGGCAGAGGTTGATCAATGGGTAGGTACTAAGTGACAGATAGGAATAAGGAGTTTTGTTGTGCTAATGCAGACAGGGTGACTATGTGACTATGGACAATGATAACGTGTTGCAGGTTTTTTTTTAAACGATAGAAAAAAAGAGTTAAAGATGTTGGATTACAAACTTAATATCAGTTCTTGTACATTTCAAATGTTTTGTGAGAAAACTACCTTTGTGAATCTTAGGAGACGTGTATGAGATTTGCGTGTTTTCAGCTCACTTCCCAGATTTATCTGGTGCTATTGAATCATCGACCCTTTGGAAAATAATAAGTGAACAAAATTGCTACGGAGAAGAACTATACTACCTGTCTGTGTTGTTCCCCTTCAGATTTCAGTCCGTCCAGTAAAGCAAAATGTCTGGAGAATTTGGTTCATTTCTTCTCATCTCAGCGATGCCACCGCATCTGTGGCGAATCTGCTGCTCTGTAGAGGCGCAGGCGGCTCTGCATCTCTCAGGGATGGAAGCTGCAGTTGGCAGGTACCCAGCCCCAAAGGTTTGCCCTTCTGTGAAATTTAATTTATTTAAGCTTCTCTGCTTCTACAGAAAAATAATGGCTTTTAGAAAGTTGGGAATTTGGATTTTTTTTTTTCTTTTTTTCTGTGGCATAATTTTAAATTTAAAAAATTTCTTCATCTTTTTAAAAAGTGGGAAATTACCTAATTTGAATCATTTGAAAATAATTTAAATTCAAATTTAAATTAATAATTGGGTGAATTTCAATATGTATCTGTACCTTAGATATTTAAATATGATTTTAGATGATTTTAATTATATTAGAAAAGTTTACATTAATTATATTAGAAAAGTTTATATTAAATACATACAAAATGGTGAAGCAGTTTAAAATGTACCTGAAATGCTTTTCTATTCAAATATATTATAATTTAAAGTACATTTTGAGGTAAATTCTGAGCTTTTACCTATCCAAAGATTTCCCTCAAATTAATTTCTAGAATTATTATATTAAAATTGATTATTATACATACTATGTAAATTAAAATTTGCATTTTAGTTTTAATGGTAATTTAACATAATCATGTGAGTAATTATAATAACATATTAACATAGTGTCCAGAATGTTTTGCTCTTAATTTGGGAAAAAAAAAATATTTGCATACTTTACAAAAAATAATTAGCACACTACTTCAGGATATAAGCTTTCAATGTTTTATTATTGATAAAAAAATGTCAAATGTATTCACATATGAAAAGATTTGAAAAGCTATGTAATGTTGTCAATATTCACTTTTTTATTTTATAAATTTTTAAAAAAATTCTCCATTTTCTCTTGCTAGATTATTCAAAATTAAGTTTTTAAAATTTAGATTATATTTTTAAAATTTATTGATGAGAGAGTTTTTTAATAGAGAAAAAAAATATGCTAAGGCAAATTTCCTAAGGGCAAATAACAAATTAAGACCCTTGAAAGCCAATTTAAGCCAATTTAACCATTTAAACTAGAGATCAGCTGCTGTGGCGTTTGCATCCCTTGACCATCCTCCAGTTTTGGAAATAATTTTTTGAAGGACAGTAGCTGCCCCACACATTTATGTTTTCTATAGCTCCTATTCTACAATTAATGGTAAAGTTGAGCAGTTACAACAGAGACCTTAAGTATTGCAGAAACTAAAGCACTTTCTAATTTTCCCTTTTCAGAAAAAAAAGAAAAAGTTTCTGACCTCCAGCTCTTCCTTTTTACATTTAAAAAATATACATTTGATCCATGTTTTTGTCCTATGTATTCTTACTTCATGGCTTTTGTTTTTCTTTCACAGAGAATAGGGTTATTTAATAAAAGGATGGTAATGGGATTCTGTATGTCTATAAAATTTATTGTATTATTTTTTCTTATTTGATATCCCCAATTATTTTTATGAAATATATTATCAGACTCTTTAAATCTTCATGATGACATAATTAAATAATTTGAGTTGCACTTTTTGTTATAAAATATTTAATGTGAGGTACTCTAGATATGCCTAAGCATAGTATTATCTCCTTTGAACTTCTTTCAGGATTCTGTGTGTGTCTGGCTGACTGTCAACTAGAGATTTACCACTACTTTAATAGCACCACTCCATCTTCAGCCTTAACTTTTAATCACATCTGATACTAAAGACATTTTGATTATCCCTTACCAAAATAATGAAGCAAAACCCAAGGAGACAGAAAATAAATTCTCAAAGATGCTTTTCCTGGATTTGTAAATGTTACAGAACGTTCTTGTGAGATTGTGTAAAACACAGTCTCCCTCATACAACCTAATTAATGACCAAAGTTGCATAACAGAGAATTTAAATGTGCTACAGCTGTAGTCTGAAGTGTTCCTCAAAGGCACATGTGTGAAAGGCTTTGTCCATGAGAGGGGGTAGGACTTTAAGAGATGGGGTTTAGTGGAAGGAAAATATGTCATTGGGGCATGTACTTGAAAGACACCTCAGCCTCTTCTTTTCCCTTCTTTGTTTCCCAGTTTCCTGGAGGTGAACAGGCCAACTCGACCGCGTACTTCTGCCCTGGTATGTCATGCTACCACAGGCCCAAAGCAATAGGACCAAGGAGCCACAGTTTGAAATCTTTAAAAATGTGAGTCTGTGCAAATCTTTTTCTCCCTGTAAGTTGGTGATCTCAGGTAGTTTGTTCATAGTGATGGAGAACTAAACAGACTTCAAACTTTAATATGATTGAGTCCATTTCAATATAATCTGTATTTCTAGGGAGCTGTTCTCTATAATTTTGAAGTCTATAACTTACAGCAAACCTGTGCATATTATTTATTATTTTTCATGTAATAGAAATGGTTGCATAACAAAGTAACCTTTTTTCTATAGTGTGAACAAATAAAGCTTGCCTGAATCTCTCAGTGTTCTTCCAAAATGCTTTCATCTGCTAAAACAATTCATGTACCATGACAATTATATTTATGTCCATTGATGTAGTTTATTGATGTAATTCCAAAAACTAGGAGAACATCTCAGATGCTTTCAAGAGGGACCAATAGTTAGGTTATAATAGGGACTAGGCTTACAAATTATAGTCTCAAGGTGCCTGGGAGACTGGGTTTTTATCTTCCTAGGTGATTGATTTCAAAGAAGAATGAAGCCCAGAAACCTGGAGACTGGCTCCTATGGAGATTTTATTCACATGCCAACGGGTTGCAGGAAGGAGATCTTTTTAGGGAAGGCACGGATGGATATTCCCTTCTCCATAATGAGCAGGAAAAACAAATTCATTTTCCTTAGCTCTCACATGTGCAAAATCCAGCCACTCATCCAGAAAAAATCCCCACTGGTTTCCATCATATCACCACAGTGGCAGAGGTCGGAGGCAAGGAGAAATGCTTACAATTTGCTGAAACACAATTAATAAAGAAATCAGTCTCTGATCCAGAACATATTGTGTGCACATTAAGGAAAAAATTCATAAAGATCAATATTAAATGGCAATATAAAATGTACTGACAGATTTGAAAAACAATTATTATTTTTTATATGAGATAATATATTCAAAAGTGAGAAGGTGGGTATAGCGGAAGAGTATTTGAAAATATAACTTCCAGATAATATGTTATGATTTTTTAAATCTTCTTTAGGTATTTATTCATAACAAAATAAAAGCAGGGAGCAGCTGGGGTGTGGCTCAGTGGTAAAGCACTTGCCTCGCATGAACAGGGCCCTGAATTTTATACAGCACCACAAAATGATAAAGAAAGGGAAAACAGCTTATTTTTCTTATTAAATACCACTCTTTTCAATTATCTTTATTCTGTTCTGTAGAAAGGGGTTTTATCTGGCATAATTTTCTTTTATCTTGAAGAATTTCCCTAATTGATTTTAGCATTGTTCTGCTATGGGAAAATTCTCTGACCTCTTATTTATCTAAAAGCATCTTAACTTCACCCTAATTTATGAAGATAATTCATGTTAGCATGAATTTTTAATACATTGCGTTAGCAATTTAAAACATTTTGTGGGCAGCCGACTAAAATATAAATTGAAGGCAGCCAAAATCAAGAAAGGGATTTCAGTGAGGAAACTGTTGGGGTAAACGTGAACAAAATTGATGAATTGCTTGAAACAACAGGACTTATGGGAATTGCTGATTAATTAGGAAATGTATAATTAATAGGATGCCATCACTGATTGAATGAAGGGATGAGTGATAGGAGTAGTGGGATCTGAATCTGGAAGGGTGCCCATGTGTGTGGCCTAGAGAACTGGACATGCAGGAGGGCTGCTAACGGAGATGAAGATCAACATAGCATTGTGGGGAGGATCAGTGAGTTCCCTTAGGGCCCACTAAGTCTGAGGACCCAGGTCAGTAGGCAATTGTATATGTGAATCTGAAAATCGGGAAAGTTACCTGGAGAGCAGAGTGTGTTTAGGAGTCGGCATCCTGGTACCTAGGGTCACTGGTATGTATGATGGTCTCCCTTATGGTGACTGTGAGAAGAGGGCCAAGGAATGCTTGGAACAAAAGCTCATGAAAAGACAGAAGCCTGAAGAGATTCTGAGAAAGAGCAGCCCAGAGAGGCCGGACAGGGTAAAGGGAGAGCAATGTCAGGGGAGCCAGGGGAGGATTCAGGAGGAACAAGAATCTGCACGAGGAGAGGAGGAGTACAATCAAGGATTGTTGAATCTCTAGAGGGTATTTTAAAAGGTGACACCAAAAGACAGCTATAAAATGTCTTGCTACCCAGAGAGTAGATCTTGATTTGGAAAAATGGCTTATGTTCAGTTTCCTCACTTTTAAAATTTGCAAGTAGTTGGCTTACTACATGGAACAAACAATTTCCCTATTTAAAGTATTTACATTCTTACCTAGTCAGTACTACATATTATGTAAATACTTACTGTTATTACCTGAATTCATTTCCTTGTTTTTGTTCCTTGGATCTATTTATTTAGAGTGGGAGAGTTGAGTAGGGAAATGTACACATGAAAATATATTTCTGTATTACTTGTACTTTGATGCTGTTTTAATTTTGTTTGATTATAAGCAATAAAATATGCGTCTTATCCTTGAATGCTAATGTTGAGGGCTATCATCACACACCAGAATGCACTGGGAGGAAGTCACTTGCCAGATGTGACTTGAGTTTGTTACTGCAGGAAAGAGTGCCAGATTTCTCCTTATCTCTCTAAACCATGTTCCCAAGGGTACAGCCAGACTAGAAAATGAGGGGTTAGATGTTGTCATGGTAATTGAGGGAAGGGGCTGGACCACTTTTCATTTGCTGAAGCTGTTTACTCTGCACTGTTTTGGGGAGGATAAGCTAAGTGTTCTTCTGAGCATCTCCCAGGTTGACTAATTCCACCTTCACTGCATTATGTTGATGACCTGAAGTGGACCACAGTCACCAAGAGGGCGTGTTGAAACACTTGGCAACTTCACCCATCAAGAGAGTGAAAAAAATGTGAGAGTAATTTTAATGGAGTAGTTGGAGAGAAAGCAAACCTGCAATAAATTTTGAGAACAAAGTATATGGTATACACAGGATTTCAGAAGATGAGGAAACTAATGTGGATGGCTTGAAAAACAGCCTTTAGCTTTGTCCATTACAGCATTAGAGCCAACCCACTTTCAGTTTCAGGTATTTTATATTGCAATTCTAAACTATCATTTCTATGTTTACATATAGGTACAGATGCTTGTTAAAACCCAACATTTTTTTCATTCATATTCTCTAACTTTTCTTCAATATATTGAACTATGACTCTTTTGAAGTTCTCTGCTAATTCCAAGATTTTGATCATCTATCATCTATGGGACAACAGCAGCTATTTATTGTTATCTTGACCATCTGTTGTATGGACTTGTCTCTTTGCTTGTCTGGTACATGTGCATGTGTGTGTCTCTATGTGTGTGAGAGTAGTTTTCTGCCAGGATTTGTGTAAAGTAACACATATGATATCCATATGATATTTTCTACTAGTTGTGGTCATCTTTACTCTTCCATTTAAGGTTGAAGGCCAGTAACCTCTATCCAAGAAGAGATTGATTGGCATAGAGTTGGGGCTATAGCTTTAATGTTATTCCATCTACCTCTCAGTGTCTCTGTTTTCTTGAGTAGAGTTCAGCCCTGCTCTTGACTGCGAATCAGAATGACCTCATTCTCCTTAGCTATGAGAACATTAGAAGAGCTTATTCTTATTTGGGAAACTAATTCATTTAATCCTATTTTAGATTTTCAGAAATATGTTTTTGTAATCCACTTATGGTTTGCAGTTGTTGCTATGGGAGCACTAAACTAACTCAATTTGCTACATGCTACTGAGAAACAGAATTATTGAACTACCCTTGAGAGTTTACCCAAGGTGTCAGCCTAAAGATAACATCATGTGAGACTTTGATAGTGTCCTTCCATCTGTGCAGTATGTATTTTGTGAAAGATTACTATTACATAGAGAAGCAGCCCTAATATCTGCAATACCTAGTTCTAGGATCCAAGGAGGGAGGTAGGAGTCACTCTTTTCACCATTATATCAATTATCGGACTGTGGGGATTTTTATTTCTCAAGCTCTATTTGATGGCTGGTTCTTGGAGTGGTGGTGGTAGGTGGTGACAGTGGTGGTGGACAGTTCATGAAGATAATTGAGGATGTGTTTGATTAAACCAAAGATATAGCTGCCACCAGATCATACTTTGCTTTTCCTGTTGATACACCATTATGCAAAGAAATAAATTACTATCATCTCAGGAATAACTGACTGACTGTATTTACTATGAGAAAATAAGGTTATTGCTAGGGTCTGAGACAAACATATTTTGAATTCAAAGGGTTCACTAAGCCATTTCAGCAAACACAATCTTGCTAACATGTGATGACTGGAGGTGCAAACCTCTCATGGAATAGGTGTCTGAGTTACTCAACCAGGAAAACAAGCTAGACTCCTAGCTGTGCTTGGCTGGTTATGAAAAGATCTAGGACTAGTGGCAAAGAGAGATGACAAAAATGAATTTGGATCTTGGAACCAACTTCAGCCTATCCTGTCGGCATCGTAACTGGTCATTACCATAAAAAAGTTAGAGAATGAGTAGATAGTAGCGTCCGAGAGAACCTGAGCACTTCAATCGGGGGACTGAAGAGGATGCCCTGGGCTTGGCACACATCATCTCTACTTGAAACTACTAAGGGTGCCAAGGCTGCCTGTAACAAGTCTTCATATTCCTTTCCTAGGGGCTTTCTTCTGGTTAGAAGAGCATACTCAGCATACAAGGATGACTATACCTGCTAGAGAGTTATTGTCCAAGCATCCACTATGGAACTCATCCTTGGAACCGATAAATAAAATTCTTCCTCTTCTCATTCGGATGCCCTTATTGTCTCCCTTTTCTCCCAAGGACTGACCTTCAACTGTCCTCAGAAGCAAGATGCCAGTGAGAGACCCTGTATGGGCTTCCTTTCATGCTCCGTCTCCCATTCTCAGTAATTTACTGTAGTTTCCTTGGGTCATCCACCAACTTAACTATTTGAACTAAAATCATTTTACCAGGATCTAAGCCCCAGTATCCTGTTCCAAAATAAGACAGGTGGCTGTTCCATATTAAAGTGTCAAAGCTATGGCTTAGCTATATTTGAAAAATACTATAATAGACTAGAGCAAAATTTATAATAATAACAATAAAATTTAAAGTGAAAATTAATTATACAGATAGGTAGATTTTAAAAGATGGGTAAATCTCAACTCCAAAGAAAAATGAGCAAAATACATGAAAAATGTAGTTCACAAAATAGAAAACTTAAATCACCAGGAAATATATGGTCAGAGTACCATTCACATTAGTGATGATAATAATACAATTTAAACCATAAAACACATCCTTTCACACAGGATGCATCAGCAAATGTTAAGATTGATTTTACTTCCACTTGTAGTGTAGGAAGCCTAGGTATTGTGTAAAATGATGAAACTATTGCTAGCTACTTGCAATCACTATTAAACATGAAAATGTGTATATATTCAGTCAGCCAACAATTCTTTTTCAAGGTATAAATATTAGAATAAATCTTTTATTTGTGCCATTATAATATAGCAATATTATTTTTTCATAGTAACGTTATTTTTAATATTGAAAAATTCCAAGTACCATAAATTCACTTCAAAAAATTGATAAGAAATTTAGGGTATGTCCATGTAATTAAATGCTTATTGTTACAAACACTTACATAGAAAGTATTCAGGAACAAAAAATTAAATTGAAAATGTAAACGTGAAGCAGATACACACTACATGATACTAGTTAAAGGAAACGTGAACATAGGTGAACCACAATTTAGAACACAGGTGAACCATAACACAAAAGACACTGAGAATCAGGGCACTTAGAATCTCAATTTTGTATATATGGTCTTTGAACAAAATCCTCACCCTGGTCTTAGATTTCTCATCTTTGCAATATAACAATGTAGATTTTTAAAAATTTTCATTTACCTATTTATAGAATCTATTAGTTTTAGTGTTTTCTTCATCAATAGAGAAATACTTCAAGACACATTCATGGATGGCTGTATTTAAAGTATTATTTATAAGTATTTTTGATTTATCTTCTTGTGGCCAAAGGAAAAAAACCTCTGCATAACATGGGATCTACCTTTTTAGTGTTTTAAGTGTATAAGGCAATGTTGTTAAGTATAAGCACAATGTTGACCACAAGTTTCTAGTTTCCTTGTCCTCCATAAATGGCTTTTTATACCCACCAAACACCAGCTCCAAATCCTCCTCCCTCCATCCTTGGGAAGTCCTACCGTACTTTCTATCTGTATGAATTTGGTTTAGAGACCTTATACAATTGGATTCACGCTGGGTCTTTCTGTGACCTGGAGTGTTATTCTCTATCAAGGACTGCTCAGTCTCTCTAATAAATTGGTGGGACAAGAAGCAATTCACACATTCTCTCCACATCTGCCTCACATTCCACCACTTATTATTGATGTTGTTTAGTTTGGGTGAAAGCTTCAGATATTGAGACTGTCTTGTGTTTCCTGATTTCTGTGGTGTATATTTCAGGAAACAACTGGTTTAACTTCTCCACAAAATTCCCTTTCTGCTTATTTTGTGTGCTTGGTTTACTTAGTAGAAACTACCTATGACAACTTTCATGCTTCCTTCCATACCTCTTTAACTTTCTAAGCTGCTAAATTTTTTTCCCAAGTTTGTTTAAATAGATACCAGCCTAGCCCCTGGCACATATAAAACAGGAAAAACTTGATATAAATATGACTGAAGATGCTTTTTAACTCTTTCCTCTCTTCTACCTCTACTTGCTGTAGGTCTCCAAATTGGCATTTTCACTTTAGCTTGAAATTATCTAAATAATTATAAGATGTCAATAGACACCACTGTGGATTTAAATTAAAATCATAGACACTTTATGATATAATATGTGGAGGCATTTAAAGTCTTCTGCAATCTTAATCTCCCCCCAAACCTTTTAAGGGACAAAAAGAGTTTAATTACAGTCAAAGTAATTGATCACATGATAATTTTCATCTACAAAAAAATAAACAGCATAGCAAGTGCTTGAGGGTTGTTATTATTGGCTTAGTAGTTGTAAACAGATGTCTTTTGGCTGTTAGCCATTTTTTACATGTAATACAATAATTAAACATACATGTGCCAATGTTTATTTCTATAGTGTCTATTGTTTTTTATTAATTGTTCTTTCTACTTTTACATAACTTTTGATTCATTATTGCCGTGAAATAAATATTTTAAAATATCTTTTTAAAGAAAATAAATAGATCCATCATCACTCATAGCATGTGTGAACATTTTGTGTGTGTATGTGTATGTGTGTGTGTCGCAAATTAAAATCTACTCATTCGCAAAACTACTAAATACTACAGGAGTAACACCTTTGAAATCATATAAACAAAAGGTATAACTTCGAACCTTGCAAATGATAGTAAAATATAGAATATAAAATGGTAATTTGGTGTGATTATGAATTATCAGTATATTTTAATTTTTAAATAAATATAATTATTTTGATTGAAAAATGATGACATGATTTCTAATGAAAAAATTAATAGATGAAAAAATAAAGAGTATTCCCACAAAAGGGAGAATAAGAGAGAAATCTGACATATAATTCAAAAATATTATAGTAGTATGTATTAAGAATATCATAATAGGAGATTCAAAATGGCAGGTGGAGGAAGCCTGTATTTCTAGTTGCTCCATGGCTCAGGATTCAAGTAGCAGGAATACTGCTTCTCAGCAAGGTGGGTGAAGAAGGGATTTCAGTAAGATTTAACACTAGACAGTCAGAGTGCCTTACAAACTCAGAAATTTGGCTGCACTGCATAAATAAAACAAATTAGTACATTGGAGCCAAGTCAGATGCCATGAGTTGAACTCCCCTCCATATCTCTAACTTGAATCCTCCTGGTACAATCTTCTCTGTGCCTGTTTCACCCCCGTTCTGCTTGGTACACTCCAGGATACATAGTCGGTATTTGCTGCACTGGTTTGACAACAGTGTTTTCTAAGATCTCTTAGCTCCAGCTGGTCACTTCAAGATGGCTCCACCTTGGCTCTGAGCCACCAGTTGAGGAGTGCAGAGCACCAGTGCAATGAGCAGCCTATGGATCAGGCTGCTTTCTGATCTCAGGTTTTTCCATTTCAAATCTGTCCTTTGGGTTTCTCTTTGTGTTATCCCTCCCTCTATGGTAAGCCAGCCCAGCTGTCACTGCTGTTGCTGGAGAGAATATGGAGAGAAAGTAATACTTCTGTACTGTTGGGGGAATTGTAAATTAGTGTGGCCATTATGGAAGTCAGTGTGGAGTTTCCTCAAAAAACTAGGAATGGAACCAACATATGACTAAACTATATTGTGAGTATTTATTCTAGAGAATTAAAGTCATTATACTGTGGTAATACACACTTACCAATATTTATAGCAGTAAAATCTACAATAGGCAAACTTTGGAACCAGCCTTGGAGTTCATCAATGGATGAATGGATTAAAATTTTCTCTCTCCCTCTCTCTCTCTCTCTCTCTCTCTCTCTCTCTCTCACACACACACACACAGGAATTTTATCCAGCCATAAAGAAATTATGTCATTTGCAGAAAAATGGATGGAACTTCAGAATGTTTTGTTAAGTGAATTAAGCCAAATTCAGAAGGTCAAGGTCACATGTTTTCTTTCCTATGTGGAAGCTAGAGAGGAAAAAGAAAAAAAAAGTTGATGTAAATCAAAGGGAGATCTGCACAGAAAACAGATGGGGGAGGGGTGAAGGAAAGGGCAAAGGGGAAATACTGGGGAATGATTTTGATCAAATTATATTATTATATTTCATTCCTGTATGAATATGTAAAAACAAATTCCACCATTATGTACAACTGTAATGCCCTGATAAAAGTAGGAAATAAAATCACAGTGAGTCAAGATATTAGTAAAATTAAAGGGTCTGCAACAATAGAGTTAAAAGGAGTACATAGAATGAAATCATTGTAGAATGGAATCTCTTTTTCTTTGGTAAAATTATTTGAATATTTGATAGAATATATACAGATAAAATTGAGTTTGACTTTACCCAAAATACTACCTCCAAATACATATTACTTGGAGTGAAGTCATAACTGCATAGAAGGAATTCATAAAATTCTAGAAAGCATATTAATAAACAATTATTTGTGTGATAGTGAAAAAATTTCTCTGTGCATCTGCAAAAAAATTAAAAAAATCTGACTTCCTAAATATGAATTTAATTTACAAATCAAGACAATAATTATGAGAGTCTAATATAAAAGTTTGTGGATAAAAAATATACTTCAAAAACCAAGAGACTAATGGATATTTTTATACGTTCCCAGGACGAACAACAAATGATTCTTAAATAAATATTGTGGCACAGATATTACTCTGATTTGGGAAAAAAATGGTTTTGAAACTTATCTGGATAACAACTTTTTGAAAATTAAAAAACTACACAGACAATTTGTTTATATTAATCAAAAACTTTGGACAAGATTATCATCAGGAAATGACCTTGTAAATAATCACCTATTACCATAAGCATAGGATTTTTTAAAAATTTAATGTGCCAGGTTGTTCACTAACTATATAACATTATATAAAGTGTAACAGGTGGAAATAGCCTAAATAAAGAGGAACAATCCAATAATTTTTTTTTCAAATCCATGTGATAGGATACACTATGAAATAAAAAATAAATGTTCAATTAATGTATATCTTTCAATATAAGAAATCATTTTCCTTTGCATGACAAGTGAAGAATGTTGAGTAGAAAATAATATTAAGGTATTAAATATATAAAGTGTGCTTGTGACTATAGAAAAAGGAATATGAATAATCTATAAAACTATGAATATGATCTGTTTGATTTTAATTTCTTTATAGCCAACATATTTTTTTTATAATATAGGAATTCTATTGGTATTATTTCAAGTGTCTTTCTAAAAGACGATCAAGAATTTAAATGCAGCAGCAAGTTCAAAGCCATATCAGCAGTCAGTGGTCAGGGGGTATGCAAATTTCACTGTCAAAATAGAGCAGTGAGGCTAAATCTGGAACCGAGTCAGTAAAAAGGAAAATCAAGAAAATGGAAGTTGAGTCACAGCCATCAATCAAACATCAAGGAAGCTCTGAGTGGAGCAGAAAGAATACATGGAATGAAAGTAAATCAACTCATTAGATTGCTCCCATTTTAAACAGAAGCCCCCCCCCCCTTTTTTTTAAATTTTTGCCATGTAAGGAGGATGAAGCAGTAAAATCAAATTAATAATTAGGCTAGTGAGTTTGCAATGTGTTTAATTTATGAGAAACTGGTTTGTAATTATTCAATGACTTGTAATTTTGAAAAATGGTAGACATTGTTCAACTAAAATGATTCAAACATACTTACTTACCACTTCTGTATTGAAATCGAGTACAAGTTCTCAAAAACGAAAATTAAAAAGAATAAAATATGACATACCATTTTATGGTTTAGATATGTGGTGAACTCCAAAAGCCCATGTGAGACATTGCAAGAAGGTTTACAAGTCAAATGATTGAGTCAGGAGAGCCTTAAGCCAATCAGTGCATTAACCCACTGATAGGGATTAACTGGTGGTACCTGTAGGCAGGTAGGGTGTGGCTGAGGAGGTGGGTCCCTGGAGGCCTGTTTTTGGAGCATATTTTGTCCTTGTTAAGTAGAGCTCCCTTTTTCTGCTTCCTGGTGCCATATCCCCAGCTGCTTTTTTCTTCCACACACTTATGACATGATGTCCTATCTCTTCTCCAGCCCTGAGGGATATTCTGTACACTAAGACCTCTGAAATCACGAGTCTCAAAGTAAACTTTTTCTCCTTGAAATTGTTCTTGTCTAGTTTTTTTTTTTTTTTTAACATAGTGGCAAAAAAAGCTGAGTAAAACACCCCACTTCAAAATATTTTAGTCTTTTTAAAGTTCTTCTCTGCCCTGTTTTGCATTAATGTTTTAATCGTTTTTAAACGAAACTTAATTATGCTGAATAGAGGATCTGTTTCTTTTGAGACTTTCTATGAAAATATTTGTTAACAATATAACCATCACATAGTATGGTTGAAGAACACTCTTCCAAATGATTTATTATCCTGTTCTTGTCAGTGTATAACCATATAGTGTTTGTACTTAAACTCAAAGTTTGTATCTGCAAGGTTGTGCACATTTCTCTTCCATTCTTCCATATTTTGAATTATATCTATATACTTTATACATGTTAGATTTATTTTGTTATGATATTACATACATTATGTAAATATTTTTTACTTTTTCAGCTTCACTGAGTCATAATTGACAAATAAAAATTGTATTTTATTAAGCTATATAGTATGATTTGATAGACATTTACATTGTAAAATGGTGCTAAGATGGAGTCAAGGAACACATCCCACACCTCATGCACTTTGATATCATATGAGTGTAGTGAGAGCAATTAAGATCTAATCCCTGAGCAAATTTCAAGTATAAAACACGGTATTATTAACTTTAGTCACCATTGTGTGCATTAGATTGCAAGAACTTATTCATCTTATAACTGAAATTTTGTGTGCTTTAGTGATTATTTCTCCATGTAGCCCATCCTCCAGCATCCAATGCTCTGTCTTGCAAATTCATATTAGATGATACAATGAGGTTAACACACACACACACACACACACACACACACATACAACAAATCCATAATATACTCATATAATTTGTAACAAAATTCGTTCTAATTAAAAGTATATTCTTACAAGATTAAACACATTGGCAATATGTTTTCTGAAAGGTTAGTGCAATATCAGAAAAGTAGAATTTTGGTTTTGGAAAACAATTTTACTTTTTTTATTGTTCTTTTTAGATATACATGACAGTAGAGTGTCTTTTGACATATTAAACATACATGGAGTGCAACCCATTCCAATTAGGAGTTCATTCTTGTAGTTCTACATAATGTAGATTTACATTGGTTGTGTATTCATATATGAGCAAAGGAAAGTTATGTCAGATTATATTTTTTTACATATTCATACAGGCACCTAATATAATAATATAATTTGGCCAATTTATAAAATTATGTCTGATTCTGTTGTATTTCCTATTCCCATCTCCCCTTCCTTCCTTTCATTCCACTTTATCCAATCCAATGAACTTTCCCCTCTATTCCCTCCTGTGTTGTCAGTAAGCATTCAAATATCAGAGAGCACATATGGCCTTTGGCTCTTTGGGACTGGCTTATTTCAATTAGCATGATATTCTGTAATTCTATCCATTTACTGGCAAATGCCATAATTTTATTCTTCTAAATGGCTGAATAATATTCCATTGTGTGTATATACCACAAATTCCTTATCATTAATTTGTTGAAGGGCACCTAGTTGGTTACATAGTTTGTCTATTGTGAATTGAGCGGCTATAAACATTGATGTGGCTGTCTCTGTAGTACGCTGACTTTAAGTACTTTGTGTATAGATGAAGGAGTGAGAGAACTGGGTCAAATGGTGGTTCCATTCCCAGTTTTCTGGGGAATCGCCATCCTGCTTTCCAGCAAAGTATGAGTAAACTTTTTTCCCCACACCTTGCCAACATTTATTGTTCCTTTTATTCTATCTTGATAATTGCCATTCTGACTGGAGTGAGATGGAATCTCAGTGTAGTTTTAATTTAAATTTGTTTAATTACTACAGATGTTGAACAATTTTTTCTTTTCTTTTTTTTTTTTTTTTGATCATTTGTATTTCTTCTGTGAAGTTTCTATTCAGTTTTGTTGCCCATTTATTGATTGGCTTATGTGTTTGTTTTTTGATGTAAAATTTTGAGTTTTTTGTATCCTGGAGATTAATGCTCTATGTGATGTGGAAGTGGTAAAGATTCTCTCTCTCTCTCTCTCTCTCTCTCTCTCTGTGTGTGTGTGATGCATAAACTTAGTAGGTTTGCTAAACATAATAGCATTTTCAATTGAGCATTTTATTCATGTTAAGGGAAGGCATCTTATGCATAATTAATATGCTTAATATTCAAATACTTCTGCCAAACCGAAAGTCACAGGGTACATAATCTTGACCAGGGTCTTTTTTCCATTGAATATTTTATCTTATAATATTAATCATAGTGGCACCATATGCATCTATTAAGGTATGAAATGGGCCAGGCAGTGATTTAACCTGCATTAACCAATTTCCCTCCAAAGTGTTCTCAGAATCAAATAACATCTATTTCTCATTTTTCTGTGGCACAAATAGTTTAAATGGTTTGCTGAAGGTCATTTTGAAAGTAAAGAATGAAACGAAGCTACAGAACAGTCACCAGGAGGGAAGACAGGCATGCGTGTGCATAAAGCTTTTGTATCCACTCCACAAGAATGTGCAGAAGGCTATGGAAGAGCATATCAGGGAGGAATCATCCTGTAGTCAGTGAGGGTTTGCACACAGGGGACACTGATCTGAAACCTGATGTATAAGAAGCCTTGCCTACCACCAGCGAGGTGGCAGGGACATGAGAAGACCCTGGGAGAGGCCTTGGGGATAAAACAGAAAGCTTGGCATGGTTTGCTCCTGTGTGACCTTTTCAAGCAGTTTGCCCAAGTGCCATATATTTTTAAAATATCTCCCTTTTTAGGCCTACCCCCACAAAGCATTTTAGAGATGCACAATACTAAATCAGAGGGGGGAGAGAGGGGAAGTGCTTGTCAGAACGAATCAGCCAAGGACTATTAACTGGTTTATTTTTCACCACTTTGGTATTCTTTTTCAGTAAATGTGAATTATTTTTAATAATTTCCTTTAACTTTTTTAATTCAAAACCTCACAATTCTTGAGTTTTCTGTATTGCATAACCAAATCTTCTTAACTTTTGGATATTTCCCTCTCTAAAATAATTGGAAAAAAAATAAAGCTGCAGAGCAAAGTACATCTTCACAATTTTTATTTGAAAGTCTCTAGAGAACAGAGTGAAGATAATTACTTAAAACTTTGTATCTGTACATATTAGCTATGCAAAAAGATGGGTTTTTATTGTGGCATAGGCATATTGGTGCATGTGTATAACATAATCTTATCGATTTCACTCCCCAGTGCTTCCCCATGCATTACATGCCTCCTTTGCCTGTTTTTCTTCTCTATCCTGTTGGTCCCCTGTCTACCTTTGTGGTGCCTTCCTTTCTTTGTTTGCCTCACTAGCTTCCACAGGAGAGAAAACATGTGATACTTCTCTTCCTGAGTCTGCTGCACTTTGCTTACTATGATATTCTCCAGTTCCATTCATTTTCTGAAAATGAGATAATCTATTTTATATATGTATAATATTCCATTGTGTGTGTAAATGTGTGTGTGTGTTTCACATTTTCTTTATCAATATGTCTCTTGAGTTATACCTAGGATAGTTCTATAACCTGGCTTTTGTGAATTGTGCTTTTATAAACATGGGCATGCATGCATCTCTAAAGTATGCTGATTTCAGTTCTTTTGGATAAAGACCAAAGAGTGGTAGAGTTGGATCATATTTTAATCCTATTTTTATTCTTTTTAGGAACCTCCACACTGATTTGCATAGTGGCTGTACTAACTGCATGTCCACCAAGTATATGGAAGTTCCCCATTTCCCACATCCTTGTCACCATTTATTGCTATTTGTATTCATGATGACTGATATCCTGACTGGCATGAGAGGGAATCTCAATGTAGTTTTAGTTTTCATTTCCTTCATAGTTAAATACGTTCAACTTTTATTCTTCATATGATTGTTGGCCATTGTACTTTGAGAAGTATGTGTTCATTTCATGTAATTTTTGGTGCATGGACTGTGTGGGAGCTTTGTGGCATGTGGTAGAAATGCTCCTCCCTTGGGTCTACTCTCCCAGGAGTGTCCTGTGCACCATGCCTGCTCTGCTGTGCTTCACCCCTGTGGCCAATAGTGTAGATGGGGGTGGGGAGTTTACAGCAACTGAGCTACATGAGCTACTCAGGTGGGCTGTTCAAAGGTGTTCCCTAGGGTAATATTTTCTGATGTCTCTCAGTGGGATGGAGATCCACAGATCTAATCCTTTCCAGAGCTACAGTCTTAGGTGTAGTTATTCCACCAATGCATGGCGAAAAGGTGAATTACTTCTCACACAGCAGGTCACTTTTCAGATTCTGCTTCAGCTTAATTCATTCTGACTTTCTATTACACCACTGGTTCTGAAGAAAGTTGATCAGCTTTGCTTCTCTTTCTCCCATTGTGACTCCTCTGACCTGAGACTAGTCCTGTTGTCATGGGTGCAGACTTCAGGCTAATGAATTCCTCTGTGCTTTCCATTCTGGAAACCAGAATTTATGAGACTCTCAAAGTATCTAGGAGCCTAAAACTGCACCTCAGTGCACTCCCTCTGTCCCTGCCTTGTCAGTCAGCTCTGGACTCCCTGCCTTGGTTTCTACCTGCCGAGGAGCCAAGGTATGCAGCCCACCTCTACACCATCTTGATGCTTAAAACTTTTCAACTCATTTCTTTATTTTTTTTACTGTTTTAATAAATAAATAGATAGATAAATAAATAAATAAATGACAGTGGAATGCATTACAATTCTTATTTTATATATATATTTTTAATTTGTTTTAATTAGTTACAGTACAATGACCTTGACATATCATACATTTGAATCAGATGGGATATAATTTCTCATTTTTATGAGTGTACAGTTTGCAGAATCATATTGGTCTTGCAGTCACATATACACACACTAATAATAATGTCTGTTTCATTCTACTATCCTTCCTATCCCCCCATCCCCTCCCCTCCTCTCCCATCACTTCTCTCTACCACAATTTTTCATATCTCTGTATATAAAATATTTTGATACCCAATTAGAGTCTTCATACATGTACTTTGGATAATGATGTCTATCACATTCCACAGTTCTTGCTAATCCCCTGCCCCCTCCCTCATCCTCCCACCCCTTTTCCCTATCTAGAATTCATCTATTCCTCCCATACTCCCCCTCCCTACCCCATTATGAGTCAGCCTCCTTATATCAGAGAAAACATTCAGCATTTTTTTTTTTAGATTGGCCAACTTCACTTAGCATTATCTTCTCCAACGCCATCCATTTACCTGCAAATGCCATGATTTTATTCTCTTTTATTGCTGAGCAAAATTCCATTGTGTATATATGCCACTTTTTTTTATCCATTCATCCACTGAAGGGCATCTAGGTTGGCTCCACAGTTTAGCTATTGTGAATTGTTAATATTTCATACCTATGAAATATGCAATCAATATCAATTTCTTACCTATTTATTTTAAGTTTATTAAGACACAATTCATATACCTTATAAGTAATCCATTTAAACTGTACAATTCAGTGGTTCATAAAACACAGATACAAAAAAAAAATGTAACTATCACCACAGTCAATTTAGAACTTTTCATAATCTCAATCTTACATGATATGTCCTTAGTCATCACGTGCTATCTTCTACCCTACCAGACAACCACCAATAGATTGTCTGAGTCTGGACTCTCTACCTACATAGACATCACTATTCTGCATTTTCATTTGCACGGAATCATGTTGTAACTTGGTAGAAGTGGCTTATTTCTCTTGGCAGCATGTTTTCAATGGTTGAGAATATTGTAGCATGGATCAGCTCTTCATCTCTATTTTATAGTCAGTAATCAGGAACCTTCCAAATTAAATTTGTTTATCCATTTGTCTGCCAATAGTGATTTGTCTTTCATCCATCTTTTTGTCTATTATGTGCTAAGAGCCAAGTATATGATGCATGGCATTTTTGGTTGAAAGGTGACGCCAGCTAGCCATTGAGATGATATGATTATGTTAAGATTTGCGTTCATATGGATATTGGACTCCTGCTGTTCACCTAGGCCGGCTACGGGACTCCTGGAGAGTTCCCATTGGTTGGGGAAGTACAGTAGGAGGGAGTTCCGGGGGAGGAGCTCGCTCGGCGGTCCGAGAGGAGGCCGCGTGGGTGGAAAAAATCTTCCCGGGCGGTACCGGACATTGGCGGCAGTTTCAAAAAATAAACTTTGTTCCTGCTTGAGTGGCTCGTGATTTTGTGCCCAGCCAGACTGCGGCAACTGGTGAAATTACTGATATACCTCTTGGAGAACTAGCTATAATTTTTATTTCACCTTCATAATCGGGATCAATTACCCCAGGACTTATCATAAGTCCTTTTAGTGTTGAAGAACTGCGTCCCAATAATAAGCCTACTGTTCCTTGGGGAAGAGGTCCTTTTACTCCTGTGGGAATGATTTGAACTCCCATCTCTGGAGTTAGTACTGCTCTGGCAGAGGCGCAGATGTCCAACCCTGCGCTCCCTCTAGTTTGTCTGATGAGGGATTTAATGGATAATGCGTCCTGGGCACTACCTTGATGGTGTTGCTGGGTTCCTCCACTGCCCCGTATATTTGTGGTTTTGGGCCCCGGAGCATTGGGCCCTCCAGTCCGTTTTTTGGCAATGGAGCCTGATGCCTTTCTCCACGATATCGTGGGTAAACACTTGGTCCTTGTCTGTTTTTTGATAACGGAATACCTTCTATGGTGGTTTGAGAATGGCATTCATTAGCCCAATGTTTCCCTCTACGGCATCGTGGGCAAATACCCGGTATTCTATTCCTTTGATACCTAGCCTTGTTAAACCCTCCTCCTATGGGGCAACTCCTTTTAAAATGTCCTGTTTGATCACAATTATAGCATGTTTTTGGCCTGGCATCTAAAGCCTGTTGTACTGCTGCTAAGACTTGCCCTTGTTCATTAATGTCTCTACATAATTTAATATATGTGTTTAAATCTTCATGTTTCCATGGTCTGATGACCTCTCTGCAGCAACGATTTGCTTGGTCATAAGCCAGTTGTTTTATAAATGGCATTGCCTGTTCTGTATCTCCAAATACTCTAGATGCTGTCTGAATAAGCCTATCTACAAATTCAGCGTAAGGTTCATTAGCTCCTTGTATTACCTTAGATAATTGTCCTTGTAAATCTCCATGCCCCTGTAAAGTTTTCCATGCCCTAACTGCGTCTGCAGCAATTTGTGCGTATACGCCAGGATCATATTCAATTTGTTGCCGTTGACCCTCATAAGGTCCTTTTCCTAATAACATCTCTAGATTTCTTTGAGGGTAACCGGCTGTTGCATTTCGCCTAGCTGTCTCCATGCAAAATTCCTCATTGGCAACCTTCCATAAACTGCCGCCAATGTCCGGTACCGCCCGGGAAGATTTTTTCCACCCACGCGGCCTCCTCTCGGACCGCCGAGCGAGCTCCTCCCCCGGAACTCCCTCCTACTGTACTTCCCCAACCAATGGGAACTCTCCAGGAGTCCCGTAGCCGGCCTAGGTGAACAGCAGGAGTCCAATATCCATATGAACGCAAATCTTAACATAATCATATCATCTCAATGGCTAGCTGGCGTCACCTTTCAACCAAAAATGCCATGCATCATATACTTGGCTCTTAGCAATTATGAATAATGCTATTTTAGTCATTATGAAGAAATTTTCTCATGCAAATTTTTGCATAGGTGTGCTTTAGTTAGTTTGGTTATTCCTGTGATGAAAACACTCAACAAGAACAACTTAGAGGAGGAAAATTTATGGGATTCAAGGTTTCAGAGGTCTCTGTCCACGGATAGCCAACTCCATTGCTCTTTGCCCAAGGTAAAGGAGAGAGAGAGAAAGAGAGAGAGAGAGAGAGAGAGAGAGAGAGAGAGAGAGAGAGAGAAGGAAGGAAGGAGGGGGAGGGGGAGGGAGAGAGAGAGAGGAAGAGGGAGAGGGGAGGGGGTAATGGAAAGGAGGGGAGGGCAGGGGAGGAGAGGATAGGAATAGAAAGAGAGGAGAGAAGAAAAGAAGGGAAAAGGAGGGATGAAGAGAGAAAAAAAGAGAGAGATAGGAGAAGGGGGACTTCAGGAAGAACAACCTTTCCAGGGAACAACCCATTTACCCAGCTCCTCCATCCATACCCAACCTCTCTACAGTTACCACCCAATCTACTGTCAGTTTACTGATCTCGTAATCCAATCATTTCTTCTCAGAATGTTTCTTCATTAACAGAGCTTCTGGGGACACCTTGTATTCAAAACATAGCAGCATAGTTTTAATTCCCTTTGTATATGTAACAGTGGAAATGGGAGGTCTCATGGTAACTTCATGTTTAATAGTTTAAAGAACTGAAAAGCTGTTTTCAAAAAAGGCTGTACATCTCAGGAACCTGTCAGTAGAACATAAGGATTCCAGTTTCTCCTCATCCTCATCAATGCTTGTTGTTTCTGACATTTTGAGTCCACTCAGTGTTTGTAAAGAAGCATCTTATTGTGGTTTTCTTTTGCATTTCCCTAATGACTCAAAATGTAGGTCATCTTTTTGCATCCACTTTGACAATTTTCATCCCTGCTTAGAGAAGAGTTCATTCAGGTCTGTTGTCTCTTTTTAGTTTTTACTGGTGAGTGGGAAAATGTCATCACTGAATTATTATTGAAAATATTATGATAGTGAAAATATTATTCTTTTGTTGAATTTGCTCCTGTATGTCTTATTATTTTTGATACTACTAAAACCAGAATCACTTACGTTGATTTTCACATCCTTACACTTTCACTTGTCAAGAATCCTCAGAGCTACCTCAATTATCTGAGTATATTAAATCTTTACTTTTTATTATTTATTTATTTTCCAAATAATACACAGGCTTGAATTTATGGCATGCTCATCCCCTTCGGGCTTTCACGGTGTTTAATGCCAGAGCCAACTGTGCCTCTGAAGCATTGCTTGGTTTTTGTACCCACAGGCTGCTGGCAGTGAAGTGGGTTGCACAGTGGGAGAAAAAAAGAAAGAAAACAATAAAATAGAATAAACATAAAAATACCCTCACAATAGTTTCAAGTGCATGGTCATAGCATTAAAAATTGGTTGTAAAAAAAAAATAAGAGAAATCAATGACAAAAAGAAATTAGGAAATCATGCTAAGCAAATTAGTGGACAAAGCAGAAAGATTTTATTGAACATCTTCTGTATGTTAAACACGGTATTTAAAAAAAAATGACTTTAAGAGTTTACCATCTGTTTATACAGAAAACACAGAAGACACCTACATGTATTCAAATTAGAAGAATTTATATAATCACAGTAAATTATTTTATAGCACAAATATCACTTTATAAGTGCAGAGAAGAGACCACTTAATGTGTTATGAAATATAACTAAGACTTTGGAAGAAAACAGAGCTTGAAGCAGCAGTGGAAACAGCAGGGATGCTAGTCTGATTGAATAAAATGGATGAGGCCTGGATGCAAGAAGTGTCTCGTAGATCTCTGCAAACTGGAAGCTTCACCATTTGATAGGAACAAAAATAGTAAATAATCAAACCAGGACCTAGTACTGTACAGCTGAAGCAGTGTGTCTCAGCAAGACGGTGAAAATGTGCTGGGTACACGTAGCTAATTCTCTGTGTTCTGGAGAAATGGGAAGAGTGGGAAGGCCCAGGGAGCTTCATTAGCACATCAGGCCAAAAAGCAAGAGAAGGGTCGCAGTGCAAATGGAGAGTGGTGTATACAATGTGAAGATTTCAACCTTAACAAGGAGGACTTTGATGAAGACACACTGAGCTAACTTACGAGTTGACTATTTGTTCAGAACTTAGGAAGCAGTGACACATTTCTTAAAATACTGCAGAGTTAAGACAGCAATGGCATGAAAGCCTTTTCAACATAAGTACGAAAACTTCTGCAATCAGTTCTTGGAAGTGTCTCCATGGTGATCATCATCTCTAGGACCTTGTTTCTATCATGGAGGGTTCTGAAAGAATGAAACCTGAGATAAGCAGCAGTGATGTCTTTTGTTTTGACTAAAGAATTTATAAAAGTTTCTTCCTTACTTTGCAGTGGTGAAATTATTTTTATTTTTTCTTTTTTTAAAGTAAAAAAAAAAAAAAAGGTGTATTCTCAAGAGAAGCGGGCCATTTATTTTCCAAAGTAAAAGAATTGGTGTTTCTGAAGGGAGAGTTTCTGAGCTCAATTTCTCTGTCATTTGATTAAAATCTTGTTAGAAGTTTTCTAGAATTAGCATTTTACTTGTTTACATGAAGTAATATGAGCCGTGCTCCTGAAGGAGTTATGCACAGTCTTTTTGTTCGTGTTGGTTTCTTTCATAGTCTTGTGATTGAAGTTTGAAATAAATTTATAATCATTTTCTTATAAAAGTCTTAATTTCTGGGTGGTTATCCCTCACTGTAGGTTGAATTCAAAGTTGTTTTTCCTCAACAGTCAGAATACATATATCAATAGCACATTCTCGTGGATCATACTCCATCCTTTATTCTCCAGCATTCTTACCCAGATTCTAAGTAGTAGCGACAAAAGCTGGTGGGTCATTTATGATTTCTAGTCAGTAACATTCCAAATATCTTTTTTTTTGGATCCCTGGTGGTAATTGTTAAAGTGAATACTGTCATTAGCATTATTCATTTCTTCCCAAGATTTGGTAGCTACAATTATTTTCAATTTTAATAAGTTTTAATGGACTCTCTGATTTATTCACCACCATGGCTTCACATCTGTCCCACCTTTTTTCAAATGTGTACCCAGTGAAATGGCTGCATTAAAATGTATAAGTGAGGTTCATTGCAATATTAGTCTCTGAAGTATAATGATCAATGTGTTTGTGTCTTTGGTCAAGGCAAGGCAAGACAGCAGGACAGTACTGTTTCCCAGGTTAACAGCAATGACCTTAGCTTTTCTCTTCCAGGTAACAGGCACAAAGTGACTGTCACTGCCAGGATCAACTCCTAGTTTTGTGAGGGCGAGAGAACTCTAGTACCACCTGTTGGAGAAAATGATAGATGCCAGGATGACACTGAAGTTACATGACCATAAATTCAGTCTTGGAGGTTCACATCTATCCACGCACATTCTCTATTTGTTTTGTTTAGAGATCATTTAAATAATATTATTTCTTTAAATTTTAAAGTAAAATTTTTTTAAAAATTAATTAAATTAAAAAATTGAGTTTTTATTTTACCGTGTATCAGTCATTGTAGGACTGCCATTTAGATTGCAGATTATCTTAGTTCTGATTCTAAAGTTACTTATTGTGGGATGGGGTGTGGCTCAGTGGTAGAGTGCTTGCCTAGCATGCATGAGGCACTGGGTTCGATCCTTAGCACCACATAAAAACAAAAAATAAAGATATTGTGTTCACCTAAAACTAAAAAAATTTTTTTTAAAATAAAGTTACTTATTGTTATTCACAAAACTCAAGTTTTCAGTTTCATGAAAAAGAATATTATTTTTTTCCAAACATAGAAGTATTAAAACAGGACAGGATTATATAAAGTACAATGTTGGAAAGTATAGAAGAATAGCATGTTTTTCAAATGATTTCTAGTGTGGTCATCAGAATTTGAAATACTTGTGATCAACTATGGGCAAGAATTACAAAATGAGAAAATTTGAAGATTTCATTGTAGTTACAAGCTTTAAGCATATTATTTTGTAGGAAAATTTTAAAATATTAGATTAACATTGGGAAAAAGAGAATCTAGTTCAATTCCTACCTTCATTTAATCTAATGAATCAGCAGAACACAGCAAATTTAAAAATCTATTCTTGCCATTAAACCAACAGTTGAAAATACCCACCTATATATGCTATGTTTGCATTTATCTTTTTCAATTACATAAAAATTAGAAGCATTTTAAAAATCTTTTTGGACAATAACTTATTGAATATTAATACATAATGTATTAATACTAATAATAAATTGTAAGCTCTATGATGATAGAGTATTTGTATATTTAGCTATTTTATTTTTGATGTCTTATATTCAATAACTAAGCACTAAGTAAATAGATGAATTAATTTGCCCAACAAATACATTTAAAAGGCTAAATATTTCCCTAATGGATCTCAATTTCAGTGAAAGTCACCAGTCCTAATGACACTCACCTCCTAGTAATCAAAGCAGTAAAAGGATGATAGAGATTAAAGATGTTGGTGTACTAGGAAATATATCCTTGAAAATTTGGTCAGCGTGATTTTGGAAAATGGACTTAATTATGAGTGATAGAGTATAAGCTATGTGAGGAAAATATAATTTTGACCTGGTCTCTGTTTTATCTTTTTCATGCCTCTGATCAAAAGACCCAACAAGAACAACAGAGGAGGAAAAGTTTACTTGGGACTCATGGTTACAGAGGTCTCAGTCCATAGATAGCTGACTCCATTGCTCTGGGCAAAACAACATGGTGGGAGTGTGTGGCAGAGGAAAGCAACTCAGAACATGGCACTAGGAAGCAGAGAAAGGTCTCTGCTCATGAAGGATAAAATATATGCCCCACCCCAGAGACCTACCTTGTCCAGCTACACCCTACCTGTCTACACTTACCATGCAGTTAATCCATTTAAGTGAATCAATGTATAGATTAGTTTAAGGTTCTCATAACCCAATTATTTCACTTGTAAATTTCTTGCATTGTCTCACACATGAGCTTTTGGAAGACATTGCATATCTAAACCATAATAGTCTCTTGTTTCTAGCAATGGACTCTACTAGGGAGAAAGTGTTATTTATTTAATAAATATTAAATCTGATGAATTGTATCACATATATGTGAAGAAAGATGGTTTTAGGTTGAAATGGGAAAGCAGAGAGATATTTCTTCCCTGTTGTTTTTATAACGAATTTCCACAAACCTCTCAGCTTAAGCTAATAGCAACACACTCTTTCATTTCTGTGATTAGAGAGAGGTTAGATCCAGGTCTCACTGGAAGAACCTCCAGGTATTCATAGGACTGGGTTCATTCTGAAAGCTTCAAGAGAGAAGCCTTCTAGCCTCTTTCAGATTTTGAAGGCTGCTAGTGTTCCTTGGCTCATGGCACCACATGGCGGCAACCTTTGTAATCATCATCTTGCCAATTTTTGCTTAAAGACCCTCCTGATTCACTTTCCTTTGTTATCTAACTGGGCTCCAGGATGATCCTGTCTTAAAACCTTTAATCTAACCTCCCCTCTCTCTACAGAGTTAGGTGATAAATTCACAACTTCTTAGGATTAGAATTTGCACATACTTCAAGGGCCATTATTTTCCCTATCAAAGAAGACACATGATCCACCATGAAGCTAAGAGATTTAGCTCTAAATCTCTCTCAGCCAGTGACCATAGCTATGTCTAGGAATGCATATGGTACAACTATGGGATTGAATTCATTTGGCTTATACAACCAAATTAAAAGTAGGGATGATGTTGAATTTTATAATTAAAATTAACACAACAAATAAGTGAGTTAACTGTCATTGTCATTGTTCAAATAGACTTTTTAGGATAATCAAAGGGGACTTATTTTAGGTTAAAGGGATGGACTAGAAGATCAATATAAAATTTTACATCCATTTATTTCTTTGTTTTATTGTTAATTTATAAGATTTACAAGTAACAACCAATTTGGTTAAAAAAAGACATTACTTTGTGGAACTGATCTCATTGGTTACTATAAAGTGATTTTTTTCTTTATGACATGGTTAGTTGTTAAAATACATCATTTGGAATATTGGGTATGGCAATGTTGCTTTCTAAGTTACATGTTAATACTAAAAGAACTTACCCAAGTGATTTGGCCACCTGTAACTACAGAAAGTATGACTTCACCCTCTGATTTTCTGTGTAGTATATTATCTGCAAAGCTTGTTATAAGTTTTGTGGGGGATCTAGAAATGAGAACGTAGCAATTATTATCCCAAGAGAATAAATTTATAAACTGCATGCTTATCCATAAAAAAGACAATCAGCCTACTCTTTTTCCTCTGATTAATCAGTTGAAATACACAAAATGCAGCAGCTAAAGGATTACTTTAGCAGAGCCTAGTTTGTTGGGAGGATATATCTGTATCTAAATTGGTTTCAAAAGTAGTATTTGTTTTATTTTTCACATTAACAAATTCACAGATTTAACATCCTTATCTATCTTCCTATTAAAATAACACTGTAATTACCTCAAATTCCAGAAAGATGTTTTGTGAAACCAGTCAGTGAGAAAATATAATTATAAAATTAGAGTTAACACTGTATGTTATTTGAGAAGTTGATTCTAATAGTAAAGCTTTATACCTGTTATGAAGTATCATATCATTAGTATGCTAACAATTACATGGATACATTCATTGTGAAACATTTCTTTCTGAAGTGAGTCTTATAAAAATGAATTTTATCAAAATTGTATAATCACCTTTTAATACTTAAATATATGCCCCTTTAAGTATTTATTTATTTTTATTTCCTGGATTTAAATAAAGGGGTATAACCCAAGTTTAACTTCAATTATGGAGCTGCTATATATATTTCTATTTAATTATTTTCTACACTGGGAAATATAACCTTGCTTCCAAAGGAAATAAATAAAGACTGATATTTGAGATAAAACACCCATTTAAAACATGAAAGCAGATCATTGATTCTTATGCATGCTACTGTTGTCTCTCTGGAGCCTGAAGACTTAAATGACACTGATTATACCTGTTACACTAATGCATTATTCATGAAATTGGTGATAGAGCATCTTGAAACAGCCTGTCATTCCCCATTACATTCCATCAAAGAACCATATGCTGCTTGTGCAGTGTTGATACTGAGGCACACATAACACACTCAGAAGGCATATGGAGGCATTAGAGGCTTTCGGGTAGGGCTTTCAAAATACTTTTTCAGTGTTTTGAATGGCTTACATGAATGTGCAATGGCTTGACTGGCCAGTTTCAAAAGAGAAGGCAATAGGTAGCCATCCCCTTAGCAACATTACCTGGCCTGTGACTAGCTCTCAGGCAGACTTCAGAGCACTGCAGCCTTATTGACTTTCCCCCTCACTAGTCACATGAGTTAATAATGTGGTTGTGAACTTGAGCTGAGTTCTGTCAGTGTCTATACTTAGACCATTTCCTGTTACAAATAACACAATACCACAGAGTGGGTAAATTTCAAAGAAAAGAGATTTATTTTGGCTCATTGTTTTGAAATTTCAAGATCAAAGGGTCACATTGGGTGATGATCTTCTTGCTGACAGGACCCCAAGATGTCACAGGGGACAGGGTGTGCTCATGGGTATGTACTCTGCTCTCTTATGTAAGCGCCTCACCTTGATTACCTTATCTAATCTATCTGATCCTAAAGCCTCCTAAAAATGCTGCCTTAAAATGCTTTTGTTGGATTAAGTTTCCACTTCCTCAATACCTCACACTAGGAATTAAACTCCAAAAGGAATTTCAGAAAGGATAAACCATTTTCTAATCATAGTAGCCTCTGTCAGAATAATGATATTTAATAAATGCTGACTGTATTTGCCAGATTTCTAGCATGTAGTCAGTTTTTTTTTTTTTGTCTTTTTTTTTAATTTAATATTTATTTTTCAGTCTTCAGGGGACACAACATCTTTGTTTGTATGTGGTGCTGAGGATCGAACCCGGCCCAGGTAAGAACAGAGGCAGAAAGGCATCTTTGAAGAACAGGAAGTCACATTACAATTTACACTAAAAGAGGCTCTGCATGTTTCTTATATTTTGAAGCAATCACCATTTTACTAAGTTTATTCTTTTACACAATTTATTATGTTGTCCTATAGACCAAATGATATATAAGGGATCTTTGTGGCCAAAAGATTTTGAGGATTTTTTTTTTTTTTAACTCTGTGACCATTGACAGTATCCAAAGCTTTCTTCTGGTTTGTCTGAGCCATGTGCCATTGGATGATAGCATTTAGTTCTGTGTTCATTTTACCTTGAAAATGTGATGCTACATTTTTTATCAGTGGGAAACACAGTCAAAGTGGGTTTTGATTATTAAAATAGAAAACTTCTCTCTCTTCACCCTCCTTTTCATGATCAGTTAATAATAGTGGCAAAGAACTCATGTGCAGCTAGCTCTCTACCTAAGCACATTAAAGATTTTGCTCGTTTAAGATTAGGAAATAACCAATTCCTTTGGACATGAATGTCCCTTAAAACTTAATAGAGTTATCTCTACTTTTCATTTTGGGATTATCCTTTTTATGCCTTTTTAGACAGAATTGAATATAAACTCACCATATGGGAAACATAAAATCTAAAAATAAACTGAATTAATACTTTTAGAGTGACAATATGGGAAGACAAAGTATCAGCTAATAATCCAGCACTAAAATTTTGATTGTCAAAGAGTTAATATGTTAAAATTAGAGGATTATTTCTTTTTTTATTAGTTGTTCAAAACATTACATAGCTCTTGACATATCATATTTCATACATTTGATTCAAGTGGGTTATGAATTCCCATTTTTCCCAGTATACAGATTGTAGAATCACATTGGTTACACATGCACGTTTTAACATACTGCCATACTATTGCCTGTTGTATTCTGCTGTTTCTTGATGCTTGTAAAAATACATGGATTTTGAGTTTAAGACCACATAGCTTCTGCCAGGAAATAATTTCTAAAATACACTGAAATGAAGATGTAACATTAATCAAATTACAAGTGATATTTATAACAGTTTTTCATTGAAAGCAGGCATTACAAACTGCTGATGTTTGTCAGAAGTATAAGACATTTATGGCTGAAACTGATATAAGAGTATTGAATGTTTATCCTTCTAAAATAATGCAATTGATCCCCCCAAATCTTCAATAACAAATGAATGTATATGTGTGTGAGTATATCAATATGGATAGATCACAAATATTTTAAAATATTTGGTGATGGATAAAATTATATAATGCATTATTATATAGCATTATGAGATCTACATAACCAAAGCATGTATTATATGTGTGATGTATACATGTATTACATGTAAAACATATATAATAACTGAAGCAATTTGTTCATGAGATCTCTAACTCCTTGTGTTAATGCAGAAGGTAAAATCATATTATGAAAACTTTCATCAGTGGACTAATACATTTGATGGATTAATAATTTAAAACATTAGTGTACTGAGTAATAACTGTAGGCAGGTAGGTATAGTAAGAGGAAGTTGGTCATTGGGGGTATGCCTTGGTGGTTTGTATTTTGTCCTTGGTGTCTCTGTCTCTCTGCTTTCTTGGTTCCCTGAGTTGAGCCACTTTCCTCTCTCCTACACTTTTGCCAGGATATTCTGCCTCAGCTTGGGTCCAGAGTGATGGAATCCAATGACCATAGACTGAATCTCTGAATTCCTGTGCCCCAAATAAATATTTCCTCCTCTGAGCTGTTCTTGTCAGATATTTTGGTTAAATTGAGGCAAAGCTGACTTTCAAAATAACATAATACATATATACACAGCATAGACAATTTTTTTCTGAAAAATTTTGAGATCTGGTAACAGATCTCAAAAATAAACATATACATGTTTCTGTACATGTCTGCCTTGTGAATTTGTTCATAAGATTTATAGTACAGCATTTTGTTATTTTTGTATACTTAGAATAGTCTTTTATTTTGTGCTTTAGTCCTTCAGAATAATTATTGACAAGTCCAACTTACTACCTGAAATTCTATTAAAAGTGCTGTTTTATGATTGAAATATTTTATTTTTATAGTTAAATATGCATATGTTCTGGATATTATTTTTTTAAGTAGTTGTATGTCATTAAATACACTGTGTGTTCTATGTAAAAAGAAAATGTCTGATTTCTGTGTAAAAAGACAGAGACCTACCTAGGATTTGTGTCTTGGTAGCCCTTTAATAGTTGTGATGACCTTTGTGCATTTTGATACCCATGGCTAGCTTTCATGTATATATTAATATATATGTTCATATACTATCAGAATTTCTGTGCTTTTTTGAGCCTTGGTTGGACACTCACTGCCTTATCCTGAAATCACACATCAGAGTTCTGACATCATAGCCTTAGGATGCCTTTTCACAACATTCTAGTCTCATGATCAATGTTGGATATTTTCATCTTCCTTTCTCCTCAATTGTTGAAGTTTCCATATAGTTTTCCTTCTGTGTTTGGTTAGCATGGTAAAATCCATTGAATGAGAGTTATTTTGTATTTATTTTTTTTAAATTTTTTATTGTTGGCTGTTCAAAACATTACATAGTTCTTGATATATCATATTTCACAATTTGATTCAAGTGGGTTATGAGCTCCCATTTTTACCCCATATACAGATTGCAGAATCACATCAGTTACACATCCATTGATTTACATATTGCCATACTAGTGTCTGTTGTATTCTGCTGCCTTTCCTATCCTCTACTATCCCCCCTCCCCTCCCGTCCCCTCCCCTCTTCTCTCTCTGCCCCCTCTACTGACATTCGTTTGTCCCCCTTGTATTATTTTTCCCCTTCCCCTCACTTCCTCTTGTATGTACTTTTGTATAACTCTGAGGGTCTCCTTCCATTTCCATGCATTTTCCCTTCTCTCTCCCTTTCCCTCCCACCTCTCATCCCTGTTTAATGTTAATCTTCTTCTCATGCTCTTCGACCCTACTCTGTTCTTAGTTACTCTCCTTATATCAAAGAAGACATTTGGCATTTGTTTTTTAGGGATTGGCTAGCTTCACTTAGCATAATCTGCTCTAATGCCATCCATTTCCCTGTAAATTCTATGATTTTGTCATTTTTTAATGCAGAGTAATACTCCATTGTGTATAAATGCCACATTTTTTTTATCCATTCGTCCATTGAAGGGCATCTAGGTTGGTTCCACAGTCTAGCTATTGTGAATTGTGCTGCTATGAACATCGATGTAGCAGTGTCCCTGTAGCATGCTCTTTTTAGGTCTTTAGGGAATAGACCGAGAAGGGGAATAGCTGGGTCAAATGGTGGTTCCATTCCCAGCTTTCCAAGAAATCTCCATACTGCTTTCCAAATTGGCTGCACCAATTTGCAGTCCCACCAGCAATGTACAAGTGTACCCTTTTCCCCACATCCTCGCCAGCACTTGTTGTTGTTTGACTTCATAATGGCTGCCAATCTAACTGGAGTGAGATGGTATCTTAGGGTGGTTTTGATTTGTATTTCTCTGACTGCTAGAGAGGGTGAGCATTTTTTCATGTACTTGTTGATTGATTGTATGTCCTCCTCTGAGAAGTGTCTGTTCAGGTCCTTGGCCCATTTGTTGATTGGGTTGTTTGTTCTCTTATTGTCTAATTTTTTGAGTTCTTTGTATACTCTGGATATTAGGGCTCTATCTGAAGTGTGAGGAGTAAAGATTTGTTCCCAGGATGTAGGCTCTCTATTTACCTCTCTTATTGTATCTTTTGCTGAGAAAAAACTTTTTAGTTTGAGTAAGTCCCATTTGTTGATTCTAGTTATTAACTTTTGTGCTATGGGTGTCCTATTGAGGAATTTGGAGCCCGACCCCACAGTATGTAGATCGTAGCCAACTTTTTCTTCTATCAGACGGCGTGTCTCTGATTTGATATCAAGCTCCTTGATCCATTTTGAATTCACTTTTGTGCATGGCGAGAGAAAGGGATTCAGTTTCATTTTGTTGCATATGGGTTTCCAGTTTTCCCAGCACCATTTGTTGAAGATGCTATCCTTCCTCCACTGCATGCTTTTAGACCCTTTATCAAATATAAGATAGTTGTAGTTTTGTGGATTGGTTTCTGTGTCCTCTATTCTGTACCATTGGTCCACCCGCCTGTTCTGGTACCAGTACCATGCTGTTTTTGTTACTATTGCTCTGTAGTATAGTTTGAAGTCTGGTATCGCTATACCGCCGGATTCACACTTCCTGCTTAGCATTGTTTTTGCTATTCTGGGTCTTTTATTTTTCCATATGAATTTCATGATTGCTTTCTCTATTTCTACAAGAAATGCCGTTGGGATTTTGATTGGCATTGCATTAAACCTATAGAGAACTTTTGGTAATATCGCCATTTTGATGATGTTAGTTCTGCCTATCCATGAACAGGGTATATTTTTCCATCTTCTAAGATCTTCTTCTATTTCTCTCTTTAGGGTTCTGTAGTTTTCATTGTATAAGTCTTTCACCTCTTTTGTTAGGTTGATTCCCAAGTATTTTATTTTTTTTGAAGATATTGTGAATGGAGTGGTTGTCCTCATTTCCATTTCAGAGGATTTGTCACTGATATACAGGAATGCCTTTGATTTATGCGTGTTGATTTTATATCCTGCCACTTTGCTGAATTCATTTATTAGCTCTAATAGTTTCTTTGTAGACCCTTTTGGATCTGCTAGGTATAGAATCATGTCATCTGCAAATAGTGATAATTTAAGTTCTTCTTTTCCTATTTTTATGCCTTTAATTTCTTTCGTCTGTCTAATTGCTCTGGCCAGTGTTTCGAGAACTATGTTGAACAGAAGTGGTGAGAGAGGACATCCCTGTCTTGTTCCAGATTTTAGAGGGAATGCCTTCAATTTTTCTCCATTCAGAATGATGCTAGCCTGAGGCTTAGCATAGATTGCTTTTACAATATTGAGGTATGTTCCTGTTATCCCTAGTTTTTCTAGAGTTTTGAACATAAAGGGATGCTGTACTTTGTCGAATGCTTTTTCCGCATCTATCGAGATGATCATATGGTTCTTATTTTTAAGTCTATTGATGTGGTGAATAACATTTATTGATTTCCGTATATTGAACCAGCCTTGCATCCCAGGGATGAATCCTACTTGATCATGGTGCACAATTTTTTTGATATGTTTTTGTATCCGATTCGCCAGAATTTTATTGAGGATTTTTGCATCTAGGTTCATTAGAGATATTGGTCTGTAGTTTTCTTTCTTTGAAGTGTCTTTGTCTGGTTTAGGTATCAGGGTGATGTTGGCCTCGTTCTGCTCATGGTTTCTTAACAGTCTTGCTGAGCTGTCTATGTTCTTTTCAAGTTGAAATACTTTATCTTCATTGTCTGATGTTCTGTCTTCTGAGTGTTCTACTCTGCTGGTAGTATTCTCAATTGAGTTTTTAAGTTGGCTTATTGCTTCCTGCATTTCTAGGATTTCTGTTTGTTTGTTTTTTATAACCTCTATTTCCCTGTATAGTTGATCTTTTGCTTCTTGGATTTGTTTATGTAATTCATTGTTGAAGTGATCTTTCATTGTCTGATTTTGCTGTCTGATGTCTTCCTTGAGACTCCAGATCATCTGAAGCATGTATATCCTGAATTCTTTATCTGACATTCCATCTGCTGCAGCTATTACCTCTTCTAACGTTGAGTTGACCTGCAATGCTTGTGGTCCTTTCTTTCCTTGTCTCTTCATACTGTTCGCGTTCCTTTCTACTTGGTGAAACTGTTGTGCTATTGAATTTTCCCCCTATATATTTATATTGGTCTTGTATAGTTGCAAAGTCTCCCTCGCAGGCGCGGGCGGCGGCTCTGCCCCTCCTCCAATTGGGGCAATGTGCCTACCACGCCGGCAGGCCGCTGGGCCTGCTCTGCTGGTCGGTAGCAGGTCTGCCGACCTTGCAGGCGCGGGCGGCGGCTCTGTCCCTCTGCGGGCCGCTAGGCTTGTTCTGTCGGTGGTCGCAGTTCTGCCTACTTTGCAGGTGCAGGCAGCGGCACTGCCCCTCTGCAGGCCTCTGGGGCTGTACTGCCAGTGGATCGCAGGTCCGCCTACCTTGCAGGCGCGGGGGGGGGGGGCGGCTCTACCCTTCCTCAGGCCACTGGGCCTGTTCTGTCTCTCGGTTGCAGGTCTGACCTGTTCTGATGGTGGTCACAGTTCCGTCTACCTTGCAGGCGCGGGGGGGAGGGGGCGGCTCTGCCTCTCAGCAGGCTGCTGCTCCTCTTCTGCCGGTGGGTCGCAGGCCCGCCTACCTTGCAGGAGTGATTGGAAGCTCTGCCCCTCCATGGGCCACTGGGCCTTTTCTGTCAGTGGTCACAGTTCCACCTACCTGGCAGGCGCGGGGGGTGGGGGGCGGCTCTGCCCCTCAGCAGGCCGCTGGGCCTGCTCTGTGCGTGGTCACAGTTCCCTCTACCTTGCCGGTGCAGGGGGAGGGGGCAGCTCAGCCTCTCAGCAGGCCGCTTCTCCTCTTCTGCTGGTGGGTCGCAGGCCCGCCTACCTTGCAGGAGTGATTGGAAGCTCTGTCCCGCCGCGGGCCACTGAGCCTTTTCTGTCGGTGGTCACCGTTCCACCTACCTGGCAGGCGCTGGGGGTGGGGGGCGGCTCTGCCCCTCAGCAGGCCGCTGGGCCTGCTCTGTGCGTGGTCACAGTTCCCTCTACCTTGCCGGCGCAGGGGGAGGGGGCGGCTCTTATTTTGTATTTCTTTTTAAATTGACAAAAATTGTATATATGCTTGAGGTTAAATAAATTTTAAATATGAAATTAACCTTATTATCTTGGGGTAAGTCTTACTTGGTCATGATATTGATAAACACACACACACATACACACACGCACACAGAGTTCACATTTATTATGTTTGTTTGAATAAAATTTTCTTATGTACATTTATGAAAGTTATTAGTATATATTTTTATAACATCAACTATTGATTATGAGGATTAAGTTATCATCTTAAATAAGTTTAGAGTATATACCTTTTCTTATATTTTCTGGGTGGGGGGATGCTGAGTTTTGGTGCATATTTCCCTAAAACACTGGATAAAACTCACCAGAAACCTATCTGGATTTGGAATTTGTGTTTGCATTTAATTTTTTAAATATAAGATGAGTTATTTGAATTTATTTCAAACTGTCTGGTTTAGAAAAATTATTATTGCAAAATACATACAGTGTAAAGTCTTCTGTATTACAGTTTTGAAGTAGTGTGTTCACAGTGTTCTGCAACAGTCACTTCCCAGGTCCACAGTATTTCCAGCCTCCTAAAAGGAATCCCACACCCATCATCCGCTCTCCATCAGACACTCTACCAGCCCCGGACAGCCTTGCACTTGCCTTACTGTAGTCTGTCCAGACTCTGACAACATTGATTCTCATCTTTTGATGTTTATTTGAAGGATCAAACCCGCAAAGACATTTTCCCATAACTATGTCCTGACTTTATTTCTCATCTTTCTGGAGTCATTAAAATTCAGAAAAATTTTAATTTGAATTGTTTTATTAATCTTTAAACTAAATACATAAGTAACCATTAATTATTGCAAATGAAACTGAATTTCTGTGATGTTGGGACTTGTCTGCAAGGGTAAAGGAAAAGAAAAGGGGATAATGTTTATCAGTTATTGTCACAGAGTACACTGAGAGATTGTCATTGTTCTCAGTGGCCAAGTGCCCATGAGTTCAATCCCCAGTAGCAAAAAAGGGGGGGGGGGAGAAAATTGTCATTGTTTTGGTATTTATTCAAAACTTAGATTTCAAATGGAATTCAAACTCAGAATTTCCATCTTATTGTAGCACAGCTTAGTCCTTAATAATAAATCACATTTATATAATCCCTCAATTTTTACTGTATTTTATATAATCTTCATTTTTACAAATAAGAAATGAATACACACATTATTAGGTAAATAGGTCTAGTGATTCTGCAATTTGTATTTGGGGTAAAAATGGGAGTTCATAACCCACTTGAGTCAAATGTATGAAAGATGATATATCATGAGCTTTGTAATGTTTTGAACAACCAATAAAAAAAAAAAAAAAAAAAAGAGTACGATGAACACTGGGTGAGGCCAAAGCTTAAAAGTACACTTTCTGATGTCCCAACAAGTTCAATTTTACTCTATTTTCATGACTTATAGGGTGTTTGTGAGAAACTTGCACATGCACACACACCAACAACAATACAACTGTGCAAAGAACCTTCTTGTGCACTTAGGTAATCAACAGACTGATGAAGATGTGAGACTTTTGAGAAGACTTAAAAGCAGTCTATGTTATGTTGTGCATGCTCCCTTCATTCCATATATCATGATTCAGAAGAGCCCAAATGGCTTAATGTGCTCCAAAGCAATGACTTTATATTTTTGAAACTATTCCACTAACACTGCTGACAAGTTAACTAAAATTTCTACCCTTTATGACAATGAGACAATCTGCTCAAGTGTTGTGTATACAAGTACAGTAATAATTAATTATTCTTGAGCTTTTCAAAGAAAGCAGCATATGCCACCAAATATTGAATTATTTCTAAGAAAAAAAATATTACTTGAATTATACATGTATACATGCCTGGTAGTCTTTGTAGTGTATTCATTTTTAAGCCAAATAAAAACAACTTTTGATTTTCAGTTTGATACTGAAGCAGTAATGCCTCAGCCAGTAAAAGTGTCATCTTTGTGGTGGGTAATGTAGTGATGTACATGAAATGTAATAGAGAAAAGATGTTTCTTGGGATTTTCATTATAAATATTGTATAACTGTTGACCTCTACCCAGCCCCTTGGAGATTTAGGTGTCTGTTTGAATATCCTAGACAGATTTTGTCATATCACTATATTCTCACATATGCCTTTTGAAATTGTGCTCTTAAAAATGACACCATTTATGAGAGTCATAAAGAATATGATTTCTCCAGAGTTTTAGGTGATTCTCATGAAATATAGGAAAGCATGCCATATTAAATATACCAGCACTGGAACTTTCCTCCAGGCAGTGAGATAAGAGAATTAAGAAGTATTTAAGCATCAAATCAACTAGCCCTCTAAGTACTTCCTAAACGTACAATAAAAGAATAAATAATATGGAGATTTTATCATCTGGCTTTTATTCAAGTGATTTTTTTCTAAGTCATTTTAAAATATTTCCCTAATACTTCATTATTTAGTGAAATTTAAAAATGGGTTATATTTTGAAACTAGTCTTCTTTCTCCCCTCATTCTATTTTCTTTTCTTTTGCTCTTATGTTAAGCTTATTAATGCCTTAATAAGTAGAACAATGAAAAATACTTTAGAATCTTTTAAACTAGAATGCTACTTAATTATTATGATTTGGATTCATTCAGATGGACAAAGTTTTCTTCTCAAATGATGTCAGCCCTAATGGAGCTAGCTGTAGAGCCAACAGGGCAATAACCAGTTATATTCGTGAGGTATTTGCAATATATTTTCTAACATCTAGTATTTATTTTCTTTCCTAATTTCTTATTCTAATTCCTGGGCATTCCAGTGAATCTTGTGAGGCACCCAACCTCCTCATAATAAATTTATTTTTAATTTAATCATTGTATTAGAACTAAGAAACCTGACTGGTCAGAATATTTTATTACATGTGAAGTTCAGTGAACTGAGTACAATTCAGAAATGGGCTGTTGGTCCAATTGGGGCTGAAGGCATTTACAAACCAGCTGAAAGTGGTAGAAGAAAGACATGAAGGTCAAATGCTGGAGGATTATGCTTGTGGTATATAATAGCAAGACATTATCACTGGGAGTTACCCTAATAAATTTTTCTTTGAAGAACAAGCTTTGAGGATCCATCAAGAATTATATGGCTGAGGGATAAGGTGATTGAATATCCATAAACATAAAGGATAATATATTTAAATTCCTAGAATTCTTAGTTAAAGAACAGGAGAAACCGTAGGGGATCTCTACAACTGTTCTAAAGCAATCTATCTGTAAATATTCACAGAGCTAAAATATTATATGCAACTACTGGTGCTAATTTATGCCTCAAGGATGCTAACATACAATTTTCAGCTTCATCAAGTTTCATGAAATAAAGTATTTATCAGGTGGAGATTATGAAAATTTTAAAATTGATACTTTTGGAGTTTTGGAGTATTCCAGCTCCAAAGTGAATTTTTTTTGTAGATGGATACAACACATACCTTTATTTATTTATTTTTTTATGTGATGCTGAGCCCGTGCTAGGCGAGCTCTCTACCGCTGAGCCACAATCCCAGCCCACAGTGAGATCTTCTTGACAATCAAAGAAGTCCCTACTTCATTGAGTGATAACTGTTCTTGCCTTGTTTGAATATTACTACTCAAATTGGTTCCTTGAAACCAAAAATTGGTTACCAAACTGAAATCTCCCCCATTGCCCATTCTTAGAAGAAACACAGATCAAATTTGGAATAACAAAGTATCCTGGGAGGCAATTACAAATTCAAACCTTGAAGAAGTACTCCATTCAGAGAAATTCAGGGACTTTCTGAGTCAAATTCCCAGGAATCTAAGAAGTATATGTGACTGAATAGAAGAGAGAAGTAGTAAATTCAGGTTGGGTTTCAACTAAAATTAATTAAATCTAGATTTCTAATTTGGAATTTTCAGAAGCTCTACATGCAAGAACCTCTGGATACCACCAAGATTTCTTGAAGTCTCTTCTGAAATCCATTAGTAAGGGGAGAACCAGCCTCTTTGGTTGGATATTTCAATTATTTTTTGCATGTTTTGGCTGATTAAGTGATGGAACTGCATTTTCATGGACTCTACCATTTCAATGGTGATAAGAGGTATTTTTCATCAGAGGCCACATGACATGTTTTTGTTCTTTCCAATGGACCAGTCAGTGGCAATAACAACAACAACAACAACAAAAAACCAAAAAACAAAATAACAAAAAAACAAAACAACAATATTAATGATGTGGATTCCAAGGAGAAATTCAAATGCTAACACAGGAATGAAAAAATAATGGGGAGAATCTGGACTATCCACTGGTACCCCTGCTTCCTCCATTGAACTCAATATAACAAGCCAATGAAAAAGCTTGAGACCATACTGAAGCATCAATTGTAAAGTCTTACTACTGTCCAAGCATAGACACCAGTTTAGATACTAAATAAAGACAGAAGGACATAGAAGTAAAGGAGAGTGGTAGAAGAAAGACATGAAGGTCAGCAAAAGCTTATGACCCATTTCAGAGACAGAAATTAAAATTTCTCTATTATTTTTCTTTGTGATGTGACAGTTACTATATATGATTATATTTTCCTCTTTCTTTCTTTGAACATGTAACTATTTTAGGGGAATAAAAATTATTTTTTTCACACATTTATTTGCTAAAAATGGCTGGGCCCCTATAACATATGATTGAGAGAAAAAACAAACACAAGTATGTGATAAAATTTGTATGTGACAAAGGAATCTTTTGAAACGAAAACACACACACACACACACACACAAAGGTAAATCTGTATTTTTTTCATGTTAGTTTTGATAGAGAAGTGGATAGTTGTGAAGAAGTTTGAATGAATAAAGAAGTACCATGTAATGGCAGTAAGCTGAAGGTGACTTACGAAGGCCAGTAGGTTCCTTTCTTCCAGGTACAGCAAGGGCACACTGACACAGAAGATCTGCTGCCCTCCCTTAAGAGAGAAGGATGAGAAGGCCAGAGAGGGAACTTTCCAGGTTAAACGACCTGCCTCAGGGGAGAACTTTGAGGGGAAGATGAAAGGAGTCTTCTTGTGCTCAGATGCCAGAGTATGGATGCCATTAGAGTAGATGGATTTGGTGGTGGTGAGTAACCAACATTTAATGCATGGGTTGCTGAGATTTATTGTAAGAGAAAATGAATGAATGGTTACCACTCAGAGACTTGGCTGGGAGTTCTAATTACTAAATGATAAAACATTGAGCTCTCTCAGAGGAAAAAAAAATATTGTCAATTGTCTAAGGAAATTGTGAACTATATTAGTTTAGCTATTTATATTAAGAGCCATGTCTATGGAAAGAAAGATGTGTGTTAATGTTTGTAGCTAATGTGGGTTGATTAGATAGTCATAATTTTTGGCTGCTTAGTATCTGAATCCCCTGTTTAGAGACCATGACCTATGGAGAGTACTGGAAAACACCGCCATTTTAATCAAATTATAAAAGCAAGATACATTTGGTTTTTGTATTTAGGAATTAGGTAGCTGAAGATACCTATACTTAATAGGGTTTACCATATTCCAGCCACTATTCTAGACACAAATATAGCATAACCATGGGAACTTATTAGAAGTCAATGTGAATAAAAAATATAGAACAAAATATATGAACTCCCAACACTAAACATGAAGAAAAATACATAAATATCAAATTAATCTTTAAGCAGGAAAAATGGCTACTTGATATTAGTAACATGTAGAGGATGAAGGTGTGGAACAGTTAGCATAGATACAGTTTTTGGTTAATAGTCCAAAGAAAAACTTTCAAAATCAGAAAATGAAGTCTGATATCCTATGGGTCCATAGAGAAGTAGTGAAGATTTTCAAGGAGACAGGAACATTTCCTCTGGCTGCCGAGTACTTAGCTCTTTGAAGTGAAGATATTAAGCAGATGAAGGATGGATTGTAAGGCTACATACAATGTTTGGCAAGGAAGTAGGTCATAAGAACCAAAGTGCACAGTGAAGGGTATAAAACGTACTCTACAGGAAGGAAAGTCCCTGTGGAGGGGAAATTAAGGGGATTCACAGGAGTAGGAGGAAGTGCAGAAGCTGAGATCAGTTAAAGAAATAATCTAAAATTTTTGAAATAACTCAAAGTCTGTGGATGATAGGGATTTAGATGGAAATTCTAAAGGCAGACCATTGCACGTTCTTCCCTCCACATCCATGGATTCTAAACTTGTGGATTCAACCAACTGCTGATCAAAAATATTCAGAAAAACAATGCACCTGTAACTGAACATGTACAGATTTTTTTTTTGTCATTATGCCCTAAACAATATAATAGAACCACTGTAACCCAATATTCACATGTTGTGAATAATCTAGAGAGATTTTGGTATAGGAGGAAGTACATAGAATATATGCAAATTCTATACCATGTTACATAAGTCTTGAGCATCCACAGATTTTGGTATCTGCAGAGGGTTCCACAACCAAACCCCCATCCACCATCCTCCAATGATCCTGAGAAACAATGGTAAAGTAAAGAATTTAGTTAGTCTTCCTCCTGGAACTCTTGGAAGTCAAACTCTAGATGACCAGAGGAAAAAACAAGAAAAAGACTGGATTTTATTCCCAGGTCCTAGGAAATAGCCTCTAAGTCCTTCAGATTTGCTGACTGATAATGTCTTTGTTATTCCTATTGGGCACTGAGAGTTCATACTAATTAGGTGACTCATAATGGACCCTGAGACACTTTATGCTAAGGAGATATTTCAGTATGGAGGCTGGACAAATGAAAATATGTCTTTGTGAAGATTTGCATACACCTGTAGAAAATGTTTGTGGTTTGAACAGAAGATGTGTGGATCTATGTGATTAGAACTTAAAGAAATTCTGCTTACCCAGAAAGAATAAAAAAAAATCAAAGTATATTTTGTAATTGTAACTTTTCTCATTAAAGTTGAAATTTGAATAGCTTTGTAACTGAATTCAATAATTAAGTACCTTAATCTGTTAATAATGAAATATAGCAAATTTGTAAGTTATTACAAACTATCAATATCAATATTTACCTCAAAACATAGTAAGTATTGACTCTTTAAAAAGACAAGGTTTGAAAACCATAATGTCAACAGGAATATGATTCCTACTTTTGTACTAATGTTCCTTTAAAACAGTTCATTGCTTATATCTTAATCCCTAATCATAGAAAACCTCTAAATCCATTAGAAGGGAAGCATTGCCAAACATATCATAGTTTTCTTATTTAGCTATTAACAAATATATATGTGTGTGTGTATATATATATATATGTGTGTGTGTGTGTGTGTGTATATATATACATATACACACACACACATATATATGTACACACACATATATATACACACACATATATACATATATAATGATGTTATTTATCATTTATGTACTATTGATTCAGTTTCTAAGTACATTTAACTCGTACTATTATATGCTCATAGAAACTAATTTTAAAAATTCTGTTAATTCCATATTTTATCAAAAGCAAAAAAGAAAAAAAGGCAACATCTCAAAGGATGTTAACATAAGCCATTGATAGAAAAGACAAAAAAATTAAAAATGTACTTTTACTTTGTTTCTTCTCACTCTAACTTTTTATAGTAACATTTGACATTCAATTAGCTCTTTTTTCTAAGTTATCCAGTTGGTTCACAGTTTGCTCATATAGAAGAACAACTCTGCCCCCAATATAAAAGAAGGAAAATCCTTGGGGGCAGTAGAGAAGATGGCTAGGATCTCTTATAATGTTGAAACCCTAGAGCTCCCAAACCCAGAGGCTTCCCACTATCAGTTTAGACAGTTCAGAGGAGGGTTTATGTTTCCATGCTTCCTTTGAAAAATCTCATCAGATGCCTGCAGAAACTCTTCTCTCATTTGCAGAATCCTGTTTAATGCTCACAATCTGCCCTCTGGATGTCTACACTCGCCATGCCCTTCACAGGAATGAAGAAACATCTGAACAGGGAGTCCAGGAAGCTTGCTCAGAAATGCAAGCTTTGGGTGTCTATCACCATCCTGCCCAGTTGCAGAGCCTGCTGTGTCTGTCACTGCCTCAGCCTGTCTTCCTGATGTTCTGCTCTGCTCACTTTCCCTTCATCTCATCGTACATGGCTCAGCTACTATTCAAGTTTAAACAATATAGTATATTGTGCAAAAAGTTTATTTCAGCCAAATTTATCTCTGGGACAAAGATATAACACTTGACATAGAGACTAGTATTGGATCATTGGGGGATGGGGTGGCATTTCTTCTCACCCCCTAAAAGAAACCCATTTCAGCTACTATGCAAAATGATTACAAATGGAAAATGGAACTACTCACATATTTTTTAAAATTGTGTGTTTTAGAAATATTTGCTATCTAATGATATGCCCCTATGTTTTACCAAAGTTGAGAACTTTCTGAAAGCTATGTTTTTATTTACTTTAAATGGGGAAAGATCAAATTGAATACTACAAAGTGGATGTTTCTATAATAAACTATATGTGTTCTTGTTTATGTTGCTATAATGATAAAATAAAAGATTTAGAAATAAGATAGTAATACATATACTTACATTCATGGCTGAATTAAGAAGAGATAAGAACAAAGGCTTCCTGCTACTTTGATTATCAAGAATAATATAGAATAGTGTTTGCCAAAGCTGTCTTCAAAGATGGATGCCTTGTATCTGAATCTGTGATGCATGGAATTCCATCTAATTGATTACACAGCCCCACTCAACAATCTTATTCACAAAGATTAATGGGTCACTGAAGCCCTGAGAAGAATTAGCTGCTGAACAAAACATCACCTGATTCAATTCAACTTCTTTCCAGAAATATGGCCTGGGTATTGCAATTGGTCATTAAGAGCAACTGGATGCTTGACAGAGTTTGGCTGCAGCATCCTGTACAAAAGGTTGAGCTGAAATCAGATACTACAGAGACTGCAAGCTGGAAAAACTACAGGTGCAATTTTATTATCTGTATAGTACACAACACATCATAAAGATTTATTTTGATGCTGCATATGACCTACATTGATTAGGATAACTATAGTTTTAGATATGTATAGCCTTAGAATACCCGGACTGATGCCGTTTTTGAAATGGGTTGTGAACACCTGGATTAACATAGTTTGGAGGTACTCAAGGGTTCTAATGAGTTTAGTACACATGATGGGAATCTTTCCCAGGCTGCCATAGGAGGTTTTATTTACATTTTCTATAAATACTTCAGTGAGCTCAAGTAGGAAGCATCATGTCAGGAAAAGTTAGAACTATTAAGTAAATCAATGGGAATCAACCTTGTTTAAGTTTTCATAAAAGTTGATATCAGAGCAAAGAGTTTCTCAACTGGTGGAAATTTTAGAGCATAAATGAATTATTCTTCTGTGGGTTTTTATTTGAATGACTAAGTTAAATAATATACAGTGCAAGGAAGTTTAAAATGACTGCATTAGCCACAAACCAGAGAATTTGTCTCTACAAATTCATAAATATATCATGGACTTTGGCACACAGCTTTTATAGTCAAAGCTAATAGTAAATATAAACCTAAAACTTGTCTCTCCATTATAGGGAAACTTGTTATATTTAAAAATTAATTTATAATTGTCTTGGATCCCATGCACATGATGAATTTTACAGGCCTAAGTTCAGGCTGGCTGGACTGCATGAGGCATTAGTAAGAGAATTCTTTCATAAGTTGACCAGCATGAGATCATCTTCCATTTCCAATACAGTTAAAAGACTTTTCCATTTTTTGTAGTGGAACCTCATTCAAAACATCTATTATTTTAAAGTAATATTCTCCACATTTTTAAAACATTTGACCTCTTTTGCATACAAAACAATAATTTTTGTAAAATCAGTGACATAAATTTTAAAATGCTATTTAATTGATAAAAATGATTTTATAAATTAGGTTAAGTTCAATCATAATAAAGTGATTTTGACCAAGAATTTTGATTACTAATATACATTTAGTTTTTTAAAACAGTGTCTCCCTCAGTTGCCCAGGCTGGCCCTGAACTTGTGATCCTTCTGCCTCAGTCTTCTGAGTTAGTGGGATTATAGTGATGTGCCACTGTGCCCAACTTGATTATTAATTTGATGATTTAAGAGGATGAATATATTTGATGACTCACTTTCAGATGAATGGTGATTTCTCTTTAAAAGTCAGCACACAATTTATTTAATTATATTATGCACCATTGAGAAAAGTCTGGCAATCTGTTATGAATAGTAACCATTTTTCAAGTGATTGTGTTTTAATCTCAAAATACCCTGGAATAAAACTAACATATATCTTCAGACAAGTGGTGGAAATTGTTTTTCAAATATGAATTACTGGCATCAGCTAATTACTATTACTTTAAAATCAGAAATACTGATAGGCTTCTGTTACTATTGCTACTAGTAGTTTTACTAGTGATATTATCATAATCAATAGCAAGAACAGCAGATGTTGAAATACCTATGAATAGTGATTTTTTGCTAAAGTTCTTCAAGTTTCTGTGTTTAATTCACATTTGTTCACATTTGTAGAAAGTCTGTCCTTCAGCCTACAGAATTGTTTAATAGAGATTTTTCATCTTGCAGAGATAAATCCCAGAATTACCCTTCCAAGAGAAGGTTTGAATAAAAACCTGGTTGTCAAATTCAACAATAACAACAACAATAAATAAAACATGCAGGATGACAAATTTTAGAAAACAACAACAACAACTTCTTTTTAGTATAAGTATGTTCCAAATAGCATACAGACCTATTTGTTCTAAAATATTATTCACTATTAACATGAAATTCAATTTAATTTGGAGTCCTATGGTTTATCAAACAAACCTAGACAAATAGGGAACAAATTGTTCCCAATAATAAGATAATTAAGGCTTCACTAAAAATGCATGGCAGCATCCATGCAAAGTGACTTTTTCTCTATTTCTATATAGTTCTACAGAAATATGCTATTCTTCATCTTATGGATAGATAGCTCTAGGAATGAAATCTCTGACCTAAAAAAAAAAAAAAAAAAAAAAAAAGAAAGAAAGAAATTCAACAGTGCAGTGGATGGGCACTAAGGGACAGGAGAAGAAGGTTGCCCCCAGTGACAGCACCAGCCCAGGAGCCTCTTACCAGCCCTCAGGAACCTGCTACAGCCTTGCACTGTTGGGAGTGGGGTGCAGAGCTTTGCCCTGTCCAGTGGGTAGGAGGAAGAGGAGCCTGGAGAAACACTGGCCCAGGAGGAGGCCTGGGAACAGCTGGGACTGAAGTGCAGCTACACATTCCCCAGGCCCATCAGCGTGTTCATGCAGGGCCTTGGAGAGAGTTCGAAAATTTATGGAAAAGTTCGGAAGGCAGGCACTGCCATGCTATTCCACTTTAGCGATGTGAGATTGGAATGCACAGGCTTACTAATGTTTGGTGGCTTTCCTATTATCTCCACCCTCAAAGCCACCTTCACTGGACCCTCTTTCCCAGGTCATTGAATTGCCTCAGACTACTCAGCCTCCTTTTTTCTCTTTGTGAGGACTCCTGTTATTTCCCATGGACTGTGTGACACATCCAGGGTAATTACCTTAGGCCCACCTGGGTACTCCAGAACAGGCTTTCTATTTCAAGATTCTTAAATTCATTGCACTGAAAAAAATGTTTACTTTACAAGAGGCTGTATTCACAGATCTGGAGATTAGAATGTGGGCATTGTTCTGCCCACACCACTTTCATATAGATAAGGATTTAAATCAATTCCCCAAAGGTCAAGCTTGCACTCAGATATTTGATTGGTAAATTTATGGTCACCCTCAAACCCTCTTAATATAGGGCAGTATTGCATCACTTTATCATTGCATTTATTAATTCCAATTTACAGAGTAAAAATCTGAGGTTTCCAGGGTGAGTCAACTTAATAAAAAGTTATATAGCTAGTAAGTAGTCAGGCTACCCTTGGGATCTCAACTGTATTCCTAATCTCTATTGCCTCCAAGTAATATAAATATGGGACACAGAATACACAAATTCATAACTAATAAAATTATACTAAAACCAATTTTATAGTAATCAAATATGCCAAAATAAACTTATTTTTTTCATGAGTGGCCATTAAACAAAAACAGTGCACAAAAATGTGTCTGAGATTGCCTAGTATTTAATTAAAACCAACTCCAAGAAATATAAATTTCTCAGAGAACAGTGACAATCATTAATACAAATGGCTTTGTGTGCTGATTTCCTTGATTACTCATATGTATCCAGGTCATTATGCATAGCTTTGGGAGGAAAGTTACAATTTTTCTTTATTTACTCTGACTACACTGCCAATCAAATTCCTGAAAATGATTATGCTGTAGTTAGTTTGGGGAAATCAATTATTTCACTGATCAACTTCTAATAAGGTTTCTGTATCTGAACTGAGTATGTGGATTCCTATTTTTTAAGACAATCATTAACTTTTAAAGACACTGAAACATTTTTTTTTTCCTATTTACTTATCTGCCTGAACTTTCTAGAGACCATACCATGGAAATGGAGAGAAAGAACCAAAATAACTACAAAGTAATCATTGACTATAATGTCAGATCAAGTAGATTTGAATGTGAAATAATCATTGACTATGATGGCACATAAATATAGATTTGAAACCAGACCATAGAATTTATTAACTAAAAGAACTTGAACACACCATTTAACATCATTAATCCTCAACTTTATTATACACAAAGTGATATTTAAAAGATGAACATTTATAACATCATACTTGTCACATAGTAATAAACACAATGACTAATCTCTAGTTATTATTTATTATTTTTCTTCTCATATTTCAGTACTTTATCTATATCAACTTATTTACAAATAATTCAAGATGGATAATATTATCATCCCCATTTTTCAGATGAGTAAAGTTTATGTTTTTAACATGAGATGGTTTAGAAGCTGAGTTTTATTAAAAAGGAGAGATTTATGAAGCAATAGTAAAGAACAATTATAGGTAGCAGTAGAGCTACTTAGGAGTATAGGATTTTTATTATTTCCTTTTTTGGGGGGCAGCACTACTCAGGGACACTCAGCCACTGAGACCCATCCCTAGCCCTATTTTGTATTTTATTTAGAGACAGTTTCTCCCTGAGTTGCTTAGCGCCTCACTTTTTGCTGAGAGTGGCTTTGAACTTGTGATCCTCCTGCCTCAGCTTTCTGAACTTCTGGGATTACAGGGGTTTACAACTTAACCCAGATCCTATCTTTTTTTGATTTTTGTTTGTTTTGAGCATAATAATAGTCCTGCCAATTATATTTATGACTGAAAAGGCATACCTGAGCAAAAGGGATGTTGCTATTTTATTTAACCTAGGAATAGTCGAATTCTTGTGACAAAGACAAAGTGATGACATATAATCCTTTTCGAATATCAGGTGCCATATATTACACACATTGCTTCAATTGCATTCATTCATTTCCTCCTCAGGCAGTTCTGTCAGATGTATGGTGTTCAGAGAACATTTTATTTTTCTTAAGGTGAAACTGAGGTTTACACTGGTTGTTTTTTTACCCAATCTTACTATATTGAAAAGTGATAAAACCAGAATTTATATCATAGAAATTTAGTTACTAAGTCAACACATCTCATCACTGTGAATCTATTCCTAATTTATCCACACCCATCAATTTTCTGGTAATTTATTCTTATTTTAGTTGAAAATGTATTTTTAAAAGTACTTTAAAAAGTATCTCATTTCCCTTACTTACTGGGCACTGGTGGAGCAAGTCAGATACATCCAGTCTGTGCTGTATTCCACCCTGCTGACTGAAGTATTTAAGTTGGGTGTTAGCTCCTCTGTAGAGGTGTTGACAGTAGTAACGTGAACCTTTCATGAAGTGTGAGCCACAGTGCTTAAAACTTTTAGCACTCATAGATTTCAAGTTTCCTTTAATGCCTACAGATGACAGTCATATAAAATGCTTATTTGGGCCATTGGGATCTAAAAACAAAGGCTCATACATTTTTGGTACAGAAAAGCATGGAGTAGACAAAATTTTTCTTCTCTCCACTTGTTCTGTACACTTGGGATTTTTTTTGACTAAGAAATCCTGTCTTTTCATGGGGAAGTGCTCTCAATTTCCTGACCCCTTCCCATGTACCCCTTTGTGTGTCTTGAGGTTAATATCGAAGAGCTCAGTGAGTTGCTTTCAGGGTGATCAAAAGATGACATCCACCTTGACCCTGAATGGTTCCTTGCATTGAAAGTTTGCTTTCTGCCTGCATCCCCTCCCTTCACAACGTACAAGATGAAAAATAATATCTTTGACCATCAGTATGAACTTTCATCTATGTGTCTAATATCCGTTGTTTGTTTCTCTCTCCTTTTTATATTAGAAACACTTGCCTTCATGTTTTCATCAAACTCAGTGGTTCAACTTCATATTCCTTCACCTATGAACATCTGTCACTATTGTCTTCATTGCATATGCAATCAGCAATTATGTTAAAAGTGATGGTTAGCAGTTGGAAGTACTGTTCATTATTTTAATTGATCTTGCCTGGTTTTGTAACCGCTTTGGCCAATGGGAGGGGAATAGTCTGAGCCAAATATTTCAGTGTGAATGTGTGGTTTTGGTTGGCCTCCTCCAACCTTGCCATCTGCCCCAAGAGGAGCCAATTAAATAGGCATTTTGTCTTTAACATGCTTCTTAGGTTGAAGATTTGCTGAACAGAATGAAATCTGACAGGAAGGCCAAAGTCCAACCAAGTCTAGCCAAGGTCAAATATGACTAGCCAAACCACAGTTAAACTTCAGTTAATCTCCAGAACCAGAACTGCAAAATAAATTATTCTTATGTTAGGCCTGATATCTTTACTTTTTTCCCTGAATATTATTCTAGTACAACCTTAATGCATATTTTATCAGAGTAGACCTTTACAACCATATCCTTATAAAATTATTTACATTTTACTGATGAAGAAATTGAAGCACAGAGAAAAATGTGTTTTTTAAAAATTATGTATATAAGAAAGATGAAGCAGAACAACAAACCAGGTAACTTATTTCCATCCATGCATTAAACTTTTGTTGTTTATTTTTGTAATCCAGAAACATCTGGATTTCTAGAGAGAAATAAACTCTTTAAAAATTAAATTGTCATTCCTTCATTTACTCTGTAGCATAATCCAACCCAAACTATTACAAATGTGTACCTTATTTTGTTAGTAGATAATCATAAAATATTTTTTAACTGATAAACACCATACACTATAGGCAAAAGCAAAGAAATAACTGTGATGGAGTTATGGTGGGTTGAGTATAGATGTGCTCACTACTTTGGTCCAGAAATAGAATACAACCTTCAATCCCAGGTACTTGGGAGGCCGAGGCAGCAAGATTGCAAGTTCAAGTCCAGCCTGGGCAACAGAGTGAGATACTCTGGGTGTAACTCAGTGGCAGAGTGCCCCTGGGTTCAATCACCAGTACTGGGAAGAACAACAGCGGACATACTGCAGAAACCGCAGAGCTTCAAAGAAGCTGCAACCTAATTACCATCCCATCAACATCCCCTTTAAGGAATCACAATGCTGGTGTTTGTGGCAATCCCTTCCTTGGTATGACCTAACTGTGGAACCCTCACCAACATAACACATGGGATACATCATAGGTCTCCCCTAACTATGTAGCACTACTTCTGTAACTAGGTGTTCTAAGGAACTAATTAATGTAAATATCAATTGCAGTTATCATCTCATTATGCACTCTTACCTACATAACTATGTATTCCATGCAACTAACTTTTGTAAATATCAGTTGTATAGCTCACTATGTAACACTATCATAATTTTCTTCTTTGACATATTTTGGATTTAATATAAGTGTAATCACAAAACTTGTATCGTTTTGCATAGGGGTTTCTTTGCTTGACAAACTCCTTTTATAGTTTATCCATTTTTATATCTGTAGTATACTCATGTTTTATTGATGAAGAACATTACATTATATAAATGTCACATTTAAATCATTTGTAATTCAGTGATAGTGATTTTCAAAATAATGATATCTCTCACTGGAGGATTATTGGGTAGTTCTTATTAGTCAGGGTTCTCCAAAGAGAAAGAAGCAGTAAGATATAGATACATGCAGATAGATGAGAGGATTCATTATGGGAATCGGATCATCTAGTGATGGAAGCTGAGAAGTCCAGACCTGCCTTTGGCGAGTTGGGGATCTAGGAAAGGCCGTGGTGTAACAGTCCAATAGCCTGAAAACACAGTGAGATTGAGTCCTAAAGTTGAAGGCCAGAGTTTGCCCAAGGCCCACAAGCAGGAGAAGATGAAAATCCATGTACAGAAAAAAATGGATTCTCTCTTTGGGACAGAGAGAGAGAGAGGCTCTCAACCAAGTAGATGATGAATGTCCACCCTGGTGAGGGCAGACATTCTCTGCTCAGTGCACTAATCCATGTGTCTTGTTCTGGAGGCTCCTCACAGACATGCTTGTAGAGGTCCTACTGGCTGCCTGGGCATCCCTTAATATAGTCCAAGATTTCTACTGAATTCATGTACTCCCTATAATGAGTATTGCTTATATCTTTTTAATTTTCTTTCTTTCTTTTTTTTTTAATTTTTTTTATTTCTACAGTATCAGGGACTCAACACAGGTGTGATTTACCACTGAGATTCACCCTCAACCCTATTTATTTATTTATTTATTTTCGACAGGTTCTTGCTAAATTGCCAAGGGTGGCCTCAAATTTTTGAGCCACTTGCCTCCCAAGAAGTTGGGATTATAGGCATGCATAGCCACTCCTATAACCAATAATATTTAGTTATTCTATGATTTTGATTTTAATTTCATATTTTGCTAAAGATATTGCAACATTTCAATTTTTTATTTAGTAAACCTAGAGAGTCAAGATGCTTGACCACTTTCTATTGCTTAGATATCTTGCTGATATCTGATTTGCAGGAGTATTTAAATATTTTGGATCGAAGTCCTTATTAAATATATGTATTAGACCATGTTCTCCCATTTCATAGCTGACATTTTTATTTTAATGAGTTGTCATGATAAAGAGAAGTTATTATTAATGTATTCACATTTATTGGTCTTTCCCTTTGTGGTTATTATTTTGTTTGTACCATTTAAGAAAAAGTTGTTTTTTTTTCTGTATTGAAGTTTTAATGTATTACTTTAAATTATAATATATATATATATATATATATATATATATATATATATATATATTTAAATTTTTTTCTTTCACAGTTAAATCTATATTTCACCTAGAATACATGAATAGATGTGTAGACGACCGTAGGTATTGGAATCTTGTCTTTCTTTTTTTTTTTTTTTTCTATAAGAGAATTCAGTTTTCTCAGTAGACCAGATTTAGCAAAAGTCCTTTCCTTTTCTCTTGATTTGCAATGTCATAATATTATTGTCCTAAACTGAATGCCCACATATGAGCTTGTCAGCTTCTGGGCTCTGAGTTCTTTTCTAGGAATCCACTCATTCATACTGGCCCTCAAACCACAATGGTTTATTTTCTGTCATATCATCTCTCCTCCTTTTACCTTTGTGCAGTTGTCTAAGCCAACCTCAGCCCTTTACATATCAATTTATATAACCAATAAATTTGTCAATTCCCACTGGAAAATAAATCAAGGAGTTTATTTGAATTTCACTGATCATTTTGAGAATAATATGAATCTGTACAATATTTTGCCTTTCAATCTAAGAACATGGAATATTCACCATTTATACAAAACTTTCTTTAAATTTATTCCAATAAAGTTTTATATTTTTTATGTAGAGTCACAGCACACTTTTGTTTTTGCTAGACTGTTGATACATTTATGGCTGTACACACTAGGGAATGGTGATTTAAGGTTTAGCATCAAATCCCTCTCAGCTGGAGTATAATAATAGTGTCCTCATGTAAATGATAACATTCATAGGCAAGTCTATTCTGGTAGTCCTTTTGATGAAATCTAATTCCTTTTAATGCATGCTTTAAGGAATTTATATAGACCCTGTAGGTATATCAGTAAAACTCAGAATAACATTATTTTAAAATTGCTGTAGTTACTGTAACTACTTTCAAACTTACTTCTCTCTTCAGGTAAAAAGATATACCATGGCCTTTGTGGTCCCTGTAAAAATGATGAATTTGCTTATGAAACCATTTCTCCTGCATCCTCCAGTTAATGAATGCTAATCCTTCATATTGAGAGTCAGGTCTAATCTCTTCAAGGAAGCGTTCCCATACCCCAATATCAGGCACTCACTTCATAAATTTACTAGTAGAATTAGAGTTTTATATGCCATATCCTCAATACGTTATTTACATAGAGAGTCATAACTATAAAACTGAAAATGCTTTTATTCCTCTTCTTATTCCAGCTTCTGATAGAATTATTGGCACAAAGCTGGCATTTAATGAATCTATGTTGTACTCAATTGACCTGAATTTCTCATTGTGCATGGGCCATACTAAGACATATAGCTTCAAGATCACGCACTTGGGTTTTTTCATACCTATTTGATGTTTGTGCAGGTCATTTTCTTATTTGTTGAGTAATAAAAATATTCTTCATACTCTGCATGACAAACTAATATTTGAAGGATTAATTTGTATGAGAATGTGTATGTATATATACATATAAAATGTATATCCGTTTTTAAGCTCCATTTTTGAAAATAATAATTTTGTTTCCCTTGACATTCTTTTGCACATCTGTTCAAATTCATTTGTCCACATGTTTGGTTCTGTTTCTAGAATCTTTTTTTCTGTTATAATTATCTATATATTTATCTTTACTAAATACGACACCAACCTGTATTATAGCTTTATAACAGATTTTGAAATAAGAAAGTAAATTTTTTTCTATTTTATTCTTCCTTTCCCACATCATTTGACAACTCCATTCCATTTCACCTCCACATACATGTTATAATGGCCATCTCTGTATTTCCCTTTCCATATGGTGCCCCGCTATTCTCCTAGCAGCAACAGCGGAGAAGGTAGCCTTGATGACTGGGAACCCATTCATTGGCCCATTCACAGCCATGAGTTTACCTGCGCCCTCTGGACCTGATTGTGTCTGACTCCAGATGCGCGATTTTCATATTCCAACCGGTTGTTATTGGTCTATTCACCCTTGAGATGTAGTTGATATTAGGTCATTTAGACTACATGATTTCTGAGTACTCTGGTGAGGTATTCTCTATGTAAGGTGCCACAAGGTACTGTTTGAATGTTAAATAATTTCTTCCACAGAAGGCAAGTTCTTGTTTTTGAACCTGAATTTTTCCACTGGGGCTCACTGGAAACTTCATATGACATCTTTCCCCACCATGGACAATGTTATCATGAAAGAAGATGGGTTATATGACCCAAGTGGTAGGGATACCTGCTCCAATGCCTGCACACACCATAGCCTCTAAAAATCATTTATTTTATTGAAGTCAGAGTTATAGTCTGAAATAGGGAGTATTATTAGATCTCCAGATACTGAAGAAGTTTCCAGCAATGTGCTTCCTTCTTAGTGTTGGGGGTACGAAAGGCAAAATAGCTTTACTTTGTGGATGAATTTCTGTAAAGTCTTATACTATTTGAATTCTAAAATTTTCATAAATGAGACAGGCTTTGTATTTTCATGCAATTTATTCCCCACTTTCTGACTGTGTGTTATAAGTCTTCTCAAGTGCATTCCATACCTTGTTCATTCAGTCTGACTTGGAATGATATCGTCAATACGCCATATTAAAAACTGGAAAGTTCAGTTGCCTATCCAGAGACTTTGTGTCACTTAGGATTATAAGAACAACAAATATTTAGGAAGTAATACATCTCTGTAATAAAACCATATATTTATTGTTTAATTGCCTCTACTAGATGAACACAAACTACTTCTGAAAAATAAACTCATCACATTAGTGTATATATACTATCTACTTCATGCAACATAATCCATTGGAAGAAAATATTGCATCAGGTAACACAGCTATAACTGGGGTTATTAGAAGAAGGGGTTTGCAGTTGAACACTGGCATCTTTTATGACAGTCTATCTGGGAAACAATCTGGATATTGTTCCTATTACCAAATCATTCTACAAAATCAGTCATTCACATACTAGGAAAATGTCCCCTGGATAGGTATGTATGCTGTTGGGATCTGTTATGAGCTGGACCTGACCAGAATTTCATATATTATCTATACTCTGTGCTTATTCTCACAAAGGTCATCATGATTCTTCTGGTCTCTAGTTCAAAATGTCAATTTATGCACTGTGTTTACTAACCCTTAAAATGTGTAATACTTTCCGGGCACACTTGTAATCCCAGCGGTTCAGACGATGAGGCAAGAGGATCAGCATACTACAGTGATGTGGACACATCAATGTTTATAGCAGCTTAATTTACAATAGCAAAGTTATAGAACCAACCTAGGTGCCCTTTAGCAGAAGAATGGATAAAGAAAATTTGCTGTGTATATACAACATAATATTACTCAACCATAAAGAAGAATTAAATTATGGCATTTGCCTGTAAATGGATGGAACTAGAGACTACCATGCTAAGCAAAATAAACCAATCCTCAAAATCCAAAGGCAGATGCAAACACACAATGGAAGGGAGAAGGGAAGAATAGAAATTCATTGGATTAGACAAAGGGAAATGAAGGAATGAAGGGGGGGAGGGAATAAGAAAGACAGTGGAATGAATCTGACATAACTTTCCTAAGTTCATATATGAATACACAAACCAGTGTAACTCTACATCATGTACAATCACAAGAATGGGAAGTTATACCCCATGTACGCATAAGGTGTCAAAATAGATTCTACTGTCAAGCATATCAAAAATAAAGAGGAAAAATGTAAAAATAAATCTCTTGGGATACATTTCATATTATTAACTACTATTTCATGGGATGGAGATAATTTCTATATTAATAAACTATCCTTTATTTAACGTTGTATTTGACCTCATCTCACAATCCAATACCCTAAGGTCAAGTCCTTTAAATATTCTCTAGGGGTAATATACATTTTTATGCTTCTGCCAATCTTTCCAGCTGTGTTTCCTTTCTTTCCTTTGCAGATCCACACATTTATGGCAATACACATTGTAGTTTAACCATAGCCTTTGGTTTATGATTGAGATGAGATGTGGCACTACTTCCAGATTCAGGTGTGTTCTTACAAGGCAGAGGGGTCTTCATCTTATTCAAGCAAAGGGAAGCAATAAAGAACGTATCAGGGAGGAGTGGGCTATTTTTGCTGTCACAAAGTTTTGGGACACATGGGATAGCCCAAAGCTGCTGCCCCATTCTCTGTCCCAGAATCCCAAACCATCTTCATCACAGCCCAGAGCTTGAAATGGCAAGTCTTACAAAGCTGAGATGTAAACACTCTGTGGAGCTCTCACACCTGTTACAGAGTCTGATTCTCATCTTTGTCTTTCTTTCTGTTGCAGAAGATTGGCAGAAGCCTCCTAGATTTGCCATAATTTAATGATTAATTCATCTTGAACTTTCAACAAGTTCTTTGAAGAATCAATATTCTGCAGCACCAGACATTTAATACAACTTCTCTTGTATCTTGAATGCTTGGTGTATCATATTACCAAGGCATGAGCTTCAGAAGTCAGTCTATCCTGAAATACTGCCAATGATTTTTAAGACTTCTTTACTGCCTTGTTCTAAGTATTGCAACTATATGACAGAGAAGGGTCCACACTATCACCTAAAAACAGATGATATGTACCCAAAGCACCGTTTCAAGTCTGCTCCAAGGACAACTCTTGGTAGAGTATTATTGAGAAGATTTTTCCAAGAAGCACTTTCTGAACCAGAAGATTGCATCGCAGGGGGTTATGGAGCATTATTCTCAGAAACAAAAGCTATAAGGGTGAGGGAAGAATTAGAACAAAGAAAATAAATTGTGACATAAGAATTACAGAGACCCAGTTGATTCGATTTCGATGTAAAGTTTTCATCTTGGAAGGCCCATTAGATATATTCTAAACTGTACACATCAAACAACAAGAGTGTGGGGAACCCTTGCTTGGAGAGTTGGTAAAGCCTTGAGCAAAACAGGTTCTTTGGAAGGAAAGCAATCCCTAGAGATACACTTAGCTCTGAGGTTTTGGACCACAGTACTCTGACAGCTTGGAGAAGAGTTGTGAGATGGTGAAAGAGATACCTGAACAGCATAATACAGCATCCGATCCATCATGTTTTCAACAAACGATAAAGCATGTTAGTAGTATTAAAAGGGCACCTCATCATGTGCATGTGTTGCTGCTTAAATCATGCAGGCATCTTAAATTATACTGGCATGTAGCAATAGCATAAGTACTCTGGATACAGATGCTTTTCCTTACCTCTTGTATGTTCTTTAATTTCTTTGAAAATAAGAAATCGTTCTTTATATCATCAGAATTGTCATACTGTTTTTATTGTTAAAGCAATTTTTCTATTTAAAAACAGTTAACAATTTTTTAAAAAAGATTCTTATTTCCTCTAAATTCTGGTATGCTTTTAGGTTTTTAGTTTTCAAATCACATAAAAAGCAAATGGGTTGAGGTTGTGGCTCATTGTCAGAGTGCTTGCCTAGCACATGTGAGACTGGGTTGCATCTCGAGTGCCAGGGATAAAAAAATTTAAAAAAATTTTATATTTACTCAGCCATTCTTTTTAATTAAAATAACTCAGTTTGAACTTTTTTTTAAAAAAAATCTTACATCTGTTTTGGAGAGTTCAGTTAAATGTTTGCAATCACTCCCGTTTCTTTGTTAAGATGCATTAAACTGCTCTTATTTTGTACGTTTTATGAGTGCAATGTCAATGAACTGAATCTTTCAGTGTTTATATTTCTTGTTTCTATTTTATGCCTCTTGTAACCACAGTGCGCTGTGGTGTTATTTCAATTTCTAGGTGAAATTTGTATTATCTTTTGGTGATATTTTTCAAGAAATTGTTTGTAGGTCAAAGTCCTTGTGTTCTCTGTGGAGACTGTCATTTTCCTCCTTAAGGCCTTTAACAGGCCTTTCTCCCCGAACTGCAGCTTGCAGTGAGACTAACAGGCTTTTGAAGTTGCTTGTTAGATTTTCTTTGATGTGTTTCTGAAGATTGTGGGGAACACAATCAACCCCTGGTGTGTTCCTATATGTTTTGATGTCTTTTCAAATCCAATTTTTGTTTCTAAAGTGTAGAAGTTCACAGCCACATTTTCTAACAGTGTCTGTCCTTCTGAACTAAGATCTTTCAGACCCTCACCTTAATCACTCAGCAAACATTAAAATGTCCACTTCTTCTGTGTTCTTTCAAATTGAAAATAGATCATGGTATTCAAATATGCTTGTGAGAGAACAGGGTATATATCAGAACTTATATATGGGCCTATAAAATTTCATGGTTCAATTGGAATTTATATTCGTTTTATTAAGGAATTTTCTGGATAAAATCATAGTGGGAAGAGGAGCTGGAGTAATAAGCAGACTCACAGAATATGCCTTGGCTTTCTCCAAGCAGTTTTACTAGGAATGAGGGAATATTTCTGAACAACTATTCCAAAAGGAATTTTCGTAATTAATTGGACTACTGATGAGTTGCTTTTACTTTGGGGATACAAGAGACCATTATTAATAATGAAATTCTCCAAATCTTAGCACCACCTCTAAAAGCCAGAGCTCTGATTGTCAGGTATCATATTCTTCCCATGCTTATCCTATGTCATTCTACTGTCAGTGAAAGATCAGTGGAAATTCATGATGGCTACCTCAGAATCCGTGAGAAGAGCAATATGCACAACAGGTATGTGTTGCAGAGAAAAGAAAGTGAAAGATATTTGCAAAATTACAATTACTTCAGTAACGGTTTCTAGTGTCTATACTAAGTGAATAAATGCTCATTTAGAGTTTAAGCGATTCTTATTGCCCTATTATGATTCTGACTGCATCTTGGTGCAATTAATTATGTCTGCTGAAAACTCATTTACACTTAATGGGAGTGAAAGAATCAAGTTTAATGCTTGATGTTTCAGAGCTAGTTTTTCTTCATGTGGTGTCACACTGACAGCTATAGCAACTCTCCACCTGCTTTTGGCAACACCACTTAAGCTTAAAGACTAATAGCAAGAAAAACTGTGAGGTCTCAAGTGAACAGCAATCTTATTCTCTAGAGATCTTCAAACATACCAACCTCAAAAAGGTGGCTAGATGAGGTCCCTACTGTCCCCCCCACAGGCTAATAGCTCTATTGAGCATATCTCCTTGTTTTTGCCTGTTGATATGTCTTTACCCATATGTCAGTTAACAGGAAGCCATGTCTTCAAAGAAAAGTATGTCTTTGTCATTTATCCCTAGAACCTGACATAAAATAGATGGCTAATAAACATTAGTTTCATATAATGAATGCCATCTTTTAAAATTTTCTGCTGAAGTGGTAGATTTGTAAGGCAATCTCTTCCCTCAAAAGTCAATACTAGTGAAACTATAAAAGGAACTTAGATGGAGGAAATAACCAATAACAATAATGACAAACTAAGAGAAACAACTTAAATGCAGAGACAGAAAAAAGAAGAGACAAGAAAAAAAAGCAGGGTACTTTAGAATAATATATGCATATTTTATCTAAAAACCCCAATTATGCAGGAAAAAATATAATATTAATTTTACTTCAATGCCTATACTACACTTCATTTTCTAATAAAAGACTTTATTAGAAAAGTGAAAGTGCAAAGCAAAGAGGAGAATATATTTTGCAACATATAAAGAAGAAACTGAAATTCAGAATTCAAGGAAAATACCAGTACATCAATAGGAAAAACAGAAATAATGCCACGCAGCAAAATGGGCATATGCTGTACCAAAAAAAAATATGGAATAAAAAAGAAAAAAAATGAGTAAATACTTGAACACTAAGTTCATTATTGGGACAAAAACACTTTTATTAGACATAGGAAAATACTCAATTTATACATTAATACTCAAAGGGAATGTAAATTACAATAATTCATAACATTATCCCTGATGGATGAAATTTAAAAGTCTAATGATACCAAGTGTTGTAAGAAATGAAAAACTTGAAAATCTTGCATCTAGCTTGTTAGAATGCAAATTTCTTCAATTGTGTTGGGGGTAGTTGAGTATTATCTACTGATCCAAACCCATCATGTTAAAAGCAATTCCAGTGCTGGTGTGTTCCAAGGAATTATGCACAACTGTGCATGGTATGATATTAATAATCAAACTGTTTAGAAAAGGAACCACAACATTTTAAAATCACATAAATGTTAATCATTAGCAGAACTCATGCTTATTGTGCCACTGTTGCCCCATGGATTACTATGCAATGATGAAAATAAATGAAATGCTGCTATAGCCATGATCATAGATACATATGTCTCCTAAACTTAATGATATGAGAGAAGCCAGATATGAATATGTAAATACTGTATCACTTCAGAGACCCAGATTGAAAACAGCAGCAGCAGAATGCCTGTTCTTCCCAGGATGAGACCTGATTTATTAAGTAACTGGACAAGCTCAGAGCTGGTACCCAACTTGAGTAAAGTAAAGGTAGAAACTGCTCTGCAATATAAACAGCCATGTGTAAACCAGAAATAAATGGACAAAGTTACCCCATGGAGCTTTTAAAATCGAGTATATGCTACAGACTTCATAAACAAGCAACTGATAATTGCAAAAAAGAGTATTGCCATATGCGTCTTTCTCCAGTAGTTATTTTGGGAAAAAAAATCATGAATCAAACAAAAAACTTTCCTTCTATCCCCATAAATTTGTACTCCTGCCTCATTAAAAAGAGTTTGGTTAGACCTTGAAACCTTGCCCAGTGTCCATGATTCCTGCTGCATGATGCATTTGTTAAGTTTGAACAATTATTAATATTCAGATATACTATTTAATTAAGAACATTCACATTAATTCTAGTTAATGTCTTTTAAGTCTAAGCTAAAGTGCACTCTCTACTAAAAAGAATTTTAGTAAATTAGAAGTCAAGTAATTTATTTTTCTATCAGACTAATAGTCATTAATGTCTGTAATACTTAATCAATAATTAATCAGTCTGTTTCTAGACAAAACTATTATTGTTCATAAGACACTTTTATTCCTTTTATTGCTAAACAGGTCATGCACTTTCACTATTTTCTGTACATGTGAGAAAATAAGCCTCCTAAAAGTATTAATACTTTTAGAGTATTAATAAGTTTTAGAGTATGTATTGAAGTCCACATAGGCATCAAATCTTTTATTCACATACTAATATTTCTCTATGTAAATGTGTCATAAAATTAATGAGTCAAACTGCAGGTAGCATTTTGCTATTATGAAGGATATTTTCTGTGGATGCTAGGTATTATTTATTACTGGGAAATATTTAAGGTTTGAAAACTACTAAATGTTGTTTGCCAACAAGTTAATGATTTCTTATTTAAAAGAATCCTTGCTCATTATAGAGAAAGTGGAGTTTGTTCTGTAAAGTGATAGTCAATTTAATATTTTCATGATGATTAATGAACATGTGTACATATATATTCATACAACAACATTATATGATTAATACTGGTAATAACCAATAAATTGGGCCGTCATAATTCCAATGTAAATAGTATTATTATCATAGAAAATTTGTTCCTGCTTCCATCAATTTTTGGTGACCTACACTAGATTTCTTAATTTAGCTTTTGAACACAAAAATATCTTAATTAAAAAACACATATCTTTATTCTTGTGGAGGATATTATGCTTCTAGAACATGATTTTTTAACACTTTATTACTGCTTAGACCCTCCTTGAAATGAGTTCTGAGAGATAAGAAAGCCATGGGGATAGACAAATGGTTTTGAAGGCTTGTGATAGCTCATTTTCCCAGAAGTTTTTGAAGCAAGGGCTGTAATTTCCACTGTTACAGTAAGCCATTTATTCTAAAAACCGGAAGGGGATATCTATCATTTGGATATTTTAAAACAGCCTCTATAATACATTTCTGACAAATGAGCCTTTGCGCTGCTGGGCTGTAATGGAGTAGCTCAGAGATAATATTCCTTGCGGAATGGTCCCCACTTCTGCCAAGGACTGCCTCCCTTATATTGCTGACTAATTTTTTTAGGTTGGTTTTGGAATGTGGTAACCCTTAATTATAACATCAAAAGTCACTTAAGAGTTATTTTATCCCTGAATTTATTGGAAGCATTCATCAGAATAGCTCTTGCCCTTTGATGTTTTTTTTTTTTTTTTTCTTTCTTTCTATTATTTACCTTTGATGGTGAATTGGCTCCACCATTCAGGATGACACTCTTATCCTACTTTTATACAATAGTTCTTATTGCAATGTCAAGGAAGTGATAAGTAGCCCTGAAAAGTCCTGGCTCAGACAGCATGATGCTCAAGAACTTAACTCCTTCTCTTGACTGATGTGATAATTTAGTAAATGAACTAAAATATCTAATTTTAGAAAGAGAGAAGAACTCCAAGGTCTAATGTACCCTTTTCAGTTTGATGGATGTGGCATTTTAGGAGATTGTAAGTGACCCCATGAAATGTTGCTTTACTTATACCTCTCTACAGGGAAGGAATGAGTAATATCTGATGTAGTTGAGTAGGACTTTTCTCACAGAGATCTGCAAAGAGAATAGATTTGTTCATATGAAAATTTTTAACACGGGAAAAATAGCTTATATGAATTTGAGAGGTTTTGAAATTGGCTTATCAGAGAAAAGGGAAAGATATTTAAACATTCCCACAACATGCCTAATTGTACAGGTATTACAGAAATAAATCACTCAAAGGTTTTTTGATTGCTCCATACTGAATAGAAACAGTGCATTCCTGTGTTCTTTTTAAAAATATCTATTGTCTACCTTCTTATCAGGAATTTTGTTCATTAAAATTCAGGAATTGAAAAATATATTTCCCCCAAAATAATAGTATTCTGCATTCACTAATTTATATTTTAAAAAATGAATATATAAGGCATTGTGTTTTATTTTTATTTTTTATTTAATTAAATGTATTTACTTTTTGTAGTACTTGGAATTGAACTCAGGACTTTGCACATACTACACTAATGCTATTCTACTAAACTACATCTCCAGGGCCAGTGTTGTTATTTTTAATAGTAAGTCAAACTATTTTACATAAATATACTTTTCTGCTAAATATATACACTACTAGAAAAAAAGTGTTGTGCTGAGAATTGAAACCAGGGCCTCACCTATGCTAAGAAAACCACTGAAATGTATCTTTAGCCCCTAGACAAATATTTTGCATAAATAATTAGAGTCCAGTCCAACCTGATTATGTAAAAATTCTTGAATCATGGAATTGCGTCGTAAGAGTCTGGTAATAAGAGATATGATTCATCATTAAATTTCTAAGTATAGCACCTATGCAAATCTGAATCTTATAAATCCAGGACATTATCAACTCCAAGGAATATATGTGTATATGTTTCATAGTCTGATAACATGAAAAGTAGCCACAATTAATACAATCACTACGTACACAATGGTCTCAAGATAATATAGCATAAAAAAATTACCTCTTAAGTATACATATGCTTAACGTAAATCCAAGCAATAACATTCTCTATTACTTTCATCTGTGTTCTCTCAATAACTGGTCAGTTGCCATTTCTCATTCCATTTGTATTGCTATAACAAATACCTGAGGCTGGGTAATGTATAAAGAATAAAGAGATTCATTTGTCTCACAATACTGTCAGTGGACAATCAAAATAGTAGCATGGTGTCTGGTGAGGAATGCATCTAGGCTGTGTCACAAGATGGTAGAGAAGCTGAAATGGAAATTGCTTTTTGGACAAGGGTAAACCTGGCCAAGGTGTGATGAAATGAAGTCACTGACTTTTGAGAATTCATACATTTTAACATTCAGAGTATAAGGTTTATAAATAGCAAAATTTAGCTGTATATTTCACAAATATTTCAATTGTGAAATGAAGGTTTTGTGACATATGTCAAGGAAACAGGGTAAGGGGATGTGAGAGCAAGCTTCCTGCCTCTGTTGTTTCCTCAAACAAGTTGCCCTGCCTTTGTGCAGTAGGTTGTAAGTCCCATCAGAGATTTTATCTATAGCTGATGATAAGGTCAGATCCATCCTCCAACATCCCTCCTTGACCTCATGGTTAGTAGTTGAGATTAGTGTCAGTTCCCCCAGAAATTAGTTAAATGTCTGATTAGAGACAGACATTTTTTTTAAAAAAAACTGTCCTGCATTGCAAAACATTCTATACTCAATTGATAAATCATCATACTGGTAATGTATCTACTGTTTGTTTGAGCAGTCTTAGGCAAAACCACACTGCCAAGAACTTTTTGTTGTCAGATCTGAAGTGCTTTTTCTACTGCAAGAGACTGAATAAAACCAAATTCCCTACTTGCTTTAGTCTTTAACAAATGCTTAATCTAGTTATATTTTGTATAACTAGAAAGTTATACAAAATATATGTGAGTATGTTTAAACCCAGCTCATGAGGCATATTTTTCTAAGATCAACTCTACAAACCCACTAAACCAACAAACAAATAATACGTTTACATTATTATTATTATTATTAATTATATTATACATTATATTATATTATTATTAATATACCACAATATTTATATTACTATCAATTAATTGTTTTATTATCATTTATTTATTATTTTGTCATGTCTTTATTTGTGTTAATTTCTGTAAAACTGTGTTGACTTGCCTGTTGTCTTCATGAGCTTAAATGGAAAAAATAAATCTCCTCTCTGTTTCAAAATGTGTTGACATGCTTTAAAATGTATAAGAAAACCTACTGAATATGAAATGTGTTACAAACTCTGAAGTGGTATGATTGCTCAATAAGGAATGGGGAGTCCAGCTAGGTAGAGCATCACATAGAAAGGAGAATGAAAACACATAATGTGTCCTAAGAACACACAATTTTTGTCTGTGTGCAGTGGTGCATGTCTGTGATCCCAGGGACTTGGGAGGCTGAGGCAGGAGGATCCAAAGTTCAGGTCCAGCCTAAGCAATTTAGCAACCTCCTGTCTTTAAAAAAATAAAGAATTAAAAAGGACTGGGGATATAGCTTGGTAGTGAAGTGTTTCTGGGTTTAATCATAGTACCAATAAATAAATAAATAAAGTAGCAAAGAAACAAATGAAAAACCAAAAGGCACATTTTAGCAAAACAAATATAATTTATTTTTCTGTTTTCTAGATTTCTTGTTAAGGCATGCACTAAAACTCACCCCCTACATTTTCTTCTCTTTTATGCTGTTTTATTTATTTTGTTGTTGTTGTTTTTCTTTACATTTACTCTAACCCACCTAGAGTATTGTTTTTGTATTTGGTGTATGATAGTAATAAATCTATATTCTCTTTTTGAGGTATAGTCAGTCAATTTTTACCACTGAGTTTTCAAAATAAGTTATATTGAGTTCCTACTGTATTAATGTACCTGTTTCATTACAAGTTTCACTCTTATGTATTTTTAGAACTATCTATGAATTGTCGATTTTGTACCAACACCCTAAATATCTAAATCCATGTGAAAACATAGTACTTTATGTTATTTTCTCCTTTCAGAAAAATTAAAATCTCTATTCACTATTTTTTCTGTTTCTTTATTCTCTATATTGACTTTCATGGTGCACACTTTATGGGAATTTCATCTAACTATAGAAGAAAATGGTTTAAAACATCATTGAGTTCTAACTGAAAAATCATTATTTAATTTATATGTCTAAATTTTGGGAGAATTGACATTATGTAATGTTTCTTTTCATCCAAGAACTTCCATACCTTTCCAGTTTCTTAGACATTTTTTAAGATCTTAAATGCAATTTTGTGTTTTTCTCTGTATGAGTCTTTATTATTAAATTTATGCTTAAGATATTAATGTATATTGCCTGAATGTTTGCCAGAAAGATAAATGGACATTTCTCTTCATTGTTTCAATCTTAAGCAAATTATTTTATTTTTTTGTATTATATTTACCAGAATTCCTCAAATAACACTTAGATAATGATGATCATGGAGCATATCTCTCTAGTTGCTGACTTAACTTTTCATGTCTTAAGAGATCTACTATTTCGAATCATTGCAATTATAGGATATATTCACATTATTTTTATCTTAGATGAGTAGTTTTAGGCTACTACATCATTTTTTTTCTTTAAATAGACTATTTTTTTGGAGTGGTTGTAGGTTCACAGCAGAACTGCACACAAAACACACATACTCCCAGCCCCTACATAGGTCAGCCTCCCTTCTTGTCTCCCATTGTCTCCCTTCTTGTCTCTCATCACAGCTGATGAGCCTACTTTGACACAAGCTCAGTGCTCTGAGTCCATCCTTTACATTACAGTTTACTCTTGATGTGCTACATGCAATGAGTTTTGATAACTAATGAGTCTTGTAAACCAGTATAGTAAAATGCAGAGCAGTTTCATTGCCCTTGAAATTCATGTCCCGTATAGGTCCCTCCTCTGTCTTGGTTCTTAGGAGGAAGGCCTCCAAGCTATTACCATTAGACAGGATGGCAGCTGGAGATTTCTGTAGGTGTTTTTATCAGATTGAAGATGGATCCCTCCATTCCTTGTTTTCTGGGAGCTCATCACTTTTTTTTTTTTTCATTTTCTCGAGTAAGAGTGCTACATCAATTCATCAATATATATTGAGAGTTTCTTCTTGAATTTATTTTTTGCAATAAATGGTGATAAATCATTTTTGGAATGAATTGCCATTTATCACTTTATGTTATAGTTCAGTAGTTTTCTTTTTATATTTTTAGGGCTTAACCAGTTTTATTTGTTGCATTTATGTAATTATTAGTCAGTAATTATAATCTGTTTTTGCCATATTATTAATGGTCATTTTGCCCTCCCTCAGAATTAAACACATGTTTAATTTGCTTAAAAGGATGAAAGATAAGAAAACAAAAAAATAGTGATTTATAATACAACACAATATTTCTCTACCTTTTCTCCTTCTTCCTTTCCTCCTACAAGATTTGCTTCTTGAATATTTTCACTTCGTCTTCTTCTGAAGGCTCCATTGTCTGTTTTCAGTTTCTTGAAGGACTTTTTCTTTGATCTTGGTATTTCATCCCCATTCTTGGTTTTCCTAAGATATAGGCACTTTTCATTGTCGACTATCATCAGAATTTCCGTTGTCTTCTCTATTTCAAGAATCCTCCTTCAGTATTGTATTACATATTCCTAGCAAGCCCCTGCAGATCTCTCTATGCAGCTAAAGCTTCATGTTTGCTAGGACTTCGGTCCTTCTGTCTGTCCAGTTCTCTGTTCAAAAGCATGTGCAGTTCGGAGTAGTATTTTCTTTTTACTTCCTGAAGAGGAGTCTCAGCATGTATAAATATTTGCTTATCTTCATATATCTTTCTATACTTCTGATACATGGATAATATAGCTGCCTCCTGTGTACAGGGTTCTGAGTAATATATATTTCTCTTAGTTATTTATACATCATTCCACTCTTTTCATTCAGTTTTGCTTATAAGAAGCCCAAAGTCAAATATTTTTGATTATTCACTTGTTTTCAACATGTTAATATTATTAGAAGGATTGTTAATTAACAATCCTTCTAATAATACAACTTTCCTTTTATCCTTGAAAAATTTTAATTTCATCAATATGTTTCTTCTCAGTATTCCAACCTGGAATGTGGTAATTTTTTTTTCAATATGCTGATTCAAGTCTTTCTATCTTAGACAAAACACAATCTCTTTTCTATTTATCTTTGCTCTGTCTTTTCCTTTTCCTTTACTCATCTGCCATGCCTATTATAAGACTTTTTCCTCTTCTGATTTTATAAATTTTGTTTTGTTGTTGTTGTTTGTTTGTTTTATTCATTTTACTGGCCTTCTGTATTATAATCTGGGTTACAAATTTGAATCTAGAAAGGATCATCTTCCACCTCAGATTGACAATAAACGTTTTGTTCATTTTTTTTAATTTGAAAAATCTCATTTATGTGTATCAAATTTTTTATAAGGGGAGGAGGAGGATGACCAGCAAGAAAGCTATTGCAACAACTCACAGGAGAGAGATGGTGGCAGGGACTGGTGTGGTAGTGATAGAGATGCTGAGAAGCAGACCAGTTCTGCCCAGGTGTTTAAGGAAGGACTGAGAAATGTTACTGACACATGGAATATGCGATGTAGTAGACAGAGCCATAGACCAGCTTCAAATTGAAGCTTTATGACCAACAACCTGAAAAGATGTGATCGATTAGTTGAGATCAATTATTCTATAATATAAGCACATTTTTTTTCTGGGAAGATCAGGAATTTGGTGTTTGCCTTTTTATATCTGAAGTGACTCATAGATACCTAAATTGGTTTTATGTATATTTCACTAAAATATAAGGGAAATCTACGAGCTAGAGATAAAAACGTAGAGCTCAGTGGCATAGATTTTTGTTGAAAGATATGGAATGGGAAACAAAGGAGTTAATACAGATAAGAGAAGAAGAAGAAGGAAGCGCATTCAATGGATACAAACAAATACACCTGTTTAGAATCAAGACAGTAAGAATGAATCTGTTATAAAGTGGCCATAAGGTGGCCACTGAGGAAAACCATTACGGAAACTATGCCATGGAATTTATATACGGAATGGTTATTAGGGAAAAGGAAGAAATCATCCATCTCAAAGCTTCCAATGATGTGAGAATTGGGAATTAGTATTTGAAGAGGAGGAAACTCTTGGCAGCACTGGCGGAACCAGATCTGGTAGAGTGGTGCAGGAAACTGCTGGCACAGAGTGGGTCAAAAGATGATGCCCAGAGGCTGGTGTGTTTGCACACACCTGTAATCCCAGCAGCTCAGGAGGCTGAGACAGGAGAACTGTGAGTTCAAATCCAGCCTCAGCAATGGTAAGGTGCTAAGCAACTCAGTGAGACCCTGTCTCTAAATAAAATACAAAATAGGACTGGGGATATAGCTTAGTGGTCGAGTGCCCCTGAATTCAATCCCTGGTACCCGAATAAAAAAAGATGAGACCAAGAAAGGTGCTGGAGGCAGAAGGGAGGCATTGATTTCCAGGATATTTTTGTTTGTTTTTAATGTACTGAGGATTGAACCCAGGGGCACTTTAACACTGGATGACATCTCTAGCCCTTTTAATTTTTTTTTTTTTTGACAATGTCTTTCTAAGTTGTTTACTTCTAAGAATTTACATGCAAAGCTAAACAAACAGATGAGGCAATGGTGTAATAAAGCACGTTAATATGATCTGTTCATTTTTCACTTTGGGAGAAAATATCAGCTTCTCTGTGGACTGATGTGTTGTGCTGTAGTGAAGTAAGGGGGACATTATGTCAGTAATGTCCATGATCAGGTGAAATGGGAAGACACAGGTGAAATGTTCCTTTACTGTGCGCTCCTGTCTTGTTCACATCAGGCTTCGTGACCTGTGTACTGCGATTGCCATAATATAAAACTCTGCAGGTAGATTGTAAAACTAGCCCACTCCTTTCTGTTTTCATAATTTCATTAGATCTTATTTTAAAAATTGTTTTCATTTTTTGGTTACTTTGTAGGCTTTGCCCATAATTACGAGGTATAGTTTGTGTTTTGAATCATCTGTACAGTGGGTAATGATCAACTCAGAGTAATTAGCTTATCTATCACCTTAAACTTTTATTATTCCTTTATGACAAATGCATTCAAAATCCTCTCTTCATAATTTATTTTTACTGTTTTCTTATTTTATTTTTAACATAAAATTTTCAATACCTATCTTCTTATTTTCAAAGTTCGAAGTCTTGAAAAAATGAAATTATATGATGAAAGGACGCTGGGATGATCTAAGCAGTGAACATTAATGAGGACATGCCACAGAATATTGACTCAAGATTGCACTAAAGGGAATTTTTAAAGTAGGTAACACAATACAGAGATGTGGGTTCTCACTCATCTAGTCATTTTATTTTCATAGAGTAGCAGAGCACAGAACATCCTGTTTGCCCATGTTTACTAGATGACATACTCATCACTAAATTACAAAATTGCCATGTGAAATAGCTAAATTCTCAAATAAAAGATCTCCTCTCAAATTGGAGCACATATGCAAAATCACAGAAAATAAAATGAATATTTAAATCAGAAAAAAATACAGACATATTTAAGTTAGAATTAGAAACCTTATGGTAGTATTCTCCTTAATTAAATTCCCAGGTTTAAACACTTCCTATTTGGTGCATGGAACACACACACACACACACACACACACACAACCAGATACACCCAGTGACTGGCAAAGGCAGTGTCTGCGTCCACTAGCACCTTTGCAATGAATTTGATGAGCCTTTCAGGTGTTACTTTTGATAATTCATACTAGTTTTTTTTTTTTTTTTCATTTACTATCACTGAAGGAGAAAGAGTTCTCAGTAATGAATTAAAAAAAAATCCTCAATTAAAATAAATTCCCTTAGAAGGATAGGGGATAATTATTACCACCACTAATTGCCACCAGACAGGGATCTTAAAATAATGACTTTGTAAAATAAGTAGGTTTTAGAGTCTCTTGACATGTAGGTTTTATGGCAACTTGGCTCTTATTATTTTCTTTTCAGACATATATCTCTGATTCACCAGAAAACATCTAAGCCTACTCACAAATTTGTTTGCCATACTTACAGGTCTAGACCTTGAATTAATAAATAAAGAAGGCAATCTATTTCAAAGTGGACTTCAATACATGTCCATATACTTCAAATTCATCTCATTTCCTAAATAATTGTGTTTTCATTGCCTATGATAGTTTTAAAAATATTTACATAGCTGTTTAGAAAATAGTTTCATCAAAGTATTTCCAAGTGCATTAACCTTCATTAGGTAGTAAAACCCACAACCATAACTTTTTTTTATGTTGTGACCTGTCTTGAAAGGCTCACACACTGATATTAACCCAGGATTGGGAACACTGCTAGGTCAACTAGTGGTGATCTCTACCTGTAAACACTGACCCAATCCTTCCTTCCCAACATTAAGATTGAGAAACACATACATACACACACACACACACACACATAAACACATGCATATGTATGTAAATGTGTATATAAATTATTATCATATAAATTATGTATATGTATTATATATATATACATATATATGTCTGTATGTATTTTTAACATTTCCAAATTTGAAAAACAATGAATCTGAAAATGAGAGAAAAATTTAAACTTTACATATATTATTTATGAATTCAATTAAATATTTGAAAAAATTTATTGTTTTAAAGTACCACTTAAATATGATATAATTGACATGATTTTAAATATGGTATTTGAAAGAAATAAATTTGAAAAATTAAGAAGAAAATAGATTTTAGCCTTTTTGAAAAATTTTTAGAAATGAATATGAGTTTTTGCTTAGTTTTCCTCAAATACAACCCAAACCTCACACACAGACTTTTTCATTTCTGAGTTGTTGGATTACTTTTCACACATGGATTCCTCATTTTTAGGTAGGTCTTCTGTGACTCACACATTCATATCACTTGGCTAGTTTTCTGCTGTAGTCCATTATTTTCTAATTGGCAGAAGCATTTGCTTCTTTTACACAGGTTGCATCCCCAGGGGAAGGGAGGAATCCAGGAGGCTCCCGGAAAGCTCTTGTCAATAGACCTCTGGATAAATACATAAGTGATATTCCCTAGTGTAACCTGATCATATAAACACTTTGTTCATTGTTAGGTGACCCTAGACAATGGATTTGTGAGGCATGGCTCCCAGGAAAATATAGTATGAGCTATCTTAATTTCTAGGGTACCAAACAAAAATGTCTTATAAGATACCTCACTGTGTGCATTAAACTTATTGAAACTTGTTTGGATCTACCTTCTAAGATTTTGTACCACAGAACAGGAGAGACTGTGAGAAGGATTGGCCTGGGGACAATTATGACCTTGCTTTGTCTGTATCTCTGGATTGCTTTATCACTGAAATAATTAGGAAAGTTGTGGGTTGGGTGTTTCAGTTCCTAAGTCTGATTTGTCAACCTGAACCTGTGTGTTTAATGACTAATTCCCCTTAAATATATTTTAAAATATTATTGTATTAAGTACTGACTCCTTTTGGTGTTGCAATTATGTGATTTTTAAAAACTGTCTTTGCTAGTGCCAAAGGTGAAACAAAGGGCAAACATTTTAGATGAAGGGTTTGTTTGTTTGTTTTAGTAAAACAAAGAAAATGAAAAAAGAAAGAAAGAAAAGAAAAGTCGAAAAATCACACAATTTGAAGGCAAACATCCTGATTCCTTTGGGAAGAATTTATAAAATCATTTATCTTTGTTATTTTTTTACTCACAGTTTTCTTTGAAAGACATAAATGCATATATATATATATATATATATATATATATATATATATATACAGTCTGCTTTTCACACCTCTTATTGCAAAGTGTGCACTTATCACTTTTGCTTATTATTTCTTCAAAAACTACCAGAAGATACAAGCACTCCCAGTATGAACAGCCACATCCATGTCCCCTGTGGCCCCATGTGAAACTACTTAAGAATACACTCAGTCACAGTGTTGCTGGGTCATTACACTTATCATGCTCAATTTAAATAAGAACTGTCAGATACTTTTTGAAAAATGTCTGCACAATTTTATTTCCCAGAGCTGTAATATTCTACAGTTTCTTCTTCTTATACAAAGGTGTCTAAATACATGCTATGCCTTTGTTTAATGCTTTAGACAAAGCATTGGTGTATGATGCTATTGCTTCTTTATATGAAAGACAACCATCAGCATTCTGTAATAATTCTGTGACTTACTAGATTTGCTAATGTGTATAACTATAACTGCTTACTTACTTATATACAACTATAGCTGCTTATTTATTTATGCATTTCTGTATTACAAGATCAGGCACTAATAGTGTATGATCAATGTTCTACATTACAAGATCAAGCCTTAAAAGTGTATGATCAATGATCATGAGTGGAATGTATGTGTGTGTGTGTGTGTTTGTTTGTGGTTATTATCCTTCTGTATCAATATCTGTCAGGGTTTTTTTTTTTTCTATTACCCTCTCCCCCTATGAATATCAATATCTGAATGTCCAAGTCCGTTGTATAAAATTGTACTAAATTTGCATAAGCTCATGTACATCCTCCCATATCCCTTAAGAAATCTCTTATAATTCCCAATACAATGTAAATGCTGGGTAAGTAGTTGGTATGATGTATTATTTAGGCAATAATGACAAAAAATGGGTGTATGCAGTACACATTCAATTTTTCTTTTTGACTTTTAATATTTTTGACCTGTGTTTGGTTGGATCTGCCGATGTGGAACCTGCAGATATGGAGGCTCTCCATGTGTGTACTCTATACATGTATAGTATATGTGGTGGGGTGGGGGTGCATGCTCCCATGTGTATCTCCACTCTTGATCATTGATCACAAGTTGCTAGTGCTCCATCTTGTAAAGTAGAAATTCACAGGTATGTAAACAGTTACAGTTCAGAGTCAGGTCTCTGGAAGCAGGTGCAGTGCCACCACCATTTACTGTGATTTTGAGCAATTTATCTCCATTTCCCCAAACTTCTCTGTTACCTCATTTGTTTAAGGGCATCAGGTTTAAAGAACAGCTTTGAGAATTACATGAGGTAATGCATATCAAACACTTAGAATCCCGTCCTTCCCACAATAAGTCAGTAAGAAATAAATCTTTCCTGCATTTCTTAGTGTCCTTGTCAAAGCTTTGGCTTTCTGAGCCATGAAAATGATTTTTTTCCCCCATAAACTTTTGCCTTTTTTAATGCCAGGAGGATTAAACATACTGTATTTTTTTCTTCTATAGGTGAATCTAATTGCTTTTATTTCAGAAAAAAAATGATCATCTTTCTCCCATCTCCCTGAGTCAAATGTTCCCCAAGTGGGATAGATACCTGATTAAATGCCAAGGTTAACAGCTCAGACATCTCTGGGGTTAGTGTTTGAATTTCAAGGGCTGGTATCCAGGAGAGCCAGGAAATCCCTAGGACTGTCCAGCTGAAAAGGAGGGGTCTTTTATTTCTAATAATAAGTTTTATTTACACTCCAAAGGGTTCAGAGTGAAAACCCAGGCTCCTTTACATCCCATCTCTTTGGAGACTCTTAGCAAAAGAGGAGGATGGCTGGCTGTCTCTTTTATACAGTCGCTCAGATTCACATTTCTTTGGCATTTCCTGCTTTTATTACTATGTATTGTGTTATAAGTGGTCTCGTGTTGTCCCCAGCGTAAGACTTGGGTACAGGGAAGCACAAGGTTATGATCCTTTTGTAAATAATTGCTTTGGGGGTCATATTAATAAATATGGCTGTTACAAACCTACCAATATAGAAGGACAATAATCACAGAGAAGGATAATTAATTGAATTTAATGTTAGAAAACGTCTTTGACATCAGGCATTTTCATGTTGGAGTCTGAGTATTAAGAAAGGTACAGGAGACTGTCCAGTAGATAAATGGTTCCAACTAGAGTGAAGGAAATCAATGATCAGATCATTAACTTTCATATATTCTCTTTCTCAAAAATCAATATAGCCTAGTGTCCCTGTGGTCCCCTAGCTGTCTTCGGTGGTGGTTTTCCCTTTCAAAATGTCTGTCTTCTCACCTCACAAAAGGAAGGTGTGCTGCCCTCCTGTGTGAACTTGTACATCCTCCCTTAACTCAATAGGAATAAAGAAAGACTTCAGGACCACAGAGGAGGAATCTGTGTGGAATTCGTGGATCCTGTTGGCAAGTCCCACAGAGCAAAACCAAAGTGTCCCTGTCATTAATATTATGGAGCTTGCTTTACGATTTGTCTCCAAGTCATGTTTATACGAACTTTGGCCGGTTCCTTCCTTTCCCCTTTCCTTTTCTTTTTACATCTTTTTCATTTTCACTATCTTTGAATTTAGAGTTAAGATGGTTTTCCTGGGCAACTGATAATATTTTTTATTTGAATTTATTTTATTTTTTTTTACAGAGAGAGAGAGAGAGACTTTTTTAATATTTATTTTTTTAGTTTTCGGTAGATACAACATCTTTGTTTTATTTTTATCTGGTGCTGAGGATCGAACCCAGCACCCCGCACATGCCAGGTGAGACATTACCTCTTGAGCCACATCCCCAGCCCTTGAATTTAAAATGTGATTAAAAAGTAAATCTAATTAAGTGATCACAGTCTATAGTTGGGTCTGGCTTTGCTGATTAGATAATCTGATGACAATTTCTTTAGGGGAATGAAATAAATAGGCAGTGTCTATATTTTTACAAAAATAGGTTTAACGCTCACATACAATATGAAAATCAGAGAAAACTATTCTCTTTGCAATAGTTCAAGCTTAAAAGTTTTTGAATGTTCACATGATAATGTACAACTGGACAGAGAGGTTCTCAAAATTATCTCAGAAAATATGGCCCCAATGTTTGAGAAACAGTGAAAGATTTTTCTCCTTCTATAACTTACTAGAAACAAAACCAAGTCTCAAAGACACTGCATCTTTTTTCTTTTCTTCTCCTTCTCCTCCTCCTCCTCCTCCTCCTCCTCCTCCTCCTCCTCCTCCTCCTCCTCCTTCTTCTTCTTCTTCCCTCCTCCTCCTCCTCCTCCGTCTCCTCCTCCTCCTCCTCCTCCTCCTCCTCCTCCTCCTCCTCCTCCTCCTTCTTCTTTTTTCATTATCAGAGAAAAGCACTGGACCAAGCAGTTGGCTCTCAACTTTTCTAACTATAAATGAGTAGATTTCACATTATATGTTTATGCAACTGAATTGTTCCAAATACGATTTTTATAACACCCCCCCATTCATATACTGAAACCATAACCACCAATGTGAGTTTATCTGGAGAATGTGTGTTCAGGAATTAAGATTAAAGAAAGGTGGGAGCCTAATCTGAAAACACTGTAGCCACATAAGATGATCAAGGACTTTCTTTCTTCTCTCTTCTCTCCTCCTCTCTCCTCTCCATCCTTTCCACCTTCTCCTTGGTCCCCTCTCCTTTCTCTGCCTCTCTCAGCCTAAGTCTCTTTCATCTCAGGACTACACTCATGGACAGAATGCAGCCCACTCACCTGCCCTCCTGGGAGCTTGAGCCATTAGTCACCCCAGCACAATGCCCTCTGAGTTTGTGGAAGTAAAGGGAAAGTGCACCAATGTAGAATTTTGCTGGTCTCCCAGGTCAGGAGTTCAGAGAGGGCAAGGGGCAGATCAGAGAGGTCAGGCAGGTGGCCGGCCCTCTTTAACAACAGTAAACCCTGACATAGGGAAACAACTTTGAGGTGCTTGGAGCTAATAGAGGTGAGGACAGATAAGGAGACCCGGCTGCACCCACCACCACTGGCTTCTGGGTGCTCAGGGCTTGACATTGCTTGCTGTAGCTTTGGAATTTGATTTCCAATGTGATGGTATGGAGAGGAAGGAATCCTGCATCAGAAACTGAACCCTTTGTGGACCTTGATCTTGGACTTCCAGACTTCAGAACTGTGGCAAATCAGATTGTGTTTTTTTAACCAGTTGAAGTATTTCATTTTAATGGCTCAAGTTGACTATGGCAGTTGCTAACAAATTACGCAAAAACAGTAGCAAAAAACAACATCACAATATTTTGCACTCAATCTGAAGCCAGGATTTCAGGGAATGTTTGTCAGGAGTTACAGCAGTAAGTGTACCACGTTGTGATCCCTCCTAAGGCTGGATTCTCCTAGGATGGACTCACTGGACTTTCCTAGGATGGACTCACTCCCTAGATGGACAGTTGATGTTGGTTATGGGGCCTCTACTGTGATTTCAGCTGGATGAAGGTGACCACCTGTGGCCTCTTCATCTGGGCACCGTTGGATTTGGATTTGTGCATCTTGGCTTTTCCCCCTTCAGGGAGCCTCACTATAGAACTGGGAGGAAGTTTCAGGACCTTTTCTAACCTAGCCTCACCAGTTACCCAGCATTATTTTGAGACATCCTATTGTTTAAAGCAGTCAAAAGCCCACCCGTCTTTACAAGGAGGGGAAAGATCAACTTATAGGAGGCGCAGTGAGGAATCTATGACCTCAAGAACATTCATCACAGGAGAGTTGGAGCTAAAAGTCTAAACCACAGTTCTTGTGTTTCAGCAAAAGAAAATTTAAAGCCAGATACCAAAAGTCTAGTGAGTGAACTCTATTATAAGTAAAAGTAAAGTGAACTCAAGAGAATAGCACTGTCCAGATAGAGTGGGTTGTCTCCAAACAGAACAAAAGAAACATTGCTGTTTCCAAATTTATTACTGTTGAAGTTTGGTAGGAGAATTGGGTTTTACCTTCTTCATTCTTTACCAATCAGATGTTTATTTACCCCCTCATGTTGGGCAGGGTAGTTTTTGACCCTATTTGTTCCTCTCTGGAATTGTCATGGTGACCATCTACATGGGGTCTTTATCTACAAGTCAATCCTATGTTGATGTGGGTATTGGGGTCAGTGGCCAGACCGAATTTATCTTAGCACAATGTGCAATAGTAAAGAAAGTTGTCTTCTGAAATTCATTGAGAAACCTATAGCCATAAATCTTAACTTAAAATGACCTCAGTATACCCTGCCAGGAGTTAGTCCCATTGATCTTTCCTTCTTGATATATTGCTTAATTGACTCCCTTTGTTTCCACCTGTTTATTTTCAAGCTTTATGCCCCTGTTATTTTTCTCTAAGTATTCAATTTTTCATCTGCCTTAAAAACAATTTAAGTAGTACTTTAAAGAAAACCGGTGACCCTGCCATGTGATTTGCTTCCCATGTTCATTACTAACTAATCACTGCTGAAAAATTGATATTCACACTCTAGATGCATGTATGCAACAGATAGTTTGTATTCTCTGTGATGAAAGTACTCCAGAATATTCTATACAAAATGTCTTGTGTTGAAGTATAGCACAGCACAAACACATATTCTGATGAGGTCACAGCACCCCAAAATACAATAGCTAGGATTTCTTGTCATTGTCCTGTTATGCCCTAATGGTTCAACAGTATATTTTCATGTTTTGTCCTTGCTGGGTAATCATTCTACTTTTTGTTCTGATTCCAATGATTGATTTTACTTCAAATTTGAAGCAAATGCAAAAGAAAAAAGCAGTACCCCTATTACACTTATTTTGTGTACTATCTGGAATAGCATATTTACACAAATAAAACTCCTTCAAATCAATTTTGTCTGAAATGAGGTTTTAAGTATATGTATATTATACATTATATGCTGCCATTAACTCTTCAGAATCAATTAAAGCTCAAGTATCATTGTCCTGAATGTCATGAGGGAAAAAATGAATATTGAAAAATTGATATTAAAAAAAATATAAGAGCCATTAGCCATCAAATTTCTCTTCTCCAGTTGTTACATGTTTCTGATTGAAATACCTGAAGAAAATATATGGCACATATAATAATTTTCAAATTTTCTCAATATCTACCTGAAGACTTTTGGAAAATAATTTGAAAATAGCCATTACTTTTACCTATTCTTATAATAGTGTAATATAAGTATATTTATTCTATTAAAAAGGCTTATAAAATATCTTCTCTTTAAAAATACAATTGCATTAAAATATGAAATACAAGCTGAGCCTATTCCTTAGTAATTATCTTAAAATGTGGCTTCATTCTAGCCTAGAACAATTCTTTGCAGAAAGTCTAATTTAGTGATGGCAAGGTCAGATTTTAATCAAGGTCAGATTTTAATTGCTGCATACAATATAGTTTTATGTCCCCAAATATCCTTTTACACCAAGGGAGTTTTTTGTAATGATCATAAAATTATTCAGGTGACAATATGATAATCAATAAATGTACTTCCTTTCCTTCTATTAGGACAACAACTCAAAGGATGTGATAATCATGAAAAATTAACTCAGCTCTTAAATTAATTACCTGCAAATAAAATTCTCATTTTAGAGTAATAGTGCCTGTCACTTGGCAGTCATTAAGGCATAGTAATTGGTGTAATATTTTGAAAAAAATAAGATGATAAATACTTATTTTCTTTAATTCATGATGTTGTTTAGCTTCACAACCACTAAATCACTGAATTTTAGTATATCAGAGAAAGAGTAATAATGGCTTAGTAATATATTTATTGCTTAGTTTTTAACTGTCAGTTTTGACTTTCTGATTTCATACTATGATTATAATCTTATCAGTGAGGCCTAGACAGAAAATAGCCTCATATAATTGGAAGAGTTAATTTTTATATATCAAGAGGTAATTCTAGTCAACTCAAGTAGAAATTCTGAGTTAGACCTTAAATAAAACCCTCACTCTTTGTTTCTTAGTAACAATTTCACAATTTTGTGTAGGGTAATTGTTAATCCTATCCCAGACCTTAAGTCGCCATTGATCTTTGCCAACCATGACAATGGCTTTCCTTTGCGTGAGGTACTCACTTTCCCAATTCTGGGGTTGAAGGTGATGTGAATTAATACAAGTGATGTTTAAGGGATGGCGTGTTGGGGACTTCTGAGAAAAGTTTTGGTTGTATCCAGGTAAAAAGAAAGTCCTTCTATGCCATAATATCTCAATTGCCTGTTAGGAAGCTAGAGTGAGTGAAACTCATAATTAAGTAACACACTTTTTGCTGTAGCAAAAAGTCAGCCAGACTGGAACATACCAGCAAGAGTCAACTTACAGAATTATTAGGAGAGAAAAAGCCTCTATTAGTTTCAGTCACCATCACATGTACTTTCATGACTATCAGATGAAGACATTTCTAATGGAAAGTCCCCAAAATATGGAATTTGATAACAAAAAATAAGGCAAGGAGAAGCTACTTTGTGTATCCCAAATTCTGCTAAAGAAACATTATCAAGAAAGGTTATTGACAAGATTAGAGCCCCAATTTTCTTCAATGCTCATGTTAACTATTTTATTCCAAACAACAGGGGTAAAAAAAATGGCAAAGTCCATGTTAAGGCTCACCTCCTACCCGAAACAATTGTTTACGTTGCTCAGGGCAGAGCCCAGAGCTAAGGGTTTGAAGCACAGCAGAGAACACAGCCCAGTGAGCAAAGAACAGAAATTAAAAGAAAAAACAACAACAACAAAACAACAAAATTTGATAACAACAAACAAACCGGCAAATAAAAAAAAAATGCTACCCAGCTTGTAGACTGTATTTAGAGAAGACATTTTTCTTTAATTCTTTAAATTGAGCAGATATGAATATTTGGGATCTCAATAAATGAGAATACACAGTTCTTAAAACCCATCAAGTCTGAAGCATGATGAGAAGTTAATATTCACTTCCTTAAATTACCTCAAGCTTTCAAATTGGTACCATTTGGCATGAAAACTGACCATGATCCAAATTTAAAATCCTTCCAATTGGTAATTCATGGATGGCCTTGAAGGGTGGTGGACAAATGACCCACTCCTCTCCCCAACTGGATTCCTTGTCCAGAGAACCAACATCAGATTCTCAGGAATGAAGTTATAATTTACCCCGTAAGTCCAGCAGCCCAGACCAGCTGAAGTCAAAAGAAAGACAGTCTTAATTACAGCACTGGCTGTAGTAACAGGTTTTACTGTGTTTCTAGAAGGGGGATTGGCAGAAGTTTCCTATAATAAGCTAAATATAGTAAATATTTTAGGTTTTGTATGCCATCTACCTGATGTATCACTTATTTTTCTTTCTTTTTTTCCCCACATACTCTTTAAATTTATAAGATACTTAAAAATAGATGAAGGGACTGGACTTAGCTCCATCCTCATTGGATGACCCTCTATTTAGAAGATTGCAAGTATTCACAGCCTTGAAGAACTGGCTATTCCCTTCTTTTGAGGGAAAAAGTAAGGACATCTGACTTCACAGTGACACTCTGGTATCCTAAGAGTATACAAGCAGATCTTATTTATGCAAATTATAGGCTCAACCACATGGAGCTTATGTATCTGTGCAGATTCATGTCTATGCTTTCTGGGCAGAGCAGGCTTCCAGAGGACAACTCTGATTTTGTGTCATGCAGCTGAGTTTCTGTTCTTCCCTTGTCTGTCACTACTGACCAGCACACCACTGAAGCTTTTGCAACTCAACCACGCTAAGCCTTGTATGCTGTACATTATTCTCACATGGCACTGAGAACCTTCTTACATTTTCTCTGAAGCAATCTGGTAAGAATGGGTTGTTAGCTCTGTAACAAATCTTAAGATTCTCTGTTTTTCTTTCTCACTTTGTTGTCCCCTAATTACTATGACCCTGGCTTTATGCTTCTTTTGTTAGTTATTATCACATAAATGTTTTTCTTAGTTTTTTTTTCCCCTAGAATGTTAAGACAGAAAACACAACCAAAGCATACCTAACTAATTCCAAGTTATATCAGAGAGCAGTACACAGGGAGACTCAATGGATAAATCTAACCCACTGAACTGTAGAAGTCTGCCCTGAGAACGAAGTGAGAGACCAGATGCCAACATCTTCAGATCTTCCATTTCCCTTTTAAATAGGGAGGAATAGAAAAGCCTAGATTGTTCTAGAAGAAAGTAGCAAAATAAAGCTTGAAAGTGTCACTTATCATTTCGAATCCTGGAAGAAAACTGCCTAACAAATTTGTCACAATGGAGATCAAACCTGATGTGTTGGGGAAACAGAAAAGTCCTGAGCTTGGCCAGTCCTCCCCATTTCTCCTGCTGCAGCTTGCCTAATTAGAGAGGGTCAGGTGTTTCTGAATGCTCATCAGGTGAAGCTTAGAGGACAGCAGCCCTTGCGATCTGACAGGGTGAGCAGGGTTACCGACAATGAGCCACAGAGGTAGCCTGCCAGCCATGTCCAGGAGCAATAAAGAAAAGGAAAGGATGTTTCCAGCTGTCACTGCTCCTCATACACACCAAGATTATAAGTGCTTTTAAAAAGTCAATACTTCAGTTTTGATTATGTGGTATATATTTAAGCAGACAGATGCTTTGGGGGGATCTAGGGCTTACAATGTTCCCCAGTATTTGAAATGTGTCAACATTTTATATTCAATATTAAATCTTTTTGATATAAATTTGCTACTACAACTTAATTTTTTTCTATTTCTTTCTGTAAGGTATTAATCTTTTTAAAATCCCAGAATATACTACTTATTTCAGTTTTTATTATATATACTTTTAAACTTATAATAGTGTAACCCCCTCATAAACCCATCAAAGTTGAAAATATCATAAGTCAAAAATGCTTTTAATACACCTAACCTACCAACACCATAGTTTAGCAACTAGGACACAGTAGACTACCAGGTGTTTTTTCATGATGGTGGTTGAGAGCTTGAGATCACTGCTGCTGCTCAGTGTTACAAAAGAATATCACCAGGTATACCACCAGCTCAGGAAAACATGAAAATTCAAAATTTGAAGTACGGTTTCTATTGAAAATAAAAAAAAAATTATAAGACTAATAATTATCTTAAGTCTCATAGTGTAAAGAACCATCTGTATTGTGTTTTTGTGTGGTGTTAAATGAATTTTCTTGATTCTTTTTGGTAGCCTCTCAATAGGATTATGTTACTTAAAATATACTGAGCTATCTAGAAACATGTGGCGGAATGAAACCTCCCAAGGTCGATGAGGGACAAGTATACATTTCTGAGTTACTCAACACAAGACAGTTTTAAAACGTGTAGAAGTTATGAATGAATAAAGTATGTACTGGAAGGTATAATAATTTTTGTAAAGTGCAGCCAAGAATGTCTCTTTCTATAATAGCTATTGAATTTACAAACACAATTAAGGAGAGCTACTAGGCTCATGCATCAATTGGAGCTGAAGTCTTTACTGAAAACTCCCATTAGTGTCAAAAGCAAGAAATAAGAGCAAGTTTTACTAACATCGTTAGATTTTTCTAATGTAAGGGGGGATAGCAATGAAATTTCTGTTGAATGCAACCACATGGTAGTTTTAACAAATTACTATAGACACAGCATATCTGTAACACTCACTTATCTGGAGTGCACTTATTCATAAAACTATATCATGAGGGAAAAATAAACATGCCACACAAGTTAGGAAAAATTCTAAATGTAATCAATTTTTTGTTCATTATTTTCCGTTTTCATAAAAAGCTTTACCCCCTCATTTAAAGATGCTTTATTGATTGTTGGTTATATCATTGCTAAACCCAGATAACTTTCATGTGTTAATACTTGAATGTGTAGAATGGAGTGAAGCAAGAGAAAACAGAATGTGAAAAATAATTTTAATGTATAAAGTTACATGGGAAAAATACATCTGAAATATAGAAAAGAATAAACCATGTGCTATATAATATGTAATGGAGGAACATTTTTTATTTTTAGAAATATTTATAATAGTTCATAGAGCTAGGTGATGCCAAATGACTTGCCTGCATTATATGACTTAAATTTATTTTAGTAAATTTAAATTTTATTATGTTGTCTCAAAGGAGTTTTTGTTTTCTTATTAAATACAATAGTGCCTCAAGGATTCATCAGTGTCTCCTTAAAGTAACCTTGTTATTGATTTACTCAGCATTAATGAAAAACTATAAAATTTAGAAAATGTACCTTCCTTTTTTCTTATTTTTGCAAAAAACAAACAACCCAGTCAATAAGTGAGCTAAGGAGCTGAACAGACACTTCTCAGAAAAGATATGCATTCCATCAACAAGTATAAGAAAAAATACTCAACATCTCTAGTAATTATAGGAATGTAAATCAAAACTACTCTAAGATTTCATCTCACTCCAGTCAGAATGGCAGTTATCAAGAATACAAACAACATATATGTTGGCAAGGTTGTGGGGGAAAAGGCACACTCATACATTGCTGGTGGGACTGCAAATTGGTGCCACCAATCTGGAAAGCAATAAGTATATTCTTTAGAAATCTTGGAATGGAACCACCATTTGACCCAGATATCCCACTCCTCAGTCTATACCCAAATGACTTAAAATTAGCATATTATAGTAAAGCACCCACACCGATGTTTATAGCAGCACAATTCACAGTAGCTAAACTGTGGAAGCAACATAGATGCCCTTCAAAACATGAATGGATAAAGAAACTGTGGTATATATACATCATGGAATATTACTCACCATTAAAAGAGAATAAAATTATGTCATTTGCAGCTAAATGCATGAAGTTGGAGGATATCATACTATGTGATGTGAGCCAATCCCAAAAACAAAGGCCAAATGTTCTCTCTGATAAGTGGATGCTGATCCATATTGGCGGAGCATAGGGAAAATGGAGGAACTCTGATGGGGCAAAGATGACGGAGGGTTGGGGAGGGGAAGTGGGAGCAGGAAAGATGGTGGAATGAGGTTGACATCATTACCCTAGGTACACTTATGACTGCACATATGCTGCAATGCCACATCTTGTACAACCAGAGAAATGAAAACTTGTGCTGCAATCGTGTACAATGAATCAAAATGCATTCTGCTGTCACATACATCTAATTAAAATCAATGAATTAATTATTACAAAAAGGTTTTTTGAAAACATTTGTCCTTCAAGGAAAGTGTTGTTTATCATTAATTCTTCAGTTTTATAATACAAACCTTAACGAGCTACGCATCTGATGGATACATTTTATGTCTTTTTTTTACTTATACCAAAAACAATAGGGAATTTGAAGGCTCTAAATTAAGACAGGTCTCAATATTTTTGCTGATGGAGATGAAACAGTATTATAAGGTGTGTGAAGCCCCTTAAAACAAGGCCTTAATTTTTTTTTCTCTGATCTAGCAGATATAAGCCTATAAGCAGATATGATACATCTGCTCCAGATTATCTCATTTATGGGCTTACAAATTTGCAAATCGTGGTGATGATGAACACACACTTAAATGCTTCTACACAAGATGTGCATGCTCTAGTTGCTCCTTTTGATTTCCCAACATACTTATGTGCCTATATATACAATACATTGAATATGTGCTCTGGACCTATGACTGGAGTTGTAGAACTGAGAGTCTTCCACCAGCTCTCTGCCTGGCTTCTCCTCTGGCCTTCCAAGACCCGTTAGCTTGGTCCCATCTTCTACTCAAATAATTTCTATATAAGCCTCTGTGACAATTGCTCTTTTATCTCACTCTTATTCACTTTCTCTCACTCTCTAACTCTCTCTCTCACACACACACACACGCACACACAGTCTTAGAACTGCACTAAATAAAAAGTAGCTACCATGCAATGGATATAGAAAATTTTCTTAAAGTCTCCTGATTTAAATAAGATTTCTTCCTGGACATATTTCTCCTCTCTTCTTGAATATGATAGATTGTACTAGAATCAACCATATGGGAATGACAACATGCTCCCATTTTTAACCCATCAGGCAGGAGGTTCTGGGTTCAATTCCACTACCATAAAAAATAAAATAAATAAATAAATAAAAATAAAAAATAAAACAAAACCCCAATCAATTAACAAAAATAAAAACAAATATTCAGCAATAAGTATATATACTGAAATATCACAAAGTGCTCCATAAATATCTACAGATTTTATATTATATTATATATATATATATATATATATATATATATATATATATATTAGTTAAAATAAATTAATTTAAGAAATGTCTTAAAAATCCTTAGAAATCTATTGCATACAAAAATAAACGTGAAGTTTTCCTTGTGGACAATAGTTAGTTGCCACTTTTCCTTTGTTACCCACTGCACCCCAATCCAGGGTCAGGCAGGTAGCTCTAAGGTACAAAACTTCAAAACTCATTTCACTGCAGAAAAAAGGAGCAATTTTTGTATCTGGAAGTAAGATTGCAGCTGAAAACCAGATTCAAGATTATTCATTTAAGATATAGACATGTGTAATGTACAGGGACATCAAATCAGTATTTTCTGAGTCCAATAAATTCGTAAAAAATAAATTTCATAAGACAAAATCACAAATCTTAAAACAAGATGAGGAAGAATCCTTCTTTGGATACAAGGGTGTACAGAATCTGTCAAACATATTGTTCTGTCTGAAGGCCAAGAAGGGATCACTCTTATGATAATGATTTTCAGTAGTGCACTTTATAAATCTTTAAATAATTTTACAATCATTATTTAACTTCAATCTATGTATTCTATTTTCCACACAAAATGATATTGAAGGCAGATATCATATTTACAATCAAAAATTCTTAATAATTATTCTGAAATTCTGTTCAGTATGTCAGTATTAACCCATAGGGATGTTGCAATCACTAGTTTAGTAAAAACAAAGGAGAGAAATAGCTGTACTTCTCGAGCTTTTATTCCAAGGAAATACACTAGATTGTGTACAATTAATATATCAATTATCAAATAATTCTTTAATTGTATTACAAAAATTGTTAATCAGCATTTTTATTGCAAAATCTATTTTCATACAACATAAGACAATAGAATGTTTACCATTAAATTTTAACTTTCACACTCATTAACTTTGCGATGTTGCATACATCCAAACCAAATTTGTACTTAATGGTATTCAAAGATTCACTCTTTTCATTATGTATATACTTAGCATTGAACTTAGGCTAATTTAGGGGTAACAAATGAAAAGCATTTTTTACTAGTTGAGAAAATATGCTTCAGTCATTAAAAAAAAACACATGTCCACTCATATACATATTTTTTGTCTTTCCTATATGATCATCTTTTTTTTTAAGTAATGATGACCTGAGTTTCATGTTTCCTGGCAGAAAAAAAAATAAATACGTTGGTACCTGCTGGGAAAACTCCATACATAGGACACTAAAACTATTATAAACCATGAATATACAAAAAGAAATAAATTGAAGGTGATGAAAATATCTCAAGGTGATGAAAATATCATGTAACCATGTTGAATAGCAGTCATTGTACTAGTAATTCCATTTTAGTAAGACTATTTTATTTTAGTATATTTCTGTTAACTTATTATCAGCATGGAAATATTTAAAATATTTGATGTCTTTCAAATATTATTTTAGTTTAAAATGAATTATTTGCAATATTTTTCTCTTGAAAAGTATGATTTTTAAATTATTTATTAAAATACAATTAAATATATTTTTAAAGATTATCTTTGATTCTGGGCATTTCATTTTTCACAAGAACTAAATTATTTATGGAAATTTATGTATTGGTGAGTGGGTGTGGGTGGGTGTTATGAGTGATATATGCAAAGCTAATCTATAACCCTAAAGTTGATTTTAGTAAACTCATTTTTATTCTCAATTTGACATTTTCCTCTCCAAACCATCTGCCTTTATCTGAGCACCAGAGAAAAAAATTGTAATATTTTAGGCAATTCAATATGACAATCATTAGGCACTAAAAAAAATCAAGAAATAACACTACTTCAAAATTTCAAAATAATAACATTAGAAATTTTAAAATGCACATAAGAATGAGAAAAAATGGTTCTATTTGTTTCTCTTAATATAAATTGCATGAATTTCTGATATTAGAGTATTTTAACTTTAAAAACATTCAGAATTTTTTAAAGCATGTAGTTTTATTTTGGATTTTTATTGAATTTTGTATTACTGTTTGGAGGTCCACTTCATATTTTAAATTGATGTGAAATTTAAAATGATTTATATCTACCTGACAAAAGTTCTGAAGATTTCAGGTGAAAATATGGTCTCTCTTCGATTTTAGGGACATATCAATATGCCTTACATAGTAGGTACTTATCAGAAGATTTAAAATAGTAATAAAATGGAAAGATGTTCTAAGTATTATGAATTCAAGTAAAATATAAGTTGGAAACTATGGCTATTATAATTATATGTATATAATTATAATATCCACTCACATCATGAGTGACACATTTTAAAATGGATTACTGTCTATCAGATTCAAAGTAATTCAAATAAAAACCTGGATTATATTTAAGTAAAGGAAATTCTTGAAGGCAAATGTAAGAATTATCATATTATTTGCTGAAAACACTGATAAAAATAACATATATTACAAAATACGTAGTAGTACTAGTCAACTATCATTATTATAAAAATTGTTACGACTTTAATGTAAGTGTGAACTGTCATAAAAATGCATCAATGTGGCTGGGGTTGTGGCTCAGTGGGTAGAGCATTTGCCTTGCATGTTTGAGGCACTGGGTTTAATCTTCAGCACTGCATAAAAAATAATAAATAAAATAAAGGTATTAAAACAAATTCTTAGTTTAAAAAATACATCAACCAAATAACCAAATTACTTTCAAAATTCAGTATTCATATTTCTTGTGTTTATTTAAGGAGTTTATTATGCAAAGATAACATTTCTGAAATCTGTTAATTCATTTTTCTTCTCTGGATTATTTAGTGGGTGATTTTCTGTCATCCATTCAGCCAGAGAAAACTAATGTCACAGGAGATAATGAAATTATTATTGCCATACTCTACCAGAAAATGTTAACTTCTTTAGCTCTTGTTTCCAAAATAGATTTTTAATTTGCAAGATGGCAATGGCTGTGAAGTTCAGAAATTTTTGTGAAATGTTTTTTCCCCCCAAACCAATCACATACATATCAAGAAACAAATATGGACATTTTTAATTATTTTTTTAGTTGTCAATGGATCTTTATTTTATTTTATTTATATGCAGTGCTGAGAATCAAACCCAGTGCCTCACTCATGCTAGGCAAGTGCTCTGTCTCTGAGCCACAACCTCAGCCCTGGATATTCTGGTTGCTGTGAAGACTGGGTAGCTTTTACTACAAACACAAATGGTGTGACTCTACTTTGTGTGCAACCAGAGACATGAAAAATTGTGCACTGTTTGTGCAATGTGAATTTAATTGCATACTGCTGTCATATATAACAAAGTAGAATAAATAAAATAAAATCTAAAAAAAAAATCAAATCAAATCCACAAAAAAGAAAGAAAGAAAAAATTTAAAAAATGCTAAGGAGAACAATTGTGAACTCTGTATGAAAGATCACATTCAGTTGTTCAAAAGACCTGAAGATTAATAAAAAAAAAGGTGATGAAATGTTATTTTAGGACAAAAGTAAGCATACTATTTGAAAGTGTCATTTACTGGGCTGTTCTCTTCAAGCACCCTACCCTTAGGTGAACCTTCCCTGAAGCTCAGAGAATCCAGAGTACAAAGAAGACCATATCTAGGTAGGATGTACTCAAGTTTCAAAGGACTAAATAGAAATAATAATCTTGTAGAAATTAACATACTGATTGCAAGATTAATTGTTCAGCTTTAGCTATTAAGATGGTATAATAGTATATACAAAGATTGGCAAAACATCAAATTAACAAAATAGTGTTGAGAAAATTTTATATATGATCTAAGTAGATTTACCATTAATGCACCATTATAATTGGTTAGGAAAATAAAACCTTTTCCAAAAACTGCCTTAGATACATTTGCTATATGAATGAGAATGAGCAAGCACTAACTCATGTCTTAGTTAAATCACAGGTTAATTGTTAACCTTTAAATCTGAAAATACTGGTAAAATTTTCAAAGAGAAAATCTTGTAATAAAGGATAATATAAATATTTAAGAATGATACAAAAGAGAAGTTATTAAGTAAAACATTGATGAATTAGAACATACTAAAATAAAAATTTTCTTCTCATCAAATATATTGTTAAGAGACAAATTTGAAAGCTATAACCTGAACAAAATTTTTGCTATACAAATATCTGATAAAGGTCTGACATTCAGAAGAGCTACAGAACCGATATTCAATATTGGTTTAGTACCCAAATACTTGACAAAAAGATATAGGAATTACCACTAAGCCCTTCTATCCCCAAACTAAGTTGCTCAAAACCATTGAATATCAGGAAACTACAAGGGAATACCAATATACATCTATAAGAACAGCTAAAATATCAGTGTTTGTAACAAACATGAAGTAGCTGGAAATCTCTCACATTGCTGTGTACCATGTACAAATATCAGAGCTATTTGGAGAAAAAAATTAGGAATTTCTTATAAATTTCAGTATGTACCTACCCTATGGCCCAGCAATTCTAAATTCCAGGTATTTATCTAAGCAAAGAAAACGCATGTTCACAAAGACCTGTTCTGGACTGTCTAATTTTATTCACAACTGCTTCAGATTGGAAACCAACCAAATATTCATCAGCTGGCAAATGGAAAAACAAATGATCCCATATTCCTGCAACTGAATTCTACTCAGCAAGAAAAAGCAGAAAACCTTTGCACTGGAACACGACATAGACGAATTCCTAGAGAAGGACACTATGGGTCTTTCTGGGTTGAAAGAAATGCTGATGAACTCCAGATTATAGACTCTATCTCTGCATTTCTTGTCCATTTAAAGCTTTACCTCATATAAACAAATGTAAAAGCCTGGTATACTGAAAATGGAGAGTTTAAATATGATACATGAATGACAGAAAGTCAAAATTATCAAGTCAGTATACATCTAAAAGAAAGAATTAGGCGCCGTCTGTTTTTAGAATAATGACAAATGAGTAGAGAAATATTGATATATATGTGTTCAGGCTCTTCCCTCTTACTGTCAGGCATAACTGGTAAGATTATGAATAAGATAGTAAAAAGAGAAAGAAAGTAAGAATAATATGGTAAGAAAACCAGAATGAGACTTCTTTATAATTCATGAGATTTGACATGGTAAATATTTGCACTCAACTGCCCATGCAAGCTAGACTCAAATTGTGTACACAAAATATGTGCAGATTTTGTAGTATCTACATGACATGTCAATAAAAATATTTAGTAAAACAGTTGGGGGAGGATATGCTAGTCTTCCAAATAAAGAAAAATTTCCCTGCAAACTCTAGGGAGATTCCATGTAACCAGCAAGCAGTGGGAAGCAACCTGACCTCCCCCTGGGTGATTATGAACAATTCTCTGTGGTGATAACAAGATTGTCCATGGAGCTTCCAAGGCACGATATAATAAAATGCTTTAAAGTAACTCTAAAGGAAGGCGGAAGCTCAACCATGGTAGCACAGACTCCCAAGCAATTTGACAGAACAGAGCTAATTTTCACCAACCAAGGACTTGAACATGGAAAGCCAGAGCTGCTATGCAAAGTGTGGCATCCAGAGGATCTCTGGCTCTGGAGTCCTTTTGAATTTGAACTGACTATGAGAAATAAAGCTCTATTGTCATCTATTTTCTAAGATTGACATTTATATTTTATTATAATCACATTGATAGCCAAGAAAGATCATTTTCTCATATATGGCTAACAGTTCATTCTGCTAATTTCTTAGACTTCTTTATTTTATGAACTGAAAATCTGGGAAATGAAGTAATATGTGTGCAGAAATGAGACATTTCACTCCATGTCCATAAGGAAAAGTGCAGAAAATAAGCTGAAAATTTTGTTTGAGGACAAATTGTGAATGAAGGAAATAGCAAGAGCAGGGAACGGAATGGGTCCAGCATCTAGTAGGTACTTACTATATTCAAGAAATTATGAAATCACTTTTCATTTTATATTCCCTGGCATATTCAATAGATAATTTAAAGTTGTCTCAAAGAGAATGAACAATAACATAAATAACTGTGAACAAAATGCTAACATAGCAGAGCAAAAACACATAGAATTGAAATAGAAAATCTATGGTAAGAGTTTTACACCAAGATGCTACAAATTGTTCCTTTTAAGTAATGCTTCAAATAAAAACAAAATGTCCACCTGGTGAATAATAATATTGTCATTATCCATAAAGAGAAAATATATACAGTTCCAATGGGGGAATCATAGATTTTCTCTGAGCTGAGACATAAAATATTTTCCTCTATGTCAAGTTAAACAATGCCGAAAGCATTAAATGGTGTACAGAATTACAAGGCCATGTATTGAATAATCACTCAGTGGTAGTGGAGGGCAAATCCTGGACATATAAAGTGATTGAAAATCCATTGATTTACACAGATAATGATGTTTAAAGAGGTTCAATATAGCAAAGAAGGCACACATTTAGGGCTGTTAGTGACCAAATTACCAGGTAGTAACATTTATGCATGCATTCAATCACTCATTTCTGCAGTATCTATTACTTGTCAAATGCACTATAGACATACACTATCAAATGCACTATAGACATAAAAACAAACACAAAATGTAGGGTAACTTTCCTCCTTTATGAGATTTCAAACTAGTAGAGCCCAATGTGTAGATAAGAACTTGTCAGTGGATTAGAATTAATTAACTAGGACACACTGTTCTAGATGAGAGAATTAGGAATGAATAGTAGTGTTTGGGTTCCAAATAAATGAATGTGGATTTGGTTAGGATTATATTTCCTCAAAAGTTTTTAAATAATTGGAAGAAAACAGAACAAAATCTGGTGGAATTGAAAAACATGTGAGATAGAAAATCCAGCACACATTCAAGGTAAAGATCTTTCCAGTATATCTTTTTATTTTGGTCATGGTTTAGAATAGCCATAGCCCTAGCTTTCCCAGGACATTTCTGGTCTATTGATAAATGCAGTTGCTATCACTCTCAAAGTATTTGGAAAATGAATAATATAATTAAATAGTCAATCTTTTTGTACCAGGCTTTTTTGCTCCTATTCATCATTATCAAATCCTTCTGTAATATTTTCAAAAGTATAGATTCCCACAAATATCAAGTAATGGATGAAGAAGGAATCTATGCATCCATGATTGATTCCAGATATGCTCCAAGCATGATGACTCAAGCTTGAATTTAGGACCCTAAAGTCTTTTTAAAAAAATTTAAAAATTAATTTACTAAATCTATTCCCAATTTAAATCTCCTACATGCTAATTAGAAAGTTAAAAACACAGAGGCCCAGGATCATCCCGCCACTCCCAGACCCCCCAATGGAGGTGTGACATGGTTCTGACTCTACCAACCTGCTCAAGAGTCCAAGAGCAGGGTAAGGCCCGGGTCTATCCCGCCACGGGCAGACACCTGCGCCAGAGCTCAGGCTCCTGGCCAAAACCACTTTTACCAACCTGCGTGGGAGCTCAGGCCTGGGTAGACCCAAGTCTGCCATCCCTACCCCCACCTGGGAGCCCAAGCATAACCTACTTCTGTCTTGGGACACTACAGACATCCCCATAGACTTCCCCACACAGTAGTTTCTACCTTGCGACAACAGACAGGGCCTAGAAGCACCTGCATCTTGGAACAGGCATTTCAAAGCCAGTGTAAGGCTCACCCTTTCGACACCATCTCTAAAAGATGTGCATCCATCTTGGGGCACCTCCACTGCTATCTCCAGTTACCTCCACTATAGCTGCCACCACATTTAGCTGCAATCGTATCCATCATGGGACACTGGTAGGGTCTGGAAGCCCAACACCAAGGTGAGGTACAGAAAATCTACATGGATGCTACAAGATTATAGGATAGAAACTACAATATCTCATATCCACACTGCAAGAAATGAAGACAAATAGACAACATGAAAAAACAAGGGAGGAAAGTGCTCTAAACACACCAGGATACCACAAAACCAGATCCCATGGACAGTGCAGTTGATGAAATGTCAGAGAAGGAGTTCAGAATGTTCATAATTACAATGATATGTGAAAAGTGATCTAAATGAGCAAATGAAGACAAAAATTAATCACTCCAACAAGGAGATAACAGAGCAAATACAGTCATCCACTGATCACACCAACAAAGAGATAAAGAAGCAAATACGGGTAAGAAAAGGTTACTTAAAGAAGAGAGAGAGACTTTGAAAAAAATCAGAAATCATTGAAATAAAAGTAACTAAATAAAAAACTCAATAGAAAGCATCACTAACAGACTAGATAACTTGGAAGACAGAATGTCAGATAATGAAGACAAAGTATACAATCTTAAAAATAAAGTTGACCACACAGTGAAGATAGTAAGAAACCATAAACATAACATCAAAGAATTATGGGATAGCCTCAAAAGACCAAATCTAAGAGTTATTTGGATAGAGGAAGGCACAGAGTTTCAATCCAAAGGAATGCACAAACTCTTTAATGAGATAATATCAAAAAATTTGCCAAACAAGAAGAATGAATTGGAAAATCAAACATAAGAGGCTTACTGGACACCAAATGTACATAATTACAACAGATCTACACCAAAACACATTATAATTAAAACAGCATACAGAATAAGGATAGAATTATAAAGGCCACAAGAGAGAGGAAACAGATCATATATAGGGGGAGACCAATTCATATGTCAGCAGAATTTCCAACCCAGACCCTCAAAGCCAGGAGATCCTGGGACAACATATACCAATCTCTGAAAGAAAACAGATGCCAATCAAGAATCTTTTATCCAGCAAAATTGAGCTTTAGATTTGATGATGAAATTAAAAACTTCCATGATAAACAAAAGTTAAAATAATTTACAACTAGAAAGCCTGTATTACAGAACATCCTCTGCAAAATATTCCATGAAGAGGAAATGAAAAATGACAAGGAAAACCAGCAGAGGAAGCTGTTACACTAAAGGGAAAACTAACCAAGGGAGAAATGGGCCAAGGAAATAAACAGTCACTTCTCAGAAGATGATATGCAATCAATCAACAAATATATTAAAAAATATTCAACATCTCTAGCAATTAGAGAAATGCATATCAAAACTACTCTATGATTTCATCTCATCTCAGTCAGAATGCCATATATTATGAATACAACCAACAATAAGTGTTGATGAGGATGTGGGGAAAAAGGCACATTCATATATTGCTGATGGGACTGAAGATTGGTGCAGCCAACATGGAAAGCAGTATGGAGAATCCTTGGAAAACTAGGAATGGAACCACTATTTGACCCAGCTATTCCACTCCTTGGTCTATACCCAAAGGACTTAAAAACAGCACATTACAGGGACACAGCCACATCAATGTTTATAGCAGCACAATTCACAATAGTTAAACTGTGGAACCAACCTAGATGCCCTTCAGTTGATGAAGGGATAAAGAAAATGTGGTATATATACACAATGGAATATTACTCAGCATTAAAATAGAAAAAAAAAACCATGCATTTGCAGGTAAATGAATGGAGTAGGAGAATATGATGCTAAGTGAAGTTAACCAATGCCAAAAAACAAATGCTGAATGTTTTCTCTCATATAAGGATGCTTATTCATGATGGGATTGAATGGAAAGCATGGGAAAATTAGACAAACTCTAGATAGAGCAAAGGGGAGGGAGGGAAAGATAGGGGGCATGGAGGTAGGAAAGAGGATAAAATGAGATGGACTTCATTGTCCTAAGTATACATGTAAAGACATGAAAGGTGTGATTCTACTTTGTATACAATCAGAGATAAGAAAAATCATGCTCTATAGGTATAATATGAATTGTAATGCATTCTGCCATCATATATAACAAATTAGAATTAACATAATTTTTAAAAAGAAGGGGAAACAAGGTTAAAAAGACAAACCACTAAATAAGAAAATAAATCTTCAGAATTCTAATGTGAAGTTTTTGTACAAATTTATGTCATGAAATATTCAAATTCAGAGTAAATATTAGACTAATTATATTCTTTCCAACTATTATTGATATCAATGGAAAATGTCTCTATTACAGCAAGAGGGAAAAAGGGTCTTGCAGTATCACAGAAATTCAACAGACAAAAATATATAACTATTTACACTTATCTTACACTATAGTTGTAGTTCTTGATAAAGTTTAAGTTATTTCTGTCAAAATTTAAAGAAAGAGTAGTTTCTTTAAAAAGATGTAGCAATGTAAAAATCTGATGTTAAGAGAAAGACCCTTAGATATACCCCAATAATATTGTAAATATGATTAATTGCACATTTCTCAATGAAAATTATTTTGAAGCTATTTTGATTAACCTTTGGATTCCATAAATATTCTTGAAAAAACTAAAAAAAAAACAATATTTGTGAATAGATCACTCATCTGAGGAGATAATAAAGAATCCTATGTCCCCTTTTCTGGTAGAATATTTAAGATAGTTTCATTGTGTTTTGTTTTGCTTTAATAAATTGTAAAAATAATTTAACTTATCATGCATGGCAAATTCAGACCTGCAGAATAATATAATGATTTTTGTGCAGTTATATAATGTTGTGAATTGAGTATTAAGTTTATTATGAGAATAAAGTAAATAAAATTTAACAGGTAGATGTATTTGTTTGAAATAATATTCTCTTCAAAACAACAACAACAAGAATTCCTTTAAAAACAGGCTTCAAGGCAACAAACTGACATCCCCCTCCCCACTTCTTTTTGTCATAGTACTAACACTAGACTGACCTATATACACTAAATCTCAAACCCACGCTCATAAGTAGGGATTATAATACATAGCAATTTCAGTGATACCAGATGGAGACAAAGACTTGAAGCATATTCTTTGTGAGATAATGCTCCAGCAAAAATTAAATTTAACCAACAAATTTCAGGAAAATTGGAATTCAAATGGTCCCTAATTGCATCCAATGGGGAACTTCAAAATTACCCATTTCCTCTTTTGATTCTTCTTACTACTATCACAGTTACACTGTTCTTTGTTTCTTGTTTACCTTATTTTATTCCATTATTTAAATGGAGCAAAAGGGATAAACAGTGTGTAAATATCTGATTTGCAAGCTGCTCCACTGTGGGATTATATAATTGGTTCCAAAGGCCATCTCTAACTCTGCAAGGTGCTCTATGTTCTTGGCTTGCTCCAGCAAAATAGTAGTAAAGGGTCACTGTTCCTCCTGTGACCCTGTCATTAATAAACCAAGCACATCAAGTCTCTGTCCTACATGTACTGGAACACATTTTGGTCAGATATAAAATGGAATAATTTCAAAATTGAAGGACCTTAAAATATTAACTGCTTAGAATTATTCCTGTTATTCTGCACAGAATATATGTCATGTTCAAATTCCCTAATTTTCATCACAGATGTATCACTGAAATTTTCTCTGAATGGCCATTGGCTAAGGAGTTACTGTCAAAGGCACAGGGACATGGCTATGGAATTGAAACTCCATTCTGACTCTTCAAATAATATAAGCCTGTCCCAGGTTGAGGAATCTGTAGTGTGGGACACCATCTGCTTCCAAAATGAATGTGAGGTCAGTGTGCATATATTCTGGGCTCACATGAAATATCAGTTCATATCACTCACATTCTGTAACCTTTTGGATTTTGGTCATCTTTCTCTGGGAATCAGTTTACATCTCATGACATTGGAGTCTGATTTTATTTCAAAATTATTAATTTTTTCTGGGGAATTTCAAATATTTATGTTTTGAGTGAATCTTTATATTCTCTCAAGATTTTATTTTATTTTTCAAATATACTTTTTACTCTATGATTAGGTCTACTATTTCTTTTATGGTTAGAATGCAGCAATTAGGCCCAAATTAGATTCTTTCCATCTCCCACATGAAAACTCATGTCTTCCAATAAATGCCAGCATATGTATCAGAGGTTTCCTTGAATGCTAACTTAATGCACATTATTAGTTTTTGTTAGAATGTGTGTGGGCAGCAATTCCTGAGTGTATCTTTTAGGAAACAGAGAATAATGCACACCCCACTTTGATGTTTCAAGAGCCATTGAAGAAAGGGAACAGGACAGAATTTCACTTCTAAATCTACTAATGCATGAGAGTAAAATATGAAACAGGCTATCCAGTTGTACAGGATTCTTCTTTCCAAACACTGGTGATACTGCTTCTGTGGGGAGCAAACTCATTTCTGCCTCCACCAGTTGGTGGAACTCCAGCTACTAACCCATTGCTTGGTGGTCAAGACTAATCACTGAGTGGTATAAACATGTGTTCACTACTTTGAACTGGGACACCATCTATGCATTTAGAACTCATATTTTGAAAGATAACAGTTTTTCTATTTAAAAGGTCATTTGTGATGTGATATAAGCTTCTATAATACTTCTTTTCATATTTAGGGCTTATCAATGGACCATAAGCCTTATTAATCAAATCAGATTCCAAGATCCACCCTCATTTGTACTAAATCAATAGATCAGAAATGTGTCAGAGGAATAAAAATTTTAGCAAGTTTTTCACATAAATCTGAGATGGATTTTTTTTTTTTTTTTTTTTTTTTTTTTGGTGTTGAGGATAAGGCCCAGGGCTGCACACATGCTAAACATGTACTCTACCAAAGAGATTCATCAGCATGTGGAAATATTTTAAATAAAAAACTAGCATCTATGTAATTATTTCTCATATTAGAATATAAGTCAAAGCCAATATAACATGAAGGTTTAATCTGAATGAGGTATTGCTTTTCATTATTTGAGTAGATTCCTTCCCATGTTCTAGATAACACTCTTAAAATGGGAAGTCAGTATAAGAGAATCCCAGGCCATCTGAGCGCTGATCACATACCATGGAACATCCAGCTAGCCATCCCCCTGGCACTACTTGGTGAGAGGCTAAATTATACATAGTATGCCATTATATATATATACCTGTATGTAATATTTGTCTTCTCAATATGAAAGGAAATGCATTTGTCCACTCTGCCTAAGTCTGTTCTGGGTGGTAGAAAAACCAAAGAGGATAAAGCCTGGAAAGGAAGACTTAAAAGTGAGGTCAAGTTGGTAGAGTGATGAAATGTGACCCTGGCCAGGAACAAGGGAAAAAGTGATACTTCACCTAGGTGGGAAAAATGTTATATAAACTGGTTCTCTACATATAGACCAGGGAAATGTTAGGATGTCTTATGCATATCACTAAAAATCTGAAAGTTTCTATTTCCAAACTTCTCTACTTAGATTAAAAAAAAAAAAAAACAGTTATCTTGGCTGTTTATTTAAATGACTAATTTTATTTGCCGTTCCTGAATTTCTAAGTCAGAGCATGTGGACAAATGACTCAGAAATCAGTCTTTTTAACAAACAACCTAGGTACCATTTGTGATTAGAAAAGTTTGTGTAAAATATATGCCTTCATCATGAGAATTGAAACAGGCATTCATTGACCCTCTCAGACATAATAAGAATATAAAGTAATAAAAATTTGCTTATGCTTTCAGATCCTTAATGAATGAATTTTTCCTAAGAATCTATTCAAAACACTTGTATACACAAAATTCCAAAGTTAATGTTTGTGTCTGTGCAATACCAGCTCCAGTGATGCTGGAAGCTTTATGGGCATGTCTGACGCAGAGTTCAGCCTAGGGAGGCACCATGTGCCAGGTCAGCTTCAGATTTCAGTAGTCTCTGCTGGTCCCAGGTAACACCAAAGACGCGATTCAGCCCAGAAGTGTACAACTGAAGAGTTGGAAGCAGAATCAAGTAAACCATGCCCTTTGCGCAGGATAAAGTTAATCTTGTGATCTAAATCATTTTTAATTATATTATAGAAATAATCGGAAGACTTTTAAAAATCTGAGGGAAGGACTATTTTACTCAAAAAATCCCATGGCAATTATGGCTGAGTCTGGAGGGAAGATACATTGTTAGAGCAGGTGCTTTAATCCAGGTGAGACAAATCAGATCAGTGTCAAACCAGGCATTCTCAACTGCTTCTACATCCATCATCTAAGAATATCATAGCAGTCATTCTATTTTTAAAAAAGTAAGACAAAAAGAAACTAGCCTGAGTTTTTAAAAAAGGAGTTTGTTTTAATCAGGGTTTGTTTATTAGATTTCCCTGTGACCAAAAGACTTGACATTGGACAAGAACTATTTTAGAGGAAGAAAGTTTATATGACACTCATGATTTCAGAGGTCTCAGTCCATAGATAGACAACCACATTGCTCTATGTCCAAGGTGAGGCAAAACGTCATGGCAGAAGGGTTGGGTGGAGAGAAGCAGCTCAGGCCATGGCAAAAGAAACAGATAGAGGGTTCCACTCATCAGGGACAAAATATATACCCCATTGACCCTCCTCCTCTAGTTCTACCCTACCTGCCTACAGTTACCATTCAGTTAATCCCTAATAGTGGATTAATTCAGTGGCTAGTTACAACTCTTATAATCTTATCACGTCACCTCTGAATGACCTTGCATTGTCTCATAAATAAGTTTGGGGGAACATCTCATATCTAAGTCACAACACAGGGATTTACTAGAACTTTATGCTGAAGAATAAGTTAAAAAATATTCAAATCTTTCTACTATGTAGTATTGATCACTTTAAACCTGAGTGTATTTTTTTTATTCCAGTGTCTAGGAAATGACATTTAATTATCCTTTCTTAAAAAAAAAATCCCTAAAAGCTAATGAAAAAAAGAAAAAAAATATGTAGCTAATTGAGTATATAACACACAGGTAGATATATGGAATATGAATTATTAATCATTTTTCTACCTTTTGAAGTAGAACTGTTTTTTAAAGTATATGTCCAATGAAGACTAACAATTTTGAGATAAAAGTTTAAAAATATTTTAATAAAAGACCAAGTCTGAAAATATACCTTCTGACTGACTTAATACAAGAAGTGTTTCTTTGTTTTCATTTATTACCTCTAATTAATGGACATGCTGCTAAAATTTTTTGGGATAAAATTGATTAGTTCAGAACCCAAAGGCAGTTTTTATTTTATTTATTTATTTTTGTTTCTTTGACATTTCTAAAGCAATGACATCCAGAAATGCATGAGGACTTTAAATAGGATATACCAAATAAGGGAGAATTAATTATTTCTTATGGTATCCTAGAATCCACTGTCCCCCTTTTTCTTCTCCAGGCTTTATTTAGAGGAAAAATAAAGCTTATTCATTTTTCATTGATCATTCAGTAATCCAATTTGGGAAAGTTACTTTTCTCATATTCATTGGAAATGAGATCTTATTTTAGGATGACTGTTTCCATTTATTTTGCCTGTGGAGGATCTGGTTTCAAAGTTTTGGAAGTGCTTTATGCATCATGCATGATGAATATGCAATAGACAAAAATGTTGCCAGGAGATAATTTAACTCACCTTGATAGTGACATATGACAACCAGGCTCCCACAATTTGAGTTTATATCATGTAAATCAGAGATAAATAAAATAATAACAAAAAAGATAAAATTCTCCTTTTAGAAAGAAAAACTGCACATCCTACTCTTTTTTCCCCCCATATATTGTTCTAAGGCAGTAAACATGCTCCTTTTTGAGCAACATCGTAAGTGCTCAAAAATATTAAGCAAATGTCAATCACTACTAAAAAAATTATTTGTGTTCCTTTTTTGGTAACTGGAGGAAATATTTTGGGGGCTTCAGCTAGATGTTCTTTTATTTGATTTAGCTGAATATTTTCTTGAGTGCAGTGACTATCACACAAGAGCAATAAAATCATGTATCTAGAAAGCATTATGCGTAGATGCAACCCAGCAACTGTGGTACATGAGATGTCCCTGCAGGATGGATTTTAAGGTCTTGTTACATTTAAACACCTGTGTAAAATGATCTTGGTTTGCAGTTACAGAGGGCTCATTTGCATTTTAATGTGGACAGTACCATTCTGGATGCCACTGGGCCCTGTTTGGAGAAGTTCAAGGACACTCCTCAGGAGCCTCTTGACATATTACAAGTTAGGTTTGTAGTTAATGCAGGTACAGTGAAGGCGCTGTGGTTTACATCCTAAAATGTAAATGTGAAGCAATCCTGGCTCTTATTACTTTATTATAATATCTGAATCTCCGTAAAATGCAGCAGAGTCTGAGCATGAATGCAGATTGATTTGAAGTGCTGTAAATTCATAGGTATAAAAGAAAATTCTGTTAGTTTCACATCAGTATTATTTTTCTTTTCCTAGTTGGGTTCCCTTTATATTTTAAGAAAAAAAATTAAAAATAAGTAAACAAATATAAACTCAGTGCCCTAGAACAGTCTGTCTCAACCATAAACTATAAAGAACAAGTTAGTTATATTGTTCAGATTCTTTATTGGGGATTTTTTTGAAATTTATTGGAATATAATGAATAAATCACATATTCTTTTACTCCTTTTAATATTTTTGCCCTTGATAAACTATAATTTTAAAAGTCAATAGTTAAATAAATAAATATAGTTTAATAAGTATAATAATTACTGGTTTCCATATTCATCAATTTAGAAGGAATAAAGAATATTTCATAACTTGTAAACAGTGTTCTCTAATAGCTACAAATACTAGGGAAAACATTAATCACAGTGAGAGATGTGTTATTATCTTAAATCTATTTCCAATGTAAGGAAACTCTCCTAGAACCCTTTGTTTTAAGACTTTTTTTTTAAATTTTACTGAGACAACATTCTAGGATCAAAACATTTTTTCTAATATTAAAATTTTGTAAGGTAAAGTTCTACTTAACAATCACTGTATTTCATATCCACATGTTCTTACTTAAGTTGGTTTTCTGTATATATGAGCAGTATAATTAGGAAAAAATTCTCCAGCAAATTATTTATTCTATGCTATTTCAATTTTAAAAATATTTTCCTAGTTTTAAGTAATATCATTTCATTACAAATAGGCTAAATTATTTTGTACCCATAGAAGAAATACTGTCCTAATATACTAATTTTGTTTCTAAATATTACATAAAAACAACATGTAAACGTATATATTTTTTATCAATCTATCATCTTTTCCCTCTTCCTTTCATCCTGTTAATTAGTAATGAACCTGTATATCTATGTAATTTGCCTGTAAATAGCTGTCAACATGCTGTGCCTACCTATCCACTTTATTAATCTTTTTTCTTATCTTATAGAAATGATGTATGTGAGTGCAAATCATAAATTCTAAAATAACATGTTTTGTTACCAAGGGAAATCCATAAACATGGCCTCCCATGGCAGTTTCTAGGCCCTACTTGTTTTGTCTACACTCCCCATGAAACATGAATCTGTATGGGTTCATGTTTTTTATTCCCATAAATGTTAATAAAATGCAAAATCCAAGTTAACATGCTTTTCAAAATCTCATACCTTGCCATCATTCACCATGCACTTCTTACTGCATATACCTGAAAGGTTTCAGGAATAAAAAGTTAGCCATGTGCCAGTCATGCTAAAAGTGACTCTTCTGTATGCTCCAGGAAAACATTTTCAACCAGTAACAAAGGAAAGTCATTGGTGGGTGAACACCCATGCTTTCTTTTTCTTTGTTAGGGAGAAATGTTGGGCCTATTCATCCTCTGTGGCAAAGCTCCTTAGCAGGAACTGTGAAAACTCACTGCAGGACCTGAGGCTTCAGTCCTCCATGTGATGCTTAGTTGAGAGCACAGCGTTTGCTGTCTTGCTTATCCACCCGTCTTGCTTCCCACTGCTATGACAGACTCCTGGAACCATGATCCAGATGAACCTGTGCGATGGAATCCTTGTGCGAAAAGAAAGTTTTGAAGGAGAAACAAGCCGAGACTTAAATCTTCCAAAATCTACCTGCTGAAACTCTCCTTAGATTCCTTTTGCTCCTAATTATCTTTGCCCAACCCATGTTCTACCTCAATTTTGTATCTTTGTACATGCCCCCTCCCTTTCCTAATACACATTCAAGTTCTGCATCATTTCCCATTGGAATGAATAACTCCTAATTATCTGCCAAATCTCAAAATAAAAATTATTTCCAGTCAATCAATTGTCATTTTTTAATATATATATATATATATATATATATATATATATATATATATATATATATATATATTTAAAAAACCAAAAACAGCATACTACAAGGATACAGCCACAGTCACATTAATGTTTATAGGAGCACAATTCACAATAGCTAAACTGTGAAGCCAACCTAGATGTCCTTCAGTGGATGAATGGATAAGAAAATTGTCATTTTTTTACAAGGCACATTATATCTATTTGCAGAATATATAAAAGCAGAAAACTGGCATATTAAAAATAGCTTATTGATCAAGAATATGTAACCAAAAATGAGGTTTAAGAAATTAATACATTTTAATGTTTATCCCTATTTAATAATAGTTAGAAAATGTGTTATTTTCCACAGATAGAAGAATATAAGATGGTGTAGCCACTTAGAGGACTATTTGATTTGAAAAATGTAGGTACATTACAATTTAGTAAATGGGTATGTCTGCAGGAAGAGGCTTATGAAAGAAAGCTACATAATGAAAAGTTTGCAAAAAAATATGCCTATCATGGGTTGGGTATGGTCTTTACCCCAAAGGCTCATGTGTTGGAAGCTTGGACCCCAGGTTGACAGAGTTGAGAGATGCTGGATCTTGTAAGAAGTGGGGCATGGTTATGCCTAGACTTTTAAGAAGGATTCATGCTTTAGTCTCAGGAATGCATTCTTCCTGTTGGTCAACAAGAGGTGCTAGTTAGGAGCCAGCCTGACAATAGATGAAATAAGGACAAACAGAAGCGGAAAGAGATTGAAGATAGCCCTAAAAATGACTCTTCAGATTCACCTGCAGTTTCTGAATCTATTACCGATTGAAACTATTCAAATAATTTTTACATAATTGCAAATTCACTCTTTGGAGAATTAAAATAACCAGAGAATGTCCCATACCTCATTTGTGTACCCCAAATTCCTTGTATTTCTATTTTCATTACACTGATCACATTTTTTTACACATTTGCTTTATGTCTTTTTTCCATGCTAGATGAACAGAATTCATGAGTTAGTAGCCTCCTATCATCTCATTCACTGCTTCCTGCCCAAACACATACACTATCTTCAATATAAAATGTATGAATAAAGGAAAAAAATGGCTGTTCCAATTCATAAGTTGATCATCCAATAGCTATGAACAGAGGAAATAATATCTTATTCTCACCCAAACCATGACATTTCTGATCCCACAATAGTTTCTTTATTGTCAATTACTTAAAAGTTCATTGTATATTTATGTTACAAGTGTAAGAGTATATGTTTAGACTTACTATACATAGGTTAAATCTTAACATAATATATGCTTATGTTAAATGCATTTAAATCTATTATTTAAATATATCTGTATCTAAATTCACACATATATGTGCATATTTATTCAGAATAAAAATAATTATACCCTTCACTCTTTTCAGAGTATGCATTCATTATACCTTAACTATGAGTGAATACTAGGTAATTTTAATTTTCAGACCTTTGTAAACCAGTTTAAAATTCTTTACCTTTTCCTTTAGATTTATTTTATATGCATTTCTCCTTTTGCTTCTCTTTTCTAACTAGCATATTAAATATATCTTGCAAATATATACATATATATGTATGTATATATATGTGATTTTATGATAAATAATTTGGAGTAGATGTATTAATTTAAAATGCATGGCAAAGTTAGAAATGAATTGATTTTTCATGTATTTTTGGTTGAGAAGAAAATATATGCAAATTATACACAGTTTCAAAGGCATAGTAATTGAATTCAGCCTCATTTTCTAATGTCTGTAGAATATCCTGTGTCTGAGTATTTATTTTTATAAGGTTATATGTCACCTATATTTTGCCTTGTAGTATCTTTATCACTGCAATATGTGGTAAATAAAGTTTTTGCATTTGGACGTATTACATAAAGTGACTTTTTATAAAAATTAAAATGTATTTAAGTAACTGATAATTTGTTAAGAAAAAAATTAAATAAAGAACTTGCTGTTAGGATATTTCCCTGATGGAAACATGAAATATTTTCAGTGACAACTTACTCAAAAGCTTGATTGTGTACTATAAAGCCTAAGATTTCAAAATGTGAAATCTATTGAAACAAAGGGAAATAAATTCTGAGAAAATTAATAGAGGTAGTATTAAATATATTTGACATAAAACTCAAAATTGTCATAAAATCAAGTTAATCCTACATTACTCACAGATTTTTCTTCCTTTAGTAATTACCAATTTTTGATAATTAACAATTTCTTGCTCAATTATTAATTTGCATATGATATAATAATTTATGCAAACTCTTTTGCTCTTGTTTGTGATAAAATATTGTCAGTCACACCACCAATGATTGAGGTATGGTATTGGTTTTTGTTCTGCTTAAGTAGTTCATAACATTTAATATCAGTCTCCTATGATCATTAATATGCTAATTCAACAGTTTTTTTAACAAAATAGCTAGATGACTTTCAAATTATGTATAAAAAGAATTTCTAATAGACAAGGAACAAAACGTGCAAATTATTGTGAATAGTATTATCTAATGAAGCTATCAGATTCATTGGACAGGTTGTGGAAATATTATTTGTCTATTTTTGTTAATCTACAGTCTTAAAAATGCATCACAAAATTCTCTGATTTGGTTCTTGAAATTAGACTGATATGTATCATAAGACACAGGAGATTTTAAAATACTGTATAAAAAATGAGGATCAGATTATTAAAACTATTCAGTTTCTATGTTTTTAGGTAAAGATTATTTTGGTAGGTTAATCTTTGAGGGGTAAATTGTCCCTTGAGTCTCAGTTAAACAATATCCCCAACTGCCCTTTGTAATTTGAAAATGAACTTTTAACTAGTAATATGTACAGAAAATGGCAAGTTGAGAACATTGCTTACTTCCACATATGACCTCTAATTGGAAAAATATGCCCAATGTATTTCTAAATAAAAAGCATTGTAAATGCAAATTTTTTGAGAAAACAATTTCAATATATTAAGTATATTAACTTTTCTTCTCATATTAATTAAAGAAAAATTTGCTTTAATGTTGAAATTTTTTGATTGGTCTAAGAAAATGAACAGAAGAGCAAAACAGAACCATTGTATGTGGGGGAAAAAAAAGAAATAGCACTGAATTTGTTTTCAGTGGACTCAAATGCTAATTTCATTTGAACCTTGTATTCATTTACTTAGGTTAGTGCAAGTTTCTAGGCAGTTTTTTCATTTTTACAATCACAGAGGCCATGATCTCTAACCATATGACAATAGCATTAAATGAAGTATGTGCAAAATGTAAGAAAGATCAATATACTACTGAGATATTTTCTTTATTTGTAATTTTAATTTCCTGATAGTTTGCTAGTTTACTTTATTCCATTATTTAAAATGAAATGGCTAGAGTTTGTGTTTGCATTTATGTGGGTGCTACGTTTATTGCTGGCGTTATATTTTTAATTTCAATCATTCATCAGATATTCATTGAGTGCCTCTCTCTAAATATTTTTATTGGTGTTGCAGATAATGTCATGATCAAGATTTATAAGAAATTTTGTGCTTCTATGGAGTATAATTTATGGGTGGGCCAAACAATAAAAAGAGAAGAAATTATAGTAAGTTCAGATAGTGATAAAGGAGAAGATTAAGTGAAATAAGGCAGAGATTGTTGGTAATGTCAGCCAACTTCCACAGAACATTCAGAAAAGGCTGATTGAGGTGAATGACATATGGTTAGGAGGAAGAAAGAGGTGGGAAAGATGAGGAGAGGAGGCAGGAAAGAGTTCAGGAAAGCAAGATCTGCAAGATCGGGGACAAGAGGTCCACTGAGAGAAATTCATGAGTGTGAGTTCCTTACTTGGAGATGGAGCTGTGCTCTGATAAAGGCAGGAAGTCTGGGAGAACAATGTGGTCAAGGGGGGGAGTCAGGGCTTGCTTGCTTGGAGCTTTTTCAGCTGTGAATACAGAATTAGGATTTTTATTCTCTGGGCAAAGTACAGCCATCAGGAATTTTCAGGCTGGTGGGGTGATGGGATTTCTTTGGGAGTAGGATTTTTCTTAATGCAGCAGGGTGAGTGGTGCTCAGGAGTCAGATACTAAATGCAGACCAAGGGACCAGATAGAATAGTTTCAGCTGTTTTCCAAGCCCACAGATATTGACAAATTGGAAGAGGTAGTAAACTCCAGAAATGGATAGAAATGGACAAAGTGTAATTCTTGAAAGTAGGGGAATCTAGAATGATTTATTATTTCATTACCAATGATTAAACAGTGTGTGAGTACTTAATGTGAATTTTTTAACGTTAATATTTAAAGCAACTTTAAGAGGTAAATATACTTACATTCCTTTTAGAATAAAGAAAATACTACCTTGAGATATTAATAAAATTGTACAAAATCGCCCACCTACTTAGAGATGGTACTCTGATTTACACACAGATTTGTCACACTGAATAACATGCATTTCCCTTATAACAACCATATTGGACAGTAAATAGGCAGAGACCAGCCTCCATGATGAGGCCAAATCGAGGATGACTCCTCCATAGTAGAAATCGCCTAGTGATGATTGGTTGTGCAGAACTTTATGATGTTGTCATCAGTATCTTGATCTGGATTCTATATTTCTCCTGCTTGGTTTCTCCAACCTAGGACCCATCCTGGATTCTGGAACTCTCCCAATTGTGTACTAAACATGTGTAACTTGCCTTCTGTAGCAAACCTTCACTGTGGAACTCATTTGAGCATCTTTTAAATTCATGGTATCTACCCTCCTCCCTCATATTCATGCAACTATATTATCCTGTCACTCTTTTTAATAGTTCTGTGTCCACCTACCATATAGATTCATTTCCAAAATCTAGAAATTGCAAACATATAAATTTAGCCAATTGTTCTACTGTATCTTGGTGATTTTTCAGTGTCCCATAACCTTCTCCGATGCCTTTAATCATCTCTTTTAAGCAGGTAGTACTTGATAATATAGCTAAATATTTAGTGCTAAATTATATGTACTTTCATGGAGCTCTCAATTTATTCCCTATCTCTGTGCTATTATCAGCTAAGTCTATCTTATCTAATTAAAGTAAAAATTTCTGAATACAGTAACCCTTTTTTTTCTTGTTTTTTTTTTTTTTTTTTTCTCTTCTAAAAGCAACTGAAATAATGCTGACCCAATAAGAGGTGGTACATAATGGTTGTTGATGAAGACATCAGAGAAAAAAAAAAAAGAGTAGGAGGTATAAGAAAATGTGGGTTTTTCTTGTCTGCTGCTGTGACCAAATGACCTGACAAGAACATTTAGAGGAGGGAAAGTTTATTTTGGGGCTCACAGTTTCAGAGGCCTCAGTCTATAACGGCTGATTCTGTTGCCTGGGCCCAACGTGAGGTAGAATATCATGGTGGAAGGGTATGGTGGAGCAAAGTAGATTAGGACATGGAACCAAGAAGCAGAGACACTCTGCTAGACAGAGACACAACATACATCCAAAGGGCACAACCCCTCAATGACCCACCTCCTCTGGCCACATACTACATGTCCACCTTTATCACCCAGTAAATCCCTATCCGTGGATTAATACTGTGATTTGGTTAAGGTGCTTATAACCCAATTATTTCACCTGTAAACTTTCTTGCATTGTTTCACACATGAGCTGTTGGGGGATACCTAATATCAAAATCATAATACTAGGACATTATAAGTACTATACTACCACATGTATAATTTTATCATTACCGATGTTGTAAAAACCTGCATTTTTACCAAAAATATCTTACAATCATTTCACTTTCTGTTGTTTTTCTATTTTACGTCATCATGTCTTTTAAGTTTAATTTAAACTAGTTAAGTGAAAGAAATAAAGAAATGAAATGCAACTCCCTAGGAAAGGTAGAAAAATCATTATTTTGTTTGCCCAGAATACTTTGGGTTGTATTATGCAACAGTAAAATCTTGGCTTAGGGAAATACACTTGACCTCTTAGCCTATTGTTTTGGACAGGAATTATATCCAATTCATCAGTTCTAATGTCAAAATGATAAATTGATGGCAGCAGTGGCTTTCTCTTCCAGGGAAAAGTCATTTACTTTTCCCGCTGTCAGTTATTCTATAGTTCTAAATATTTAGATGACATTTCCCTAAACAATGAAAATGTGCACTTAATGAGCACATCAGCTGCTAGCAAAAGCCACTGGAACATTGGATCTATTGAAAGAGGAAAACAGGTCTGTTTGTTTCTAATGTCAACATACCAATTAATTAATTCAATCCCATTTTAGCTTTGAAAGCTAATATACTTTCATTATTATTTTCAGTGCTGAAACTTCCCCAGGGGCTTCCAAAAGGTCAAAGGCGTAATTCCCTCAGTGAAGTCCAGGGTCACTCTGCTGTTTTTGTTCAATGACATTCTGCCTCTGGTTTTGCTAAGATTATGCATTCTTTTTTTGGTCAAGGGAGACTGTGGCGGTACAACCTGCCTTTGCCTTTAGATAGTGCTCACATCTAGTACTCACATTCAATGTCACCTACACAACCCACTCGGTTGTTCAGCATGTGAAAGGTATAGCCAATGCACCTACTGCTGCCAATCTTTTAATTCTCTTCATCTCAAACAGACTCATGTCTGCTCCTGGTTTTGGTTTTTCTCCTTCCTCTCACTTGTGCACATAACTCAGATCACTTTATCCTTCAGATTTCAATCTGCATGACATTGCTTACCTGATGCCCAAAGGGAGCTTCATCCTGCCATTGCTATATCTCACAGGACCACTGACACTTCTTTCACATCACTTTTCATGCATGTAATTATGCATGTTTCATGTTGTGCTCATTTTCCTTTCCTTATCTAGACTATAAGATCCAGGCATGTGGGAATCTTTTCTGTCTTGGGTCCTCTGTCTTTAGAACAATAGCTATATCACAGGAGCATAACAGTTCTTATTGCATAAGTAAATAATGAAACCCCTATATTTTTTTCTCTCTACGTATCTTCCCTAAATTGCATATTGGGGAAAATGTAATCTGTATGATTTTTAACAGAAAACAAGATAATTTGGCATAGTCAGCAATTGGAATCTGATGCTCCTATAATTTCACCACTTTCTGTTTACTTCAACTACAGTCTATCTTTCATATAGAAAATTCTGATAGGGAAAGAAGTACAAGGAGTAGCTATGGATGTATAAATATTAAAATTACTTTTTTCTAACGACCTAGTTTTCAGTGATTTTATGGCCACCTAATTATACTGCCATAATTACTTTAAATACATTATGCTGATAAGTACTAAAATGGCTTCTCTTTTACACATATGCAATGCAGACACACCCACACAAATGCTGCATGCACTTCTACACCATTTTTTACTTAAGGGACTTGGGGCAAAATGTGCCCAACTAGGGGAAATATACTCAACTCTTTTCAGAGAGTTGTATGAATGTGGAGACTTATAAAATGTAAATGTTTCTAATTTCTATGCCAGTGGCATTAATTCCTGCTCTCTGAGTCTTTCAAACAACTGGGCTTTTGCTACAATTTTCCATTAAAGAAAGGTATGGGAGATGTTAGTAATGCATTGCTAGAAAAAAAAATATAATTTAAAAATTCCTGAGGATCATCATGATTGAGTAATTTGGATGTGTTACAGTGCATGTAAAAAATAGTGTAAGTACCATAAAGTTTGGTCAGGGAAAATTAAGGAGAGTGTTGGAGAGGTAAGCCATATGATATTTGGCTTATAAGCTTCAACAGTCCATTTGTTACTACATGACTTTTATTAAATTCTTAAGTATAAAGTAGAGTTAATTTAAGGGATTCATCATCAGTATCTCAGACAACATATTTTCCTTCCTATTGTTCTGTGATTTGTGATATTCACAAACTGAAATATTTAATTCCCAATGCAATATCATGGCATCATAACTGTTTATTTGCATCATTTATTTTATTAATTCAGTGATGATATTGATCAAGGTCAATGGTTTCCAAAATGTATATAAAAGTGATTTGTTGTTCTTAAATTAGGAGTTTTTGTTTTGAACTTGAGTTTTTGGTACAGAATTTGTGATGAATTTACCATTCAAAGCCTTTTTAATCTCTGGGAAGTGGGACATTAAAATCATATATTTTTAGACAAATTAAAAAGTGCCTAATGGATATTTTTTAAAATGTAACAGTCCCCAGAAAATAGTATAAGAAATCCCCTTATTCTCATCTTCCAAAGTCAGCACCTATTACCATTCTGCCATAATCATTAATATTTTCATATACTCCCTATTGTTCCCATTAAAAATTAGTTCTATGTGTACAGAAATGCCATAAAATATAATATACAAGCATAGTCCCTCATTCATGCAGATGCAAGACAGAAATAACAACTTCAAGTGAAAACTCTGCAGGATATAAAACAGGGAAATTATTTTAAAAACTACAATTACACATATATTAAACTTGTTATGAAAGTGCCAAAGAGTTTTCTTAAATGTTTTGCCATTTTAATTTCCACTTGTAATGATTTCAAGCTGCTCCACCTACTGGAAGGTGTTTGCTTTTTTCAGTTTTGAGTGCTCTGATAGTTGTGTGGTGATAAGCAAGGGAGGCTTCAGGTTCTTTCCAGTGAGATCACAAAGCACATGTCCTTGGAACTTGTGTTTGGTTTAGTGAACAGTTTATAATCTGTATGTGCTCTTTAATGTCGACCCAATGTTGAGTCTGTCAATTTGGCTGGTATATTGACTTTTCGAGAAGAGTAGTGCAGACTCCATCAATACTTACAAATAAATTACCATTTCTCCTTTTCAGTTTTTACTTTATGCACTCTGAAGCTCTGTATTCCATGACTATATATTTGATGATCAATGTATTTAAGATAACATGAAATCTTAGTCACTATGGGATTCCTCTGCTTGTGTCTCATAATATTACTTGTTCTTTTGCTCATTTCCTATCTTTCTCTGCTAGTTTTTGCAAAGCATGTCTTTTTTCATCCTTTTAACTTGTATTTTTATATACAAAATGGATTTCCCCTTGTTTTTCATTTCTGCCCATTTCCCTTTGAAAAATTTAATATTGTTATAGTGATTACACATTTCCTTAAATGTTTTGGTTCAAATATACATATCATTTGAGGTTTAAAAATTAATCTAATAGGAATTTCCCTTATTCAATGTTTATACTTATAATTATTATAATAAAGCAATAACCTGGTGGGTTTTTTATTCTTCTTCTCCCTCTTTTTCTTCTTCCTTAAATAGCAGAAATAAACTAAATTTCTTCCACAAGCAGTTTTGGATCTCCCCTACTCATCTTCATGTCAATTAATGAGATGTTCAGATAATTTATATTTCATGTAATTATTATATTTATATTTAAACCAACTATTTTCTGGTTATTTTCTCTGTTTGCTATCTGCTCTTCCTTTTCTATTTTTTCTACATTTTTTTAGTTTATTTATTTTCTTTAGTTTAGTTTATTTATATTTTAGTTTATTTAGTAATCTCATTATTTACTTTAACCTCCATTATTATCTTATTAAGTGGGACCATTTTAGAATATACTTCAGTTGTCCTAAAGCTTACAGTACATATTTTTATATTATCAGAGTCTCCCTTCAAATAATATTATAAATAGACTGCTAATTTCTCCATCATTGGTTCTGTTATGTCATGTATTTTAGAAATATACCACACACAAAGACACATAATTTGACAGAACACTTATTTTAGGCAATCACTTATCTTTAAGAAAAAAAATTAAGGTAAAGACTTTTATATTTACCTTTATGTTTACTATTTCTGGGATCTTCATTTCTTGTATACATTCAAGTACCTGCTTAGTACTATTTTGCTTCTGCTTGAAAAAACTCTTTACTATTTTTATTGCATAGATATACTGGCAGTGGTCTATTTCCAATTTTATTTAATTAACTAAAATTTTTATTTACCTTGAATTGTAAAGACAGTATTCTCTTGTATAGCATTGTAGATGGATAGTAATATATTTTGTTACTCACACTTAATGTCAAAGCATGAACTTCTGATTTTCATTTTTTAACAAGAAAACCTCTGCATTCTTATTTTCTTTCTTTATATGTCTATCTCTTTACTCTTTTAGTTTGTACAGTCTTGGGTCATTTTTAAGGATTTTCTCTTTATTTTTGGTTTCCAGGATTCTGTGTGTGTGTGTGTGTGTGTGTGTGTGTGTGTGTGTGTGTCTGTGTGTGTGTATTTCCATTCTGCTTAAGATTCTTTAGTTTGGGATGTATGTAGTGAAATTATTATTTAATATCTCTTCAAAAACATTGTCCTGAGCTGGGGATGTGGCTCAAGTGGTAGCGCACTCACCTGGCATGGGCAGGGCGCTGGGTATGATCCTCAGCACCACATAAAAATAAAATAAAGATATTGTGTCCACCAAAAACTAAAAATTAAATATTAAAAAATTCTCTCTCTCTCTTTAAAAAAAAAAAAAAACATTGTCCTTATATTATGCCTTTTTTCTCCTCTGGTATTCACCTACACATATACAAGAGCATATCTTTATCTTTTTTTTTTAAACCCACATTTTCTCCTTTGAGACTTGTTTGAGTAATATTGAATAATAGCTAATACCTTTATTAACCCATCTTCAAGTTTTTTTGTTTTTATAGCCATTTAAATTGTACTGTTAAGAGTTCATCAATGGAAATTTCTACATATAATATTGTTATTTGAATGTTTCTAGCATTTTGTTTTGAAACTTTATTAATAGTCCATTCTTTTGGTGAAAATCTGTATCTTTTTATGACCTTCTTTAATAAATACGTATTTTTTTTTTTTTTGGTGGTGGTGGTGGTACAGAGAATTGAACCCAGGAGCACTTAACCACTGACATCCCCAGAACATTTTTGTTTGTTTGTTTGGTTGTCTACATCTTTTTTTCTTTCTTTCTTTCTTTTTTTTTAAACAGGGTCTCACTAAATTGCTCAGGTCTTCGCTAAGTTGCTGAGGCTGGCTTTAAACTTGCCATCCTCCTGTTTCAGCCTCCCAAGCTGCGGGGATTATAGGTGTGTGCCACCACATCTGGCTACCTTTAGAATTTAATGGTAATTATTTGAAACTAAGGAATGTGTTTCTTTAATTGCAGATATTTTTACATTTAATTGATACAATTATGGTGAGAACATTAAGACATATTCTGCAGCTAGGCATGGTGGTGCATGCCTGTAATACCAGGGGCTTGAGAGGCTGAGGCAGGAGGATCATGAGTTCACAGCCAACTTCAGCAAAAGTGAGGTGCTAAGCAACTCAGTGAGACCCTGTCTCTAAATAAAATACAAAATAGGGCTGGGGATGGGGCTCAGTGGTTGAATGCCCTCCCTCAGTAATCCTCCCCAAAAGACTTATTCTGTGGCTCACAATAATTTTTTGTTAGTATTTCAGGCGCACTTGGAACAAATGTATATTGTGCAATTATTGATCTTGGCCTTCATGTAGCAAATTAAAATTTATCTGTTTCCTTTGCCAAGACACATTGGGTTCAACCAGCACCCTAATCAATTATGTAATTTAGTCCATAAATGTAGGGTTGCTGGGTTTACCAAAATAAATATATACAGAGTAGAAGGAAGTCCATTTTATTTTTAATTTCAAATAAGCAATAAATAATTATTTAGCATAGGTGTGGCTCATATAATATCAGAGGATATTTGCATACTAAAAATAGTGTGTTGTTTATCAGAAATTTGAATTTACCTGAGTGTTGTGTATCTCACCTGACATGCCTACACAGGAGAAACAGCAGATACAGGTGTGGCACTCTTTTGGTGGAGGTCTGGGTTAAACATAAATATCTTCAGTAAACCTGTATAGAGACAGAATTACAAACATATAGAGTTATTATGTTAGCAAGGTACCTTCCTTGAAATCTAAAATGACTAACAGTTAAAATTACATTATTAAACAAGCACATAATAGAGACACACTAAAACATGTTGAGGAAAATGATAAAGAGTCCAGCTACTAGCACAGAGAAAAATCATTATAAAAGCAGTAAACAGAACAGTGAGTGTTTACTAAAATTAGCATTGGGAAGGTATGCAGAATATTCTTGGCTCGGGTAATTGCTAGCAAATTATGGACACCAATGAAAGTGAATTAGTAGTATATATGGAATATAAAATTAATAGGGAAACCACAGAGACTTTACAAACAAGGTATGTTTGAAGTTAGTTTTAAATATTAAAATTGTAAAGACTGCTGGGAAAATAGTGGAAAAGAGGAAGCCTCGGCCCAGGAAAACCTGTTTTGGGGGGTGCTTGCCAGTGAAGTGCTGGGTTATACTTACAACCAGCACATACTGTTCTTACTACACTACTCTCGGTCATGCTTTTAAGCCATGGCTGTGCTACCATAACTCTATTTCATAATATACCTGTGGTTTAACCTGAATGTCCATTTTCTTAATTTCATGCAATGACTTACCTATTGATTCTCCTAGATTTAGTATTTTTGGATTCTTCATTGTTTAAAACATATATTTAAGTTTAAATCACTTCAAAGTTATATTACACAAGAAAATAAATGCTTTCAGTAATTCTTTTTAAAATTTAGCAACATGTCTTCCTTTTGGGTGAAAATGAAATACATCAATGATATTCAAAGCATCTATGATGATCTTGCCTGTATGAGACCATCTATTTCACATTCTCTAACAATGTGCCAACAACATTCAGGTTATTCTCTCCTTCATTTGGTAAGGTGCTACTTTTAGATTAAAATATGCTTTTACTCTACCTCAAACCAAAATGGCCCCTTAAAAGAGAAACTTAAATTTAAATCACATTTTATATTATTTAGTGTGAAGTTAGAATTACAAATGTAGAACAAATGCTGTAGAGCAAACATCCCTTCTCAGCAAATCTGTACATGTCCACTTATAAAATTTGTCAAATTTCTTGTTCCATCTTGCTTCTTTATTGCTAATAACACAATACCACAAACTGGGAAAGATGGAAAGGAAAGAAAATCATTTTGGATAATGGTTCTAGTCTAATGCCAAGGGACCGCCTCCAGTGATGCTCTTTTTTCTGGCTCCTTAGATGGCAGGGAGGGCCTATTTATTATGGTCTATCTCTGTTAGAAATTCAACATTCTAATTCATGGGGTTCCACCCTAATGACTTTATCTAATTCTGTTTATTCCCCACTCTAAACACCATATCTGTATCATTCCCACTCTCTTAGTGCTTTACAATGGGGCTGGGGATTAAATTTCATCATGTGTTTTCAGAGAGGATAAACCACAAGAAGTACCTTGGAAAATGTGCCTTGAAATGATTAATTTAAGAGAAGATTTTTTTGTTTGTTTGTTTGTTTTTCAAATTTAACTTAAGTCAACTTTTTCTAACCCTAAACACACCATAGGACTTTCCTCATAATGTTTACCTTTGGGTTATTAAACAATCTTTGATTACTTTCTGGTGTTTCCTCCTCTCTCCATTTTCACTGGACACCTTTCATGATAAATTCCAGTAAAATGACAAAAATGTTATTTTTCGGATTATGAATTCCCACTTTGGAACTTCAGCCTTACTTTTAACTTCATACTTACAGATACAAAGAATAGTTATGAAGTTTCAGGATACCTAATAGGCATCTCACACTAAATATGTGAAATCATGCTCTTATTTTTTTTCTCATAAAACATTTTCTCTTAGTGTACTTTGTCATCAATAGATGGTAAACAGTGAGAGCCTGAACTTTTCCTCTAAATCAGTCAACATGCACGCCAATTTTCTGTTCAGCATCTCATGTGAGCTGGAAAGAAGAAAAAAATTCCCAAATTGGAAGGAAAAGTTCTCCATAGATGTTAACAGAAGGTCTAATTCCCAAAGACTGGATGTTGTCCTATATGATTAGGAGCAAGAGAAGTGTACCTGTCCTGAACACTTGAATTTGGCCTCGTACTGGAATTACAGGATAATCAGAAAAGAGGAAAAAATAATAGCCATCCATATTGGCAAAGAAGAAATAAAAGTATGTCTAGTCTCAGATGATAGAATCTTCTATGTAGAAATTCCTAGAAAATATAATAATAACTATTCGAATTAATAATGAAATTTAGCAAGGCTATAAAGTACAAAATCAATTGTATTTCTGTACAGTTTCAATGTATGGTGTATAAACAAAAGTCAGCCAGCAATCTCATTTTACAATAGCACTAACAGCAAAAGCTAACATCTGGAGGAGTGCCCTTTCTGAGATATTTCTGAACTCACCTTTTTACCTTACTCTTGTGTGAAAACCATGCAAAACTATTTTCAGTGCTAAATTGAAGTTCAAGTTTTCTTGTACATACTCTTAATCTTCTCTGAGACATTTTTCATATCCCTCTTACGTAAGTCTTTACAAATTTGTATGCAACAATTTTTTCCTGAAACCCTTACCTGAACATCTGACTTCCAGATTTAATTATCTTTTTTTTTCTGTTTTCCCATTTTCTTCCCAGTGTTTTAATTTTCTTATCTTTTGCGTCTTCATATTTCCAACTTGACAATGCATTTTATGATGGATTGAATCCTGCATAATGGTCAATACTGAATCTTTTCTTCATAATTCATAATCTTGCATAGAGTTAATAGGTGGAAATCACTCTAAAATTAATTTCTGCAGTCTTGTGTATTTCTCTACAAACCTGTGCAAGTGATTTGGAGTGATTAAGTCTAATGAATCATTCATCTTACTAGAAAATGTGAGTTCTCTCCAAGTCATAGCTAGTTTGGTTCCCTTTGCCTGCTTCTGGGGCTGATATGTAAAATGTGCTCAACATATGTGTGATATGCATCAAAGAATGAGTGAATACTATCTGTAGATTTCATTCATAACCTGATGATTAAGAGTCACATCCTGGTTCCAAAAATCAGTAATTTTATCAACATGGAAAAATTATCTATCTTCTTCATAAAGTTCAAATAAATAAGTATAAATTAGTAAAAATTAACTTATTATGAAGATAAAGTAAAATAATAAGTTAGATTATACTGTTTATCTCCCCATTACTACTAACTAATTTTGAAGTATTACTAAAGAAAAAAACAGTACTTATTAAAGTGTCATTGATTATGAAATATTATTGAGGAAAAAATGTTTCAAAACTTTAAGACTAATTCAAGACAGCAGGTAACATTTACTAACAGGAGAAAATGGCCTCCATTCACACATAGAAAACAACTTTTGATTATTTGCAAACTACCTGGTAATATGTTTGTGTGATACTTGATTAATTAAGTCTTCCCTACACAGGTTAAATTTCTCATTACTATGGAAAATGTTCTCATAAAAATTAATAACTTGTGCAATTTTAAAAATATGTACCTCACTATCAAATGATAAGTCTTATTGAAAATGAGTTTTTTAATGGTAAATGCACTATTCTCAGCCCAAAACTGTCAGATAAATAAGACTAAAAGTGTTCTCAATAAAATTCGCAAATGAGGATGTCTACCAGTTTGTAATGGATTTTTTTTTTAAGTAGGAAAGGTATAATTTCAAATTTCAACAAGTTAAGAAAAATTGAAGGCAATTTGGAGAAAATCAACTTGAGTTTTTCAGTTAATGATTTGAAAATAGTTTTGAATGAGCCCAATTGACAAAGACATATTTTGCCAATTAGTAAGTGCATTACAGGTAGAAATGATTATTCAGCATAGTTTTGAATGTGGCCTTAAGCAAATATTAGCATCATAGTTTAATATAGATCAATTGTGGTGCATGGTTGGAACACTTACATAATTGACTTTGATTATAATCGTCTCTCTGAATCTCACCTAAAAACTTTTCCTAATGAATAAATGGGGGAGTTAGAAAAACTAAAAATTGAAAAGCATAGCCTGTTTTAAAAGGAAATTTTCTTTTATATTTATAGTCTTATATTAATCCTTTCTAATTTTTTAATTATTATTCTAATTCCTTTCAGCTCTTAATTCGGGATAGAGGCAGTTATTTATATTTGAAGTTTAGAAATTCAGTGGTAGCAAGTAATATTTTCCAGATGTCTGACTCTCAACAATTTAAGGGTGTTACACTTGGTTTTAGAAGTTATTATACAAGGATATAGTGATTGGAGGCAGAATGTCAAAGGATCAAATCTAAGCTCTCTAACATTCTAGGGGAAGATATTGGGCAAATCTATTATTATTTAATTAGCTTATTACTTAACAGTCTCCATTGCATTTACATACAATTGAGATAGTAATTTCATTTTTTGTAGTAATATTTACATAATAAAATACATGTAAAACTCTAGTACATAGAAATGTCAGTTAACTGAATTGTTTCTCAAACATAAAGCAGTGAATGATGAGTAACCATTGTGCACAATGTTGGTAAATACAGTAGATCCTTTGTGTGGCTCTAACACTTGGTGAGAATGTTGTGGTGTGAACTGATAAATACAATCAATGAGAGTGTAAATTATAGGTTAGAGATTAGTAAAAAATATAGATTATATATATAAGATTTTGATAAGTGAGATAAGACAATTATAAAGCAAAACTGTCATAGACAGGCCTAAGACTCCATTTTGCTGCTTTCTATAAAAAAATGTTACAAGAGATATTTCTGAGAAACTGAAATGAAAGCTGTTTTCTTATAAAAATTGTTTTTCTGTACTTTATACCCCACAAATTGTACCCTACTCAGGATGCAGCGGTGGTCATGGTGAGCTCCATCCTGGGTTTGAATGCTCTTGTGGGTCTACATGACTTTGAAGTAGATTCTGGCCCCACCAATCCCTGCCCAAATTCAGGATGCGGACTGTCTAGCACCTGCTTGAACCCAGGACGGTGGTCAACTGAACTGCAGAGCTAATGCTTTTTTTTTTTTTTTGCTGCTGTTTATCACTTGATTGCTGACTGGAATATTCCAGTCCTGTGTACAGCCCACAGGTCCCACTTATTAATATTTTAATTTCTATGATTGACTAGTTTACATGACAATAAGCAAGTCACTGAGTTGTGGTTTTTGTGCTTTTATTCTCTTTGGATGGCCCAAGAAGCAGCTGTCCTCCCATTGAGCTTGAGTATCTGCAGTGGGTGACAGTCGCTGGCCAGGTAAATAAAGCTCTCTTTTGATTTGAAATTCAGACTTAGAGTGCTTTCTGAGGCATCTCCCCATAAGGAGATGTCTGAATGACAGACGCTGGTCTCCACTTTAAGTCTAAAACAGCATGTAGGTGGCCTTTTCTCTTTTATTTAGTGTCACCATTCTGGATTTCTAGACTTTCTTTTTCCAGAATGTTTGGTCCATTCACATTTAATGTAAATATTGCAGGTTTAGTTTAAAGACCACCATTTAGTCATGTGTCCTACTCCTCTCCCATCTTTGCTCCCTTGATCCTCATTCGTGCTTTGCTTTCAATAACAGAATGCTGTTTATCACACATGTCTTCCCACAGCTGACTTCTTTAACTCAGTCTGCTTGTGTTAAACGTATTTGCTGCAGACAAGTTTACATTATGCATTTGTAAGCTGTAGACAAGTAGTTGCTATAGACAAGTTTACATTAGGCATTTTTAACTTTCAGTGGTATCTCACCAAACAAAAAAGTTTAAAAACAATATAAGTAGATGCAAAGAGTTTAAAAGGAAAGATGTGGGAAGATATATCATGTATACAATTTTCATAGTCACTTTTATAGCTCTTGGTAACTGATTCCAAAATATAGGCTCTCTGTGAATCTGTGTTCACTATCTATTATTGAACTCCTGATGAGGAATCTCATTTTCATGCCTCTCTTTCTTTCAAAATTATATTTTATATTATTGGACCCACATTCCCACTTTCTGTTAACCATCACTCTAGTCTGCTTCTAGGAGATCAACCTTTTCAGACTCTGCATGAGAGAGAACTTGTAGATCTCATGGGTGGAATAATTTTTCTGTGCCAGGTTTATTTCACTTCATGAATTGAAATCCAATTCTATCCATGTTGTTGCAAATGGCATAGTTTAATTTAGCTGAATAGTATTCCTTTATGTATATAATCATATTTTTATGTGTATCACTTGTTGATGGACATAGGTTGATTTTTTAAATCTTGTTTATTGTAGGGAGAATTATCTTTTGTTTTAAAGTAACTAAGACAATTTTGTCACCTGTTGCTGATTTTCATGATGTGCCCCAGTGATGTAAAATCTATCATCAACTAAGTTGCTTAGCTGGGGATTGTGAAATGGGAAAACACCTAGAATAACAATAAGCTAAGGAGTATTTTAATGATATTTAAATCATCTGCATATTATTACTCATTAGTGGAAGTTAACATCTACTTTTTCATAAAATGGATTATTTTATTTGAGATAGGAAATATATTAAACATACAAAATAAATTATGATTAATACTTTCATTCTTCTGTGAATTAAGAGATGATATTAACAGGAATAGTTTACTTTGACATTTTTATAAATGAAAAATCCAGAATGAGAGAATCAACTTTTCTGATGTACAGATGCTAAATTAGCCATTTTAAGTTTCCATGATGCCCAAATCTTTTATCAATTTTTTATGTCTAAAATTGAAGACAGTAGTTTTCTTCTTAACTACTTAAAATAATAAAAAAATAAACAAGTTATTCAATAATGAATACTGAACAGCAGAATGTTTTATAAGTTAATCATTGAAATTATACTAAAATCCAATTTATTAGCAGTACAATAATAAATCATTCTTTGATTCTTTTTTTTTTTACTTTCGAGTTCATTTCGTCTTGACTGATTATTTAAGTAATTCTTTAAATGTTGAAAACTTTAAATTTCAATACATGAAAACAATTTGATTCTGGGTCTGAAATTGATATCTATGAAAAAGGTTTATTTTTGGGGAGATATTTTTGTGTGTTTGTGTTTATGTATAACATTACATCATTAATAAATATATTTTAGAAAACTTAGAGTTAATAGTTAATACCTTCACGTTTGGGAGAGTTCAATAATATCACTGATGCATTTAGAACAGATTAACAAAATAAGCATAACTATCATATATCTATAATAAGGAAAGAGGATAACCAATCAATATAGATTCTGAAAGTTACAGCAATTCATGTGTCAAAATCCAGGTTCCATACATGAAGTCAAAGTTTAGTATGAAAACCTTCAAAGTTACTTAAATATCACCTTAAAGCAAGAAAAATCTGTTAACTGTAGTGTGAATTTAGTCACCATGGAAACATTAACATTTATGTTGTTCAGAAGAACTGTTTAAATTGTAGTCTGGCAATTCATGCAAAACAGGTTTCAGAATGACAGAAACATATGTTTCTTCATATACTGAGATATCTATGTTTGTTTTCCTATTGTGCCAGTACCATGTATTAAAAAATAGATGATAATATATACTAGATGTTACTTGGTAGACAGTTACTGAAAACTCTTTTGTCTATATTAAAGTTGCAATTTAATTTTTCTTGACATTATGACAGGTGAAGAATTCTTTGCATAATTTTAGCACAAACCCATACTAAAGTGACTAGTATGACTAGAGAGATAAACTCTGCTTCCAGCTGTTAATCATTAAATGGGGTTTACATCTACAACTTCTCCATGCTTTCTAAGCATAGCAGCACCATCATCTACTTACATGCATTGCTTAATAAGAACTACCCGGGATTTCAGCCAATCAAAAATAATTTTACATTACTCCTGCATTATAAATTATACCTCAGTTCTCTCCAAAGACTCATAATGTGTGCATATATTGTAGGCAAAAATTAATAAACAAATATATCAAACACACTGGGATTCCTTTACTCAACTTTTACATTTTATAAAAACTATGTGTAATCAATACTCTTACTTATAGGGTTTTGAATAGGAATTAGTATCTATCAATTAGGCTTGCTTACAGAGACGTGGAGGGCAGATATGAGGAGAGAGATGAGCACTGTGGGCCTTCTGGCAGTTGGTCTAGCTAGATCATGGCTTCCTTTCAGCAGTTTCTAAGGCTCCTGCTGGATAAAGCTTATGCTCTGGATTTGATACAGCAGTGCTGTAAAAAGCAGCCACTTCATATAGCTCATGGGGTTCAGGATTGTATTTTGGGGGACACCTTCTCCATCCTACTAGTGTTCAGAGTCTACCTTGATATAGGATCTGAGAGCTCCATACAATCCTGGGAATGATTCTAAGATGCGTGGCCTAGAACATGATCTTCCAACCTTCAACAGATTTCAAAAGCTTTATAAAATTTGCCTTGAATATCTTTTTTGAGATGTGACCTAGATTGATGGTTCTTCCCATGAATTCAGATTAATAACATTTATTATAAGTTATCAATTTTACCATCCCTTAATGAAAATGCAAAAACCACCCTTAGAGGTGACAGCTTAGAGATAATATTAATGTAGAAAAATGTTTTGTTTTCTGTAGCAATGCATTTTTTTCAATTTGAACTTTTACATTAGAATAAATTTTAGTGGCCTTACTTCCTATGATGCCTAGATTTGGATAAGTTTTTCTGTAGGAAGTAGATTTACAGATGAAAACTAATAAGTAGATAATATCTTGAATTTCACTTATAGTGTTTTAGAGAAGAATATTATACAATTAATATATATTGATCTCCCTGGATTACTTAGATCGTTCTAATTTAAGTGTCAAATCACTCAATACTGATTTTTTGTCATTCAAATTTTGCTGAAAACTTTACTAATTTGTAAATAAGTATATAATATTGTTCTATATCCACTTGGAAAATTATATTTCGAGAAAATGTGAACTCCAATAGAAAAAATATAGTTTTTGTTATCTTGCACTCAAATATACATACTTATAAGTGAATTCATTTCTTACCCACTATTCACTTCTGAGATATCCAAGAAACGACTGCCTTAAAGGGAGTCCTTCTCATTGCTATACTTAAGAAGAACTACAAAGGAGACATTCAGAATTCTGTCATAGCATAGTATTTTCTATTTCTCGTTATAAATCTTATTGCTTATGAACATGAGTGTCTTCCTTTGGAAAACTTTCAAGTTTCCTTGCATTTCTATCTCACTTGATGTAATAGTAGAGTTGTAGGTTCAAATTCCTTTACAATTTATATCTACCGCTCTATTTATGAAGGCCCCTTTGTATCATTGAAAAATATCGAGAAGATTCTTCTCTAAGGTCCATTATACCAATCCCATCACTGTATACCAATGTAATTGGATACAAAAAGATACATAGCACTGAAAGAGAACAAAAGTAGAATCGGACTAAAATATTATTGTTCATGCTTGAAGTATATCCTAGATTTTACCTTTATAGAAATTTATGCCTGATATTTAGAATGCTTTGATATAGCATTGTGTTTTTTTTAAATGCCTTTTCCTTTTAGAAAATGAACAGAGTGTTTTTCCTATAAGTCCTTGGGATAGGCAAGCGAGAATTATAGTTTGAGAAATTATGATTGTAGATTAAGTTTGTCACTTACATAAAACTTCAATGTTAAGTCAAATATATTAAAATTCTAGCATTTCACTATTGACTCATAATCTTGCAATTGTATTAATTATGTGAAGCATAATGTCTCCCATTTTACAACTCTATTTTTAGCATTCATTATTATATTAATGAAAGCATGGATGGATAACTGCATACTTGAAAGGATTATTTATTTTCTGAATTACCTAAAAATATGAAGGCTGAATTTTGGTCTTATTTAGCATTCTTTATCCAAAGTTCATTGTAGCATCAACCCAAAAATTAAAAAAAAATTAATAATTTTTACAACTTGTATATGAAAGGTAGTATGCTAAATGCTGTAGATATAATATGAGCAAACTAGATAGCTCTTATCCCACAAAGGTTTAATTCACTAAGGTTAGACACTCTTTTCACTTAGCAATCCTATGTTTATAATTTCACTATAAATTGGGAAATGCAGAATTATATTTGATATTTATACTTCTGATTTAAAAAATGAATTCATTCATACATCTCTCTGAACAAAGAAAAAATAATATGTGAGAATTTTCTTTCACTAGTCTAGACAATAGACACTGAGGAATATGAACCTCGGAGGTGGGAAGCAAGGTAGGTGAGTCCTACTCATTACTCAGCATACAGGCATGAGAGTGTGGAATAGAGGAGTCCTGCTGTTGAATATGTCCCCCAGATTCATATGTTGGAAACATCGTCCCCATTGAACAGTGAAGGGAGGTGGTACTTGATGCAATGCAATTAGTTCACAAGGATTTGAATCAATTGGTGCACTTATCACAAAAGTATGTGATCCTTCTTCAGAGTGGGTTTCTAAAATCAATTTTGGCTCCCTCTTGTTGCTTTAGTCTCATCCTCCCTTGTCTTTTGTCCTTTTGCCACAGGATAATGCAGTACATAGCCCCTCAGCAGATGCTGATGTCATGCTCTTGAACTTCCCAGCATCCAGAACGGTGAGTTAAATATACTTTTGTTCATTATAAATTACCTACTCCCAGTTACTGTATGATAGCAACAGAAAACAGACAGTAATGCCTTTAAATTTTTATCAAGATTTCAGTGCTATCTTAGGTTGGTAGTAGTGTTATTTTTATAACTCTCGATAGATGAGATGTAACTAGAACAGTGTCTAAATAAAAAAAAAACAAATTATGGCTTAATTTTAACTCATTCTTAATGTCTAATTCAATTTTGTAGCTATTTCCAAATGAGTGATATAATCCGGGGAATTCATTCTACAGAGTCAAAATAACTTTCTTTCAGTGACCACATGTTGTTTTGCTTTCTAAACTGTATCTCCTCAAAGAACAAATATTCTGAATGTTGGACATGTATCTAGACTTAGACATACCGAGAAAAAATGCCCTCTCAGTCTGATGTAATTCACAATAAAACTATTATAATATTCTAATTAGCATATGCAAGATTTTAATATTTCATACAAATAGAAAAATAATTTAAAATTTTGCAACTTACTACATGCAGCAGTCTCTACTTACCTACCTAGCATCTGCTTACTTATCTACCTATATATAAGATAAACAACAAATGCCAAAACATCTGTCTTTCCTATGTAGTGATTACACTGAATAGAGTCCCCAGTTCAGCCAACAGGTGTGCATTGCACAGCCCAAGGTGTTATGGTTTACACTATTAAGAGGGGATGCTGACTATGAATACAAGCTTCTCCTGGGGAAATTTGCTGGAAAAGTGTCTTGTGTTGGTAACACACACACACACACACACACACACACACACACACACAAAATAGACACCATTTTTTAATTTTTTTTTTGGTAATTCTCCTCTTGTTCACTTATGGGCTGATATTGGTAACTCTGGAATAACTGGTGAAAAACACAGACGTTTCTGATTTTGTCCTTGAGTTTAAAGGTACAGTGGATTCTATCCATCGTCACGATATATCCTTTCCCTTGGTTCAGTGTTCAGAAATGGCTTCCCTGTGTTCTCTTTTATTTAAGTCCACATTTTTGGCTTTAGTTTTCTTTTCTGAGAAATAGGGATAATAACATAATTGAATCTACAAATAGGTGTGGAAGTCTAGTAAGATAATTCATTCAAAGACCTGAGAAGTATGCTGGAGCATAGCTTAGTGCATTTATCCTAGAGGCCAGATATTAACTTTATTTTGCTATTACATTTTCAACAAAATATCATTTTAAATCTTGATAATTCAAATGTATATGGAAACAATAACAGCTATTGAATACTAAAATCCTGTTTAAATTTATAAAGCAAACCTAAATGAGGCACTGTAAAATCCTTTTTTATGGATGTGCTTCTTGAATAAAACACTCTTTAGTCGTCTATGAAAGAAATTCTCTATAATCCTATAATTGTAGGCATTATGAAATTTATCTTTAATTATGTACTAATTTCCCTTGTCATTGTGTCTTTTTTAATGTGTTTTATTGTTTCTTTTTCTCCCAGGACTGTTTTCCCAAACTCCATTTTAAGGTACTTCAAAGCAACAAATAGATCTCATTCTTTCTTCATCTTCTAACTTAAATACTTCATTAACTACCATATAGAATAGTGACAGAGTAAAACCATTATATAAAATATTTATTAAAGTAAACTTTTAAAATTAATATATCTTGGCTTGATTTTAAGCTATGCATAATGCATGGAAGAAATTATATAAGGTAATGAAAACTCAGTCTCGTGGGGATACTTACCTTTGCATTCCACTGGAGAAAAACAACTGAAAATTGATGTCTGGCCAAGGAAAGGCTGCTCTAGTTTGGTTTCACCATGGCCTTTGGAAACATGCCACTGTGTACATTGTAAATGAGGATCTTGAGGCTCAGGAGGGGACATTTTACACTGTGTGGCAGAGTGGGTCAGCATAAGAGAACAGAAACAGGAAAAAGGTTTGTCTGACTTCAAAGCTTAGCATCTCAGTTAAGAAAAATCTTGAGTATGCAACTGGTTTAATTTTATTTATCTTCAGCTTTCATTTTATTTCAACAAATATTATGGGATGAAATTACCGATAATCGTATTCAGATTTCATAGAATGCAGCAATGAAACGTTTATAGTCTACCTATTTTTTAAATGAAAAAGTCCTTCTTCAACTATAGCTGGAGAGAAATGCCTAGGTCAGATATCATGATGATTTTACCCGAAATAAACCAATTCCAACCATGTGTGGTGGCACATACCTGCAATCCCAATGACTCTTGAGTCTGAGGTAGAAGGATCTAAATTTGAGGCCAGCCTGGGCAATTTAGCAAGACTCTCAGCAATTTAGTGACATTCTGTCTCAAAACAAAAATAAATAAATAAGTAAAAAGGGCTGGGGATATTATATTCAGGGGTAAAGCACCCCTGGGTTCAATCCTCAGTACCAAAAAAAAAAAAAAAAGGTTGATTCAAATCAACTGACAAATTCACTTATGTCTGAAACTCCATCAACTAAAGGTTTTCCACAATGAGGTCATTCTAGCTTGTACTTTAATTTTTCTGCATATCTGATAGAGACATGATTTCTATCTCTGACCAGACTTCATATTGGCTGAGTGAAGCCAAGCTCAGATACCAAAAGTCAGACATTAAGTGAACCAACCTTCATGGAAAAATAAGTTGTAGAACAAGCTTCATCATAAAGCACAGTTAAATTATTTTCCATTAAGCTGTAGATAAAACATTGGCATTAACAGAAGTTGTTCCTAATAAAGTCATGAAGACAAAAGCTGAATATATTCCATAGCTTTAATTCCTTGTGATTGTTCTCTAAGTTTGTGCTCTGAACCTTGACCTGCATTCTGTGCCTGCTTGTGTTCTCACCTGTGTGTTTTCCTCCCCATCTTTACACCACCTCCCAAAGCTGCTTCACCCTCCAGGCTGGATCACATCATGTTACTTTGTTTTTATCAGCTCTTACATACACCTTTGAAATCGCATATCTTATTCCTTAACTCTGAACTTTTTTTTTTCTGGAAAAAGTATTATCTCTGAAGATTAACTTCATATACTATAATTATTATGACTTTATGAACATTCTCTGAAATGAATGCTGACTTATTTCAATGTCAATATTTCACTATGATTCTCTGTTTTATTTTGTGTCATTTTCTTTGCCCCCAATCTTGTTTTCCTTCTGTGTACAAGATCCATTTCCAGCACAAATGACTGTGTGGTCTACCACCCTCGCTTGTGCATCCCCTGCCTCTCCCCGTAATATCATGCAGTAAGGAGTCACTCTCTGGGTCTACAGAAGTTGAACTCTGGCACATGGTTTCCACAGGGTTACCCATTGGAGACTTCCTTGATATTGATGTGTAGCTTCTGGAAATGAATTAGTTTCACTGGGAACAAAATGTTTCTGGGGCTACTGTCAGTTGCCTTGCTTTCTGGCTATTGAGAGTATTCAAGAAAATCAAACCAAGTAATGTGAAGAACCAGATGAGAGAGCCTTAAAGCTACTGTTTATCTAACCAAATACAGTTACTCTTGGATCAAATCCATCTCTAGACTTAACAATGTTATAGAATATGTTTCCTTTTTGATCAAGATAATTACAGTTGGATTTGTAGCATTTTCAATCAATAGTGTCCTAAAAATAAATACTGTTAACAAAAGTGATGTTAAATAAATAAATATGGTACAAAAAAATCAAAGGACCTTTCTACTCTGATATACAAGTTTGCAACTGATTGACAAATTAACAAAACATTTGTAAAGACATATCTTGGTTCATTTTGTAACTTTGACCACATCCTGTGAAGTGTATGTATTTAGAACACCTGATTTTAAAAAAAAAAGGAAAGTGTAGGTATATGTTACTTTATACTTAAGTCCCGATACTTCTTTGGACAGCTATTCTTAGTTTTATTGAGCACTGATTGTATTTGCTTGTGGCTATCCTAGCTACAGCTGAAGATCAGAAAATAAAGAGTTTTGCAGGATTTCCAGGAAAACTTCTATTTAGTTCAGACAGCTAGAACACCTACTGTCATGCACTCCTAGATAATAGAAATTCACACTAGGACCAAGGCAAGAGTATCAGGAGAATGATGCACACCACACAGTGATCCTCACATCAAGTTGGAAGAGCAACAAAATTTCTTCTTCTTCTTCTTCTTCTTCTTCTTCTTCTTCTTCTTCTTCTTCTTCTTCTTCTTCTTCTTCTCCTTCTCCTTCTCCTTCTCCTTCTATTTCTCCTTCTCCTTCTCCTTCTATTTCTCCTTCTCCTTCTCCTTCTCCTTCTCCTTCTATTTCTCCTTCTCCTTCTCCTTCTCCTTCTCCCCTTTCCTCTTCCTCTTCATCCTCCTCTTCCTCTTCATCCTCCGCTTCTTCTTGTCCTCCCCCTCCCGCTTATCCTTCTTCTTTCATATGCTATGTGCATTTGGAATGAGATTCTGATAATTCCATGATGCAAAGGCATTGTAATACAGTAATGGAGTGTGTCATACAGAAATATATGTCTTTCTCTCTATCTATGCATATATCGTGAATCTATCTATCATGTTGGCCACTTGACAACATTAATTATTTCAATCTTCCCACTATGTCTTTGATCTACAGTGGAGGATTAATAGCTTCCATCTGTATCAGTAATAGGAGGTTGTTAGCTGCTCCTTTAATTTAGATGGTGAGTCTCAGATGACCATTGGCTCTAGGAGTGGGTGGTACATGATAAGCACCTGGCTAATAATTGATTGAAATCTCTTTGAATCATTGGTCAAAAACAGAGTGAAGACCAAAGACTAAAGCAAGGACACTCGTAGAAAAATAACGTCTTATTTTCAAGAAGATTGGGATTTGCGAGTAGATAGTTGTTAAGATAGAAGAATGTTTAGCTGGTTGGATTGTGGCTACCATTTTTGCCTGCCAAGTGAAAAAAAAAAAGTGTATAGAATGACTACAAACTCTGAAGGACAGAAACAAGAGATAAAATGGGTTAAGATGGCTCACTTTTTATTCCAGATTAAAACAAAACAAACAAACATACACACCTAAATATCTCTTAAAACACATTCACACCTAAAACTACTATTTTAAAAATCTAAAATTGAGGGACAGACTAATATCCTTTTTGACTTAAATTATTTCTTCCCCTTACAATTTAAAACATTTGTTACTCAGAATTATAACCCCAGTGACTGGCATAATTTCTGACATTTTTTCTGACACTATTAATGTTCCACAAATGAATGAATGAAGGCAAACATGTAAGCTATTATTGGACTTACTTAAGTAGAATCAAAACATTAAAGGAGTTACTATTCAGAGGAAATTTACATCCAGTTTTCTAAAAATAGTTTTACAATTTGCAATATTCAGAAACATGCTTCTGGCAAGTTTGAATGACCAGGTTTTAATTTAAGATTATATATGTGTACCAAGATTATAAGAAATTTATATTCTTCCTTATGTTTCCTACAATAAAAATTATAAGCATGTGCAGTGAAAATAAAAGAAGGAAATGTGGAAAGATAAAGGAACATTAAAGGTCAAAATGTGATCTCAAGAATATATGGGGGAGCATAATAATCATTGCTATGAAAATCAGAGTTACTGACTTTTTATAAAATCAGAAATAGGAAGAAGAGAAACTAAAACAATTTTTAACAGTTAATTTTAAATACCTTCACTCTAGTGGTTTATATTATTTAATTTTGCCTTCAGTGAAATATAATTTTAACCCATAAATTGAAAAGAATAACCCTATTCACCCAAATTAATTTAGAAAAATTTATTGATAGAACAGGTCACTGACATTTTTAGTAAACATAATTATATGAGTAATTGGAAAGTGCTATATTTTGAAAGATGAAATTCTAATATTGTACTACACAGCATGATTGCAGGTTCTAATATATTTTAGTTTTATTATAACATTTATTCATTAATTTAAAACTTATTTTATGCTAGATCATCTCAACAAATTTGCATTTAAATGTGTTGTATATATTTCTAGTAAAAGAATCTGACTTAATTATATTAGTTAATAAGACTCTAATATAAAATTATTACATTTTAATATTATTATTAAAATTTTTGAGTCTCCAGAGATTTTTATACAATGTCTATATATAGAAACATTATTTGCTTATCTGTGCTAAAAGATTTTTACTGGTTCCTTTTGTTCAACTTTCTCATTTGTTGTTAAAATTTAAAGAGCCATAATCAAAACACACTGGTCATTTTAACAAGAAAGCATGGTGCTGTGGTTAAAAAATATGTTTTGAAGTTAATTTCTCTAAATTCAAATGTCGTCTCCTCTAGTTACTTCCAAGTTAATAAAATGATCTGTATAAAGTATTCCTATTTTAGTATGCAAAGTAGTAATGAAAATCACCCTCTTAGAATATATTATTAGTAATAAGTGAGGTTATTAATACAAGACATATGGAACATATTTTATTGCTGTCATCTAATTATGAGTTGAAATAAGATGCATTTTTCTTCTTTCTTTCTTAATGTAAGAATGTTGTGACGATACTTTCTTGTCTAGGAACATGGAGTAAATGTGCCTTTCCCTATATCTCCCACTAAGTACAGCTTAAAATTATGGTCATTATATATATTTATAAACACACACACACATATTCAAGAAATTCTGGATCTTGGTTTGATGATTAATCAGCCAGGAATCTCTGAGCCTTAGAAAGCCAGTTACCTTTTTTGTTTTTTTGTTTGCTTGCTTATCGATTAGAGAGTTGGAATTTTCAGCTGTATCTCTGATCTAGAGAGAGTGAACATGGACTAAAATGTTTGAGTTAACCAACAATGTGCAATGATCTGATCAATCATGGCTATTTAATAAAGACTACAAAAAAAAATCCATAGCATGGTGTTTGAAGAGCATCTGTCTGTAGGCATAAGCATCTGCGCCATCTAACTACTCTAAATTACTAAGTTGTACCTCTTTATTATAAACTGGATATAGTATTTTCCCAAGTTCCATTTGTTATTTTAGTAAAAGTTTCAACCAGAAGGTAGGGTTGTGGGAACTTCCAATCTATAACTGATTCCTCAGAAACACAGGTGAGAACCTGGATGTATGTGATTGACATCTGAAGTATAAGCAGGATACCTATGGGACTGAACTCTAAACCTGTGGCATCTTATGCCATCTCAAGTAATATCACAGAACTAGCTGGTGTGGGCGAAAAGGAAAAAGGACAAACAAATAAATAAACAAAAACCAATAACAGCATTTTGGCCACCAAAAGTGTTGTTTTTTGAAGTGACATCATAGACATTCATATCTAGACTTTTTGAACAAAAACAGATTTATTAATTCCTTTATAATCTGTATAATTGTCTTACTCTTTTTCTTAATATATTAGCTCGGTTTCCAGAAAGATGTTGTGTTTAAATTGCAAGAGGAGGCATCTTTGCCTTCCAATTGAATTGAGGAATTTTTGTCTATTGATTGTTAAAACTATATTATAAATAAATAAATCATACTTCTTTAACTATTTAATTAATCATATGCTTTTTTTTCCTCTTTAGCCTGGCAATGCATTAGATTAGATCTACTGATTTTCTGATGTTCAAATATCGTTTTTATACCAGAAAAAATTACCATTTGTTGTAGATGTAGTTATTTTTATAATTTTCAAATTTGATATTGAAGTAATATTTTATTTGTGACTTTTGCATCTGTATTCATAATTGATATTGATTTTTGGTAGTCATTTCTCATGATGACTTTATTATTGTTGCTGTTATTTTGGAATTAGGCTAATTTTGTGTTCTTTACTTACATTTTCTAGAAGAGATTGTGCAATGGTGGTTTATTTTGTTATTCAGGATTTTGTAAAATTTCCCATTAAAACCATCTGAACTTGATGCTTTATTTTTCAAAGTTAATAATCACTGCATCAATTTCTTTAGGTAAAGGTTATTCAGATTTTATCTTTCTCTTTGTATGATTTTATACTTTGTACCTTTGAATGGATTTGTACATTTATCCAGTCCCTCAGTTTGGGGAGTAGAAGTCCTCATTGTTTTTGTTAATTTTCTTTTTCATGTCCATAGGATCTATGTTAGCCAACTTTCCATCTCTGTGATGAAATACCTGAGAAAACAACTTAGAGGAGGAAACATTTATTTTGGGTAACAGTTGAGTTTTAGTCCACAAATCCCCAAGGAAGAAACATCATGGCAGAATCAGAGAGATGGGGGCTTTGGGATCGGGGTCATGGACAAGATCAACTCTTCCAGGGCATGCCCCCAGTCACTCATTTCCTTCAACTTGGTCCCAGCTGCTAGCAGTGCATTCAACTACCAATGAATTAATACACTGCTCAAATAGATAAATTCACTGGTGATGTCAAAGTTTAGGTCTTATGATCCAATTCTTTTCCAAAGCCCACCTCTGGACTCTCCTGAATTGGGGCCAGACTTTCAACACATGAGCCATTAGGGGATAGCTCATATCCAATCCATAAGACCATCCATCAGCATCATTTACATACTTTGGATAATCAACATACAAACATGGTCCAAACTGATATTGGTTTATAAGGATTTTAACTTTCATTCAATTTTTGTTTACTGTCCCTGTGCTTTGATTTATTGTTAAATGCATTTATTTTTTTCTTCATAAGTTTTAAAATGTAATTTGTATTTTGGTATTCATACCACATGATAAACCTCAAAACTATCTTTTGTCTTCTATATTTGCTGTAAATTTGTTTTTTACCCAGAGTTTGATGAGGTTTATAACGTTTATTGATTCAGGCAGAAAGAGCCATATTGTACATCAAAAAATGTATATAATTTCAAAAGAATATCAATGACCTAAATACCCACCAATAAACAACTGAATAAATAAAATCAGAGGTAATGAATCAATGAGGGGTGGTGAGGCTATCATTCCAACAACAAGAATCATCCTTTAATGTGTATAATTCAATGATAAATCAAACCTCCTTCATGAGAACGAGGGAAAACTTCTATAGGAACACATCAGAGCTCATGACTAGCAATTGTCTGAGAGAGGTAAAATAAGTATATGAGACACTTGATTTGTTATTTTTGTTTTTTACTCAAAAACTATTTTATTAAAATTCTGTTGATGAATGTTATATCCAACTGTATATCCATTTTGGAGTTATATCCACTTTGGAGCTCTCAGTTACGTATTAGACTTAAAATGTTAAGGTGTCACATAGAAAATATTTGGAAATTGTAAAGTTGCAGACCACAGAATTTATTCTGAAAGCAAAAGTATACAACTTTCTGGATAATATTCTAAATTAGTTATATTTTATTATGCTTGAATATGGTATGTTCATTATTTTTTCTTTTTATCAGTCGGAAATACTACAATTCCCAGAAACTTAGTGATGTACTAATGTGTGTTTACTTTAAAATACATCAGGATAATTGAAGTTCAGAGTTGAAAATTACAGGCAAAATAGCATTTGGATTCCTTTGTTAGTCCTTGTTCTTTATTATACTATTAGCTTTCTCCTTTGTGAAATAACTATTATAAGGGTTTTTAAGATAAAAAGCAAATTTATCACAAGATTTCAAGATTTTTATATTTTTTACAAAGCTAGATTTTCTCACTGTGGGTATTTTTATATGATATGAATATAATATGTACATTATTTTTATTTAATGGCTTGTGCAGAAGAGTCTTGATGTACTATTTAGTTCCTCTTATGCTCAGTAAAATTACTTATTATTGTATTTACACAGTTTCATTGCTTCACAGACAGTGCTAAGATATAGAATTTCTTTAAAATAATCATATATAGCATTATAGAAATGATAAGTTTTACTGTTTCTCATTATATGGTATGGAGTTTTCTTGCTGGAGAATATGATGTGGTGGTGCATTTCGAAAAGAGTAATTTGGTAGTTGACAAAAAAAATTATATTTAAGGTTAACTTAGTAGTTTGGGCACAAATGGAGTATTTATAGCATGACAAAAATGACTATGTTAGCCTTCGGTTTGCCATGTAAATAATGGTTCTTATGTTTGCCTGCTCTTCATGGAACAGAAATAAGTTTGTAACATAAATTTTATGATGTCTTTGCTCTCATAGGGTGAAGTACAGGAAGTCTCATATAACAGAAAGAATCTCCTTGAAATTCCAGTGTAATTATGGTTGTACAAATGTCTTTTAGTGAGTTGCATCACAGCGGTTTAATGTCTGTCACTCATGACAGACATTTTACTACACCAAAGGCATCATTGTTTGCCAAGTAACACATGCCACACCATGGGTTTCACTCCAAGTGTGAGAAATGACCCATTAATGGACCTCCACATTTAGTTCAAGCCAAAAGAGCCTTAATTATCAATTTAATCCTGGTTGCAATTTATAATTCACACTTTGATAAAGTCAGGGCTTATTTTGTTTAAATCATCATTTTCATCACAACAAAATAAATAAAAATGAGAAGAAAGTGTCATTTCTGCATTATTTTTATTATCATAGATAATAATAACGTCACTTGAGTATTTTTTCAGGCACTGCTAAAGGATTACAAGTGTAGGAAATCAATAATGTTGAATATGATTAGTGTTAAAAATGTAAAGAATGAGAAAGAAGTCCAGATTCAACATGTGTAACATAAATATCACACATACATACACACATACAAACACACACACACACACACACACACACACACACACTATACTTACACATTCTTCGTATACAACCATATATGCACTTTATCCATACTTGTATTGGTAGTCTTTTCCTTGAAATATTACGAAAACAGTAATGATAATATGAGTTAGGAGCCATAATATTATATAAAATGCTTGAAAATGAAGTTTTTCCCCTGAGAATATTTTAAATTAATATATTACTTTCATTTTCCAATGAGTAATAGTTTTGAATAAAGTGCCACCAACCACTACAGAAAATTTCTTCTCTGATATTGTTTTATTTGAGGTTTCAACTATCTCTTTATAGAAAACCCACACAGTGATCCAATATTCAAAAATTCAAGTATATAATGAATAGACGAGTGTGAAAATTTAAGTTTATTAGAAAACCAAAGGAATACATAAAATAGAATGTTAATAAAATTTAAATTTGGGGAATTCTCTGATTTAATTTGGGCTTGAGTAGCAAACAAGGTGAGTTTATTCTATGGCTAACCATTGAAGTGACTTTTATACAAAAACTGACTTGAAGAAAAGTTTTGAATTGATTTGAAAGTCAGTCACTACTTTATTTTCCTACAATCCATACAAGTCCTATTAGTTTCTTAGGTCTTCTTGCTCAATTCTTAAATTTAGTTTTCATTTATCTTAAAGTAATATTAGAAAAAAATATTTATCTACTTAAAACAAGCACACAAATGCATTTGATAAGTCATTACCAAGGCGACATAACAAAAATAAATAATAATAAAAAATTATTGTATTTTAAAATGAAATAATTTAGAAACTTTCTTAAAGCAGTTTCATCTAATCCTATTAAATGACCTGTGTCTTTATTTTTTCAGTGGTTCTTTTTGTTTAATCAAGAACTATAATGATACTCAGCTTCTCTAATGCAGGAATAATTAATAACAGGCTTATGAGTGACTTCAATTTAAGCATTCTTAAAACTCAAATATATAATCATATGTTACCCTTCAACAGATATATTGCTGCAATTTAAAAGGATTATATAGAAATAGTGTAATTAGGCAGCATTTCTTTTACTAACTAAATAATCTCAAAAGCTAATGGCAAAAATTATAAAATTTTTATACAATTAAACAGTTTATTCATTAACATACTCAAAAAATCTGCATAGAAATATGCAATGATCCAAATAAAATAAATATTGTTTTACTATTGGTTTAAAGTATTTTTGATACACCTACTACTAACATTTCAGATAGATTTATATAGGCAAAACAACATTCATTTAAAAAACAATTATTTAATGTTTATGAAAAATATATATGTCAAAATAAAAAAGAAAATCCAAAGGTTGTTTTTCATGCCACAGAACTTTTTGTCTTAAATTATTTTGTTATATGGCCTAGACACCTTGGAAATAAAAAAAATATTCATTTTATCCCTTGGGTAAAAGAAAAATAGAGTTGTTCAAATTTGTTTTAAAATATTTGCATGGGAACTCATTCATTTTGGTTAAATGGGCATTTGGAAGGAAACCATCATTCATGAAGCATTGGCTAACTCTCAGGAACTATGAAAAATTTAAAAATTAATGTAATATTCTGTCCTCTGATTTGTATGGTTTGTCTCTGAAAATTGCAGCCCACCCCCCCCCCCCCCCTTTTTAAGGGATCTTCACAATCTTCAGTTAATTGTAGAGGTAAAAATTATCTGAAGGAAAATTTTGCTTTACTTATTTTATTTATAAACATAAACTCAACTCAAAAAAAAAAAAAAAACAGCCACATGAAGTAACATTGAGCAATGTGAAGATTTAGATCTACAAGAAAACACACACAAAAAAAAATTGAAGAAGATTATATAGAGTATATGAGCCTAATACTCCCCTGACTTAGGGTTGTAATAATTTTTATGTCCTTTTTCCTGTAAATATATATATAGAAAACAGAAATATGTTGAATATACTATTTCCATATATACATAATGCTTATATATGTGTGTGTGTGTATATATATATATATATATATATATATATATATATATATATATTTATAATGCTTATAGTCAGAAAGTATTTTTAAAAATGATCACCTTCTCCATGCTCTATATTTTGTAGAAACTAGCATTTCTTTTCTTTTATTTGGTATAATTATTGACTTATTAATTGTACAAATTAATAGGATTCACTATATTTTCCATACACACATATATCATGCATTAATTGTGTGCATTTTTCCTGCTTTATTTCTCTTCACCTCCCCTCTCTCCTCCTCCCCACAACCCTTTTCCAGTCCCTTGTAGGATTGTAGTTCCTCTTATATTTTGGGGTCCTCTTATATTCTTTTTCTTTTCTTTTTTTTTAAAGTTTCTACATAGGAGAGAAAACATGCAACACTTCTGTGTCTAACTTAGAATCACATTCTTTCCTCCAGTTCCATTCATTTCCAGCAAGTAGAATGATTTCATTCTTCTGCATGGATGAGCAGTATGCCTCTGTGCACCCTGTTTTCTCAATTCATTCATTCATGGGTGGGCTGATACTGCATCTTGGCTATTATAAACAATGCTGCAATAAACACCCATATGCAATCATCTCTTTTGTATGAATGAGTCATAGATATATGTTTATTCAATACTATATGAAAATATAGAGCAGGTCACAAAATGATACTTTCAAATCAATTTCAGTGGTTAGTAATCAATTATATATTATATATGTTTAACTATTTATTTAATAAGAGAAGGTGGAAGTACATTTACCAAAACTTAAAGAAGAATCATTATCTTTTGGTAAACAGATGATGGCATCTTAATATTTTCATTTTTGTTTTGATTTTGATTATTTTTGCTACTGTTATTTTTTAAATGAATAGACATAAATGTACATTTTCAATTAAAATTACTTTAAAAGGGGGGAGCATCCTTCAGAAAGGTAATGATTTTATATTTCCATTCTTTATTTAACTCACATTTAATGAGTACCAACTGAAGACCAAGGAGACTGACATTATTTTCCTATTCACAGTGTGAAAACCTAGTGCTCATAAACTTTAAATAGCTGACTTGAAATAATTTAGTTATTATTGGATTCAAATAAGACTCTTGATTCCAGAATTTCACTCTTGGTTCTATGCTTCTTGAATGTTCGTGGAAAATATATACACACAAGAAAATAAATGATACAGGAAAAAAGTTATGATTCCTTTATATAGAAGCTTCTTTTGTAACTCAGAGAAATAAATCATCAATTGTCTCGTAGATAGTAGCTACCATTTGTTAAAACATTAATCTTTCTTTTTTTTGCCAACAACAGACCATACATAATAATCCCTTTTGTAGAAGAGGAAAGGAGGATATGGAAGCTCAGAGCTATTAAACCATTTGGCTCAGGGAGATCACAGTGCAGTCATAGGGAAGGCAGCTGGCAAGGTGACCGAAGGTTAAACTGTGAAGTTCTTTTATGTTTTGTTCCTAAATTTGGAATTTTGTTCATTGACAATGCAGTGTCAAAAGAATTTTTGTTGTGTTATATTTGTTCTGTTTTTAGAAGAGCAGAACTATGGAATGAAACAGAAAAAAATTCTTAAACTTATGGCTCTCTTTCCGTACACATGTCCTTTGTGAAATACACTGAGGCTGTTATTCATCTATTTCCTTCATAGATTGCCCTTGATTTATATTTAAAATATATGTGTCAGGTCATAAGGGGAGAGTATTTTCAGACATGAGTATATATTTAGACTTAGGGACAGCCAAATCGATTATCCAGAGTACATCAGCTACAGTGTCACTCAATAAGCAACCAGAATTTCTGAAATGTTCCATCCCAAATACATTTTTCTCCAGAAATATATTTCACTAATCCCTACCAACAGGAAAGTCACTAGTTCCCATTTTCCTATTTGGTTGGAGGTAAAACTATAGTCAATTATATCATGATGATCAGCATGAGTTTTATTAAAAGAAAGCCAGTTTAATGTGGCTTCTGTTTTCAAAATATAAGTTCTGATTTTAATCATCAAGATATAATTTTATGAAAATGATTTAAAATATCATATTGGTAAACATATTAAAATTAATTGTATAACTATGTGCAATCTCTTCGGACAATTGTCTTATCAATGTAATTTGGATATATATAGGCAGAAATAGATTCTTTTAGAGAACATTTATTTGTTCTACAATAATATGATGTTTGATATTCTTTAGAAATGAAATAGTTTAAACACTAAGGAAACTTTCAAAAAAAGGAAGAGAATGACTTTATAACTGAATTTTAAAGGATAACATTTATGATAAGATTGAAGGGATTCATACTAAAATGGACTTCTTTTTTTATTTTATTTTTTTATTGGTTGTTCAAAACATTATAAAGCTCTTGACATATCATATTTCATACATTAGATTCAAGTTGGTTATGAACTCCCAATTTTACCCCAAATACAGATTGCAGAATCACATCGGTTACACATCCACATTTTTACATAATGCCCTATTAGTAACTGTTGTATTCTGCTACCTTTCCTATCGTCTACCATCCCCCCTCCCTCCCCTCCCATCTTCTCTCTCTACCCCATCCACTGTAATTCATATCTCTCCTTGTTTATTTTCCCATTCCCCTCACAACCTCTTATATGTAATTTTGTATAACAATGAGGGTCTCCCTCCATTACCATGCAATTTCCCTTTTCTCTCCCTTTCCATCCCACCTCATGTATCTGTTTAATGTTAATCTTTTCTTCCTGCTCTTCCTCCCTGCTCTGTTCTTAGTTGCTCTCATTATATCAAAGAAGACATTTGGTATTTGTTTTTTAGGGATTGGCTAGCTTCACTAAGCATAATCTGCTCTAAAATGGACTTCTTAATGCTACTAAAGAAATTAAAAGCCTGTTCCTATTATTATTGTTGTTTTTATTATTTTAATCAGAAGAAGACTCAGATCTAACACACACACACACACACACACACACACACACACACACACACACACCACTTATCACAAAGTACTACATTTATTACAGTAGCAGAGACCTACTGTTTCTAGAAATGTTACAAACTTTGTTCCTAAAAAAACTTTTGCTTCCTTTTAAAGCTTTGTAATGTGTTATCACTGACAAAAAATAATTTATGTTTTTAAAGATATACTTAAATGAATGTCAGCATTGTAGAAGTTGGTAGCCCTGCAAGACTTAATGAAAAATTGAACTCAAATTCTAGGTCTTATGTTCAGATGTGTCATGAAACACATCTTCCATACCTTTAGGTTTGCTGGTGGTGTCCTGTCATGCATAACCAGCTGCAGCTATAACCTGCAAGAGGTTTTGAGGCAGAGGAAAAACTAAAAGTGTTTGTCAAGGAAGAGAGTGGAAATATTAGAGAGTGGAAATATTATGTAGTAGAATTATCATGCATAGTTTCTGTGCATGTATTAATTTATATTTTTGGAACTTCTGTGATTTTCTTCAATTTTAAATGTTTGCACTCTTTATTTTTATTGGTGTCTAAGAATGATTATGTGCTAAATAAATTAGTTCTTAATTAATGTGTTATAATTATCTCCTAAATTTAACAATGTTTTCAAACTGGTAGGATATTTTACTGTAATATTTTATCATTTATATAGTGAGATTTATTTATTAATCTTTCCATTCATAGTATCTATTTAGTCTCTTGTGTTTGTTAAATAATGCCGTTCTTAGCATAGATGGAATTGTTTTCATGTTACCTTCAAAATTTTTCAATTTTCCTTTTAAAGTACATATTCTTAAAATTTGTGAGTAATTTACTGTTGAGTAATTTTTTTTTTCCTATGAGGTTTTACTTCGGTGGTTTTTAATATCAATTTGCCTTACCATTTTATAAGATATTATACAAATTTGTTTTTGGTTTTGCTTTGTGACCAGTACTGGTGATTTTATCACTTTTATATTTATATGTAAAATTAAAAATTACTTTTTATGTAATAACTAGATACTGTCAAGAGGCAAATACTATTTGTTCTATATTTTATTAATTTGTAAAATCTTCACATCAGAAGAACATTTATATATTTTATTTTTCACAACAAAACCACCTATGTATGGGGGCTGGGGATGTGGCTCAAGCGGTAATGCGCTCGCCTGGCATGCTCGGGGTGCTGGGTTCGATCCCCAGCACCACATAAAATAAAATAAAGATATTGTGTCCACCGAAAACTGAAAAATAAATATTAAAAAAACTCTCTCTCTCTCTCTCTCTCTCTCTCTCTCTCTCTCTCTCTTTAAAAACAAAAAACACCTATGAACCTATTTCTAACTTTTATTCACTCAATCTATGTATTTATTTAGCATAAAATAAGCACTGGTTTTCCTTGCAAACAAATCTGAAAGATGTTTGACCCAGTACTTTTTGGATAAGAGATTGTGGACCTGTTTTTTTTTTTTTTTTTTTTTTTTCCTTAATTAATTAAAAAAAAACCCCACATTTTCCTACTTATACTGTAGTATAAATGTATCTTCCCTAATCTATATCTAATCCAACAAGTCAGTTGATTTTATATTCAAAGACATATCCTAAACCTGTCACTTACTTTCCCTCTGTGACATCACTGTGCTCAAACTGACATTTTATCTTCTCTGATCGTCTAAATCAGCTTTCTACTTGTCCTCTGGCACCTCACCTGCCAGTTTGCCACCAGTTTATCCAGAGCCAGTTCACCTTTTTGGCCTGGGCAGAGCCAAATGTTAACTTTTCAAGATCTGCACAGGCTGTTTGTTAAACACAGACATTATTAAAAAGTAAATTTCATTAGGTTATAATGAAGAATTTTAAAATGCTGGCAATAGTGCATAAACTATCATTTAGTTATAGTCATCCTTAAGTGTCTTTGGGCGATTGTACTCAAAAACCTCTACTCCTCAGCTGATCCCAAACCTTGAATGCTCACATCCCTTTTATAAAATGGCATTTTATTTTACATGCAACCTGTGGAATCTAATTGCACATTTTAAACTGTCACTTGATGATTAACACTACTTACTATAATGCAAATGCTATGTACATAGTTGTGATGCTGTTTTGTTTAAGGGAATGATGGTAAGAACAAGTCTCACATGTGCAACACAGACACCTTTGTTTCTGAATATTTTTGATCCAGAGTTTATAGAACTCACTGATGCAGAACCCATAGACACCTAGGGCTGACTGTATTTTCCTACATTTATCACCTATGGATGCACAGTTACTCACATCTATTAAATCTGTGTAGTAGAAATATTTATTACTTAGTTATGCATATGAAGAGACAGTTGAATTTCAGGAATTCTGGTTCTTTCACATTTTTTAAAAGGACAAGTGCACAGAAAAAGACATCATAATTCTTGCTTCATTAAGCACTATCACATTACCTCAAATTACCCATTTTTATTTTACTGTTTATTATTTATGTATTATACATTAATGTTACTAATATAACAAGCAGGTGAGGCTCATCATGCAACTCTATAAATTAAAATTACCAGGAATTTCCATTGACTCCTCCAGTCAGGCAGCCAGTTCCCCCAATTTTATCCTTGGTGCAGAAGATCTGACAAAGTTAATTTGTGTGTTTGCATTGAGTTAAACAATGTTTTAATTTACTTAATTTAAAATTTACTTCATTTTAATAAAATGTCTCAATGTAGTTAGAGAATCCCTAACTTAATGTTGGCTTAACTTGCAAGTTTTCTACTTTATGATGTTGTAGAATAAACATATATTCAGTAGCAAATATACTTTGAATTTTGAATTTCAGTGTTTTCCTGGGCCAGAAGTATGCAGTGAAAAACTTTCTCATGACCCTGGGCAGCAGCAGTCAGCTGTAGCTACTACATTGAGGAGGGGCATCTACTGATTCTCTGTGGCGTGCTGTGTTCCTGAGCTGTGCTGTGTTGTGATTTGGTAGTTTAGGTACATGCAGTGCATTTTCAACTTACAACATTTTCAACTTACAGTGGGATTTTGGAGATGTAACTTCATTGCAATTTGGGAAGCATCTCTATAGATAGATATAATTTGCTTAAGTCGTTTGTGAAAGCCAAGTTTCACACACACATACACACACACACACACACACACGCAGACAAACACAGGGATACACTCATTTGTTACTGAGTCTGTTTAAATTCCTAGGCCTTAGGGATAGATATAGGGTCAATGACATCATATTCTATTTACTATTACAAGCATCTGTAGTAGATTTCCTCATTTGTAAAATAAGGAAAATAATAATTGCACATAATATAATTTGTGTAAGTATAATTATATATGAGCAGAAAGTAATTAACATATGGGCAACAAAATATTAAATAATAACATTGTATGAAAAATATTGCTGACATTACCCTTTTGTCTTTGTTCGATATAAAGTTAATTAATCTTTTTTGTCATTTGTTTGAATTTTATGCATACTTTTAAATGTTTTGATGTATTTAGTTTAAAAATAAATATTTTAACTATTTGTATTTTATTCCCACACTTTTTTTGTAATCCAACATCTAAGACTTTAAATGTCAGTATCACGTTTTGAAATTGTACAGAGAATACAGAAGAATGGGTAGTTATGCTTGGTGAGAAACTGTATTTTCTTTCTTTCTTTTTTTTTTTTCCTAAATCTAATTTTAGAAAGATTCAATTGTGGGATATAAGAGGGGAATGAAAATGGCAGAGATTCGTCTCTTCGTGTTTAAGAAACCGATATTCCCTGAAATGCAGGGGAGGATTGAGTCCATTATTTTACAGTATTATTGAAAATCACTCTATTTCCCCTCTGGGTTTACGAAGCACTGAAAAACTTGAGGCCATCCAGTTCCCGGAAGGCATTAGGGCTGTAATGCCTTCTGTTGTAACCTTTCAGCCTAAAAGTAGTCTTGTGTTTTTCAGTTTCTAACTTATTGCCAGGCTCCAAACCCTTAGATAAGTTCAGGGATTTGATGTATCTAGAAAGACTCTTAATGTTGTCCTTTTACAATCTGAGTTTGTGGTACTAGGTCTGTTCAATTCTCCTTAGATAAAGCAAATATCAAAGGCTAGTCACGCTGTGACTCTCTAGAATCTCTTCCCATCTTAGTGACAGACGGCTGTCCTAGAGTTTTAAGGGTCATGAAGATAATCAACATGATAAATAAACAACAGGAAACAATTTAAGTGAACTCTTAACGTCATATTTCTAGGCAATATTCTTTAAACTTTGGATTGTTCAGTTTGAGGATATTCTCTGGTAAGAGTACCTATCGAAATTAAATGGGGGAAATGTAAATCAAGTTCACGATATGCATACAGTAAGTAGTAGTTATTTTTGTTATCATCACATATTACAAAGTTGTTTTTAATGATCCCTAATAGATAAGAAGCAGTGATTATAATAATTCCCTAATGCCAAATTAGTTTAGTTAAAGATATGGCAGTGATACATCCATAAGTACACATACACTAATGAAGTTTTATTTGTATTATTTAAAGTTTAAAAAACCCCAGGTAAAGATCAGCAAGATGAAGACCTTGAACAAGGAAGAATTTGATAAAGTAATCAAAGAAGGCCATGATGAAATTTCTTCTGGGCTTTGTCTTGCTCACCATATAATGATGTGATAGAGGTAAATGATTAAAAAAAGTGAGAGAGAGAGAGAGAGAGAGAGAATAAAAAATAAAATCAGACTATTGACTTACATATCTATTCAAGCAAAATACCTTTTTGGACCTTCAGAACTGTCCTGAGAGTCACATGCCTTGCCCGAGGGCCTGCTATTTGTGACCTCCAGGGCCATCTCTCACTGTCTGCCCTGTGTTCTCACAGCTCAGTTGCTGACAGGAGGTGGCAGGTGCAAGATGTCCTGAATGAGCGAGTAGCTAAATGGAAGAGAATAAGTGAATCCCAGAGTAACCAAGTGAGCAAATGGTGAATTAAAAGACAAGTTTCAGTAGAAGGAGTTCTTATTTAACCTTGAAATGTGAACATTTTCTTTTTGAATCTCAGCCTGAGCCTGAATAACAAACACAGCAAAAAGAAAGGGGCATCAGGGATTCTTTACCAACAAAGACCATTTCCAAGATTAAATGTGCATGGTTGTTTTGGAGAAAGAGTCACACCTCCAGAGGGAAGTGTGGTCTTTGCAGTCTTTGGTTTAAACCTATTTAACATGTTTTCCTTTAGAGTCCAGAGTTCTACTCTTTTACCCAAAATATTGATTGAAAAATGAAATAACAGATCTGTGACGTAGGGGATGGGGTTTTTGGAATCCCAAATACAGTTATGGCCAAGAGCACTTGACTACAGTTTGCCCTGTATACCATGCTATGTCCACAGATTCTACATGGTATTGGAAAACCCATACTTGGACAATTATCTGTGGTACACGGTGAGGCAGTCTTCATATGAAGAAAAACATCACACTATGTTTTGGATTGGCTATGGGGTATTTCCCAAAAGTTCCTGTGTGAATGTAGGAACGTTCAGAAGTGAAAAGATTGGATTGTGAGAGCTGTAACCTAATCAGTCCATCTTAGTTTGTATTTGACACAATGATAAACTTTCATATCTCTCTCTCTTTCTCTCTCTCTTTCTTATGAGACAGTGTCACAAGTTACAGACACCAGGAACCTGTGTGTGTGTGTGTGTGTGTGTGTGCATGTGTATGTGAGTGTGAGTGTATGTGGGTGATGCTGGGGATTAAGCCAGGTTCTCCTGTTTGTTAGGCAAGCACTCTACTAGTGACCTACTTCCGAAACCTGATAAACTTCTCTACAAGACACTTTCTTCCCTATGCTGTCATGGAAGTGGCTTATGAAATGCTAATAGTGACTTAGGAACTACCTTTGAGCTTTGTGCCTCAGGGCTATTACTCAAACTACAGATTCACATATAAAAATTGCCCTTGAGCTCTGTTGTCATTCTCTCATTCATCATGCATACACCAACTGTAACTCATCTAAAGAGAGAATTTGAATGTCTATTTAATTTTCCTTTCTTTTATATGTGATCTTTTACATTTTTCTCTTGAGTTATTATTTTTCTATTATACATAATTTTAACAATAGTTAATTGATATATCCACATTTTGCCTACGTTGCACAGTCAGAAATAGTATTTATATAAGTTAATATTAAATAAGTGTTTGTTGACAAATTAACAAATCGTGGCAACAGTTATTTAACCTACATGAATCCCTAAGAGCTCATATAAGCAATAAAAAAATGAGAATACAAGAGAATAACATGTATAGTTGGTTTGGATAGATGATAAAGCATAAAAAAGTGAGATGATTTACATTAATTATGAGTCTGAATAACACTTAGTTCATTAATAAAAATGATCTTTGGTGAGACCATTAAACAAAAGAAAACAGTGACACGATGTTCGTTAAGATAAAATTACATAAAAAGAAAATTCATACTCTTTGTCTTACCTCCTTCATTAATCCATATGTGTTCATTTTAGAAGAATGAGGGTTGGCCAGCAATATCAAAGAAATTAGATGAAAAAAAAATTAGTGAAGGTGATATTTAGGGAAACCAACTGAAAGAAATAGGAGATTTTTTAAAAAAAAATTAGTTGTAGATGGACACAATATTTTATTTATTTATTTATTTTTATGTGGTGCAGAATATTGAACCCTGTGCTTCACACATGCTAAGCAAGTGCTGTATCACTGAGCTACAACCCCAACTCAGGAGATTTTTTTAAAGGTTTTGATTATTATTCTTTCAATATGTTTTTAACTGAATTTCTTGCATTTTTCAATTCCCCTTGCTTAGAGTATAATATTTATTAATATACTTGGCTCTGTATTTCTAAATGTCCTTGTCTTTCTTCTTCACCATTTCCCTCAGTGACAATTGATCATGTTTGGTAGGGGAAAAAATCATTTATATGCTATTTAGGAGAAAAATAAATTTCTTACAATTCTGAATATAAAATCAATCAAAGGAATCAGCAGGAAACCTCTGCACAGCAATTAGTGAAATTTGTTTGAATAGTATGGTTCTGGGAAGCACCTTTGGGGCTACTCTCCACCTCCATGTCCCTTATAGATTAATTATAGCATTGACATTACTCGAATGAACCACAGAGATCACATATCACAAAGCAATCAAGAACAAGCTGGTTTGGAATCAAATTGTAAATTTTCAGTTGCAGCTGAAATAGAAGTGCTACTATTTGTTCTGTAGAGCAGTTTAATGGCCTAGTGAGGTGAATCTAGCTCAGCATTTGGAAAATCTTGAAAGCTGACAGAGGCAAGCATCCATCCTGTTATGGAGTGGACACTGCAGAAACAAGTGCAGAAACAGCAGCTGCATGACCTGACACACATCTTGAGCTTTGGCTGCATCAGTGAGAATAAGGAGACAAAGGGAACATCAGGAGGCCTGTATTTGCAGGGAGACTTTATTCTGGAGACAAATAAGTTATCTTAGCTTAAAGAAATAATGATGAGTGATGATTTTTTTTTTTTTTTTGAGCTTGCAGATGGTGATAGGTACCTAAGAATGCATAAGCAACACAGCACCCTTCACACATGCTTATGACTGATTTGGCAGGACAACACCCCCAAACCCTCTCCCAGACATTTTGTTATTGGTGATACAACATGGTCCTTTGGAATAGAAGCTAATATCTGGTGGCTGTATATTCCTATTATGAGACAGTGTCACAAGTTACAGACACCAGGAACCTCAAATCTGCTTATGCTATAATTTTTGCTCTGAAACTTTAAAACACCCAAGATCACCACCACCTTTAGGACAGCTGTGTGCGCAGAGTAAAGCAAAACCAAAAAAGTGTCATATTTAAGTAACATCATTTTCTTTACTGCTCACTATTTTCCTGCATAAAACTAGTTGAAATGATTCTATATAGGATGAGGACTATTTGGGAAGACCAATTCCTGGAATACACTGAAAAAATTTAATAATCTATGCCCTTCCCATGATTCCCAATTGCTTCTAAAAATTTCATGTCTTCTTCAATAGAGGTATTTAGAGGTTTAAGCACTTACTGTTTTCTAGTAGTATTTATTTGGCAAATATTTTACAGATGTGTGAATTTTGTATGTTTAATATAACATGTATTAATAAGGATTCTTGGCTATTGAGTAGTGTAGGGAATCATTATTGAATTTAGTTATGTTCAAGCACAATAATTGACTGGACTTGTTTGATATACTTTCCAATTATACAATGAAATAACAGCCAATAGCAAGTCATAATAAATTCTTAGTTTTAATAACAATCCATAAGTCTTCAATAACGATTATATTTTGTCAAGAACAGTGATGAAAGATACAACTATTGCATGACCCCTTAAAATTTACTCTCCACATTTTCTTTTGTGGAAGAAAACTTTTACAAAATATGACTTCAGAGCTAATAAAAAATGACCAGAAATTATTCTGGATTTTTAAAATCTTAATTAATACTATTATTTTCAAGAAGACTTTCTATAAATTTGTTTTCAAATAAGACTTTGAATTTTTCCAGGTTATACTTATATACCCCTAAAACTGTGAGATTCAATTGTCTTGCCCTTATTTATCTGAGTCCTACAGCATGCAAAGCTTTGGGCTGCCATTGATAATGACTGAGAAAGCCCTTCTTGGCATTTGAATCAAATTCTGACTTTGATCATTCCTAGGTTGATAGGTGAGAGTCCTGTTTACTTTCATTTAATTTGTTACCCTAAATTGTCCTTTCGATCACATCATTAACCCTCATACTTCCATTTTTCTGATAGAACTTACTTGTCCTTTACTTTTTAAAGTTACAACAGTGTGAAATTTAACGTCACAAAATTGTAAGTGCAATAACTGTGTTTTAGAGCTAAAAAACCTAAGTTTGAATCTCATATTGCGGCATACAAAGTAATCGAGGTGAATTCTGTTGTGTTCGAGGTGATGTTTTGGTTAACTGGTCATTTGGAATTATCAGTTCACTATTAAACAAGTTCGAGTTCAAATTCCTGGCTCAAAAGACTTTTTTTTTTTTTTTTTTAACTTTAGTTGCCTCAAACATCTGAAGCAGCTGCCCCTGGGTTTGGGGAATTGTGGAGTTGTTATTCAAACTCTTTATCTGGATAAATCTGATAAAAGCAGACTTCATTTATATGCTGTTTTTAGTACAGCCACTACCCTCTCTGGCATTTTCCAACTCTCAGTATTAGTAGTGACCTGCTGGCTTTCCCCACCTGCCCTCAGTAGTAGACAGTGTCCACATTTCCTAGCATCCATTTCCTTTTCAAATAGGAACTTTGGTGTTGCACATCAGTTTTCTTACCCCACCTGAACTAACCCTCCATTCCTCACTCACAGTCAGAGTGCAGTTTCCTCTGACTCCCAGGAGTCATGAGCCCTGCTAGGTTCACTCCTGCCCAGGTAACCTCTCTAACCTCAATAGCGCCCTCTTGGTAGTAAACACTCTTAGTGTTTGTGACTCTAGAAATATATTCATTTTGTGCTTTTGCTTCAAAGATGACTTCACTTTATATTCAATACCAGACTGTCATTCTTTTGAAATGGCACATTCAATATTCTTCCAATCCTTTTTCTAGCTTTCATTGTTCCTGTGGAAAAATCTGTCTTTAGTATACATATAGTAATCCCTCCTCAATTCCCGGCTGTCTTTCATCTCTTCTCTTTGTGCTCTATACTCTTCAATGGCACCCTGCTCTTTGTAGGTGTTGCACTCCTTTAACCTGCCAGGCTGTTTTTTTGTGGAGTTGTGGTCATATGAGTACCAATGTTCTTAAAGTAAATTAAAGACGACGCCTCACCTGAATAATACCTGAGCACACAGCCAAGTAGGCCTCATATCTCACCTTTGTCTTGCATGATTCACAAACATAAGTGAAAGTCAGAGCTCAAATCAGTCAGAAACAATCAGCAAAATATGATTCAAAAAGGGGGGACTTTACAGTGGAGTGGATCAACTAAGATAACTCCATCACCCTAACCAATAATCAATCACATATTTCTTTGCTTTGCTTTACTTCTGATTCTATCCGAAACAAGCCTCCCCACCTCTTTAATTTCCTTGTTGGGTCTCTCAAAGTATCTCAGGTGTGGTGCTGCCCAAGTCATAAACTGTCATTTGTCCAAATAAATTCTTTTAAATTTAAATATGCTTCAGATTGCTTTTTAACGGTGCCTTGTAAAATTTCATTTGTTATCCCTAAAAATATTGCCTCTTCTGTTTGCTCTTACCCCATCTTCAGGTTTTCATATAAGATACATGAAATATTATTGCTCTAATTTCTATGTTTTTAATTCTCATTTTTATCTTCCATGTCTTTTTTTTTTGTCTGCCTTGAGAAAAATTTAGGCTTTTGCTCAATTTACTAATTATTTGTTCAATTGTGATTATTTTATTACATAAATAATCTTGTAAATTTTACTTTTGACAGTAGTGTACTTATTTCTAGAAGGTCACCTTCGCTGCGTTTCAAAAGATGTAAGCTGACAAGACTTAGCTGAGAAGACTTCTATTTTTCCTTTGTTCTGAATTCTGAGCATTCCTTTTATCAGTTAAAAATTGACTGAAACATTAAAAATATTTTACCAGGTATTTTTCATTAATTATAAGCAATGAGCATCATGCACCAATAGACTATTGCTTAGAAACAAATGCATAGAGAAAGACCCATTTTGAGGTGTAGACACACAGAGATTGTGTAGCATAGGGAAGGGTCAATAAGAGAAATTCTTCCGCAAATCTGCCACCACCCTTGGAAAAATTAACAGTGGGGATGACTGGTTCTAGCAGTGCCCTCAAACAACTACAAAATACACACTCAGCTGAACTCCTGAGCAAAGTAGCTCAACTCCATGCCCGAACGTTCTAGCTCAATATGCGTGCAAAATTCTAGTTATAACTATAAAGTAAAAATCCCACACTTAGAAATGATCTAGGTGGTGAAAGAGTCAGGCACAGTATTTAAAATAATTGTGATTAATGTGTTAAGGATTCAGGGGGAAAAACATGCACAAAATTTGAAAACAGTAGGGGAATTTTAGCAAAGAAATAGGAAGTACAAGAAGGAGTCAAGCAGGTCAAGTGCAGAGGCAAATGCTTGTAATCCCAGTGACTTGAGAGGCTGAGACACGAGGATCACAAGTTGGAGACCAGCCTCTGCAATTTAGCCAGGACTTAAGCATCTTAGTGAGACCTATCTCAAAAAACCAAACCAAACCAACAAACAATAAAAGAGTTAAATTGTAATGTTAGAAGAATAGTAACAGCTGACAAGTACCTTTTATAGAAGAAGTTGATGAGTAGACATCACACAGCTAAAGAACAAATTAGTTCAGATGCATGAACAGAAATAACCCAACCCCAAACACAGAGAGGAACAAAAGACGCAAACAAACATGAACAACAACAAAAACCTGCAAACTAACCAGCAAAATGAGATTCATTAAGGACTGTCAGAAAGAGTCAAGCAACACACTCATAAGTGGAACCCTAGATAAAGGAAGAATGTGATAGAAAAGAAATTAAACACCTAGGATTAAGACATTTATGAAAAAAAATGAAATCCAACTATGGATCCAGGAATGTAGAGTATAGATATCAATATACACATGTGTGAGTACACAAATGACATAATTTTCATCCTGCTGCCCACTAGTACAATGTCACAAAATGAAAATAAGGGGAAAAAATCACAAAATTTAACTTGAGAATAAAATGCATGTTAGATAAAAATAATAATTAAGTGATACAATTGTGAATATCTCAAAAATGTGAAAGTCTCTGCCAACCCAGAATTCTGTGTATAGTGAAAATATTTTTCACAAAAATATGGACTTCTTTAGACTAAAAAACAGAGAAAATTCACTTCCAAGACATCTACACTATGAATTGCGAAGTGTTCCCTGAAGGGCATTGGGAGGAAGGAATAAAATAACAGAAATGAGACTTTGTAGAAAAAATTGAAAATCAACAGATGTGTTTAAAATGAGGGGACTATAAAATTGTTTTTCTCATTTTAATCTCTCCTAATGATAACTGAATATTAAAGTAAACATAGTATCCATGTCTTCTGTGAAATATATGCAAAGTAAAACAGTAACACCAAAAAAAGTAACACCAAGTGTATATAGAGTGAGAAGGAAATATGGGACTACATTGTTGTAGACTTAATATATCACATAAGAAGAAATAAAATCTCCTTTCCTATCTTGACTGTGATTGATTACAAAAAATATACTGTAGACCTTAAATAAAAGGACCATAAGAATGATTGAGAAAAATCTAAAAAAAAAGGAAAGAAAAAGATGCATACAATAAACGTTAGACAACTATGTACTGCATATCTTATTATACAGTATATTTTAATCCAATCACATAAAATTGCATTTATTTCAAGGACAAAAACAATTCATGCCAGATTTCATGAGAAAATAGATGTTGACGTTTTCTATTTACAAGAAAACACATTGGTTGAAAATAAATTTACGAAAAATACATATCACACAATCTTAATAAAAAGAAGGCTGTCTTGGTTATATGAAATCAGAAAAGTAGATTTCTAAACAGGAATATTACCAGGGTAAAAAGTCTATATGCCTACAAAAAAATCCAGATCAAGCAAGCTTTTCTGCTTAATATCCCTAAATATGTAATCATAAAATAATTCTTATTTTTAACATTTTTTCCAAAAATGAAAAAAAAAATATTTCCTAAGGCCATTTTCTGAGGCCAGAATATTACATGCATCAGACACAAAGATATGTCATTTCTTAAAATTTCTTATAGCAATATAGGAAAATCATCATTGTCTCCCTGGATTAAGCAAAAGTATTTGTCAAATATTTGAAAGTTATGAAAATTGAAAAGGATAAAAATAAAGTTACCTCTATTTACAGAACATGATTATCTAAATAGAAAATTTCAAATAATCTATTAAAATGATAATGAATGGAATATATAAGCTTTACATTGTCATGGAATACAAGCCTATGGAAAATGTGTACAATCCATGGCGTTTCTATAAACTAGCAATGGACAATTATGAATTCTAAGGGAAAGAAAATGACCATTTACAATAGTATCAAAAATCACATACTTACGCACAATTCTAAACCAAAAAAAAAAAAAAATGGAGGATCTGTAAGGTAAAATTACAAAGGAAGCCTTAAAGAAATAAAAGAAACTCCATTCTAGATCCATGGGCATCATCATTTAAAAAAAAAAAAAAATAACCAAAGACAAATAAAGAAAAAAAAAAAAAAAAAACAAACTGTTACATGTACCTCACACTATGCAGTAAACATTGACTTGAATTTCACTGGGAAATGCTAATAGGTATGACATAATTCCTAGTTTAAGGTCATCTGGAGAGCGCCATCCCCAGGAACATTGGAACTCATCCCCATGAGTCCTATGTCACTTTCCTTCTTTCCAACATGGCCTGAGAGAAGCCTCAGACTCCATGTCTATCAGTGCAATCTCCTCATTCAAAGAAAACTGGCATTTGTTGGAAAGAAGCATAATGGCCCCTAAAATAAAGAAGGATTTTGCCTCTCTTGTCAGATAAATTTATTTTTGGAAAAAAAAAAAAAGTATAAATCAAGCTGAACATTGCATATTTTTTTCCAAAAGTTACGTCGGGATAAGAATCAGAACATGCATGCCCTATGCCGACTGCCACTGGAATTCCACTTTCAGTGCTATCCAATAGTTTCTATGAGGAATAAAGTGTTTGATTTATATTTAAATGCCTATTAGTTACTCAAAAGGCTAAAAAGCTCACCTCCTATAGTGCTTTCCTTTTTTTTTTTTTCCAATGTTATAAGTTGTATGAAAGACCTGTTCCCTGGAAAAGATTCTTCTTTTAATTCATACACTCTCAGAATATTAATTTAAACATTTAACCTGTTTATATTTAACTCCTATGATGTTGATATTTAAAAATTTTCCACACTTTCAAAATTGTGTCTAGTATTTTCTACTTTATATTTCTTTGGCCAAATTTTAGACCTACTTACTGATTCTCATATGCATTGTTTGCACATGTTGTCTATTGAGTCTTTAATCAATCTGTATTTCCATACGATGCATTTCTACTTAGCTTTTCTGAAACACATAAGTTATCTGATCACATTGAGAATATTTACATATTCAGTTTATCAGACTTAATCTGTTACTGGTGGTAAAATTTCACTGGGACATATGTTGTTCAATTTAACTTATGTCAGCTTTTAGTAGTCATAGTCTTCATTCTCCTAGTTGCTTTCCTAGTTGGTTCATTCCCCCAACTGCGTGATCATCACCATTGTGCTGAAGTGTGTAAATAATTAGGGGGTTTTAAAACCTATACCCTAGTGTGACAGGGGGCAGTGCTAAAGGTTCTAGGCAGGAATAGTGCTGTTTTCATAGGCTCCTCCTCCCACATACCAGAAAATTTAGTCTCAAAGAAACTTCTTTGATTTGTTACAGGGCATGTCTCCAAGACAGTACAGATACTTAATAATCTTTCAAATATTTAGCAAGCCACTGGTTTGTTTGCTTCCAATGAGCTCCATATAGTATATCTTGTTTCCTGCCATTTTCAGTCTTCAATACTGTCCAGAGAAGTAATATACATTCAGTAATATTTGATAAGCAAATGAAAGAATAAGCATATGAATGTGTTAAATGAAAGAATCACTTATTCTTGATGAATACTTTTGAAACAAATGTTGATTCAGAGTTCACAGGTGCCTAATAGATTTTAGTTTTGGTGAATCTTCCTACAACAGGACCTTTCAATTAGCTTTCTTTTGTCATTGTTTTGCAAAATACACATCACACAATGTTGGTGTTGGTCTGCTAAGAAATGTATGGGAATGAGAATAGAAGTAATATCATTTCACCATTATCGAAGGAGTGAAGTTCGTTAATTGAGTTAGCTGGCATAGAAGTGCTACTTTATTCCAGAAAATATTTAGCTGGCAATAGAAAATGATTATGATGTTAACGTGGTATTAATATACAAATAGCCATACTGCAATGTAACAAATATTAAATAAATCCACCAAATGACATAAAAGGAAGGTGGGAAAAGATGATAGTTCAGAATAAATGTTGATAACATACTGTGCAACTCAGGGAAGAGGTTCCTTTTAAAGAACACATTTATTCTATCAGGTAGACATGCCTTGCTCTTGCATGAACTTTGGGTCAGCATTATATGCACATTTAGTTCCTGACCTTGGACCTCTCTGTAGGAGCTGAGGTTTGATCTAAACTGATCTAAATTAAACTGAATGAACATCAAAAGTCTGAACAAACATTGTTTTCCTTAAATCTATGTGCTAGTATTGGTTTCCAAACTTAAAATAAGTATTGTATGTTCCTTTTTTAAATAAATGTAATTAAGTTTAATTTAATTCTTTCCTTATATAATAGATATTTGAGCCACAATTCTTTATTTCTTAAGGAACTGAGAATTTTGTTAGCAGATGTGGATAAATGTATCTAAACCAAAATATGCACATCAAAGCCATCTTATTTAAAAAGAAAAATACATTAGTTTTAAAATAATTTCTCGTGTTATGCCAATCAGTAAAGGCTTTTATAAGAAATGTTGCATTATAAACAATAAGAATTTGTTAGAAGATGGCACTGTAGTCTCAAAAAATTCTGGTGTTGACAGATTCAAGAAAATAATTATTTCAGGGCCCAGCAGAGATTGACAAGTAGTTGCAGGGGCAATATGAGACAATGCTTCCCTGGAGAGAAAGAGAGTGATCATGACTGTTTAGTATTTCACAAGTTTTGGGAAAATGCATCTAGTGAATTTGACTAGACTGTGCCTTGTCTACTGTTCAGAATATAATGCGAATTGGGAATTATGCTTGGGAATAAGCTCTTAAGCACATGCTATAGTGTGGGATAAAGTTCTTACTTGGATGAGTGATGTTCATTCAGCTAGAGCTGGTTTTATAGGGATGGAATATAGGCCAGAGGATTTCTGTGACACACATATAACCTTTCTGTAAATGTGCTGCCTTTATTTTTTCTATCAAATGAATGCTGTGGTTTTAAAAGGTATTATTCATAAATAGGATACAGTTCCTCAAAGGGGTAAAAAACTAGCACATAACATACTGACCCCTGGGAAATAAAGGACCAAATCATTTCTCCTTTAACTCCAAAGGAAGCCTATATTTTTTATCAGTCACTTTTGCAGAGGAAGAAATCAGTAGCATTTTGCCATCTATCTCTGTTTCCATTAGCTTGTCAATTTGATCTCAGTTTTCATCAGTGTGGGATTAGCAGCTGGAAGGAAGAGTTGTTTCATCTAAACATGCACCAAGGGGCAAAGAGGAAAATCTGTTAAAGTTGACATAGGAAAATGTAGTTATTCAAAGAGACACTTTGAACATTTTTACTGGAAAGGCGTCTTTTATAAAAATTGTTCTAAGGAATGCAGGATTTAAGATTTTATTTCATTCAAAAAGCAATCTCACGCAATAAAAGAATAAAAAGCTGTCTGTATGTGTTGTTAATTGAGGAAGTACTATTAATTAAGGAGTTAATATTGGGTTCCAAAGAAAAATGCAATGAGATTTCAAATCTGTCCATGTCAGAATTTAATGTAAAGCAGTAATTATGCATATCAAAGATATATATAATTTTTGGGATAATCAGTGACAATGAAAGAAAATATGTTTGATGATTCCTATGTCTGACCCACAAATAAAAATTATTTTAAAGAAATAGCTGACAAAAATATAACAGTAATAGTTACTGAGTTGGCTAATGATAGTACTACATATTTATAGCATATTCATTTCTGGATTCTCCTATATATTTAAAATATTTTATCATTTTCTTTTAACACAAAAATTAAAAAAAGATATTATTACAAATACAGTTGTTAAAGTTAGCTATGTATGTATTTCCTTTTGTGTGGTTATAGGTGGATTATGCATTATTTTCCATTAGCTTAGATTCCCAATTTAAAAGTTTAGTAAAATGTCACACTATCATTAATGAAGAAGCAAACTTCTCCAGTTGAGTGAGATCAAGAAATTGGCTATGCAAAATGTAATCAGATTTTTAAAAATCAGTTGCACTGGTGCTTAGAGAGTTGTTCATGTTTATAGATTGAAAATCTTTGGACAAATGGGACAAAAATTAATGGATTATAATTATATCAAGTACAATTCATAATATTATTTGTATTTGATTATACACATTTCATATTTAAAAAAATTATGTTCTTATAAATGAAGCTTTAAATACAATTCTGGCTTTAACATAATGATAATAAATATATGAAATGGTATTATTCTTGAAAAATATAACTAGAATTATAAAGCAATAAAGATAAAATAGTATTATTAAAAATACTCATATATCTATCCTCTATTTTTTTTCTCCTTAAAATAAATGCTTTAACAACAAAGTAGACTCTGGTAAAGGTTAACATTTACCTCCTAGAGTCCACTTAAAATTTCCGTCTTTTCTGATAAAAAGGTAAGGTGATTCATTTCAACACCAGCAAGTGCTGTCTCCATGGATGCGTTCAACTGTTATTCATGAAAAGAAACTCTTAATAAACCAGGAAGGGAGGACAACTTCCTCAACCAGATAAAGGTCATAGGTTAATAAATCAGTAATTGCAATAACAAAAATGCCTAAAGCTGAAGTCACACTTCATGACAAAAGATTGCACCACTACACTTAAGACAGGGAATGAGGTCCATGTGTTCACACTCATGCTTTTTATTACGCTCACCTCACGGGCCTTAGGAGGTGCAGTAATACAAGAGGAAAAGCAGCAACAAGTACATCTAGATGGCAGGTTAAATATGGAGTTCATTAACAGACAGATATGACTGCAGAGAATCTACCAGACTCCACAAAAAGACAAATGTCATAAGATATCTGAATTCAAAGTTAGTATACAAAAATGCAAAATGATCTGTATAATAATATGTTTAATAATATTATTAAACAATTGTAAACAAATTAAAAATCATCATTTCAATAACTGAGATCTAAAACTGAAATAAATTTAACACAATATATACATATATATGGTATACTTACAACATTTCAGTTTACATATTACTAATCAAAATATTTAAAAGAAATAAAGCAATAAATGAATTGAGATAAAATGTTTCAAGTTGTTTCTCTCCAAATTTATCTAAGCTTTAAACAAAATGTTTAAGAAATATAAAATAAACTAAATTTAATTAAATATTTGAATTATATGTATGTATTAACATTATAACGATTATCCTAAAAGCAGATTCATGGGTGATTAGGACTGTGGACTTTAAGATAAAAATGTCTATTATATTTAAGAAAATGAAGGAAAGTTTTGACAAAGTAAATGAAAAGAAGAATTTCAATAAGCAATTAGAATTTACAATGAAAAATTTAGACAACTGATAAATAATATTGAAAATAGAGAGTGCATTGGACATAGCAGAAATTGGTATTTATATCATTAAGCATAAGTGAATAGGATATTCTCAAGCAAGGAATGAACACAAGGAATGAACACAAAAGCGGTAAGTAGTATGTAAATGTTTCATGAGGGATAATTTTGTATGATTAGTGTCTTAAAAGAAAATACATAGTGAGTCAAGATACATTTTAGAACACATTGTGTAATTTCCAAAACTGATCAAATACCTCTACCCAATTTGAGAGGTTTAGTGGGCCTCATAAAGTTGAATATCAACAATATAATATCTAGTTACATGACCCAAAGAATAATATCATATATATTTTCAATGATGAGATTGATGGATGATTTGAGGAGAATGATGAAAATTTGGAAATGCAAAACAATATAAAACACTTTGGCGATCATAAATAAAACTGTGCCACCAAAAATAGTGCCAGGTTGGGTCAGGAGAAAGAATCAAAATCGTGAGGTCTACTTTTGGGGAATTGATGAAATCACTAACTTAAGGCAGATGTGATACTTAGGGGATCTATATTAAAGCTTTCTATATGTACTATACAGTGCGGCAGCCATTAGTCACATGAGGCTGTCAAAACAAATGAAACAATCACATTAAAAGGACAATTTTCCAATTTATATTCCATGTACATATGATATGTCAAAATACATTCCACTGTCATGTATAACTAAATACAAATAAAAGTACAATTTTTCAGTATGAGTAGGCATTTTAACTGGTTGATATCCACATGTGGTGACCCCCCCACTGTATTGTACAGCTTGGGTGTGAAAATATGTATTGTCATATCAAGTTTTTTTGGAGAGGGCTACTGTATGATAACATCCCAAAATAACTATGCAGTGTGTATCAAATAATTTAACATAGAAATAAATGCAGGTTTTTTTTCTCAAGGGATAATAAAAAAAATTACAGATAGCAAATGCTTCTTAGACACAAAGCCATGACATACTGTGAAGAGGCAAAAATGTGGAGTAGCCTCTCTGACCTTGGTGTAATTAAACTAAAAGCCATATATAATCCAACAGTTGATCATTAACATGCAAACAGGAAGGAATCATAAAAGATACTTCAGTTGAAATATATTTGATTTAAAACAGTAAAGAACATTTGATGCACTAAAATGTGTTGGATACATGCAGATCAATTCTTAGGAAGTTTACAACTTTCAAATCAGATGTGCTTCGAATTTAGGAGCCACCAGAGGGACAAATACATACAATAGTCAATTAAAAATTTTAAAAAGAAAATAAAGGGAGCAAAATCAGTCATATGTAATAGAAAATATAAACTAACTCAACCCAACGATAAGGTGCTTTCTTGTCAAAATTAGAACTCACAAATCTTATATTTTCACAAATGGATGGATGCAATCCACTCAATTCCCTAAAGTGTTATATAACATAGAGAACTCCTGCTTACACAGAACAGAAGAGCACCAGAAGATATTGGTAATTTTCTAAGGCAAATGGCAAAGCTGCTAATTCAACCGTCTGCTTGACAATATTAGGGAAAATGTCAGCTATAATAAGTGAACGATGTAATTTCGCAGAGGAACCCACTATAGTTCTCTTGCTAAATTCCAAAATATAAGCACAGGAAATATTTACAGAGCAAATGAGAAAACTCATATTTCTCTATGCTACCAAGATTCAGCATTTTGCTTTTTTTTTTTTTTTTAAGCATTTTATTCTATGCTTCTAAGCACAAGTTTCAAAAGAAAATTCCAATCTACTTCAACTGGGTTCAGAGAGAGATTGGGGAATTACTTTCTAATCCCACTTATTGAGGAATGTTGCCCTGATTAAAGTCCAAGTGGAAACTACCTTTGGGCTATTGTGGCTGCCCTCACTGTAAAACACACCAAGTTAATTGCTTTCTTTACATTATTAGCCCACGTACCACAATAAAATGTAAGTTAATGGTCTATAAAACTTAAGAAACTCTGGCTTTGTACAGAAACGTAAAAATTTGTACTCCTTTTTTGGAGTCATTGGTGGTTTACACATTGACTGAAAAAAATTTGTCTGTGTCTAGGACACTTGTATTTCTGAAGGTTTTTACTCTCTTAGTCATTCTATGGACAGTAGGATTTATTGTCACATCCTGAGCAACAGTTTATTCAGGGCTACACAATCCAGTTAAGAAAGGGACCAGGAAAAAGACAAACAGACACAAAAGTGGGAAAATGCTAGGTCTCTGTGGTTGACTACAATCCTGGTAGGGAGGTAGTAGCACACAACAAGCTCAGCATATTTATTATATATGTATAAACATCAAAAGAAATTATTGTGAGAAAGTTTCTTCAAAGTAAGCAAAACCAAGGTCATGAGTATAAGCAACCCAATTATGATTATCAGCTTGCACCCATAACTTTCTACCCGCCAGCAGCTGGTGTCTAAATCTCAAGGTCAAGAACTGAATAGCTCTGTGGTTGTGCATACCCTTCTATTGAACAGGTTGTCACTATAGCCATTGGGCACTCTCAAATCCATGTCTTCACACCAAGAGTTCCCAAGTAGTGGTTCCTGACAGAATTTTCCATCTGTACATTTTACAGGCGATTTCCAACTGACCCAATTAATTTGACAGGTCTGACACAAGTATTGAAAAGATTTTCCTGAGAGTATTTCTGAGCAGTTCAAACTAAAGAGACGGTTCATGTTACTGAAAAAAGATCTTTTAAATACAAGGTTTCTGTGAGTGAATTCTGGTGGAATATGATTGGTCCTTATAAACATGGGAGATGAGGAAATCCTTGCCTGTTGATCTCTGACTTAGGTACACAAAATTGGGTAGACTTATCATGCCAAACTTCTTAAGATCTTCACTTACTCATCCCTTCAATCAAAAAAGACTAAAGAACTCAGAAGTAAGTAGGAAAATTTAAATAAGTTAGTGTTTGTTGCATATATATGCATCTCTTTCTTTCTTTCTTTCTTTCTCTCTCTCTCTCTCTCTCTCTCTCTCTCTCTCTCTCTCTCTCTCTCATTCATTGCCTATTTGGGGCAGTTTTCTTAGTTTGGTTTGGTATTTTATTTTGTTGGTATATTTCATATATTATAAAGTCTATAAGATTCATTAAATCTGATGAATCTTTAGATGACTTGATACATATAAATTAAATCTTCACTTGATGAACACCATATGAAAGAATAGGTTCCATAGGCTCATATTTTTCAATTATTTCAACAAATACATCTTTTTTCTAAACATTCTGATTGCAACTGGTTACTAAATCTGCTTAAAATATGCTAAATGATCATCCTTTCACTGTTGGACAAGGTAAAATTTACTACTAGTAATCTCTTTCTAAATATATGCAATTATAAATTTTGTAAATAGTGTATCTTTCAATATGTAAAAGAATATTAATGATGATGTAGCAAAGAATTCTTAAGTATCTACTCAATTTTCCAAGTATAAATGTTTTCAGAGAAATACATTGTATATTTCAGCAGGGGTTATTTTCCTCTTTTGAGACAAGCTAGAGAAAGATTTTTGATCTTTTCAAAAAATTTTCAGTTGTCACAAAATGAGACAAAATGAGTAGTGAAGGCAATAACCTAGATTCTCCTAGCAAAAAACTTAATGATTATCCCCATTTTAAAGGAGATGGAAGATTTCTATAAAAGCTCTTATTTTGTTGGCAAACAAATCATAAATTAAAACTATTAAATCAACAAATTTTTTGTTTCATATAATGCATACTTTTGGGATTCCTCCCAGGGTTCTTTGAGAACTTCACATCATATCTTTGCAAAGAGTCTGCGATCTGCTCAGCATCATCCTTTGTTCCATCAAGGGCCGTGATATAATTTCTGAAATGTTCTTATGGGAGTTTTTAAAACTTACTTTTAGAATATCTGACATTCATAATACCAAAGCTTGTTGTTGTGTTTAATTCTGCATTCCTGGACCCAGGAGCTCTGTAATCAGGAAACATGTATTATTGCTCACAATGAAAGTCTTACTTAAACTTAACTTTAAAGTGGATTTCTATAACATGAATGTGCTTTTGTTCTTTATGCATATCATATTTTAATATAAATTTCCCTTCTTCTTTATTTGGCACACATAAAATATTTGTGCTAAAACTCTTGTTTTGTAGTCTCATAACATTATCTCTCATAACTTTTTTCCCAAAGATTAATCTTATTTATTTACCTAATATTTTATCCAGCTGGTCAGGGACTTTTAATGAATTAATATTTCTTTCTATTCAAAATCTAATGGTATGTACTTTTAAAAAAGATGATTAATAATCGTTTTAAAATAAATAAATTATGAATTACAGCATGAACTATTTGACAAGATGTATTTTCTTATAATTCAAACCCCAAACAGCTCTTCATTATATTTTTAAACATAATTATGTAAAAAATATGGTATATATATATATATATATATACATATATATATATATACATACCATATATACACATAAAACCTCCATATACACACATCTCAAGTGCTATCTAAAATGCATAAAATAGACATTATATACATAAATATACATATATTTGTGTGTATATATATATATATATATATATATATATAATATATATATATAAAACATATATCTGTATTAACAAATATAGGTATATGGATGAACAAGTAGTTCTTCATTAGTGTTTGCCTAATATTTTTTCCCATGCCCAATTTTAACCAATACAGAAATGTCAAGGTGTCATGTTGTGGCTCAGTGGTAAAGCACTTCCCTAGCACCCTAGCATATGTGAAGCATTGGGTTCAATTCTCAGCACTGCATATAAATAAATAAAATAAAGGTCTATTGGCAACTAATAAATATTAAAAGAGAAAATATTTTTCAAAATAATGTCAAGCTCAACAAAACGATTCAGGTATGTCCACTATGCAAAATGAAAATAAGGATGATCCTCTAGGTGAAGAATTTTTTTTTTTTTTTTTTTTTTTTTTTTTTGTGGTGCTAGGGATCAAACCCAGGGCCTTGTGCATGTTAGGCAAACACTCAACCAACTGAGCTATATCCCTATAGCCCCTAGGTGGAGAATTCTTAATCTATTATGATTATCACTAAACAAAGGGGAAACTATTCACTTGTGATTCTATTTTTATTTTATGGTAACCAAAAAAGTGAGTTTTTTAAAAATATTTTTTAGTTGTCAATGGACCTTTATTTTATTTATGTGTAGTGCTGAGAATTGAACCCAGTGCCTCATACATGCTAGGCAAGCACTCTACTACTGAGCCACAACCCTAGCCCAAGGAGTGAGATTTTTTTAAAATTAAAATTTTAGTGAACTATTAATTCAAAGAACATACACATTTTTATTTAATTAAATAATCACCTTCACTTTCTACCACTAGTAGAAAGAAGAATCACTATTTTTACAGAAAGCAATGATTTCTGAGATAAACTTCAACCCCAAATCAATATGGTAATGGATTTGAACTATACTATATTTGAACTATACTCTTGCTTTTGCTGCAGTTATTAAGACAATCATTTATTTTTTATCTTTTGTTCTGTTAATGGGATATGTTACATTGTTTGATTTTCAGATGTTGAAAATGTAGTTAAATATAGCAATAGCTAGCACCACCTTGGACAGGCTTCAATCTCACTTATAAGTTACCATGAGATCCAACTATGGAACTTCTATTTAAGAAAACAAAATTCCTCAATATTTTAATGAATATTGTTTAATTGTTTAATGAATATTGTTTAATATTGTTTAACGTGTTTGATTCTTATTAGCATCTCAGATAAATTCCAAGTTGCTGTGGATTTTTACATAGCTGTATGAGAATGCTCTTGGCTCATCATTCTTCCAGCATATGTATCTAATATCTTTGATACTAAAGGAAACAGTGACTCTATCTCTACCTGCACAAACTGTCACAGAAATTTAAACAGCCCCCTAGGTAGCCCTCCTTTTCTTCTCTAATAATGACTTCACAGGTGTATGTTTACATCTAGGTCTCCATCCCACAAGTCAGTTTGATCTCCAGGTTTCCACTCCAGTTGTAAATTACTCTTTCTGCCAACTGCTGTTAGCATCAGATGGTGACTGGAAATTGTCCTCACTCTCGCATCCACTGAGCATTAGGTGCAGAAATCATACATTTCCTGGCCTTATTGTAACAGGATGAACTGCAGGCCTTGCTAGGGATGTTTCAATTACATTTCCTTTGTGACTTATCAGAAAAATGAAATTCACTTATCTTTCATGATGCATCTATAGAGATTTGAAACCTGTTCATGAAATATTCTGAACAGTTACACATAATAAACTATCAGAATGCTATAATGTGTCTGCTCACAGACCTTCCTCTCAGGAATATTTCATTTGTAAAAGCAAAGTCTTATTCTTCTGCAAGGTATAAAAATGTCCCAGTACATATCTTTGAATAATAAAGTTTGTCAAATAATGTTTATGACACAGAAACCGCAGAAAAATAAGTCACTTGATACTTCTTTGTGGCTCCCTATATAAACAATATGATAAAAAGCAGTGACTTTTCTAACATACAAAAGATAACTTTACAAATTAGAGAAAATGATGAGTGTAATGGCTCCGTTCTGTTGTTTGCTGTATCAGCTATCTAATGCTTTCATTGCAGACCTGTGTAAAGAGATGACAGGAAAGGTAACTAATCTGAATGAGAGCTGTTGGAGATTAACAGTTTATTTACATATAAATCGTCTTTTGTCTATTCTTCAATTTTAACTGGATCTTAATTGTTTTCAGCTTCCTACTTCTTGTTCTTTTTCTGATTTCTTCAGGTGGAAGTTGGGGGCAATTATATGAGACATTTCTTCTTTGATAAAATCAATTTTGACTTATTCTGCTTTTATGCTCATAACAGTTTAAAATAATCGTGGACTTTTTTTCCTTAGGTAATCACAAATAAATTTTAAACATTGACCCAGGTGGTTAGCTTCTTATTCTCTTTATTCTTTTGTGCAGCTCTTGTTTCTTTTCTGCTTTTTTTTTTTTTTCCAGCCAATTTAAAGGACTTGCTTGAAAGATTTGTTGCAACGTTACCTTTAGGATAGGTCATATATGGTAGCGAATTCGTTTAGAATTTATATGTCTGGAAATATCTTTATATTGCTATAATTTTTCCAAAGATATTATTCTAGCTGTTAACCCAGAATTAGCCAACCTACCCACCAACCTACCTACCTACCTACCTTCCATTCCTTCTTTACTTCTTTTCTTTCTTTCCTTCTCTTACTCTCCTCCTCTCTCCCTCCCACCCACCCGTTCTCCCTCCCTTTCCTTCTTTTTTTAAAATGTGTTTATGTATTTAATATTAAAGTTCTTCCTCAGATGAGAAACTGTTGCCATCTTTGTTTGAATCTCTTCATGCAGTATTCATCCTCTCTCTCCCCTCCAGGCCAACTCCTTTTAGGATGTTCTCTTTATTTCTGGTTTTGAAAAATCTGAATATGGCATACCTGGATGTAGTTTTCATTTCTTTCTTGTTCTTGAAGCTTATTGAACATTTGAATCTGAGAGTTTATAATTCACATCAAATTTGGATAATTTATGGCCATTATTTCTTTAAAAAGCTGCTCCATCACCTCTATTCTGGAACCTCAATTCCACAAAATTCCAGTTATTACTAAGAAGTAACTTAAGTTTTTCAGTTATTTTTTAAGGACATTTTAGGAAGTTTTGAAACATTGTTCATTCCAGGAGTGAAAATGAGGGGAGATAATTATGCAGGTGATTTTTCTTTCTAGACAATAATAAATCTAGCAGGAATATGGCATCATAGAAGTTGCTTTCTTCTCCTAAAGCATAGGGCATATTACTAGATCTACTTGGACATCTTCTAATATATTTCATTTTGAACTCAAATATTCACGTCAAGACACAGAATACAGTTTCTTTAAGTTATCAACAATGTGTTCACCACTGACACATAAATTCTATTTTATAAGACATTTAAAAGTATTTTATCCACTATTTTATCACTGTGTGAAAATTACCTTGCTAGTCGTCAACTGTTTCACCTTGTTTATTTCTTTATATCTAATTATATTTATCCAATATTATGCTAATTGTACAAACATTATTTTTTTAAAAAAATATGCTGCTGAAGATAGTTTGTAGAGAAATAGAAAATACATGAGTATGCCTAAATTTTTTAAAATTATTTATCTTCAATCGAAATAAATATAACACTGAAACAATAGTAAATTCAATTGTTCAAATACTGGTGACTATGATAACCAATGAAATCCAGAGCCCTTAGTGTTCTTCATTATCAGCTACTTCTTGCCAACTGTGTCCAGTTTAAATAAATCAGAGATGGTGAGATATGGAGTTTGAATAAAAGAATGTTCTTCTAATAAGAAGTGATTTTCTTTTTCAGTATTTTTCTTTGAGATAATTAGATCCATATTGGCCAGTTCATTATTTCCTGAGGAAGTAAATATTGCTGCACTATTTCTCTGTTGTATCTGTTGCCATTATAAACAGATTTTGTCAATGGCTTCTTGCTGCTTATAAAATTCCCAGGACTCTATCCTCCCAGATGCAGATGCCTTTAGTCAAGCAGTGTGCCTTGACTGGCACCGAATGCTGGGCAGTGCCCTGAACATGGCTTGCCAGCCTGAGATTGCCAAGAAGTGCTGCTTTACATCTGTCATATGGTGGAGACAATTACTATCCTGAATATTAATCTGCCCATTCTGAAATCAGTGGTCTTAGTCTGCCTTACAATTTCTAAAATTCTTAGTAAGTTTTGTAAAATCTTAGTAAATAGAACTTTATTATATAGAGCTATCCACCCATATGAATATATTCTCTAACTGTGTCCTATATTAATAAATTTAATTTTAATAGTGGATTGATTAGAACACATAAAAATTCTTATTGGCAAAATCGTCAAGCAAATAGTTCAAAATTCAGTATAATTTTTTAGAAATGATTGTTATTTTTATCAAGAGCATTTCCAGTTTAAAAATTCAAATAAACTTTTAGACTCTTTGCCCAAATTTTTTTTTAAATCACTTTTTGTCATTATCCTCATTTGTTGATCTCTTCAGTAATGAACTCTTTTTTTTTTTTTTTTTTTTTTTGATGATCTAGTTTTTCAACAAACTAAGATCTTTGAAATAGTAGATTTCACCACCAACTTGTAGAAAGTTAGTCATGGTTTTTGCATAAACATTGTATGCATAAAATTGCTATCAGTAGTGGTGGATTTGGGGGAAACTGGCCTAAATTTTATTGACCAAATGATGGTCATTATGAGCAACATGCATAATGTACCTCTCCTAACTTACACCATTGAGACTTACAAATGACTGTAGTGTGAAATACATAAGAGAGCAAAATGTTTTCCATAACTTCATACATACAAAATCTAGTGAAATATTGTTGATAAAAAATGGAATAACCAGCATGGTATGGGACTCAGGCTTTCAGGAGACAAAGAGAATCATGACTCAGAATCAAAAGTGAATGAATAAAAATAATTTTCTTAATCTGAAGAAATTCTGTATTGTACATGCATTCTTCTGTAGATAGTAGTAGGATGATCTTACAAGTGTGGAAGGAATAATCACAGCAGTTGAAAAAGAGAATATGTTATAATAAATAAACACATTTTAATTATTTTTATTTCTTTATATATTAAAACTAACACGTTCACAGTAACATAAACAGAATTGTATGTTATTTCTGTCAACTACAAGACTGAAACCCTATATCAGCTTATAGTGGAGTAATAAAATAGGGTGCTTACCATACTTAAAAACCAAAGGATAGCTGGGCATAGTGGCACCCGCCTGTAATCCCAGCAGCTTGGGAGGCTGAGACAGGAGGATCTCCAGTTAAAGTCAGCTCATCAGTGGTGAGGTGCAAACTCAGTGAGACCCTGTCTCGAATAAAATACAAAAATTGGGCTGGGGATGTGGCTCAGTAGTTGAGTGCCCCTGAATTCAATCCCTGATTACCCTTCCCATCCCCCCCAAAAAAGGATAATCCACAGAAATAAACACTGTGATTAGTGAGGTCTGGTCATTTTTCTTTGCAGAAGCAATGGAACATAGCCCCTTTTTTTATTTTCCTCCCTTTTGTTAAGCAGGTAGTTGTATTACTTGATATATATATATATATAAGATATATATATATATATATATATATATATATATCTTAAATATATATATATATATATATATATATATATATATATATTTAATCTCAGAAGTTTAAATGCAGGGTCATGCTGACAATTTTTTTTTTTTTTTTAATTCCAGCTCATGGCTTGTGTGCATGTGACCTGGCTTCAGTTACCAGAGGCACTGTCAAGAACTTGAAACAGGTGAGATGAGAGAATATTTAGTTTTCACGTGTGTGTGTGGGGGGGGGCGGTAACAAAGTCTTGTGTTTCCCAGTTCTGGGGGTGTCTGCCAACACTTCAGGGAACTAACTGTTGGGAGCCCATGGAGCGTTCTCAGGGCATTGTAGCCCTGGTGGCTGCTACTTACTCCCTTCTGAATTATGACCAAGACATTGTCATTCTGAGTGAGTGTTAGAAGGCCTGGTTTCCCAGTCGCACAACTAAGGCAGAGGCAAAATTTCCCTCAGAGGACTGATTCTATGGCAGGCTGACAATCATTCCTAGAACCTAGATTGAAAGTGCACTGCTTCTTAAATTCATATACTAAATATATTTTTTTCATAAACAAAATTTTATGGTACATATGCTATATTTGCATAGACTTTTTCTTCAAAATTTAGGAGAATTTATAAATTCATATGTCAACCTATGTATATTACATATGTCTTATGTATTGTATATGTAAATATTATATACATACACATACATGTATATATAAAATATATTTACATATAGAGAATAGCTCATCTTCAATGAATGGTGTTGGGACAACTGGATATCCTCTTTCAGAAGGATAAAATTAGGCTCTTATCTCATGCAATATATTAAAATCAAATTAATGTTGGTTAAAAACTTAAGTATAAAACTTCCAGTGGGCCCCTGAGAGGAGATTCAGCAGAGATAAGTAAATACCACCCCTCATTGCTGCAGTGGCCTGGGGACTCTAGGGACACATCTCCACTTTTCCATTTCTCCCTCAGCTATTCCCAGTAAAAGTACTGGAAGAAAGCAAGGGACAATTTCCCTGACATTCATCTAGATAATGAGGGGATATTGGATACAGATATTATTGCCCTAAATTACAGGCAACAATGCAAAAACATACAAAATTATTACATTAAACTAAAAAGCTTCCTCACAGCAAAGCAAACAATCAACTGAGTGAGGGGGAAAAATTGGAGAAAGTACTTGCAAATCACACACTGGATGTGAGGTTAATGTTCAAATAAATGGGAAACTCAATTCAACAGCAAGAAAACAACCTGATTTAAAAATGGGCAATAAACCTGAATAGAATAGATAATTCTCGATAGAAGAAACACAATTGACTAATAGGTATATGAAAAATGTTCGATATCAGCCATCACCAGGGAAATGCAAGTCAGAACCACAGTGAGATATCTCCTCACACCTGCTCGAATAGCTAATTTCAAAAAAGATAAAAGATTGTGTTGGTGAACATGTGGAAAAAAGAGAACAACTGTACATTAGTGATGGGAATGCAAAGTAGTGATGCCATATGGATAGTGGCATGGGTATCCTCATATCCCTAAGTTATGCTGCCACGAGATCCAGCAATCCCACTGCTGGGTGTTCCCGAAAACCTGAAATCAGTATGTGGAAGAGGAACCTGCACTCTCATGTTTATTCTAGTGTTATTCACAAGAGCCCAAACATGGAGTCTCCTAAGGGCCCACCAAAAGATGAATGGGTGAAGAAAATGGAGTTTCCACACACGATGGAATTCCATTCAGCCTCCAAAAAGAACCTGTCATTTGTGATAAAATAGGTAAAACTTAAGGAAAAAGAATAAGAAAAGGCAAACACTGCATGATCTCACTGACATGTGAGAGCTAGAAAACTAGAACCTGTGGAAGTAGCAGACTGAAGTCACAAGCAGACAGGTGATAAGTATGTGAGATAATGTATAAAAGATTTATAAAACTATCATGATAAAATATTACACAAAAACAACTTGTCCAAAAATAGACAAATAGGCCAATAGAAGAATAGATCTATCATCTTTAGTTTTGGATTTCTAGGATCAAAGTTTGATTTGTGACACAGAAGTAATTCTTGAAGAACTTGTCAATGGATAGTGAAAAACAAAATACAAACAAAACTCCACAGAAGCTTTTTAGCTGGCATCTGTCTACAGAATGCGGTCATCACAGCTGATTGGCAGATTCTGTCCTCCGTGAATATTAGGGATCCGAAATCCCTCCCTTGGGTTGCATGCATCTTCTTCTCCACAAATAGTCAGGGAGCAGCCATCTAGGGTTCCACTGGGCCTGTGTCCGGGAGGAAATTCAGCGGCCATAAGTATATACCACACCCTATTGCTGTAGTGGTCTTGGGCCTCTAGGGACACATCTTCTCCTTCATTTCTCCATTTTTCCATCAGCTATTCCCACAGCTGCTCTGGGTCTCAGGTGTGCAGTCCACCAGCTCCACAGGTTTCCCTGACAATAGCCAGCTGTCCCCAAAAAGGTAAGGACCTCTCTTCCTCCAGGGACCCTCTTCTGGTATAACGCTGTTACTTCTCTTTGGTACCCCCTCTTTTATAGAACAACTAAATTTACAGCATTATTTAATAACTCTTTAGCTCCATATGTATCATTACAAGAGTTCCTTTTGTTTTTATGGGACCAAGACATCAAAGTTGATTTCAGATGGTCCTGTTGTAAACATCCTAAGTTTTTATATGCATCGGGTAATATTTACGGAGATCTTTATTTTACATACTAAGATAATAACTATAAAATTATAACACTGAATCTATTTTCTTCAATATTTTGAAAAAAAATCCTCGTCTCTTTGTATCCAGTTGAATGTCTGCTGTTGATATGTCAACTTAGTGCATTGATTTTTCTGAGTCTTGAATTTTCTCATTGTCACAGATGTCCTCAAATCTTTCCTATTTCTAGGTGTTTTCAACCCTTCCTTTAGCACTTAGTTCTTTTGTAGGATCTCTTGATCCTTGTTAATGTTTCCAATATTTTCTTTCAAGTGTACAGCCCTCTAGGGACATTTAATATCTTCATGATTAGTTCTTCGATTCTCTTTCAGCTCCCTTGGTTCTGCTTTATCTGATTATCGCCTGTCTTCCACGGAGGCTTTTTCCTTAGGTCTCATTTCTCTTTTCTTACAATGCATGCTCACTGACAGACACTAGGTACAAAGGCAACCCTTTAAACATTAGTGGTTGGCTCTTGTACCTGGAGGCTGGCAATACCTTGTCTTGGATTCTGGCAGTACTCTGTTTATCCCCTGGAAACAGGCTCCATTGCCCTTTTGGAAATAGTTGTTTTCTTCTTGGGGCTCTCCTCAATAATCCCTTATTCTTTCTCCCCATTCAGTGTGAAGTGAAGGGGAACAGAAGTGAGGCAGTTAAGGAAAGAAATTCTCAGGAAAGAGAAATTCAGTTACATTTTTCTTCATGTCCTCCAACCTCTGTTTTTTTTTTTTTTTTTTTTTTTTTCCTAACTAGAAATTAAGTATCTTAATCTGGCCAAAGAAAAGTCTTGCAAGATCAGTGTATCTCCATAATTCAGTCTTCAGATTAGACTGACTTTACTTCCAAAAGCTGGGAGTCTCTCACAGATTTGGGTTTGATTTTCAAAGAATCAAGTTCCTTCTTACAAATGTTGCATCCTAAATGCTTTAATTATGGAAAGGGAGAAATACTGTCAAGACTATTACTTCAAATGAGTATTACTTTAAAGGGCTCAATTTATGTAACCCTTGTGATCAGTGCTCTCCATTCTGCAGAAACGGTTATACCACTGCTTCATCTGGAAAGGAATTAACAAGGGTAATAATGAAACAGATTAAAAACCATCTTTACAAAATCCTGCCATCTTAACACTCAGATCAAAAGTTTACCAGAAAACATACGTCCTTTAATAGAAGCACAATTAATAGCTTATTCTACTTCTCTTTTGCAAAACGCACATGTGATTCAGGACCTTTATTTTACCCAGTGTACATAATAATCAACTTAGTATTGAACTGCCTTTTGTTTCAAGGGATTGACTTTTAATATCTGATTGCTACAGAAACTATTACTACAACTAAATATTTACCCCTAAATTATATTAAGTAGACAAAAATTATTTATGAAGCACAAACCTCGAATACAACTAAGCCACAATATATATTTTACAAAATAATCAACTCAGTCCTTACTAAACTACAAAATATTTCAGGTATATTTTCATCTATAAATAAACGATACTGATTGCATTTTCTTGCCACTAGTAGTTACCAAGAACAGATGATGACGGGTATAGTTTTAATACAAAAAGTAAAAATAAAGCCTATGACATGTGCAAAACTAAATATAGTACTGCTTTCTCTTCAGTTATTTGTTGAGTTGTATAATAGGAATATCCAAATGGAAATGCACACACATGAAATATTGAAGCCAAATATCATGAAATTCATGTATTTCCTTTCCTGTAATAAATCTGTAGCTTATGGATATAAAAACTGAACTTCTTGATTTATTCTGAAAGAAAAGAAAACATTTTCACTTGGAATCATAAGCATAGTTAAATAGAAATGTGTTAAATATGAAAAAGAATTCATTGACTGGGCCCCATGTGTAGAAACAGTAGCATCTCTGAAATAATGCATTATAATGAATAAAAAACTGGAATAATAAATAAGTAGTATGGGAAGAGCATGAATAATTCAACAAATTTCAAATGGTAATTCTGGATATTCTGAAGGGAAATTAAGAGTAAAGGTTGACACTGCATCCTTAATTCACTTTTCTTTTCCTCAGTCATTTCTTTAAAACTAAATTTTTTAGTTTAATTATTTTGTACCATACACAAGCAGCATGGGTTTATATTCAATAACAAAAACACTTCAGATTAACATATATGCTTTTAAACAAACTTTAGAAAGTAAAATTGAATTAAAATAATCTTTTTTTTTTTTTTTTAGGATTGTCTGGATAGAATATGCTACTCAGGTCCAGCAACAGATGATGTTTTTAGAGCAGACCCAATTCACAGGGCCCTTCTGCATCTATGCCATTGCACACATCAGACAGGCTTTGAGACACTCAGTGAATCTCAAGACACATGTAGGATTATCTTTGGAATCTAATTGGGCAGTAGACTTCATTTCCTGAGTTCCCAAAGAAGATTCTAAAATTAAGTAAATGTGTTTGCAGCTGTGTTCACTAGGCTTCTATGCTGTTGTGCACACATTGAGAGGACGCCAGGTGAGAGAGAGGAGTTACACAAAGACTCCATCTCCTTGTCCTCACCCTTGTCATGCAGAGGGATTTTCACATATTATTTCTTCGTGGCATCCTTTCCTTTTAAATAATGTCCCCCGCCTCCATGTTCCTGCTAAAGTTACCCAAATAACCATAGGGCTAGAGTTCACAATAACCTCAGTCCTTAGGATTCAAACATTGAGCAGATACACTCAGATGCATGGAAACTGGATTTCCATTATTATGATGGCAGCACCTTCTTGATAATTCTGCTTTCGGCCTTTGATATTCTTGAAGCCTTTGATATTCTTGAAGCTACATACTTGGTCTGTAATGATTTATTGGGGTTGGTTTTTTCATTGATTCATTTTTTTATTAAACAAAAAAATAATTGGGAAACATCTCTTCTTTTGCATAAAGCCATTCAAATTTAACTGATTTCAATTGTTACGAAAAAAAAAAAAATCATTGGAAAGAGCAGATTGTGTGCAGAAAACAGTCACAACGACCAGAGAAACATGGAACATTTTAGCAAAAAAGTTCAAAATCAACATTTAAAGATTTATGGAAAGAGTCAAATATTTAAAGCCAATGAGGGAATATTGAGTTTTTAAAAATGCAAATTGAAAAGTTTAGAGAAGCTTGTGTATTCTTATTTACCCTTGATCAATGGCCTCCCTTGCTTTGCAGTGATGTGGAAAAGAAGAGAGCCTATATTTTCATTGTAGGTCCTGGGTGACTGATAAAAGCAGAGAAGACATTATTCCCTGTGTTAGTCATCTTTGTGTCACTGTGACCAAAATACCTGATAAGATTCATTTAGAAGAGGGAAAGTTTTTTGTGGTTATTAATAATTTAACCAATTACCAAGATACATAATCAATGCAGTTTATCAATGTAGCTGATTTCAATGCATTCACACCGAATTGAGAAGGAAATATACAAAAGTAATCCATATTCAATAGCATTTGACAAAAAAATAATAAGAAATAAACTTTACCAAGGAAGTAAAAGATTTGCACACTTAAAACCATAAAATTGCTTAGGAGATAAAGAAGACTTAAATAAAAGGAAACACATTCCATGGTTATGGATTGCAAGACTTAATAGTGTCTTAAGACAATAGCATAGGTAATTGTTTTAAGATGTAATATTGTCTTTAACAGATAACACAATGTGTTCTTCATCAAAATCCTAATGACTTTTTGCATATGCAGAAAAATCAATTATCAATTCAACATAGAACTTTGAGGGACTCATAATAGCCAACACAATCTTGAAAAAGAAGAAGCCAGGCTCCATGGCACACACTTGTAATCCCAGTGGCTCAGGAGTCTCAGGTAGGTGAGTCACAAGTTCAAAGCCAGCCTCAGCAACTTAGTGAGGCCCTAAGTGACTCAGTGAGTACTGCCTCAAAATAAAACATAAAAGGGCTGGGAATATGGTTTAGTGATTAAGTGCCCCCAAGTTTAATTCCTGGTACAAAAAAAGAAAATTAAATAAATAAAAACAAAGAAAAAAGAAAAATTCAATATAAGGCTATATCATCTACACTAGAGCTATTAAGTTAGGTAAGAATAGCTAAGGTTAATCTTCTGCATTCGGTATAATTGATGTTCCAGCTGATAATATCAATTATGGAACATATAGCTAATGATTTAAATTCAAATAAAATTTATATAGATAGATTGTCATCAAAATATGTAGAATGAAATGCATTGATTTAGTTTTATCATTCAATACATATTAAATGATAAGGCAATGATGCCAGATTGGTTAAATTAAAATTGCTGCTTGATATATGTTATTTCCTGAGGCTGCCTGTCCTTGCTAAATATAATTCAGTGGTCATTTTATTTATGCCAGCCTTTGGCAGCAAATTTGGAATCAGCTTTTTTTTGCCTTTGCATAGTAATTTCAGATATCTGACAAGAATTTAATTTCTTCATTGTTAAAAAAAAAAATAAACTCTCCACAAATGGCCTTCCTGCTGAGGTTAAGACCATAGATTTTGTTACTTTAACCTCTATGTTAGGCCATCATCATGTTCCTTTTTTTTTTTTTTTTTTTTTTTTTTAATTGGGCTTTGAGGAAAAAAAAATGCCACAGAACCACCAACTTCAGCAAAATGCTGCTGTCAAAATTTTATTCACACTAAGTGGCCTCAGCATGCCACTGCCTTCCTGTGGGAATGGCAATGGCTCTCTGTCAAATACCAAATTGATTTTAAAATTGCTTGGATGGCTTCTGAGGCAGAGCTGTCGGGAGCTGTGTGTTTATCTGAGACGGTGTCAGTGCATGAGCCAGGCTCTCCTTTGGTGGGAGTGGAGCATGTTTATGCCATTTCCTAGCACAGAAGGGATTAAAACCTCAGGCTCAACGTTGTAACCTGTACATATGCTGATCACAGCACAAAATCAGTCACACACAGGGAATATTCATATTCTATGTAGAATTCAAAAATTATTTTATGATGAATCCTTTTTTGCTTAGATTGTAATACAGAAACAGGTCAGATACAATCCACAATAAAGGATGAAGCAGGGGCTGGGATGTGACTCTAGGGTAGGAGCCCTTGCCTGGCATGTGTGGGGCCCTGGGTTTGAGTGTTTAGTGAAACAAAAATAAAAGTTATCAAAGTTAAATAAATAAGTAAATAAACAGAAGCTTGAAGGGAACAAAAAGTTTCCAAATTTCACTACTCATTTTTACATTTTGAGTTTCTGAAACAAAGAATGAACCAACAATGCTTGTAAATTCTTCCTTTCTGCTCCACCTCTGGAAAAACTGATCAGAACTCTGGGGCAGGCAGGAAATTCAATATAAAATTCCCTGGGGATATATGGGGACCACAGTCTTGGTCCCTCCCCCTTATTATAATGAGAACCTCCAAGGCTTTTCTGCACCCGCATGTCATTTTGTAACTGTGTTGAAGCCCCGCCCCTGACTCCCCAGAAACCTCAACTTTGGAAGCCATAAAACTTTCCGAATAGTCTTGGCTAGTGTGAGTGGAATAATCAGTCTCCACATCCTAACCAAATTGTGGGTGAGGATTTATCTTGATTTTCTAGGCTGAGAACAAGCAGATGTAACACACACATGGCTGAGTATGGAAGGAAAGAACATACATAGTTTCAAGATTCAAAAGATAATGTATTTTAAGCCTTCAGGATTATGGTTTCTTTAATATGTATCTCAAAAATATTTCAAAACAAGACATTTGGTCATAACTTTTGAAGTTGAATATGATAGGATATTAAGAGTGACATTGGTAATTGTAAATAGAATGTTTAGCTCCAAATAAAACATTTTAAAATCCTGCACTCTAAAGAGGGGTATAAGCAGCTGGAGATAAAATCTCCTCGAAGTATTATTAAACTGGGAGGCCAATTAACTCTGCTACCCTGACATAACCCTGGCCATATGTCTGTAACAGAGTCCTTCCCTTGGACCCAGGAATGTAAGCTGAGTTTTCAGTAGGGAGTAATCAGATAAATACATTCTCAGGAATAGAGGCATTCATCTTCAAAAAGTCAGGAATATTGCACTTTTCCATCTCCCTTACTCATGGAATGATAACAGAATATTTTTTAAAAGCCAGGTTGTTGTAAAATTCCTTGCAGACTGAAATAATTTTAAGGGATTTACTGTCTGGTTATCTCCAACTAGAGTCTATTTAGGTAGTAGATCTGACATTGCACTTTCAAGGTTGGAGAAGAGACATTGAAGAGATGATGGAAACTCTGCAGATGCCAGACTGTTCAATATATATTTTTTGGTGTAAAAATATGTTTTCTCTTTGATTCCTTTCAAAACGCAAGTTGTTCATTTCTAAATAAATACTCTTAAAAATATACAGATATGCAACTAATGTAGAGACAAGTCATTTGTGATGTTAAATACACTCTTATTTGTGATTCCTTTCCTGAAGACTAATGGTATGTAATGTGAATTCTTACATTTTGTAAATCATTTTTGCCTGTTATACCACCAGATGGTATGTTCTATGGTAAGATATATAGTTGTTCGTGTAAAACCCGGTGTTAGACATAATAATATTTCAATTGCAAATTCCATGCTCCATTTTACTGTGTAGATGTTAATAAATATTTTGCCTTAAGTGACTTGTTAAAATCGCTATTAAAATTTCTTGCTTAAATAAAGGCATGCTTAATTTATGTTGTGCAATATTGGGACATCTTGAAACTTTCTAGGAAAAACACATATTATTTAATGGTGCATTCTTAGATAAGTGGTGTTCCTTATCTTGACCTTAATTTACTTATGTAAAATTATAAGCTGTACTATATCATTGTGACTTTTGAGGCCCTCTGAAGGTGGTTTTTAAGCAATTGCCTCAGAAAACAAATTGCTTGGGTTTGAATTTTGGTTTCATCATTTTATAATTGTGGTTTTAATAAATTATTTAAACTCTGCCACATTTCTGTCAGGGATACTTAATAATAAGTACTAAATGCTTACAAAAATACCTGAAATAAAAGTAAACCCTTTTAAATATAAAGTATGATGTCATGAAATTTTGCGTTCATAATCTGCTATAAAATTTTAGAAGAAATCAACTGGTAGACTACTTATCAGATCAAAAAAAAAACGTATCTTGTGAAATGATTTGTTTCAGTAATAATAGAGAACAGCATACTTTATAATATAAAATAAACTCATTAATTTAACTGACAAAGTGATTCTTCAAAGTGATGTAAAGACACTACAGTTACAAAATCATTACTAAAATCTTCAGCTTATTTCCCCCTTAATAGATGGATTTTATCCTAAAAAACTATCCATTTGGTAAAGTTGATTTCCATGCACTCTTTAGATCAGAAAACATTTCACTATTTAACAACAAGAAGTCAGGAAAGCAGATGCTACATGAAACTGAATCTCATGACAAAGGGAACAGTCATAGTAACAGCACTGTAAGGAGGCTTCAGGAGTCAATCTGCTAGATAATATTAACAGGAAAATATTCATAGAAAAAATGTAAAATTATTGACAAGTCATGAATGTTTACATAATATAATAAAAACATCTTAAGAAATTTTTATTGTACTTGTACTTCTCAGTATGACTTTTAATGGTGTGATACATTACAATTTTTTTCCCTTCTGAAGTCTGTCAGGACTGCTATTTTTAGTTTCTAACAAATACAAAATGAAATATTTTCACTTCATTTGCCATTTCAAGTTCTGTTTTTCATTGTTCACTCTAGGCTAAATGGAACTCACTCATGTCTTAGTACTCAAGAAATTTCTTGGCACAAGTGCAAAATTGAAGTATTTAGGTATGATTGAGAGTGCATAGAGATAGGCCCTGAAACTATTGATGCATGATTGTGATTAGTCATTCCAGTCATTTAATGCTAAATTCACCCATTCACCCACAGATCTCTGAATTCTGTCTATAAAAAAAGTTGCTGGATATATTTGTATGATTTACTTTTTTGTTCTTCTTCTCCTCCTCCTACTCACCCACCCACTTTCTTCTTCTTACAACAAGGGTGTGCCAAGCTAAGGAGTTGTGGTCTAAGGCACTGGTAAAGAGACTCCGGGTTAATAGAAGTCTTTTTCTCTCTCCCATACTGTTTGAGAGCTGATGTTCCAGGTCTCTATGCCACTTGCCTGTTTGCTGACTATGAGACCTGAGATCTCCATCTTGGTCCAGCTCTCCCCCAATGTACTCAACATTGACAAGGCCAAGGCCTGATTGCCATTTCTAGGGTGCAGAGCACAAAGGGAAAAGGGATGTGGAAATACACTTCTGCCAGTGGCTCAAGTGTTCTGTTGACAGGTCAAATGCTCCTGTCTGAGTGTAAGGAATAAAGTCTGCGTGTCTTTGAGGAAGGGGTGGGAGAAGTATTTTTGATAAACAATAATAGTCTCTGTAACCCTATGCTCATTTTCTTACTTTTAAAACAGAGGTGTTTACTTGGTATTTCAGGCATTATTTAATGTTTTTAGGTAGGGAAATTGAACACTAACAGTATTCTGTCCCATTAATTACTTGCTACAATCTGTGTCAAAATAAATTGATAAAAACATTATTCACCTATGTACAAAATCTGTTCTTCTCACCAACAGTGACATAAGGTCAGATACAATGCCTTGAAAGTTCAGCATGCATCAGTATGTCTGAAATCATCTATGGATGTGTCAAAACCTTGGTTATGGCATGAAAAAATAAAGCTAGCTGAATTACTTAATATGATTGTTTCTGTATCTTCTAAGAGATATAAAAACTCTCAATTAACTGTGCTTTGATGATGACATGGTGATTTATCTCAGGTTTCTGACACTAAAATAAGAATACACGCAAAGAACAATATCTACAAATTGCATAGACTTTAGCAAAGGCTGACCCAGAAGAAATAGTAATTCACTGCCATGTGATATGAGTACTGGTATCAGAAATATGAACAATTAGCTTATTCAAAAAGAATATGAACACTATTTCATATATGAAGAGTCATATATCGCTCTTTCATTGCCTCCAAAGAAAATCTATATCCCTGCTAGGAAGTTTTTAGCTCCATTTAATGAAACACGCTCTTTCAGTAGTTGAAGTTTGAAATATAACAAGTGGCTTGGAAAGAGGGAAACCCCAGTCACATGATGCTGCCATAAAATAGACTAAATTTTTACTGTTTCATATAGGCAAGACCATGCATTCTCTTCCTAGATCAAAGTCAATATAAGGATATCAACATTTTTGATCTAGAAGGAAACTATAATATAAATACTATCAATCAAAATGTAGGATTTTGAGATTTATCAAATGCAAATATTATTTAAAATGTTTACAAAATATATTTACTAATTATTATAAATAATGGAGCAATTTACTATCAAAAACAGATGTGAGGGCTGGGGCTGGGGCTCAGTGGCAGAGCACTTGCCTAGCACATGTGATGCAATGGATTTGACCCTTAGCACCACATAAAAATAAACAAAAAATAAAGATATACTGTCCATCTACAACTACAATTTTTTTTAATTTGACAGTCTATTAATTTCAGATGAGTCAATAGAGTGATGTATTGTTAAATAGTATATTTCGTAGTTAATTTATTCCACGTATATTTAACTGAGTTCCTAAAAATATCATTTTGTGGAGATTTTAAAGATGAATTATTGGCCCAGAGATTGAGAAATTTATAATCGTAAAATTTGTTTATAGAAAATTTTCTAAAACTCTGGTTTTAATATGAACATCTGGTCATTCCCGTAATTACTTCCCAGTCTGGTTAACAAATGCAATTACAATATATAATGTGAGTAATAAAGGCAACATTCTCCACAAATTTACTTAAGGAATATAACCCATAAAGTCATATTTTAATGTACATGTTAACTTTCAGATTTATAACAAGAAAATATTAATTAGATTTTTATTAAAAGAAGTCCAAGATGATTGTCTTGAAGATGTTTGAATTGGATCTATGCATCTATGTCCTATGGAGACTTTGGACTGTGTTTGGGGCACTCTGTTAAATATCTCCACTCTTAAAGGTAAAACTGACCATAAAATTTTCTTTCTGAAAACATATTATTCCACAAAGCAAAGATACCAAAATTGTCTAGACTTGTTCAGTTTGCAGCTCTCTAAGATACTTGATGATACATGATATTCTTCAGGTTAGACTCAGTTATAAATTATACTTTGGAAAAATACTTGAAATTTAATTTGAATCCAAGGAATTCTCCCTTGAATTGGGTGACCCTCAATAATAGTTGGATTGTTAATTGAGAGGGAAAGTCAAATAAATGAAGATCATATTGTAAATAGTCCTATATTTAGCTTCACATCACAAAATATATCACAATATAATTGACGTGCCTCTTGTAATTCATGTTGTATTAAATTTGTTTTAATATAATATAAGAGGTGAGACTTTCATGAGGTCATTAAGACATTACAATAGGTGAGTATGGCTCTTTCTGCCCCTTTATCCTCCAGCTTGCTGTCATGTAATGACACAGCAAGAGGACCCTTGCCAGATGCCTGGTCCTTGATTTTGAAGATCCCACCCTCTATGATAGTGACAAAACAAATTTCTGTTCTTTATAAGTTACCTAGTTTGTGGTATTCTGTAACAGCAGCACAAACTAAAACACAGTCTTCATTTTTTTCACTTTTGACCTGAATTTTAATTTTCCAAATTATAACCAGAGACAATCCCAAGAAAATAAAAATGAGCTCTGAAGCATTGCTATAGTGCATCCGTCATTAGCAGAGCTCCAATCCTCCAGTCCACTGGGAATAATGCCCTTTTCAAGTGTACCAAACGATCTCCACACTTAAATGTGAACATCTGTTAACAACATAAATAAACATGCAAATAAAACACAAAACTTGTAAACATATGGTAGCAACCATTAAAAAAAAATATCTTGATTTATCAATAAATTGTCCATGGACCAGCTGCAAACAGAGAGAAGTCAATAATGACTTGTAAAGAGCAAGTAAATATGGTACACTAGTGATCTGCAAAATTTTGGTAAGTATAATAAACATAAATATACCTAAACATTTTATGGTTAGTTTTGCCTACTTTTTAAAAATTTTTTATTTTAGTTGTAATCTGTGTGATTGATTGCTTGTGATACTGATGAGCCTGCATCCATATCCATTATCAATATTTGACTTGAATTGACTGCATAATGTATGATGTATTACATTACCATCCTTTCCTTCTATTACTTTGTTTTCATGTAGCAACAACACACATTTTTGCTCTCCAAATAACTGGAAGTATGAAATCTTTAGAAAGTTAAAGAGAAAAAAAAAATGAAAGAAGAAAGAAAGAAAGAAAATGGACAGTATCTTTTTTTCAAATACTTTTAATGTAGGGGTTCTGTTTCTGACCCTCTATATTTTTACCAGGTATTATGGTTTAGATATTAGGTGTCCCCCAAAAGCTCTTGTGTAAGAGAATGTAAGAAAGTTAAGAGGTGAAATTCTTTGGTTATGAGAGTTTTAATCTAATCTAATCAGTGCATTAATCCACTAACAAGGATTAACTTGGTAACTGTGGGTGGGTAGAGTATACATGGAGGAGATACATCTCAGGGGACATGCCTTTGGGTTATATATCTTTTTCTTACTGAGCAGAGCATTCTCTGCTTCCTGATGTGATGTCCAAGGCCACTATCCTCTGCCACACTCTTCTACCATTATGTAGTGCCTCACCTAGAGCCCTGAGGAATGGAGTCAGCCATCTGTGGACTATGACCTCTAAAACTGTAAGGCTCAAATAAACTTTTCCTCCTCCAATTGTTCTTGTCAGGTCTTTTGGTCATGGTAGTAAAAAAAGCTGACTAAAATACAAGGTCTGGAATTAAGAGGACAGTGTTTGGAAATTAAAATTGTCCCTGCTCTTATACCTAGACTTATTGCCTGTTATTTTTTTTTCGTGGAACTCTTCTTGACAATTGATGAATTATAATTGAAGTTCATGAAAATTCCTCCTAGATATTGAGAGCAGTTTTCACATTTTACAATTTGCAATGTTCATAACATCACTTAAATAACTTTCTGCATTTTCATGAAAATTTTCCTGGGTGATGGTTGTAGAATCACATAAAGAAAATGGAAAATGCCTTGACTGGGTTACTCTTTTGTTTTCATTGCTGGGTCCAGCTGCAAACAGAGAGAAGTCTACAACTTGGAATTTCTCATAAGAACAACTTAGAAGAGCGAAGGTTTACTCGGGGCTAATGATTTCAGAGGTTTCAGTCCACTGACAGCCAACTACATTGCTCTGAGCACAAGATGAGGAAGCACACCATAGAAGAAATGCCCAATGGAGAAAATCTGCTCAGGTCATATTGGTGTCAGGAAGCAGCGAGTGGGAGAGAGGAAGGAAGGGGCTGCTAGAAGTGCCATCCTTCCAGGCCATGCCCTCAGTGACCTACTTCCTACAGGTGTAGTCTACCTGCCTATATAGCTACCACCCAGTTAATCCATCCAATCTTGGGCAAACTGATTAAGTTTGTGCTATCATAATTTGACCAATTTGAATTTGAAAATTCCTTCATTGACAGGAGTTTTAAAGGAACACCTCACATCCAAATCCTATTATTCCATCCCTTGCCCAAAATACTCATGTCACAATGTGAAATGCATTTAGTCTATCTCCAAGAGTCCCCTAGTCTTAAGAGTTTCAACATTACCCACATGTCCAGACCAAGCCCACAGTCTCACCTGAGACTCAAGAAAATTCTTGGCAATAAGACTCTGTAAAAATTAAAAGCAAGTTACATATATTCAATATGATTTGGAACAGAGTAAATATGCTCATCCAAAAGGGAGGAATAGGGACATAAAAAGTAAAGAATAGGGGAAAAGCAAGACCAAAACCCAGATGAGCAAACAGGTCCTGTAACTCTGTGAAGAATTTAGGAGACTTGATTGCAAGATATAATCTCTCCAAAGGGCTCCGGCAGCCCTACCTCTTTGGGCTTGCTCATAGTGCAGATGCACACTCATTTAGCCTAGCTCTTTCTTCAGCCAGCAGTTTTCCTTGGCAGTCATTCCACCTTATAAGCATTTATTAGTTGCTTGGGTCTCCATTTCATCTTTGGCTTCACCTTCACCTTTTCATGCATTTCCTGCTGAAAGAAATCCTTCAGGAATCTCAAACCTGCTACAATTTGCCTGGCCTCCTCACCTTGCCTTTGAAATCTCAATGGAATCCTCCAAGGTCCCTTAACTTGAACATCCTGGATTCCTGTAGAACCAGCACCATGTAGATGATGCCAAGGTCTGCCACCAGTTTGTACAGGACCTGGACCCTTTGATGTCCTGGCTGCAGAAGTCGGTGAGTGACTGAATAGCTCAGCATGATGAATCAACTTCCGAGGTCTGCTTGTACAAGCTGGGTGTCCCCATGATCTCTTCTCAAGGAATTTTATCATCTATATCCTGGAGCCTGTAGTGAGTGTGGTATTGCAAATGCCTGATTTGTCCTCAAGGTATCTTTTTTATTGTCTCTATTCAAAGTACTTAACATCTCTTCCATGGCAGTAATTTCTTCATTATGCTCAACTTCCTTAGTTCAGCCTTACCTGCACTTTTCTGCCAAACTACAATTATTTTTAATCCTTTAGCTCTGTTTTTTTTTTTTTGCACCAATTCTCACAATAAACCTGGCTAAACATTACTAGCAATGTCCAAGCCAGTGACTGAATGCTTTCATGTCTTAAAATTTCCTCCACCTGATTAAAGAGTGCATCACTTTTAAGTTTAGCCTCACACAAAGTCTCAGGACATGGGCAAAATTTGGCCAAATTCTTTGCGGAATACAATATGAGTGGCCTCTAGTCCAATCTCACTAGAATCCTCTGAAAACTCATGAGCACAGTGTGTATTCCTCTCACCATTCTACACTTCTGAGTTCCTAGCGGAATCACCTACTAAGCTTTGCTCGAACACTATAAAGCTTTTCCAGGTTTCACCTCTAAATTTTTCAAAATTTCTCCTATAAACAATTTCTAAAGGCTTCTTGTTCAATTTAGTCCAGCAACCAGCCCACACTTGGTACCAATTTTTGTTTTAGTTCATTTTGCTGGAGCCAAAATCCTTGACAAGAAAAATTTAGAGGAGGAAGGCTTATCTGGGACTTGTGGTTTTAGATGTCTTAGTCCATAGATGGTGACAATATTGCTCTGGAACCAAGGTGAGGCCAAATGCCACAGTGGAAGGAAATGGTGCAGGAGTGCTGCTCTGCTCCTGGAAACCCAGAGACAGTCATGGGAAAGGGGAAAGGGGCGTCAGGGAAAATGAGCCTTCTGGGACACATACCCAGTGACCTACATCTGCCGCAGTCTGGCTGGGCACAAATCACGAGCCACTGAAGCAGGAACAAACTTTATTTTTAAACTGCAGGAGAACACTTCCCACAGCTCCCGGGGAATCCTCCCGAACGCGCCAGGAGGCTTGTCCAGCAACCCCCAGCTGGAACTATCTCTCCCGGAAATCCCTCCTCCTGCACTTCCCCAACCAATGGGAACTCTCGGGGAATCCCCGGAAATCCCCACGAGAACTCCAAAATAGTGCGAGAACTCAAAAGTTGCGCAGAGGAGGACAGGCAGAGGCGCCTGTCAATCAATACTGTTGGCAAAATGCCAGGGGCCATACAGACTCAGCCGTGGCTCTCAGCATACATCTTCCACCCACACTCCACCTGCCTACAGCAACAAGCCAGACAGGCCATTCCAACTAGTTGTACTGATTAGTTTTCAGCTCTTATAATAATTTTACCTCTGAACCTTCCTACATTAATAGGAGCTATTGGGGATACCTCATATACAAAGCAGAAGGGTCCCCCTGGATAAAATCTGGAAAGGGTCTCTGCAGAACTGAAGTTTAAAGCACCTTAGGGAAAGTGAAGAGAGGAGGGCTAAGGAGATAAAAAGTTGAAACACCTACGTGTTGCAGCAGATAACTAAGGTGATTTCACAAGGTTCAGCAGGGTTATTAGAGTGTTTCAGATTTGTCTCATGCATAGGCAAAGTAGGTGTGGTTTTAGATTACCTGTACAGTAGTTATTGGGTGCAGGGTGTCCCCAACAAAGGGCCATGAGTTTGGGTAAAGGTCAAAGAACTTCCTGCAAAAGCCTTGGCAAAGACTGTGAGAAATCAATGCTTTTAGTATCAAAAGGAACAAATTCCTTAGAATTGATGGAGAAATCTGAATAGGACATCACAGCATCCAAAGCAATTATAGGCTGAAATGACTATCTAATTTTTCAAAACCATGTATATTGTCTTTTGAGGGTACTAATTATTGTAAGATTTTATACAGTAAGTTACAAACCATATCTTCACCTTTATGTATATAAAATACACATCAAACCTCCATATCCATGGGTTCTGAATCTGTGGATACAATGGGCTATGCACAAAATATTTGAAACTTATTGCATTTGCATTGAACATGTAAGGATTTTTTCTTGTCATTAATCCCTAAACAATACAGCACTAAAATTATTAATATAATATTTACACTGCATTTGGTATTACAAGTAATTCAGAGATGATTTGAAGTATACATTTGAAAGTTATATGCCGTTGTTTGCCATTTTTGACAAGTGATTTGAGCATTATTGGATTTTGGTTTCCAGGTGTAATGCTCCTGTAACAAATGTCCCATGGATATTAAGGAGCAACTGCATATATACATATATCCTATAAGTACAGAATTTAGATTGGTAAGTCTGTATGTAAAAACATGGTCCCATTAGTTCATATGGTCAACTAAAAAATAATTTATTATTGGTAAAATATAGAGATTTAAATCTAATCTACCAAAGAAGAAATAAACATGTTAGCTTTAATAGTAAGTCTTTTTATTCACTTGACTTTGAAATAAATTTCCTAAAATGCATAGTGAAATTTTACTGTATTAACAATTTTTAAGTGCACACTTCAGTGGTACATTCAATTTGTTGGGCCACCACCCCACTATCCATCTGCAGTATTTTCATCTTGCAAAAGAGAAACTCTCCTTATTATACAATACACTCATTTCCTCTGTTTCCCTGACTTTTTTGGAATGTGCCATTCTGGTAATTTAGGTATATCATATAAATGGAATCATATAGTATTATCTATCTGTCTTTTATTTTATTCAACATAATGTCTTCTAGGTAAACCTATGTTGTAGCATCTGTCAAAGTTTTCTTCCTTGTTTAGGCTGAATGCAGTTTTTAATATGTATATATATCATATTTTAGTTATTTATTGGTCCACTGATGAACGACTTGGTTTGTTTTCATCTTTTGGCTGTTGCAAATAATGCTTCAATAACGTGAATGAACAAGTATCTTTTTGAGAATCATCTTCTGGTTCTTCTGGGTATGCACTACAAGTAGAATTTCTAAATCAGTAATTCCAGGTTTAAGTTTTTGAAGAGCAATCGTACTAATTTCCATAGCTGTTGTAAAATTTTTTATTATCTCTAACATTGCAAAAAATTTTCCAATTTCCTTCAATTCTCAATAGCACTTTTTATTTTCTATATTTTTTTATATTTTGATAGCAGTCATCCCCACAATTATGAGGTGACTTCTCATTCAGGTTTTGAATTAAATATCTCTAATAATTAGTGATGCTTGCTGAACATCTTATCATCTACTGATTGACTATTTTCATATTTTATATTTATTATTATTATTATTATTATCATTTTTGGTACCATGCATTGAACCCAGGGGCACTGTACCACTGATCCATCTCTCAAACATTCTTAATTTTTGAGAGAGGATCTCACTAATTTGCTTGGCTAACCTCACACTTGTGATCCTTCTGCCTCAGAATTCTGAGTCACTGAGATGTGTTGCCACACTCAACTTATTTGTGTATTTTCTTTGGAGAAACATGTAACCAAGTCCTTTGCACGTTCTTAATTGGGGTCTGGATTTTTGTTTTCATCGCTGTGTTTTAGGATTTCTTCTTATATTCTGAATATCAACTCCTTTCCTGATACATGATTTATAAATATATCCCCCATTTAATGGATTACCTTTTCATTCTTTGATTGCATCCCTGATTCACAAAAAGTTTTAAGTTTAATATAGTCTAGTTTACATATTTTTCTTTCTTTGTGTTTTTATATTATGTGCAAGAAATCATTGACAAATTCAATGTCATGAAGTTTCTTCATGTCTTTAAAAGTGTGCATTGTGAGAATTCTGTCTGCATTATTTCATCTTCATGTCTATTTTTTTTTCATCTTCCTGCTGTATTTTTCACAGCAATTGAGAGCAAACATCCTGTATACGCATCACTAGATTCTTTCAATTTTCCTAAACTTCACAAGGACAATCACCTGCTGTCTGCAAGATCTACACTTAAAAAAATGCAGAGAAATTCTATTGAACATGTTTATTTTCTGTATCAGATTTGCTCTTCTGTCTTCATTTTGATTTAATTTTAATATATATGAATGGCAGTAACTCTGCTATACTGTTATAGACAATCAAAAGAGATATCAAGTTTTCTAGCAAGTAAAATACTTATGCAATGCTATTCGGGAAATATCTTTAATTCCAGGAAAATCCTTATCTATGTTATCCCTTGGAATAATATGATTTATTGACCTCTGATTGCCATTCCACTCTGAAATATCTCTAAAGGTTCAGAGCTACAAGACATTTGCTATTTTAAATTTTTTCATCCCCTTTGAAATTAGGGAGCCTATTCCCTGCTATTAGTTGTGGCTTGAAAAAAGAGCTATTGTTGATACCTGCATGGCTGTCCACTCAGCTTCCTGAACTGGGTGGTGGGTGTCAAGGGGATTGGTAAAAAGACAGACAGATACAAAAATAGGAAATAGCCAGGACTCAGTGGTTCAGCCTGCCTCTGGTGAAGGCAAACTGATCACAAGCAAGCTCAGCATATTAATTATATAGGTTTCAACATCAAAAGGTTTAATTGTGAGAATTCTTCTTTAAGATAAACAAAGCCAAAGTTGAGGGGAAAATAACCCCATTACAGCCTATCTATCACCTTGCACCCATAATTGTACTTCCAGGCAGCTGGCCTTTGAACTCACGGCTATGATCTAGGAAATTCTAGCACAGAATCCCCTTCAAACAGGATGTCACCATCCATTGGGGAGTTTTTGACAGGTGTCTTCGCACTTGAGAAATTCCAAGGGGAGGTATCCCCTCTGTCTTTGGTCATTTCAAAGCAATGATTCATTCATGGCTGCCAACAAGCTCTACTGACCTGAACATAGTCAGAATGCATTTCACCAACAAACTTCCATCCAGCTCAGTGAATGGAATGGTGACTGTCTTTTCCAAGGGATAGTCATTTTGTGGTATCTTTTATACAATGATTTCTTCACACTGATAAAGGAAATCTTGCATCTTCACTTACTGAAGATAAGCCATACATTTGTTAAGCTTCCAGAGTCATTTTAACAGTGTTTTATTGCCTGATTCCTCAGAGAAAGTCAAATCTTAAACACAGGAGAGTCTCTCCACATAAACCAATTAATATTCCTCATCTGTTTTACATGTCTGCTCCCTGTTGTTCCAGAACTATCCCAGTCCAGTTGTAAACAGGTTCTCCATGCTTGTTCATGTTAGTCAGTTACTATGGTTGCTCCCATTTGCAATCCATCTCATACACAGCCTCTTCAGTCATGCCAACAGAAATTTGAAAACAAAACAAACAAACACACAAAAAACATTTACCTTGTTGCCAGGAGGTGAAGTGAGGGTGAAATTTTAAGGAGGTAAGTATAGTGTTATACAGCATCTGTCTTAAGTTTCTCTGGAAAGGAATTGACACTCTTACCCATTCAACCAGAAAAGCCAGTGGTAAAATCTTTGTATTAGAATAGTGTATGATAACTGATATTTTACAGTCTCTTTTTGTCCCACATTTACCATTTTTTGTCCCACATTACCTACCGGTTGGTAGGTAAATTTAGGTCATATTATAGGTGATCTCCTGACCTCAGCTTCTAGATACTAAATGTGGAAATCCAAATAAAATATATTTAAAGGAAGAAATAAAGCGATACACATATGTGATATTGTTCTAGTTCACTTTTTTTGTTGCTGTGACCAAAAGATCTGACAAGAACAAGGTGGAGAAGGAGTCTGTTTGGGCCTCAATGTTTCAGAGGTCTCAGTCCATAGGTGGCCAACTCCATTGTTCTAGGCCCAAGAGGAGTCATCAAGGCAGAAGGGCATGGTGGAGGGAAGCAGAAAGAGCTCTTGCTCCCCAGGGATAAAATATGAACCTCAAAGTCACGCCCAGTGGTCTACCTTCCATCCACACCCTACCTGCCTACAGTTGTCACCCAGTTAATCCCATCAATGAATTAATCCACTAATTACTTTGTAGCTTTTCTAACCTGATTATTTCACCTCTAAAATTTCTTACATTGTCTCACACATAAACGTTTGGGGGAGACCTCATATCTAAACCATAACAAACAGAAAGAAAGAGAAAGATGTGTACAGAGACAGAGAGAAAGACAGAAACAAAATTGAGAGTTCATCTTAGAATACTAAGTTGAAATATAAATATTTGACTTTTAATAAATGACCAACTAACTAACCTACAACATGCCCCCACTAGTATGCATAAGATTCAGAAGAAAACAAAAGCTTATGTATAAGAAATGAATTTGCCTACTGAGAACAATTATGAGGATATGACAATTAACTTTAAAATATAGAATACAGTTGTAAGAGAAATCAGATTTGAGGAGTGAAACCTTAAATAAGAGAATAAAATTTAATTGGTAAAATGTATAGAAAGTGCTTCTATATAAAATAATTATTGAAAAATGAATAAACTAAAATTTCTCTGTTTTTTTTTTTTTTCTCATTACCATTGAGATCTTCAAAGAGAGGTTGGCTTGGCATTTGTAGAATATTTTTTGAGCAAATATATGTACTTCATGAGGGGCTGGACAATATAACAGCCAATTTTCTTTTGATTATCATGCCTTCATATACTACTTAGCTCCATTGTTAGTTATTGGTTAGTATATTTAAGGAAATCTGATTTACAGAGAATGCATATTACCTATTTCTTTATTAAAATGATTTAGACCATAAGGTGTATAGTACTATCATTTAGAAAACATTCAAAATAGCCTAGAGTTGTGTGTTCTTTCATAAAATATAGGAAATGTGCCTGTGCTTTCTCACACTCGGGTCAGCTGAAATCATGGCCCAGAAATACTGATTTTGTTTTCATTTTACCTTTCGCTTTTAATGGATTTAGTTTTCTGTTGTTATTAATCAATGTTGATGTAAGTTAAATAAACTAATCCTGGTTATTTGTAATTACATTCTGTTTTTGTTAAACTTGCCTTCTTAGGCATAAAATAAAGTTCATTTTTTAAACAAAGCATCATTTGTTAAAAATAAAGACTTTAATCATTTCTTTAAATTTGTCTAGATGAATTTACATCTCAGAAGTTTTATCCACTTTAATTCTTTTAGCTAACTGTCATTAGGCAAATATACGAAAGATGGGCTGGGGATGTGGCTCAAGCCGCAGTGCGCTCGCCTGGCATGCGTGCGGCCAGGGTTCGATCCTCAGCAACACATACAAACAAAGATATTGTGTCCACCAAAAACTAAAAAAAATAAATATTAAAAAATTCTCTCTCTCTCTCTCTCTCTCTCTCTCTCTCTCTCTAAAAAAAAAACACACCAAATATATGAAAGATAAGCATATTAAATATAACGCATCTGTCTGAAAGAAGTGGGGAGAGTACTGGCTAAACAATCATTAAAAATCTAAGAGTATGTCTCATCTCAAATACTCAGAACCTTCTTCTCTTTTTCATAGTTTTTTTTTTTAATAATTGCCTTGACAATTACAAGTTACAAGCATGAGATGTGGCATGAATGAAGAATTAATGTTGCTTTATGTGATAATTAACATGTTGTGTGAACTTGAGTACATCATGACACCCAGGTATATGACAGAACATTAGAGATTTCTGGAACAGTGCTTTATAGGTAAGATCAACACTGAAATCAACAGATTTGAGTAAAGCAGATTACTATTCTTAATGTAAGTGGATTTCATCCAATATTTTGAAGGACTGACCTCCACCACGGAAGGACTTCTGCCAGCAGAACACTGCCTTTGGAGCTGAGCTGTAAGCAAGACTCTTCCCTGGGCTTCCAGACTGCCAGTTTCCCCTGCTTAATCTGCACTGCCATCTTCCACACTCACATGAACCACGTCCTTCAGGTCTCTCTCACTCCCTCTCTCTCACTCTCTGTGATGTGGATAGACATAGGTACAGATATGGATGTAGATCTGTCTATCTATGTGTCTATCTACTCATATTATTAGTTCTATTTATTTGAAATAACCCTAATACACCCCAGGAGAAACAAACTGGGAAATCATTTGGTAAAGCAGTAAAATGCATTTTGTGGTTTCTTATCTTAATGGCCTCTTTAACATAACTCATGGTTTCTTTCCACATGGTCATGATGTGATATTAAAGATTACAGCTTGTGTCTATGTGTCTGTCTTTTCATATTACACGTGTTTCAAGTCTTCATGATGTTAATATTGTGAAATAAAATGGTCAAAGAAGGGGTTCTGAAGTGCAAGACTGATGATGTAGGCGATTCAAATATGCTGAATGGAAGCCGCAAAGTGTTTCCTTTAAGTAAAAAGGTGAAAGTTGGCAACTTATAAGGAACCAAATATTCTTAGGTTGAGGCTGCTAAGATTTATGACAACAACAAATCTTCTATCCTTCAACATTTCAAGAAGAATTAAGAAATTCCTGCTGGCTTTGCTGTTGCACCTCAAACTGCCAGATTATGTAAGCGTTAACAAGAAAAAGGAATCAAGTCTGTGCATGTGTGTGCATGAGTCCTCCATGATCCACAGGTAATGTGCTGCATTACCCCCAGTGCACGCCTAAAACTGCAAGTAATAGCCAACCGTATGTGTCCTGTATTGTTTCTATACATACAAACCTAGGAAAAATTATAAACTACATATTAGGCAAAATAAGAGATTAACCAGTGTAAATACAACAGAGCAATTATAAATATGCTATGATAAAAGTTGTTTAAAATTAATGACTTGCTTATTTCTGGAATTTTCCATTTAATATTTTTGAACTTTGTTTGGACCCTAGGAACAAACGGAAAACAAAACTACAGATAAGGGGCATTACTCTGTAGTAAGAAACATAATACATACAGGTTTAGGTATTATCTGCAGTTTTAGGCCCTAACTGCAGTTCTTAGAAGGTACCCCTTTCCATAGGAGGACGAATGTGCCAGCTGTGGCCATGTGATTGTGTATAGAAACAAGGATTTTACTAGTTATAATTTCTTCCATAAATATACATACATATGAATATATATGTGAACATACATAGGTATATAGAGTTTGTTTTCTTCCTTATCATTTAACAAAATGTATTAACAATAGTAAACTGACATCACATTATTTAAATTTCAGAATATCCAAAGGAAAAGGTTAAGTATCACCTAAGGCCTTAGAATTTTCTTCTAGAGAAGAAGTGAGCATGCTTTCAGTTGTACATGGGGTAGTTTTGTCTTGTTATATGAAAGTATCGCTTGGTTATTGCCTTTCTTGGGAAGGCCATGCAGTTTCATGAGGTGTGCATTTGTGTCAAGAAGGCAAAGGGTGGAATCTGAGGGATTCTGTGTCAAATTGGTTACTTTGTGGTCCTCACTGATTTCTAAAAATGCTAATATAGATGCTGCTGCTGTGAAGGAATTGTGTAGAGGTTATTAAAGTACATAATCAACTGACTTGAAGTAAGACAGATTTTTGTAGATAATTGATTAGGCCTGATTCAATCAGCTGAAAAACATGAGGAGAAGCCTGAGGATCTTTGGAAGAAGCCTGACTAATTGGCAGTGTCACCTAAGGCCTGAATGTTCCAACCCATTCCTACTGACCCTATTTATGGATTTCCAAGTTGCATGGTCAGATCCCAGAGTCTCATGAGCTAAGTATTTACTGACAAGATTCTGTTCAGCCCCTAACACATTCTTATGTTACATGAAATAACATGATCAATGATATGGTCATTTTGTGCAAGATTTCTAGGCTAGTTCTACAGCTGTCCTGCTCTTACATCTTATTTTACAACACTAACACCATCAAGCTTGAAATGTGTGCATATATGAAAAGATAGACACATAAACATAAGCTGCAATCCTTAATATTAGTTCAACACCATGTAGAAAAATACCTTGGGTTATGTTAAAGAGACCATTAAGATAAGAACCCACAAACTGCATTATGATACTTAGCTAAATAATTTCTAGATTATTTTTCTTAAGGTGTATTAGCCAGGGTTTATTCAAAGAAGCAGAACTATTAAGATGAGTAGATAAATAGATAGACAAACAGACACATAGACAGTTCTATGTTCATATCTGTATCTGTGTCTATCAATATCAAAGATAGAGAGATTTTTAAGAAAGTGGCTCACATGAGTATGAAGTTAGCAAGTGTGGATTATGCGTTGTAGACAGGTCACCTGGAGGCCCAAGGAATAGTCAAGCTTGCAGCTCCTCTCCACAGGCAGTTGCTGGCAGAAGTCCTTGGTGGAATTTCGTCTTTGTTCTGTGAAGCCCTTCAGCTGATTGGATTAAACCCACCAATTAAGAGGAGTATTCTGCTTTTTTTCAGTTTATCTACATAAATGCTTAACAATTTTAGTTAAAAAATCATTACTTTGTTTCCATTTAATATTTTTCAGTTCATGGTTGACTAAAGGCAATGAAATTTCAGAAAGCAAAATTGTCTAAGGAGGAATTATTGTATTTTGAAGAAACATCTGCACTCCCATGTTCTCTATAATCTCATTCACAATAATCTAGATATGGATGCATCGCAGATGTCCATCAGCATACAAATAGATAAACAAAACCTTGTAGATGTACAATGGAATACCTTCACAAAGGGAGAAAACCTGTCTTTTGTGACATCATGGATCAACCTGGAAGACCATATGCCAAGTGAAATAAGCCAGGCATATAGTGTCAAATATTGCAAAAACTCACGTTTAGAATCTAAAAAGTAGAACTTATAAAAGCTGAGCATATGATAGTGGTTACCTGAGGCTGCGATTGGTGTTGGTTGTCATGGGGAATAGTGAGATATTGATCAAAGGATACAAAAATTTAGTTAGAAATGAAGAGTTAGATTTTGAGATATATTATACAGTATGCTGACTATAGTTAATAATAATTTATTATATATTCAAAAATTTATAAAAGAGTAATTCAATATATTATCACTACAGAAAATATGGGATGGGATGAATATTTTATTTAGCTTGATATAAAAAATGTCTCCAGGTATACATATATTAAAACATAACATTATATGATACAGATATAGTCAATTATTATTTCTCAGTTAAAAATAAAAATACATTGCCATGATGTAATTGAAGTAAGCCAGACACATAAAAGATAGGTATCACATGTTCTCTTCCATCTGTGAAAAGAAACAAACAAGCAGAACCTGAACCAAGAGTCCGTGTGACACTGGAGATTGGGACTTTTGATTCAGTAATGTTAGAAAAAAAAAAAAATTGAGTCAAGTGAGTGTGAACATTTGGGCAAGACTTGTACTGGAGCTTTGGCCAAAAGGGAATAAGTGAGTCTTCACAGAAGGGAGGCAGCACTAGTTAAGGAACCATATGGTCCCCAAACAAAGGGAGATACAAGCTTTTTTGATTTGCTGGGGTGGGCTAGAGTTTGGTCATTTTCCAGGGTCATGGATCCAGGAGATGTTTTCTCTTGTACAAGGTTCATACCACCAGCCTGTTATGGTCAACTTGCCCCAGGACCTGCTGAGATATTTTTGCAGCTTAATCCATTAACGTGTGCACACATCCTATCTGTATGACTCATTCTGGGTCATGTGATAGGATAGAAGGACTTTGGGTGCTTGGGCCGCCATCACTGCTGATAAAGCCCAAGAAGAGACAGAAGAAAACACATACAAGCTCCCATTGGCAATCAGCACATCAGAGAACTACAGAACCTCAACCTAAAGTGAAGAGCAAAGGGGTCAGACATCATCTGAAGACAGAGGTGCCATGCCTTTCATCTTATTTCAGTCCCCCATCAAACATCCACAGAAATAAGTGAAAAATCAGCATTTGTAGCAAAAATGTACTTCAAATCCTTCAAAAGTAACCTAGGCACCTGTTTCCAGAATTTGCAGATCTGAGGTACTATCTAGAATGATAAGAGAATATGAATAATGCCTCATCTAGCTGTGTGACCTCCAAATTCGTGATTTTTAAGCTAAGAACAAGTGACTTTAGAGGGCTTATTGAGGATTTCACCAGTAAAAATTTCATCTTTTGCAAGCATTCTGCTTCTGCGAGTTTTATCAGTGTCTCATGATGGGTCTTGGTAAAAACAGCACAAAGGTAGGGAAACAACGTGCTGTGCTGGGAGGGTAAGAATTTACTGTTCTAGGAGTTTATTTCATTGTCCCAGCATGTGTCCCTTTATGGTGATCCTTGATTGTCTCAGAAATATGATTACTAAGAATCTGTAAGGGTACAGTGGGGGGAGACATGGGTCATGAACAAGGAAAGACTAAGCATGGGTGGATGGGATAAATATCATAATGACTTCCATTGATTTGTACAGTTAATAGGTATAAATAAAAATTAATTAAATTAAATTGGATTTAACTATGGAAAAAAAATCTAAGAAATTCTAGTGTTTGTTTTTAAATGATAACAGAAAACAAATAAACCTAAAACAAAATAGCATAGATATACACATTGGAAAGAAAAAAAAAGATATTGAAGTTTGAAGATAGACTGATACAGTAAAAAAGGATTATTCCTAAATTGTAATAAGGCAACAAAGTGAGACAGCCTTTACCATGCTAAATATTATAAGATCTAGAAAAAATAAGTACTACCCTTTGACTTATAAATCTACCTCATGGTAAACTAAGAATTAATTATATAGTTATAAAACAGTAGGACATTTGTACAAAACAATTTACTCTGTTATATTTAATAACAAATGACTGAAAAAAACCTAAGTGTCTATCGGTAAGGGACTGATGTTAAACCTTCTAGAGAATGGTTATTTTTGAATGCTTCACAGCTCTAAAAAGCAATCGGGATATGTGGTTCAAAGTGACAAGTGCTGACTTAGTCACCTTGCTCTCCAGGATAGGTAAACTGTAAACACTAAGATGAGCAAGAATTTATGACATCTGTCTTTTGTGTACGAAGATACATACACCACAAAGGAACAAGGAATATAACCAAGAGGTAATGAAAAACAAAACAAATCCAATAAAAAATTTCATCTAATAAAAGTTTGTAAGAAAGGAAAATGTAAAGACAACACTTTATACTATATACAGTAGGGTTTTATAATCTTTTATATCTTTTATATAAATCTGAAAGAGAACGCTAAGATAAATAATCTTTCTATCGGGTATGTAAAACAAGCATACTGAGGAAACAATTATTACAAATGACCTTAGAGTACATTATGTTGGTATTATAGTTAATGGAATATTCTTTAAAAAGGAAAACATTAAAAATAGCTAATTGATTGACATTTATTATAGTTAAAATATTTTAATTCTTGTTTTAAATATATGTTCTTGCTAGCATCAAGCAATTAAGTTATATTTTCTCTAGGTGTGGGGATTGAATTTAGAGTCTTGCATATACTAGGCAAATAATTTACCACTGAGCTACATCCCCAGCCTGAGCGATTATTTTGATTCTGATACAATGTTTTAACAAGAGTAAAAACTATGTAAGTATAAAGTTAAATAATTGTTTTAAAATCGTAAAATTGAGAATTTTAATTAGACCTTTGTAGGCATTGAAATTCATAAATTCTTTCACATTTGAAAATTGCTTATGTTCTACCTTGGTCACTGAAGAATATCTAGAAGTGATTGTAAAAGAAAAATGATACCTGGCCATATCACCACTATGACTGAGTGTGTCACTTTCTATAGCAAAGGAGGAAAAATCCTGCCATACAGTAAAATAAAGCCAAGAAGAGTCCACCTAATGCAGAAATAAACACAAAATAAATGAGCACATACACATACATCTCTTTTAAGTCGTTGACTCCCTATGAGAAAATAACCTCATTCTGGACATTGAAATATTGGTGACTGCCTATATGTAACATCATTTACAGATAAAATAAATGCATGAGAACACTATTTTCCATCAGTAGAACTCAGTAACTCTGTGCCTTTTTTTTTTTCATTGAATATCATTTGGTTTATTTGGGATTCCAAATATTCTACAATACATTACAAAATACTTCAGGTGAACATTCTTTAATCTTCAGGCCTTATCTCCTCTCACAGAGGAAACACCATGCAGCAGGATGCTCAGAACTGAAGTCACCAGCCTCCAGCCATGGGGCAGTGTCTCTACCCAGCACCCACCGGCCATGTTGATAAGGAGCTTTTCCTCTGAGTTGCTCTGTTCCATTCCTTGCTGTTTCTGTGTCTTGGTGAGATGTGTTCTGTCAATGTATTTTCTGTTAGTGGAAATAACAGTGGGATATCGTGACACTGTCAAGTGCCAGGCAAACAGCAGTCTCATTGGTGTATTTTGTTTGTCTGTCTTGAAGACTGATATTTTCTGGCATTTAGGCACCATTCTCTCTGACACAGGGCCAGAATAAACCTTTTTGTCTGATAAATGGCCACCCTCAAAAGCACAGTTGTTACTCTGTCTGTCTAATGTTTCTGTCTTTATGAACCCTCAAAGAATCTTCTGGATTGTTTTTCATTGTTTGTTTATAACTCTTAAAAGAGATCAATCAGGAAAAAATGTGAGTCTCCTGAGAAACAGCCAAATTGAGGGGAAATAAAGCATGCATCAATACAATGCACTTCAAAGATCTTCATTCAATGTGTGGAATACAGTATTCCCCTCATCTGTGGGAGATATGTTTCAATACCTACAGCAGATGCCTGAAGACTTGATAGTACTGAGGGCTATATACAGCAGGTTTATTCCTGTACAGACACACTTGATTCAGTTAATTATAAATGAGGTACAGAAAGAGACTACCAATGACTAATAATAAAACTGACCAATTTTAACAACATAGTGTAATAAAAAAATTATGTGAAAACAGAATCCCTCTCTTGGAAGAGTAAAGACAAATTTTCAGACCACAGTTAACAAAAAAAAAAAAAAAAAAACAACAACAACAACAAAAAAAAAAAACACCTGAAACTATGTAAAACATAGATTTTTTTTTATCCAATTATCTAAACACACCCACATCAAAATATTACTATTATCTATCTCAGTGCATCCAATCTGCTGTAACAGAATACCATAAACAAATACCATGAAATACAACACTAACTACAGGGTCAACACATAAGCCGTGTAGATTACACACACAACTGGAACTTGCTTCTTATGGTTCTGGATGTCAGGAAGTTCAGGACCTAAGCACCAGCAGATTCAGTGTTCTGCAATTGCTCATGTACTGGTTCATTAGATGGCGCCTTTTGACTGTGCCCTTGCTTGGTAGAAGGCAGCCCTCTTAGGGGTCTCTCATGACTCCACTCCTAACACCTCCACCTAATGCTGTCACCTCCAAGGTCAGGATTTCAACACACAGGTTTGGGGGAGATATAAACATTCAGATCATAGCATTCCCCACATCCTATTTTACTGGAGAATTTCTGAAGGCTCACACTTTTTTATTGAGTCATTCTTAAGCATACAGATAGTTCTTAGAAATATAAGCTTTCTATTTTTTTACTTAATTATTTAATTCAACTTTATAATGACCAAAACGCAGCTGGCATAATACTTTTGAAAAAAAAAAATTACAAGGGTACAATGGACTCTTGTTGAAGGCACACACTGGAGAAGAGAACACTGTCCTCCAGTTTTCAGTGGACCATAAGTATCGCTTCTCAGCACAGTTCATGGAAAAAACAGTGCCTCGATTTAACTGTTAAATTGGAGAAACCATTTCCATTAAATACAGATTTCCTTTCTTCTCTCCATATAGGAAAAGTGTAGTTTTAGGGAGCTTTAAGTCACATGAAGACAGAACTCTTAAAAAAGTATTTAAAAACATATATCTTATGAAAATTTCTTTTTCACCAATTATCTTTTCATTCTCACTTTGCTATTTCCACAGAGTATAGTTAGTTTTCTCTTAAATTTGTTTCTGATTCTCATATACTTAGCCATTCTATCATTAACTCAGTCTTCATCATGACTGGAAAATTTATTGGCTATATTTAAGGAAATAAACAACTATGCATAACTTCATACAATATGAATTTACACAATCCTAAGTATTTTACATATTATGAATTGTAAACCATCTTCATAATTAGACAATACCATAATTTTTATTCATGTATGTTTTCCATAAGACTTTTCTTCTTAGTTTGGGGGTAATAAGATACAAATAACTGTTAAAAGAGTAGGATAATTCTACAGAATACATGAAGTGGAACTAAAACACAGTATAAATCAAATCTGTAATATGCTGCTGATGGTGGTCTCTGGAAAGTCCAAGAAAAAACAATATTAATGCTGTCAATTTATGCCTAAGTAATTCTTAGTCATCCCTTATGTTCTATATATCTCTATCTATATCTGTATCTATATAATATATATAGTTGTTTCCTTAAAAATTATATATATATATATATATATATATATATATATATATATATATATATATATATATATATATTTGATGTATGCATAATAATATATAACATGTATACATGTGTATAATTAACATAAACTTGTTATCCCCCCGTTTGGCTTTTGTTTTAATGAAAAGTTTGCCACAAAAGATACCCTTCCATTTCTCTGCCTAGGTTTACAGGTCTGGAACTCAGTGTTTAACAGTTTTTTGGGGAAACATGGGGAATGAAATCTGGTTGCCACCATTGGCAGGTAGTTTCTAGAACGACGGCAGCATTACGCACCACGAGCTGTGGCCTGGAAACGAGGTGCGCAAGGTGCACAACAGCCCTGGGTGACACGGTGCGGAATCCCCTGGCGCAGAACCTACCTATGCCCTTTCCTTCCGCAGGCTGAGTCCTTCCGTGAACCCACCGCACATCTCTCACCAACCAGTGTGCGCAGTGTGGACTCATTTCTTTCACATCCCCCACGCAGCTTCCAATCCAGACACTGTTTTTCTCCTTCTCTACAGAAAACCTTCAGCTCTCAGCTGGGAGGGAACTGATTTCTGGGAACGGAAGGGCACAGGGAACAGGAGGCGCTGAATACTTTTTGGTAGACCCCTGCTTCACTTTCTGATCTTGTCACACTTTGGTAAGGGTATACCCAAGGCGCCTGTTCCTGAGCTTTGGAACCTTTCAATGCAAGAGTAAGGTTGCACCTTGACCTTCTCCACTATTAGTTCAGGATTCCACTTTGTGTTTTCTGTCAATTATACTTTCTACATTTTGGTATTGTGTTGCCCTTCTCTTCATTTATAATCTATTTATATTTATATATTTTTTGTGTGTACATGTGTTTAAAAAATCCCACTATTGTCTTTCAAGGGGCATTTTCCAAAGCAAAGGAGATAAATTTACAAATTCAGTACAGTGATTCTAGGTGAAAGAATTGCAGGACTTTGAACATAAGTTGTATCCTATCATCTGTCCTTTGTATCCGTGAGATTTTAAAGCTAGGAGAAGAAGGCTTGAAACAGTATGTGTGTGTGTATGGGTGGAAATCCTAAAAAGATCGTTAGTAAGGACACAGGGGTATCTTGAAGACAGCCACAATGTTACAGCACAGCCTGATTAGGTTTCCTGTGGAAATATTTTCTTCTCCCATTATATGTTATTGCCACACTTAACAAGGAAGATAATGTGAATTATCATCAATTATCAGTTAAATTCAAAATGCTATTGAAATTAACAAAAAAGGCAGAGTAAAACAAACACCAAAATATGTATGCTATAACAAATCACCTAGAATGCCCAGTATGGCAATTTCTTACTCACTGTATGAGATTCAGAGGATTTGGCACAGATGCCCTGGCTTTAGGCTCACTCAGCAAACCACAGAGCAATTACCTGGCAGGTTTCAAACACACTAGAACTGACTTATACATTTGAAGGTAACATTTTAAAACTGTTCCCCCCCCCCCCGTTTTTCTAGACAATATTTATATGGAGAAATTGGGTCATTAAGAGGTAGAATATACTATTTCTGGAATCAGACTTACAATATGAGGAAATGTATGTCAATGTAAATTTCATTGTGTAGAAGTATTTATCCTGATTTGTAACATTAAACTTGTCTTATCAATAATAAACTCAATAAATAAAAATTACACAAAATTTTACTAGTATATAAACATTTCTTCAACTTCCCATTTGTTTACTATGTGGGATGCAATAATTATGTGTTTTGAGGAGTATTAGTAATTACCTAGTAATTTTCTTACAATTAGCAAAAGAATTTTGTTGATTTGGAGGAGGAAAAATAATATGGCAGATAAAGAAGGAAATAAGTAATGAAGTCAAGATAAAACTTCTATCCAAGGATTTGGATTATATTCTTTTATCATAAATTAATAAATTGAAATATTGGTGGCATGGCCAGCAGAGCATCAGATGCGTTAGCCTTACTGTCAGAGACAAATGCAGTCAGTCTCCTTTTGTCATGGAATGCTGTTATCGAAGCCAGAGAAGAAAAGAAATGTCATAAATATGTCTCCTTATTTAAGTTAGCAAAGAAGATTCTCTCTCTTCCTCTTACACACACACACACGCACACACACACACAGACACACACACACACAGACACACACACACATACATTGAATTTAGCTCAAAAAGACACAATGGGAATGAATGAAAAGTTAATTCATAAATTTAGTATAGGAGGAAGCTTGGCACAGAAGGAGAGAAAAAGAACTCTCTGGATTTATGAATTTTATACTGTTTGTTCAGACATGGTGGTGCACACCTGTAATCCCAGCTACTTGGGAAATTGGGGCAGGAATATTGCAAGTTAGAGGTCAGCCTGGGCAATATAGTGAGACCCTGTCTCAATATAAATCAGAAATGAAAGAGGACTGAGGATTTAACTCAGTGGTAAGGTGCCCTTGGATTGAATTCCTAGCACATCTCCCCAACACACTTAAATACATACATACATACATACATATATAGATTTATTTCATATTCTTAGGATCAAATGGATATCAAAACATCCAAAGAAAAGTTTGGTCCCTTGCATTTCTCAGCCTAAGCCTAATTCATGTGTGCTATAGATTCATACAGTTTAATTTATTCTTTTTAACCAAGTACATAGTGTTAAAAAAGCACAAGGACTGACATATTGAACTAAAATACAAAGTATCTTTATTATATAGAAGATTACTTTGGAATAGGATATTTTCTTAATTTAATGTATTGTATTATCTCACAGAAGAAGAGCTCAATGAAGTATAAATTATAAACCAAAATATAGTTTAATAGAAGAAAAGTAACAAAATGAGATCACCAAGATATAGTCTTGTATATCAAAGATAAATCTTTCTATACTCAACTCAATTTTGTGCCTAAAACTTGTAAAGATATTTGCTTTGTCATTTTCTAATGACATGTTCACCATAAAGCACTTCTAAATTTTTTAAAATTTTTTTTACAATTTTTATTAGTGTCTTAAATTGTACATAATGGTGGGATCTGTTGTTCCATGTTTGTGCATGCATACAATATCACAATATAATTTGTTCAATATAACTCGCCTGCACGTCCCGTTCTCTCCCTAGCCCTTTCTGCTATTCTACTGATCTCTCTGATTTTCATGAGATTCATTACCCCCTCCTTTATTTTCCTATAGTTTCTATAAGTGAGTGAAAATATACAATGCTTGATCTTCTGAGTTTGGTTTATTTTGCTCCTGTGACTAAAAGAACTAACAAGAATAATTTTAAAGGAGAAAAAGTTCACTTGGGTCTCAAGGTTTTGGATCTTAGTCCATTGACAGCTGGCTTCATTCTTTGGGGCTCAAGGAGAGGCAGAACATCGTTGGGGAAGAGTGGCTTAGGAAAGCAGTTTAAGACATCACATCAGAAAGCAGAGAGAGAGCTCCACTCAACAAGGACAAAATATATACTCTCCATGCACACTTCCAGTGACCCACTTCCTCTACCCAAAACCTACCAGTCTACAGTTACCATCCAGTTAATCCCTATTAGGATTAGCTCACTGATTAGTTTAAAGTTCTCCTAACCCAACCATTTCAGTTCTAAACCTTCTTGCATTGTCTCACACAAGGGCTATTGGGGGATGCCTCACATCTAAACCATAACAGAAGCCTACAGTATTTTTTTCTACCCACTCAATGCACTTATATTATATGTTGAGTTTTGCACCACAGATCTTAGAAAAGTGATTGTGGTTCAATCAGAGAGCCAGAGTGAGGGTATATGAGGAGGAATGATTGGAGAAATGAAGCTGCTTAACTTGGCAGAAAAAAAATTTGAAGCAGATAGAAAAATGTGGGGAATAACAGGGACTTCAAAATCTACAAAGGGTATTAACATGCAAAAATAAATACACCCCATTCTGCTTACCTGGTTTCTCATGTCTTTTACCAAAGCATGTGATTCTGTATTATTTTATCTCATTCACCTCCAAATTTCAATATCAAGGCATCTTGACCCTTATTATCCTTCAACTCAAAAATTCCTAAATTCTAACTTAATTTGTTGGTCCTGTTTGTCTTTGTATTTCTCATGATTGAAAAGAAATAATTATTATTGTTGTTTCTTGAATTTGTAACACTCTGGCACAGTTGAAGCTTTTCAACCCTTTCAGTATCTTGGCAAATAAGTCTGAGACAAAGGACAATAATTGCAAGTTGGCAGTGTTTGTATCTTGAATTATTCACTAGTTTTTATTAGAAATTCTTGAATAACACTACCAGAATTTATCATGTTCAGTGGAAAGGGATTTGTCCCTGTTTAGACAATATTTTCAAAGCTGAATTAAATTAAAGTTTCATATGAAGCAGCAAACACATTTTTAAAAGTTATGTTGTTGTCCTTTTTGTTGACATTTTAAATACAAACTGAAGTTCTTAAAAAGGCTTTCTAATAGGTATTCAATGTAACTGAACAAAATAGGTCTAGGATGTGAAAAACAAGGAATAATGTTACACCCCCAGTTCACTAATCCCTTCAACCTATTTAATTGCATAATATCACTATTGATATTATTTTCAATGCCTTACACATTTTTTGGAAATGTTAGACGTGATTAAAACTGAATATGTCCCCCGATCTATTTAATTTCCATAAGTTACTATTTTACATAAATTATAACTGAACATATTTATGGACTAATTCCCCTTACTGGATGAATTTGGAATGTGTAGTCTTTACATGTAATCACATAACACACATGAATAGAGCAATAACATAGGTGCATTTCAGCATAATTTATTTTTAAGGTTAAATCAACTGATGCTTTGAAAACACTGTAATGCACCAGGATCTACCTAAATTACTTTACATACTTTAACTCATTAACTGATGGTAGGTGTTATTACTAGCTCCATCCTACCTCTGAGACAACACAGTATGGGGAAGCTCAGACTTGCTTAAGGTCACACAGATGGGAATCATTGAGCTGGTTTCAAGTTCAGGTGATGAGATTCCACAGTGTGCCCCAGCTTCCATCATATTAAAGTGCTTTATTGAAGATAAGAAATGTGTTTTTGAACTTTGAATTTTATGATACACATTTTATATAATTAAAGTTGTTATTCCCATGTGGTTAGTCAACTTTGGTCACTGTGACAAAACACCTGAGAAAAACACCTTAAAGAAGGAAAGATTTATTTTGGTTTATGGTCTCAGAGGTTCCAATCCATGGTCATTATCGGGGTCCATTTCACTGGTCTTGTGGTGAAGCAGAACATCATGGTGTAAGGGGTTTGGTGGAGGAAAGCTACCTCATGGTAACCAGGAAGCAGAAAGAGGGGAGGGGAAGAAGAGGCTGGGAGTAAAAGAGCAACCTTTCAGGAGATGCCCCCAGTGATTTGCTTCCTCCAATTGTACTCCATCATTCAATATGAATCTATCAATAGATTGATCTATTGATGAGACAGATCTCTCATGAACCAACCATGTCCCCAATGCCCCACCTTCAACACTGTTGCATTGAGAGCAAAGCCCTTGAGCCTTTGGGGGAACATTCCAGAGCCAAACTAGAACGCATTCCATAAAGGATTTTAATTTAATAAATTTATAAGTATTGATTCCATTCTTTAATTGAGACATTTTTGCATTTCACTGCAGATATGAAAAACTATTAAAGTAAAGCATTTCAATATTCATACTTTATCAAAGTATGAGGAATCCTCTAACCATACTAAATAATTCAGGAAATTTTCATTGATTTCCTGTTATGCCTGTAACACACTTAGTATTTTAAATAGAAGTCTCAGTTTAAATATGAATATCCAACATCCGCTACTGTGCACACTGGATACCCCTTTCAGAGGGTTTCCAAAGTCAGGCCACATTCAAATCCCTTCAGCGCTTGTGTACAATGGCACTACTTACTGAAAAGTATAAAGAACCTGAAAACATCAGTGAGCTGCACGTGATTTTTAGTTAACAGAACAAAACTCATAGTAGCATCATTGATTTATTCATTCACCCAATATTTGTTCAACACCTACTTTGGACTCACACCCATGTGATTCATGATGAGGACCTATACTTTGGAGTAGTTTTGTTCATAACGAGTCCACAGTCTCCATTTGACATTGAAGAATCAACTCTATTACCAAGCTGTTCACAAATGCTTCTTCCTTCACATCATTGGTACCTAACTCCTGCCAGAATATCAGTGTGCCCAGCTCCTGCCTAATAATGCTCTTCCCTGGAGTCTCCCACAGAGCATCTGCTAGCTATCACTCAAACCTGGTACTAGGTTTGTAGCAGGAATTTGACCTATGTACTTCCTAGTCCTCCTATCTCTGTTGCCTCTCAATTTCCTGTTAATCCCCCTCCATCTTTCATCACATCTTCTTCTTCAGACAAATCTTATTTTCATTGTGGATCTCAATAGTGCTATAGATAGCCCATCAGCTCTCACCACCAGTCTTGTGATCACAGTTTGAAATGTGCCACCACAAATAACTGTTTTCCATATTAAGCAGGAGATAGAGAGATCTCATTGCCACAGAGCTTTCCTGATTTAAAACTATCAAATTTTTTTCCCTAAAAACTGTTAGATTCCTTTATATAAATGCAGCACATTTTCTTGTGTGTTACAGTTGGAATGCTAGTTCTACAATTTAAATATGATTTTGAAAATTCTGTCATTATACCTTATTGTAATTCTGGAAGAAATTGTCTAAAATTTGTTTTCCTCGTCAAGGAACTAAGAAATATACCTGAAATTATAAAGATTACAAAGAATAGTAGGTTAGAGTAGAAAAATAGTGGGTTAGAACAGAAAAAAAACACAGGACTAATATTGTAGCATTCATATTTGAGAAAGAAAGGGGAGAGAGAAAGATTTATTTTAAGAAATTGACTCACATAGTTGATTGGACACTGACAAGCCCAAAATCTGTAGTACAAGTCATCTGCTTGGAGGTAAGAGATATAGTCTTGAGTCTTTTTTTTTTAAATATATTTTTTAGTTGTTGATGGACCTTTATTTTATTTGCTTATTTATATGTTGTTCTAGGTATCAAACCCAGTGCGTCACACGTATGAGTCAAGCTCTCTAGCACTGAGCTATAACTCCAGCCCCTAGTTTGAGTCCTTTTTCAAGAAACTATAGTCTTTCTTTTTACATCCATTGACATTTAATAGAAGGTAACCTGCTTTATTCTAAGTCTACTAATTTAAATATTAATAACATCTTATAAAAGTACCCTCACATCATCATCGAAACTAGTGTTTACCAGAGCTGGGTATCATAGCCTAGCCAAGTTGCCACATAAAATTAATCATCACAAACAGAAAGAAAAAAACGGAAAACAGAAGTATGCATCTGTGTAAACAATTGCACAGTTATACTGATCAGATTTTAGTCAGTATCTGTTGATTGTAATGAACACGTGCAGTACTTTAACAAGTGTAAAAATAAAATCAAGTCAGAGTACCATAGATAAAACTAAGAATATTACCCAGCATGAAACTTGGAAATAATTTCACTATACATCCTTTATATATGCTCATATATTTTCCATATAGGTTTGTTTGTTTCTTTGTTTATTTATTTATTTATTTTTGATAAAAACTTAGAAAGATTCTTCTAGGGTCAAAATGTAAAGATATCAATTTTTCAGTTTGAATTTGAAAGGTGCTTTGTCTAAAAATTACCAAAAAATTGGCTGTATACTAATAATAGTATCCTGGTTTAAAACAAAACAACAATGAAACCTATGGGCAGAGCAGTGACTATAAGAAAACCAGTTACATACCTCTACATTGAGATAAAGTACTATTAAGATGGAATATGGGATACATCAGTCAAGATATTGTCCTATTATCCATGTTGCTATGGTTTGGATGTGAGGTGTTCCCCAAAAGATCATATGTGAGACAGTACAAGAAGGTTCAATGCAGAAATGATTGAAATATAAGAACCTCAACTCAATGAGTGAATTAATCCCAATAGGATTAATTGAGTGGGAACTGAAGGCAGATAGGGAGATACGGCATGGCTAGAAGAAGTGGTTCATTGGGGCCATAGCTACGGGGTATATATTTTGTATCTAGTGAGTAGAGTCTTCCTCTCTCTCTCTCTCTCTCTCTCTCTCTCTCTCTCTCTCTCTCTCTCTCTCTCTTTTCTGATCATCATGTGAGCTGCTTCCCTCTGCCACAGTCTTCTGCCATTATGTTCTGCCTCACTTCAAGTCCTGAGCAATGGAGCTGGTTGTCTATGGATTGAAACCTCTGAAACCTTAAGCCCTGTAAATAAGCTTCTTCTCCTCTAAAACTGTTCTTGTTGGTTCTTTAAGTCACAGTCAAGGCTGACTAAAACACTGGTAAATTTATGGTTGCATCTGCCTTAGCTCCAAAATATGATACATAGGACACCATTATTATTTCCAACCATGAGAATTCATTTAACAAGAGAGTAAATGCTGACTCTTGGTGTCTAAAAGAAATAAACAATAACAATGGCAAACTGTATGGGGTTAAGTTGTGGCATGCCTGAAGTAATTCTTAAGGGCACATATGGTTTGTTCAAAGTCACAGATCAGATTGAGCTGTGCTCAGCTTGGGGGTAACTTGCTTCAGGTTCCTGACTTCAGCAAATGTCTGAGCTCAGGAGACATAAATCAAAGACAGAAACAAACAGAACTGATAAACTTTGGGGTATGCTGGTCCACCACTGATTAACAGTATTACATGACAAGACTGAAATATAAGGTTCTCAGGCAAATTTAAATTTAGCCATATTTTAATATGTAAAATTAATTTCAAAAGAGATAATTTACCCAACGTATGCAGTGTATTCACATTTAAACAATACAATCATAAAACTATCACAACATTAATATATTGTTCTATTATCACATTACGACTTTGAAATCCTGAATTTTATACTTATATAACATCTCAGTCCATACTACCCTTAACTCAAGTGCTCAGTACTCATATGATTCTTATAACTGTTATATTGGACAACCCAAGCCTGGTCCTTCCCACCATGTTTGAGCCACTGAATAAAACAAATTAAGCCTATTTCCACAATCTGGGAATTGAACATGGGTGAAGGGTATCGTGTGGGTTAAATCTGAGATAACTTAGAAAACAGGCAAACCTACTCTCTCTAGAGAAGGACTTTTTCTGGTTTTTTTTTTTTGTTGTTGTTGTTGTTGTTGTTTGTTTGCTTGCTTGCTTGTTTGATTATTTTTACAAGTATTTATGTATTTTATCTATTTTTAATTTTTTATTGGAACATTATAATTATACATCAATGTGGCTTCATTGTTACATATTTGTATATACACAAAATATAATAAAATAATGTAGAAGGACCTTTTTTTGGAAGAATTGAGGTGCAAAATTCAGGATATCAATATAAAGCTAAGAAAGATTTCATAGTTGCTTTGGTAAATTTTGGATGACCTCTGTACTTGAGCAGCTAAGAATTTAATTTGATTGTTAACCAATAAGTATTGAGTGACTTTGTTCCACAGGTTGGGGTACAAAGTTGCTAATTGCTAAAGCCTAAAAACCAGGCCCTCTGTGACTTACAGCATTTATCCAAGGAATCAGAAATAAGCATTTAACAAAAGAAAAGTATGATTAAAGATATGACATGTGCTATGGAATAAGTTTTTTCCTATCATTTTTTTCCAAGAAACGATATATTAAAATAACAGTAAAATTCGTGTTTTAAATAGAATGGTTTAAAAGTCTTCTTTCAGGAGATTTTTTTCATGACTTGAAAAATAAATCATATGACAATGATTTTGCAGTGGTGAAATAATATATGAAAGGGAACACATAGATGTGTGTCAGTGAGTGCAAGTAAATTAGAAGAGACTATTGTGTCTGGACATTGTGAGGAGGAGAAGGATGCTGGAAAAATGAACAATAGCCGGTTTAGAAATGCAGCACAGGACATTACTAGTTTTCATACAGCGTGTCAAGCAGCTGTCAATAAGTAATTCACCTTCATTTCATTTTCTCCTGGATAAAAGGGAGATGATGAAAAAATTCACCTCCCATTGGTACTTCTAATGCTTCAATCAGAGACCAAATAGGAAGTTCTTAGTATATTCTTTACACATAGCAAATATTTAGTACATGTTATTTTTTCTTAATGTCTGACACTATTTTTAAGTTTAATTTTACTTGAATGCATATGAAAGCATAAGGCAGTTTAGGTTGGGCAATGACATACTGCAATAAGCACTTTAGAATAATGACATTGGCAGGTGAACAAATTTGAGGAAGATTAATCCACTATCAGAAGTATTTAAGAACTAGTTAAAAATCCTTGCAAGCAGGGTGTAGCATACTTTTATAATTCCAGAGATTCAGGAGGCTGAGGCAGGAGGATAATAAATTCAAGGCAAAACTCTTCAACTTAGGGAGCAATTTAACAAGAGACTGTTTCAAAATAAAAAATAAAAATTAGAGTTAGATGCACATAGTTTCAGGTCCTAGTAATTTATATATATATATATATATATGTGTGTGTGTGTGTGTGTGTGTATTCAATAGTCCATGTGTGAGTGTTGGCTTATATTTGAATAATATTTGTAGATGTGTGGAGATGAGTGAATAAATTTGAGACAAGGAGTAGACTTGAGGGATGGGATGTGGGTGGTACACAAAAGAATAAAATCATATGTAAACTGAGTAGAATCACCCTTGGCAACCTGGCATGGCCTACTGTCTTAAGGACAGAAAACATTGCCAGCAAGTTTCTGGTTGAGTTTTTGCCACTGAAAAACTCTGAAAGGCACAGAAGAAAAGCCAATTTGAGAGATAGAGGAAAAACCATTATTTCCCACTTAGGAGCCTCGGGCGTAAGCATGGGTTTTGGCAGATAGGAATGTGTGTACCTCTTCTGCTTTTCCCTACAGCTTTCTGTCTGGAGCTACAAGGAATGGAGAATACTGTCAGAAGTTTCCTTGTAGTTCTGCAAATTAAGAATTTCCCCAAATCATTATTTTTTCCCTGACCTTCCCTTCTCCTCTGTTTTAGTTTTCAGACTATCATTTCCCTGTATTAAATTTCTATCTAGGACATGAGTAGAAAAGAGTGGTTTATATTTTTCTCTTAATAGACTTAATTTCTCTTCTCTCCTCATTGTTTCAATTTTAACTCTACCAATAAGAAGCAGTTGAATGAGATCTGGAAGGCGAAAGAGATAAACAGAAGTGATGATTCCCATAACAGAGGGCAGATGCATGAGGATTAGAGGAAGCAATAATCTGTAGATCCCAGGCTTTATTTTTTTCCCACCAATTTCTTATTGAGTGTCATAAATATCTCTGATTGTTGAAATTTTCCTACAATAACTTTTTGATTCCCTGAAAAATTAAAAAAATTCTTAGATTTTTCAAATGAAAATTTCCAATATTCTTATGCCTTTATTTCCTTAAATTAAATGTTATCTCATTTGATTTACCTGCAGTCACAGCAATGAAACTTCAATAAACAAAGCCCTCACTCTTGAAACTTATGTTTAGCTACCAGAAGATTCAGATACAGAGTAAGGAAATTATGCATCTGGGTTTTAATTACCAACAGTAAAATTTTCGATGTGTGTTTTAAAATATTTTTGAAAATATCTATGAGAAATATGGACTTCATGGTAGTGTTTTAATAAAGTATATATGTTTGGGATGTTCATAATTGGAATTCACCAGTTGATTCCTTAAATTAAAATTATAAATATATTTGATAGAAAGCTATTGTTGAATTTTATACTTTGAAACTGTCCGTGACTTTGATTAAAAAGTAAAAGAGATGTTATAGTATCATCAGATGTAATAAAGCTGAGAAATTGAATGACTAGATGGTATGCTGTTGAAGGGTCTCTTCATCTTGCAATTTTAGCCAGTTTACTACTTGTGTTTTGACACTTGTCAAATCAAAATTTTCGTCTAATTTTTAAGAAGTTGTAATGGATTTTTCACTGGTTTGGTACATTTTTCCAAGTTTGACATAGACTGTATAAAAATAATGTTGGTATAAATCTGTGCAGTATAAAGGCATGATAACATTCCAGCTGCCACAGTTCATTTAATTCTTATTAACTTGAAATAGGAGGTGTCTATGACCCAAAAAAGAGCAATCCTGTGTCTCCGTCCAAATTTAAGCCTTCTTCTTTTTTGGATAAGTGAATTTCATAAGGATACTTTATACTATCCTAAGCGTCTAATTTATGCTTTCATTGATCACCTATTAAGCACAAAGCTCAGTACTATGCTCTGTGATTATTAAAGAGATAACTTTTTGGCATGATGAATTAGGACCAATTCAGAAAGGAGTAACATATATGAATACAATAATCAAAGCCAACCGGTGATAAAAATAAAAGTTAAGTAACCACTCTGTCTTCATATGTACTATAAAGTGTCACTATGGGACTCTGTAAATGAAATGACTTGCATTTAATCCCTTTTCTAAATGTACTTTTTGATACATTTAGAAGTTTCTGAAAAAGTGCATGTGGATGGAGATAGTACTTTAACATTATTCCAGGATATAATTTCTTGGCATCAATTCTGATATCTAGTAGACTAATCCAGCTATGTTTCAAAATAAAATTGCCCATAAGGATCTTGTAGTTACATCCTGACCAATTCATGCTTTAGAAAATTTTTCTATAATTCTTTAGTAAAACATTAAACCCACTTTACTGTTAAATTATATAAGAAAAAATATGATCTACAGGCTTTTGCTTTAAATAAATGTCAGGGGTGGCCACTACTAAAAGAAGATCTGTATCTTATGAGAAGTACTGTGTATGATAATCACTCCACAGAATGTGTCCATTCAAAGAAATGGCTGCACTGGGAGAGATTATGGATGAAATGTGGAGTTATATGCTAAAAATCTAGGTTACTTCAAAGTCATATACTCCTCTTTAACCAAGCCAAGTTAGAGCACAGCAGAAGAGCAAACTAGTTGTGTAGAAACCTCCTCTTTAAGACATGAAAGTACTGTGGAACAAAGAATAAAAATGTCATTGCTGTAGGAGTATACCTCATCAGAGGTTTCAACAATACTTTTCTGGGTAAGAAAAGCTGTGAAAATAATAAAAAGTATTCCTATATTTCTGTAATAAAATATCTGATATTTATCTTAAGGCATATTTTCTAATTTTATCTCAAAAACATCCCAGGTATATAAAACAATAATTTCAATGAATTCCTATAAAGAAACTAATATAGACATAGGGAGGTTTGATAATCTGATTTTCCACCTTCAAGTCTATCCTCCTCTCTCAGATGTTATAATAATCAATTTTGCACATGAATAAACTGAAAGGGGTTTAAAATCATTACCACATAACCGATAGAGTCAGTACTACAATCTGACCTCCACAGCATTATCCAGACAGACTCTAAGCCATGTTGTTTAACACTCGGGACATTGAAAATAAATCATTATTTAAAGCACTGGAGTACCAAAATATCCTGTAAGTATATTGAATTTTCAAAGAGTGACTTCAAATACAGATTGTAAAGGTGGCCAGTGAGATAGCTGCCTGATTTTATAATTAAAGTTTTATTGGAAAAAAAAAAAACTATGTTTGTTAATTTATGTGTTGTCTATGGCTTTGTTGTGTATATCCAATCAGAGCTGTATAGTTTCAATTGGGACCATATGTACAGTAGACCTTAATTTATATTATCTTATCCTTTAAGATAAGGTTTTCTAGCCACTGTCCTAGAATTCCCAAGTCACAAAACACTTCAAATCACAGCACAACAATGATGAAAAGTCTACAGGACTCAAGTCATAGAGTGTGTTCATTATCTAAAAATTGTCCATATTTTCTACTGGTGTACATCATTGATTATGCCTATTTCAGAGAAACTTATATATAACTTTACACAGAATTCCCATTTTATTTTATTTTATTTTATTTTTCAGTAATGGCTCCATTACTAACTCTAACCTAACTCTGGGACCTTATACATGCAAAGTAACCTCTCTGCAAATGAACTATACCCACATCCCAGAAATAATCATTTAAGGTCAGACTTAAATGTATTTGGAAAACAAATCAATTAGAATGATGAACATAGTGATTTTAGAATGCAGAATATTATTTAAACATTGGTGCATATTACCTAAGTCCTAGTTAATTTTGAGATAATAAGAAAATAAAATAATTTAGCTAAAGAAAAAAAAATCAGAAAAATAGTAAGAAATTGATTGCTTCATAATTAATTTGATAAAATCTAGGTCGTATTTGTCCAGGTATATTGATATATAAAAACTGATAATATTGAATATTTTATATAATATAAAAAATCTAGAAAATTGATTTCATGAAGTTTTTCCTTCAGTATTGTTATGCTATGATTGTTTTCTCTTGCAAACCAATAAGTTAACTCTGTCACAAAAAAACATGAAAGTTGAATGTCAGAAGCACCAGAGTTTATTACATAGAGCAAGAGTTGCAGCCACAGTGTTTGTCTTGGTGCCAATTTCCATCCACAATTTCACAGAGTGATACAAAGAGCTGTGGGTGGTATCTGCTCATGCATTGATTTGTATTTTAGAAGAGGAACCCTGAGTTTAAGAAATATGAATCTTTTATATTAGATGGTAAGCATGACTGTCCTTTGTTTCTATGGGAGATGCTGTCTTATTCTCCAGCATATAAGAAAACTTGACTTAACCTCTTGATTTTAACGCTGTCCCTGTTTCCCTCTCCCAACATTGTCACATCACATCATTGAAAAATGGCCCAAATAAAAAACAGTTTCCCTGCACACAAATTATATATGGACATGAGCATGCCAAGCAGAACTGCTGTCTATGCCTTGTTGAAGATATAATGGTATTTTTATATTTTTGTTTCTATACGTACACTATGTATTGATTATCCACTTATATAACTAGGTGTGATGCTTTCAAAATGAATCGTCCATGCTTTTTCTCATCAGTAAATTTCTAGTTCCAAAGTTTTTCAATGACTTTCATTTTTGAAATTAAAATTTGGGGAGATAATTCTGACACCAGCACCAAAAGGAAAATACTTGGGAGATGTAATGTCCACACTTACAAAAATAATAAATAATGAGCAAGCTGCAAAATGATGACCATTCTTAAACCCACCAGAGAACTGAGGATTCAGGGAGAAATGACACCTAGAGGTTTCCATAGTTTGGAGGGAGGGTAAAATCCAGATAGAGCTGGGACCTGCTTCTCTGGAGGGAAGGTCCTTTTTGCCTAGATTAGGACAAGTGGCCTTAGGCTAGGGTGGACAGCAGTGGGAAGGAAATTCCTGGGTCTTGCAACCATTGAAGTTTTCATTTAAGGAATTGGAGAAAGTTTTCACACTGAAAGAGATAACAACATCAACAAAAAACAAACAAAACCTTGAGTTCCCAGCAGTGGAACACGAAAAATAACCATTAGGAAAATACATCCAGAATCTTCTCCTGGGCGTATCCAGAGCAGCTTGTCTTCCTAGGCCCATAGCACTCTGCCAAGGCTTACTTTCCAGATAGAAGACTTAACCATGTACCCCACTTGTGGGTCAAGGCATTTGCCTCCCAATAACCCACTAGCTTGATGCTCACATAAGGGCTTAAGTAGCTAAGAAATAGTTGTGAATGCTACATCGTGGGACACAGGACTTATAAAAGAGATCAGTCATAAACTGAGACTTAATTATAATGTTATATAATGTTTCACCTCTCTTTCAACCCATTATCACATTACCATAGGTCCAGTAAAAAACAGTGGATCATAGATGAAATTATTGAAAGCTTCATCTCTATGTAAGGAGACAAATGTCACCTTGGGAATCTCAAGTAATGAATAGACACCACAACAAACATGACTGTTAATAATCCAAATATACATATCATTACTGTATTTATTGATTCTTAAATTTGTCCTAATTAGGTGCACATGAGTGTAGAATGCATCAAAGTGCATCTCATTCATAGATGGAGTATTTATGGATTCATTTGCAGTGCCCAGAGCTTCACACATGAAAGGCAAGCACTCTACCACTGTTACACCCTTAGCCCCTTGGTCAACACTTAAAATGTACATGTCACAAATACAATAACAGATCTTAGAACAGTGGTATAAAATATATATGCAATATGTTATATTATTCATCTTAAGTGTAATAACTTAGAAATTAGGAGTTGGGAAAAGATAAACCATGGTAATAATTAATCACCAAAAGTTGAAGTTGGTATATTAACTGCAATCAAGTTGGACTTTGGAACAAGGACTTATGTAAAAGTGATATGGATATATTATATATGGTTTTATAATTAAATATTGTTGAATACTTATGTAATGAAGGAGTCAATTATTCAGGATGTTAAAACCTTTAATATATATTCAGCTAATAAGACAATATAAAAAATTGGGGGCAAAACCTGATAATCTGGAAAGGAAATAGACATATCCACCTCAGAGCTGCTTCCCTGATAGTGAGCAAGTTCTGAAAAACTCATTCTAAGTTGAAAATATTGTTAGCCAAATATGTGTGCAAAGACCTCACCTGCTGAACAGTACTGTTTTAGCCTAGGCCACCTGAATTTTGGCAGGTATGTTTGCATTAGCCTTCAGCTGGGCATGACTGTCTCACAAAATGCTTACTTTATAATGAAGGGATTAATCAATATTACATGTAATTTATTGAACAGTATACTAAAAGTGAAATAAAGAATGATATTTATCCATATGCATTTCACACACCCATAAAGTAAAAATATTGTTGAGAATATTAACAGGAACCACATGTTTAATGCAAGATATCAGTACCCTCTTTCATCAGGTGAAGTTCAAACAGGCAAAATATAAGTTATGATATAGTTGGTATGGACAGTAGAATTATTTAGTTTGCTCTGATTGACAATTATAGAATGTTACTTCCAACAGTAGCAAAATATATATTCATCCTGAGCTTCCATGAAACATTCACTAAGATAACTTGCATACATTCTTGATTATTAAAAACACTGCAACAAATTTTAAGACATACGAATTCTATAAGAATTTGTTCACATACCAAATTATATTAATAGACAAGCCAGGATAGAAAAAATAGTTGTAATATTGTTAAATATTTGTAGACCAAAATTTTTTTTCTAAATCTCACATGGGTCCAAGGAGAAGACTTGAAAATTAAATAGATATTTGGATTAACTGTAAAATAAAATTAGAACTTATAGAGGCTCAGGGGAGACAGCAATGGATGCTCAGAGTGAAATATGTAGCACAAAATTCATATGTTAGAACAGATGAATGATCTAAAAATCAATATTGTAAGCTTCTGCTTTAAGAAACTGGAGAAGGAGCAGTTTAAGCCTAAAGCAAGTAAAATGAAAAAAAAAAAAGAAAGAAGTCATAAAAGTCAGAAGAGACAGCAATGAAATTGAGACACAGAAACAGCTGCAGCAGCCAGTGAAATCAGCAGCTGCTTTCTTGAAGAGATCAAGATGATGATTCCATCTCTAGTTTGGCCAACTAGGGGGAGAGAGAGAGAGAGAGAGAGAGAGAGAGAGAGAGAGAGAGAGAGAGAGAGAGAGAGAGAGATGGGCGAGAGGTACACAGAGAGAAACAGACATAAAATATTAATTTCAGAAACAAAAGAGTGGTGGTAAGCATTAATAGATGATCACGTAAGCAAAAAAAAAAAAGAGGGGGGGGGACAGGGGTAATAGAAAGAACAACTGTATGTGATAAATAAGATAAAATAGAGAAGGTAATTGAAATTCATACAAAGAAAAACAGACACTCTGTATAGGTTTGTATCCACTGAAAAGGTGAATGAACAATTAACCTTACAAAAATGACTACACCAAATCCAGATGGTTCCATGTGTGAATTTTATCAAACTTTACAGAAGGGATCTCAACTCTTTGTGATCTTTTCCAAAAACATCAAAGCTGAAGGAAAACTTCCCTTCTGTGAGGCCAGCAGTACTGTAATGTCAAAGCCAGACGAAAACAGTGTAAGAAAGATTAACTACCCTTGAGCGTATCTGCTGAACAAGAAAGTGAAAATCCTAAATATTATGTTAGCAAATCAATGTAGTAAAGTAAATATTAGCCAAACAGTTTATAAAAGAACTAGACACTCTAGTCAAGGAGGATTTATTCCAGTTATGTAAGTCTGATTCAGCATTTGAAAATCAATTCACACAATTTACCACATCAACAAGTTTAATACACACACACACACACACATATGACCGACATCATTCATAATGCAGACACTGGATTCTTGCACTTTGTTGGCAAAAGGCAGGGGTTTCTCCACACTACTACTCAATATCTCATTGCAATCTCGATTTAATATAGTTTACAATAAAATAAACTATCATACAGCCTTATTAAAATAATTTTTAAAAACTTCATTCATTGATGATATAAAAATTTTTCAGGTAATTAAAAACAGCAAACAATAAATCCTCGAATGAATGAGAAAGATAGTAAAGGATCAGCATACAAAGTTACTGTACAAAAGTCAATTACCTTTTTATAAAAGAATGCCAAAAAAATTGGAAGTTGAAATATACATACATTAATGTGTATACTAGCAACCAATACAATCAAAATCCTTAAGTATAAACTTTAGAAAACTTGAAAATCTAAGAAATCAAAGATACAAATAAGTGGAGAGAAGTGGTTTGCTCACAGAATAGAGGACAGTATAATTAAGATGTCAATTCTTCTTAATTAGGTATGTACATTCAATTCAATTTCAAGACAAACTTCAGTAAGCTATTTTGTAGATAAAGACAAATTATTCTAAAGTTTGTGTGGAAAGCAAAAGATCTATAAAAGTCAATACGTACTGAAGAGGTTAAATAAGTTGAAGGACTCACTTTCCCCAATTTCAAGGCTTGCTTTAAAACTATAGTAATTGAGGTAGCAGGGCATTACCATAGATTGATGGAACAGAATGAAGAACTCAGACCTGACTCACATAAGCACAGTCAAGTGATCTTTGAGGAAGGGTCAAGAGGAACTCAATGGAAAATAGGCTTTTCAACAAATGACATTGGAACAATACCATCTCTAAAAGCAAAATAAAAATAATAATGATGAATCTAGAAATGCATTAAACTATCTGTAAAATTACACCTTAAATGTAATCCCTAAACCTGCAAATTTTCTAGAAGAAAATGTTGGAGGGAAGTATTTTTGAATTTGACTTTTCTGGTGCATCTTTAAATGTGATGCTAAAAGTATGGTCTGTGAAAGAATAAAATATAGTAAGTTGTATTTTACTACAATAAAATATTCTACCTCAAAACAGCACCATTTAAGACAATTAAAAGAATAATTACAAAATGTGTTAAAATATTTGAAAAACACACATGATAAAAAATAATTGTCTAAAATACACTAAAAACACTGAAAACTCAATAACGAAGGCAAATAAGCAAAATGCGAGAAAAAGATCTGAACAGACATAAGGAAAGAGATATTCAGTTGGTATAATTACCATTTGAAAGAATGTTCAATACCACTCATTATTGGGAAATGCAAATTAAGACAATTATGAGATATAACTACATTTATTAGGATGGCTAAATCTTAAAAGTCTCCCAACAGCAAATGCTGATGGAGTTGCAGAGCAAGAGGAACATTCCTTCACTGTACAGTGAGGAACTGGCACAGCCATTGGGAAAACCATTGGCAGCTTAGTAAAAAACTGTCCTATCACATGACCACGTCATCATACTCCTCAGTATTTACGAACTGATTTGAAAGTGGATGTCCACAGAGAAATCTACAGTGAAATGTTTATATCAGCTTTATTCAGAATCATCAAAAAGGCATTTATGGAGGCCCTAAATGCACACTGCTAAGTGAACAAGCAAGTCTAAATAGGCTATGTTGTATGATTCTAATGATATGACATTCTAGAAAAGGCAAAACTACAGAAAAGGCAATGTGACCAATAGCTGCCAGGTATTTGGTGAAAGGAAAGGAGGACTGAGTAAGTGAAATACAGAAAAATTGAAGACAATGAAAATTTTCTCTATAAAACTGTATCTGAGGACACTTGACCCAAGGATTATCTCAAATTCAATTGACACCATTCCCATAGTACAAACTTTAATATAGGAAAATTAAAAATGTTTCAGAGGAAAAATATATTTCAGAGGATAAGGGAATTCTAAAATGGAATGCAGAACATTGTAAAACAATGTCATTTGTGTTACAAATGAAATTTGTGAAAACACCACACAGAAAGCAGGGGTCCAAGGTGCTGAGTTAAGTACACTTTGGAAATGAGCAGATTCTATAAAACTAAGGCCAAATGAGAGAAACTGTACAAAAGCTTTGACATCCAATTGACTACATTTTGTCCCACATGGTTATCAATACTGACATAACATAGATTCTAACTGGAATCAAATACCCAAGAAAAGGGATGGCAGAGGTTAGACACCAGCCTTTTCACTAAAATATGGAAAAATATATGAAACACATCAATTTCACTTTTAACTACCATTAAAATGAAACTTTAGAAGCAAAAGATTAGTAACAAAATTAATATTTCTAAATTTATATTTTCACCTTATTATGCTTCTGTTGATAGTTGGGGGACACTTTGGGACACATTGTCTTACAAAGTAGTTTTGAAAATGTTGAGGTTAACTATATACTACTTTGCTCCAAAGGCTATCCACCATTGCTTAGTATTCCTAACTAGCATCTCTTGATTCATTTATTAGTAATGCAAAGCAGTATAGGTTTGTTATTTAGAAGTTCATTAATATTCTGATCTTCTCCAATCTACAGCAATGTCTTAAGGCAAAGGCTAATTGTAAAAGCCACATCTCAGATCCTTTGTACTTGAATTAAGAAACCACCTGGAAGAAGAAAAGCATATTGAATTGCTTTATAGAGGTGATGCTGTTGTTGAGATTCTTATGTCTCAGTGGGACCATGGCCATATTTAACATATTTAATACTTTGCAACATTCTACCTTTCAGAAAAGCAATTAGAGATCATAATGGAATACTCTTATTAAGTTAATGCTGTATACAGTATAAAAATAAGTGGAAATTATTAGGAAAGGGAAAATTGACTCTGAAATCTGCCTCAGGGAGTAGTGTATGTGCGACAGAAAGGAGCATTTAGCTTTTAGAATTGTGCAGCATGTGGCAGAACAAGACTCAGAGTGGAATGAATAGCTATGCCCTGGTAATGTTCTTTGAGTTCAAATCTCAAGGTTCCACAGGCTTTGAGCAACCAATTTGGTTAGAATAGAGAACATATTATGTAGAAGCAAATAATTTACAAGGGCAGAGACTCTTCCACAATCTGGAAATATGAATGCAATAGTGATTCATTTGTAAATCCTAAGCAGACTCTTAGTGTAGTTATATCTACATATTTAATAAATTTATTATTCAATGCATATTAGTATTGGAAACAAATAACAGACAATACTGGAAGCATTAATAAATTTAGGACCTTAATGTAATAAGACATGCTCTGTGTGTTAGTGCTAGTTCCCTGTGCGTATTCAATTGTGTTCTCTTCCTCTGAAAAGTTGACAGTAATGTTTGCTTTGGCACAAAATAGGGAAAGGTCCATATTCTTTAGTCTCAGCAGAAATGGGCAGCAGGCCCCCCTTCTGGGACAGATGAGGCAGATGAATTGTCTACTGTGTCTTGCCAGACTGAGGCCAAGTTGCAGTTCAGCTCCAAAGGGACAAGATATTTTAATTACCTGCTTTAGATCACAGTCATGATTTGATGCTGATAACTTCTATGGTGCTCTAATATTTTTACAAAAATATTACCAAAGAAGGATTTTAGAATAATTGCTTTCTATCATGCAGAGAAGAAAAAATATGGGGAGCCGTCACTTAAACATATTTGCCCTTTGGAAACGTGTCTAGCGCCTAATTCATTCTAATTTTTGTCCATTGCACGTTTCTTATTTGAATAATCTGTATGTGTTTTGCCCCTCAATTAGATCAGAAGACATTTTGAAATAAGAAATTTCAAGAAAAGTCCCCAATTAAATTTACTTATATTGTTTGAAGATGTCCACATTAAAAATCCAGGCTATATTTGAATATGTGTTAGAGGATAAAAAGTAAAATCACTCACTCTACAGATATGCAAAAACATAGAGCCTCATTATTTTTTTAGTTCATCCAAACTTCTAATATCCCCCTTCAGCCATTTTCCAGTAACTCAGTGTCTATTGTATAAATATAGACTCACACTATTTATCCTTCGCCTTTGCTACACTGTCCACAGATGCCCTGGCTATAGGGATTGTAACTGCCAGTACCCACAGGCAAATCATCCTTACTTCAACTCCCACTGATACTGAGAGTGTTTTCAGTTTGGAGCATGAGTTCCATTCATTATTTGTCCTGGGCACCTGCCAGGACACTTCTACTTGGTAAGGTCATTTGTATTAGGATTCTACAGAGAAGCAGAACCAGTAACAGATATATATATATATATATATATATATATATATATATATATATATATATATATATATATATATATTATATAAATATATCATGTGCACACTGGGAAACGTGGTTCTGCCACAATCTAAAAGCCAGGGAAAAGTGTGGGTGCAGCAGAAAGATGCTCAGGAGTAAGTCCTGGAATCTGAAGTCCTGAATGCCAGGCTCCAATATCTGGAGGGAAGGAGCAGCAGTGATATCTGAGGTGAAGGAGAGAGATAGAGGGAGAGAGAGAGGGGGAGAGAGAGAGAGAGAGACAGAGAGAGAGAAAGCAAGGGGGATTTGCTCTTCACCCACTTTGTTCTCTTCAGGCCCTCAGTGTACTGGATTGATGAGGATGGATGGTCTTTACACATTCTACTCATTAAAGTGTCATTCTCTTCCAGAAGCAGCACCCCTCTGCCACTGCTCCCTCTACAAAACAAATATTTTTACTAGCCTTCTGGGCATCCCTTAGCTCAGTCAAGTTGAAACAGAAAATTAACCACCAAACTTTCCAGCCATGGAGCACCACAGCTGATTCTGGACCCTCTGTGAAACATGGGAGAGTTCAAGGACACTCCCAAAGCATTTCAAAGCCAAGTGAGGAGTAAGGCATGCATGCCACATTCTCTTTCTTGGCTATGGAAGCCCATATAAGTCTTGGCCACTTGGGTGGCAGACTCCCATAAAATTTAAAGTGGAAAACAGGACAAGGCTAATTCTCTTCCCAGTGTTTGGTGGAAGTATTTTATACTGGCTTCACTGAATTTTATCTCAGTGGGAGTAAGGGAAATTTGCTCTGATGTCATTTTTTGCCTGCCTTACTTTGTTGACATGCCAAGCTTTTAATCTGTGTGTCTGACTCCCCCCCACCCCCTGCGGGGGAGACAGAGGGGAATGAATACAGTGCTCTACCACTAAGATACATCCCTGACCCTTCTTTTAAATTTATTTATTATTATTCTGAGACAGGGTCTTTCCTAAGTTACTGAGGCTGACTTTGAACTTGGTTTACTCCTGCCTCAGCCTCCTGAGTCACTGGGATTACAGGTGTATGCCACTGTGTCTTGATTGAAAATTCTTTAAATTATTAGCTTCTGAGAGTATTTTCTAACTATGGTATAAAAGATATTTAAAATGGTGTTCCACTTTTAGGTATAAAGTTTAAATCCCTTGTCTATCTTCCAAAAAGCTGAAGAATTCTATATTGGCAGGCCAATTCTTTATTTGTACCTGGTCCTTTACAGCCACAGCTCCTTTAGGTCATTTACTATCTCTAGTTAGTAAAGATGATGGTCACATATATACAAATACCAAAGGAAAAACACATCTTTATATTTCAAAGGCATACACACACAAACACACACACTCATATAAACATGTATACATATAAGTCACACATTTATAATAGAAGTAAAAAAGAACAGAAATTTCTTATAATATTCAGTCTTTATCAGCACAGTAATATAAACAAAAGATACTTGCTATATAAAAGAATAAAGGTGAGTTATAAAACAAATAGAACTTTTAACATTGCAAAGTAAAGGGAAACAATACCAGAAACAAATTTGCTCCATCTGCCCAAAAGGATCTCATGAATTTTTTATTTCTCTTAAAAAATAAATCAGACTTAAGTTAATTTGTTGTAATGTGTAAATGTTGAAACTCTATTAAAAATTTATGTGTTGGTATAATAGAAAATATCATATTACTCATAATAATATAATGATAATCATATACTCATCTATCAAACCTTTAAGAAAACCAGCCCTATATAGGTCTTTCAGCGAGTTTTTTTTTTTTTTAAATATAAATTAAAATGCACAATTGATTAGAAATAAAAATTTAACTGAATTTTAATGCTACACCAGAAAACTTCTCTGTAGGATTGCATACATGTCCCAATTACTTAAAATGAGAACATGTTGATAGGGCTCTCAGGATGCCAACAAGGTACTATTAGGATGAGAACATTGTGCAATATGCCCTTATGTTGGGAGCATATTTTGCAAAACTGAACCATATTAGGGGAATTCTAGGAAATGGATCTACCTTCTCACTACTGAGATACACACACACACACTAAGATACATCATATATAACCTGCTAGGTATGGCCTGTGTGCACCTCACTAATATATTAGCATGCTTAGATAGGGTCATGGAGGTGATTATGTTAAGAGGTTGGAACCCTTATTCATGCAAGTAGTCTCCTGATATAAGAAAGCCTAAAAAACTGTCTTGCCTTTTACATCACAGAGAGCTCAGCCAGGAGTTGCCTCATGTGAGCCAGATGCATTCAGATTTTCACCAGACAGGAATCACCAGTGCCTGATGTTGGAGTTCCTGGCCCCTAAAATATGAGAAATAAATTTCTGTTGAAAAGCTACCTGATTTATGTTTTTGTTTGTTTGTTTGTTTTTGTTACAAAGTTTGAACTAAGACATTCTCCTACCCAATTTAGAAAAACATGGTTCTCTAATTGCTGGAGATGTTGAACATTCTTTCATATATTTGATGATTGATTGTATATCTTCTTCTGAGAAGTGTCTATTCACTTTCTTGGCCCATTTATTGATTGGGTTATTTGTTTTAATGGTGGTAAGATTTTTGAGTTCTTTATATATTCTAGCGATTAGTGTGTGTGATAATAATTTGTTTACAATTAGTAAACTCTCTATTCACCTCATTGATGGTTTCTTTTGCTGAGAAGAAGCCTTTTAGTTTGAATCCATCCCATTTATTGATTCTTGATATTAAATCTTATGCTATAGGAATCTTGTTAAGGAAGTTGGGGCCTAATCTGACATGATGGAGATTTAGGCCTACTTTTTCTTCTAATAAACTTGGTATCTGGTTTAATTCCTAGGCCCTTGATCCACTTTGAGTTGAGTTTTGTGCATGGTGAGAGATAAGGGGTTGCAAATCAAACTACTCTAAGATTTCATCTCACTCCAGTCAGAATGTCAGCTATTATGAATGTAAACAACAATAAGTGTTGGTGAGCATGTGGGAAAAAAGGCACACTCATACATTGCTGGTGGGACTGCAAATATGGAAAGCAGTATGGAAAATCCTTGGAAAACTGGGAATAGAACCACAATTTGACCCAGCTATCCCACTCCTTGGTCTATACCCCAAAGACTTAAAAACAGCAAACTACAGGGACACAACCACTTCAATGTTTATAGCAGCACAATTCACAATAGCTAAACTGTGGAACCAACCTAGATGCCCTTCAGTAGATAAATGGATAAAGAAAATGTTGTGTATATACACAATGAAATATTACTCAGTATTAAAAGAGAATAAAATCATGGCATTTGCAGGTAATGAATGGAATTGGAGAAGATAATGATAAGTGAAGTAAGCCAATCCCCCCCCCCCCAAAATGTCAAATGCTTTCTCTGATTTAAGGATGCTTATTCATAATATGCTGTGGGGGCTGGGGGAATGGGAGGATTAAATGAACTCTAGATTGAGCAAAGGGGAAAAGGGGAGGGAGGGGAAAGGAGGGAGCATAGGTGTAGAAAAGACAGTGGAATGTGATGGTCATCATTACCCTAAGTACATGTATGAAGAAAAGAAGGATGTGACTCTACTTTGTGTACAACCAGATATGAAAAATTGTGCTTTGTATGTGTAAAATGAATTGTAATGCATTCTGTTTATATATATAAAACAAATTAAAATTAAAAATAAAGATATTGTGTGTCCACATAAAACTGAAAAGTAGATATTTAAATATTAATGACAGAAACAAAACATGGTTCTCATAAGTATGAAAAGGAAATGTACATGTGTGTGTATATGAACACAAACATTCTTTACATAATCTCATGCATAGTGTATAATGTTTCAAGAGTAGAAAACCAGCTTAATCCTGTGAGGACTCTGGTTACTTTAGACTTCAAATAGGATGCTTATTAGCAAGACATACTGAGAAAATACTTTCTTCGATTGATTTTGCAAACCAGTCAAAATTTCTTATTTGCCTTTTGCAAATTTTTAATCAAAATTACACAAAATTATGAATTCAAAAAAAATCAACAGTCTAAGTCCAATAGGTTATAATTCTACCCACCCCCTCTAATTTAGGGCATGGTTAAGTTTCCCAGCATATTAATTTCATATCATCACCATCCATTTTCCTAACACACAGTTACCCATTTTCACACAGTGTGGAACGTTCTCCATTTTTTGATTTACTTTTATCCTGAGTGGTATTGTGCTAGAGGAATCAACAGACCTGTCTGGAGGTCTGGAATCATCCATGTTGTGAGCTACTCTGTCTTTCACTCAAGAAGGTCTTTACTTCCTGTGGTAGAGATCATGCAGTCTTGATATCAGAAGAGGGAAATGAAAGAAACATGTTGAACTTCTTATTTTGCTTTAGTTGTTTGGACAGAGATTGCTGTTCAGAAGTAACTCAGGGAATGAGGTCTGTTTGTGGAATCTTACTTTTGTTATTTAACAACATCAAAAGAATTTGCAAATTCTGAGTCTCTGTGGTCACTTCTGAGTGTCTGAATCTCAAAGGTCAATGCTAATGCTTGTTCCGAGTTGAGGTTTAAATTGTGGAAAAAAAGAAAACAATTAAACACAGCTAGTGTAAGTGCAAATAGTGCAACAGAAGCCCAAACAGAACTAAGGTAATAGAAGAAGCAGGAGTCCACAGTGAAGGAGCACAAAGGGGTGCCAGTTTGTTTGAATTCTCCAACATAAATTTAATGGAGCTTTTATCTACTCTTTCTTATCTAATAGTTTGTCTGTGGCTCAAGAAAACATAAAAATTAGATGAAAATATTTCCTTGTATACCTTTGTGGAGAGATCATTATCATAGGAAAAAAAAAGACATTTTCAGTGAATTAATATATTGGGTGTGTATGCTAATGCATTCTACATAAATTATCTAACAAAAAATTTCATTGAGTAATGAAAGTTTTTTTTCTGTACCTACAGAGGTTCTAAGTATGTCATTTCTGTGGATAATTAGCAGCAATGTGAATGAGACATAATACTAATGAAAAATAAAATGTTTGGCAATCAATATTAGTGATAGAAATTGAACTGCTGCAAAGATAATGTAAAAATGAGTAGATGTGATTTGAAAAGGCTACTGGACTCATTGCTGAGTATATATGATATCTAAGCAGTGATAACTTATAAAGTAATAAAAAACATCATTGGCCACCAAGTATAAAGTCCCTTGATTCCTGGGGAGCTCATGTGAAATGTAGAGCCAGTGCATTGGGATGGCTAAAGGCCTGGAGTCAGATCTTAACTTGTCTGAGTTTGCATTTCAACTGTGCCACCTGTTAGGTGTGTAACCTGACCTGACCGCCTAGTCAGTCTGTTTGCATCCCAGTTTCCTTGTTAGTACCCTGTGGGTAATAACCATATTTTCCTTGTTATATGAGATGACATATTAAAACACTTAGAACAGAACTCAGAATTGTAACTGCTTAAAAAGAGTGACAGATCAATAGGCCAGTTTTGCCTGATGTATTCAGGGGGAAATAAAAGGAGAGGGGCGGGGACGGTGGAGAATACAAATGATTTTAGTTTTACATAATTTCCCTTTTGATGCAGTAGCATAAGTCGGTAAGGACCAGTAAGAATCAGAGACACCTTTGTGAAGCCTGGAGGGAAGCCTGTCTGCAATGACATCTTACCCTGGCTGCATCCTCTCCCTGCACCTCCAAGTGTGCCTCATCATTTATCAGCTAGGATGCAGGTTATCCATCCTGTTAAGGTTCTATGGAGCATTTATCACCTAGCAGTCAACCTGGAGAGGCACAGTAGAGCTACTTGTATAGTAGATGCTACCTGGATAACGTGTTTGATGTTGATTATTTACTTAGTGTTCAATGAATGAACACAAGCTTGAGAATTTTTGAGAATTTTTACAGTGAATATATTTTCCTACTATGTCCTTTGATACAATTTTTTTTTCTGGTCAGAATGTAAAAAAATAAAGTGAAATGTGTGTGCATTCTATATTACAAAGAGGGAGAGATTTTTTCTATTACAAAAAGTTATTTGGACAGATTATTTTAACAGCAAGTTATAACTGTAAGTTATTATGGATAGATATGTTGTATATTGTGTCGACCCCTAATTTTATTTCCATAATTAATAAAGCTTAAACATATTCAAATAATTTGGTGAAATGCTCTGCATATAATATGAGTATTTCAAGTGTAGAAATGAGTTTTAAAGAGAGTTAAAAATAGATAATTAGCTCTGCAGAGAAATCTTCCAGAATAACTAAGGGGTCATCTGGGATGAGAATGGAGTTTTGAAAACTGTGGAGTCCTACAAGCTGGAAAATTGCCTGGAACTTGCTTAAGCCTCAAGACTGACTCAGATATGAGAGGAAGAGGTGATAAGGGTATGCTAGTTAGAGAACATATGGCAAAGTGTACTTAAGTTGTTTTTTTTTATTCTTTTTTTTTAAGATCAAGGAAAGTAAATGGAAGTTCAGTTTCTACCTTTGAATTATATCCTGCTAAAGATGATGATAATAACTTCTTTAATAATGTATTTTTTATTTCTTATTACAAAGTTAGAATTATGAAGATCACATGTTAGATATTAACATGTTTGCAATACTTTCTGTTGGATCCATTCATATGTTTCTTTTTTTTCCTTTTCTTCCATGTAGAAGTAATTAGTTGCCAAGTGGGCAAGACCAACTCCATTCTTTGGCAGATTTTTCATTTAGAATATCTATTCTTAGAAAAAGTGACCACAAAAAGCCAATTGCCAGTTAACTTCACAGTTTTCCCCCTCCCCAAATAAATGCCATAAAGAAGAATTTTTCCACCAGAACACTTCACATTTAATGTCTGAATTAAGCCATTGATTTCTTCCTTTGATAATGATACAGAATTACTCTAGGAGGGTCAAGGTGAAGAGGCAGGAATGGTAAGCTTAATTAATGTCCCAAATTAATTCATTTTCCTTTTTGTTTTTATCCATTTTGTTTTTCTAGTACTTGAATAAGGAGTTAGATCTATAAGCCTTTATAAAGGCAAAGTCAAGGAGGTCATGATTATCATTGTTTTAGTAATAATAACAGGTGAAGTGTCAACTATTTGCTATATATTTGACATGGTGTTATATTCCTCACATACTATGATTTCAATGAATTTCAGTAGTCTTATGACTCATGTTCTTTATATCCAGACTGTACAGATAAAGGTATCAAGAAGAAAGATTTGGGGGCTGGTGTTGTGACTCATCGGTAGAGTGCTCGCCTAGCACATGCAAGTCCCTGGGTTCAGTCTTCAGCACCACATAAAAATAAATAAATAAAATAAAGGTATTAAAAGAATCAGGAGTCATATTTAAAAAAGAAAGGTTTTAAATAATTTTCTTTACACAGAGAAGAAAAGTTAGCAAGTAGAAATTAATTAAAAATGGATTTCCTAGACTGTTCACTCTACTAGCATAAAACAAGGTACAATAATGGAAATAAATGCTCATATTGCTTTCATATTTCCTGTTTTTTTATTCTTCTGTGATAAATTTTAGGATTTTTTTTTTTTAGTTCCATGTAGAATGTCATTGATATTTTGGTGGGAATCACAATTATATCACCACGAGTGATCCTGCTGATATCACAATATCTGATCTCAAATTAAGCATATATGGAGAAGAGATAGCAGATTTACCAAATGGTGCTGGGAAAACTGGACATCCACATGTAGAAAAGTGAAACTAGACTTTTACCTCTCACCCTTCGCAAGAATCAACTCAGTGTGGATCAAAGACCTAGGAATTAGACCAAAAACATTGCAAGTTCTAGAAGAAAATACAGGGTTAAACCCTCCAACATATTGGTGCAGGCACCAGCTTCCTTCATAAGACTTCTAACACTCAAGAAATAAAGCAAAAAATCAATAAATGGGATGGCATCAAATTAAATTCTTCAGCACAGCAAAGGAAACAATTAAGAAGCAGAAGGAAAACAGAGTGTACAGAATGCGGAAAGTCTTTGCCAGCTACTCTTTTGACAGGAGATTAATATCCAGAATATATATAGAACTAAAAAAAAATAACACCCAAATAACATAACCCCACCAGTATATGGGCAAAAGTACTAGACAGACATTTCTCAAAAGGAGAAATGCCATTGATCAACAAATATCTGAAAAAATGTTCAACATCCTTAGCAATCAGGGAAATGAAAATCAAAACTACAGTGAGATTTTATCACATTCCAATTAGAATGACGTCCATTGAGAATACAAATAACAATAATTGCTGGTAAGGATGAAGGAGGAGGTACACTCATACATGGTTCATGGGACTACAAATTAATACGACCACATTGGAAAGCAGTGTAAAGATTCCTCAAAAGACTAGGAATGTAATTACAGTATCCCACTCCTTGATATTTATCCCACAGTACTAAAATCAGCATACTATAGTGATACATGCATATGACACTCTACAATAGCCAAGCTGTGCAACCACCAGTTGAGGTGCCCGTCAACAGATAAAAGGGTAAGGAAATGGGGAATCTCATGAAAATAGAAAGAATAACAGTGGAGTATAAGGAAGGGATTGAGAAGATACATGGGAAAGAAAAGGAATAGGGGAATTAAATTGACCAAACTGTGTTATGGCTGGCATGAATACATCACAACACATTCTACCTTTATGTATTGTTATAATGTATCAGCTACAAATAAATGTTAAAAAGATCATTAAATTTTAATATAATTATAAATGGTAATACACATCATTCTATTTCCTTTAGTAGATAAAATGTTGTGTTGAATTGTGCCTCTCTATAATCATGAAAGCATTGTAGTTACCGTGTCCAGCCTTATTTGTAGCTAAGAGAAAAGGTTTAAAATATGTTGCCTTTAGGTTAGCAAGTTGAAAATAGGTTAGCAAGTTGAAAATAATTAAAAATGAACTTCATAAACCATGGAATTCAATAGTACATCTGATATTTTATACACTAAAAGAACAAATGCAAGGAAATGTGTGAAATAAATTTGTGTAAATCACTTTAATAGACTTCATAAACATTGTACATTATATATAATTTTATTTATTTTGCTTATTATTCATGTTCGAAAATGGAGTTTCTAATTATTATTGGAAGTATTAGAAATACAAAGTGGTTTGACATCTTAATGTCTCCAGTATTTATTAGGGAATCATCATGAAAATATTTGTTTTTTTAATTCAATTTTAGACGCTTAAACATTTCTTTCTTTCTTTTTTTTTTATGCCCACCATGATAAATATCAGATAGTTTCCACAGCTTCTGGGAATTTTCAAATATTAAGAGAAACAATCTATTTTCCATTTAATAGAAGACCTTAACTTCACACCCAGGGTGAGTTCTATGTCTTTCTACTGTTTCTGATTCTCTGAGTCTGGATTGGGGTGGGAAGAAGAGAGATAAGGGGCATGATAAGTATGCTGGAGCAATCATAACTTCACAGCCAGTGTCCTCCGTGATGACAGGAAGCCGGGTCCTGACCCTCTATCCTAGGGTACATGCATGCATGGGGTAGTCAGAGACACATCTCAAAAACTTGAGGTTTCTGTTGTTCCTTCAGCTGTGTGGCATGTTCTTTGGATGACTGGTTTAAGCTTCCTCCAAGCATCTACCATCTGTGCAACCTTTCTACAGAAGCAATCATTTAATCTGCGGGAAATTTATGCAGCTTTGCCTGGTTGAAGACTGGGACTTGCATTGTCCCCAGCTATCATTGTCCCCTTCCCTGCCAACTCAAAATCAGTCAGCCTTCCTTAGAGCTCTCTGGGTTCAAAAGGCAGCAAAACATTCTAAGTTTCAAAGTACTACCTTGTGATTGAGATGTCAGTAGCTCCTTTTCCAGAATATCACAGTTCTCATTGGTGGATTGAAAGATAGATACAGACATATCTGAATATATAAAAGGTCACAGAGTTCTTTTCTCCATTTATCTCATTAGCGTCCTTGCCTTTCAACTCTTTGATATCGAATACCATTTCACAGCAGATAGGAGAACCTGAAGCTACTTTGTGGGTTTTCATTAGCCTCATGCACTTATTACCAAACTGTACTCCACAATATGAAACAGAGTTTTAACCAGCGGCACACTTTTTCATGGTACTCACACTTCATTGAAACTTGTTCACATGAAGCTTGCTACAGTGATTAACAAAGAACTTGTTTTGACAGAATAGGAAAACTCCATCAACTTTACCCCCACCAGGTATTTTATTAATGAATTCAAAGGAGCTGAAATGTCAAATTCCTAAATTCTTAGGCAGATTTTGAAAAACAATTGCTGTACTCGATAACTATCTTGAAAAATACTCATGTATTAAGTAATTCAATATCACTATTCCACATTAATATGCAGTGAAAATCAATAGAATTTCTATACATGACTAAATAAAATAGATTGGGATTCATTACTATATTCAGTCAAGAAATATTTATTGCTTATTTACTATGTGCCAGAGACCTTTTTAGACAAAAGAAAGGAACAAGACTGATTCCTTTCCACATACAGTTTACTTTTTAATAAGGAGAGAGATAATTAATCATATATTATATTATGCTTATTATACTATACTATGTTATATTATATGTGATTTGATTTTTAAAAAGCTAAAGCAAGTGTCACAAGGTTGAACAGTGTTCAATAAATCTTTCTGAGGAAGTCACATCTGATCACTGAATGTAGTGTGAGAATGAAAAATACAAGTGTTTGGGAGAAGATTGTTTCAAGCACAGAACAAGAGATTGAAAGAGTAAATTAAGAGTTGGGAAGAGAAAAGAGAACAGACCTCATATGCAGATAAAAGAAGATAATATGTGATACATAGGTCAGGTCAAAAGTTGATTTATACTTTGAGTGTGCAGTGAAGGCACATACTACATCACCACATACTAGGAAATAAAGGGGTTCCCATTCTAGCAGAGCATATCAGCCATGATAATGACTCCCTATTATTTATGGAGTGTGCATGTTTTGTCAAGCACTGATTTTGGGGTTTGTTTTACATATTTTATTGTTTATTCTGTTTATTCCCCCTCATGTTAAATAGCCAGACAAGACTTTATTTTTTTATTTTTTAGCTTGCAAACTGAGGTCTAGAAAGATCAGGCAGTTTGACAAAGTTCAAATGATTATTGAAATAAAAGGGACCAAATTCAAACTTACTTCTGGGAGGCTCAAGTACATGCAATGCATAAACTATATTTTCTGATGCCTACAAAAAACTTTAAATGTTTTCTTACTTTAACTATTAGTAATTTAAAGCTTACCTATAAAACTGCATTTTCCTTCTGGGGGCTATTTCAGTACTATGGGAATTATCTACAAGCATCTACATTAATTCAGACTTTATTAAAATTTACAAAAAATGGTCATGATTTAAGCTTAAGAAACAGCTATATGTGTGCAATATCAAATGACCAGATGAAAGACAAAAGTTACTGAAATACTATGAGTGTAATTTCTAGGAATTTGTAACTTCTCTACTAGAATTGGACAGCCTTATTTGATATGATTAAAAGTGGCAATTTGGACAGGTGCAGATGCTCTTTTCAATGAATCCTGTGGTTGACAATCCTAACATCAACTAATCCAGAACCTGCTTTAAGACATCTACTTAGTGTTACTGAACACAAATATCATATCTATTCTTGTAGATATTGCATCCTTTTTATAAGTTGTTATTCCAAACACACCAGCCTTTCATCCAGGGCAGAACCAACTGTAATCCCCACAGACCTCATTTCTGCATTTCTGTTTTTCCAACCTGTTTTCCATGGATTGATTCATCTGTTGTTTATCACACTTTCCAGTTCTGCAGCCAAGATGACATCACCCTGCTTTGTGAACATGATGAGCAAGCCCTCTTGAAGCAAATCACCATCATTGCCCTAAGTACACTCCTGATTTCTATGTAAATATGATAGAAGTACAAGCTTTCTATCAATTGATACATTGCTATTCTACTTACAAGTTTTAGCTTTTAAAAATATTTGTGTTCAGCGTTTTTTTTATGTTTTCCTTAGTTCATAATGATGCTAATGCATTTGATTTACTGCATCTTCTATCTTCCCATTCAATTATAATATCTTCTTAATTTGTTATTTTTCTTATCTGATTTTCTCATCCTTTTGTAAAGTAACGATATTGGTGTCACCAACTTAATGATTCTCAGATCCTTATGATAAAAACAAATTCTTTAATTATATAATATGGATGTTCAAGTTTCAAAGTCTAGAGGGAAAATGCATAAATATTCCATTACCCTACCAAAACTCAAAATTACTTGAAATATTTGATTTTGATTTAAGAATCTATTGCCAATTTGGTTCAGATCAGTCTTACATGCTATTAATAAAAAAAAGGTCATATGAAGCATTTTGAAGAGCACCATATTTGGTGCTTTAATTTCAAACTATAATTTTTGAAGTCCATCTTGATTTGGATATCATAAGGACCACTATTTACAAGTTGATGGAAATTAAAGTGTTGTATTGTCTTATAGTATAATATTACCCTAAAGTTTTATGCCAATGGCTTAGCATTTATTTCCTTTACAATATCACAATAAATGTAACTATTGCACCTAATTTTCTATTTTGAAAAAAATGGCACTGAACGTCAGTTATATTGCAAGCTGTTAATAGAAAAGGAAATGCTGAGAATCATATCACACTTTGTAATATGAGTGGTATGAGTCTGTGATTTATTATAATATTTAGAATAAAAAGAAGTTCAAATTTGCATCAAAATGAATCCTTTCACTTATTTCTCATTTTTAGTAGAAATAAAAATTTATTTAATTTTTTCACACTTTATACCAGTTTTATAAAGTTCAAATTTAATGATAAGTAAATGTTGACATGCTTTTCACCATTGTATTTTGGCATGATAAAAGTATATATTCGGTTGCATATGAAAATAATCTATGAAAAATTCCAAAGCATATTTTCCTGCACCTCTTTAATGTCAAACTATAATATCCATAACAGCACAAACTTATAATATATAAATCTGAGTAATTCATTTATTTCAAATATATGTACAAATTTTAAATGAGGTTTAAAGAGCCTTCTTGGCAAGAATTTTAAAATATCAAACCCAAATGATTCATAGAATCTTTCACAGTCCCGCTTATTAATGTAACATAAGTTTTTTTACATGTCTATATAACCATCAGATTCTCCAGATGATAAATTTTATCTCTCTATATCATCAGGAACGTCACTCATCCATGCTTTATTCTTACTTTGCGGGAATAAAATAATTAAATGAATGAAACAACATTGGAGGGCCTGATTCTCTTTCTCAGGTTAGGCAATAAAACACTTTGAGAATTTGCCCTGGATATAATGGAACCTTATGAGGAACATTGCAGTCATGAGGTGGCACTGGCTTGCACTAGCATCTGAGGTCTATTTATGTGCATCTCTTCCAAAATTTTTCTTTAAGGACAATGTACTCGAAGGACATCGGAAAACTACAAACTCAGGCTCACCACGCTGCAGAAAGCCAGACCACACAACGCATTTTGCTCAAATGGACATTAGCACTTTGGGGATTTTTTTTATGGTAACAAGTCCTAATTGTTGGAGTGCACTGCAGAACCAAACATACATGCTAATCTTTTAAATCGAGGTCCCAGCTCATTAAGGTAATCAAAATTTCCATCCTGGTCGGTGTCGGCTGACCCTAAGGAGCTCAGGGAGCCGGCCAAGGACCCCAAGCCCTCGAAGGCGTAGGTCTGAAGGGAGTCAAAGGGTGGGGCGCAGGGGTCCGAGTCCGCCTCCTCCAGCTTCTCCAGGATGAATTTCCTGAAGAGGGCGCTGTCGGGGCCCACCTGCAGAGACTGCCTGTAGAGGCTCCGGATCTCCGCGGAGGTGGTCTTCCGAGCCCTGCGTTCCCGCATCACAGTGGTGCTTCTGAGCTCGGCAATGTCGAAGGCCTCTGTGTCTTCTTCTCCACCTCCTTCATCATCATAGCAGAAGATATTCTCTCCGAAGACGTCCCCTTTCTCAGGAAAGAGGATCTGCTTTCTTTGTTGTCTTAGAGCCAACATCAAAAATACAAACCCTGATGAAGAAAATGTATCAGAATATGAATGAACACATACAGAGCATAATAAACTTCACAATCCTTGAGCTTGTTACAAGCTCTAGACACAACCTTGATTTTGAAGATAACGTGACAGAAAATATTTTAAAACTGGACTTGCAAAATGACATAAGGAAGAAGATAACATTCTGGCTGATGACTTAGAGGTGGAAAACACTGTGAAAATACATTGAACTGTTTTCTGTGAACAATTTAGAATTCAAATTTTACTTTTCTCAAATATTAAAATGGAACCAAGAAGATTAATGGAGCATTTTTCCAATCTGAATACACTTGGCAAACTTAGTGACCAATGAGTCCACTTAAAGTAAGTTCAGAACAGGACAGTTTGATATTCCACATTAAGGGGAAATTCTGTGACATGATTATTTTCTAAGTTGGTATTTATTGACCACAAAATATATGCCAGTTTCTTCTAAAAATTATATTTATTTATTGATTTAATTCTTATTAAATTAATATATATTATATCCCTTTAAAATGAGAAAAATAAAGCCTAAAAGCATTTAAATCACATCCCCAGAAAGACTCAGCTGAGAGACAGAAAGGTCATCTTCAAATTAAGAAAGTTGTTTCAGAGCCTGGGCCCCATGATACCACATTAATTTCAGAAACTCCAAACTATCTTGCATTTGAATCATAATACTGATTTGTGCCGATCAATATTTATTACATAAAATAGTTTTAGCAAAATGTAGAAACAGAACAATTTCAGAACACTTTTTAATTAGAAGAAAAACTGTGTGTGCATATGCACGTGCATGCTTGTGTGTGAGTGTGTGTGTGTGTGTTTGTGTGTGCGTGTGCACATCTAAGCTAACCAACCTTTCTGCATCCTTGGATTTACATATCTTTTCAGCACATCAGAGATAGGATTTGAAACACATATCAAGGGATGTTAGAATTTTCACAAAGATAAATATATTGGGTACTATTTTATACAAAAAGAAAACAGTGAGGAGTCTCAGGTTAGTAAAATTAGAAATTAAAGATGAGGCATCATAACTGATATCAGAAAATAAAGGATAATAAAACATACTGTAAACTATCACAGACCAAGTAATTGGAATTAATAGATAAATTCCTAAAATATATAGCTACCAACACTGTGCCAAGGAGAAACTGGAAATCAGGACAGAACAATAAGTAGTAAGCATATTGAATCAATAATCAAAATCTATATTAAAGTCTAGGACCTCATGGTTTCAATGCTGAAGTCTACTGAACAACTGAAGAATTAATTCCAGTACATCTCAAAATCTTCTAAAAAATTAGGAGAGGGAATACTTCCAGATTCATTTTTTGAGGCTAATAACACTTTTTGATACTGAAACCAGACAAATATACTGCAAGAGAAGAAAACTACAGACCAACATCACTGATGAACATAGATGCAAAAATCCTCTAAAAGGGTTGGGGAAGCAGGGAGGACAGGGAAGGTGGCCATAACCACTGTTACTTCATAAGGTTACTATGAAGATAAAATTTTGTAACACATGCAGAGCACGAGGACTATGTTCTGGACAACAGAAGTGCCCAATTGTTCTAAAGTATTTTTATATCTTATATTTGTGCAATGCATATGTCAAAACATTTATAAACTGGCATACGTACACATACTCTTAAAATTGAAGGGTCAGTGATCTTCAGTTTGAAATGTGGATTTGCCCACTCTATTTTTCATTCACTCTATTTGGTTTTAAAATTATAATACATTTAGAATAGCAATTAAACCATACTGCTGTAACATAATTATATATTTATCATGTTACTTTAATAAGTGGAGATATGTTCAGTTCAGCACTACTTACCACATATTACCATAATGAAGATCAGAATAGCAATTATTACTTCCACCCTGAGTCCCAAGAAAAGCACGAGTTTCTTATCACTGCAGGTCTGTGTATTCCCACTGTCGTCACAGTCACAGACATGTATGGTAAGTATGTTTGTACTTGTAAGTGATGGGATCCCGTTGTCCGCAATTAAAATGGTTATGAAGAAGTTGGGCTCTTCTTGAAGGCTAAAACCACTTCTATTAGTCAAAATTGTAGCTGTGTTATCTAAAACAAGATACCAAAATTTATCAACAACATAAAATAAATCAATCCATCTTGTGTATTAGAGCCACTACTATAGAGATATGATTAAATAAGTTCAAATAAAAGAGAAAATTTTTGATTAAAAGACAACTTGATTCAAGTGGGTTATGAACTCCCATTTTTACCCCATATACAGATTGCAGAATCACATCAGTTACACATCCATTGATTTACATATAGCACTTGAATCAAAGTGTGAAATATGATATATCAAGAACTATGTAATGTTTTGAACAACCAACAATAAAAATTAAAAAAAAGACAACTTGAAGGTTCCCTGAAAATTAATTAATGCTTTGACATTACCTAATTGTGAAATGAGATGAATTATTTAAATCAGTTCCAAAACGTTTGTGAGAAATATAGAAAATAAAAGCAGAGCAGAGCAAACATTTCTATACATATGAGCATTTATAGGGGTTACTGGCATTAATTTTATGCAGATGCTACCAGTTTTATTTGGATCAATTGCACTAATACTGCTTTTTCTAACATCTAGAGCCCATTATTTTCATACATCCTAGAAATACATAGATTTTCTATTATATAACTATTAAAGCATGTGATCAAATAGTAGGTTTTCTAATTAGAAAAAGGAACTGATTCTACTTTTAGGGAAAGATAATAGTAGGATATCTCATTTTGACTTCACTCATTTTATTTTTAAAATTCAGAGAATCTTCAATTTTCATCTAGAGAAGACACTCAAAATATTAATGAAAATGGCCAACACATACTCAAAATGTAAAGTTGTTTTTCCCCAAGTCCCAAGATATTCTGAATGATGTTTGTCAATGTGATTCTTTGGGTCTTAGATCTATATTTCCTCTGTTTTTTTTTTTTTTTATTCAGAATACTTTTGCCATACCTAAGTATGTTCTGAATCCATCAGTCTGCTTTATAAGATGATGATAGTAAAGTGCAAATAAATGAAATCTTCTTGAAATGCATATGTAGTTAAAACTTTTTCCAAATCATCTTTTCAATGCTAAAAAGATAATGCTCTTGAAGTCCATAAAACCCATGAAATTTATGTACGAGGCAGATTTAAGTGGTGAGAAACAGTTCTCATCTTTTCAATTCAATGTGTTTTATTACCTTACTTGGGACTACAAACATTAAACCAAACTTGTGTTCTTTAGGTTTTTCTATATTTATTTTGTCTCAGTAATATATTTTGAATCATTATAAAGATGTATAAGACATATTATATTTGATACTTATGGGATTTTTTTTCTAAATATATTTGAACTACTTTCACTAAGAATTTGATACAAATAAAAAAGAGACATGTGTCTGTGCCCTCTCCCACCAAAGGCACCTCTGAATCAAAGACTGGACCCAGTGGTGGGGAGGAACGGCGGCTCAGGTATCTGGTCATAGATATTTGAGTGGCTTATATATTTGAAGTAAAAAGAAAGGTTTAAATAGAAATCTATATTATGGCCAAATAGCTCTTCCTAAAGCAAATTTAATAAGAACAGAATGGCCTTCTATAATTAATCCACTGCTACACAAAAGGAAGAAAAATTCTTTCTCTACCCAAAATCCTTCCAGAATATTTTATCTTTGATTTATAAAATAATTTGGTTTAGAGGGAAAAGAAAAAAAAAATGACTTTCATATATTTATAACTCCTTATTGATGACTTTAAATATTTGTGAATCAAAAAAGCTCACCTCACAGTACACTAAGTGTATTTTCTCTTCAGACAAATACTGAAGATTAAGATACGAATGAACAGCTAGGGTTGTGGCTCAGTGGTAGAGCACTTGCCTAGCACATGCGAGGCCCTGGCTTTGATCCTCAGCACCACATTAAAAGTAAATAAGTGAAATAAAAGTATTGTGTCCAATTACAACTAAAAAAATAAATGTAAAAAGAAAAAGATAACGAAGGAATCGAGAATCCAGGACTGCAATGAAGTTTGCCGGGTCAGACAGAAAAGGGCTTACAGCCCTCTGTGACTTTAAAAAAACACCTCTAATTTGAAAAAAATGCAGTGAGAAGGAAGTGTGACCAGTATTTTCAGAACTTGACACTGAGGTTTTTTTTTTTTTTTTTTTACTTTTCTTATTATTACTCTTTTGCTTTATTTCTTGACATTATGATATTAAAAACAGTGTGAAAAACAATGCCTCAAGTTCCATTAAAATAAAAAAAAATATTTATGAAAAATGAGTCAAAATCATTATGACTGAATGGTATTACCTTGATTATCTCTGATTGTGAAACTTGAGTTGTTTGTGTCTTCTGCAGAGAGAGTGAAATAAAAGTGGTGGTCTTCTATGGATTCATCTCTGTCTACTGCGCTGATGGTTTGAATCACCTACGAGAAGACAGGGATAGACTTTTATCATTGCTGTATTGATTCAGGGCAATTATCAATGCTATTATTATTTTCAGCTTTTATTAAGTACTTTAGCCAAATAATTAAAGACACTACAGATGGTAATTGTCAAATCATGGAGAAGATTAAACATTTTCTTAGGCAACAATAATTTGTATGTTGTGATTTCTAAAGAGGGTTATGACTTTTACATAATACATTCTCATAAATGGATCATGTGGATTCCAGAAGCTAAATTTGTTGGAAGTTCTTCAAACATTGTTGCTATATTTTGACATCATCTCTTACCCTCCTTTCCTACATTTTCCCTTTCCTTCTTTCTTTACTTCCTTCTTTATTCTTACTTCTTCTGAAATCCAGTCATTATGACTTGCTGAATTTATACATTTCCTTTTTATACTGAGTGCAAAACGGGTAGAGTTATTGTCTTACTAAAGTATTTGCTAAAGTAATGAGTTTTTTAATTGATTTGAGGGAATAAGGCATTTAAAGCTTAGGGGCAATGTATATGATTTCCTTTGACCCATAAAGATTGTAAGAAAAGCGTTTTAAATCAACAAATTGCATTAGCTTCACAATGTTCTTCATGCATGTAGAGAGAAATCTGTTATTTGAAATATAGCTTCATAAATTTGTATTTGCCATCATGCAACTGAGGATGGTTTTGTCTGACACATTGTTAAAAGCGCTTTAATTATAGAAAAATTAAAACACTAGCTTCTATACTCAATTTACTTCAATTTTCAGAATTAATCACAATCTCACTATGCTATCTTGACAAGCATATCTTTTTTTGACAATAATGAACTACTTGACTGACACATTCATGTTTTGAAATAAAAGAATTAATTCAGAACTGATGTGTTCATATCTGCATTACTTCACTGTTTTATGATCTGAGATAACAAAGGACAACATTAAAATTTCTTCACTGAGGATATTCATTTTTCCTTTCAAAATAACAGTGAAAAGGACTTTGTGTTCATTTTTCAATAAAATTCTAAGAAAAACCTGTTTGTTACATTGCCCAGAGGTCTAAACGATTTACTTACGTTGACTAACTTGGGACCCATTTCTGCCCTTCTATATTTATGAGAGAAGCAAAGACAAGTTTAAAAGTTAACAACATACAACAAGCCACCATGATTAAAAAGACTGGAAATAGAGGCAATCGAATAATTCCAAATTACAACAAATGTCAAGAGCTCACACTTTTAATTTTCTCCTTTCTCTCTGGGTAGAATTTTGCTCCATTTCTTTCTCATATACTACATTCAATTTCCTATCTATAGTACGGTGAACTCTATGATGGAAATATATTGGGCCAGCCTAGAGAGTCTTTTAATAGGGATTCATCAATGGATTCAATGCTATTCTATATATTATTTCACCTAATCTTGCCATAACCCTTTTGAATAAATCCTGTTATTGACCCCATTTAACCTTGAGTTTTATGTAAGGAAAGGGCTGGCTCAGAATGACAATGAGATCTCATGCTCAGATGTTTTGAGATAGAGATTTACATGAGGATTCTCAGGCACATGGCTCTTTCCCTGGGTTTGCTGCTGGATATAAAGTTACTGAAAAAAGAAATGGAACAGAGAAGGCCAACCAGGACATTTCTTATGTTAAAGACAGAGACATACAGAGAAATGTATAATATAACATTTATAATATACAGAGTAGATATAGAACAAAAATAATGGTTAAAAAGCAAGAAAATATCTGAGGTTTCCTGTGAAAGACAGGGAAGTATTTTTAGGCCAGAAGTAGAGCAAGTGAACTAACTCTTGAGTAAAACATGAATTAATGGGGAAAGTGTCACCCAGACCAAATGCTAGCCCGTGAAAACCAAGAGGGCAGAGATATAATAGGTTTGAAGTAAATGAGATTAACGTTTGTGGGTCAAAGATGGTCTAATATTGGCAGTTTCATAAGTTGCCGCTTAATTATTTGATGGAGTAAAAATAGTGTTTGACTCTGAAGATAATCACGGGAAGAAAGATAGTCACTGCACTGTGTATTTTTCCAGAGAAGAGGCATATGTAGGACCACTTACTAAAATGTCACTCCTAGCTTCATTATCCTCGTTCGAAAAGCACAAATTTTTTGACAACTACACTAAGAAGCTGCTATTGTCTCCAACAATATATTTGAGTCTGTTTCCTTTTCTTGCAGATCGGCTACCAATAAAACCTACTTCTAAAATAAGTCTAGGAGTAAATTGCTAAAGATTATAAAATATAAATCGAATCAATACACAGAAAATGAGTAATAATTTGCATAAATTAATTTTATAAAATGCACTTAGTAAGCAATGTTCCTCAGTACAAAGATGTCAAAGAAAAAGTAGGAATTGCAATAAATAAATGACATAGTTTTTTTTTTAATTTCATCTGCCTTTTTGATTATGTATATATTCTAGCGATTTGTACCTTGCAGTAGGCTAAAGATGCAAATTCTTTCCCATTGTCAGAAAAACACTATTCATAAATTTGAATTAGACCATCACCTTCTGTACTAATTTATTGGGAAAATGATTATAAAATAGACCCACTCTGACAAAAATAATCTATAGAACTCAAAAGAATTTAAAAATATCTGTTCAAAAACTCAAAGTAAAAATTAATACAGTAATAATAGTTGAGCCAACAAGAAAATATGAACAGTAGTGTTTTTGCTCTAGTTTTGCCTGGTTAGCAGTTTACTGGGAAAACATTTTTGAGAAGTTCATGGTAGTATTATATTCTGGTCCTAGACAGAGACAGAGAAATACCCAATTTCCAAAAATGAATCTCACAAAATTGGATTACATACTTTTAATGGTAATTTTCTTATAGAAATAAATCTATGTTTGGTTAAAAATTATATATTATATATTCTTAAAATTTTATCTTAATGTATAATTTCAATTCCCTTTAGGATAATTTCAAACTTTATAAATGTTATACAAAATTAACATATGAATGAAAACTACTAAAGTACAAAAATATCTGATTAATGTCTTGATATAATCATTTGATGCCTATTCCACTGGCAAGAACATGCCAAGTGCTTCCAGACCCTGGGCACGTACTGCCTGTCACTATGGTTCACATTTTAGTGGAGGAGAGAGAGAAACAGAACTACAAACCTGCAAAGTGTTGAGGAAGTACTTGAAATACATAAAACACCTAAAGTCCATAATGCTCAAAATAAATAAGATCAGAGGACCTGGGACATATACTGAAATTAGAAAACCTGCTGCAGAGTGAGTCTTGTGTGCATCATGAAATGTTCTAAGATGGCATATTACAGAGTTTAGACTTCATACTGAACATCACAAGTTCTGAATCAGGGAAAAGCATGATCACTCATTTTTATTCGGGGTCCTGTGACCCATGGAAATTAATTAGTTTTTTTAAAAACTCTTTCTGAGCACATTTTTAAAGCAGGTATGAAAAAACTGTTGTCATGATACCAGGGACCCACTGATTGTTATTGAATACTTCCTGATAAGAGATCTAAAACGATGCTAACAATCAAAATCATAAGATTTAAGTTATTTATAATAAGAAACATACAGAAATTAATGAAGTGTTTACATGAATTGAGAATACTCAACATAACTCCAGATGGAGACAGAGCTTGTGAGTCCCACAGTTTCCCCTTGGGTATGCTGTGCTTCACATGATGTCACCAAAGCAATATTTTTTTCCCCATTTCCAAAGGGACTATGTATTCTTTTGGCCATTGAACAACCACTGAAATATGATTGTCCAGGAACCTGTCTTCATGTGTACAGCCTTGCTTAAAAAATATAATTAAAAATATATAATTAAAATATAACTAAAATATAATTAGCAAGCATTGCCATGTACATGGTGTGAGATTAAAAGAAGTAAAGTTTGATATTACAGGATCATCCCTTTTCATAACTATCTAAGAAGAATCCACTTCAGAAGAGATGTTAGGTCCTGGGTAGTGTAGGATATGTGAGAAGAAAACAGAAATTGACATATGAAAGACAGGGAGAAGATGGAATCAGTGGAACTTGGTGATTTATTGCATCTGGAGAATGAACATAAGAGGAAGTAAGGATGATGTCCATATATCTTTCATGCACATCTTGATGAGTGTTAATATTTTTGCTAGGAGTATTGAGAAAAGGAAGAGTTGAAAGCAAACAATATAAGCATAGTAAAGTTTTTTAGTATGTGATTTTGATCATTGATTTTAGCACGAGTTACAACAGTTCATTCTCATATTTATTATGTGTGAAATTTGACTTATTTCATGGAAATGCAGAAATTTGGTTCAATTTTATCAAAGAGCTTTCTAGAATGCAACTTTTGTGTTATTAATAAAATGATCATTAGTGAAATTAATAATATAATTACATAATGGAAAATTTTAATAAATTCAAAATATTAAGTTTTGCTATCTTTCTAAAAACATTATGTTTTTAGATATTACCTTTTAATTCTTCAGACCTTGTTCTTAATAATAATTTACATATTGTTACAACCATATTTGTAATACTATTTGTGTTGAAATTAATATGTGCAAATGTCTAATTTCATATTTTTTTTTTCTTTTTCCATAAATAAAGCTAATTAAAATAGTTTGGAGGGCTGGAGTTGTGGCTCAACAGTAGAGCTCTCTCCTAGCACGTATGATGCACTGGGTTTGATATTCAGCACCACATAAAAATAAACAAAAAAATAAAGGTATTGTGTCCAACTACAACTAAAAAACGTATATTAAAAAAAAAATAGGCTGGAGGTCCTTCCTTTATTTTGGGAAAGTTTAAATCCTATGATGATATTTGCAACTTATATTTTGGACATATTCATGTTTGCAGTTCTCTTGACTAAGATATCACTTAGGATTTTATATCATACGCTCTAATAATCTTAATGGTCATTGCTTTAATTCTCTCATTTGGTTTTTTTACAGCATTACTTGAATATTTTATTTTGTTTCATTTCAACCTAATGATTCTCTTAACTGTGTATTTTGAAATAGGTATAGACTCATAGGAAATTGCAAAAATAATCCATAGGCTCTCTTAAACACTTCACTCAACTCTTACTCAAGGGTGGCATCAGATGTAGCCTCAGCACACAATTAACCTCACATCCTTCCACTCAAACAGCGGAAGCCAATCTCAATGATGCTACAGAGGGACTCTCAACTTTTCATTTTCATCGTAAACAGCAGATACCCTTACACATCTTGCCAAAGTCATGAACCTGGGTCTGCTGCCCTCTGCAGTCCATGCAGACAGCGCTGCTTCTATGCAATGCCAGCGCACCTGGCAGCACATTCTGGTCTTCACAGAAGGGAACAGGCTTCCTGCTAAGAACTTGGAGACACAGTCTCATCACGATCTTGAAAGAACAAGTTTCACTATCCAAAGAATTTTCCCTTAATTATTTGTGAATACAAGTTTAAAAAAATCTGATAATCTTGATGTTAACATTAAGGTAATCAGGGAAAATTGATTTTCTAGGATGATTTATTGATTGTTGTAGAATCTAATTGGCTCAAATTGTGTTACTTCAAGACTCATTAATCTGGTTGCTCTATTAATTTAGAAGCCAATTTGAAAGACTATTCTACTTTTTATTGGATTTAAGGTGCTTTATTATGTGAATAGCATTCAAAAACACTTCTTACTTGGGATAATATTCCTAAATTAAGAAAGATCATCTTTTTATACAAATTACATTTTACACAAGTTTTATATACTTTGATGGTATCAGGATACAAAATCAATTTATTGAAATGCTCACTCCCCATGCTATTAACAACAAAAATTCTGATGTAATAGGATATGCAGCCATATATCTCTTAATAACAGGGACTTGTTGTGAGAAATGGGTTGTCAGGGCTTTAACCCCTGGGGCATTATGATGGAGTACGAGGTGGAACAGCAGACCACACACCTAGGTGCCATGGGTCTAGCATCACCTATGTTGTCCCACTCTAACTGAAACAATGTTGGATAGTTCATCACTGTGTAATAGAATACAATTTCTAGACCTTACAAAAGTAAATAATGTTAATTTCTGTCAAAACATTTCATGAACAATAGATTGTTCATATATTACTATCTAAATGTAGGAAGGAGAAAGAGATTAATAGCATGTTTGAAAGATTTTAGTGGCTCATTCAAAGGCTATTTTGTTATTTAGTGTTTGGTTTTGATTTTACTTGAGGAAAACCTAGCCAGAAAATTTCTAACCAGAAATCTGAACTCAAGTTAGTCTGAATCTACTATTAACCTCTGAAGAAACACATGAAAGGAACAAGGACAATCTTGTCGACAACATAGCACTAATGCCTAGATTATGAAAATAAGGCTTTTCAATGAACACAAAATACATTCCTTGTTGTCATGTACAGTGGTAGCACTTAAATCACCTGCACATGGATTTCAGTCCATCACCTGTAGTACAGCAGGGGGGAGACATATTTAAGTTTCCCTTTGGTTTTGAGTGGAGTAACATTCTTTCAGATGCTTATAAAACTGAGATAATTTGAGAGTGACATCTGAAAGTTCCCCTCATGATTATTTGATGATGTCTGTCCTTCCTCCTTAAAGTAAATTGATTGTAAAATAAGGCTGATCCATGTGACATTTTGAGTTTGAACTATGATTATCCCAGGCAGGAGGTGAGAATCAAACTGACTCTTGACCTTAATATTATGAATATAATTCTTTCTACAAATCAATAGAGAAAACCCTTATTTCCATGTTTGTTTTCTATTATGAAAATAATTTAAGGGTAGCTATTCAGATTACTATGGCATAAATAGTTACAATTAGCTCCCCTCTTAGAGACAAGTACATAGGACAGGCTTGACTTAATCCATTATAAATTATGTGATGTTGGAAAATTATTTAAACTTTTTGAGGCATGGTATAATCATCTGTAAACTAGAAAAAAACATGCTATTTTATAGATATTACTGTGTAACTTTACATTTAAATTTTAGCAGAGTGCAGGAGAACTCTGTGTTCTTAAATCCAAAAGACATTTCTTCCTTTCTTAGTAGAGTTTAATTCTGGCTACGCATTTATAGTATGTTGTACCAAACATTAGTATTTGAATTTCCTTTTGAAAAGTTCTACCAAGATGTAGAAGTTGATATTCTAAGTTTTTTTTCTTTTTTCTTTTCATTCTTACAGGTGTTCCAATGAATAAAGAAAGAATAATTAACTAATTTTAATTATAAAAAATGTTAATTCTATTTTCAATTACTCTATGGGTACATTGCAAATTTTATAAAGTTAAGACACATTATGGAAACAGTGATTTATATTTTGAACTTCGTCAAGATATTTTATCATTAAAACAATTATTTCATCATGAAAGCAAAGATGCAGATTATGAGACTTCAGGTGAAGTTATTCCATTTAACTTTTCTCAAATTAAAAATCTATGAGTTAACAGTATAATTATATGGATAAGATACAATTTGGTGATCATCCTATAAGTCATTAAACAGGAAGGATTTCATTACAAAATATCTTGGTTTGAGCCATTCTGTTTTGCTAAACATAAGTGTGATATTCACTTCAGTCTATGGCCCAAAGCCACCTATGAGCATAAGTGTGATATTCACTTCAGTCTATGGCCCAAAGCCACCTATGAGCATGGTGTCACTGTCACTAAGTGGTACCCTCATTTTCAAAAAAATGTGATTACTCCTATTTTTATAAATTCACTGACTTCTGAGTTGTAGCTTATGAACCAGAAACTTGGAAAAAAAAATGTGTCATCCACTCAGGTGGTAGAGCTATACATAAACTCCAATGCAATAGCAAAGGAAACCCAATCTATCAAATGTATATTTCTCATTTTCATATGGTGCAAAAGTAGAAAAGGGTTACTATTAACATAGCTATTTATAATTGTTATTGTAAACAACAATTGAGGAGTTATAATAAAAAATATAGTGTGGTCGTTAGAATCACCTGCCTTTAGTCAACAAATATTTATCAGCCAAATCTAATACTCTGGCCTAGACCCCTTGCCTCCAATGTGTAAGTTGTGCTGTCTTCCCAAGTCTTCTGCTCAGTGATCTTGGCCCAGCTGAAAGCACTGAAAATGCAGATTTACTTGGTAAATGTACTTAGCACCTGGGGCATCATAGTATATAGAAAATGAAGTATATTAAAACACTTTTTAAATTCTTTAGAAATAGGTTTTCTTATAAAGGTGATAATTTAAATACATTCACAGCTATTATGAAATTATTGCTATATGAGTTATATATTTTAAAATCCTAACATAATGCATATTTCAAAAAACTAGAAAAAAATCTTGTCATTTTCACCATAAGAAATAATAAATGTTTGAAGACATATGTGTTTAACCTAATTGAAGCATAATGTGATATTAATTAATAAGCACATTTTTGTTACAATGAATCAAAATGCATTCTACTGTCATATATACCTAACTAAAATAAATAAATTAATTAATAAAAAAAAGACACAGACCACCAAACTACCAGCATGTAAACTACAAAAAGTTGCCTTTAAAACATGCTCTAGTATTTCAAAATAGTTAATAGATACTCTTTTATTCTTAATATTGTTGGGAAAATATTGATACACATATTAAAAACAAATAAAATATATTAGAGAATCATAAAAAATAAGCACATTTTTAATCTTTTAGGTACCAATTAAAAATATTTGTTTTCAATTAAAAATTTTAACTAAAAAATTGAAATATGTAACTTTAAAATTTAATTGTACTTACAATCATTGTAAAATATGATTTATATTCAGTGCATAAATTTAATATGTATTGATTAGAAAATTGCAAGATATGTTGATTATTTTCAAATTATTTAAATTTTGAGGAAAAAGATTTACTATATTTAAAGAATCATTAATTAAATATAAACTAGTTAAAGTGATTTTTCGAAGTTCATTAATATATTTGTCTTTCTGTTCAAGAAATCAGACGGGTTTAAAATGTTTGAAAACATCAAAATTTATGTACAGCATATAAATTACATTGGAATAATCCACTTATAATATAAATTTTTTAAAAATTGTGTAAGCCTATTTTCCTTGGGAATTGTGAGTTCCAGTACATTTGCATTCTTTTCTTATTTTATTTTAATGATCTCTACCAGTCTACACATATGTCCCTGATGTCTAAATTTGTTAAATTTTATATTTCTGGGCAGTGTAGCACAAGGAGAAACTCAGAACTTTTGTATCTTCCACTTTCTCAAAAACTATGGGTTTTAACCCATAAAAATTGAATAAATTTAAAAGATTATTTGCATATTTATAATCATGTATTTTTTAAAAAATATATGCTTAAAATTACAAGATTTCAGATTTTCAGGATAAAATGGTTCAAGCATAAACATTATTGAACATAGTTCACTTGACAGTTTAAAAACCATTAACAATTTCCAGTATCTTATGGTTGAAAAATGAATAACAATTATGATGTGCCTATATCTTAAGATATTCCTATCTGCTACTGTATTAGAAAATTAAAAGTAAAACATAAGGTTGGTTACTACACCTGATTGGTAAAAAATGTAATTCCTGATTTTGTAAAATACAAATACAAATGGTCTCCAACTAGCTTCACTGAGAAATTTAATGTCATTTAGAATATATTGATTTATGTATTTCTGAAAATAAGACTATAAAATTTTTGGAAATTAGGGGCCATTTGAAAAATAAGCAATGGTATGTATCATACAGAGTGCCCTACAGAGTGTCTTTAGAAATTTTTAAAATAAAAAAATCTTTGTTTTTAGAAATTTTTTAAATAAAAAGAAACATATACTATTACGTTGAGCACAAAACAGAAACATGTAATTAAGATAATTAAAGTGTCTATGAGAGCATTTCAAAGTGGGATAAGTATATAACAAAATCTATGTACAGCATATAAAATATTAATCATGTCTAACATGTGAAATATAGAATCACTATAGTATAATATATATATAATATCACATGAATATTAGTATTATACATGATATAGTCATTATGTATAATATATAAAACAGTGATGTGTTACTCAGACTTAGGTAATTTAGGAAGCTTTCTTACCTGACCAGAATCTGCATCTTCACACACATAAGTCTCATAGTATTCAGAGAACTCAGGAGCATGATCATTGACATTTAGAACTTGTACATACACAGGGACTGAAGAAATCTGTTGAACATTGTCTACAAGTTGAAAAATATACAATGAAAAAATAAGTTTAATAATGTCTTATAATCATGAAAAATTGCCTTCAAGACTATATGGTATATTTATTTTTTTCACTTGAAAAACCAAAGAACCAGATCTCTATATGAGGACAGGATCTGCAAATGATTCATGTAATTTTCAACAATATAGCCAAGGAAAATTTCTGTTTCACACATTCTCCTCAAGCAATGTTTACTAAGTGTCTTTCACTGGATGTGGTCATAGTGGGAAAACAGTAGGTATAAGGACAGCTTGCTTCATTCCTGTGATTGCTGTTAGTATTTATATAAACACACTTAATTCTGATGAATGTAGTTATTGTTAATTTCCCTGACTTCACTGACAGAAGATTGAGAAACCATTTACTATTCAACATTGCCTGAGGTTTCAGTTGATGTGGAAATACTTGTTTAAGAATATACAAGGCAAGCTGGGCACAGTGGCATATGATTGTAATCCCAGGAGGCTGAGGCAGGAGGATTGCAAGTTCAAAGCCAGCCTGAGCAACTTATCTATGCTCTAAGCAACTGAGCAAGACCTTATCTCTAAATAAAATATAAAAAGTGCTGGGGATGAACCTCAGTGGTTAAGCGCCTCTGGGTTCAATCCCTGGTTCCCAAAAATATATACCAATCAATTCTCTTAATCACTAAAATTTAGGTGCACCTTTTAAAAACAAAAATTGTTTTGTTTAAATAGAATGTTCCACAATGTACAATAATTTTAAAATTATATTTTATTTTAAAAATAAATTTAATATTTTGAAATATTGATACTTCTGTTTCAGATGATCAATTTCAACATTGATGATTTTGTATATAAATTATATATCTACTTTTATTAAATCTCATGTTTTAATTTTTTTCCTTAAAATCAGTCTGAAGCCTTACTGGTTTTTTCTCAGGAGAATTCAAACATTTCCAATTTTTTTCCTTTGTTCTTATGTCATCTGCATTTATTTTCCTTATTTTCAAATATACAAGTATAACTGAAAAATAAATGTATTTTGGTTTTATTGTTTCAAGAAAAACTTTTTTTTCTTTTCTTTTTTTCCTCCTGGTATCACGATTGAATCCAGGGGATCTTAACCACTGAGCCACATCCCCAGCCAAGAAAATTGTTTTTTAAGAGAATTTCTAGCATATTTTGGCAAGACAAGCCCAAAGTCTTTAGAACATATTTGGTATTTAATTGTTTTTTTTGAAATCCCTTGAATCAGTTTAGTATTACTAGATACATGTTTCACTCACTTGAGAACACAGGAGAAACAACAGTATTGGAGAGAAATGAGACACCTCAGGTAGTAGTGACGGGAATTTGGCTAAATGTTCTCATAAATTGTTCAAGTTTGGTTCTAAGAAAGCCACACAATGGGGGCTAATTGAGACCCTACATTTGAGTCATTCATATAAATAAAAGGATTTAAATATAATTGTCTTGCAAATTTAAAAATGGAAAAATGTGACTGGTGAGGAGTATAGTGTTTATATTTAATTTAGAAAACACTGAGTGAAACACATACTTTCTTTCATTTGCTCTATTAATATGGGACAATGTAGCATAGGATTAAGACAACAGGCTTTGGAATCTGATATAATTGTGATTGATCTATCCATTTATCACTGAGAGTGGGAAAGCAAATTACAGAGGCTGCAGTTTTTTTTTTTTTTTTTTTTTTTTGTGTGTGTGTGTATGTGTGTTTGTGTGTGTGTGTGTGTGAAAGTCAAATAATATTGACCTCAAATTTTACTGTGAATTTTAAAATGATGTTACATAAAATATTTTAACAAATTGTTGAGATGTTAATCTGTAATATACTCAATAAAATGTTTATAATATGCAATTTCACAGAATTCAATCTTTTTAGCCACAAACTATATATTTTATAAATTAATATGTGAAAATGTGATTCAGAAGTAACAAGATGAAGACATTTTCCCTGATGTGCCTCAAATGATTCCCAGTTTCTGCTATCATTGCTGTTTGGTTATTTTCTTCAACATACACAGCATTGTAATATCTATAGTTTCTAGTGTAAGCCATTGGAATATGTCATCTTTTAAACTATAAATTTTATGTTCTATTAACTGAATAATGTACATTACCACACACATATGCAAACATGTGAATTATGCAGAGCATATGGAGCTATTTCTTAATGCTGTAGGGACTGTGGGTCAGTTGGGGAACCAATGCAGCTTAGGAGCTGAAGTCTTGTCTGAGTACCTGCATTGTACTGTGCTGGTCTTTAAATATTTGAATATCACCCTTGAACAGAATATATGATGACATAATTATAGCGTTTATCAGATTATGCACTTTATTCATAGTATATATGTAAACATACAAGTGTTGAAGTAACAATTTTTGTGGATAGCAGGTATCTTAGAACTCAAAGATATGTATTATTGTTTTTGTTTTGTTTTACAATGATGAACCAAAAAATGATCAGATAATTTTCCAATAGGGATCTTCTATCATAGAAAGGCATTCTTCTGATAAAAAGTAATTATATAGCTAGTTTGATAGTATATAATTAAATTATCTGGCAATTTTTGTTGCATTCATTTATTTTTTTTTATTCTTTTTATTCATACAAGATTAGAGCATTTTATATCTAAAAGTACAAACTATAAATTTTAAAGAGTTTACCTTCTAGTAATTCACATTATGGTACATCTAAGTTAAGAAAAGAAATTATATATTCTTATAAGCATCATATTAACATACAAAATAAGCTTAAATAGAAAACATTTCTATACATTCAATAAATTTTGATCATCTAATAGCTGAGAGCAATTTTATAGAGAAACATATTTTTTTTTTGAGGAGTCTGGTCTTCCCTCGAACTGATTTGGATTCTTTTTTTTTACAATAGCTTTGTGTAGAGTGACATTATGAATAATTTGTTCTCAGAAATAAATACGCATTGAATAAAAGCTTCTTGCTCTCGAAATAAACACCTTTGTGCCTCCTGACAGGAAAAGCCTTGGCATTTCTTCTGCAGCAGCAGGCATTTGTTCCATTGTAACATTTGCTCCTCGTCCTTTATTGTTTAGTTAGACAGAAAATTCAAATCCTGACCCAAGTCCTGCTGCAACATTTCTGCAGAGTTATTCAACATATTGCAAAAAACATATGAGGGCACTTTCCACTCTGCCATATCACCTGCAGCTGTTCAATAACATGAGGAATACGGTAGACTAAGGTTTAAAGCCTCAAAGAAATACAAAAAAGTGAATAGGATTGTTAAAATTATAAGAAAGGATGCTTTCTAAAACATCTCAAATTCACAGCTTCTCTCCTGTGCTGTACTACAATATTACACTAAATTCATGTGTCAAATAATGGCGATGATTTTGACAGTCTTTCCTATTGTGTTGTATTTATTCCTTTATGCTTTATGTCAGATGATTGAATAACCGATTCACTCATAATGTTATGGACACTATTCAAATGGTAAATTGGTATTATTTTACCCACTTTTATACCTTAACAATGAAATCATCTGCTTATCGCTGAAACAAACAAGCAGACAACTGATCATTAATGATTAGTAAGATCTGACCATCAGTTCAACTGCAAATGTAAGTTTAGTTAAAAAATGGACCACTCTTTTTGGGATATGCAGACAGCTGATGAATATGATTTGTATCCTCCATATTCTGTACTATAGTAATATTGAACTATGATTTATGTTAAATGTCTAAATTCTAAAAGAATTAACACTCACATTTTATCCTAAACACAGGAAAAAACAGAGGCATTCCGTATTTGCTTTCTAGAAGAGTTACTTGTGAACTGATAGACTAAACTAGTTATGTTTGAACTAAACAAATATAAATCATTATAAACCTAAAACTTTAGTTCAGATCTTATAGTTTTACTATTATTTTCATAAAGCAGCATATAAAACTAATTAAGTACTTCTCTAAATTGACAATCTGGGGAACCAACACCATGAATTGAGTGCTACAGTTTGCTACCTGAAACTGTCTTTTCAGATGAATGTTTTTAGAAATTACATAAGATTTTCCTTTTTTAATTAAAATGATAATATAAAAATAAACTCACACAGAATATATGTTCAAAAACTTGTAAAAATATGTTTTTAGTTTTTAATTATTGAAATGAAAATACTTCAATGCATATGATTGTCAGGGCATAAAATTTCAAGTTTTATATGTTGTGTTTTCCTCCAAATTATCTTTGCATTAAACATTATTTATTGTTATATAATAAGTAAAAACAGTTTAGAAAATACTTAGTGGTGACATTTTAAGAAAGCTTTAATAGAAATGAATATATAATTAATTTATGATCAAATTATATATATATGTAACCTAACATCTAACATCATTTAACTACAAATTTCAAGAACATTTAAAAATAGCTCTGTCCTCAGGTGTAGGGATAATGCAATGTCATTAAAACCACCATGATGAAATATATGGTTTCCAAATTAGTACTTACATCTTTCTGTGGCTGTGACACTTAGGTTGTACCATGCATTGATCTCCCGGTCAAGTGTGCTAGTGACAATGATTGTGCCATTGTCACTGATAGTGAACTCTTTACTTCCAGTAATGGAATATCTGCACCAAGAGAAAAGACCCCCCTTGTATCATCATATTTGCTGTATCACATTGATATATAACATGGCTTTATGCCACCAGGTAAATTATTAAAAGCATACTCTGCATAGCTAATGAGATGTCGGTTTTAAAAATGGCACATTCACATATTTAGTGAACTCACCAGTCATAGGAAAAAGAAACTAATACAGCTTTACATTTAAATTGGTGTATGCTAAATCTAAACACACATAACTCATTATCAAACCCAAGAGAGGATTTTAGTATGTAAATGACATGTTTAAAAAGAAATCCCCTGCCCTCCCCCCAAAAAAATTTTGTGAGATACAGAGAAGAAAAAGAAAGTAGTAGAAATGAGTGACTGTGAACCTTTTCTTTTTTTCTTTCTTTTCTACACAAGATCTACTGCGTGAGAATCTGTGTAAGATATTATATGATATTATAATTACTTAATTACTATCATACAAAAGTTTCTTTTGTCCATTTAAATAAAAAAATGATAAGACTTGATAAAAATAACTTCTTTTAGGTAGCAGATTGACCTTTAATTTTGTTCCAGAATTATATAATATTTCAAGTTCCAGAAATATCCTAGATCCACTGTCCTTTACTTAGGGGATGCACATATTGATTAATGTACAATGGAGCACACATGAAAGGAAGTCAAGGTGCAAAATACATCAGGTGAAAGTCTGCAAAATTATCTCAAATCTACAATGAAAGAAGCCTTGAAGTTCTCGGCATGTCTCATCAGCTTGCAAATGATGAATAATGAAAAGTAAAGTAAAATACCATGTGGTTTCAATGATGGCTTCTCACTGTGCATATATTCCTGAATATTTCCATGAGATTTCAGTGAGATTTGCCATAATTGTGGCAAAGATGAGAATAATTTAATCTTGAATTGACAGATTTCTAAAAATATTATACTAATTTTTATCATGGTGTTCAAGAAAGAATTAAAATAGAAATTAGAATGAAGACTTAGAGGAGTTCAGTTTTAAATATATTTGAACATTCAGAAGCATTTTATTTAAATGTCTACAAGTGATCATATTTCCCACTGAATATATTTGTCGGCAAAATTAAAGAGGATTTTAACAGTTGACATTTTGTATTAAATATCCCATTTTGTTTCTGGAAACACCACTGCAACTAAAACCCACAAAAAGTTTGATAAGGAGTTATAAATTCTTATAAATTAGTAGATAATGAATATATCTAGATCCCATTGACAAATTAAAATGGAATAAAATCATATGCAGTCCCCTAGGAAGATTGGATAATAGTATGTGATTTAAGCAATAATATATAATATGAATTATTTTCCTTATTTTTTTCTAGAGCCGCCTATTCTGATTTTATAGATTTTATTTCTTCCTCACATCATCTTCACCAGATGAAATCTCCTTGGCCTTGAGATAAATTGAAGCTAATCAAATTTTATATGTGGATGCATTTTCCTTTTACAACATTTTTTTAAATTAGGAGAAAACATCAGGAAACTAATCAATAGTAAATTATTTTATTTTGGTTTGTACTATCCTCCTCTCAGTTACACTGGCAATGTTCTCACTAATTCAATTAAATGCATATTTTTAAATAACTTAAGTCTCATAGGACTGTTGTCAACAGTACAAATTTTCCCTTAAGCCTCTCACCCAGATTCTGCTTCTAAATTGTTGTGTATGACCATAATGTTATTATTATTTCAAGATAAATTAAATGCTCTACTTTTATTAAATAAAATACAAACTGTAGTATTGGATTTTGCCAGTCATTCCACTAATATTTTTTTCCCTTATTCATAGTTCTGTCTGGGATTATGTAGTGCATTTTTTTCCATGTCTCCTTAGTCCCCTCCACAGTGTATCAATGTCCTTGTTTGGTAGGCCCTTTAGTGTATGGGAAAATATTAGTTGGTGATTTTATACAGTGCCTCTCAAATGTCGGTGTCTGTCTGAGGCTTTCTCATGATCAGATAAAATGGGCATGAAAGTTACAGAGGTATCAATCTTGTCTTAGTAATTGTAATATTAGCTGTGATTCTTGATCAAAGTATCTGCCAGGTTTCTTCACTGTAAAACTACTATGTTTTTGTAATTATCAAAGATCTCAGGAAGATATTCTGAAAACATTTGATTTCTTCTTATATATTAACCTACTGATTTCAGTATCCATGTATAAATAATGACCACAATATTACCACTTTAGTTTGCTAATGTTGATATCTATTCCTTTTATTATACATTTACTAATTACAATTATTTTACAAGTGATTAAAAATGTGCCCCTTTATTTATCTTCATCAATATCTATTCATGAGTATTCATGAGAATTGTTTCCAATGATTCAAACCCAAACTCATCAGACAAACCAAATATTTTAATTCATTTGTTGTTCAAATATTCAGTTTTGGACATTGGGTATTAATTACAGCATAGTTCCTTGGCCCTTTTAACACACTTCTATTCTTGCATTCTTTTATGGCTTCTTCCTTACATTCTTAGAACCACAATGTTCTCCCTGTAATAACTGTGGATTCAACTAATTCTCCAGTCAGTCTCATTTCTTTTGATTGGAGAAGAGTATTTTAAGCAAGATCTGGATGCAACAGTCTCCATTACTTCTTGTGATTTCTTTATTTTAAGCCCCGTGAGTAAATATCAAGAGCAAATATATGTATGCATATCTGTGGTAAAAAACAAACCTACCTTTATTATCATATTTATTATATATACATATATAGAGTCAGTTATTCCTTCACATATGTGGGTTCACGTCAGTGTAGTCAACCAACTATGTATCAAATGCATTTGGAAAATGTGTCCACCATCTTGGTGATGACCTAGAACAATTTGATCACTCCCTCTTTTTCTGCATTACCTTTGTATTCAATCATATCACAGGTTTTATCTTTTAGCTTTAGTTTCAGGTTTTGATCCATTTGCCCCAAATATGTCATGTGTTATTAAAATAAAGTTTTCAGTTTGGGGAGTTTATGAATAAAACTGCTATATATTTCTGCCTACAGTGCTTCATGTCAATACAAGGGCACTGTAGGTGAGTTGGACCCACCTAAACACCACAAACTGAGTGGATAAATATGGCTGAAATTTATTCTCTGAGTCCTGAGAACTCAGAATACAAAAATCAAGTGCCATCAAGGAATCATTCCTTGCCAGATGCCATTGTGCTCTGGCCACCCTCACCTCCTAAACTTGTAGATACCCTCCATCAATTTCTGCTTCCCTGGTCATCTATTTCCCCCATTTCTGCTTCCACTGTCCCTTGTCTGTCACCCATCCTTGTGCCTAAGTCTTTCTATCAGGACATCAGCTCTACTGATTTCAAGGCCCACACTCCCGCTCTGTAACATTCTCCTAACTACTCATCACTTCGACTTCGACCCGTCTCCCCCATTCAGGCTACATTCTGATGTAGTTTGTTGGACTCAACATCATCTTTTGGAGACATAATTAAACTCAGAACATTGCACTGTCATTATTCCTGAACCAGTGCCTGAGAGGAGGATTTCTGGGGCTTCTGATAAGTGTATGTAAAACTTTAAAATAATCTTGTATTCTTCTATTTTGAGAAAACTCTTCTATGTGGAAATTAGGTGAGAAGGTAAGAAGAAATACACACAAATTGTTTATTTTCTTATCCAATTAGACTATAACTCATACTTTGAATAAAAGAAAAAGAAAATCACAACATAATAACTAAAATGAGACTATTTTAATATATAACAAGCATGTTGTATCTGATTGTACCATGAAAATTTATTTCTAAACCATTGTATTTATATCACTTGCTCCTGTTTACTTCTCCATTTTTTGCATGGCATTTCAATTAAGCAGTATTTAAATGAACCACATATCAATGAGAAGTAATTTTTCTCTGACTTGGTACAGAAAAGGGTTTCATTTCTCTCACCCTACAACTCTGATTAAGAGTGCATCAACTGCACTGAATTTTTGTTGGTGATTAACTATTTCTTACATGTATTTGTCATCTCCTATTTTATTGCTTCTTAAGCAACATTAAGGATCCCTCCGTTAACTAATTTAATTAAATTGGTACAAATTCATTTAAAAAAAAAAAAAACATGCAGAGCAACATAGGTGAGCTATGTCCTTGCTTACATTAGAGTTAAACTTTATTTTCATACTAATAGAGTGACTTATTAATGTAAAGCTGACATTTTAGACTGACTTACGTGATGGGCGATTTCCTTTGATCTGGGTCTATGGCAGATACTGTGCCTACGAAAGCTCCATGTGGATTTTCTTCCAAAATTTCAAATATATAAGTTGGGAGGAGGAAAATAGGAGGCTCATCTTCATCCTCCACTCGGACCTTAATGAAAGTTGTGGAGGCATCAGCGTGGTAGATCAGGAGCTCCTTGTCCACATGCCGGTTCCTAACTTTGGCTCTAATACCGTAGTGGCTCTGGTGCTCAAAGTCCACCTTCTGCAAAGAAAAGCAGTGTACACAGAAGAAATGGCTTCATGAACCCAAGGTATTACTTAAGGAAAAAAAATGTATTTCTTATTAAATAGCATTTGTTTTTCAGTTAAATTTTACTTTTTATGTACATAAATTACTATTATATTATCATGACACAGGCTTCAGAAATTTATCTCTTCACAAACTTCATCATAAAGTGGTTTGAAATAACTATCTTTTCATTTAGGATTAAAATTATATTTTTATAAGCATACATGTCTTGTGGAGTTGACAAGTAATTTCCTGATATTTATGATCTTTGTTCAAAAAATCTCCTTTATTTGAAAACCTTCTTATTTATAACAGTTGTACATATAATTCTAAAAGCTCTATAAAATCTCTTTCATCTCTAAACTCATTTTCTCCTTAAACCATAAATCAAGGGTTCACATTCCATTTACTTAATGAAGCAAAAAACAAACCAGATACACAAAATAATTATGTTTTTTTGTTTTGGTTTTGCATATTCTGAGAAGCAAATAATCTAAAAATATATTTACCTTTTTTAATATAACAATTCCTTCTTGAGTCTCATTATCAGTAATGATGTCAAATGTTTTTGAATCATCCTCTTCAATGCTGTAATCCATTTCTGCATTCTCTCCTATGTCACTATCATATGCCATAATTTTTCCAATAGATGTTCCAATGGGTGCAGATTCAGAGACTGTTAGGCGGTAGAAACCTTTAAAAACAAAATTTCAGATTCTTAGGATAAACACTTAACATAACAAACTCCCAATTATAGCATTCTTTGTGTATGGTGTATAGAAAAACCCCTAGTTATTCTTCTAGTTACTTTTCTAAATTTCAATCTCTTTCTCTCTTTCTTAGAGTGCATGCATGTGTGAGTATGTGTGTGAGTGTGTGTAATATATACACACTTTTTACCTTTATTATAAAATCTGAACTTTTCCTAATAACTTACCTGAGTATCTATCGTTGTCTCATATATTTTAGTGATATCACCAGTATATATAACTCCAGATACCCATTCATATACACACACCTTAAATTCTGTGATTGACTTTTTATTGCATACTTTGACCATCACAAATTAAATTTGATAACTTTTTTTTTTCATTTTTACTTGAACAATTCTTGATATTTGAAGTTACTTATGAATATAAGTGTAGATTAAGGTTGGGAGAGACTGAACACATAATAATTTGGTTTTGAATTTATGAGCTTTGATTACATTAGCCATACTTAAAAAATAAAGAAAAATGGACCCAAAAGATGTAATAACTTAATAACAATTTTGGAGCTGAAGATGACTAGATTGATTTAATCAGATGAAAATGATGTCAGATATATTTAAATTATTTAAATGGAATTGTAAATTACTGAATTCATTTTTAATTTTTTTTTCAGAAGACATGTGCATAAATCTAATATACTCTACCATACTTAAATTATTATTTAAAAAAATTTAGTTGTCTATGGACCTTTCTTTCATTTATTTAAATGCAGTGTGAGGCAAGTACTTTATCACTGAGATACAACTCCAGTCCCCCATTCTTAAATTATTACATGTGATTTATTCTGAATTGTAATAAATAATCCTAGGTGTTTATATTTCAATGAATGAAACTTCTTGAAATTAAAATAGAGCATACATAATAGAATTATTTAAAGGAATTTTAGGTTCCTTTAGAAGTATACAGCAAGTTACTTAACAGCTTGCATTTTGAGACTATACTTTTATTTAAAGCGAGAAAATAGTTGCTTATAAATTGTGAATATATTACTCTTTATTTTTTGTTTTCTTTGTTCTTTTATTTTTTAGAGTGAATGTAATGATTTAACTGTAGTTATTTCCTTATGGAAAAATTTTTAAAAGTCATTGATTTGATTGTACAAATTAAAGTTCCCAACAATTAATCAAGAGAAAACAACAACATTACCATACATTTCAAAGCAGATGCTTCAGAATTAAATATTGAGTTTATATTAAACCACCAGGTTTTAAAATTAAGAAAACAAAAGAACATTTTCTACCATCAGTACTTAGTCTTTGCAGTTTATTTTACATTCAAAAATAACTTTTTTTTTCAGCATAAATTTTTAACAAGTCCCTATTCTAGTAACTGGGATACAACAAGGTAAAATACATAGAATGATGCTTCCCTCTGCTCATATTAGCAGGAATGAAGCATACAATAAACTGGATACTACCAAGTACTCAGGCTATGTTGTGGTGGATGATTTTAAATTTTGATGAAGTGGAAAGAACTCACTGTTGATATGGCTCTTGATTAAGAACTTAAATAGGGGAAGAAATACCTGAGGACAGAGAAGATGAAAAGTCATGTTGATTGCCCTAAGTTGGTTTTCCAGAAAGCAAAGGGTAGAGTGACATAGATGAGGTCTCAGAGGTCCTGAACAGGATTGAATGGTGTCAGATCATTTAGGAACGCTAGGACCCATTAGTTGATACTAAGGTTGCTGACTTTTCATCTGTGAGATGGGAAGGCATAGAACTGAGAAGATGTGACATGCACTTAGCAAGATCATGACAGCTGTGTTGAAGGAGGAAGATAGTGAAGCCCGAGGGCTAGGTGAGAGCTTATTGCAATAACAGAGACTGATTAAAACAGCAGCATGATCCAATGGGGCAGGAAGGAGCAGGTGAGAAGCATCCAGATTGTTTTGAAAGTGAGAAACGAACAATACCTTCAAAGAGATTGAGTTTTTGGTTTGAGAAAGAGAAAAGGACTTCTAAACCTTAACAGAATCTTCTCCTCTTAAAAGTTGAGTCTGTGTATATGTGTCTTTGCTCACAGAAAAATAAAAATCAGAAGGTATCAGCAAATGTACAGAATTGATCATCAACTCAGCTGAGTAGAAATTAAAATTGAACTGAATTTGGCCCAGTTCAATCTGAGTTGGATCATTAATTCTTCACACCCAGTGGCGTTTGAACTGAATAAATGAGATTTCAGCTTGAGCAATATGGAGCCTGGATTTGTTAATAATTGAGATAAGAAAATCCGTAGGAAAAAGAGGAATAGCAGGCAGATGAGATCAGAAGCTCAATAAGGAGAATGTTAGCTTTTAAATGTGTATAACATGTACAAATGAAGATGCTGAGTAGGAAGTTTGATGTCTACCTCTGGAGTTCAAGAGAAAGTTCAAGAGTGGACATGTAGACTTGGAAGTTGTCAGGCCCAGCAGCAGTCTTTAAAGCCACAGGGTTGATAGCATCAAGGATTAAGGGTATTGGGAAAATAAGTCCATTGATTTGATCCCAGAAATATATCAAAAATTAAAATACATAGAGACTGAAAGTCTGAAGACTAGGAAAAGACCAAAAACCTAACCAATAAAAAAAAATTAAAAAAAAGCATGGAGGATTTTACAATGAACATTCAAATTGTGTCAAAAAGGAATTTTTCAGATCCATGATATTATTATGGAACCACTGCCATTCTTCATTGTTGAACAAAACATTTTTTGATACATAAATGTTTTGCTTGACAAGTCAGAAGATTTGAGAACCCTAATACAGGCAAGAATTTGCTAAGTTTAGCAGCATCTACATGATTTAGACCTGTGCATTTAGTATGTACATGCACACTAACAAACCATTCTCCCATATACAACTAATGATTGGGAAACCTGATATGTAAACATAGATTTAAATGTTGCTAACTTTCTGTGGTTTACTGATTATTCTACTGGAAGGAAATGAGTGAAATTGACTTCTGTTGAGCCATCAACATAAATATGATTTCACTGGACATTGGGGCATGGGGCAAGTCAGGGAGAAGGGGAGAGAAGAAGAAGATGAAGTAATCAACAGTTTTGTTTCATTTTTCAACAGTCAATAATTAGGACATCATGCTCTGGTTGAATATGTGTGAATAGATACAAACACACACATACACAATTTTATTTGCTACTTCTTTGTTCTATGTTTAATCATAATCTCTTCTTATGACAGTTGCTCATGCTTTCTGAAAATGTTTGTAAATGTATCTGTGTAGCTAAAACAGAGTCTCCTCAAAAGATATTTCCTTAAAAAAAAGAATTTTCATACAATCTACCTTACATTTATTATTTGAGCGATCAAAGCAAGTGTCTTATTCTTGCAACAAAATTGAACAATAAAAATAGTCATTTAAATTATTATTTGGGGTATGCAGAAGAATAATCTCACAAAAGTATCCATGTCCTAATATCTCTGATTCCATAAGTTGACTACCTACAGCCGCAAAAGTGAATAAAAGCTACAGATGAAATTCAAGCTGCTAATCCGCTGGCTTTTCAATGGAGAGCTTATTGTGATTTATCCAAGCATGCCCAACATAATCATACAACATCTGAAAAGTGGAAAAAGGGGTAAAAGGTTTGGGCAGAGAGATGTCAGTGTGAGAGGTACTTGATAGGGTTGGCTGCTTGATTCTGAGACAGGCGGACTATGTAGAGAACCAGAAGGAGGCATCCAGAGTTGAGTGTCCCCCAGCTAACAGGCATCAAAGAAGCAGGGACTCCCTTCATAAAACACACAGAACTAATTTCTGCCAACACTCAAGTGAACAAGGTTGTGGACTCTCCCCTGGAGTTTACAGGAAGGGGGAGAGCCCCATCTACACCTTAATCACAGCCTGGTGACAACCCATACCAACAGTTTTTTAAGATAATCAATTTGTTTTAAGCCATGAAGTTTGTCACAGCTTGTTACAGCAGTAACAGAACACTGACATTCTACTCCTTCATTTGTATTTGACTTCTCACAGAAATGAAAATTATACCTTAGAACAATCATCACCTTCATTTTATGTAATCCTTGTGGTGATACAGTGCTTTTAGAATGCAAACTCCAACATCTGTTTATATTCAACACACTTACATTTCTATAATAATGGTTACAGATGTTTCTACTTACTTTCCTTAAATACTGGCTTATTGTCATTAATATCTGAAAGTTTAATTAGTACACTTGTTGTTCCAGACAGTGCTCCAGGCTGACCAATCATATCTTTGGCTTGAATAATTACCCAGTATTCATCTTGCAGTTCTCTGTCAGTTTTGGAAGATATTCTTATGACTCCTTTAAAAACACAAAATAATTCCAGTTTTCATTTCATTATTTATCATACCATCTTCCTAGTTAAATACTTAAACAGTCCCCCATACAGTCATTCTCTTTCTATCTGCTGAATCACTAAACTGAACTGTCTACATTATTTAGATGTTTGCATTTGATATGTACATATACACATTCCCAGCCTCTCTGGTAAACCATTCATTATCTGCTGCTTCTGCCTGACATTACCTCGAAGAACAATAATAATAATGGTTTTAACACCAACTCTGCTTCCAGTCTAGAGTGGTCAATGCTAAAAACACTGGTAGATCATTAGTAAACTATATGTTGGTCTAGGAGTTTCAACTCTGCCATGCTATGCTGTTATATATTACCCATACCCTGCAATGTCCTTCCAATCTCTCTTCTACTAGGCCACGGGGTCATTTTAGCCTTCTGGATTCAGATACTCTACCTTGACCATGTAGTCTGAAGTTTTGCTTCCTTTCTTTGTCTAACGGAATCCTTTGTTTCACTTTAGAGTTATTCACCAGTTCAAAGTATGTATTTACGAATAACCACACTTACTGTCTATTTGTAAGTGCCAAGAGAGAAAAGTCCATGTTCAAGTTTGCTTTTTGTAATTGTTATGCTACAGTATCAAACCTCTAAAAATCCTGAATGTTATGTAACACTTTGTACTTAGTCTTCAAGAGCCAAGATTGTGTGAAGGAATTAAAACCTAATGTTTTAAGGCATCTACTGCTTATAATAAAATAATGTCTCTCCTGGGTATCCTGAAAAATAAAATATATGGACTCTCTATGAGAGAAATAAGAACATAGGCATGGAAGTCAGATTCATTCAAATACAATGCTCTCAAGGACTTTGAGATTGGCTAAGATATTTAATATTTGCTAAATGAATGAATACATTAGAAATACATAAAAATTAATTTTGTTTAATTTTTAATATAATCAAACTAGAATAATATTTGCCTCTTGATAACAATCATATAATTTTACTTCTTTTTGCACTTGGTACATAATTTAGCAATTTGTTATAAACTTCTTTTTTATCTCTATCAATTATAATTTCCTTAGGTGAAGACTCATACACTTATCTTTCTTGTTGTTTTGATTTTTAGAGGTAGGGTTTTTCTTTTTTGCCCAGGCTGGACTTGAACTTTTGGTTTTGTTGCTCAGCCTCCCATGTGGCTGGGATTTATGTGTCACTGCATCCAACTCTGTACCTTCTTAATCTTTGTTTTGAATACATGATTTAATATCGGTTAAATGGTTCAGTGTTATATATGTATATGTATTCTGTATTCAATAGAAATGTGCAAAAAGAAAGAAAAATATGTGTTCTATAGATTTTATGAGGCATTCAATTGATAAAGGAAAATTGGAGAAACAATGAGAGAAAAAGAATCAAATGTAATATTCATCTAAACGAAATACATAAAAACAATACTTTTAAGTGACTCTGTCAAACCAATTCATCCTGTCTTCTACCCTTACTTAATCTCAGTCATTGGGATTGCTATGCAAACAAACGTATCTCACCATGTTTTCCCGATAACCAATGAGGCTGAGTGTTTTTAAGGTTTATAATTTTTTTCCACATCACTTTTTGTGATTGTAAATCACAAAAATTGCTTGTAAAATTTTCTCCCCATATTTTTCAATTGGTTTGTCTATCTTTTTTCCTAATTGATTTTTAAGAATCCTTACTTATGTTTTATACCACATACATAAATCATTTGTGATATGAATATGGAAAATTCAATCATCTAATCTTAGAAAAACAGCTTAAAGACTAAATGTAATTAAATGTTTAGGAATTGCAACCCATTTATTTATTGAAGATTCAGGTCTACTTTAAAACATGTTTTTAAGCTGATATTTGCCTGCTTCAGAATCATGTTAAAATGCAATTTTTAATATTTAATTTTTTAGTTGTAGTTGAACATAATATCTTTATTCTATTTATTTATTTTTATGTGGTGCTGAGGATCGAAACCAGGGCCTTGCATGTGCTAGGCAAGCACTTTACAGCTAAGCCACAACCCCAGCCAACAAATATATATATATATATATATATATATATATATATATATATATATATATATATATATATTTTTTTTTTAAATCAGAAATACCTGTTGTGGGTTCAACAGAAAAATAGGCTTGTCCTTGTCGTAAGCTGTACAGGAGACGTGCATTATTGCCACTCGTAGGATCATCAGCATCACTTGCTGTTACCTGGATGACAAATGTTCCTGAAGGAAAAGCACATATTGACAGGAAATTAAGACTCCAATCTTATTAAATATGAGTTCAATTCTGCAAAGCACTTTTCATTAGCAAGAAAGATCATACTATAAAACAAGATCCTAGTTTACCCGCTTTCTCTGAATTACAGAAATAATGTTATTTTACAGACAAGGAACATAATCCTATATAAAGTAGCCCTGATTCTTCTACGCATTACAGAACTTCAGATGCAGATTCATAACAGGTCAAATATTAAGCAGTTTACTATAATATATAATCCATAATCTTTCCAAGATGTGTTATTATTGGAAAAATTAAAAAAAAAACTTGAAAATGCTTTTCATCAAAAATCTTAATGTGGCCGGTACCTCAAACAATTGCATAATGTTGACAAATATTGGTAACGATTATTGAAATGAGCTTGAAAGAATATCCAGTGGAGGCTAAGAATAATGATTAGGCCTGTTTCAGTTCTTTCCTCTGTACCTATTTGCTTTGAGGAATAATAAAAAAAGCAAAACAAAATCTAGTTGATATTAATAAAGTAAGCCTTCTTTCTAACTTCAGTATTAATCAATACAACCATGTGAAATAATTATTTGTACATTTACTATAAATGCCCAAGTGCAAAAATATTTGCATAAAATATTGAGCTTTGAAATCATATCTATACAAATGAAATTGAGCATTACCAATTTCGTCAAAATCTACATTTGTTGAAACAAAATATACACTTTCAAAAAGAATGATCATACAATGGTACAAAATCCAATAAGCTCTGTGATTTTCTTTAGAACTAGTATTATGAATTTCCCCATCACTAACCCTGGACCATGGCATGTGCCTGCAATCCCAGGCACTAGGGAGGCTGAGGATAAGGATCACAAATTCAAGGCCAGCCTCAGAATATTTGAGAGGCTCTAAGCAACTGAGTGAAACCTTGTCTCAAAATGAAAAATAAAACAAAAAGGGCTAGGATGTGGTCAGAGGAAAAACACCCCTGGGTTCAATTCCCAGTAGCAAAAAAAAAAAAAAAAAAAAAAATTCTATCACAATCCCATTGTATAAACTGGGACACCCTAATAGGAATTGCTTCTATACTTCAAACTGGGGGTGGTTCCTCAGTACTATGCATTTGTCACTATTTGTATTAGTTCTTTTAATGTTACTTACTAACATTTATTTTAGTATCAAATAGCATATTTTACCAAAGAATCCCTTCTTGTTAGCATAACTTTAATTAGGCAACACTTTCACCAGGTTGAAATAAAACTAGAATAATAAAATACAGGAAAAGAAAAATTTACCTACCCCTTCCAATACTTAATTATTCCAACCACTTAACATGTAGACACTTGTTAATTTCATATATTTTAAGACATGTCTATACAATAATTTTGATGATTTATTCAAATAGAGTGTTTCAGAAGGAGCATTACTTTAACCAATCTGTGTCAAATCAGCTAGACTGATTGTTTCATTTCCCCTTCTAGGTACACATCCATTGAGTTAAGGAGTTAGATCCTGTTTCCCAGCCCTGCTCTTTAATATCTCATTTTAAGTTGAAGCTTTCTTTACTTCTAACTGAAACTTACCTCTTGAGCATCTCAATATGTCATTCCCTTGCTCTCTACAAAATGGAAAACCTAGTGTACTGTTAGAGAGAGAGAGAGAGAGAGAGAGAGAGAGAGAGAGAGAGAGAGAGGAAATAAAACAGAGGGATCTCATGAAATTAGAAGAAAGACCAAAAAGTTGAGGAAAGAGATTGAGAGGGAGGGAGGAGGGGAAAGTATAGGGGAGTACTGAGGAATTAAATCTACCAAATTGTCATATATGAATTATGAATATACCACAATAATCCCACTTAAATATACAGTTATAAGGCACTAATTTAAAAATAATAATAATAATGATAATAATGCTATAAGATAAATCAACAGAGTAGAAACAAGCATATCTTGGTGATGGAAGAGGAGAAGAAAAGGGAAGATATGGGGGAATGAGATGCATGTGTGAAGAGGGCATAATGAAATTCACTATTATCTATAATTATAAAGCACCAACAAAAATAAAAAAGGTCATCAATAACACATAAACATCAAAATATTTCAGAAATATAAAATCACTTGATAACATTTTATACATTCCTATTTTGCATATAGTTAGGAATTAGTTGTTCAGTCCACACAAGAATGAGAACAATCAGTAGGAGACTAACAACATGTCTTTCAATATAAAATATCCATGGTCTCCTAATCCCTTCTTTCTCATATTTTCAGTTACATGCACATTAATTAAGCTAGTTAGATGTTTGTTTGTATTAGTTCTTTTAACTGGACTCTACCAGACCAAAGATTCTCTTAATCTTAAATCTTAGATGTGGATGAGACAAATAAATGATTAATTACAACACTAATTTCTATAAGAATGCATGACATCCTTCCTTTCTTGGTCAGTAATATTAGAGATGCTTCAAGCTTGACTCTTGAAGACCTCCACAATGCTTTTTTCATGTACCCCAAGGTTTCTGGGCTTTCGTAACTACTTCTTTTTATGTTGGGATCATTATTTCCAACTAGAATCTCTGCCAGTAGGTTTATAAGAAATGTGGCTCTATATCCTGATCATCTGTTCCCTAATAATACCCCAATCATCACTATGAATTGTAATTGTTCTGTAAAATATTTCAGGAACTGTTCTACATAAGAACCATTGCTATTACATGCTCATGTATACCTACTTATGAAATTGTTTAAAAAATATTATTTCTATCCAAAAATGCATTGTGATTTTTTAAATTCAAATGACAACTAAATATCTCATGTTATGAGATATTTACAAGACCTTCACAAAAATAGGATATTTTTTCGATGGCAATACATATTAGCACATTTCATGTGTAGGTACATTTATATTCTGATATTGCTATGCTGTACTGAAGAGTATTTATATCACATACATTTGTATTTCATATACATTATAGAATCTGTGTGAATCCTTAAAAAAATTAATCTAGATAACTGTTGAAAGGGATCCTAATTAGGATTCTAAAAAAATTTACAACTATTATTCCACACAAATGAAGTGATAATTCAATAGAGAATATAAAATTTTAATGAAATCGGATCATTAAACACATGGTTGTTTTACCAGTAGAAAAGCAATCAATATACATTTTAGCATTAATAAAATAAAGAAGGAACATGTAAAATATTACATTAGAAACATAAAGTCATCTGAAAAATTGTGACTTTTATTTGTAATAAAACTTTAGAAAATTGGAAATAAAAGGTACTGTATAAATCTGAACGTGAACATTTTTTAAACTTGGACTGAGTCATATTTAATTGGAAAGTGCTAGCACATTGCTTCTGAAATAATTTTAAAAAGTGATGCCTCCTATCACAGTTATTTTTAAACATTGTACTGCACTAAAATGTTACTACTAAGAATTTATGAGGAAATGAGGGATGATAGATATAGAAAAAGAATAAGTAAAACTACAACAATTGTAATAATGTTTAAAGGCAAAAGTATCGTACCAGAAAATTAAGCATAAGCTATATGTATAATAGTATACAGAAAAATATTAAATTAATGAATTTAGATGATCATGGGAATAAAGAACCCAGGATAGATATGTGTACATTAAATAGCTTTGTCCTTACTTCATCTTTAATTCCTGTTGTTCTACTTTAGAACATCATCCTCTGATCGTATTTGTATAGTTGTTGGAAACTTAAAAACTGAAATTGGCCAGATCCTTGAATCTCATCAGGAGGAATAAACAAAGAGTAGAAAAACCTTTACTTGGTTATCAAGGAGTCTAAAGGTCAGTGTGCATCCCTCAGTGGAGTCAGTATTGTTTGGCCACAGATCCCTGAGCTTTTAGGAAATAGGGAGAGCTAAATGACTGGACTCTACCAGCCCAAAGATTATCTTAAATCAATGTGTATCTAACCTGTTTCATTAGAAAAGTATAATTAGATGACTGTGGTCTCAGAATCACATTGCGATAAGACTAACTTATCAATTGTCTTACTTGTTCCAATAATAAACATAAAATATAATTGTATAATAATTTTGAGTAATATTTTTACAATGATTACTAGTATCAGTTGGCTGTATTACTCTTCAGAGACACTTTTTTTTACAATTGAAATTAAAAATATTGGTTATTTTTGTGTAGCTAGCTTCTGAATCATTATAACTATCTGTCATAAAAAGTCCTTGTGAATTTAAGTTTAGCTTGATATTTGGCTATACCTATTCAAACAATAAGTAGAAACTTATTGTTAAGTAGGTGACACAGGATATCAACCTGCACTGAGTGCTTCAATTAAAAGGCATGGTTTTTAGAAGTCTTTGGAAATTGCCTTTACTAATTAGTTCTGACACAGAAAATTATAATAACAGTATACACACATACTAATAATTATTATGCATGTGGAGTTGCACTTAAATTACATTTTTGTGGCAATATTAATAAATCCTAACCTATATAAAGCTACGTAAATGTTTTTGAAGATTGAAAACATTCGTGATAGCATCAATAACAGAATTTCTCAACACATGAGACTTATTCTGCCATTACTGAGAACAATCTTGTGTAAGGAAAGTGTAGCTCTGTCACTGTTGATTATGTGCATTTTATTATCAACCAAGAGTTTCACAGAAGATTGAACAAGTCTCATACAAACACTAACTTTAACATTACAAGAAAGCTTTACTGAATGGTATTGTCACATATCACATAGAATGCTTTAATCTCTGGTGATTATGGGAGGAATCAAACACAAAAGCATAAAGGAGAGGTAATTTTTTTATATGAGAGTAATTTGCTATCATGTACGTAATAAGGAAGTCAGCAACCTGTGGCAAGAGCATTTCATAATTAAAGCTTGCATTTATTACAGAACCCTAAATTAAACACATGTGCTATAGTTTTTTATTTTACTATTTGCTGAATTCATACTGCATATTTCAAAATAACTCATTTATTTTAGTATGTAATATCTTGATGTGAAATTCTGTGTTATAAAGGTTAACAGACTTCTTTTAGAATGAAAATATAAATTTTTCAATAGGAAAGCTATTTTAACTTGCAGTTTTAATATGAGTATACTTGAATTAATCTCAGATAAATTTTTTGAGGTGTTTATTTGTATAAAGCAGCATAGATTAAAGAAAGATTTTTATCTGTACTCTAAGTCTGTGATTTTAGTAATAATCAAAGAGATATAAGGTGAATTAGAGAATTTATTGGTCAAATTCATGATGAAAATATTAGTTTCATTGGTTCTCCTGTTTCCACCTTTCAAGGGAGATCTGATTTTATCAGTGTGAAGACTATTATTTATTCACAAGTCCTGACTGGCCTATCCTCAGTGGATTTATATTTGAGAAGCAATTACTTTACAACCTAGAACCTCCAAATGAAATTCTGAAAAGAGACAGTATTTTCCTACTTGTTACCTTAACTGTGCAAAGTATTCCTCAATTATTTCTGTTTTCCTGTCCATAACTATCTGGAAACTAGGTCATTGTTATTATTTTTGTGTTTTTTTTTTGACACCTCAACTTTTTATAATCTGAGATAGTATAATTCAAGTCAAACAAATTAGACTGTGTAAGAAAGCAAAACATTTAGAGAGAATAGGAAAAACAATTTATCCAAGTCTAATTTATTTTCAGCACATGTGTCTGAAGGCATAGATTCTTAAAATCTAATTTTCAAATGTGATAAATTTCAAGAAATAACATTTTTTTCCTAAGAAGGAATTGAATTTAAATTTACATGCATTTTACATTAATTGAATTTAAACGTTTTTCTTATGGCCACTTATTATGATATACTTGTGCCATATTGATGATAAAATTATAAAGGTGAATTTTATATGTGCCATTCCAAAAATATAAATTATGTGAATTTAAATATTTCCTTAACAATCATAGAATTCAGTATAACCCACTTTATTCACATTTCAAATCTGAAAGGTTATAATAATCTTTATTATCTTTAAAAAAAATAAAGTTTTTCTCATAAGACATTTCACTTTCAAAAACATCCTGACTTTGATAATAAGTAAAATGCCCATCATAAAGACCAGAAATGTTGGACTCTTGCTAATGTTGAAATTGATGTTTCATGAAAAATTGGGTGGACAATATTTATTTGATATTGCTCCAAAACATGGGAATAGAGGACATTAACTAGTAATTTTTTCTAGCTATCTATAGGCAGGAAAAAAATATATAAAACAAAACTTTAAAGTATTCAGGCTTTAAATTTTCTTTTGTGTATATATACATATACATATATGACAAAAATTTTTTATGTATACATACATATACATATATGATAAATACTTTCAACACTAATTAGCATTTGAGGCATGTGAAGTCTAAATATTTATTTATTATCATTGTTTTACACATAATGTGGCCTAACTTATTAAAGCATGATTCACTTTTAGCAGGATGTTGTAGTGATCTGCAGAAAATAAATCACTTGAGTCTGCATTTTAAAATCCTTCAAGGCAAGAGTTCAGTGCTTAAAACAAATACTTCTAGGTAGGTTTGGGTGATATTGGCAGAACCTGTCAAAGGAGGTTTAATTGCTCATTAAGCAGCATACAAAATCTATTTTTAAATGCCCTTTCCTTTGATGACATGCTAATGTTTTATGTAAAAGCTAATAGCCATCATTGAAAGGACGGATTATCTGTTTGATAGACAATTACTATGGTACCATTAAAAGGACATAAAAAGGAATATGTAGCTTTTGCACTAAAAACTTTCCAAATGATGAGTCAGCATTTACAATTTAACTCCAGCTCTTGGGGTATTATATGCCTCCATCCAGACCAGTAAAGTCTTCCTGCATTTCACAGCCACCAGTATAAACTACCAAACCTGTCCAGTCACTTATGTAGCATTTTTGACCACAAACATATCCATTCTTTCATTTATTTGATCATTCCAAACATGAGGCACCCCATGTCTCCTGGTATTATATTTTCACATGGAAGGAAGATAATGACTTTTGCCATCCAGGGTAACAAGGGGGAAAATATAATGTTTTATATCCATTCCACCTGACAATTAAAGTTTTAAAGTAAGTGCATTTCAAATATAAACACAATTGGCCAAACCTCAACATTATATGTAAAGAAATGTATGTTTAATAAGCAAGTGTATAATGAATATTCTATGGTACTCATAAATATGGATGAATATTGTCAATCAAAAATAATTAATTATTGTTTTTATTGGTTGTTCAAAACATTACAAAGCTCATGACATATCATCTTTCATGCATTTGATTCAAGTGGGTTATGAACTCCCATTTTTACCCCAAATACAAGTTGCAGAATCACATCGGTTACACATCCACATTTTTACATAATGCCATATTAGTGACTGTTGTATTCTGCTACCTTTCCTATCCCCTACTATTAATAGAGAAAAATTTGTAATGTTTTGGGTTTTCTCTTCTCATGACATTCAAATGTAGATTTCTTTCAGTAATTCTAACCAAATTCTAAGTTCAAAGCGCAGACTCAAAATATAATAATTAGTGGTTGACTCCAACACAAACCAATATATTTAAGAAAAAAAAAACACACTGGTTAGTTCTTAAAGGCATAAATAGTTGGATACTGAATTTGGAAACAATGGCAACATGGAATTTGGAAACAGTAGCCCATCACTTGGCAGTGAATATGAAAATAAATTGAAAAATTAATGATCTATTTAGTAAAATAATTCACTTTCTTATTGATTAAATATTAAGATAAGCCTGTATAACTATATTATTTGGTTTCTTTACTCCTAATCAAAGCCAATAAAGTGCAGAAATGCTTCAGAGGGCGCTGATGAGAAGGTTAACAGAGCAATAGGAATATCTCCCTATGTTCGCAATGGACACCTTGATGTTGCATACTTTATTGGACTTGGCCTCCAGGGAGGTATAAAAAAGTGCTCAGTGGTGTTACTATGACTCCATGTGCAGCCTGAATCCTGACTGGCACTTTCATAAGACGTCATGATCTATGCAAATTGACTAGAAGATTTGTGCATGGACCTCAAACAGGAGTGCACAAGATGTGTATGGCAGTTAGATAGTGCCTGCAATAAACCATGATTTGGGAGTCTCTTGGAAGCCACAGTTAAACTGCAGTGATACCATGTTATCAAAACTATAATATATTCAAAATAATCCCCTTGTAAGTGCACCATTCAACTCTTAACAACACCTGCTTTTTAAAATACTTCATGTTTTTCTCTTCTTCCTATGTCACCAGCCAAATCTGCTCTTTCTAATTTGCCAGCCACCCCATTTTGCTTAGCAGTGGAGTCAGCCTGGGTTCTTTTGAGCTCCTTAGCTGCTGCATTCTCTGCTAAAAGGATCTCAGTTATGACCTACATCATTGCCATATGTCAATGACTCACACACTGCTACAAACAGTCTTCATCACTCTGCTATGGAAATCTTCCTGGGATAAGGTGTGGCTGGCCTTTTTGCATCACACACTTTAAAACCCACCTTTTAATGTGCCCCCTATTTCTCCATGCAATTCATCATCATCAATCATTTACACTTTACATTTTCATAACACATCTTGTTGATTATAATCTTGCTTAAAATTAGCTATTTCTTGTTTGTGTACGGAATTAAAATATAATCCATGTTAGAAATTAATTTCTGTGTGTTCTTTCCAATTCTATTCTCAGTTTTACAGAAAAGCTCCTAGTACATGAGTATGTAAGATATGCTTGATGAGAAAGAAGGAGAAGTTAGAAGATGAAGGAAGAAGGAGAAGGTTGAGAGCAATAAGGAGGCGAAGAGGAGCCAAGCAAGACAGAGAGGAAGAGAAGGCAAGGAACTATTCCTTTGCTTAGCAAACAAAATTGAAGTATTTAAAATAATTTTTAATATCTAACAACAATTTGGATACATATTTCACAGCTTGATTTGTTTACACACTAGTTAAAATACTTATATTCTAAAGGATGTAGAAAGATATCTTTGAATTTCTACCTAGAATATTAAAATATAAGAAATCAGAAAACTATATGAAAGAATATATATTTTTGGAATCATTGGATAATGAATCACATATTTAGGTAAAGCAGTTTTAAAACATGTTAGCATCATTTTAAATGATCATGATGGAATCATATTTGTCAAAGTTAAGTAAATATTTGAATTAAATTATATTATTTATTGTGCTTTTAAAGTATTTTCACTGATTAAATTAAGGGAAAATCTTTGCATAAACATAGCTTTTCCCCTACTAGAAAAACATTTCCAGTTTTCAAGGCAATAAATTCCTATATCTTATGGAAATCACCCTGTTCTTTATATTTCATATTTAAATCATTAGTAACAATAGCATTGGACTTTAAAAGAAACTTGAAATAGTTGCACAGAGGTTTTCTACCACTTTGCTTCATTTTTAGTCTTTACATTCCTTGGTTTTGATGTCAATAGTAGCTCTTGTTTTATAAATTGGCTTTCTTTATTCTATATACATATCCTGCAGAATTTTATTAATTGCTCAAATAAACATGTTTGAACTTTTTTACTACTTTCCAGAATGAGACAAATTTAATAACACAGATAATTTATTAATGCACAGTACCATTTAAAAAAAAAAACATTTTTTACCATAGACTAGTTTTTAAAAAATATTTCACTTAAATATGTTCATAGAAGGAAGTATTAATGTAATACTTAGATAATCCACTTCCAAAACATATGCTCAAAAATTTAAAATTTGTTGTCATTGTTAAAATATCTTTGATGTAAATTAATATGCAATACCTTCTGGAGACATCTCTGGGACAATGGCCTCATAAGGTTCATCTAGGAATTTTGGTTCATTGTCATTGATATCCGAAACTCTGATGACAAACTCAGACTCAGGCTCCACAGCCCTTCCAGTGGTGGTGTCTATTACCTGGGCTCTCAGAGTGTAGAGGGACCGTTCCTCTCTATCGAGCTTCTGTATGGCATATAGGTCACCTGTTCTGTTGTCAATGGTGAAAAGACTTCCAGCTCCATCTCCCCAAAGCTTGTATTGAAAAGAGTTGTTTCCATTGTCTAAGTCAGATCTTAGCTGTAAGTACAAACAGGTACAACTGAGTTTCCAGATAGGCTCAAAATGAAAAATCCATTTTAAGAGTTCATTTTCTTTTGTGCTAATCATTCCTTGAGTTAATAATTCTATTTAATTCCTATATTATTTTAATTCACACATTAATTTCAAATTTAATATCAACCATCAGAAAGAGAGTTAATTTTTTAATATAAAGAAATACAGAAATTTGATTCTTCTACATAGACAATTCTAGTAATATATTATTACTGAAAAACAAAGCCTCTTTCATAAATTATTCACAACATAGTTGGTCCATGTTTGTTCTATGGTTACATCCTTGGTCACTAAAACCAAAGCCTCAAATATTTATATTTGGTTGGAACCTAGAGAAAATTTTACTTATATCTATGATCACAAATAATTATAACATTACAAGTTACATAATACTGATGAACTCAATCTTTTCTATGCAGAAGCAAAGACAGAAAATTTTAAAGAATTACCCAGAGTCTCAGGTTTCTGGGAAGTTTTATGATTTGGCACAGGACTGTGAATTCCAAGATTCATCCATGATGATAATTATATAACATGCTTTCAAATCTTTAATTTTAAGCTAGAAAATGCCCACTCTTTCTAACACATTTTACTTGATTTTTAAACATACACTTTTCTTCTTGTGCTTATTTTTTTTTATTTTGTGAAAAATTGCTCATTCATAGTTTTGATGAGTAATTTAGATTTTAAAATTTATATGTCAAAAGATGTCATTTTGATATTGATGTGTTAAATTGGCTGTCTGGTTTATCATAATTAAATCTACATAAATAATTCTCCTTTTGTACATAAATGATGCCTTTGTTATTACAAATGTGTTTTCTTGATTCACCATTCATGAATATACTCTTCTTCAAAGGAAGACTTCCTATGAAAATACAAAGATAACCATGAAATGCCATCCTAAACCAATTACAACTTGTCTGATGGCTGCAGTTAAAAGTTATTATTCCTCACTAACTCATAACTTTTCTATGCTATTGTGGAGAAATTCTAAACATACCCCAAATAACAATAATATAGTATTATTGTTGTTGTTGCTCTTATTGTTGTTGTTTTAATCTGTATTATCATTGCTACATACTTGAAGAAACAGATTTGGGAAAACTAACATCCAACTTGATGTTATGGTTATAGCTTTTTTAGTTTGATAGTCCTTAATTATTTATAAAGAGAAGAGATTTTCTATGTCATGAGGTTATGAAATTAAGAATAATTAATATATTTTCTAATGAATATGTCAAATGAGCAATGAATAGACCATGTTTTTAAAATGATATCACTTCAATGTAGTTTTAAAATTTGTTCAATATTGAATGAAGGTAAATTAAATTCAGTAAAGAATAGGAGTATATCAAGCTTATTTAAATTATAAATTTCAAAGACCAAGGAGGTCAACATTTTTAAATACACATTTTTTTCTTTTCTTTTTTTTTCTTTTGGTACTGGGGATTGAACATAGCGGCACTCAATCGCTGAGCCACATCCCCAGTCTTATTTTGTATTTTATTTAGAGACAGGGTTTCACTGAGTTGCTTTAGTGCCTCACTGTTACTAAGGCTTGCTTTGAACTCAAGATCCTCCTGCCTCAGCCTCTGGAGTGCTGGGATTACAGGCAAGTGCCAGCATACCTGCCCATAAAGAACAATTTTAAGTGGTAAATCATCAAAACTGTTTTACTGAACACTTGCCTCTAAATGTTACAAAATGCATGTGTTAAACTCATTTTGATCTCATGCACTATAGTTCATATTTTGAAATTTACTATATTTTTATTTTAAAATATTTTATCAATTAAGCAGCTGTTAAATATTTGACCAAACAATGTCACATTATTCTTTTTTTACATAACTGCCTTTCCAATTTTTATTTTTTTTTTTAATGAATGTATCAAAAAGCAGTTATGTGGGACACATCTTACCAGCAGCTCTTCAGTTGCATACACCTAAACACCCCCCAAAGTTTCTTCCAAACCAGTTATCTCTGTGTAATGTGAATCATGAGATTGTTTAGAGGAAAAACAAGTATTTTCATGGATGTTTGTTATAGAAAGAAAAGAACAGGCAAAGCCAATCATTCTGTGAGATGAGGAAACAAGAGGCTGGTGTAGGTGGCAGAAACAGAGTAGGAAATGTGACAGCCAAGGAGATAGTCTTTGTTCCTGTCACATTGGTACAGTTAAGTACCTTATTTACGAAAAGCCACTGAACAGGATTTGCCTGTCACCCTCTTCAGTGACAGAAGAGTTTAAGTCATTCTGGAGATCACTCTAAATGGAGCTAGATAGACTCAGTTCATTAGCAGCCCCTTAAGATGGACCCTATTTGTGCCACAGGGCATGTGATTTACCTGAAGACATTGTGGAGAATTAAAAGGGTAAGGAGGACCCTGTGGGAGACAAACAGGGACACACAGGAGTGTTCTGAAGCCTTTTTGCCTAAGATCCTAATCTAAGCCTGTGGTTGAAGGTACTCCTGTGCCTGTGGCTGATAGGATAGAGGTACTTAGATGGAATCCAGATACCACACTAATGCTGAGGCTCCCCTGAATGGGCTAGAAGACAGTTAATGAATTTTGAGTGCTTCACCCTTTGGGCCCAATTAAATTTTAGTGCCAGTTAATTAGCGGTTAAACATTTCAGTTCATTCATCTAGAGAAAGAACTTATGGAAAAGGACATGATATTGTAATTATCTGTGTTTAAAGAAAACCAAATAATAATCAAAACCAAAAACATAAATTGGAGGTGTTCTGTCTCATTAAGGACATTTTCTTAAAATATATTCTTCTAAGAAGGTGAAAATAACTATTCTTTGCACTTCAACTTCACTAATCAAATGAAGTGTGTGGGCTTCTGACACTCCTTGGCTGCAAAAGGATATAGTATTAAACTGCTTCATTAAAAATGAAGGAGGGATAAATCAATAGCTATTTAGCATAACAGAAAAATCAGGCAAAAAAATGTTGGTAGATGATATTTGACTCATTGAGTCTGCTTTGATTTATTACCAAAAATTGCACCACTGAATTTCTAGCTATTGATCAATGAGTAGCCTTTTCATGTAGGAGACTAGAGTGAAATTTGAACCCAGAACTCAAGTTTTTAGTGATGTTCAGGTGCTTGAAAATTCTAAATAATTAATAATGTTCATGTTTGAGGTTTTCTAGTGGTTCCACTGAGAAAAATGCAGAACTCAGCAAACACCAAAACCATGAACTGGAAGACTTTCAGAAAGTAAGTACCCGTCCAATGTGATAACTTCCATTCATTTCCTCTGGTACAAAGAATTGGTTCCACACCCAGCCTCGCTTCACTCTCCAATGAGAGTCTGCCCATTTTTCAGCAGTCTCTCTGCTAGAGTCTCCTGCCACTGCAAAGCCAGGCCAGAGGCAGGGGATCCCCAGCACACAAGGCAGCAGCCAGCAAATGTGCATTGCGATGTCTCCTTGGGTACCAGTGTCACTCTTCCAAGGACAGAGTGTGTAGCCCACAAAAATCCTGTGCTTCTTTATCGTCTTTTTTTTCTCTTAAATATCTTTTGTATCCCTAAAGCATAGAAACAAAACAAAATTTGTCATTTAAGAAATAACATTTTCTCACATAATTACTAAAGACAGGTTACAGCTTTTGCATTTTTGAGAAATGAAATAAAATATGCATTCAATTTATCCTTTGATTAAGCTAGTGAATTATATTTTGTAGTCCAACAATAATCCTATTGCAATAATTATAAGTTTCTACTCAAGGAACACTTGTTGTAAACTGCAATCACAAATCCGCCTGAAGGTTGACAAGTTACTCTTAGCTATCTCTTTGACTGACAAGATGACATAGAGAGAGAGTTTTAAAATATTATTTAATTTACTTATGTCCTTATAGCCATCTCAGCAAAATTCATACTACTCCCTTAAAGCAATCATCAAGTCATGAGTAAAAACCGAGGAATGTATTTATCATCTTTTCATGCAATATAAATAAGATTTATCTTCCAGTTTTGAAAATTATGATGTTTTTATGTAGTTAATGAAATAGGCAAAGTAATAATTAAGCTTAAAACCCAAGAAATGTAATAATAAGTTAAACTATAAAACATCCAAATTAGAAAGCCTGTGCAGGATATTTACCCTTGTATATTTTGAAAGTTTTGGTAAAATTATTTCTCTTTGAATACAAAAAAAAGACATTTTTTAGGATTAAGTACAAAATGTGATGCCAGGGTAAAATGGCTCATGGTTTATGATATGTATGATAGCTATGAAATGAAATAGTAAAATCAAAAACGCAGCCTACTGAGTTTTTCATTCAAAACCTATTGTTGAATTGAAGCTGATGTTACAAACTGTCTCTTTCATAATTGGTAATGCTCATCCTTATATGTAATTGAATAACTTCATATTTCCCTCCTCTATTTAGGATTCCGTCAAACTATGTGGGGTTTCATTCTTTAGCCACCAGGAAGGAAAATTTGGTGAGATCCACAGTAGCATTCACTTTCATGAACTCATCAGGAAAGCCATACATCCTGGCTTAGAAGTATTTCAGCATGATCTTGTTTTGAATATTCTGTAGGTGTTTTTTTAATGATTCCTGAGAGAGTTTGGGGTCTTTGGCTTTTGTTAGGAAAGGTTGTTAAAAAACACTTAATTAAGAAAGAACACAGGGATTCTATGTTCCCTCTGTAATCCCTTCAAATGGATGTATTTTTTGTTACTTGTTTACTTAATGAAGGTCATGAAGAAATTCAGTTGAAATGAAAATTAAGGATGAATTTTATCCTTACATTGAATATTTTAAGTACTTAAAAAGTCTATTTTTTGAATATTAGTGGAAAATATATTTTGATAGCTAGTAAATAATCATTTGTAACAAATACAGTTTACTTAATAAAAAAGATATTTTGCATAAGTTTGGTAAACTATCACTCGGGGTGATATGAAAGTATTTGTCTTATTTGACAAAGTGATATTTCTGTTAACATTATATTGTAACCTTCTCCTACAACTAAAAATAGAGAAAATAACATAATGAACCACTGTGCATCCCTGTACAGCTACAATAATTACCAGCACAGGGCCAACCTCATGTCATGCATACATACACCACTTCCTCAGAGTAAAACAGATTTCAGATGTCACATCATCGTAACCACACCAGACACACTATACTTGAGCTTACGTGATACATGTGTATGTGTATGCACCTCTAAAAATCAAAATTGGATACTTAAAGCTAATATTAAGATTTCGACACAATCAAATATGCATGGAGTATTTAAATTAAAAATTTTCAAACATCTTTGAATTATATTTCAAATATATTCACACAATATGGTGTGCTGAGATATTTGTTATCTTATTGTTACCTCAGTTTCCTCTTTCTATTTTTCATTTTCCTTTCCATTTATGTGATATAGTCTTTGGTCCCTATATTGTTCCTCACCTTCTGGATATTGCTAAGTGTATTCCCATGTGTGATCAGATATGGTTCTTTATCTTGTGAATTCTCTATAAATTTCTAGTGACTTTCTTCGATACAATTTAAAATACTTGTTAAACATAATCATAACTCATGTTTTACATTTCTTATTGCATGACATCCAGTGGCTGAAATTGCCTAGAATTTTTTTTTTCATATCTTGTTTTTACTGTAGTGGGAGATGGGTTTTTTTTTTCTCTATATATGTATTAGCAGATGATATACACATCAGAGGAATCATTTGTTATAAATTTCATAGTAAACTTTCTCTTAAGGTTTTTTTTTAGTTTTTGATAACTATTGCCCAAATTGAATATTTCAGTAACCACAGTATGAAACAATAAAGAAATATAAACTCTAAAAAAACTAAAAGTAATCCCCAAAATTTAATAATATGTTATTTGAAAAAAATATTACAGGACAATTTTTATCAGAAGGTTGAATAGTGCAGAAGAAAATACCTTTGGTTATGAGGACAATTCAGTAGGAACCAATCAAACTAAATTACAGTGATAAAACTAACAGTACACAAATAATTTTTAAAAATAAAGAGGATTTCAATACCTTTTGGAACAATATCATGTGGCATAGCATATGTATAATTGGAATTGCAAGAAAAGAGTGATAGTGTCAAAAACATTTTTAAAATGGCCAATTATTTTTAAAATATGCCTTACATTATCACATTGAAAAAGAAAAAAAAATAACCTCAGTAAACATCAAGCCGCCCCCAATAGCAACAAAATCAACCCAATTATGCTCTTGTAAAATACTAAAATAAGATATATATATATATATATATATATATATATATATATATATCTCTTAAAAATCACTGTTGAATACAGCAAACAATAATAATGTTTGTTAAATGTTCATCAGATCTGGGTGTGATAGCAGCCTGGGAGGCTGAAGCAGGAGTATCATGAATTCAAAGCCTGCTTTAGTAAAAGTGAGGCATTAAGCAACACAGTGAGACCCTATCTCTAAATAAAATACAAAATAGGGCTGGAGATGTGGCTTAGTGTCCTAGTGCCACTAAGTTCAATCTCTGGTACAAAAAAAAAAAAAAAAAAAAATCATTAGAAATAATGTATGGTAAATGGAAGCAGAATGTCATGCCTGAAGTTCTCAGAAAATACAGTCCAATTTATAATTATGCATCCCACACTATAAGAACAATATTAAGTAGAACTGCAAGACTTCACCAGCAGCACAACTTCATGACAAAAATAATGAGAAAATCTTCAGATGAAAGACAGATGCACAAAAGTAATGAATCATGTAGAAGTATTAAATATGAATGAAATTAAAGGGCATTTTGCTTATTTATTAATATATTTAGAAATTGATGTAATAACAACAACATATTATGGGATATATAACACATGAAGAAGGAAAATTTGTAATGATAGTGGCTCAGATGGTGAGATATGAAAAGTGGAAACACCTTCCCTTACAGATGGAGTGACGCAGCAGGACTTCAAATGATGACCCTGATAAGTAAAGAACTCCAGTTCAAATCTCTGCAACAGCGAGATCTCACAAACAACAATGTACAAAAGGAATAATATGAATACAAATAAAGTCTTAGTATGACAGTATAAAAGTACATTTCACCAAACAGAAAAAGCAAACTCAAGATTATACAAACAAACCCTACAAAATCAATCACTGTGATAGAAAGGAATCAGTAAAACCTGACAAAGAAAAGGAGAAGATTGTCACATAAAGTTTTAAAATTCAACTATGTACTATGCAGAAGGAAAGCACTTTGATTACAAATACACAAGAAATTCATCAGCAGGATGATAAGGAGAGACAGTATAAGAATCATGCCTTAAGATATTGGAAATAGCCATAAAAGTACTTTGAAGTAAAATCCCATGACCATAAATATTACCTGAATAAGAAGGGACATTTACTAAAGATAAAATAGATACATTCATCCAGTTTTAAGTATGAGTCTACTTATTACAGAGCTTAAAAACACATGAAGCAAACCTTATCAGGGTTAACAAAAAGCAGACACAGTCACGTTCGAGGAGGATGGTGGATTATTTACCACTATTCTCCTTTATTGAAATGCCAAGAGGACAAAAAGATCATGAAGTATATGAAAGATTTAAGAAGTGAGCCAACTAGCTTCAAGGAATGAAGCCATTGTAGAGAGCTGCACCAACAGAATACAGATGTTTTACAAGGACACATGATAGATTTTTAATGGAAGAATATACACTGGGCCATTAAAAACTTTTTTCAATCATTTTCAAAGGTTTCCTTATTACAAAGTACACTCTTTAATGGCAATAAATAAAGTATAAATCAATAACAAAATTATATCGGGAAATAGCTATGCATTAACAAAATTAAAAGTATAGTATCCTTATATAACCAAATTAAGAAATCAGCAAGAGAAGATTGAAGCAATCTCTAGAAACCAGAAAAAGAAACAGTGAGCTTGAGAATAGAAATAAATAAAGTAGGAATGTTAATGACACAAGGAAAATTAACAATACCCGAAGGTGCTTCTTTTAAAATATCAATAAAATTTATGACTAATTAGAATGATAAGGGAAAAATGAAGGGGCCTAAATTAGCAACTAGAATGAGAGAGAGGATGGTAATGTACCTTCTACAAATTTAGAAGGGGAATGAGAATAACACTGTGAAAGTGTTTAAGACAATAACTTTGACAACTTTTATCAAAAAAATGAAATAAAAATTATTCAACTGACATAAAGAATAGAAAATTGGAGGTGTTCAATAGATATTAAATGTATATTCTATAATGTACATTTTCCTGCAAGGAAAAACATAGATCCAGGTACATTGGAATGCAACAGTTAAGGAAGAAATACTACTAATCTTAGATAACTTTCTTCCAGAAAATACAAGTGGACATTTCCCTACTTATTATAATGAGGCAAATATGATATGATTATCAAAACAAACAAAAACACAATATGCATTTAAACTACCAATTGGCCTCGTGGATATAAATGAAAAATCCTAAACATAATAATAATTATGTAAATAATAAATAATCCAAACTATTTTTTAAAAGGAAATGCATCAGAAAAATTTTTTTATCATTTCTAGAAGAATAAAAGGGATTCTGACTCAGATATTGATCAGCACAATTTTCTCTATTTACAGAATGCAAAGGGGAAACCTTGCATAATCTCAGTAGACACCAGAAGCAGCTGTTTAATGGCAGTACCCATATATGTAATACCAACTCATAATGGTAGAAAGCAAAAAGAGCTCTAGTACTCTAACAAAGGACAATTACATAAAATCTACACCCACCATCTTAGTTTAAATTATAAAATGAACATTCTCCCACTAACATCAAAAACATTACAAGGATGGGGGCCCACTGCACTTCTATTCTTACACACTCTATTCTACACTTTTGTAGCAAGTGCCATAAAGAAGGAAAAGAAATAAGTGAAAAACAAAAAGGAAAATATCTTCAATTAAGAACAATTTCTGCAAAAGAAAAATGGGATGTATTGAGATGATAGCAATATAATGGGAAATGAATCCTTAAGTGTTATGAAACAGGAACAATGAAGAAAACACAAATGTCACACACTCACTATGCAACAGTTATATTTTTACATTCTAGAACCACACTATCAAACTGTGAAATAAAAATGCCTTAGACAAACCCTTTGAAAAACACTTTCATGATAATAAATTATGGGCAAGATCTTTATACATAAAATAGAAAATACTGTTGAAAAAATAAGAATTAAGAGAATAGAAGTATTGCTCAATAATTAGCAGACCAAATTTTATTGTGATATAATTTTTGTAGTGTGTTCAGGTTTGTCATTTTTTACTAAGACAGAGACATAAAGGCTATATTTATTTTTTTTTTTTTGTTCAAACAATTTAAAACACACAAATAAATAAATACATGCAACAGTGCTTCTCAAGGTATTATTTTTCACTCATTGAAGGATAGTAATCTATGAGAGACAAGAAACAGAAGCAACAAGTCCTAAAATTTCCCCAAATTACTGAATGCATAGGAGTCCAAGCAGCAATTTTGAAGGGTAGAGAAGCCAGAGAGAAGCTTACATTCTGAGTTGAGGAGGGCTGGAAGCATGGTACCATGGTAGCAATAGGTCATAGGGGACACCACTGAAGATGAGAGAGTTGTATGATTAGAGAACTTTGGCAATCCATAGAGTATCTCCATTGCATATTTAGTAGATTAATGTTAAATTATGTACGTGAAAAAACTACATCTTCCCATGGAAGGAGCCACCTGAAATCATTGGGGGAGTAGTCCTTTAAGTCTGTAATCAACAGTGAAAGTGAGACGCCTCATGGTTCATGGGTACAGGTGGGGTACTCAGTATTTTTTCCTAGGCAATAGGAAAAAACTGTTCTAGATAAACAGTGGTCTGCTTTTCTCCAGGAAATCTTAAAAGCAAGACCATAAAGGTCAGCATTTCCAGCTAAATTAAAAACATCTCTGAACAGAGTTCAAAAATATGCATAGGAAAATAAAGCCTTCAACAAAAAAACAAGGTAAAATTTCGAGTCTGACATCCAGTCAAATGGCCATGCCTATAGAGAAGAAGGAAAGCATGTCCAAGGAGATTTGTCCCAATCAATTAAATCAACCTAGAAACCAATCATGGTATATCCATAAAGTGTAATACTCAATATCAAAAACAAATAAACAAGTGATGTACACAGAAACTGAACATTGACATTAAGTGGAAGAAAAAATTAACTCAGATTGTATGTTTCCATTTATGCATATAAATTTTTATAAAGTTAAAACCAATCGCAGTGAAAGAAATGAGCCTAGTACTTGAGGCTGGGAGAAAGAGTGAAAGGAAGGGATTTCCAATGGACCCCATGAACTCTAGAGAGTGTGGATGGCTATGTTCATTACCTTTATTGTGCTGATTAAAAAAAAAAAAATCTCAAAAAAAAAAACACCCCAGCAACAATTGATTTTGAATATATACAATTTATTGTGCCAGTTTTACCACATTATTACACTTAATTTTTTTATTTGTCAATCTCAGAAGAAGAAATTAGATGATTTGTGCCAAAATGATATTTGTGCCAAAATTCTGATATGTTACATTTTGACATAACAGACACATTCTTAAAAGTATTTTTGTCAAAAATTGAAAGTTAATTTCCAGGAATTTACCAAAAATAAAGTTAACTAAACCAAATGAAATGTATCTAAATTGTTAGTTTCTCTGGAGATCATTTACCCACAGTGTGATTTGTGCAATACCAGCTGGTTGTGAAGCTTGTGTGAGCTCCAGCATCTCCAGATACAGGGACATCAAGTCAGCATTTTGTCACACTACCCTTGAGGTCTGTGCATGACAGGAGTTCTGAACAGCACTGGCACCAGGAAAAGGATCCAGGTCCTTCAGTACGTCACTGGTTTCAGAAGAACAAAATAAAAGTAAAGAGATAAGGAATATACTGTTCTAGATTAAAAGAAATTCAAGAAACACAAAACCCGGTGGTATAAAATGAGGAAACTGGATCATGATTTGTGCTAATATAATTTTATACTTAGGTTTTTAGGATGAATGGAAATTTAATATGTGTACAGTACTATATTAGGTGATAATCAGGATATGCTGTTAATGTGAATGATTGGAACTTTCTTTGTAATTGTATAGAATCAAGCCATAGTTTTGGTACTATATAATTCATATCTTGGTGCATATTGGTTTTGGAAAAAACAGGATGCCTAACTTATAATTTTTTAAATTAAATATTTTAATTTTAAATATTTTAAATTTTTTAAAAATATTCAAGAATAAAATCGGAAGATAGGTAAATAACCATGGTAAAAACGTGATAACAATTATTCCAATGGGGTCATGAGAATTTGGATAGTTTATTAATTTATTTTTTCAATTGCTTTAAAAAAAAAAAAAATATATATATATATATATATATATATATATATATATATATATATATATATATAAAACCAATAATAAAAATAGAAAGTTTCATTTTAACATTAATATAGTAGTCTGAAATCAATAGTTATTTTAAGAGCAGCTATTAATGAAAATATACAGAAACAGGAATATTCCATAATACTCATAAAAATAAAAATTTGGATAAGCATTTTGGAGAATAATTTGGCCAAGCAATATTTTAAAGTGTTTAATAGAAGTTATATTTTACAGTTCCATACCTAAAGAAATGTTCAAAATTGTCTGCTGGTAGAAAAATACAAATCGGGTAAATTTAGGAAAAAAAAAATGAAAAATAATGTTCAAGTTAGGATTATGTATGATATTCATTATGTAAGTATTTTTTCTAAATTTCAAGGCAATACTCTTTCATACTGTTAATATGAAGAAATTCTGTATAATTCTAAGTTTGATAATATTCACATGAACCACAATATTTATTATGTAACTACTATAATAGTAGGAAGTTATGTTGTTTTAATGGTTGAAATTTAGAACCATTTTACATTTTCTTTTCTCTCCAACAATCAAAAATGGGAGTTCATAACCCACTTGAATCAAATGTATGAAAGATAATATGTCATGAGCTTTGTAATGTTTTGAACAACCAATTAAAGAAAAAAAGAAGAAGAAGACATTTGACCAAGGCAAAAAAAAAAAAAAAAAAAAAAAGTAAATATTTCAGATATAATGATGCTCACTAGATGTGAATTGTCTCTCTCCTAGATGATACACATTTTTAAAATTAAGTTCATATTTGAAATATTCAATAGCTAAATTTAAAATTAACAGCTAACATATCACTTTATAATTTTACATAATAAAAAGCAGATCTGAAAACTGTTCACTGTACTTTCAAATATATATTAATAATGTAAAAAAAACAAATGAAATGGAAGCAATAGTTATATCTGAATTATGAAATACTGTGGTTTTGTTTATATGCTTATATATTTGAAATTTTCTATAATGGTCATGTATTTCAGGGTAAGGAAAAAATACCTTTTCAAATAATGGTGCACTTTTGATTGAAGACTGATGATAGCTGTCAGCTGTGCAAGACTGAGAAACTTTCTGAGCTGAGTCTAGGCATACAAGGAAAAATGCTAACAATTAGTTATATTTGAAATGGGCTCAAGAGAAACCAGTGGTGGCATTTCTGCCTTGCATTTGCAATCCTGGTTATATTTTCCAATCAGGTGAATACATTAATAAAATCTTCATAATACTTCAATATGGAAGAAACATGCTAATACTGTGTCTCATATTAGTGTGGTTTGATTTATTCTCTTATTGCTACTATGTAGGCACATTAATGAATATTTATCATGTTGTACAGTAGAGTACATTTCAACATATATAATGCATATAAATAGCATGAAACTTACAAGGCACAATAATAGATAACTACTATTACCACCTTAATACTATAATAACACTTAACTTAATACTATAATAACACTTAATACTATAATAACACTTAACCTAAGCATCATCAAAATACTATCTCCAAAGAGAATCATATGAATTTAGTTTTGAAAAGTTTATTTAATATAATATATTAAATCACACAGGAAAGGATTTATATTCAGATGTGACCTGCCAAATATCAAATATTTCTTTGAATGTAGAAAAGGGACTGAAAACCTCACTGCATTTTACTGAACAGGAGGTAGGAAATGCTCAGACACGTAGCATTGTGACATCTGACACTGACGTGTCCCCTTGTTTACATTGAATCAAGATCTATACACTGAATTTTAACCTTTGGGCCATTCTTGAAACCAGACATAGTAAAATGCTTCCTATTATCCTCTTCCAGACACCTTCTATTCCCCCACCTTGTTCTGAGGTTTTCAGGTTTAAAAAAAAAAAAAAGTGGTAAGAATAAGTCAAAATGATGGATTTGGTGGCTGGTGGGAGAAGATAAAAGTTGAAGCTGCAAAAAGTGGATGGGATAAATATAGAAACGTAATCCTATTTGTGATCTCTTAAAAATCAAGGGAAACTTGGCAGCCTCTTAGAATGACGCTAGGCATAAAGTCTTCGAAATGGCTTTCTCAGAAGGAAATTTAGAAAGAAATGTGTGTGGAAATAGCTTGCATACATAAGTGCAAAAGAGGCAATATTTCTGGGCCAAAGATTGTTAATAAATGGCATGCCAACTCCTTCTCCAAAAGCATTCACTCCAGAGAGCTGGAATATGAATGATCTTTCTCTGTCCCATTTCTGAACTCTTGTGAAGCATGTGTTTTGCATATTTACTGTCACAAAGAAGCCCTTGGCTGCAGATAAAGTAATACAGAATCATATGTCCTCATAAGACCCTGCATATATTCTCATCAGACGCACTCTTTGACTTTGCAGAGGCTTCCCATTGACCATTTGTGTGATGCCCTAAGACAGCTAAACCACTTCCCCCACATAATAGTTGTATGACCTTGAGCGAATGGTTTGACCTCTACTGTCTCAGTTGCCTCATGTGAAGACTGATGATAATAATTGTGCTCATCCCCCAGAATCATGTTTTTTATAAAAAGAGTTGCTGCACATAGAATTTTGCCTGAAGTGCTATGTTAAGTGTTGTTAACAAACTACATAAAGATAGCTAACGATAGGCTATCTTTGGTAAAGATCAGATGTTTTCTGTATTTCTCAACTTTGAAATATTCAGCTATTTTTAATCTCTCCAAACAATACACATATACAATATCTTTATAAATGTCTATTGCAACTATAGTCTAGGCCTCTTGAATGTCATTTTTTCCAAGTATGGCTAAGTGACTATGACAAATAAACATTGTCATGCTTGAAGCAATACATGATATTGCGTGGACATATATAAGCTGAAAATGATCCCAGTGTGACTCAGAACAATTATGTTTTCAAAGAAGACTAATTATGACTTTAGGGATGGAAAATATTATAATCTATGCACTTATACAGTTTGAAACTGAATCTAATTAGAAATTGTCTTTTCTATGACCTCTTCTTGGTTACATAAAGATAATTATTCCATCTGTGAAAACTTATAAAAAATATAATGTATTCTGGAAGGCAATGTGGAAAGCTGAAATACTGAATGTCACTAAGCTCAGCTTCTCATAGAGAAAAGCAGATGGCAATTAATGTAATGGCCCCATCTTTTGAAAACTATTGACTATGCTTGGCCAAAATGATACATCATAAGACATAATATGTGACGATCTGGAAGTCCCAAAGCTTAAAAAAGAACTAAGAAAGTCTCTTAAAGTTTTCTAAAATACTGCTAAAATAGGATAAAAAGTTTTGCTACATCAGTTTAAAGAACATATAAGTTTTTTTTTTTTTTTTTTATATCATGATCTAAATGTGTGAAGCAAGGAAATACTACTATAAGACCTATGTGAAGCACACAGTATAAGGGGATCTTTTGGAAATAGCAACAGACTTCACTTTAATCTCTTCTGATTTCAAGGATTCCTTATAAAAAGCAAGAATGAATGCTTTGAAGTATCTAATTTCAGTTCCCCTTTATTTCATAAGCACATATAATATAAATACATTGCAGAGCAACAATGTAGAAACGTGGTGGCAGTTTTCTGACTGTATCTCAGTCTGTTTTGTCTTGATATACATGCATACCTCTTGGCTTATCATGTCCATCTACCCTCCTTCTACCCTTGCCCGCCTCCCTGGGAACCCTTCTTAATCCCTGATTTTCCTCTACTACTTAGAGGTTGCCTTTGTTGTACTTATTGTTAGTTTCCACATATGAGAGAACACGCAATACTTGTTTTTGTGTTTTGCTCCTTTCACTGAGCATGCTGTCCTCTAGTTCCATTTATTTTTCTGAAAATGACAGGACTTCATTCTGGATGAATGCTACTACATTGGATATATGCACCATTTGGAGCAGCTAGGCTGACTCCATATCTTAGCTGTGTGAATGTTATCACAGTAAACATGGGTATGCATTTATCTTTTATATATCGTGACTTCATTTCCTTTGAACATATTTCCAGGAGTGAGAAGCTCGATTACATGGTAGTTCTACTTTTAGTTTTGTGAGGAATCTCCACACTATTTCCACAGCGACCGTACTGATTGACTCCCAACAATCAGCAAATGTTCCTTTTTCTCCACATCCCGACCAACCAACATCTGTGATTTTTTTTTTTTTTAAAACAGACATTCTTATTTGGGTGAGATGGCATGTCATTTTACTGTTAACTTTCATTTTCCTGATGACGAACGATGTTGAACATTTTTTCTTATATTTATTAGTCATTGGTATTTTTTTTTTTTTGAAAAGTGTCTAGTCAGATCATTTGCCCATTTGAAAAATTGGATTACTGGGGGCCCTTGGAATCTATTACTGATTTGTGTGTGTGTGTGTGAGAGAGAGAGAGAGAGAGAAAGAGAGTGTTATGTGTATGTGTGACCTTTACATATTCTAGAAATTAACTTTTTGTTCTCTCATTCTGTCTCATTCTGTAGGTTGTTTCTACACTCTGTCGACTGTTTCCTTTGCTGTGCAGAGCTTTTTAGATTGATATACTCTCTTTTGTCAATTCTTGCGTTTAATTTTTGTTGTTGTTGTTGTTGTTTGTTTTTTGTACTTTGGAGTCATAACCAGAAACTCATTGCCTGTACCAATACTTTAAAATGTTTCTGAGTGTCTTCCTCTAGTAGTTTCAATATCTGAAGTCTTACATTAAGTTCTTTGTTCCATATTGAGGTGATCTTTATACAGTTTGAGAGATAGAAGTCAGCTTTTAATTTTATGCATGTGTATATTTTATTTATCCAGCACCATTTTTAAAAAAGGCTTTTCATTATTCAATGTATGTTTTTGGCAACTTTGTCCAGAATCACTTGTCTGCAGAGTGGATATGGTTTTCAGTTCTCCATTCTGTTTTATTTGTCCGTATTTATGTTTTAATGTCAATGCCATGTTGTTGTTATTTTTTTACAATGGCTCTACAGTATATCTGAAATCAAGTATTATAGTTAGTGCCTCAAGTGTTCTTTTTTGCACAAAATTGCTTGGGCTATTAGGAATCTTTTGCAATTGCATATAAATTTAGAATTGCTTTGTTTAGGTCTGTAAAATATTGGTATTTTGATTGAGATTTGTTAAATATGTAGATTTATTTGAGTAGTAGGAGTATTTTAATAATGTTATTTCTTCTAGTCTATGATCATGGTCTTCTTTGGTTTCTTTCTTCAGTGTTTTATAATTTCCATTGTAGAGATCACAATAAATTCATTAGTAATTTATAGAAAAGCTATTGATTTTTGCATGCTCATTTTGTATTCTGCTACTTTACTAAACTTTTTTTTTAATCAGCTTTAATAGTGTTTTGGTGAAGTCTTTATTGTGTTGATTTCTGATCTTTCTATATATAATTTGTTCTGTGATTTTGTTTTTCATGAAGAGATGTTAGATTTTACCAAGTATTTTTTCTGCATCTATTGATATGATCGTGTGATACCAAGAAGATATGTTGAAACATGAATAAAACAATAGTAAGTAATAAGATTGACTTGGTAATGAGAAGATTCTCAGCAAAGAAATATCCAGGACTAAACAGCTTCACTCCTTAATTTTATCAAATCTTTCAAGAAGAACTAATGTCAATGCTTCTAAATTGTTTCATAGAATTGAAACCCTTTGACCCATCCTATGAGGCCAGCATCACCCTGCTACAAAAACCTGATAGGAACACAACAACAACAAAATGAAAAGAAACTGAAGTTCCATGACCTTCTCTGATGAATATCAATGTCAGCATCCTCAACAAAATAAAATTGAAATCAACAGCACATCAAAAAGATCACACACCATTATCAATATGGTTCCAGGGATGTAAAGATGATTCAACACACACAAATCAATAAACACGTGGACATATTTAAAACCTTGTCTTTGTACCTAAACATAGATAGAATGCTGTTAATAATAGAAAAACAGGTAAAGAAAAATAAATCCCCTTGAGGAAGTGTTCTGGCCGAAATATCTTTTGGAATCTGTGTTACCTACTGTATTATTTCTTATTTCAATACCTATCTTATTTAATTCACATAGGTTTTTATTTCACATTATCATTGTATTATGAACTACTTAATATTTTAATATTTATTTTATTTGCACTGTAATCTTAGATTTCAAAGAAATAGTTTGAATTTCTAATTAGTTCTTAGAAGCATTGCAATTTCAAGACTTTGAAACGATTGTCTGTTTTACCCATCAAACACCTTGAGTCCAAGATTAAGTATCAACCACAGGAAGGTGTTTACCTGTCTAAGTGCTCAGGCTAATTCTGGTCCCCAGAAAGGAATAATATGAACAAAATTATTAGTTATAATATGGAGACAAATGAAAAAATCTACTGACCAAGTGAATGTCAAAAGTAATAGTTTATGTAAAAAAGCATCAATGGGAGTTTAGAAATACTAGCATATTAAGATATATTCACAATTATGAGTTAATGTCTAAGTGGATCCTGGATATTCTATACGAAGATGGAATTTTATAATCATGATATCCTTCCTTCAACCCTATCACTCCAACAAAGGCTTATCTACAGTATCATAGGATTTTGTGCACATCCTCTAATCTCTGAGTGATTGAGCAGCTAAAACTACTGTGACTGGAAAGTAAAAGAGAGGAGTCAAAAAGAACGGAAATCCTTTGTGGAAGAATTTTTTTTTTTTAAACAATATCCACCTTACAATTGGACAAGTTCATGCAATTAGTTTTACTAATGAAAGATGAAGATGTGTACCCTTTTAGAACAAAGGCATTGAAAGGTTTATGGGTGATGCTCTTTACTTCCATTTCTTTAACTACTACATGCCTTAGTTAGGAGAAGATGGATTCTATGCCAAACTCGCATCACTGAATGACTGAGTGAAGCTTAGCACCCCATCTTACTAACTCCCACTATACATTTGTGGTAGGATGTTTTTGAGACCTGGGAAGTCCATTGGTTACTGAAATATAGCTTATCACCCAGAGTAGTAAAGCCATCTCTATCCATAGCACCATAATGCTAGTTCCTGTATTTTCTTTGTAATTCAAAAAGAACAATTATTATCTCCATTTCAAAAACAAAGTAGGAAGATCAAAGTGAGCTCATCCAGGTCAACTCTACCTAATAATTGGAATAAAACTTTTCCAGTTATGGAAGAGAGAAAAATGCCTAACTTGGAAGAATGCAAAGGGTGAGCATGGTCAGAGTTGACTTTGCCTATTAATTTATAAACCATTATTTTAGACAGCAGTCGAAGAAAGTCATTTCCAAGGTCACATAATAAGGGTAATAAACTGGAAATCCTCACAAACTATATAATTGAGGTAATTTCCTCTTGTGCATATGTCAGGGCTTGGTCGCTCTTATTCAACTCAACCCTCGTTTATCTAGGATATTTCTCTACCACATTACATACTATGTTAATTATTTTGCCATTTTTTCACTATGTGAAAAGCAAGTGCTTAGAGGAGCTTTCACCTTAAGTTCAAATTTTCTGTGTCTTGTCCCCATTTGTCAGGTGCATCCACATTTGAGTACAGTCCCTTGACATCTCACACTAGTCTGTTTTACATGTGTGCCCACAATGTATGAAGTGTTAAGAGCAGTTTGGGGTACACCGTTCAAAAGTTAAAACTTTTTGAGTCATACTTACTTATTTTTCACACATATGTAGGGATACGTATATAGTCACCATCATATGTAGTGTCCCCATGAGGTGGCGAGCAGAAAATAACTTTGTTACCTGGTTTTAGTTTTTGATGCTAATTAATACTTAAAATAATAGCACTTAAGTGTTGAAAATGAGACCAGTGGAAGATGTAAATTATAATAAAGATAAAAGATAGTTGAGAGTAGTAAGTATAAAGAGAGATAAGAATAAAATCTAAAGTACACATCCATAATGTGTACATGGCAATTCCTTTATTGTAAAAACATTACTAGTTTTATGAATATAGAAAAAACATTCTCATTTACATACTGTACACGAAGAACTGAGACTCAATCAATATTAGTAATTTGGTGTAAATAAAGTTTTTTTATTATATATATATATATATATATATATATATACACACACAGCATACATATTAAAAACTGAATTATATGTGAATTTCAGTGCTTAACTATAATTTTGATCAGAATATTATCTTGAGCAGAATAAATATTATAAAACTTTCAGAGCTCAACATATTATTGCATTTTCATTCTGATATTTTATATGCTTTAATCTATCATATCTTAATCCTAATCATACCTATTAACCTGGGTACAAAGAGAATTATTTCCACAAATTGTTTAAAAAATTGTTTACTTTATATATGTTAATATACAATATGTATTTGGAATTTAGAAACCTGCATGTATGGTGTATTGTATATGGTCTTGTTCAATTTGAATATTTAGTCAAGATTTAAGCTTCTGATATTGATACACATAGATCTACATTAATTTCAACTGATATACAAAAATCTCAGTTTATAAATCCACCAAGCAATGATGGTGCTGTATGCTATTTTCTCTTTATTTTTTGTAATCAATATAAAAAAAAAGGTTTGTTTCTGTTTCCTTGAATCAATATTTAACAGTTTCTCTGTCAAAAATATTAATAAAAGAAGTTGATACATTATAGGGTAATTTTTAATCACCTTCCTGGATGTTTTTTTTTAACATATTCATAAATTATATAGAAGTTTTTTTTGTTGTTGTTGTTGTTTTTTTATCCCTGTCAGCATCATCCATGCATTTTAGTTCACCTCAATTGTTACTGCCATGCTATTACAAATGGCATAATGTTTTGCCAACGTGGCAAAGAAATAGCTTACTTATAGGAAGTATGTATTTAACATATGACTTTTAAATTTGATTTCTGTATCCCTAAATTGTGAGATTAAACCTCTTTTCCTAATTATTGTCATTAAAATATCTTAGAGACTATGTAGGATATAATTCCAAACTATTTTTATATCCAAAGGTCTTCTGTCATTGCCTCCTTACAGGGACATTTGTTAACCACATCTATATAATTTAGATTAGGAACTGTGCTATTATTTAAATTTTCATTGGTTCATTTTGATTGCACATAATAGTGGGATTCATTGTAACACCACACACACACACACACACACACAGTGCATATGATATAACTTGATCAATTTCATTCCCAAGTACTTTCCCTTCCTCTCTTTCTTCCCCTGATCCACCTCCTCCACCCTGTTGGCCTCTCTTCTATTTTTACAAGGTCCTTCTGCATGCCAGAGAAAATATATGATCCTTGACTTTCTGAGTCTTACATATTTTGCTTAACACAATGCTCTCCATTTCTATCCATTTTATTGAAAATGACATAATTTCATTCTTATGTATAGTTGAATAAAACTCCATGATGTATGAATACTGTATTTTTCTTAGAGGTTCATATATGGATAGGCACTCATGCTGGTTTCATAACACAGCTACAGTGAATTATGTAGCTATAAGCAATGGTACGCAAGTATCACTATAGTATATTGTCTTTGATCTGTTGCTAGCTAAATACTGAGGAGTGGTACACCTGGGATATATGATGGTTCCATTGGTACTATTTTGATAAACTTTGATACTGATTTCCATAGTGATTCTACTAATTTACAATCCTACAAAAGGATATGTGTTCTTTTTTTCCCTTTATATTTTCATCAACATTTATCATTACTTCTATTCTTGATGACTGCCATTCTAACTAGATTGAGAAAAATCTCATCATAGTTTTGTTTTGCATTTATCTGGTTCCTAAAGATACTGAACCTTTTCATATATTGACTATTTGAAATTCTTCTTTTAAGAAGTGTATATTTAGCTCATTTTTCAATTTATTAATCAGTTTATTTGTTATATGTGTGTGCATACACACACAAAAATACCTTCATTTTGTTTATTTATTTTTATGTGGTGCTGATGACAGATCCCAGTGCCTCACATGTACTACGCAAGCAGTCTACTGCTGATCCCCAACCCCAGCCCTGGTTTATTTGTTTTGTTGGTGTTAACTTTTTGAGTTCTTTATGCATTCTAGACATTAATTCTTTTACTGAAGAGTAGCTAGCAAAGATTTTCTCCCATTCTGTAGGTTTTCTCTTAATGATCATATTCCCTTTGCTGTTCAGAATTTTTTTAATTTGTTGCCCTCATTTATTCATTGTTGGTATTATCTCTTGAGCGTTCTTTGAGGAAACTTTTCCATGTTGTATGTTGAAACTTTACCCCTGTACATTCTTTTAGCAATTTCTAAGATTTTGGCCCAACTCCTAGGTCTTGAATCCATTTGAGTTGGCTTTTGAGCAGGATGAGAGATGGGGACCTAGTGTCATTCTATACATGGGTAGCCAGTTTTACCAGTACCACATTTTTTTTAAAGGCTGGCTTTTCTCTAATGTCTGTTTTTGGTGCCTTTGACAATAATTCAATAACTATCTATGTGGGTCTATCCCTGTGTCTTCTATTCCATTGGTTTACATGTCTGTTTCTATGCCAGTACCTTATTATTTTTATTAATTTAACCTTGTAGTATAATTTGAATTTTGGTATTAGATTTCCTACAGCATTGCTTTTCTTGCTTAGAATTCTTTTGACTATTCTAATTATATTCTTCAATATGAATTTAGGGAATCTTTTTTTTTCTAATTCCATGAAGAATGTCATCAATATTTGGGGGTGGGGGATGAATTGAATCTGTTGATCAGGTTTAGTAATAAACGTTTTTAACAAAATTAATTACATAAACATGGAAAGTATTTCCATTATCTAGTGGTGTTCTACTTCTAATCACTTTTTCAGTGCTTTGTAATTTTTGTTGTAGATTTCTGCAACCTCTAGACTTATACTTAATGTTTTGTTTTTCTTTTGAGACAATTGTGAATGGAATTATTTTCCAGATTTTGTTTTCAGCATATTGGTTATTGGTGTATAGAAAAACTATTTTGTCTCTGTGTGTGTGGTGTGTATGTGTGTGTGTTTCTGGTACTGGGGGATTGAACCCAGGGGCTTTTCACTACTGTGTTACATCCCCAAACATTTTTATTTTGAGTTAGGGTATTGCTAAACTACTGAGGCTGAGTTAGCTGAGTTGGCTGGCCTCAAGTTTGTGATCCTCCTGACTCAGACTCCCAAGTCATTGGAATTATAGGCATGCACCACTGAGCTAAGCAAACTATTGATTTCATATCTTTTTACTTTACTAAATTTGCTTAGCAGCTCTAGAAGATATTTTGGTGGAGGGTTTTGTATCTTCTAAGCATAGGATTGTTTCATCTGCAAGCAATGAAAATTTGACTTCTTTTTATTTGTATGTCTTTTATTTCCCTACTCTTGCCTATTTTCTCTGGTTAAGATTTCAAGTACTTTATTGTTACTGATTTTATAAGAAACAAGTTCAGTTTTTCCCCATTCAGTATAATTTTGGCTTTGAGTATTCATATATAAAATTTATGCTGTAGATGGAGAAGAAGTGTCCAATTTGAATCACTATATTTTTTTTATGAGAATGGAGTTACCTGTTAATTTGACTGAAGTAGATTTTATCTTTATGCTTAACTGGAACAAATCTGATTTTATTTTGTTAAATAGAAACAATGTATCTTGTGTTTCACACACAAATACAGGCACACAATTTGTGTCTCAACAAATAAGAACACTGTATTTGTTTCCAACTTTCTATAATATCTATAAACTCACAATTTGAAGTTCAAGAGTGTAATATATATAGAAATGCCACTGCACCACTGATTTGGAAAATATGACACTCACTATATGCTTCCTTTTAGTATAACTCTAGTCTTAATGAATGAAATCTTTTCAGATAGCATAGGACCAAAAAATAATGATTTGTACTTCTAACAATAACTAACTAAAAAGTTTAGGAAAGTTAAAACTATAAATAGAGTTTGAAAGTTCATGAAACATCACTACATCATTACAATTTGGCAAGTCCATCAATTAACATATACTTAAATACTAGGGAATTCCATAATCACAGAATTGTGCAAACATTGTTTTGGATAATTAACCACTTTCCTCACATGAATATTACCTGACAAAGTTGGACTCACATACTTAGCTACAGAGAACATATGAAGGAAAAATCATCTTATTGTTACCGACAACATATTCTATTGTTTCAAGAATTTCTTACAGCATTTATTTCTTGTGTCTTAAATTTCTCTTATAAAGATGTGTTTTCACTTCTTATTTGTTGAAAATCTTTTTAGCCAATAGTTACTAGAGTTAACAATAGACAGACTTGTGTTACATTTGACAGTTTTGCTGATGTTGTAATATTAATACATAATACCTAAACAAATATATTTCAACAAAATGTTCTTTTCTCCAATTATTGATTTCTTTCTCACTACATATTCCCCATAACTACAATATCTATAAACTTATTCTGATGTCAAAAGAAATACTTAGTAAGCACCACTGCTAAATGGTGTGTAAAATATCATTTTTGTATTGAAAAAGGCATAATATAAATATGATTTTTCTAAAACCCAATCTTTAGCAAATTGAAAAAATAAAATTGAAACAAGTTGCCATTTTTCTTTTTTTTGTGTGCATAGGTATGTGTGTATGCTGTGTGGAATGAGTATACTACCTAAAATTAATATAATTGTATCTCAAAACCACGTGGTATCTAATTCAGATGAATTGGGTTAAATATTAAAATTTAATGAATATTAAAAGCATTTCTTCTGCCCCTAAAAAAATCACCATATCTGACAATTGTAAAAGTAATTATTTTGAAATATGAATAAACATGATAAAAACTATTATTATTATACATTGGAATTTTTCATATTTTTTTTAGTTTAAAATTTTATTATTCATGTGGAGAATGAATACTTCCATCTTTAAAGTGTAAAAAATCCAGGAACTTGATGAACTCAATCCATCTATTTTGGGGTAATGATTTACACACATAATTCTAAGTATCAACTGAAAAGATAGATTAAAAAGTAGATATCCCACTCCATAGTTTTCCCTTCATGAGTTAGATACACAAACTCCAAAGGTAATTCTAAGGCAAACAATATGGACATCATCATGTTGTCATTATCATCATCTTGTCTAATGTGTGTCGTGTGTTTACTCTAGCACAATGACTACACAAAAACTGTGACAATCTTTAACTGATTTGTCTTACTATGATTCTATAGCAGAGGCTCTACTATTGTTAATTTATAAATGCAGAGTTTGAACACATAAAATTAAAGTGACTTGGTTTAGCCATATAATACCTGATTGGACTGGAACTAAAGGAATCTGCTTTTTCCAGAGAAGGTAACTTGAGCAATATCTTTGCAGGAAACATTTTACAGAATATGTGTATTTTTTGAGAAAGAAAAAAAATAGAGATAAATATGATTGTTGACTTGGGTTTATTTCTAGGGCATTATACCCAATTTCTTACCCTTATACTCTTACAATAAAATATTATTAAGATGAATCCCAATATTTGTATGCATATGCATATGTGTATATATACACATATTTACCTACTAATGATTTGAATGCACAATGTTTACTACTAAGTACAATGTTTCATAAACTGTGAAATCTCTTTATCTTACCATACACAAAAATCAAGTCAAAATGAATCAAAGACCTAACTTTTAAACCTGAAGACTACAATACTACACAACAACTGAAGACTACATAACAACAACAAGAAAACATAGAAGAAACACCTCAAGATATTGACACATGCAAGAATTTATTTAGACAGAAACCCAAAAGCACAGGCAACAGAAGTAAAGATGAGCAAAGATGACTCCATCAAATTGAGAAGCTTCTGCACAGCAAAGGAAATAATCAACAGGATTTAGTGACATTCTATAGAATGGAAGGAAGTAAGGGCAAATGGTACATCTGTCAAGAATTTGGCATCCAGAACACATAAGGAATGAAGGCGATGAATACCAAAGAAACCCATTTTTAAAATGAACTAAATAGACCCTTTTTGAAGAAGACTTATAAATGCCAACAGATACATAAAATTGCTCACTTTCACAAATCATTAGAGAAATGCAAAATAAAACCACACTGATACCATCATCTTACTCCAGTTGTAATGGCCAACACCAAAAAGGTTAAAAAAATGCTAGTGAAGATAATGGGAAAATAAAACTCTTATAAACTGTTATTTGGAATACAAACCAGTATAGTCATTACATAATATGGTATGGAGATTTTTAGGGAAAAAAAAAACTTATCTAAAAATAGAACTACCATAAGACCCAACAATTCTACTATTGAATACATTCCAATGGATTTGACATATTTATATCAAAATGATACTTGGATCTCCATGTTTACTGCAACCCTATTTATAAAACATAAAATATGAAAGTAACCCAGATGCCCTGCAGCAAATGAATGCATACAAATATTGTGGTGTATTTATGCAATATATTAGCCATAAAAAGCAGGTCTTATCATTTGCACCAACACAGATACAACTGGAGAATAGTATGTTAAATTAAACAAATCAGGCTCTAAAAGACAAACACCACATACTCTTATTCATTTAAGGAAACCAATAGGTCAATCTTGTAAATGTACAGAATGAAACAGTGGTTACTAAAGATGGGGGAAGTTAAAGAAGGGGCATAGAAAGAAAAGGATCTTTTTAAAGAAAAGGGTCTTTTAAGGAATGGGAAGGATATTGGAGGGAAGGGGAAAAGTGAGAGGACCCAAGACTAAAAGAAAGTTTGTTGGACACAGGGCACTAGCCATGCATATACGGAAATGTCATAGTCTATCCCATCAATTTGTAAAATTAATGTGTTTATAAATATTCTAATAAAAATAAATTTAAAACAACTCAGAATTTCAATTCAAAAGAATGAGGTAAAGCCATAAATATAAATAAAATTTCTCCTATTTTTCCATGGCTGAAATAATGGTCAGGAGGACCTCCTGGAGACTTTGGAGACTGACCTGCCAGGTGAAGGAGCAAGGCATGACCATTTTCTTCAAGTCCATGTCCCTGTTTTATTTTGATTTTGTTTCCTCATTTCATCCCTTCAAGAGAACAAGTTTCACCAATCCTCTGATGATTGGTTTTTACTTCCTATGATCAATCCTACAAGAGTAACTTTAAGTTGCCAGATTAGAGTCAGAATAGATGGTTATTGTAAAGAGAACAAACTGAGAGGATATGATTGTGGACAAATGTACATCATGAGGTCAAGAATGTGGTCAATAGACTGTATTATTCCCAACTGCTTCCATTTTAATTTATTTTACTTACATCCTATTAATTAAAATGACCCAGTACCATTTATTGAATAGCTGAGACGTGTTAGGAGTGACTCTCAGAAATCAAAAATAATGGATTAAAGATTGAGTGAAGGTCAAGAATGGAATTTCAACAGCAGATGGATCATTTAAAGTAGTTACTCAGAGAAGAAAAACAGGTTAGCAATGATAGCAGAGCTAGGGGTTGAGGAGTGGATTAGAGTTAATGGTGGTTATTAAATAGAGAGAATACAGTATCTGAGAGGTAGTTTTTGCAGCAATTAAAAGGTAACATAGATGCTATTGCATAGAAAATGATAAAGTACCAAAGAAAACACTTGGAAAATTGTACTTATCATAAAGAATAACAAAAATTATCATTATGATATAAGTAGAAATTAATCACCAATATTTTTATTTCCCTATGACTTGAAAGTGAAGAACAAATTCAGAAGATTCAAAGTTAACTATTATATTAGTATGTAAAATATTAAAATCATGCTTGCTCAAATTAATTTCAAAATAGAGGAAAATGAATTCACAATTTGCTATTATGATCTTTTATCATAAACGTTTGGGAATCATATTGTATTAAAATCTTGGGTCCTAAAATAGAATGTACATCTCAAAGAATGTTTTAAAAATAGAAGAGAATATACTATTTGGGTTCAAAATATTTTGAAAAAAATCCTCCTTGAAATAAAACTTATTTTAGCTTTACATTACATAATATAAAATTCAGTGCTTTCTAAGTCTCTTTTGAATAATCCTTACAATGCAAATATATGCACCACTTTTTTTCTGTACATTAAACTAAAATAATTACATGAGTTCACATTTTCAAAAGCTTTCTTTTGTTATAAAAATTATTATGAAGATAAAATTGAAAATTAGATTGGCTAATTAAGCAGAATGTTAAAATAACTTTATATTTTGAGAACATTATTTTATGATTATCTTGTATTAATTTTGCATAAAGTATGATAAATAAGGCAATTTAGTAAATATGATATTGGAACTATTCCATGAGGGAGGTTGTTAAAACCATTCAACATGAATGGCATGAATAGAAATAAATAGTTTCCTACTCTGAGATTCCTAAACTTGGAAATTTAGGTACATCACTTAAATTTCAAATCAAAAATATTTGTGGGAAGAAATAAAACAGAAGTTATTTTTTATACACTGTGGCAAGTATATTTTTAAGGACTGGGATTGGTTAAAAACACAAATCAATTTAAGACAGCAAAACAGTCCTGAATGTGGTTATTTTGAGATACAGGAAGGATACAAAAAGAAAGGAAAGATGTCTCCTTTAAGATTTGAATTCTTAGGAGTGGATACCAGACAGAAAAACAAACAAACAAAATCAACAAACAAACAAAAACAAGTTTCTTTTAATTAGTCAGTGTAGAAGCATTCAGTACAATCTGGAGGAATGGCTGAATGGATCATTGAATATATGAATGCATCTTTTCTCCTTGAATTCGAATTATGTGGCTTATAAGTTCATTTTAATTTGTCAATGGGTAGGGAGAAAATTTATATATTGTGTGGGAAAGAATGCTATAAAAATAAGCCCTCATCTTATTCTTTTAAGTCTAGCAACTCTAATACAATTTCTTTTACAATATGTAAGAAGCAGCTAATGAATATCTTGCTGAGCTTTACAATATTTAACATCCGCACTTAAAATCTTAAGTGTATTGTTTTTCTTCACAAATCAAAATCTTAGTATGATTAGACTAAGATTCCACATAATCTCATAAAATTTATACTTTGGATTAAAAATTATGTTTTAGGCATTGACCTAAAACGCATAGTTAGTTATATATACATGTACACACCCATACATACCTGCATACAATTATAACATTTCTTCATATATTTAAATATAGCCTAATGTAAATTTTATAAAGTAACTATAAAATCATATCCTATAAAAAGCAGTAACAAAAAATTATATGGTCATAAAATTATCAAAGTAATATACATATTAGTTTGAAATCATCTATCTCTAGACAAATATATAGACAGGGTTATGGATATATATGTGTATATACATAAGCTTATTTATTATTAACCATAAATTTGAAGTCAAATTCTGATATGCCAATAGAATTAACTTCTTTTAAAGACATTGCTTAGAAGAGGGAAAATATAGAAAGGGAAATCTATGTCCTACAAATCCTCATTGATAAAAGTACTATTTAAAAGAAAGAGATACATGTATATCTAACTCAGAAATAAGAATGTAGCCCACTTCGTTTTGATCAAACACTATAGAGAAAAGGTTATATTTTGCTTTACCAGTTGAAGAGAAATTTCAAGCACTGGCAAGAAGTATTTTCTTAGTGACAAATAACAATACTCTTTTCAAGATTCAAACAGAGATGTGTGTATATACTTTCCTCTATCTTTTTTAGTGTAGTTACATTTGATTTTTGTATATTTGGTAGTATTAATTATATTTTTATCAAAGAAGGTCACTGGCTTTCTACTAGAGATTTCTAATAATAAAACAGATATAAAACTCTTTGGAACAATTTAGCTATAATATAATTTATGGGTAGAAAATGGTAGAATTTTCCATTTCTATGAGTTTTATATACTTTACTCATTTCCACAGGAATGCCATTTCTAAATTTTACACATAGAGAAAATTACCTACATTAATTTAAGGTATGACTTGTGTGTAAAATTATTCTCATTTTAATATGCTGTCTTGAGAGTTTACAAATTCCATTTATCATGCAACTGCTTAGGATTGAAGACCAGATAAAATGAGATGTATTGATCCTCAATATTTATCTGCTCTAAAATAACTTCAGATTTGACTTGGTACACTATAGTAGGGTTTCTGAAAAACAGGGGTTCTCATTTAATCTTAAGACATACTTTGATGATTCTGAATGTTATTCTTAGGTAATTGACATAACAATTCCGAAAAAAAAAATGTGTCTTACTAATTCTCAGATATTGATTGAAACCAGACAAGCACATGCTAATGGATCATACCAAAATCTTCCAGAGAAAAGTTATTTGAAAAAGAAATTGATATATTATAAACATTGGAAAACAAGTTCTAGAACATTTATCTGAGTTCCCTCACCTGAGGGGTGGTGATAGTGGGTAACAAACTAAGAGGGTGTGTTTTGTTTTGTTTTGTTTCTCAGGTGTCAAATATCATTCTGGTCAATTTGGAAAAGGCAATTCATTGAACCTGTGAGCTGTCTTCAGCATTAATAGAAAAGATTCTTGTGTGATTATTAGTAGATTCCATACTCATTTATATTTCAATCTCAATCTGTTGCATCAAGTAAATATACGTATGTCAGAAGACATGGATATTAAAGGAAATCATCATGGAAAAAAAAGATTTAAATGTTCCATTTTCCCTTATTCATCAGCACCATACCAGTAGCAACCAATGCTCATGAAAAGAAGGCTATGAAAAGAACAATAATCCTCTCACAGAGGGGAGTACATTATTCCTACTGCACTCACACTCAATTACATGCCAAGCAATACTCTTAAACATGAGAACAACCAAATTTAAAGTGCACCCATTAAGTCATGAGTTGCAAAACAGTCTGAATATGTTTATTTATAGATTTTATTTATCAATTTTTAGGTAGCTGTATTATGAGAAACTCCAGAAGGAAGGGTCTGGTTACCAAAGAATACATGAAAGACATTTATTTATGCACATTAATTTTTTTACTTTATAACTTAAATTAATTTTAACAACTGTATTTCACAAAACATCACTCTTTTATGCTAAAAACTTTCAAAATGAAAACAATCTTAAAATGTGTTTTGTTTGAGATAATTTAGTCAAATTAATTTTAAAAAATCCTATGGATAAGCAACTTGGAAATATTCCAAAATGGAAAATAATTCAAAACAAAAAGTAAAAATGGACCACATATGCTTAAACACTGTACAAATTGTGAATTTAAGTGTGTATATGTATAAGTAGAAAAATAGAAATGTTTCATGAAGGCAAAAATTACTAAAATATGAGGCTATAAAATGCATACTTAATTTATATAATGTGATGTATTTCATTAGTTGTTATAAAACCTTGGCAACCTAGAACACACTTGTAAAGAGCAGGAAGTGAGGTGATTTCTAAATTACATAAATTTGTTAGTCTTTTAAATAATCATAGACATTTAATTTTGAGGTGTTTATTATTTTATAAACCTTTTTAGCTATTAAATTTGATAAATCAAAAGGTTTGCATTATTTTGAAAACCCGTTTTGCATTCAACTTGCAGTAAGTATTCTTATTTATAACTCAAAATATTTGAAATATTTAAATTTTGTAATATAAATACTATATAAAAGCATATAATTTCACTTTATATTACAGAAATATCCAAAATATAAAAATATTAAATTTAGAAATTTTTATCTAAATAATGTCTTCCTTGCAGAAGAATTTATGGAGCTAAAGTAAAAGTTTCTGTAAAGAAAACATTTGTCATTCTATAAGGATTTTTCTTATTTTGATGGACATTTTATTTTATTTTATTAATATTTTGGTTAGATTGACTATATCCCTTTTGCAAATTTACTTTGAAATATTTTATTAAAATTAGTAATACAATTAAAAGTATCAGAATTAAAACATGTTTTATGACTCACGTTTTTGCATTTTCTTAATTTTCATTTTGTATTTCACATGTATGATGAATTATTCTTTCATTACATATAATTGACATGGTGCACATGCATGTACAACAATATGCAAACATGAACATATAGCTATGAATTATTTTGTATTCATGAGACTCAATTTTTCATTTTAATTAGAAATATTTACAGAATTTTGAATTACAGATTTTGGCTTTAGAAATTATTGAATTAAATTGAATGATTGGACCAAAACAAACCAAAAAATGGACAAAGATGAATAAAAACAATACATGCTAACTTTGATAATAGCTCATCTTTAAATAAGTGGAAAATATTATTCTGAAAACCTATGCTTAAAAAATAAATTTTAAATTAGTATTTTTTCAAAATTAATATTTTCTCTAATTTAAGTGATGACAACTTCATTATTCATAATGCCTGATGGTACAAAAAAATTAACAGTAAATTAAAAATTAAAATCCCAGAGAAGGAAAAATGTGTAGTAGCTGTACATTCATCAAGAAACTTAAGTTTTTTATGTTGTGAGATATGAGCTACATTTTTCCCTCAATTTGCACTGTCATGATAAAGACTTGTTTTTACAGAAATTTGTCCTAAAGAAAGTTCAATACACACGTGATTTCAAAATTTAGAATTTTCCCTAATGAAGTACAAACTAACAACAGTTTTTCAAGTATTTTTGACCTTGATTATCATTAAGAAATTATCAAAATAATTCAAAATATGCGTGACTATCACAGTCTTACCTCTATAGCTTCAAATGCAGGGCCTCCCTGGAAACTGAAATCCAAACTTCCAATAAGACGCAGGGAAGTAGGGAAGAAGTCCTTAATTTCTTTCACAGGCGTCTCTGCAAACTTCCCATGTGCCACATTGCTCTGAGTTACAAACGCTGTGCTTTTAGTACCACAGCACTGTCACTATGTCACTGCTTACTGAATGCTATTTTGGGTTCTCTGCGTGGAGCCATGAACACTGAGCCTTTTGTGCAAAATATCATAAGGGCATTCTAATGTCCCTCCATAGTCCAGGGTTAATATGCAGACAACTAAGCAAGTAGATGAGCTGGGTTTCTCTCTCCCTCTCCCTCTCTCCCCCTCCCTCCCTTCCTTCATTCTTTTTTCTTTTGTCTTTTGTACCTTTCTTTTCTTCTTTTCATCATCTTCATAACAACAAAGAAAAAGAAAGAAAGAAAGGAAGGAAGGAAGGAAGGAAAGAAGGAAGGAAGGAAGGAAGGAAGGACTTTCTAGCTTGAGTTGACAATTCAACTTATGATAGAGAATTCTGCAAGCGGAAGGAGTTGCCCTCTTTTGAGGATTAGTTTATGAAAAAAAGTGATCTCTTTAAAGCAGACACAGGAATTTTACTAAAAGAAGAAAGGAATTTCCACATAAGTCTAGGCAGGTGCAGTCTCCCTCACCCAGGAATTAAGTAAAAACAATAGGAGGGCAGTGTCTAAATTATAACCAATCCTCTCCTATTCCTTCATTTATTTATTCAATTAAGATATGTATTACTTTATGCAGAAATAAATCTTGCTATCAAATAATGATTGATTATGAAATATGTAAGTTTTTTCTTCATGCTGTTTATTCAATTTTTTAAAGTTTAAAAATATTTTGATCAAACCAGAGATAGCTGAAAAAGCAATGTAAAGTGTCTTAAGTCATAATTAATGCCTATAAAACAATATATTTTAAGGTTCAAATATGTAATTATTGTGAAGAAACAGACTTCAGTTTCAGAAATATACTTGAGTCTGTAGAACTGGGACTTTGTGCAGTTCCATTGTTTTATTTATCTATTTATTTAGCATTACAAGGGAAAGACAGTAGAAAAAGGATTGTATTACATCTAGTGGCTTGTGATGATTCATCTATGTTTATTTCATTTTGGAAAATACAGCAACCAAATTTTATTAGTTACTGTTTGCCAAAAAAAAAAAAAAAAAAAAAAATTAGATGCCTTTGCAGCATTAAGCAAAACCAAACTCTGTCCATTAGCATTATGTATAAAGTGCGTCTTCCTAAATCTCTTTATGTATTTACTTATTTACTTATTGATCATCTTAACATTTATGACAGGAACAGTTAGCCTAAATTGTGGATATCATTAAAACAGCCACAATTAATTCATTAGCAATTCATTATTTCACATAATTTAACTGCATATAAATTTTCAGTCACCGCATTCCAAAAATATTTTCTTTTTAATCACTGCAACTAAATCTATACTAAGTCGCAGGCACTCAGTTCCACTAATGACATACAGTTTATTTTTGACTTTTATAGGCTACCCTTTTAAAACTAAGGATTCTCTTCCTCCTCTTCCACTGAAAGTCTTTCTGAGTTTCTGTGCCCATGTGTGTGTGTGTTGCCTTGGTCTGCATTTCAGCTCCTGGGGATGGTGCTGGGCTTCTCCAAGACGTACAGGTAGCTCCTCACTTAGAAGTTGGCCTCCAACTTGTGCTCCATATGGTAGGACCATGTGGTTGTACCATCTCAGTGAAGACTTCTCTTCTTCCTTCCAGGCTAAATGGGCTTCTTTGAATAGATTTTAGCCATGTTTAGTCCCTGGGGAGTGGGGCATGAGGGAGTATTTTACGTTGATATCTTAAGTCATGGTTAAGGAATCTCCTTAGCGCAGTCCCCACATCAGCCTGGCTCCTCACACTTCACATCAATGGAGAGAAAGAAACTCCATTATGAGTCTCAGAGTGTCATCAATACCTGAGGGGCAAGCAATGCTAATGGGGTCTCCACTACCTTAAACAAGGGGAAATGTTTGCAGTTATAAGCATCCCTGAAACTTGGCTAGTAGAAGCAATTCAGGAGAAAAAGCACATGAATTCCTTTCTCTCTTCTTTCTTTCCCAAGCTCTGCTCCATCTACTGAGAAGATGTAAAATCTAGTCTCAGCATCATTATGAACCATTTCTACACTGTGCTCCAAGCTCTGCTTCCCTCCTTCATGTCAAGTTCTCACAAAATTATAAATACTACCCTGAACCTCCTTCAAAGTCAAAATTTAAATGAAGCTAATGAACACAGTAGGAGTAAAACTAATAACACTTATTGCACAGCACTAAGCTTTTATAAATAAAAATCTTTTTTCTTTCAAAAATATTGACTGTTTTGACATTTTGGCATTCCTTTAGACTTCCATTCAGTAAATCAACAGTTTCTTTGTTTGGACTGTATTCACTTCTGGAGTAATAAACATAATGTCTTCAGTAGATCTTAGCCTGAAAGAAAAATGTAATTAAGGTCAAAATGTACTGCCTGAAAATACCCCCCTAATTTGCCAGTATTAGGTACAGAACTGTAAGTGTTCCCAGATTCTTCTGTAAGGAACTGGTGAAGACTTCATCCAAAGTTCTGAAGGAGGGTGTATCTTTACTGCGCATTCCCCCAAATCTTTGCTTCCTCCAGTTCTAAAACTCCAGACATCTGCCTTGGATAGGAATATTCCTACATAATCATCTTTGTGCCCACTTTTTGTTTCTGCTTTGTTTCTTGGTTTTGCTACTATTATCACAGTTTTACTGCAAACATTTTCTCAAAATCATCCTTTAATTTGGTGTCATGATTTACTGTTATGAAGATGTGCAGTGCCCATCAAACCCCCTATGGTGCTGTTTACCTTCTTGTTGCATGGGTAGTAGTTCGTGTGTTCATTTGGTGCTGAAGCTTGTTCTTGAAAGCCAGTGCTCTGTCAGTTTTATTTTGGGTTTTTTAATTATTCATGTATTTTAACTGGTTGTTCAATTTGCTGGAAACAGTGAGAAAAACAATTGTTGAACAACTTTAGTTCATCCACTGCCCCAGTTCCTGTAGCAGAGCCAGTGTGGTTGTTTTACCTGTGCAATAAAATAAAGTTTAATGTAGGAGCAGGATACTCTACCTATTTACAAATTCAGATATTTTGGTCCTCTTAGCTTCTCTAAGCTCTCATTTTTAGGCAGTAGCTAGAGGACCTGTGCATACACACACACACACACACACACACACACACACACAATGGCACTTCCCATCAGGCCATGCATATTAGATGGTTGCAGTAACTTTTAAACAAATCTTGGAGAGATGGATTTGGGAGAACAGATCTTCAGACAGCAACAGCAGGAATAATGTGATTATTATTTACAAGATAATGATTTTTAATAATGATTTTTTATTTACAAGAGCTTTTCTTCTTAAATATAAATATAAGAAGAAAAGCTCTCTCAGGTTTCCAAGATACCAGTGAACAGGTAGGAACAAGAAATTTTACTAACTGGGGCTGCCATTGTGGCTCAGTGGTAGAGCACTTGCAAAGCACATGTGAGGCAATGGGTTCGATGTTCAACACCACATAAAAATAAATTTAAAAAAATAAAGACATTGTGTCTATTTTCAACTAAAACATAGTTAAGAAAAATAAATTTTACTAACAATGTCAGAGGAATGGTTAAACATTTTCCCCCTTTATATTTTTTAAAGTATGAATACATGTTAAAATACCTATTTAGAAAATACCTCTTTAAATTACTCGCTGGTGAATGGTATATTCTAGGGTTCTGTCAGAATCTGATATCTTATGGAATGCCATTGCTATCGTGATGTGGACCCAATGCCCAGCTATGCTTCCATTGCAGCTACACTTTATTTTTTTTTAAACTGAGAGTGCAAATTCATCATAATGTCCCCAGGGATAATTTTAAGGCATCAGGGAGCAAGTGCGGTCAGCATTTGCCTCACTGATTATTGCAATACCACTAAAATGGCAATCAGCAGTGTAGAAGCCACACTGACACTGGATTACATTTTATTCAGAATTTACAGCCTGAAACTATATATTTAGTATAAAATACTATTAGCAGCAATTTGTGATTTTATTAAATAAAAGCTTGGTGTAAAAGCATCTATGTAAAGTAACCAAATAGATTTGCTTTCAATCAAAGCACTAGGTTAGGAAATAATTGCCCTCCTTAGAAGAGAAGATCACTAGCAGACAGGTGGAAACGCAGGGAGGCTCCACTTAGCTCATCCTATATGGGCTTAGCTGTGCTGATGGGAACAGTCATCCAACACGTCCAGGAGGTATTCCTATTGCCTTTTGCTCATATTAATAAAAGCATCTGGGATAATTTTCCACATATGGAAGGAGAAACATGTCTAAATAGTGAACAAAGTATGATTGAATAAAAATGGAGAGACATGCAACCATGCATGCCACTGTCCATGTGAGAGTCACAGCAGACACTAAGAGGTATTTGAGGTCTTCATACCAGGGAGTAAATGTGAGGCAGGCCAGACAATTCCTGAGACACAACTGCTCCTTTATGTTGAAATACCTATTTTAAAAATGCCTCTTTAAATAACTGGCTGGCATGTGATATATTCTAGGGTTATGTAAGAATCTAACCTCTTATGGAATGCCATTTTCTATCATGAAACCACACAGAACCTTCTGATAAGCAATCATCAGCTTTCCCATGCAGTCTGGGAGAATTCTGCAGTGCTCAAAGATTCTAAATCCAGGATAATATTGAGTTAATCAAAATTTTTAAAATTAAAATGTTATTCATCAGTGCCCTGAAGAGCCACTGCACTTTTTCCAAATCAGATAAATCAGAAATGTAAATCTCATGATGAACTAACAGACAAGACTGGCTAATGAAATTCAGAGCTATCCTAGGGGACAAAAGAAGAAAGTCAAGCATCATCAGAGTTTTCTATTCCACCCCTTGAAAGCAGGCTTTTAATCAGAAAGTGTACGCCTGCCTCCTTTCCACCACAAACTTTAAGGTGCCACTGTTAGATGCTCAGACTTTTCTTCAACCAGCTGTGGTCAGGAAGACAGGACTCAAATGGTTTAGAAAAAGCTTATGATATATGAAGGTATGTATGATATGACTGTATCAGTTAGGAATCTTGTGCCACCAAGCAGATAACAAAATCAAACAGTAAAATGCGGAAGCTGACTTAACAATGAAGAAATGTGATGCACATGTGCACAGTTAGGAAGGGGAAAGGGCTGGCTGATCCAGGGTCCTCCTGCTGCTGCCACTTACCCAAGTGCATCGGCCGTTTCTGTGTTTCTCTTAAGGTTGAGCAGTTTTCCTGCAAAGCCCACAAACATTTCCATTTTTGTTTCATTGACTAAAATTATCATTTTTCTATATATTAACAAATATGTCTAATTAAAATCAATGAGCTATTGCTGATCCCGGGTGGAACTTGGTGGAAAAATCAGGCACATGTAGGGGAACCTACTTGTACACAACACTATTCACTATAGACACTCATGTAAAAGAGATTTGAAAAGTCCGAAAATAAACGTAACTTTCCTTTATGGGCAATGTTTACATATTATTCTTTTCCCATACTCCAATTTGCCAGATTTTCTTTTCTGCTTTTAGCAATGAGCATATATCACAATAATAAATCAGAGGAAAAGAAAACAAAATTTATAATAATAGAAAAGACAATAAACAAACATCAGCTAGTCCATATTGTTCAAACACTATAATATACTCTATTATCACACTCAAAAATGAGGCTTAGAGTAAAAGAACAGACTCCTGAATATGACAACATTTATATGGTCTTAGGAGATTTATTGATTCAATTCTAGTCACAGCAGCCATTTGTTTAATATAATTAAATCATTGTTGGTTACATACCTATACATAAATATATATTTATGTATAGGTATATACATAAATATAGGTATATATTATATCTATTTTAGATTTTTTTCTTTATTTTCTTTCTGTGTTGTATTATTTTTGCTTTCTTCTGTTAGGAGACATTGCTGTGGGCCCTGCATCTAAGGTAAATATACATATATATTTGTTTTTTAATAACCTACAACAAAATTTATCTAATGGAAGAAATCCATTGCAGAAACTGGCAATAAACACATTTATAATAACAAATGTGTCCATTCTCTAGAATTCACTTGTAACAGGCGATTCTCTTTCTTCCTCCTCCACTCCCCTTTCTCTCTCAAATACTTAAATTCAGTTGCAAACAAAGAGAACCATTTCACCCTTGACCCATGGATGTAATCCCAGAATTTACCAGAAACACTCTCACCTAGACAAAAGCCCCTCAGAAACTGAAGATTAGTATTTATTTTCTGAGTCAGGAGGAAAATATGAAACTTTAATTTCTGGAAGAGATTTTATGTTCTGTAAAACTTTAGCTTCTTATGAAATTTAGAGTTTATAGATCACAGCATTTAAAAACATTCTTTCTGGAATTATTTAGAATTGTCAAATTATGTGAAGTGCTCATCTATCTAACATGCATCATAATACTTTAATTCATACAAGATAATTTATTAGATAATATAATGACAAGTTGACAAACAAGAGTTTTATTAATCATTTGTAGTTAATAATTCTTCTATAATAAATTTTATTAAGAATTGAAAAAACTATTATAATATTTTATGGGAATTACTGAGCACAGTTCTTGATATATAACTCCAGAACATTTCTTGATATACTAGTACCATTACTAAGTATTAATTGGCCTTGCTACTGTTTTTAATAGTGGTAGTAAAGATAATAGTGGTTGGTATAAGTACAAATAATATATTTCAAGCAAAGGAATGTTTTTAAATCAAATTTAAATATTTAGTTTTTCTTAATAAATAAAACCTTATCATCTAACAATAAGAAAATTTAAGTATTTTGGAGATCTTTTTCTCAGTATTGTTAGACTCATTATTCTGAAACTGGGTCCACTTTTAGTTAATTTTTGTGTATAGTGCAAAATGAGCATCTAATTTTATTTTCTTTTATGCATATATCCAGTTACCTCAATACCATATTTTGAAGTGATTGCCCTTTCCCCATTGTGTGATCTAGCATCTTTGTTGAAAATCAATGGCCCATAAATTTGTGGATTTATTTCTGGGTTCTCTGCTCTGTTCTGTTGGCCCATGAGCCTGTTTTATATTTTCCTATCTGGATTTTTACAGCTTTGTAGAAGATTTTGAAACCAGATAGTGGGATGCCTCTACCATTGTTCTTTTTGTCTTAAAATGCTTTTGGCTCTCTGGGGTGTTTTCAACTTACATAAAAATTTAGAATTTTTTTTTTTGGTCAAAAATATAATTGCAGTTTTGATAGCAATTTTATTAAATCTGCTGATAATTTGTACAAACATTTTTACAATATCAATTCTTCCAATCCAAGAGCACATTGTTGATAAACAGCTATATAAAAAATTCTACATATCACTAATCATCAGAGAATTGTAAACTAAGGTCACAAGAAGATATCACCTCCTCCCTTTTATAGTGGCTATTATTAAGGAACAGTAGCAAAGATATGGAAACAACATAAGACTCCATCAGCAGGTGAAAGGATAGAATAAATTTGGTATAAATACTCAAAAACATACTATTCAACCTTAAAATACAGAAAGTCCTGCCAACATGGACAGCACATTTATGAAATGATAGATGAAAAATGAGAAGGGTATTTTAAGAGAAATAATCCAGGACCAGAAAGCCATATAAACTATGATCTCCTTATATGTGGAATATAAAAAGGTGAAATCAGAGAAGCAGGGTAAGACAGTAGCTACCAGAATCTTTGGGGAGGGAGTGTTAGGAGTATGTTGTCTCTCTACTTTCTGTATTGTCTTTGGCTGCTTTTATGCTACAATGGTAGGGGCATATATCTGGAACAAACTCTTTTACAGAACTTAACATAGTTACTATCTAACAATTTGCAGAAAAAGTTTACACTAGTTTTCCATTCATGTAATATAGTGACTTTCAGTTTCTATATAAAACATAGTATACTTAAAAGTTTAGCTATGTATGTGTGATCAACATAGTGTTTATGTGTGTGTGCATGTACATGCACATTAATGAAAAAAATTTAAAAACCACTAATCTATGCAGCACAAATTTTCTTATTTTACAAAATTTCACCTGTCAGTGGATCAATGAATTAATAGAACTGAATAAAATACTTTAAAAAAATATGCTGTAGTATATTCTAAAATATGCTAAACATCAAATACAGTAAATAGCTATAAACTAATAACTTAGTTTATTCAGTTTTTAAAAATTTATTTACTTAGCTTTTGGTGTATATTGTCAAGCTATGTTCTCCGAGATAGTATGCTCATATTTTTGCACAAACTGAACCATCATAGATCTGTTTTTCTATTCATTTTAGAAATCATAAAAAAATCTTAAAGAAATATAAATGACCTAGGTATGAAATCTTAGATTTTTAGTAGACTGTTCTTTTTAAAAAAGTTTTAGATTCACAGAAAAATAAAGTATTCAGTACAGAAAATTCTTCTAGACCTGCTCGCACACACTCAAAGCTTCCCTCACTGTCAACACTGAACACTGAAGCGCTACATTTGAAACAAGAGTGACCCTACATTGCCATAATATTGTCATCCAAAAGCCGTAGTTTACATTAGGACTCATTCTTTGTGTTGTACCTTCTATGGATTGTTGACAAATGTATGATGGCATTCATGTCATTACAGTGTCACACAGAGAAGTTTTATTCTATAAATATAAATACAATATTTTCTTCATTTATTCATCCCTATTTCTCCCTTAAACCTTGCAACCACTGATCATTTCACTGCCTCCAGTTTCACCTTTCCTAGAATGCCACACAGTTGTACTCATCTGATATGTAACCTTTTAAATTGGCTTCTTTCACATACAAATATGCATTTAAATTTCTTTCATGTGCTTTCCTGGCTTGATAGATTATTTTTAATGCTGACACTGTCTGTCTGGATATCTGGCTGTTTATCCAGTTACTGGTGAAGGACATCTTGGTTCCTTCCATGTTTTTACAATTATGAATTAAGCTGCAATAAACACCCATGTGCAGGTTTGTTGGGGCGTAGGCTTTCAACTCTTTTGGGTAAATGCCAGGAAGCACAGTTGCTGTACTTCCTGCTAAGGGTATGTTTGCTTTATCAAAAAACACCATGCTGCTTTCCAATAGGGCTTCACCACTCTGCAGGCCCATCCTATGGGGAAATTCCTATCGATCCACATTCTCAGCATTACTGGGCTTCTGTGTTTTGGATTTGAGCCATTTTTTAATAAGTCCACATGATCTCCTTGTTTTAATTTGCAGTTTCCTAATGATATATGACATTGCACATCTTTATATAAACTTTCTTCTGTCTTCTTTGGTGAGGTGTTTGTTCAGTTCTTTGCTCCATGTTTTACTGATCAATTTTTAAAATACATTCCTCTATGCTCTCTAATAGTACTTATGTCGAATTTGTCAAGATTTTTCGGAACTCTCATCTTGCTATCTACAGAAAAACAATGACATACTTTTCAGGCATAGTTCATTTGCTATATTTTGTAAAGTCTGTATTTTCAACAAGAAAATCTGTAGGCATAGTTTCTTTAAAAGGCCACTTATATCATTTTCTATTTTTATTGCTTTTCAATATGAATATTTAAACCCATACAAAATTTTCTCTAACACTTGCTTTAGCTACAACCCAGAAATCTGGGTATGTTTTTCATTATCATTCATTTCAAAATATTTTCTAATAAGTTTTACATTTAAATCTTTAAACATTGCACATACCTACATGTGTACATGTACATGCTTTAAATAGCTTATATATGATTATTAACAAAACTAGACACACACATATACACATTATATTTGTATATTCTATTCTATTGAGATACTAATTTGATATTGAGAATTGACATCTGATAGAGATTTTGCCAAACCATTTATACTTGTCATTACTAGAAAACCTTGGCACTTGAAATTTATCTATATTTTTATTCTAGGTGATAGAAACCAAATCATATCAACTATTATTTATTTTACCCCAGATACTCTTATAAAGTTTTTCCCATGTAGTATTTTACTTACTGCTCACAGCAGGGCTGTTAGGCAGATATATTTTCCCACATCAGGGCTAAAGAGACTGCCAGGTAGTGAGATCAAGTAACTTCTTCAAATTTGCATATTTAGCAGGTGACAGAATCAGGATTCAATGGAGTAAGAAAGAAATCAGGATTTATAATTTCAACCTATAACATCTGGGGACTTTGTAAGTGTGATTAAGGCTTAGAAATGCTAAACATAAGCACAGGTGGTTTGCTTTCAAATAATTGTACTTGCTAATTATCAGATAAAGGATAAATCTGCAAAAAGTATCAATGATATATGTAGTTTGTGGAATAATCATAAAAATAGTGATGTGTCATTTATGTCTGTACTTGGATCTGGAACAATACTCCTCCATGGAATTGTGGTTAGAGCCAAGCTACTGTGTGCATTCTCAGACTGTGCCCTCAGGGACACTGTCATACTAATATTCTTCAATTAGAGCCTCCTGGGATGTGCATCATGGTGACTCTGAACAGCTCCATGGTGTCAAAATCCAATTTTAGCCCTCATTATATGCATCCATTCAATAGTAAAGTTTTTTTTTTTTTCATTTTTTAAGTACTTACCTCAACAGAACATATCATGTACAATTATTTTAAAGATTATGATGTGGAGTATAATAAATCAAAATCAGAAAGAAAAATAAAGAGGAGGTAAGGACACTACAATTAACAACTTGTAAAATGCTTTCAAACAGAATTTTTAATAAGCCTAGAGGCTAAGGGTGGGTTCTGTATGCTGCTTCAAAGCAGTGATAATTCTTCAACTCATATCAATTTATTTTACCTTAATCAAAATCAATGACTTTGTTAAAATAATGGAACAGGCCCCGCGACTGCTGCCAATCTCCTGCCCTCACATTGTCTGGCAACCCTCTCTCCTCCCTGCAGGCCCTGACCTCTGACTGTCCCCAAGTCTGAGCAAGCACTGAAGTGGCTGGCGTCCCCTGCTGAGTTTCTCCTGGGCAGCTCCCTGGGGGAGAGGCTGTTCCTGTCACACCCTGCTGCTCTTCCTCCTGGACTGTCCAGCTTCCCTTCAAAGCCGAGTTCATCTTTGCCTGTCCTGCCTTACCCTCTCTAAAGAACTCTTCTTTATGATCTTAGACACTGGCTAATTTCTGAGGAGGGAACATCCTCTCTATTGTGATAGTCTTTCTTCTTGGTAAAGTCTTTTATCAAAATCCACATTTGTTTTTATTTGACATATAACTCCTAAGCCTCTCCTATCTGACCTGAGAGTATGAGTATCAACTGGCCCAAAGAATGTGTAGTCAATAGCTGTCATTGATCTCCTTTCTAAGTCTCTTTGTATTTCTTGCCTTATATATTTATTTATTTCTACTGGTAATTGAACTCAGGGTCACTTTACCACTGGGCTACACCCCAGTCCATTTCTTAGTTCATTTTGAGTCAGGATTTATCTAGTTGTCCAAAGTGGCCTCAAATTTATAATCCTCTTGCCTCAGAGTCACGAATACCTGGGATTACAGGTGTGTGCCATGGCTACTGGCTAGCCTTCCTTGGATTTTAATGTAAAAGGTAAAAAAAGAAGCGACTTTTCATTATGACAACAACAAGTGTTAGCATTTCTTATGTTTTCTCAGTTGAAAGTATGCCTCCTCTGAACACATTTTTTTCCCTTAACAATTTATATACTCAACCTTGTATTTATTTTTGTGATTGTTGGAGGACATATGGAGGAAATATATGTTTATTTTACCTCAGGTTATATCTTTCACTTTTTGCATGATTCATGCTTAATGCACTTTGGCAAGACCACCACAGAAAGAAGCAAACAAAAAGAATTAAATATTCTCTTATAAATTACAAAGAAAATGCAAACACATTCATCTCTCAACACTTTCTTTTCCTAGCAGAGATAGATTCTGTCTGTCAGGATAACTAACCACACATATTCTTCTGTATTAGGATAATACTGAAAACGTTATCCAAGGAACCACATAAGGATATCTAGGACACCCTATAGTATCAAACTAAGTCCTTATAGGGATCTGAAAGGCTTATGAATATTATAGAATTTCTGGTTTAAAAAATGCAGTTGAGACACTCAGAACACAGTACTGAAAATGGATTTGAGCAACCAGCCAATCAACCAAATCAGTTTTTTAAAATAATGGTTAAAATCACAGGTTCTGCTTTATTCCTGCAGCATATTTCTTTGTTTTCCTCATATGGAAGTCAGGGACTTTGTTCCCACTGTAAGAAGAGAAGACAACTATGGAAAATGCATATTTTTTCACTTCTTGAACATGTGTGTTACACAATAGTTTCCATCTTGGTGATTACATACCCCATTCCTACTGGTTTATCAAAGAATTTTTATTAATAGTATTGTTTATTTTCTCTGAGAATTGTGAATACTTTCTATCTATACACATTACACGCTATTATAGCTCCACTTAAAATGTTGTCCTTTTTTGACATGGTTCATGAGCACCTGACCTGACCTGTGCAGTCCCACAGGGATCCTTACTGAGAACACCTCATTCTCAGTCTAATACTTTGCTATAGGAGGCATCTTTATCCTCTTGACAGTTTTTGAATTTTCATTTTCTACAAGGTCCCACAAAGTGTATAGTCCATGAGGAGAGGGTATATATTATTTTCAGTAACCATACATCTGCTACCATGACACTCTGGTTGAAAAATTCTATCTCCACATTTATGTTAAAAAAAATCCTAAACAAAAAATATACTCTGGAAATGTATAATATATTTGCAACTTCCAACCATGTCTTCTTCGAGTTGACCAACTGGGCTTATGGAAGCCTCAATAAAAATTTCACTCCTTATATCATACAGCCTGTATTCAAGTTGTTAACTTGCTCCAACACCTTTTAACTCAATTCCGTATCTCCAAATCTGTCAAATCCACATCTGAAAGACATTTCTATGTGTTATTAGATGGTCTCTAACTTGAAGAGCAATCTTCCTACATTAAATTCTCCAGCACTTTTTCTATAGTGAATTACTGCACAGCAATTTCTATGTTACATTGGAATACCTATTGGTAATTGTTGCTAACATTAGAAGTTTTATTTATGTCTCAAACCACAGGTCTCCTAAGTAGCTCTTTCTCAAGTACTGACTTGAGAATCCAGGATGCTTCAGTCTTGTGTCTCTGCACTCAGAAGACTGTAAAGTGACTTGCAGAAAAGTAAGAGACAGTAGATTGTTATGCAGAATATTTTTTAAGATCCACATCTGGAAGTATCTCATGTCTAATCTTATGCTGACAATTCATTGGTCAGTACTCATTCATTTGACTCCAACATAAATGATGTAGATGCTGGGAAATATATACTTCTCTGATTTCTGAGGAAGAGGAAATTTTGTGATGAATTTGTCACAGTGTCTCTGCCAAACTTGAAACAAGAGATTATATCTAATTCATTTATTTTTCTTTAATAGTACCTTTTACAAACCTTTGGATTGTAGGCGTTAAACTACTAAATGTTGAATGTATGACTCCATGCATCTACATAGCTAACTTTTCTGAAGAACTTCAAACATTTCTTTATTTCTGTTCACTTAGCTAAAATCACAGCCTCCATTAGAGCAATAGGACTTCAGAACAATTACTTTTATAATTTCTCATTTTAAAATTATCATGAAAAATAATCAAAAGAAAAAGAAAACAGTGTTGAAATTTTATTCTGTATCTATCTTAGAAATTGCATACTCTATATTTACTATGTAATTACTGTCCTATGTTAGAATAGTGAAATCTTTTAGAAGACAGGAAAGAAAATAAGACGGGTAGATGAAACTAAGTAACTGGGAAATAAGGTTGATCAAATTATGTTATATACATATTCACATATGGCATAATGAACCCCACTGTTAGGTATGATTATAATGCACCAATAAAATGTTAAGAAAATTGTGAGTCAGAAGCATAATTTATATAGAGTATAAAGATATTATAAAGTAATAATTGATAGGCTAAATTAAGCAAATTGTGAATTGCTCTTAACATAGATATGAAGGGGAAGACCAAGACACATGCACTGAAAATGTACCAGTGCCTCAGAGAGGCCCCAGAGGTCCTCATATTCATGATGTGCTCTTTGCATATGAAATATATGAGACCACTTCAGAGATCTTATGTTTTAAATCAACCACCTCTAAGTGGAAATAATTTTTGCCTAAAGTAACTTTTACTCAAGAAACACCAATAAATGCCAGATAATTGATGGGACCAGATGTCCAAGTCCCGGCTTCCCTGTGATAAAGTGAGTGTGCCTGCTGGTCCCAGGCAGCCTCCATTACTTAGACCCCCTTGATCAATCCTCTTCCCCAGTCCTTACTGGCACAAGGATGCAAGGTAAGTGACGTGGCAAAAAAAGGAGAAAACAGGGCACGTGGATAACACGTCAACTTAGCTGCAGTGGTCTTCTACCACACACGCACCCTATCCCCACCTACCCCATTCCTTTCCCCTTGTTTCAACCTGTCTAATGTAAATAGATTTTTAAAATCATGTAAACAAAAACCATAATTTTGTTTTAGTTTATTTTCATTGTGTTTTAATGTACCACAGACTGGTTGGCTTCAACAACAGAAAACATTTTCCAAAGTTCCAGAGGCTGGAAGTCCAAGATCAAGGTGTTTACAGCTTTGTGTTTCTTTTTTCTTTTCCTCGAGATCTCTCCTGGGGTAGTAGATGGTCACCATCTTGTGTCCACACATGGGCTTCCCTTGTGGGTGCACATTTTTGCTGTGTTTTATGTGTTCTCATTGTTTTTCCTCTGAGGATAGCAGTCATTCTGAATTAAAGCTGACCCTAATGGACGCATCTTTAACTTAATTACATACTTAATGATCCTATTCCAGAATGTACTCACATCCCATGGTACTGAGGGTCAAGAATTCAACATATGAATTTTGGATGGACACAGTTCAGCCCATAACTGTTACTGTTGGTGGCCTGGGACAGCTTGACTGGTAATATACTTGTGGGTTATTATTGTGTCATAGTATTGTTCCACACAGCACTATATTTTTAGAAAATGGAACCAGTAGTCAGGAAATAGGAAGTAGACATGTTTCTCAGCTTTTCATAGGTCACAGGTTTCATTTTATTTTATCTTACAAATTTCTAAGATGCTACTTCTATTTGCCACAGTTTTAAATATTTTAAAATGTTAATCTCAACATTATATAACTGGAAAAAAACTCATATAAAATGATTTTCTGTAGATAAAATTCAGAGACCAAAATCTTTTAAAGGATAAATCTATAGCTAAAAAGATTATTTTTAGAGGGAAAATATATCTCTTAAGGAGAAATATGAAACTAACTGTATTTGTTAATTAAAATTATTTGGAGTAATCAGGAATAATTGAAACAGGGATGTTGAGTGTATGTGTTCCCCTGATGTGAAATTAATTTTCTAATAGAGAAATCATGTAATAGTATTTTATGATTTTCAAAGTAGCATTATAGAATTGACAATAAAAAGTGCCTACATACCTGAAAGTTGACAAGAAATTGGTGATTTTAAAAGCATGGTATTGATAGAAAAACTTTAATCATTAAAAAAAAGTCATAAAGTAAAAACAAAGGAATATTTATTGTCTAATTGAGCAGAAAAATCAATAAAAAATTTAGTGTTAATTTAGAATACTTTTCTAAAGTTAAATTTTAAAAAGGCAAGAATAAACCAGCAAGAGCAATTCAATCCATTAAATATAGCCAAGCTAAAGGATGCCATTTTGACTTATAGCAAGCAGAGAGGCTTCACATTGCACTGGCCAAGATTTCAGTGAATGAAAGATCAGCTACTCAAACCTTCAGGTCACTTAGCCAGGGGGAAACTGCCAACTGTGAGAGCCGCACTGGTCAGCCCCAAACCCAGGTGTTTGGTTTTCTTGTTTGTTTTCCTAGAATTGTCCCAAATTGAAAATCATGCTAAGAAAAATCTATTAAAATGTGATTTTTTTAAAAATGGAGATCTAATTTGACAATCAATTATGAAATTGACTATAAGTAACTAAACAATGTAGATAAAAGCCAGTCTATATATTTTTTTTTATGTTACCTTGCAAAAATGATAAGTTTCCCAGACAAACTGGTCTTCTGGTTTTTCAGAGAACTATTTCAGAAAAGGTGGCCTTCATTTATTTTTAAAATGAAAGGAATTCTTTTTTGCCTGGTAAGCATAGTGATGTGTAAGTATAATTAATTGTTCAGCGCAAGGGTAGTCCAAAATGAGGTAGTCAATGTAGTAATTGTCTATGAACCAAATCAGATTTTTCTTTACAGCATACAGAGAAAATATGACTTACATAAGTGGAAAATGATCTAGAATTATGAAGAATATCATTATCAAGACCTAAGCCTCCAACTTTCTTAGTAATCACCCTTCCCATTAACTGTTCTCAGAATTAGGAGCCTAAACTCACCATTTACCGTTTTCATACATAAATTTAGTGAATCAATTCCTTTTGTATAAAACACCTTCTATATATGTTATCAGATTGATCCTCATATTTTTATTTATTTAACTTTTTATTTATTTAAATCATCTATTTTATTTAGAGACATTATTAGCCAAATTATCTGAATCTGACAGTTTCTGACTTAGTATTTCTCAGAAGAGAAATGCCATCGGAAATCCTAAGTGAGGTGCTTTTTCTCCATTTCCAAACAGCAGCCCCTGAGCTTCTCCTGCTAACTGTCCTGAGGTCTCAACCTATACTTTGGCTAAAGCATGTTTGGAGATCACTTCTATCTGAATCCTCACATCCTGATAGACTTGACCGACATTGAAATGGGAATTTCCCCTTTATCTTTCCCTCTTCACTCTATATTCTTAAACTTCAGATTCCCTGTCCATTCCTTTTACCTTCACTTAACTCCCTGGAGCCCTGTGGAAGTGTCGGCCCTTATTAGTAAATTCCATGGCCTCTAGATCTACATTCAAAAGGCCTTCCCCCACCTCCACTCTCACCTCAAGAACTCAATCCTGTCTTTACCTTAAGATGAATTCTTTTCCTTGAAGGTCTGCGGTGCATTCCTTTGACTCCTCACTTTCAAAGTCTCCTGAAGCTCCTAATTTTGGTGCTTAATTTCAGGTTCATTGAGGGAACAGATTCCTGTTTCCTGCAGGACCCCAGATTCCTGTTCTTTTCAAACTCTCAGCAGTTCCCTATAATCCTGGAAGTGATGGTCCATGGCTAGTGGACTTCTTGAGATTAAGCTGGGTCCTGCCATGTTCAGCCTCATTTGTTTCCTTTTATGTGGATGATCCATTCAGTGCCTTCATTGCCTGTTTCCTTGACTGGTTAAATTGGTTAAAGAGGGGTCCGAAGACGTCTCTTCAACACTTCCACCCTACTCCACACTCTTTTGAACTTTTGTTCTAATTACCAGCTCTCATTTCATCAATAGTTTCAATCTATCCATTCATTTTCTGTGTCTGCCCAGCCTACATGTATGCTCATGTCTCAACCACAGAACAAGAAACAAACCTGTATAATTCTGCCATCCATGTTCCTTAAAAAAAAAAAAAAAAAAGTTTTACCCTTCCCATTCCAATGTCTATACTTGCTGTATATTGATTAACCTGTGTTTTATAATCTGGTTCTTCCAGAGGCTTCAGTGAATTATTGCCAAACCCAGTGGTTTGGTTTGAATTGTTTCTAGTGTAACTTTTTTTTTCCTGAAATTTGGCTTTATTAAAATTTAAATTAAATTTGAACAAATTATGTAATTAGCACCAATCTGGCTTTAATGAAGTACACTCTGCTGTATTTGTGTTGTCCTTTACAGAGGTCTTCTTTCCTTGTTTAGTTGGCAGCATTTTTTTTTTTTTCATTTAATCGATGCTTGTCTGTTTAGAGAGGCCATTCTCTGGTTTAGATAGGAGGAGTCCCCAAAAGCTTGTGTGAGACAACACAAGAATGTTCACAGGTAAATGATTAGATTATGAGAACCTTAGTCTAATCAAGGGATCCATTAACTGATACAGATAACCTGGGCAGTAATTATAGGCAGATAAGGTGGGCAGGCTCAAGTAGTTCACTGCCTGGGTGAGGGGGGCGTCTTGGGGTTTTATAGTTTGACCCTGGTTAGGGGATCTCTTGCTCTCTCTTTCTCTCTCTGCTCCCAGGTTACTCTGTCCCAAACTGCTTTCCTCCACTACACCCTCCTCCATGACCTTCTGCCTCACCTCAGGCTCAGAGCTACAGAGACTGTGGACCATGGACTGAGCCTCTAAAACCCTGAGCCCAAATAAATGTTCCCTTTTTGCTTTTATCAGATCTTTTGGTCACTGTGACCAAAAAGCCAACAAAAACAGGCCACTTGTATGCTTTCATATTTCTCATGTTTGGAAAGGCAGTGTTTGGGGTGATTGGTTCTCCTTAACACTTTCTCTTCATTATGACTTCATGGTTGTTAATACCCATCATCTCCAGTTGAAATGCTTTAAGATCAGGCTGCTGTTTTACCTTTCTCAGTAACAGCATCCCTAGACAACCTGGAGTTAATTGTTCCATATAGTATTTATCCTTTCTTTTTTTTTTTCCTGTGTTCACATTTCCATTTGTCTTTCCAATGGGAAGAATCAGTTATTTCTTAAAATTTACAATCTATACATACATATTCATTTCTATAAATGTGATCTTTGATCTTTGAAAATTTTTTCCAATTGATGTTTTGGCATTTGTTAAGGATGTTGTTTGGTAGAATTCACTTTAATTTTATAAACCGCATTTGTTTTAATTGACTGAAACTGTTTTACCTTAAATCTTTCAATCATGGTGGCCCTGTGAATTCTTACTCTTGATCAGTCATTTGGTTTCCATCATGTGCCCCTAACTTTTTCTCAAACTTTCTATTCTGCCAGGGTGCTGCTGTACCACTTCTCAAGTCATTACTTTAGCTGGAGTCACTTTCAATTTCACCTTAATTACATTTTAATTTTGAAGACTTGTTTTATTTAATTTGTGCCATTTTCTATTTTTTTTGTACTAAGCAGCACCATAAAGAATATTATTCATGGACTACATCTTTGTCTAAAATATATAATATAAGATTATATAACATTCTTTGAACTACATATTTCCATTTTATCTTTCTCCTTGGTTACCATTCATTTCCCACAGTCACATTACTGTATGCTCTGTACAGAGTTCCCATGGAAGAAGAGGATTTTTTAAAAAAAAATATTTTTTAGTTGTCAATGGACCTTTATTTTATTTATTTATATGCAGTGCTGAGAACCAAACTCAGTCCCTCAAACATGATAGGCAAGTGCTCTACCATGGAACCACCACCCCAGCCCAAAAGGTGAGTCTCTTTGCTTTTACCTGTGACCTGCTGCCCTAGTGGCTCAGACTGGAAGGATTGAGATAAGAGAGCTTTTCTGATTGTGAGAAATGCTCCCAGGTTGACCCTGGGGATTCCTCCATTTCTCTGCTCATGTAGTAAATGCTGTTTCACCAACTACACTCCATTTCCTCAGAATAAATTGCTATCCTCTCAAGTTCTCAGTGATGTCAGCCTTCACGTTGCATAAAACATGTATTTTGTCTATTTTTTTATCTAGTCATTTATTTTGAATTCAGCCTGCAAATGTGGATTAATCAATTTTATCAGAGAGGCTCTTACCAGGTTGCTGTACCTGCTTTGAATTTACTTTCATCATTTCTCTCACTGGCAGACATTTCTCAGTTTCCAACCACCTTATTTAAAGAGAAAAACATACGTGTGGACTCTTTTGTAGGTGGGTGGGTGCCTGTCTCTGTGTGAGCTTATAGTGAATTACCAGTGAGTGGGGGCTCAGACGTCACAGAGGGTGTCCTTGCCTTTCTTTCCTAAATTAGATACAAAAGAATCTCTGACTGCAGCTGCTATCATAGCTGGTAACACAGTCACCTTGCAGTGACAGGGAAATATTTGCTCCCTTGGATGCATGTTAGTTACTCTTCACAAAGGGGTGTGGTTTTGGAGACTATGGGGGGGATTATGAGGCAGCACAGACCACTGTCTCTAACCAAACCTGCAGGTATATTAAGAATATCTCCACCTGCATTGGGAACTGCCACATAGGGGCTGAGCACCCTTAGCCTTGAGCAACTGAAGTGTAATTGGCCTCTACTGTGTGTGAAAGCAGGTGGGCCTCACCTCCACTCTGCAGGGGAGTGAAGCTCTGGGAGTGAGCATCACCCTTGGGACTGGGCTACACCCCCCTGACACCCAATCCCTTGCCTCATTTGGGTGGAAATTTTGAGTGTCTTCCCCTCAATAAATAGCACTTCAGGTGTGGGTCTCCTTTTCTCTCTCCCTCTCCCTCTCCCTCTCCCTCTCCCTCTCCCTCTCCCAGTTTCCATTGCCTCCCTTGTGGGAGCTGGGGCAGAGGAGCCATTGCTGAACCCCAAGAAAAAGGTCTTTCCTCTGTCTCTGTGTGATTATTTCATACCAGCCCAATTCACCTAGAGTGAACCTGACTGGTTTAGTCACGTGTGAGGGTACACCTGCCTCCTTCATTGCCCTTTGTTTGATTGCTGCTGGTACACTAATTGATTACTTTTGTTCATATTGTTAAATTTTGAGGAAATACTTTTGGCTTATGCCACTCAGTTGCATGATAAACCAAAGATTCTGCAACACTAAGTAACCCTTACATTGTTAAAGCCCAAGCAAAGAACAAATTCAGTAAATTTATGTTGACTAATAAATGAACAAACAAGGCCAGATACTACTTGTTTTTATAGTTTGGCCTTGGATTTCAATAGCATCATTCCCTTCCACACTTGCCTCAATTATCTTGTTTCCTTTCCCTCTAAATAGGACACAAAATACATTTTACATTTAGTTCCAAGCATGTTCTTCAGGTTTCATACTAAAATAAAAAAAAAAAAAAAGTTCTGGAAACAAAATACCAAATAATCAGACAGTTGTGGAGAATCATCTGGGACAGTGAGTGACAATCCTTTGTTAATGTTGAATGATCCAATGTAACTTTTTAAATCAAGCTGGCTTATTTAATTTGGCTTCTTGAATTACTCCACCTGATAACTAAAATAAATAAAATAATAATTACTCATTATTTTCCCAGATAAAAGTAGATTTCTTTCTCACTTTCCTATTCTCCAGAGACATTTGATTACATTTCCTTGATGTCCCAAACCAATGTTTTATATATTTTCCTGAATTTCTTTGCCTCAGGTAAGAGGGCAAATATTTCCTCCATCATAAAACTTCCATCTTGTATAGCCACATGGAAGCCCCTTATCTATATGTGTTGCATTGTTGAAGTGAAGCTTCTGATGCTAGGAAGATGGCCAGGGTGTATACCAAGATCACACAACTGGTACATTCAGCAGCAGATTTTAAAATTCATTGGTCAGATTCGAAAAGATTCCAAAATTTATTATGGTCCTATAATCCCTGGCATGCACATTCTCCTCTAAAATTACACCAACTTGTCTAACTTGAAAGACTGTTCCCATACCCTGTAGTAACTACTGATTCTAGACTCATCCCAAGAGTTCAGCACTGAAATGGCTTGAGATTATTTTGAATGCCAAATAAATATAAAACTAATCATAAAAGATCTAAGAGAAGCAGAAAGCTGTGGTCAATAAGCCTCTACTCAAGAGATCTAGCTGTCCTTGGTCACTAATTTGACTCTGCTATCAAAATTGCACACTAGTTCTATGCTTATCTGCCCTGAGCTGCAGATTAAGCATGAGATGGCAACAGATTCTACCTGGATCATGTAACTGAAAGCTATTCCTATTGAAAGCTGCAGAAATCTGTACTAAATCATTTTTCTATGATATTCTTTACTGTGAAATACTTGATCTTGCTAGATTCTGTAATTTCATATACTTTTAATTCCAACTAAAAACTGTCTTCAAATCCAAAGAACTATTAGACCTAGTATAAATTACAGGTGGTGCATTCCACTAGAATCTGTGCATTCCACATTTCCAGTTGAGTTTGTTAAAGTACCCTTTGATTTATTTTTTGATTGTATTGAAGGTTATAATGTATTTTCTCAGTAAATCTATTTTCATTTATGTGGGTCAAATGTTGAATGTACTTAGGGCAATATAGAGATAAAATTCGTGCTCTACCACACATACAGTGTTACATTGCTAAATTAAGATTGCATAGAAATAGAAAAATTGGAGTCCACCTATATTTCCTTCATTAACTGAAATATTTCAGGAGCTCTAACAAAATGAACTACCTGTTCACTTTAAATTTTGTGGAAACTCAAAAAGTCATATAAAAAGGTATTTAAATACAATATTCTGTTGTACAGTTAGAGTGGTATGCAACAATTGGTCTTAAAACACTAGAAAAGCAATCATTATTTTTTATTTAGATAAATATATACATGTGTGTAGTTTATAGTACCATGAGAGATTCCCCTCTCCAGGCTCCATGGCTTTGAAGATGGCATGAAATTGAGAAAGCTGGCCTTTTGTATGACTTTTACCTTACTTGGTTAATTTTTTCTCGTTCTATCCTGCTAAAAAGAAACATCATATTTTTATTGTAATCATTATGGTCAGCTCCGCATTTATTTTTCAATAGAAGTGTTTGTGAAATAATGGAATTTTTTTATGTATCACTTGCTTGATTTTATATCTTTGAAATATCTAAATAGACCTCACATTGCTTGGGATCAGCAGACAAACTTGATAACTAACAAGGAGATGGTGCATAGTAAATGTTCTGTGAAAACTTAAATATACCTTGATGAAAATGAGGCAGGCATTTTCCAAATGCACCCCAGTTTTTGGTATTCGAACCTCTATATAATTCCTTCTCATTAAGTGAAGGCTGGACCTAGTAATTTACTTCTAAGTAATTACATAGGATGAAGGTGATGGAATGTCTCTTCAGTTATTAAGTTTCAAAATACTGTGACTTCCTTCTTGATGGGATTCATTCTTGTGTTTGCATTCTCTGTCTCCTTGTCTGGTTTTACTTGTGTGCTTTTCTCTGACGCAGCCTACAGAAGAAGTCCATGAGATCATAAATGAGTGAGACCTCTGGCCAACTTCCAAAAAATAATGAAAGCCCAATAGTCCCCATGAAGTTGAATCCCATCAACAATCATGTGAGACACCTTAAAAAGGGACCTTCCCTAATCAGCACTTCAGGTGAGAGAGGTGATAGACCACAGCTGCAATGGCTTCAGTTTTGTGTCCTCTCCAAAATTCATGTTGAAACTGAATCTTCAGCAGAACAGTACTAAGAAATGGGCTTTGGGATGTCAGGCCATGATGGGAGTCATGTCAGCAACCCTATATATTATGAGTATCTTATAAGAGAGCTTGAGGGAGCATAATCCATCCCTCTTCCATCCCTCCTGCCATGGATGCAGTTTTAAGGTGCCATATGGGAAGCAGGGTCCCTCTCCAGATGGAATCTGAAGACACCATGGGACTTACAGACTTCAGAACTGTGAGAAATTAATGTCTCTTGTTTCAAAATTAGTCCATCTTGGGTAATTTGTTCCAGTAGCACAAATGAACTGGGACCACAGCCAACCCCTAAGTCGGGCAGAGATCCTGAAGTAGAACACCCAGATAAATCATGTCTGCATTCCTGACCCACAGACACAGGGGAATAGTAACTGTGTGTGACTTCAGAGCATCAAGTTTGGGACAGCTTGTTATACAGCAGAAGATAAGTAAGACAACCGCAGCCTAGGAACCCTCTGACTCCTGCTTTCTAATGAAATCAGCTACCACTAACAGATGTGTGTTGGTGATACTGGTCTCATCATATGTACGTAAACCTTTGGTAAAGAGCCTTTCTTAACTCATTTCCAATATACCCCCATGTTATTAATTATTCACATCTTTATTTAACCTTATGAATGTCAGCAACCCTATATATTATTTCTATATTAATCTAGTAAATATTATGAATATTTATTAAGAACTGAATTTTTAATAGGAAGTGTTTTCCTTCCAGAAGCTGCTCTGTCTTTTGGGTTCTTCTCTTCTGACCAAGCAACAGTACCATGGGTATTAGAAGTCAGAAGTCATACATGAAAGAGTCAGTGTCAAAGGCTACCCATAAAAAGCAGTATTCCTGGGGCAAAATTCTGCTTTACAAGTAACTCTTAATTTGATATTTTCAAAGTGTTTCTCAAATTAATGTGAAGAAAAAGATCTGCATACTGAGACTTAGACTTCGGAACTAGAGGAAAATATTACTAAGTGCAACCAGGGCTATTTAAGTTTAAATGTAAGTTTAATTTTAAAAACTTAAAATTCAGAACTTATACATGATGATGTGAATCTTGAAGGTCTTTTCCAAGATAGCTTAGCAAAATAATTTTCTGTCCTCAGGATATAGATTAATAAATGACAAATCAGGGCTATCTGAAACAAATTTTTCAGGGAATTTTTTTTCTCCCTTTTTTTTTTTTTGAAATTCTATGAAGGCTTGGTAACATATTTATGTGTTTCAAGGAAACTTACTCCTATTACCTTTCCTTTTAGCAGTTCTATTTTAGGATATTTCCACTAATAAAACAAAACACTCATCACTACAATAGTTGCAAAGGTTAGTAATAGATTCCACACATAGTCCATTGCCCATCAAGTAGCTGAAGACTGAAGAATGTATTCATGCCTGCTCTGATACTGACATAATGAACCAGATTTTTGCCTATTTAAAGTCAAAGTCAGTATGTGGAGGTACAGCTGAGAAATTGACTAATGGTGGGTGAGCCAGTCTCTGAAATGGAGTGTGACAGAGTAGAAAAGCTTCAGAATAACTCATGAATAGATTTCCGCTTTGGCTCTTCCATGTGTAAGATGCATGATTAAGGACAACTCATTGTTTTTTGCTATCTGTAGAGTGGAGAGCATTGCATAAATATTCTACTATAAAATATGAATCAAAGTGTTGCAGGCTCCTTATCATGCTGACAAATTGTCACTTATTCCTCAGCTAAATGCAAATGTTTTGCTGCCAGTACCATGAAAGATTGGATTGTGCTGCAAATTGACTTAAGTCAGTTTGCTTGAAACTCTGTGAGGTTGGGTTTCGTAAATGTCCTTCACTGAGAATAGAGAAAAGATACATGGATGAGAACACATGCACCACCCTGCTCCCTTGACTCTGCCTCCAATAATAGAACCAAAGAGGAACACCAGAAAGGCTTCATTCTCTGAATAAATGTGCCCTACCTACACACTTTCATCCTCCACCATGGCATTGACAGGGTAGTGGAGAGAGTTGCAGATGCCCACACTCCCTGGAGAGATCTTAACCCTCCACTTCTGCCTTCCAGCATGGACAGCCTCAGCTTCTGCCTGGGGGGCAGCAAGTCTAACCCCAACTCTGCTGTTTAAACCTGCTCTTAGCACAATAGCCCTAAGTCTCTCAGGGAATCCCTGTCTCTGGATGTCCATCACCACAGAGCTCTGTCCTTCTAAAATCCTTTCTGAATTCATAGTCAATTATTGGAAAAATCACAAATAATATCATTTATGAATGTATTCTTTAGTTTCTTGTTCTAACCAGACTCGGCTCTCCATGAGTATACAGCTTCACCAATGATCTTTCAGCTTCTATTTGGTTATTCCTTTATGAGAAGTGAAAGTCTCAAAGTCAGGAATGGTTTCTTCTTGTTCCTGAGAAGAAGATCTTGTCTCACTCCAAGTTCCCAGCTGTACTGTTCATGATCCCCTCCTGATCAAAGAAACTGTGCCCTTTTCTCTCACATTATAAGGTCCTAATATGTTCTAATAGCACTATTCTCTCCAACAAGATTATCCAGGTTTTTCCCAGAAGACTCTTCTAACCTAGATGGTCCTTGTGCCTTGAAATACTCTTCTCTGATAGAATTTTTCACTTTGTGTTAGCCATGTATATATCCTAGAATCTGTTGTTACCCGGGACATTTTGTATAATCTTGTTTTTAAGCATTTTTTTTTAACTTTCCAATCCATAACCTTTCTTACATGATAATTTCTCACCACAGAGGGCCCAGGATTCATGTAGACACAAGGTTGCCCTCATATACTCCATTTCTGCTTGCTCATTTCACTGCACTGTAACCCAGCAGGCACACTGCTGTGCATCACAAATACAAAAATCCAGGTTTTAATTTGCTATTCCTTCTGAGTGTTTCTTCCTTCAAAGTCACACAAAGCTTGTAAGAAAGATTCCCAGCTGCACAAATTCACTAATAGCTTAATGCAAAATTAAGAAATCATATGGTGAAATAAGTAGAGAGTCTTCTCTTATTTTTAGGAGGTGATACATGCAAACAAATGGTATTTACAATATGACAGAATCCCTGGGAGGCATTGAATGTTAGCTAACATCATATGTGGTCCATGCAACTGTCAATGTACTTGTCTACTCTGGCCAAAAAAAAAAAACCCACATTCCTTCAACATTAATCATTTCCAAGTCACATGAAGACTGACATATTATTTTAAATTTGTCATGCGTATTTGGAGAGCAACTTCAACATGGTGTTTGTGGCCATCTCAGGAGTGTGTGTTTGTCATGGTTTAAATAGTAGGTGTCCCCCTCAAGCTCATGTGGGAGACAATGCAGGAAATTTTACAGGTGAAATGATTGGGTTATGAGAGCCTTAGTCAGTGAATTGATCCTTTGATAGGGCTTAACTGAGTGGTGATTTGGTGATACTGGGTAGATGAGGTATGGCTAGAGGAGGTGGATTGTTGGGCCTGTACCTTTGGGGTATAGATTTTGTACTTGCTGAGTGAAGTCTCAGTCTCTCTCTCAGTGTCTCTCTCTCTCTCTCTCTCTCTCTCTCTCTCTCTCTCTCTCTCTCTCTCTCTCTCTCTCTCCTTATTGATGCAATGCCCTGAGCCACTTTCCTACTATACTCCCCCATGACGCTATTCTTCCTCACTTGAGCCCTCAGGAAAGGCACTCACCTTCTATGGACTAAGAAGTCTGAAACCACTTAAGCCCCAAAATAAACTGTTCCAACTCTAATTGTTTTTGTCAGTTCTTTTGGTCACAGCAGCAAAAAGTCTGACTAATACATGGCTCATTCTGATTAGTATATGAAACACTCTGCAAATAAGCCATGTTTTAGTCAGATCTTTTTTGCTGCTGTGACCAAAAGACCTGACAAAACCAATGGATTTTGAAGTCATATTTCAAAAATTAAGTACTAGGACCCCTGGAGTATTGATTACAGAAACTAACATGTGCAGATATCACACTATGTATAAGGAAGCATTTTATGGTAAATAAATCAGGACGGTAGCTTGGTTTGATCTGTACTAGCATGATGTGGAATCAGTAACAGTCAATGAGAAGTCAAGAAAGTGTTTGCTTTCATATATTTGCTAAGTTATACATAATTTTTCTGGTACCCATCTTCCAAGATCAAGATGGGATTACATGTGCAAGCAGAAAAACCTCAAGTGCAATAGCAAAGGGCTTAGAATCACCCTGTCATGACCAGTCACCAGCTTGCAGTAGCCTGGGGAAATCATGGACTTAACAAAGATGTGGCGGATGGTGAGACCAGTGGGGTGAGACCTGGGTTTGTCAGTAAACTATGTTTTCTCTAATGGTAGGCCATATTAGAGATTTTCATGGCTAACATCATGACCACACCCAAATTAGAGTTTTTCATGGCTAACATCATGACCACACCCTAAAGTTTGCAAAAAATTTCTTTTTCTTAAAAATTATTTCTACTCTAAATAAAATTAAATGTCAAGTATTACTTTTAGTAGATCTTTATGAGTTCAGGTCATTTACTTGACCTTAGATGCACATGAGTATCAGGGACTAAGCAAAGAATACTCAGAATGTCCTCTACTTATTGTTCATCCAGGAGGGCAGGACATCTGCTACTGTCTTTTCTCTCTGCCAAAATCTCTTTCATCCAGAACTCTGGTGTATCAACTGTGAACTCTCCTTTTCTGCTGAGCATGAGGGGAATGGTGCACTAAAGGCTGATTTCTCCTAAGCTTGCTTGAGACTAAAATGAAAGATGCACAAATATGTCTTTACTTAAAGATCCATTCTATTGTGGAGTTAAAAGGTAGGAATGATGAACATTAAAAATAGAAAAAAACAAGCCAGGCCCTTTGGTGCATGCCTGTAATCCCAGCAGTTTAGGAGGCTTGAGACAGGGTGTCTCAAATTCAAAGCCAGCTGCAACAACTTAGCAAGGCCCTAAGCAGAGAACCTGTCTCAAAATAAAAAAGGGTTGGGGATGTGGGCTCAGTGGTTAAGTTCCCCTGAGTTCCAATTCCTGGTATTAAAAAAAATAGAAGAAACTAGACATTTTCCATTATCTTTTCCTAAGTAGACCATCTTATGCTTCTTTCATTTCTGATCCAGCCCTTTTGCTTTCAAGATTTGCCTATATTGTAGCAGTGTATTTATTATGATTCTGTTAGATAGCAAGTATTGTCAAAAGCACTTTCTCTAAAGTCAATGGTACTTCTGTCAACTTAACCTTCAATTCATATTAAAATTATTACTGTGCACTTCACAAAGGTATATATTACCAAAGTTTCTGCATATGTGGATGAATGTCTTAATTCATTAGTTGGGATGTCTGTGATTGAACTTTATAACTGAACGAGAGGCACTTGACTTAGTTGGATGATACAAATAACTAAATTGCTTTAGTGGTGTCCTGGATATTCAATAAAATATCAAAAATATGAAAGCATATAAGACGTGATAAAGACAGTTCTGTATAACAAGCTATGACATTACTATTAAAAGGTTGGCCGTGAGCCACTTGCACGCTACCCTTGGGAAATATTATGAGGTAATTCAACATAATGCACAGTGTTTCTAACATGCTAGGCTAGTTTTCAAGTCGTTTCACATTAATATTAGAACTGATATGAATATTCAAGACTACAAATAAAATTATCCTTCAGAAAGTTATTTCAAATGTATAGAAACCATCGCACATTTTTCATTCAAATAACACTGATGTATATTTCTACGAAAACTAAAATGCAAGATACAATTACAGTCCTGTGAATTTATTCATATACGCTACTGAATCTTAACCTCATTCACATGTAAACATTAAAATACATGCTAAATTAAAAGACACTTGAAATCGAGTTTTTGCTAGTAAATATCTGGTCAACTCAGATATTATTTGTCACATGATTTTGTTGATAAATGCACAAAATTATTTTAACTAAAAGCTAGTAGTCTCTCGATATACTAAATTTAGCCTCTCTGCTCAAAACTTGGTTTTGTCTGTCTTGGTATATTTTGCTTTCACTATATATTATCAATAATAAATCCAGTTCCTAGGAAGCAACTTACTTGTAAAGCTTGATTTATGTCCAAACACTTTTTTTCCATTTCAGTATGTCTTCTGGAAAATCCCAAGAAGGACATTTTCATGTAAAGGAAATCTGTAGCAAAAGTATTTCTAACCTGAACCAATGAATAGTAGTTGTTTTCTTCACCAATAAAATTGATAGCTACTATGCAAGCTATATTTTCTGTGCTGCTCTCCTGGTATGTATTTTCTGCAACAAGATAACAATTGCTTCACTGATTGCTTCTCACTGGGAAACACTCTTAAATGTAAAATGCACTGCCTAGGTAGTTTCTGTGTCTAAAAACAATGTTGTCACTGGGGGGAAAAGTATGCAAAATGTATTACTCTGACATTTTAGTAAAGTTCTACTTTACTAAAGGTACAGGGGAATAGGGATCTTTGCACTGGAATTCACAGTACACCATGCTTTGCTTCTTTTTAGAAGCTATATTTTTCTTATTATTAACTCAGAATATGTGTGCTATGTTAACAACTCCTTCTTTATTTAACAACAAATAAAGAGGCATATTCTGTATAGAAATGTATCATTAGCCTTGAGATAATGCCAAAATTTTTAACATGAAATATAGTCAAAGTAAAGTACCAGTCCTCCCCCAACCTCTATACACACCTTTGTTAAGGGAGTAAAAAGAAATGGTTGCTTGTATCTATCAGGATAGACTAAATAAGCTGTGGTTTTAAATCACAAACACTCTGTGGCTTAAAAACAAATGATTCTTCTGTTCCCACAGTATTAAGGTTTAGATACGAGCTATTCCCCAAAAGATCATGTGCAAGACAATGCAAGAAATTTTAGAGGTGAAATGATTGGGGTATAGGAGACTTATCCTAATCAGTGCATTAGTCCACTTGAATGGGTTAACTGGGTAGTAACTATAGGCAGGTAGGGGTGTGGCTAGAGGAGTTGGGTCACTGGGGGAGTGCCTTTGGGGTTTGTATTTGCTCTTGTTTAGTGGAGTTCACTTTCTGTGCTTCCTGGTACCATATTCTCAGCTGCTTTCCTCCAACACACTCTTCTGCCATGATGTTCTGTTTCACCTTGGGCCCAAAATAATGGAATTGAACATCTATAAACTAAGATCTCTGAAACCCTCAGAGAAAATAAACTTTTTTCTCCTCTAAAGTTAGGTATTTTGGTAACAGTGATGAAAAAGCTGACTAAAACACTGCTGTGTGAACCCTCCTCACCCCCCAGCTCCTGGGAACAGGGCAGACACTGTGGTGAGCTGAACTAATGCCTGTTATAAGGGCCCAGAAAAGGAAAGACTGATGGCTTGTCCACTGGCTCTTAAATTTCCACCTAGACCTGATAGAAGTAGGTTTTACTCACATTTTATGGTCTTCATAGAGGGGAGCAGTGAAAAATGCATTAGATCCACAGGAAGAGATTAGGAAATGTTGGAGGAGCAGTCCTGAGGGTCACTGCAGGAGCACATATTCACTTCCTGTCCTCACTATGCCTGAACACACTCTCCCCAGGGGACAGACACTGTGTTCCAAGCTCTGCTACCAGGAACTGTGAGCAGTGTTTGTTTTTGTTATAGTTTTTCATGTCCAGATGTGGCAGTTTTGATCTAGAGAATTATGTATTAGAAAGATATATTTTTTTCAAAATCCAAACAAAAAATGTTAAATGATAGATTTGGCAAAGAGCCCACAGTCTGCTCCTTGGCGTGGACAAATTGCTAGGTACCATGGAGTGGTCACAGAGGGACATCCGTTATGAAGTTTCCCACTTAGGCCTGGCAGGGCCCTTATCCTGGAGATGGGGACGGCTCCTGGGTTATCCTTTAATTCTGGCCCCTAGTTGACCCCGCCCACTTTTCTCTGTAGATGTTGACATCACATCCTGGCAGCACCTTCAGCCCATTTTCTAACTATTGTTGAGGGGAGAACAAAGAAACATATTAAGTCTTAAACACAATTTACTTTGGTTCTGGGAGGACAGTAGACATTTTGGCAGAGCAAATGGCTCTGAAAACTTGTGGCCTCTGCTATATTTGATCCCAATCAGATCCAAATGCAAACAAATACACACAGAGAGCTCTTTCTTAAATCTCCCTCCTGAATTTGCAGTGTACTTTTTTATCATCCTGACATGAACCTTGATGAGTACATGTGGTAGGTAAGATTCTCAAATATTTCCTCATATTATGATTGAAATTGAATTCACATGCAAATGGTTACATTGGATGATATCAAATCCTTTCATGAAATAAGCAGTCTGAAATTAGCTGGAGTAGCAGAAACAAATGAACAAGTATTTTAAAGATTACTTAAGGTTTTCTGAATACATCCAAGAGATGTAAATGCTCATAAACCAATAAAGCGACAATTATTGATGTTGGATTTTTTTTAAATAAATATTGTCAGTTTAGGTTGTATAAAGAAATACATTTCAGGTACAAGATCTTCTGCAGTTACCTGTTTGATTTGCACACAGAGTCTTACAGTTTTGCAATATCCTGTTTAATCTTTAAGCTTATTCCTGACAATTTTAATTTGGACAGGTAACAAACATTGGAAAGTTAAAAAAAATTAATAACTTTTTCACAAAAGAACTATAATATAGTTGTAAACTAAACCAGATACTGAAAGGCTATGACATAAAATACATTAAAATTTTTGAGATTAAAAATGGTGCAAATATTGATCATCTATAACATTCTTATGTACGTATTTTTCATTATGTTTAATAGCATTATTGCATTTCATATGTAACCAAGTTGGCTATTAGGTTTGGGAATTATTTGACTCAGTAAAGTCTCATCACTAAATAGTTTCTCATGAATAAATAGGAACTACAAACTTGTTTAACAGATTGACTGCTCTCAATTTAGAAAATATTTCTGAATAGAAACTTTAAACTGTGTTGATAAATGTTCAAAAAATGCAATTCAGTTGTAATAGTATTATATTGATCAGCTAAAGTAAGTGTAGATGTGTTTGCTCCCTTCAAAATTCTGCAAAGCAATGTGCAGGATTAGCATTATATTGCATTAATTGATTACCAGAATTTTCCTGTGAAATAATACATTGGAAATTTTTGCATATCAATTTTCAAAGTAAGAATTAAGCAACTCTAATTGCTATAAATTTGCCATAATAATTACTTTTTGTCAGTTTATTTTAGTAATTTATTTTGTTCATAGAATTATTCTTTTTCAAATAAAGAATTTAATTTACTAGCATACAGTTTCTCATGTTTCTTCAATATTAAAAGGCCAAGACAATATTTCCTTCAGAAGACAAGATAAATTTGTAAATTAATGGATACTCAATGCATCTAAAATACTGAGAATTACAAACAAATGGTAGTTATTTTAGTTACTAGATTTATTTATTGAACATTAATAATCGTTTTAAGGAAGGATTCTCAACCTTGACACAAGTGACATTTGGAGCTGAATGATGGTCTGTAAGAGGGGGTCATCCTGTCTTTATTGATGTAGGCTTTGCAAGATCCTTGGCTGAGATCCACAGATACCAGCAGAAGCCCCAGTGGTAAAAACAAAACAGACTCCAAACATTTCCAATGTACTCTGAGAGCAAAACCTTTCTTGGTTAAGGAGGTCACATCTCCCCTAATGACACCATGTATCTATGTGCAATTACATAGGAGATGCATTGTTACACTCTTTTTGGGGGAAGGTTACCAGGGATTGAACTCAGGGGCACTCCACCACTGAGCCGCACCCACTGCCTATTTCATATTTTATTTAGAGACAGGATCTCACTGAGTTGCTTAGTGCTTTGCTTTTGCTGAGGCTGGCTTTGAACTATCCATCCTCTTGCCACAGCCTCTAGAGCTGCTGGAATTACAAGCCTGCACTACTGCACCTGGCCATCATTACACTCTTTAATCCAATATGTTAAATAAATGGAAGTGACTAACAGAAATGTAAGTTGATAATTCAACTAGTCTAGTCACAAAGATACTTTCATTCTAATTTTAAATTGTTTAAAACAAGAAGGATTTAAAAATGGAATTATGTCTATTTGTCATAATAAGGATAAGAGGGATAACTTTTTAAAAGAAAGAATGAGTCAAATATTCAAACAATTAGAACTATTGAACCTTAGGTTGAACTTTAAAAATGCATGCATATATCATGTCTTAAACAATTTTTATGGGAAAATGAAATGTTTAATGAAAGATAAAATATCATAGATGAGTATAGTCAAAAAAGAAAGTACAAGATTTAAAAAATAAAGGAAATTTTAAGGTCTATAAAATTTATATGAAGATGTTTCTAAAATCTGTTATTTATATGGACAAACTCATTCAGACACATTAAATTGTTGAATATGTAATTAAGAATCACATAGATAGCACATAGAATAAAATTTGACACTACTCTGAAATGCCATATTACAAAAATATAAGAAATTTAGAACTGTGTGGTTCTGGAACACTCATATTTTATGTATTAATTTAATTTAGATACTTCCATCTTATATTAAATTTTGAATGTATATATTGCATATAGTACAAAAGGAAAGTATTTTTGGACAAAATCTAAATGTATTTATTTATATATTTCAAAAGAAAATGATAATAATTTAACCTAAAATGAATACAAAGAATTTATAGATATATATGCATACATACAGACACACACACACACACACACACATACATACATATTATATATATATATATATATATATATATATATATATATATATATATATATATATTATAAGCAAGTTTTAGAGATAACATTTTTTTTTTCTTTTCTAAAAGGAAAGGATATCTTGCTTTTGGCTGTACATGTAATGTAAATTATTAAAATTTGGGAAAATTAACATTTAAAATTAATTGGAGGTACTGGGGAAATTTAACCCAGGGGCATTACCGAACTGAATCCCCAGCTCCCTACCTCCATTTTTTTGTTTTTTAGACAATCTCAATAAGTTGCTTAGGACCTCACTAATTCACTGAAGCTAGCCTTAAACTTGAGATCCTTCTGTCTCTGCCTCCCAAGTTGCTGAGATTACAGTTGTACATTAACCTGACTAGCAATATTTGAATTCTTTAGAGCCAAAATAATGTTTTTAAATAGGGCGCATTCTTCAAGATGAGATTGCATGGCCTGAATTCCCATAACATTTGAAAGAACTGAAAATAAAGGAGACACTCTAAGATAAAAGGATTTCCAGATATGGGTCATTAAGCCATGTAAGACAATAATCCTTGAGAGACTTGAGAGAGAAGGTAAAGACCTATAATCATTCCAATTTTGTGACCAGCAGGTCCTGTATATCATCAGCCAAGGGCTAATGGCAGTGTGAGTGGGAACTCCCTGGTACTATAAAATTAAACAACTATAGGTATCACAGGGTTGCCAAAGATAGCGCCAGGAATATATGGTGTGCCCATTCTCAGAAAGGAAACTCACAGTTCCTGGACACTGAGTAGGGACCCAGAGGACATTGCCTCACTATTAGTATTTAGCCTCTGACTGACAGCTGCCATTGTTGGGGTTTAAAGTTCCTATGACAAGTGGTCACTTTCTCTTTCTTATCAAAATATAGAGAGATCTTCTAATACACTGAGAAAACTTTATTAGCCAGTCAATATTCTTTGCTGTTTCTCCCCCTTTTTTAATTATCAGAATTTAACATAACCAGGTTTTATGAAGTCATCATCTAAGTACAAGGTAATTGTGATGCTAGAGAAGATATAAATAAGTGCATAAGGACACCATGCTTGTGGCTTTTGCTCTGTGTCCTTTCCCCATCACAGCAGCTTCACGATGATGGCTTATTTTCAATATTGTAAAATAGATGGATTCAATGTGACCTTCCCTACACCATGTGTTCAGAAAATATGATACGCTCTGGGGAATTAATGACATATCATCACCATTACCCTAGCAAACACATCACTGCTGTAATTTGTACAAACCATAAACTGGGTGTAGGAAGGATACTGAAATTAAATTGACATTGAATGAAAGTTAAAATTGCAGCCCCCCTCACATATGCATATGTGCCTGCCTTCACTTTAATAAGTCCTTACAAAGGAGCTTTGTGATTGATAGGTATTTGGTATTTGTGGACCATCTAAAACAGGCAAAAGTTACAGAAAACTTACTGAAAATAGTCTTGCTAGCATCTCATATCTTATATTCATTGATGCACATGCAGAACTTTTCAGGTTGATGGAAACTTAACTGACAGTCTGTCAATTCCCTGTCAGCTGTTGTGAACTTTGTTGGGAATGAGGTAAATGGGACTGCGTATTGGCTCTTTAATTCCTTTAATCCTAATAGTTTGGGGGCATCTGATATTGATAGGTGTTTGTGTATGGATGTTACTTATGTCTCAAAGTTTTTTTTTTGTTTGTTTGTTTTGTTGTTGTTGTTGTTTTTTCAGTTACTAGTATTTGGTTTTGCATTTCCATTCAATTTTCTTTGAAATTGAAGCATAGGCAATTGGGCTAATACCTGTCTTAGTATAAAAAGGCAATAATGACTTAACCAGGGCTGTGATGGAGAGCTTGCAGCCTCTGTATGCTCTTCAATAACTACAACAGAAGCCAAGCAAATACATCAAGTAGCAACAAATGTGATTCCAGGCATCGAACATTGCAAAGATCCAAACTCTCCAGAGGACTTACATTCACTGGAGTGTGTCCAGCACTCTGCACACCTCTCTTCCTTCCAGGTGCTTCCTGACAGCTGGCACTGAGAAACCACACAGATCATGGTGGCCAAGTGCTTCAGAGCACAGCTCTCAGAGACTCCACAAACCCTGATGAACATGGTCTTTATGGCTTTTCAGATAAGCAGCTCTGGAAAGGCCAAGATAATGGAGAGGAGAGAGAGGTCCAGGAAATTGATCATGATATTTGGCATTCCTGAGGCATTCCAGATTAAGTTGTTTAGGAAGAGAGTTTAAGAAACCAAGCAGCTGAAAACCAAAGGAGAATGTTAATTAAATAGTGTTGGAACATTTTAGGGAACAAGGAACCTAATAATTATCCCAGATTCTTGGTTGATACTGCAGAAAGGCTCCCATTTGAGTGAAGGTGAATCAAAGCTAGATTGGTACATACAAACATTATATGCCAACCTGGAATAAGTACGGTCCCTAAATACATTGAGACAATTTGTTCCTGCTCCAGCAACCCATCAGACAAATGTACACTGAAGGAAGCCATGAATTTTCATAAGAGATGTCTGGCAAAAACAATCGAGATTTTAGAAGACAACAATAACACTATGTATTTAAGTTATTAGAAATTGACTGACAGCTAGGAACTTGAATATTCAATGGTAGAATAGGTATTTAACATGCATGAGGTCCTGAGGTTAACCTCTAGCACAAAAAAATAAAAAGAATTTACAAGAGTTGTACTGAATATACCAATATGATATATAGCAAGATCAATAATCCCACTAGAAAATTGGAATCTAGATATAAAAATACAATTAAAAATTACGTATTAGAAAATTGAAATAATTAAAATTGAGAACTTGAATGGATCAAGTGGATTGGAGATAGCTGAAGAAATGGATCAATGAATGAGAAAATAATACAGAGAAAATTACAGACTTTCAAGCATGGCAGCAGACAGGGTAGAAAATACCATGTTGCAGGTGTGGAACATGAATATCAGGTGGGAAGTTAGTCCTGAATGTCATGACACTCCTCAAAGAGGAGCAGAGAGGAGAGGCCATGGTGGCCTGGACAGGTGGGCCTGGTCACCAGAGTGTTCAGGGACTCCATGTCATATATGATGAGGCCCTTTCTTTCTCCTTTCTTTCCCCTGCTCCCTTCTCCCTCCTCTTTCTTCTTTTCTTTTTCTTCTTCTTTTTTTTTCATCATTTTATTAGCTTCAAGTTGTCTTTTTTTTTTTGTGATGTCCTTCCATTTTGATTTATATTTTCCTAAACTGTGGGTCTCTTTTTCAAGTTTTCTATTCTTTTTTAAATATCTTGGTCCCAATTGTGTGTGTGTGTGTGTGTGTGTGTGTGCACGTGTAAGTGTGCCCTTGCTCTTTTATTTAAATTGATTAATTTTGGGCTTGCTTAACTTTCTAGATTCAACTAAATTCTTTTCACATTGTTGCTTATTTTTTTTACATGTAATCAAATCATTCTGTTACTTAAAAAATCATTGCACAGTGTTAAATGATATATTCATATGTTCGATGTGCAATGCATTGAAGTTCCTTTAGACTTGAAATCCATTAAAGAAGAATATGAACCAAAACACTTATTGCATGATGAAAATTTATTAGGCTCCAGAAACTATAATAATGTGGTGTATAATTTGTCAAAGGAGAAAGTACCTGCTCTTGGTATCCAATTTCGTCTCTCTTTTTTCTCCCCCAATAACACTTTCCTAATATCTAAATTTAGTGAGAAGCATTTACCTTAAGGAAATTATATTTCCATTGTTTCATAAATTAAAAATATTAAAATTCCCTCAATACTTAGACAGCCTTAAATAAATGAAATTAAAAATCCTGTACAATGACTTTGTATTCACACCAACTAAAGTGCAAAAAATTTGCATAAAAAAGATTTTAGAAAAGTGGCACTTTAATTATACTAGTTGAGTTACTGTGGCATGTTGATAATTTAGGCATCACTAGATAAACAGCAAACAATTTTTTTTATGAATTTTAATAGCTTTGTTTTATTTTTATATACTCGTTGAAATGATTTTCATTACCATATGAGTACAGTTATTGCTGTTTGTTGCTTTAAAAGTAGGAATTGTTCAAATTTTGCAGCTTCATAAGCAATGGTAAAATTTGTAAATTAAAATTGGCAAATAGATCTCCAAAACTCTTTTCATTTTATCTAAATCATCAGTCACATGGATAAATTTTTAATGTGTTTGATGTTATTAGATAAAACCATTTTATCCACACTCACAGAGATATATTTGAAAGATATAAGAAGCATATTCATCCGGATATTGCTTTATAATTTGACATCTGTCCATCACCTGTGCCCACTCAGAAACACATCGATTCAGGAAAGAGCCAGGGAGAAACATGAAGTTTAATTCCTAAGAGATGTTCAAAAACAACCATAACACATGGATAATTTCTACTCCCTCATCTGTACAGACACTTCAGTCTTCAACTTTATTTTTTAATTGACAACAATGATATATATTTATTGGGTAAGATTTGATCCCTTATTACATGTGTGCATTGTAGAAGGATTGAATCAGGAAAATACACAGAGGATGAAAAACGGGGATGGAGGTTTTCAAGTTTAAATAAAATAATATTTGACATATTTGATTATAATAAATATGTCAAACTCCATTTTCCATTTTCACTCAGAGGTGATGATCTTCCTTCCTATCTTATTGAACTTCCAGGACTCTACCCTATCTTGCTTTTCTCCTTGATGTCTGGCCACTCCTCTTCACTTAAATTTGCCTGTTCCTGTTACATGCTGACCTTTATTAAGGAGTCTCAGGTACCATTCATTACGTGTTATCATTTCTATTTGTTTGTTTCATCTACTTTTATGGATCTAAGTCTTATATGATAAAGAGCTAACATTAGAATCCCTATATTGAACTTTTCCTTGACATACAAACATTATAGGTAAGAAACTTCTTGATTTCTCTAGGAGGATAATCAAATGACATCTCAATATAGTGCTTGCATGTCTAAGCCCTTGGTCACTTCTCACATACTTTTTTTTCCCGTAGTCCTCCTTATGTCAGTTTAAATCCCTTCTTGCCAGTGTTTAAGCCCAAAAGCTCATGTCATCTATATTACCTCTCAGTCTCTCAAAAACCTGGTTAATGATGTCAGTATAGCCTTCAATACATATCTAGAACCTATTTTGCGTTACACTGTGAGTGCACTGTAGAAAAGTCTCAGCATGTGCACAAGGAGACGGACTTGCAACATGTCATGAGGATGATGGTGACCATCAGAAGAATCATCAGATCTCCATAGAAACCCTGTAGGTAAAGTGCTTGGGATAGATATGCATATGTTTATTACACATATATTATGTGAGGACAGAAGAATGATGCATTTTTCAAAATATTTTTATTGAGCTCAAATTGTGTTTCAATCACAATTATTAATAAGCAGATGATGAGGAAACAATGAAAATTAAAGACTAAGCATACTAAATATATTAATTATATGATATGTTAAAGGATTATAAAAGCAATGAGAAAATGAAAAACAATATATGGATGAGAAATGGGAAGGGAAGCTTCAGATTTAAATCAGGTGATCCACAGGTTGTAACACACTGGAACACCTGTAGCAGGGAACAAAGGCTATCATTCACAAATAAAATTTTCATATCTTAGATATTTAATACTAAGTTAAATAATCAATATATATCATGATATCATAACCAAAATTTCAATATAAACATGCAATATATACATAATATATATATATATATATATATATATATATATATATATATATATATATATATAATTATGATGATCTTTGTATCAATTAGCTTGTCATTGCTATGTAAAAAATACCTGGCAATGGCAACTTAAAGGAGGACAGGTTTATTTTGGTTCATGGCTTCAGAGTTTTTAGTCCCTGCTTGGCTCACTCCATTGTTCTGGGTCTAAAGGAGGCAGAACTTCATGGCAAATGGGCTCATGGCAGCCAGAAAGCAGAGAAAGCAAGGGGTGGGGGGGGGAGTGAGCTGGGGGGGGGGGGTTGAGGGATAGTTCAAAAAAATGCCTTTTCAAGGAAAACCAATAGTGACCTACTTCCTTCAGCTACATCCTACCTCCTCCTATAATTTTCATCACCTCCTTTTAGCCTTTTCTAATTATCCATCCATGAACTAGATTAATCCACTGATGAGGTTAGGGCCCTCATTGTCCAATTATTTACTAAGTGCACACCTCTTAACACTGCTGCACTGGAGACCAAGTCTTAAACACAAGAGTCTTTGGAGGATACTTCATATCCAAACTGTAACAATATCTATTATAAATAAATATGTATTATAAAACTGTATAGAAAACAAAATGATAAACAACAATATGGTTGGTAAAAGAATTAGGAATTGCCAGCAAAAATCAGTCAATGCTTTCTTAATTTGTGTATAAATTAATGGATGTTGATCTTATAATTTTTCAAAAATTTAAAAGTACATGATTGTTTATATCAAATATTTTACTTTTAAAGTATAAAAAATAGGTTTCATGATAATCAGCATAATTTTGTATCAGCCCTTTACAAACTAAAGAAAGTATATTGTCATAAACATGCCTAAGGGTGAAGACAAAAAAAAAAACACAAAAAACATAGAAATGGGTAATTTCAAATTGTCATGAGTCATTCCATTGTCTGGGTGGATTTTAGGTCACCTGGAACTGACAAACATTTTCGCCAAAATGTATTTTTTAAAATAATAGTGTTGAGACATTTGTAGTAAGAAAAAAGCAATAGTCATCTGTAAAGAAAGTTATATTGCTTTATAATTAGAAGCAGATTCTGAATAGACCCTTCATGACTTTAGACAAACATAGCAGAGTGGTACTCAGTTCTTACATTGATGACAGGAAGTCCTCCACACTCAGCTTGCTTCCTGTAGCAAATACAGTAACATCCCACTCATTATCAACCCCCACCCCCAGCTGCTCCTCCAATGTGCCAAGGGTGTTTCCACCTCAGAGAGAGCATTTGTAATGCTGATGTTAAGCTGTTGGAATGTTCTTTCCCTGGGTATTCACATGGCTCAGCCTCTCTAGTTTTCCAAGTGTTTTTGAGTGATCATCTTACTTTGGTTGATTTCCAGTGTCCACTTGACTGGATTAGAGGATACTCAGACAGCTGGTAAATCAGTTTATTCTCAAGGTCCAGTAGGTACTCAGCCCATCTCGGTTCTGCTGAAACAGAAATTCAGCTGCTTTGCTTTTGGTTAGAATGACTGGTCTTCCCCAAGTGTGTCTGTGAAGGTGTTCTGTAGTAGACTGATGAGTGAGTGAGTCAGTGGAATGAGTTGTGAAGACCCATGCACACCCATCTCGGAGAGGGTGGCGCGTCCAGTCAGCTGGAGACACACACGGAACATGAAGGTGAGGAAGAGCAAACTCTTACTTTGTGTTTTGAAGACAAGAAACCACTTTCTTCTTGCTCTGAGGAATCACAACTACAGTTTCTCTGTTCTTTGGACTCTGGGCTCTCCCTCTCCTACCTTTCCAAAGTCTCAAGCCTTTGGCCTCACAATAAGAGCTTCCCTGGATCTGAGGCCTTTAGGCATGGAACGAACCCTGCTAGCAGATTCCCTGGGTCTCCAAGTTGCAAGCAATTTGTTGTGGGCGTTTTTAGTCTCTATAATTGAGGGAGCAAATTTTCTTCATAAATCTCCTCTTCTTTCTCTATTTTTCTTTTTTTCATCAGATAATCTCTATGGAGAACTCTAAACATAGGCCATCTACTGTATCTGAATTGTCTGATAATGGGAACTATAAGTTGGTACTGTTTGCAGAGGACACTTGTCAATTCCTTTCATATATACCCAAGTTTTCCCTACACATTAATATGATTGCAGTTTTCATTGGAACATTGTTTATAACAGGAAAAAAAAAAAAAAAAAAAAAAAAAAAACCCTGGGAACAAAGTAGCATCTAAGGCTGTTGAGAGTGGTATATTTTTGGCTGGGCCCATGTGTATGACAAGTCTGCAATGCACAGAACAAGGAATTTTTCTGCCAGTTTGCACAAAATATAGACCATCCCAATATAAATTTTGTATTTTGAGTCTTGAACCTTACTCTGTTTTGTACATCAGCACAAATAAACTGTTCCATGATTTAAGACTCTGAAATGCAAAACCTGTGAAAACAGAAGTATGATGATTTTATTTAAATAATTCTCAAAGTTTTTATCATTTCACAGATATACATCAATAATAGTCAGACCACAGGTTTTACAGCAATGGGGTTTTTCTGTACATTTGGTACTATTATTAATACTGAGCTTCTACTATATAAGAATATTTTTGTACTAAAATTCAAAGTTTTATAAATAACCTTTTCTTCATTTTCTTTTCATAATTAATTTGATTTCACTTTTTGACTTATTTTTGCATGTTTTCATGCATTATTTTATCAATGAATTCTTTTTCAGGCTACAAAATGGTGTTGCAATTTTTTTGTTTGTTTGTTTAAATTACTCCATATCACAGGGAAAATAAATGTCTTATCATTTGTTCCTCAGACATCAGTGATTGACTTTTTTGCAAACATTAGCACCATCAGAGAGGACCTTAGAAAAGTGCAGTCTCAGGGCTCACCCACAGACCTACCTACTCCAAACCTGCCTGCATACAACAGCACACAGGTGTTCCAGCACTATTCTGATCCATCCATTTCCCTCCTCTTCCCCACTGAGTAGTTTCATGCTTTATATTTCATTAAGGATTCTACTCCCTTCACTTCAAAAACTGTTTTATGTCCTCTTATTGAGGTCCTTTAACTTTGCTATTCTTCACTTTTCCTTCAGATATCTGCTAAACTATATCTTCTTTAAGAAAAAAAATTTTAAGTTTATTATTTTTATCTGATATTTTATTCAAAAAGATGACATGTTTCTAAATTGTATTCTTTTTTTTTACTGACAGACCAGATATACTAATGGGTAATGACAACCACATATTGTGACAATAAAACTTGGCCATGGTCTTCACAGTAAGCACTTGAGAAGCCAGGAAGGTAAGAAACTTGATTAGTGACTGACAACTTTCTAAATTTTTGTCTCTGTTTCTTACTCAGAACACTCTAGAGAAAGCCAAGGATGCTCCCTGCCCAGCCACAGAGAGTGCCCTATTCTGACTAGTCCTCCTCCAGCTCCCTCACCATCCACTCAGAGCCCACCTGGACCTGTCCCTTTGGCTCATTAGGAAGACCCCTTCCTCTCTGCCTCTGAGTTCCTGCTAAAGGCAGGTGGTTTGGGTCCCCTCTCCTATAGAGCAAACTTTCTGCATCTCCTTTACTTTATTTTGGGTGTTTTTTTTTTTTTTTTTTTCCCTCATTTGGGTCATCTTTGCTTATTTCTAGATTATTAACTTAATGATTTGAAAACCATTTCTTTATTTTTGGTAAAATTCATGCAATGGGGGTTGAAATAACCATAGAAGTAATAAAAAGGAGATGTTATTTTTCTTCCAACCTTTCCCCCCAAAGTAACCTCCAACTCCAGAATTAGACTGTCTTTAAGCACCTGATGAATTTTTGGTATGTGGCCAGAAGCATGGACACATCAACATAATATTATGTTAAATACATTTTAAAATTAAGGAAGATATAATTTCTTCTCATTATTCCAGTATTATTCTTTTTTGTCCATATTTCAAAATGTATTGTCTTTGCTTATACAGCTAGATTGTTGAATACTAATAAACAAAAAAGAATATTTCTAACCTGGGGGCAGTCATTTCTAGTAAGTTAATTTTAAACTAGTATGCTGCTGCCTTGTATTTGTGTGCAAGCCATTTTCATAGGAAACTGTATCCCAGTACGTTTGACAGAGTTAAATAATGCAATTATGGAATGCAATGATAGAAGTAGAAGAAAAAGATATGGTTTTAGATGAGATTTGAAATGGCAGCTCCAATAATGCAGAAAGATAGATAAAGTCTGTTCCAGATGTCAGTCAGCACTGCAGAGAGGACTGGGAGCAATAATTCTGTGTGAAGTAACATAGAAGAGATAAATGGATTCCATGTATTTTGATGCATCAATTTTTATTATGCAATTTCAAGCTATAAACTAAAGATTGAGAAAAATAACTTTTTATATCTTTGAAATAGAATGCACGTGGATTTATTGTGAACTGATATATATGTGAACCTACTGTGTGCTACATAGTGTACTAACATTGTTAATATATTAATATCATGAAATGATAGTGAACTGCAAGTGTAAAATTTTTTAAAAAGTTGCCTGTGAGTGAAAGCAAACATAAGACACCAGAGTGCAGAGCACTTGTAGTAATTGTACTCACAAAAGGATCAATTCTAAATCATATTTTAAAAACAAATTTTTAAAAAAATTCTGATTATAAGAATAATATGTTTATCGTGAACAAATGAAGATAATGGTACTAATTACCTATAATTCCAGTGCCCAGGGCTAACCACAATTAATATTTTTCACAAAACTCAAAATTTTTGTTTATTGTTTACACATTGAAAACATGTATGCACATCAAACCAATAAGTTTACATACACCTGTTTACAAATGTGAATATAGTATTCATATTATGTGATATTTTAAATATTGCAGTTACATCTCCTTGGGAAACCACCAAATTTACCATCTCCCATTTGAAAGGAGGGTCATGATTTTAGATGATTCGTGTGGGCTCATTGTGCAGTTTGGAGGAGTACAGGTTGACTAAACCAAAGAGCTAACCTCCTTCTGGTGTCCCACCCCCACATGCTGAGCCCCACCTGTCTGGTTCCATCTGGGGCCCACTGTCCTGATTAGGCTATGCTAACCCATTTACATTGCTTCTGCACCACCATATGCTGCTTTATGCAGATCCCAAAGGTCCTTCTTTACTGCAAACTCTGGCCACACACGCATACTCTGGAAAAGCCAAGATTTTCCAGTGCCTTAGCAGCCAGGGCACTTTCCAGAGGCCGTCTCCTCTGCTTCCCCTTCTTCTTGATGAAAACTCCTAGACTGTGTGGAGGCTTCAGGACTCTGGCTTTGTACCAGGATATTTGGTTTCTTTCACTCTGGCTTTCCTGGGCTTCCCTCCACCCTATTATCATATCACTATACTAATATAGTCTTCGGTTCCTCAACTGCAAGATTAAGATGATGGTTTATAATCAATCTTAGTATTTTTCCATCATTCCGACTTCCATCAAATCCCACATCTTCCATGAAGGATCATGACTGTCCAAGAACTTGTCTTAATTCATCTGCACAACTGGGGACATTTTCCCTTTTATCACTTACACAAGAACACTATAATGACAATTAATCTCTATTTTAACTAGGCCTCTAATTAACACATAACAACCATAACAGGCTTTCTATCTTTATCGGACCATTTTACAGGGTTTCTTATATAGGGATGTGCTAATCAGGATTTCCTTCCCTAGTGACCAAGATCCAACAAGGACAAGATTAAGTTAATTATTTTGTTCACAAGGGAAGGACACAATGTATTTAGCCTTGGTTGGGGACAGAAAGAATTATCTTTACATCACCTCTGTTTCTGTGGTCATGGACCCCTTTTTCCTTTTGTTGTGTAAAGCATTGAGTGGGTTTTTGTAAGGATGAAAGTGTGTGCAAATAGTGTCACAGACAATATTTCTATATTACTACCTTATATCAACATTGCCAGAAAATAATACCTCCCCCCACAAGGGACTAAAGCTAGAAAATTCTGAAAAAGGAATCGACTCCCACATGTCTGATCCTAGGTATATTTCAAAGTGATGGGTAGGAAATGTAATTATTGTTAGCTACTTTGCATAATTTTTCTATCCCAGTAACTTTAAAGTATGAGCCCATGATTCACATCTTTCCTAAAAGCTGTGTATCTGCTTATGGTCAAAAGGGTTTACAAAGGTAGTGCTGCATATTTTCCTGATTATGAGGAAATGTGTTACCCAAAGTGATTATAAACCCCATCTTTATTAAGTGCTAATAAATTATTGTTGCTTTTTGTAAAGCTAAATGTACATTATAAAAAAAAAAAATCTTCAGCAGAGTGTGGTGGCCCACACCTGTAATAGGGAGGCTAAGGTAGGTGGATTACAAGTTCAGGACCAATCTCGGGAAGTTTGTGAGCCCCAGTCTCCACCCTAAGATACCATCTCACTCCAGTAAGATTGGCAGCCATTATGAAGTCAAACAACAACAAGTGCTGGTGAGGATGTGGGGAAAAGGGTACACTTGTACATTGCTGGTGGGACTGCAAATTGGTGCAGCCAATCTGGAAAGCAGTATGGAGATTTCTTGGAAAGCTGGGAATGGAGCCACCATTTGACCCAGCTATTCCCCTTCTTGGTCTATTCCCTAAAGACCTAAAAAGAGCATGCTACAGGGACACTGCTACATAGATGTTCATAGCAGCTCAATTCACAATTGCAAGACTGTGGAACCAACCCAGATGCCCTTCAATAGACGAATGGATTAAAAAAAATGTGGCATTTATACACAATGGAGTATTACTCTGCATTAAAAAATGACAAAATCATAGAATTTGCAGGGAAATGGATGGCACTAGAGCAGATTATGCTAAGTGAAGCTAGCCAATCCCTAAAAAACAAATGCCAAATGTCTTCTTTGATATAAGGAGAGTAACTAAGAACAGAGTAGGGACGAAGAGCAGGAGAAGAAGATTAACATTAAACAGAGATGAGAGGTGGGAGGGAAAGGGAGAGAAAAGGGAAATTGCATGGAAATGGAAGGAGACCCTCAGGGTTATACAAAAGAACATACAAGAGGAAATGAGGGGAAAGGGAAAAATAATACAAGGGGGAAAAATGAAGGTCAGTAGAGGGGGTAGAGAGAGAAGAGGGGAGGGGAGGGGAGGGGCGGGGGGATAGTAGAGGATAGGAAAGGTAGCAGAACACGACAGTCACTAGTATGGCAGTATGTAAATCAATGGATGTGTAATTGATGTGATTCTGCAATCTGTATATGGGCTAAAAATGGGAGTTCATAACCCACTTGAAGCAAAGTGTGAAAGATGATATATCAAGAACTATGTAATGTTTTGAACAACCAACAATAAAAAAAAAAGAAAAATAAAGCGGTCTGGGAATGGAGCTCAAGGATAAAATGTCCCAGATCCAATATCCAATACCAATAAAACAAGAACAAAAACAAATGCTTTCTGTGGTAAGAAAGAGGCATACAAAGGCAATGGGAAACATGGCTTTGGAAAGGAAGAATGTGAAGACAACACAGTAGTTGTTAAATGTGGCTCAGCTGGGGAATATTTTACTCAGAAAATAATTTTCATCAGGTGCTAGTTATTTCAAAAAATTTCTGTATTACATTTTTAATGTATAATACTTGATAATTCCTTGTATGGACTCTGTTATACACAATACCAAATAAATAAACCCAATATAAAATTAGAAATTGTCTGACCCCAAAATTAAAATGTTTAAAAATGTTTAATTATCAACTATGTCCAGTATAGCAACAAATCTTTTAAGAAGGTTACAATGGTAATCAACAATCTCTTTTTTCATGTAATGACAATTTTGTCCAGAGATTTCAGTAATATGTTCAACCACTTATATTTAGAGATTTTTTTTTCTTACTTCTGTATGAAATTCAGATCTCACTGTTTGGTATACAACTGCAATTATTTTTAAATAATTCTACATGCAATGTTTATAAGCACTAAAATTTGCATGACATTTGTAGGATTAATCATACAAATTCACTTAATTAAACGCTAATCTTATTTGTTGAAGTAAACAATATACATTCTAGTAAAATTTATTAGACTGACTATTATATTACAGAATGTATACAAATATATCTTGTACAATATTCATGAAACACAATAGAGGAGAAAACTTGAGTTTCAAAGGTCTTGTAAGCTACATGTTGTCTTAAAAGAGACTCAGGGAAGAGACACCAGCTTTAGCATTCAGAACCCTCCTAGCTGCTGTCTCCTGGCCTGTCCGGGCATGCTGGTGCTTGTACATGGCTCAGTTTTCCAGCAAGAAAACTGAGCAACCTACACACCAGTTGTTGGGTACCACGGAAAACACGGAATAATTAACATGCATGTATGTGAGATATAAGGATGCTAACAATGAGTTTCCCAGAGGGTCTGTATTTTTCTTTTAGAGCATATTTCTTGAATATTTACTATTCTCAAAGAAATTCTAAATAAAAGAAACTACTACAAAAATAACAAAATCACTATATAAAATTATTATGATCTCAGGAAAATCTTAGTCATACTTGAATTTTTTGATATTTGGGGGAAAATAAGGAGAATAACAACTGTGAGATTTCTAAGAAAATATGTACAGAAGACATACATGATAAATGGTTATTCAAAATGAAAACTTTTAAATTCAACTGTATGAACAGAAAAAAAAAACCTAACTATAAAAGAATTCAAAGTTCTTCATAGACACCTCACCAAAGAAACTTTACAGATGAAAATCAGTACATGAAAAAATGCTGCATACCACGTGTCATAAAGGAAATGCAAATTAAAATTACTATGAGATACCATTATATGCTTATTAAAATGGCCAAAACTCAGGATGCTGTCAAGGAGATGGGAGCTCCCATTCATTGTGGGTAAGAGGGCAGCACAGCACAGCTCTTTGAAAGACAGGTTGGCAGTTTCTTGTAGAAGTAAACATGCTTTTGAAATCCAGATGACTGCTCTTTTTGGTATTTATACGAAGATGAAAACTTATGTCTACACCCATACTTGCATAGGGATGTCCATGGCAGCTTTATTCATGTTTGCCCAGACTTTGAGGCAACTAAAATATCCCAAAACAAGGGAATGGATAAGTAACTTTCATGAAATTTATATATCTATACAATGGACTATTTTTAACATTTAAAAGAAAGAAGATCTCAAGTCTAGGAAAGGTGAGGAGGAAACTTAAATGTATCTATTGCAAGAAAAGAAGACAATATGTAAATGCTATGTACTGTGTATTCAAACCAAAAGACCCCCTAGAAGAGGGAAAACCATGAGACAGGGAGAAGGCAGTTGTTATGAGGGTTAGGAGGATGGGAGGGGTGAATAGGCAGAGCAGGAAGGCTTTGGTGGACAGTGAAGTTACAAGGTGTGTTACCACAATGGCACATATCTGCCATTATACATATACATTTGTCAACACCTGTAGAGTATGCTGCACCAAACATGAATCCTACTGTAAGCTACAGACTTGGATGGTAATGACTCGTTAGCATAGGATTGTAAGTTATAATAAATAAATAAATAAATAAATAAATAAATAAAGTACCCTATGGGGAGTAGTGAAAATAATGGAGGAGTCTGTAAGTGTCTATAGGGGACAGCTATGGGAGATTTCTTTACCTTCTGCTCAATTTTGCTATGAAAATAAAACTATTTTTTAAATAGTTCAATGAAAAAGCAAAATAATATGAACAAATCAACTAGACAAAAAGCCATAACTGATTAAACTAATTAGATGGAAAAGTGCAGTGTCAATACTGTTTTTAATTGTCTGTTTCTTTTTTTATGTTATTCTTAGTGCATTACAGTTATATGTAATAGAGGGGTTCATTTTAACATAACCATGCTTGAAATATAATTTGCTCCAATTTAGTCTCCAATACTTCCTCTTTTTCTCCTCTTCTCCCTACCCCCATTCCTATTTATCTTTCTGTTGTTCTTCTTTCTATTTATTTTTTAATTGGTGCTTTATAATGAAAAAGGGGGGCTTCACTATGACATATTGATATATATATACATATATATGTATGTATGTATGTATATATATATATATATATATATATATATATATATATATCATAATATATAGTATAATTTGGTCAAATTAATTCCACAGTTCCTCCTCTTTTTCATATTTTCTCCCTCCCCACCAATCTTCTTTCTCTACTCTACTGATTTCTCTTTTATTATAATGATACTCCTCCCCCACCATATTGTGAGAGAAAACATTTTATCCTTGACTTTCTGAGTTGGCTTATTTGATTTAGCAGGATGTTCTCCAGTTCCATCCACTTACCAGTAAATGCCATAATTACATTCTTTTTTATGAATGAATATAAGTGTATATGAATATAACATTCATAAATATATATGAATATAATATAAATATATCTATTTATCCATTCATTTGTTTATGAGTACCTGGACTGCTTCCATAACTTGGCAACTGTTAGTTGTGCTGTTATAAACATAGATGTGTCTGTATCATTGCAGTATGCTGATTTTAGTTCTTTTGGATATACATCAAGGAGTTGGATAGCTAGGTAATGTGGTGGTTCAATTTCTAGTTTTATAAGAAATCTCCATATTGTTTTCCATAATGTACTAACATGTAGTCCCAACAACAATGCATGAATGCATCTTTTACCCCAAATTCACTCTAGCACTTACTATTTGTATTTTTGATAATTGCCATTCTGACTGATGTGAGATAAAATCTCAGTGTAGTTTTGATTTTCATTTCCTTAATTGTTAAGGATGTTAAACATTTCCTCATATATTTGCCACCTATTTGTATTTCTTCTTTTGAGAAATGTATATTTAACTTCTTTTCCCATTAATTGGTTGAGATTTTTTGTGTGTTTTTGATGCTTAGTTTTGTAAGTTCTTCATTTTTTCTGATATTAATCCCTTGTCAGAGAAGAGGCTGACAAAAATGTTCTCCCATTCTGCAGACTCTCTTCAAGCTCCTAGGTGTTTACTTTGTGAGCAGAAGTTTTTAATTTGACATAACCTTACTTATTGATCTGGCTTTAATTCTTGGGTTTTAAGGGTCTCGTTATGAATGTCAGTGCTTGCACTACTATAATAGAGTAATGACCCTATGTTTCTTTCTAGCAACTATAGAGTTTTTGATCACTTCTAAGACTTTGATCAACTTTGAGTTGACTTGTTCAGGGTGAAGATAGAGGTATAGTTTCATCTTTTTTCATATTGATATCCGGTTTTCCCAGCACTATTTGCTGAAAAGGCTATCTTTTATCCAATGAATGTTTTTGGCACATTTTTCAAGAGCCAGATGACTGTATCTATGTGGGTTTGTCTCTTTGTATTCTATCCTATTCTGTTGGTTTTTTTTTATATATTTTAATGTCAATACCATTTCAATATCCACTTTGTTACTATTGCTCTGTAGTGTAATAAGATCAGGTATTGGGATGCCTCTAGCATCAGTGCTTCTAGTTCAGAATTGTTTTTGCTATTCTGGGTCTCTCATCCTTCTAAATGAATTTTAGGAGTGAGGTTTTTGTTGTTGTTTGTTTTATAGTTCTGTGAAGAGTGTCATTGGTATTTTAGGAGGATTGCATTACTCTTGGTAGTAAGGTCATTTTGACATTATTAATTCTACCTATTGAAGAACATGGGGGGTCTTTCCATCTTCTAAAGTCTGCTTTCAGTTTTGTTCTTCAGTGTTCTACAGTTTTCATTGTAGAGGTCTACAATGAAAGACCTCATTGGTTAGATTTATCCCAAGCATTTTGTTTATTTTTACAAGGCTACTGTGAGCAGGACAGTTTTCCCGATTTCTGTCTCAGCAGGTTTGTTATTAAAGTGTAGGGAAGATAATGAATTTTTATGTGATCTTTTGTTATGCTACTTGGATGAATTTGTTATCAGCTCTAGATGTCTATGAAATTCTTTGGGGTCTTCTAAACATAGCATCATGGCATATGCAAACAAAAATAGTTTAACTACTTCTTTTCTTTTTTTGTGTCTTTCTCTTTCTTTCTTTCTTTTTTTTTTCTCTTGCCTGATTGTTCAGGCTAGAATTTCAAGAACTATATCAAATACGAGTGGTGAGAGTAGACATCTTTCTATTCTTCCTGATTTTAGAGAAAATGATTTCAGTGTTTTCTCCATTCAGTATACTGTTGGCTCTGGGTTTGTCATGTATAGCCTTTATAATGTTGAGGTAAGTTTCTTCTCTCCCTAGCTTCTCCAGTATTTTTAAAATGAAAGGGTGCTAGATTTTGTGAATGGCTTTTTCTGCATCAATTAACATACTCATGTGATTCTTGTCCTTAATTTCACTTATGTGGTGAATTACCTTTATTGATTTGCATATATTGAGCTAAACTTGCATTCCTAGAATGAAATCCACTTGATCATGGTGTTCTATCTTCTTTATGTGTTATTTTAAAAAACAATTTTTGTAGCTTTAGAAGGACAGAATGCCTTAATTTTATTTGTTTATTTGTATTTGGTGCTGAGGACCGAACCCAGTGCCTCACACATGCTAGGCAAGCACTCTGCCACTGAGCTACAGTCCCAGCCCCTTTATGTGTTATTGAATGCAAATTTGCTAATACTTTATTATGGATTTCTGAGTCTATGTTCATCAGTGATATTGTTCTGTTGTTTTCTTTCCCTGATGTATCTTTATCTGGTTTTGGTATCCAAGGAATAATGGCTTCATAAAATGAATTTCAGAGTGCTTCATCTCTTTCTTTTTCATGGAATGATTTGAAAAAGATCATCATCATCCTTTATTACAAAGTTTGGTACAACTCAGCTGAGAATCCATCTAGTCCCGGGCTTTTCATGGTTGGAAGGGTTTTAAAAGCTGCTTCAATTTCATTGCTAGGTATTTGTTCTGTTTGTTTTCTATATCTTCATGGTTCATTTTGTGTATATCATAATTATTTAGAAATATATTCATATGTTCTAGATTTTCTGTTTATTGTAGTATAAAATAGTTTTTAATGATCCTCTAAATATGAATGGCATCTGTATTAATATTTCCTTCCTTACCTCTAATTTTTGTTGATTTTCATCTTTTGTCTCTTTTCTGTGGTTAGCTGGACTAAGAATTTATTAATATTGTTTATCTTTTCCAAGAAGCAACTCTTTGTTGCAAAAATCCTTTGTGTTATTTCGGTATTATACTCAACTTATTTTGGCTTTTATCTTACACTGTTTTCTACTGATTTTTGAATTGGTATTCCTAGGAACTTTAAGTTCAACATTATATTATTTGGAATTTTTCTATTTTTTTTAATAGAGGAACTCAGTGCTATAAACTGTCCTTCTTAAACTGCCTTCTTGCTTTTCCAGACATTGATATGTTATATCCCTATTCTCATTTTTTTCCTAAGGTTTTTAAAAATTTTCCCCTAATTTCCTCTATGATAAATTCTAATTCAAAAGTATATTATTTAATCTCCAGGTATTATTATAATTATTTCTGGTTTTTTTTCTGTTAATTATTTCTTATTTCATCCTATTATGATCAGTTAATATGCAAGGCATTTATTATTAGTAGTAGTAGTAGTAATAGTAGTAGTAGTAGTAGAAGTATTTGATAAAACTTGCTTTGTGTCTTATAATATGGTCTATTTTAGAGAAGTTTTAATGTGCTGGTAAGAAAAAAGTGAATTCAATTGTTAATGGATGAAATATTCTACAGATATTTTAGGTCCATTTGATGAATAATATTTTTGGTTTTGAAGTTTTTAGTTTATGTCAGGATGAGTTATCTATTGGTGAAAGAGATGTGTTGAAATCACCCAGTATTTGTATTGGGATCTCCTTTATTCATTACATTGAGCAGGGTTTGTTTCATGGATGAAGATACACCAATGTTAAGAACATAAATATTTAAAATCATTATATATTATTGTTAAATTATTCCCTTACCTGGGATGAAAGGACCATTTTTGTGTCTTTTGATCAATTTTGGTTTGAAATATACTGTCAGATATGAGAGTAGCTACTCCTGCTTCCTTTGGTCTCCATTTGCATGGTATAGTTTTTTCTATATTTTTAACTTTAGCCAGTAATGTCTTTGCCTGTAAAGTGAGTTTCTTGTAAAAACAAAACAAAACAAAACAAAACAAAACAAAAACAAACAAACAAAAAAAAACACATATGCTTGGGTTTTTGATCCATTTTGCCAATCTATGTATTTTGATTGAAGATTTAGAACAAGTATATCCAGAGTTCTTATGGAGAGATGATTTTTATTTCCTGCCATTTTTATTTATTTATAAAGCTTTATTCACACTTGATTATCTTTTCAGTGACTATGCTTCATGAGATGTTCATCCATATGCTGAGTTGGATATTTATTTTTCATTTCTTTATATGAAAGACCTCACGGAGAATGTTTAGTAGTGCTGGCTTAGTGGTTATGAATTTTTTAAATTTCTCATTCTATTCTGAATAGTAGTTTTTCTGAATATAATAATATTGGCTGGAACTATTATCTTTCAAGTCTTACTATATAGTATTCCAACCTCTCCTGGCTTTTAGTTTTTCATTTTCAATAAAAATACTATTTGACTTCCTTTTAAACATGATCTACCATTTTTATCTTGCAGTTTTTAAAATTCTGTCTTTTTATACCTTAGGAATTTTAATTATAATATGCCTAGGAGAACATCTTTTTTGATTTTGTCTATTTTGGGTTCTACATTCATCTTATATTTGGATTTTCTTCTCATTTCTAAAGTTTGGAATTTTTTCTGATATTATTTTATTGAAAAGATTGTACATTTATTTTGTTTGGATTTCAGTGCTTTCTTCTATGCCAACAATTCTTATATTTGGCCTCTTAATGTTATCCCTAAAAAATTGAATATTCTTTTCATTTAACATTTTTTAACATCTTTTCTTTATTGTGAAAGTAATTTTCAAGGTTATATACTTTGTCCTTGAGGCTGGAGAATGTCTTCAAAGTGGCCTAATCTATTGTTGTTCCAACAGAATATGTATTTGGTTTATTGAGCCTTGTATCTCTATATCGTCATTAAAATATTCTTTCATCACCTGCATATTTTCTGTTAGTTCATTCATTAGATCTTCTGTTTGTTCCTTGAAAATTTCAATTGTCAACATTCTAAATATTTTTTTTTTTTTTTTGGCATTTTTCCCACTGTGGCTTCAACAGCAGTGTCAGCTGTGTTGTAAGCTACTTGGGTTAGCATGTTTCCTTATATATTTTTTTTTTATTAGTAGTATTTCTATCCATCTTCTTGGATGATTATCTCATCTACTTTTTTTTCTTTAAAGGATCCATGTTTATTTGGTTATTTAAGGTATAGGCCAACTGTAAAGTAACAAATCTGTTCACTCTTCTCCATGGTACCCTCTCACATATTTGAAAAAAAATCTAAGTCTCCCTTTGCTGACTGCTTACAAGCTGAACATATGCACTGTCTCTTTTTAAAAAAATTTAATTTGTTATATATGACAACAGAATGCATTACAATTCATATTACACATAAGTGGTGGCGAGGGGGGAGGGGAGGTTAAATGAACTCTAGATAGGGTTAAGGGGAAAATGGGAGGGAGGGGGCATAGAGGTAGGAAAGAAGGTAGAATGTGATGGTCATCATTACCTTAAGTATATGTATGAAGACACAAAGGATGTGACTCTGTGTACAACCATAGATTTGAAAAATGGTGCTCTATCTCATAGACTTTTACACCAGGGACTTTCAGTGAGGCGCTTTTTCTTTACTATATGTCTTAGATTGATAAAATATCTTGGTGTCAATATTTTCACTCAAGTTGAACTCACTGGTATGTCCAGATTCTAATACCACATTAAAAAGGGATTCTAATCTAATAATTGCAGCCACTTCAGAATAAGGCTTTACAGCAATAAATCTTAAAAAAAAAAAAAATATTTGTTTACAATATTTTTCAGCAGCCCTATTTTTCTTGGTAACATTTTTGAAATTGGATGCTTTTTTTTTCCCAGTGTTTCAGTTATTGTGCAGTTTTATAAATTATCAACTCTGATCCTATGTAATTAAACTTGTTATGGGTGTCCATATGCAGAGTTAGACTGCAAGGTTTCACTCACTTTTTTGGCTGGAAAATTCTGATACACCCCTTTCTGGGAGTCTCAAACCATGTACTTGGGAAGGAGAGTGGAATGTATCAGCATATTCTTCATCTTTTTCTAGGCTGGACAAGGATAACTCAGGGCTCACCAGATTCGGTCTGAATTTAACTGATCTCAGATCAGGCTCCTAATCCCAGAGCTCAGATGACATGTTTGAAATGGAATAGTTCTTTGCATTTCTCAACTTTATAGGTGCAGTTTTCTGTATTTGTTTTTAATTCACTTTGTGTATTTGCTATGATGATGTGACTTCCTCTGAACTGCCTTATTCTGTTCCCCAAAGTGACAAACATTTCCTGAGTTTCAGGGTGCCTAGCATTTCCCATCACCTACAGGCATAGCAATTTGGGTGTCCTGAGCACAGGAGAAGGAACCTAGAAACAAATGTGAATATTGTCAGGCTCCAGAGACCAATGGACAGTGATTCTTAAAAACACCTTAGGTTGTCTACTAACCTTAAATTAGATCATTCTCAGCACTACTAGGCAATTAGTTCATTATTATAATTTTAAAATAATTCCAGATCCCTATCTGGTTTTTAAATTTATATTAAATTTTTTATGAATAAATAGCCAATTATTTTTTTCTATAATTCCCTACTTATCCAGAGAAGAACAAAAGGAATATTTTCCTCAGTAAAAAAAAAAAAAAAATGTTATTTTCTTCCTCCAACTATACCTTTACCACAGAAAACAAATATGCCTGCTGTAGAGATACTAACTAAAACAGAAATCCCCCTTTTAAACCAAGAAAGCCTAAACCTTTTGAAAATTTTTGGAATAAACTTCATTACAAATTCGGAAAGAGTTGCACAGAACCCTCTGATCCTGCAGGAAATCAGTTAATGAAAATGAGGTTTAAATGCTCAGACGTGTAAATCCTGTGCTAGTTGATCGACTTTATCACCAGTCTGTACTCTTATCAACAGCAGCAGGCATCTGACTATATTCACTTTGATTTACTCTGAGGAGACTTTTTCAGATTTAAATGTGTTTTGCCAAGACAAATGGAGTGACAAATGCAATGAATTAGATATGCATTATACAAGTAAATACATTTTAGCACTGCGGTTACTGAAAAATAAAAGAGAAAGAAAAACAAAACCTCAGATCTATTCTTCATCTTTCCTACAGGGAGATGTCAAAGACCCAGTTGGGGGGAATGCAACCGTGGAGGAAGGAGTAGCAGTCACTAAAAGATGTCTCTGGAGTGGAGCTCACAAGCACTGTTCTTTCCTACTGTCTTTCTTTCTGACTTCACCTTCTCCATCAAGGCACAGTTTACAGAACAGTGGCAGATGCTGCCCTTCCAGAGAAGTGCCAAGCATCAGTCATCCTTCTGCTGCGATGGCTTCCACAGGAGGAAAGCAGCTTGTCCCGCCTCATTCACCCTCTCTGTGAATGTTTGATTTCCACAGAAGACAAAAGGGCAAGAGCTTTGGAATCCAAGAGAGGGTCAGAATGACAATCTTTTAGCCTGGTCCAGCTCCCTTTTATAATCTGACATCTGGAGCCCATTAATAGAACAAATTAGAGCAATTCCAGGCAGTGGCCCAGGAAGAGGACTTCCTGCTCTCAGAGACCACAGCTATCAATGGGAACACAGGAGCCAGGGCTCAAAACAATGCAACCATAGAAATAGACTTGTTCCACTCCTGTGCAGACTGAAGCCCCACCCACAGGAAGTGTGTTAAAGAGAACAGGTATTCTATCTCTGAGTGACAAATTTATTAATGCTTCCATTTCATTTTCATTTTACTAAAATAGGAAACCTCAGTGTACAGACATGTTAATATGCATATGCACACATGTACTACTTCTTAATTATTACCACATTTCTGCTGCTTTTCTATATCGATATCTCCTTCCCTCTCTTATATGTTGATTTATCTTATTGCTTATATAAATAATGTATGTTAGAGTGATATATGTATCTGTGTGTATATGTGTGTGTCATGCAATATAACAATCCATTAAATATTAAATGACAAATTATTTGTCCTGTCTACTCAAATACGACAATCAGCCATGCTTTTTGAGTGCAAACTTTGGGTCCATCTAGGGAATACCAAATATTGGCCTTAAATTAACATACAGAATCTGCATACTAATAAATACTGTGCCCATATGTAAGTGAAAAGCCCCAGGACAGAAAAGGCACTAAAAAATTGGTGTTTGAATGTATCTTCTATTACACTGTTGCTTACAAATTATATTGGATGCGCAGTTTCTTGGCTTAACCAAGAGAGATCACGTGACTAAGTACAACAAGGAGCATGGCTACCTCACTGTTGAGAATCTCTTGGGCGGCTGCTTGATCTGGACAGCAAAAGACATGGGCACAGCTAGTGAGGAGTGGAGGTTCCGAATGCCCTGCATTGTTTTCCCAAACCTGCTGCTTTCCAACAGTTTTTAAAAGTTCCTCTTGTTGTCTGTTTCTTTTTATTTGGCATCCATGAAATGCTGGCCTAGGTGGCTCTACCATAACAGGGAGATGGAAGTCTCCTCTCCCTTATGATGTCTCCACACAACCTACAAATACAATGATCAAAGACAGCCTCTTCCAGGATAAAAACACATTTGGTTATTCACAGCACAAATTTATATTTTAAGGTTAAAAAAATAATCAAATATTTTCATTGAGATTTTAAATATTTCCATGCAATACTATATTCTCCTTATGTAAAGTTTAGGTGCTTTCCAGTGTAAATAATTTAGTAATAATTTATCTAAAATTGCTTTTAGTCTAACTTACATATAAATGTTAAAATTCACGTACATAACTCATTTTGGAGAATGAAATGTAATATGACTAATTATTTGCTATATTAGTATATGTAATTATGACATTATATACACACATATGTATGTTCCTGATTCATCTATTCACATGTATATATATATATGTGTATATATATATATGTATATATATATGTACATATATATATATACATATATATATAGATTATGAATTAAAAACAAAAAGTTTTATATAGAAATGTGATATAATTGTAATTATTTATATTGCCAAGAAATTTAAATTTTAAATTAAGGAGAAAGTTATAGCTGATGTTAAATTTTTAAAATATATTCAATCAATTAAAAGTCACTAGACATTATAAATCACATCATTGGAATAAGCATTTCACTTCAAATGTATGGAAATGTGTTTGAAATATCCTTCAATCATAGCAACAAAAGCCAATTTTTGATAATTTTCGCATTACACTTTTCAAATCTAACATTTTGTTACATATTATCATTGCAATGCTATTAAGCACAAAATCAAAGGTGCAAAGCTTTTTTACACCCTTAATGGACTTTGGCTGTTAGTTATGTAATTGAATATTCTTCATATTAAGTTCAATTTTCCATATGTAGAAAAACATGCATGTTTTTATACCATAAATTCTGAAAAAAAATGTATTTTTGTACAAAATGATATTCGATTTCAACTACTTGGATTGTAGCCAAACATTGCAATGCTTCAGGATGAGAACAAAATGAGCCCCTGATCTTCTACTGAAGGATTCTCTCAACAGAAGCACAGTTTTCCAAGAAGCTGATAGTTCCAGGGAGCACTGGGAGGTGAAAGAGGTTGGGGCTGGGTCTTTGAGAGGCAATTATACAAAAGCAGTTGAGCTTTGTCATCAAATGCTCATTCTTCAGTGAGCAGTGACTTTTCTTCCTGCAGCATCTTCTAGGGCCCATCCATGTATTGGGCAGAGATGGTCAAATTTATAAAGCCTTTTGGATCAGGTGAAGAACAGAAAATTAAAGAGTAGCCTCAGAGGATATCAGAACCTGAGATGGTTGGACTCAACCAGCTTCTCCTCAGCACATGGGGCCACATCCCTCTGGGCAGACTGACTCTGTGCTCTGTATGGACTGTCCTCTCATTAGTTCTTTATTTCTATCTTCTGGGTGATTCTAGCTTCCAATCTCTTCTATTTCCTGACCAAACACAATGCCTTCACTGAACACAACAAACCAAAGCACTGCATAGTACAAGGCATGGTAGCTGGCCATTGAGGACAGCACCGGCTCAGAACTGGCAGCAGTTATTCTCTCAGGACCCTCAAACACATATACTGTGCCTGGGCACTCACTCAGTGGACAGTAGAAGGCAGCTCATTTCCCAGAGCACTCATATTCAGTGGCATGCTTGGCTCTTTTATCATTTTATGGTTTATATGCCCTATTTTTTACTCTAGTCAGTCAACATGCCTGTTACTACTTTTGCCACATGTTGCATAGTGTACATTAAATTTATTATCTCCCTATATAAATTGATTATTTAACCAAATACTTAAATGTATATTGAATAAGTCTTTTTTTCTGAGCAATTTTATTTTACTCTTGTTTATCTTAATTAATTTTTCTATACAATATTGTTTTCTCAGTTATACCTTGTCCAGTCCATCCATCTGCCTCCCAGTACTGAAAGTGCTAACATGGACTCTCCAGTTCATGGGTTTTTGTTAAATCTGTGATCTTTCTCTAGGGGGAAGGAAATTCAGAGTCTAAGAGCATATTGTTGAAAGACCCTTTATGTTCCTCTCTATTCTCTGGCTTTTGTCTTGATTTGCTTTGTTTTAACCAGGGTATAATTGAAATATAATACATGGGAAATATTTAAGAGAATGAAACCATCTTTACAGGTGTATATACATATATACACACACAAAGTGCAGTAACAACTTAACATATTTGATGTTTTAAGAAACTGCAAACCTATTTTTCAAAATAAATTTTTCACTTTCCATTTGTACTAACAGTGTATAAGACTTCCTTGGCCCCATCTCCTCCTAAATACTACCTATATGGTCAATCTTTTTTGTTCTAGATAATCTATTAGATATGTAATGACATCTAATTATGGTAGTTTTAGTCTATTAATATGACAGAATACATTTATTAAATTCCAAATGTTAAGCTATTTTGCATTCTAGAGATAAATAATTATTGGTCATTCTTTGTTATTCTTGTAACATTGTTGGATTTGGTTTGTTAAAATTGTATTGAGTAGGTAAGACCTACTTTGTCAAAATGGCATTTAAAATTATTTTCGAGATTTATGTTTTTATTTCTCTCTCATATTTTTAAGTCACACTATACTTCCATATTTTAACATCTTTGCAGTTGCCATTATATGATTAAATGTATTAATAATTTAATTTTGGATTATTGTATGTGAATTTATGACCTCTTACTTTTATTATTAAAGTTAAAACAACAATGATAGCATCAGCATGATTTCTTTCTTTTGAGAATTTCCAATTACCCAAAAAGAAGAAAAGTCTATTTTTACACCTTGTGAGGCATGTCCATATATTTACATTCTAAAACATTCTATCAATTTATACCCACTGTATGGGACAGACTCATCCATATTGGGCATGGCTTTTTTTTTTTTCAATAAATGCTTAGCACATGGAATGAGTGAACGTAGCTTCATCTTGGTTAGACTGGAACTTTGTCTTGTGGAGTTATTATTTAGTCAAAACTTAAAAGCTTATTTTGCATTTCTAATTTATCTTTTGTAAGCTAAATATCTTTGTCATTTCCTATCTATTCACCCGTCTTACTATTTTTCATTGTTAGTTGTAAGCTAATTGAAAAATGAGCTTATTTACTATAAATATTACCTCTCTTTTGTCATTGTTATTGTTGTTATGGCAAATTTAGAGTAGAATTAGAATGTTTTATTTTTATAGATGCAGATACCCTTGATTCATTGCTTTGTAATTTCTTGTGTCTTAATTTTAGAAAACAGTGCTTTTTTCAGATAATAGTATCTAGTTTCATGTTTGGCCATTGTAATATATGTCCTATTTTAATCTAATAAATGATTTCATTTGCCATTCATTTTGTAATATGTTGAGGAATTTATAAAATACTTACATATTTTTAAATTTTAACCAAATATCCCAACCCTGTGTAGTTAACAAGACTTATTTTTCCTTATCAGTTTTACTTGTTCCTTTTCAGCATTTAATAATATTTTTCAGGGCTACTTTGTCCCAACTATCCATCTGTCTTTTCCTCTCTTAGTAACAGATGGTTTTAATTATTGTTTCATTACATTTAGCACTTTGCAATGTTGATAAATATCTATCAGCATAAACACAGAGAAGAATAACTAGATAGTCAAAGGAAAGTTATTCATGAAAAGCAAAAAATTATTACAGTCCATTGTTGAGTAACCATCTATATGGTTTGAGAATTGGTCTGACTTGATTTATTAAACCAGATTTTTTTTCAATTATGATTAAATCAATTATTCTCATTTATCTTTATCATGTAATACTGTTTCCACAGCAAGACAGCACAGCATGGGGGGTCTTTACTTTTAGAAGTAAGTCCTTTTTAACTCAGTCATTTCTTTCCTTTGCCTTGTGTTATAACATGCACTAGACATTTCTGTCTCTATCATATGACTTATGATGGTTGAAGAGTCACACTGCTTAATATTGAAATAATTAAATAAGTAAAATCGTTGATCTGGGATGAAAGTGATGTTACCTTCCAATCCAAGAGCAGATTATGCTAAGTGAAGCTAGCCAATCCCTAAAAAACAAATGCCAAATGTCTTCTTTGATATAAGAAGAGTAACTAAGAACAGAGTAGGGACGAAGAGCATGAGAAGAAGATTAACATTAAACAGAGATGAGAGGTGGGAGGGAAAGGGAGAGAAAAGGGAAATTGCATGGAAATGGAAGGAGACCCTCAGAGTTATACAAAAGAACATACAAGAGGAAATGAGGGTAAAGGGAAAAATAATACAAGGGGGAGAAATGAAGGTCAGTAGAGGGGGTAGAGAGAGAAGAGGGGAGGGGAGGGGAGGAGAGGGGGAATAGTAGAGGATAGGAAAGGCAGCAGAACACAACAGACACTAGTATGGCAATATGTAAATCAATGGATGTGTAATTGATGTGATTCTGCAATCTGTATATGGGCTAAAAATGGGAGTTCATAACCCACTTGAAGCAAAGTGTGAAAGATGATATATCAAGAACTATGTAATGTTTTGAACAACCAACAATAAAAAAAAACCAGAAAATAAAAATAAATATTAGTATATCAAATACAGTGGTTGAAATCTAAATACACTTCTGAGCTTAGTCTATGTATCTGTATACCTAATCTAGACATAAGCATACAACTTGGTACAGTAACATATCTATTCTACAAATTAATATTTTTTATATATTTTTTATTTGTAGTTGGACACAATACATTTTTTTTCACTTATTTATTTTTATATGGTGCTGAGGATTGAACCCAGGGTCTCACGCCTGTGAGGCGAGCGCTCTACCACTAAGCCACAACCTCAGCTCCTCAATATCTTACATATAGACACACAACAATAAAATGAATTTATTGAATGCAGACACACACAACAAACTATTGATGACCAAAATAAGTATAGTGGTTTTATTGATTTTACTGATTTTATTGTGGCATTAACTTTTTTTAAAATTCTTTTCTATTGGTTTTATTTTTTAAATATATGACAGTGGAATGCATCAAAATTCCTATTACATATATAGAACAATTTTTCTTACCTCTGTTTGTATATAAAGTATGTTCACACCAATTCATGTCTTCATACATGTACTTTGGATAATGATGTCCATCACGTTCCACCATCCTTGCTAATTCCCTGCCCCCTCCCTTCCCTCCCACCCCTCTTCCCTATCTAGAATTCATCTATTCCTCCCATGCTCTCCCTCCCTACCCCACTATGAGTCAGCCTCCTTATATCAGAGAAAACATTTGGCATGTGTTTTTTTGGGATTGGCTAACTTCACTTAGCATTATCTTCTCCAAGGCCATCCATTTACCTGCAAATGCCATGATTTTATTCTCTTCTATTGCTGAATAAATTCCATTGTGTATATATGTATTGTGGCATTAACTTTTAAGGCTATCTGTTTACTTCATTTTTATTTATGTTTTAAGAAAGATATTGATTACAAAATCTTAAGATATTGATTATAAAATCTTTAACAATCTTTATTTTCTATATAAGATTGACTAAAAGTAAGGAGAGCATTTATTTTCCTCCTTGAAAAGGAAAAATGATATAAAGGAAAATTAGTAAACTTGTAAAATATGTTCTATCTGGATCATTGCACAGTGAGTATATCAAATCATTTTCGATTTTACATTTTACAAATTTTTATTTCAAAATTTTCAGAATTCATCATTTTATGAACATACAAGTACTGCAATGTCATGGTGTCAAAGAGTTTCATGGTTTTCATCATTAATTTCTCTTAAAAAGAGTAAATTATGAGCAAATGAGCATTACCAGCAAATTTGTGTTTCAATATTTTCCATCAAATTTAAAGAGATGGTAAGCATCAAGATTATTCAGATTTTATTATACTACAGTGTACATCTCTATTTCATTATTATATGGTCTCCTACAAAACATGCACATTGGTAGGTGTCATTGAAAATAATAAATCCAGTAAATGTTTCTAAATATTTCGATCATGAGAGTGGTACTGACCTGTGTGAAAACAGTCCTGTTTGGGAAGTGGGTGTGAGACTAGGGGAGGAGGCCCGAGGCTTTGCAGTTTGTCAGAGTTGGTGGGTGTAACAGGTGTAGAGGAAAGTGGAGAAATGGAGGGACTCAGAGGACCACACCTGCAGAAAGCAGGTAGACGCTGTCTTCAGGGAAATAACACCTTAACCAAATATTTGAAAAATATTTGTCAAAGTCAATCTTTCAAATCTCTGGAATTAAGTTCATACAGCAAATAGGAAAACATTTATTGAAAGACATCCTCTAAATTGTGCCAAGAGCCATAAGATTCTGGAGCACACCAAGTTGCTCCCCATACTGATAAGACTGAAGTTCTATCCACAGCACTTCTTCCAGGACATGTGTGATCAAGAAGATTAGAGCAGGGTGCCCGTCCCTCATTTCCACTCTGGGACTAGGATTGTTCCCAGAGAAAAGCAGCTCCCAAACCCTCTTTGCAGGTGGTCTATTCTAGTTTTCACCTTATGCCACAGCCCTCAGTTTCATAGCATGGAACCTGGACTTCTGTCAGGGCAAGCCAAAGGACCAACCTGTACAGAGATGAAGGGAGGACACAATGACCAAGACTTGTATGGCCCTGTCTGGGGAAATTGTTTGTAGTAGTACATAAAAAAAACTCCACATCTAGGGGCAGTGTTTTCACCTACTCCCCACAGAGAGCAATTAAGAGAAAGCAGTTGTCCCATCTTATAAGTTAATAACTGGTACCTAGAAGTTGAAATGTTAGAAACTGAGAAAGATTCAGCAAAGAATCCAGTCTTCAACAAGCATAGTTGGCCCCGGTGTTCTGGAAGACTGATGGTATACAGGAGTAATCAGTCATGCAGAGAAAGGGTAGAGGGCAGATATGAAAGCATTCTTCAAACCCCACATAGTGTACTTATTTATATATATTTTACAACGCACAGTCTAGAAAATGAAGTTAAAATGTATTTCCAAACACAGGAGCCTCAAAAATAAGTTAGGTTTAAATTTATCAAAACCATTGCAATATCTGTCTACTTGAATTGTATATTATTGTTCAAAGATACTAAAGAAAATTTGAATACATGGAAAGACCCTCATATTCATGATAGAAAAATTTAATGTTGTTGAGATGAAATTATTCCCCATTTTGATCTGCAGTTTCAACAGAAGTGATATCAAAACCTAAACTGGCTTGTTTGCATAAATGAAAGTTGATCCAATAATTAATAAAGAATTCAAAGGACACAGAGTAGACAAAGATATCTTACTCAAGAAGAAGAAAGGAAGAGGATTCACTTTTTCTATTTTTAAATTTACTGCAAAACTACAGTGTTTTTGGTAGAAAGATAGACCTATAGATCAGTGAGATCAAATCCAAGTATAGAAACAACCTCTTATATTTATAGATAGTGGTTTTTCACAAGTGTGCTGAACAGTTCATTGGGGGAGAATTATCTTTTCAATAAATAAAGCTAACAAAACTGAATATCAACATGCAAACAAAAGAAAAACCAAAATGGACCTCCTAAGTTAATGTCATTTAAAAATTTATTGAAAATGGAAAAGAACTAAAATGTATTAAAGAAAACAGGAGTCGATATTTGTAATTTGGGACTGAGGAACTCTTTCTTAGTTGTGACATCAGAAGCACAAACAAAAAAGAAAAACTGTATTAATACCAAATGTTCCCATTTTAAGGGACACTAGTATGCCATCAAGAACCTGAAAAGGTAACGCCCAGGTTGGCGAAAATGTTTGCAAATCAGACATCTGAACAGGGCATCGGAACACATAAGAACTTAAGAGTGTGATACAAGGAGAAATATGGATCCTGTTTTAAAATTGGCAACAGATTTGAATCAACATTGCTTCAGAGAAGATATGCAACTTGCCAGAAAATAAACTGAAGGACATTCAACATTATTAGTCATGAGAGACACACTAATTGATACCACAGTAAGACACTGATTCACACCAACCATGATGGATATTTGAAATGACAGACAATAATAAGTGCTGACAGAGACATATAAAAATTGGGACCTTAACACATTACTGTTAGGAATACAAGATGTTGCAGCTGCTTGAAAAAGTGTTTATTATTTTGTTAAAGTGTTAAACATACAATCCTATAATTCTTCAGGTATATACACAAAATAAATGGAAAAAAATTGTGTAAATCTCTGTGCAGGAATGAAGATTAGCCAAAGTGGTGAAAAAACTCTAAAGTTCATCAACTGATACGTGAATAAATAAATTGTGGCATGTGCATTAATTAGAACATTATTCATCAGTAAAAATAAATAAAATACAAAAAATAATATTTCAGAACTTGCATTGAGTGTAAAAAGTTGCAAAAGACTATTATGATCAATTGACTGAAATCATTCTGAAGAGAGATCTAGACAGACTCCTGTCTGGCTAACCCAGAACAGAGATGCTAGGGAAATGAAGAGGTATTGCTATGAACACAGGTTTTTTTGTCAAAATTAGATTTCAGTAGTGATCATACAATCTTGAGGATACCCTCAGCCCCCCCCCCAGAAAAAGAAAAACAACTTTGAATTATGCATTTAGAATAAATAGGTGAATTATGTCCTATCTGGAGTATATCTTAACAAATCTGTTATTAAAGGAATGTTACTAACTGCTTTTGATCCTTAACCAAAACTCTTAAATAAGAAAAAAAAAAAAAAATTGAAGGAGTAAAGGAAAAAAAATGGGTGAGTGATAATAAATACAGTGGTTTCTTTGGTTTTAAAGTTGGTATTTTGGGAGCCAAAATTCTCAACATTCTCAAAATAAGAGTACAGAAGATAATCTTTAGTTTGAACTGCAATATGACATAATCTACATTAGAGGGACTTTACTGCACGACAGCATACAGAATGAATGAATCAGACTTCAGCAAATAATTGGGTGAAATGATTATAGGGACTATCAATAGGTTTTAACTAATTTGTAGAAATTATAATATGTATAATAAATTTTGGACAATAAATTAAAATATTTTTTCTAATGACATTGATTATATTTTCCTGAATGACATAGCCATGAACTAATAAAAGAGGGCCAGGCAAGAGGACAAATTATGACAGTTTAAAGATGCATACTCTATGCAATATTTTTACTATAAAAGGACTCAAACAGATCAGCTTCAGAGTTGCCTTGAACTACATTCACATGTACACATATTCAGATGCAGATGTTTCTGTGTTAGATAAGAACCTCAGATCCATGTCAAATTACTGCATACTATAATAGGAAGTTTGCTACCCTGAAAAATCATAGAAAGGACATCTATTTCTGAGTCAGATAAAATAATTGGTTGTTAGGAATCTTGTGTCAAGTAGGAAAACAAATATATTGATATTTCCTATTAATTTTCCTGGAAAACTCATTTCTGTTACATAAAAAAGAAAAAAGATGTTTTTGCTTTTGCAACCAGAAGAGTTAGTCCAATTCTCGAAGAATTCCTGTCTCCTTCAAATATGTCTCTCTTCTTTGTGTAACAAGATGTGTTGAGGCATCCTTGATACATAATGCTGTACAATATCCTCACATTTCTGGCGGAAATGTTCTCACCCACTGCATCAAAGCAGTTGGATTTGTAATAAAATTAAATTAATTAAAATTCATTACTATAAGGAAACCTCTATTAACTCGGCCCTGACTTGAAAGAAAAGGACACTTGGTGAAGCTCCATCAACATTTTTTTTTTGTGTGTGTGTGTGTGTGCAATGAAAAATCTTTAAAAGAAAAGAATTGTAGCAAATTCTATTTTCCAGTGTGCTTGTGGCAGCTTGATAGTGGAAAAAATAGTCTGTTTAAGCTCCTGTATGTCACAGACTGCAAGATTACGCACGTAGGTAAAATTTAATTTAATCCCTACAGTTCTCATTATTTGTAACAATTAGCTTGTCAATATTGATGCTCTGTCATATGTATTTTTTAATCTCTAAATGTTCCCAATATATAACAAAAGAAATGTTTATTAAATAAATGAAAATACAGGTGGCTTGATCCCTCATCCATCTGAGGTCCCTGCTGGTTTGATGGGAGGGTACTTGTGACATACTGGAAAAAGATAGAAGTATAATGAGTGTGCAATGCAATGAAATGTCTATCTTAGCTAATACCCTTGATCTAGATTTTAGGGAAAAAAATGACTTTAGCAGTACAAGAGATGAAACAAAATATTTTTCAATTGAATCTCAGTTGCTACAGATGTTATTACAAACTTTATTGGGAGAAATTGAACATGCCTTCTCCTCCCCCGTGTCTCATTATTGTTAATGAGCTAAAAAGAAATATAATAGTGGCTTAAAACAACAGAATCTGCGGGTCAACTTGGAGAAGAGCGAAAGAGAAGGTTTTTTGAGAAAGCATATTTCTGAAGTGCAGTAAAAAAGAAACAATATATTTATAATATTAAGTCTATATTTATTAAAAGTAATTTTAAAGATTCCACATTAAATATACCTGCATTTCTGCTGTAAAATAAATGCCACAAAAAGAAAAAAAAAATACAGACTGCAAAACCGAGGACTAAAAACCAACGTGGCAATTGGCCATTGAGGCTCCACAGGGATTCCAAAGCCGACTATCTGTTCCTGTCCACAATGAGAACCTCATCCTGCTCCTCTGGTGGCAAATTCCTCTATAAACCATTTCACTTTAATTATGGAGCTCTGCTGGGCACTGGATTTTTTATTAAGTGTTTCTCTAACATTACTGAAAACAGCAGGGCACATCAAGTTCCAAGATTATTTTATGTCTTTTGGTCTTGGAAGCAGCCTCAATTAAGGCCCAATAGCAGTCCTATAATTGTGGCTCAGACAGCATGCATCATGCCATTGTGTTTGGAATAATTCTGGTGCAAATCCCAAATATTGCTGATGAGTGGGCATACCCCTAGGGCTTTGTCATAAGCTCCAATCTGTGTAATTCTAAGTTGTAGATACTTTCTAAATCTTCAAAATCAAAAGGAGCCCAAATTGCTGACTGAAACATTGCTTTCTAGAATTCAGACATAGCTTGGTATTCTTCTGCCTCCAAAGTTTTTATGCAAAATAGCCTTTGGAACCTCACAAAATGTATGGAAATCTCTAGTCAAAACACTAATTACAATAATTACAGCAATATTGGTTAAGGAAGAAATCTGAAGTGCTTCAAGAAGGTGGAGAGTGCTATAGAATATTAAAATAGACAAAGCTGGACAGTGTAAAAGCAAGCAAGAGGTTTCTCAGAACTTTGAGACAAGGCTAATGGAAGTGGAATGTTATTCTGGGGCTACTTACAAAAACACACCCACCCCAAAATCTACTGTGGCAGACCAACACAGCCTGGGTGCATCAATTTGGCAGAAGTGTCCATTTTCAGGTGTCATTTTTCCTAAAGTAAAATTTAGTTGCTCCTGTTGCCTGTGCAATTTCTATCTGATTCTCACTTCTATACTGGCTTATCCTCCTTGGGAGGCACCACTAGAAAGTCAATATGCTTCCTTGTTACTCTGCCTTAGGAACCACCTTTACCAATCATGGATAAATCATCGGATTTTGTACAACTTTCACACTAGTCATTGGATAAATGCAAATCATAAAAGAAATAACTTTGTAATCCTTTCTCACTGGGTTTACTTGTTAAGTATAATTTCCTTTAATTTTCAAAAATTTCTACTCCTTACAAATAACACTACACACTTTCAACACTCTCCTTAATCCTCCTATTGAACTTCTGCCCCCTAATTTCAAAATACAGTCTTGATTTATTTTGAAAATAATAGAATAGTCATAGTAATAATAGTGTTGAACAAAGAAAAAAAAATCTAAGACGATCAGTGTACTTTTCCTCTAATGTCTGTCAGACCAATTTATTTTAGATTATATTTTGAGTCTATCGTGCTCTGAGCAGAATGAAAAGTTCCATGATTTTTATGAATAAAATACATGAATGCATGGATGTAAGGAGCTCCTTCTATGAGACTGGGTAAGCAGGGAATAGGGCATAAGGCTGGAGGAGGCACGTCATAAATTTTAAGAGTAGGCCAAAAGAGCAAGTCACCTGAAAGGAGGAGTTTTTTGTTTGTTGGTTTGGTTTGTTTTGTTTTGCTGGTGCTGAGATTAAACAAGGGCCTCTGTGATGCTAGGCTCACACTGTGCCACTGACCTACACCCTCAGGCTCAGGATGAGGAGACAGTTCCTAGGAATTTCAATAGGATCCTTATCATTTATAAGGTGTCTGAAAATACTATTTATCTTCACATGATACACGTAGTGTCAAACAATTAATTAGAAATAATTCTGTTACATATCCAATTACCTTAAAGAACTTCTGTGATGTACAATATACATATGATAATGGTTATGATCCAGGTTCTGTGTTGGTACTGGACTATGTCCTGCAGTAGACTGTCTGCCCTGTGTAAAAGGCTTAATTTCTCTTTAAAGTGAAGAAGATAAAGCTTTTCTCAGCATAATCTTTTAAAGTGCTGTTTTCACTAGTATAGGTTTATTTTATCTTACTAGAAATCTTTTGAGATCTGTCTTCTGTTTCAAGATTACAAAGTATTAATTAGCAATCAATTTAAATAGTATGATATATATATATATATATATATATATATATATATATATACACACACACACATACGTACACACACACATAATTGACACATATTAAGGTCTCCCAATGTCACTTATAATTCCACTATACAATCTTTCACTCACTCATACAATTTGGTGTAGAATTTTTCATATGCAAGGCATACTTCAAAAACTAGCATTTGTGCACATATAATAGTTAAGTCAAATTTGTGACCTGTGTACGGGTGTATGAATTCAAGTATTAGAACTTAGGGGTAATCTATAAATTTTCTAAGGGAGTGCTGACTTTCTGTTAATCCCATGAGATATGTCATTTTGTTCGTGCTTTTCATGTTTTGTTCCGGTTTCCTTTTTTGAATGTGACACTAAACTTATCCTATTAGTTTGAGAGGCAAAATCTAAAATGAGAATAGAAATGAAAAAGGTGACAAGTTGTGCTGTGTTATTCTATCTCAAGCCTTTTGTTTCTAATCTGTTCCTTCCTCCTTTTGTCAGATCATGAGTTTTTAATTACTGTTGGTAACTTTGTTTGCCCACTGCCTCACTTAGGAAAGGAGGTTCAACCTCTTGACCAAGATGTTGAGTCTTGCCATAGTCCTCAAAATACAGACAATACTAAAGTACAAATGTAAAACTATAAAAGCAATGCTTAAAAAGAAAAGGCAGAAGCATTTGTTATATATCACAATATAATTTCCTAAATCATTAGTATTTATGGAGTGATGCTTAATTTTATAAAAACTTCTCAAAATATATTAAAAATGTGAATGTTCACTTAGCATATATATTTTTTCCATATTTGCATTTTTCAAATGCATGAAAAATAAATATTAAACAAAATATATATTATCTCTTAACATTTAACTAACATTAAAAATTGGTGCATATATGTATTTCTTCCAACTCTGTCTAGTTTCTTTTGCTTCTCTGTCTGCTTTTGATAGATGTTGTTCTTGCCTGTTGCTTTATAGTGACTCACATTAATTACAAGCCACAAGTATTTCTTTTATACAGTTACAGAAAATTTAATTAAAATAGGACAATTATAATGTCTGTTAAATATTATATAAAAACTCATGAAAATTCAGGATTGAAAATGATCTCTGAAAGTGACAGTGCAATTATATGCAGGCTTGAAAGAAAATATGTCCTTTCTAAAGGTTTCAAGATTACTGGCATTTGGTACAAGGAAGTTAGCTGTATATGAAATTTAAAGAAATTAATGCCATCACCTGTTTTAGAGCCTAAAGGTCTGTGGTGTGCAAGGAGTTTAATAGATTATAAATACCCAACTCCATTCCAGGTAAAGAGGATGACTCTAGTGTTTGAGTGTATATATACTTCCTTTTATCTTAATATAAAGGTTAATACAATTCTTTCCTAACGTAGATCATGGACTTACTTGCACTATAATTTATTTCTGGTTGGAAAGAGGGGGTGTGAAGTTGCCAAGGCCTCCTGGAGAATGGACTGAGAAATACTGATTCTCATCATCAAAATTCCACCTGAATACACATTTCATCATCTTTGCTAACCAATGATTATGCAGTCAGGTCGCTTTTAAATTCATTGCTGATAGATGTGTCTGGGTTTGCCATTATTGCATGGGTAGTGTAGAGAAAAAGCCTTCAGACTTGCACTGTTAGAAGGTCATGTTCACCTTGGGCTATTCAGGGATGCCCTTTATCCATGGAAGGCACTCCTCTTCAGCTCCTGCTTTGTGAAGCCGGCTTTGTTGCTGCTGTTTTTGTGTTTCTTTTCTTTCTTTATTTTGTCTTGAAGGACTGGTGAATTTTATCAAAATGATTTTTCTGCACTTCAAGATGCTAATCAGCCCTTTTATTTCTGAATAAATGGTTCTGGTACATAATGCTTTTCACATGGCTGAATTCAGTTCACTAGTATTTGTGAAAAGTTCTGGGTTTTAAAGATATCAGATGTTTTGTTGTTGTTGTTGTTGCTGCTGCTCCTGCTGCTGCTTGTTGATAATGTCCTGTGCTGCTGGTATCAGATTCATATTAACTCCTAGAAAGAATCTGAAGGCCTCCTTTTCTGGTTCCTTTCTTGAAGGGTTTGTGAAGGACTGATGTTAATCTTCCTCAGAAAGTTTTGTGGAATTCACCGGTGAAGACTCCTTGGTCAGGATCTTGTATGTGGGGAAAGTTTTTAAATTGTCGATTTGATTTCTATTCTATTTTAGACCTATTTGAATTTTTAAAATTTCTTCCTGAGTCAGTTTTAGTAACTTGTGTCTCTCTAGGAATTTCTCTATTTCACTTAAATTGTTTAATTTGTAAGCATGAAGTTGCTTATAGTAGTCCTTATAGTAATTCTCTTCTAGTATCATCAAGTTCCATAGTGATGTCTCCTTCTTTTATTGCCAATTTTAGTAACTTGAGTCTTTGGTCTTCTTTTCATGATCAGTTTAGTTAAAGAATTGTCAATTTGTAGCTCTTTCTAAAGAAGCAGCTTTAGGTGTTGTTTAATTTCTATATTTGTTTCTATTCTTTGTTTTATTCCTTGCTGCTCTAACATTTGTTATTTGTTATTTTTATCTTCTGCTGGCTTTACATCACATTTGTTATTTTCACTTTTCTTAGGCTAAAAGGTTAGGTTATTGATCTGAAATATTCCTCTTTTTTTTTTTTTTTTTTACATTGTAAACACAAGTGTTTAGAGCTACGCATTTCTCCCAGGCTCTTACTCCCTGCATGATATACATTTGGGTATAGTGTATTTTTACTTCCATTTGCTTCAAAATATTTTCTGAATATTTAGGAGACTGTGTTTCATTTCCACATTTGTGTGTGAATTTCTCAAATTCCTTTCTATTATTGACTTCTAGTCTATTTTCATTTTTATGGGAGAAGATACTTTGTAAAATTTTAATCATTTTAAATTTGTGGTTGTCTTTTTGCATTCCAGCATAGGGTCTCTCTTGGAGAATGCTCAATGCCTGCTTATGAAGAATGAGTGTTCTGCTGTTGAAGAGTGTTATCTGTAAATGTCTGTTACGTCCATTTGGTTTATAGATTTCTAGGCTGTTTCCTTGTTGATCGTCTGCATCACTGTCCCATCCATTACTGAAAGTGGCATTTCAATGTTCTTTGCTCTAATATTTGATTGTAAACGTCTCCCCTTGGATCTGTCAGTTTTGCTTCACACATTTTTAGGCTCCTTGTTTAGCACATAAGTGTTTTATAACAGTTGAATCTTCTTGATCTGTCAACACATTTTTCATTATGAAATGTTTGTTTTATCTCTAGCAAAATTTTGGGTTTTGAAGTCTATTTTGTGGGGTCTGGTGGAAAGACTGACCTGTAGTAGAACTTCTGTAGTGTGGGGCTGGTGGCAGAGGAAAAGCAGGCAGCCCGCTCCTCTCTCCTCTCAAGGAGAAACCATTGCAGGCAGGAAGCTGGGAGGAGAGTGAGCCCTGTATTTTTGGTCACACCTGCCCTTTCCTCAGAAAAAGAAAATAAAGGTCCTCATTCTTCTATTCTGGTAATCCCTCTCTGTATGATTTATAATATGCATTTAAATTTGATAAGACAAAATACATTTTTACGGGATATAGTTTTCCTTATATTTGAAAAATATCCTGTTAGTTTAATTTAGCAATATTATCTAACAATGAATTGCTGTACTTCCAAGTATTAAAAGCTTCTGACTTTTATAAGTTCACTATAGATTCTTTTGAGTCTGCATCATTCATTTAGTCAAACTCTGGAAATTTATAACAATTCATATATATGCATATACATATATACACATACATTATATATTGACCTTGATAAGGAATAGTAAATGTTATTACCAGAAGAAGAAATAGCATTTTATGAACCATTAAAGCAAAGGTATACAAGAAGCATGTCATGTGTTTTACAGCTTTTATGATACTAAATAGAACTGCCTCTATATTTAAAAGGTGTATTTTCTGAAAAAGTTCTCTTTAGTGGTAAGTACTGAATATGTGTCATCTTTACATTGAGAGATGAATAATAATACTTTAGCAATTTGGTAAAATTGAAAGTTGAAATTCTTCCTTCTCAATCTTATATTTTTTTCCCATGCAGATTCAGAATATACCTGAGTGCTATGGAATGCTTATGTTATATAAAATCTCTTATCATAAAATAATAATACTACCAATAAAATCATCTATTTAATGACAAACACATTAGTATTAGATAGATATGCCTTTATTTCCACTAAGGCTTTTATTAGTGATCCTTAAGTTTGAAATAGGAGTAATTAATTTTAAGTTCCCAATGAGCCATCTTCAACTATGGGAATCCAATAACAAATGACCTAAAGAAAACTTGTTTTACTGCATCTCAATGCATCATCCATCATTATAGTGAAGGCCAGTTTTCTGCCTGTAAAATTATGTCAAAAGACAAAATCACCACAAAGATCTAAGTGGCTTCTATTACTGAGGCAAGGATTTGGCAGTCTCATCTGAAGGTGCAGAGAAAGGTTTCTGTGAGTACAGCCGAGGAGTTGGCTTTATGAAGTAGCATTAACAGAAACAAAGAGGATGTGACAAAGGTGGATGGAGGAGCCTCAGACTACTTCAGGCTTCTTCCCTTTTAAACCCTAAAGCAGAGCCGACTTATTTACCATGAAGGCTAAAACTGGCCTGTTCAGTATCTCACTGTCATCTTTCTCCTCATTCCTCAGAAGGTTAAGGAGTCCAGGTTCTGTTTGGGACACAGAACCTTAGAATGAGCACCCCCATTTTGGCTTGGTCTGCTGGAGGCTCAGTTCAAAGCAATTGCCCCCAAGATTTACCTCAACTGCACTGACATCCCGTCCTCCTTCATTCTTTAAGATTCTATGCTAAGGTTTGTTTGTTTTTTTTTTAGCTGCAATGTCTTTATAAATTAATATTTAGTCTATTAGATACTTAAAAGTATCTTTGTAATTTTTCATGCCTATGAGATTGATTTTGCAAAGAGATAGGCATAGAATTTCAGTTATGCACATTGATGATATAGTACTTATGTTTTCCCATATTCTTTGTTTTGTTTTTTTGTTTGTTTGTTTGTTTTGTTTTGGTACAGAGGAGTAAACTCAGGGGTGCTTAACCACTAAGCCACATCCACAGCCCTTTTTGATTTATAGACAGGGTATCACTGCTTTGCTATGTGCCTTGCTAACCTGCTAAGGCTGGCTTTGAACTTGCCATCTTTCTGCCTCAGGCTCCCAGATTGCTGAAATTACAGGTGTGTGCCACCTTGCCCAGTGGTTTTCATATATTCTTAAACAAATATGTAGGTAACCTTTTTCTTTTTCTTCTGAGAATGTACGTTTATGTGATTTTCCTACATCATATAGCAAAAGACAGGACTATGCAAAAAAGTTTGCAATATAATCCTCTATCTACATTAGTGCAGTACAGTGATAGCAGGGGATATGAACAAATAATTATCACAATAGGGTAATTGGAATACGAGATAGTTATGAAGCACCATGCAAAGACTGAAACACAGCTCAGTACTACCTGGGAGGTCAACAGCAGCTTCAGATTGTAAGTCACATTTGAGTAGTTTTGAATAATGAGTGGAACTTCCTCAGGAAAGTAGCTCCTTTGAAACATGACTGCAAAATAAGTGTTCCAATGGAAACCAAAACCAATCTGTTTTGTAAGACACTTACTAAACCAAAATGTCAGAACGTATTCGTAAATTTCTCATTTTGCTGCAGAAGGTAGTTGCTTTACTATGAGACTTGTGCAAAACAGAGAAAATATGTATTTTGTATAAATGACTTCTCAAATGAAAGGCAAAGTAAATGGCAGAGTAAAATGTTCTCTACACTAAATATGAATAAAGTATCGACTTATGTACCCTTATCTTTAATAGATGTATATTGCATGAGACAAAAGGGATAAAGTCAGTTACTCCAACCATAAAGCTATCATATGAAGTCAAAGCTTTGTCATAGTGAGAGATCTGACCTAAGGAAAATCAGAGGGCAAACAAGTCAGATCACCATGCGAGAGGAGAAGAGATGGCATCCTCTCATGGTGCCCAATGAAGCCATAGAAACCCAAAGTGTGAGTTTGGCCTTTTGGTAAGAAGGTTGAGGTTTAAAGACAACGTAAGAGAATATCAGAACTCATGATAGTAGGTATAGAAGATTCCAGAAATGAAGACAAATTGTCATCTTAGATTGTATTTTTGGTAACCTCAGTATTAATGACAATATCCAGCTGTTAAATAGAGTTTTTTGTAGCCATCCATTGTTATTTTGAGCCCAGAATCTCTTTAATTTATTCTTAAACAGGAATTTGGTTATTAAGATAAATTTTATATATATGTATATATATATATGTATGTATATATATATGTATATATATATACATATATATATACATACATATATATGTATATATATACACTGTATGTATGTATTTACATACATATGTTACATATGCATTACATATAATGTATTAAAAGTTGAAATCATACATGTATTAATATATTTAAAAACCTGTTGTATATTTATTGAACAAATCATTTTCCACAAATTTAGACATAAATTTTACTCAATAAAAGTAACTGTTGAATTATGGAATTATTTCTGTGTTACATAATGTATTTAATATTTGAATTATAATAAAATGATATTTGTGTGGGGAAATCAAATGTGTTATCTTCCTCTCTTATATGTACATGTGTGTATATACATGTGTTAAGGTTTCTGTAAATATTTTTTTTTTAAAGAGAGAGAGAGAGAGAGAGAGAGAGAATTTTAATATTTATTTTTTAGTTTTCGGCGGACACAACATCTTTGTTTGTATGTGGTGCTGAGGTTCGAACCCAGGCCGCACGCATGCCAGGCGAGCGCACTACCACTTGAGCCACATCCCCAGCCCTGTAAATAATTTTTTAAGTAAATGAAATTGAAAGAAAAAAAAATTATAGAAAATACTTCTTTCTGTCTCCCTCTGATTTAAACAGAAGATTGCCAATTTCCCTAGGAAAATGGCAACTGCTAAATTAAGTAAACTAAAGTCTTGAATTTTGTTTAAAAAAATGAATTAATTTTTGTTCCATCAAAAGGTCCTGCAATGAAATTATGAAGCCAATAGATTAATAAATGTCAGTAAACTACTTTCTGAAATAAAATTACTTTGGGTTTACTTGAAAATAATGCTTTTTCTACAAGGTCCTCCCTTCTGTCTTGCTAAGGGCAACATACCAAAGCACAGTCTTTGTTGATTAAGACAAGAATTCAAATGCTTTAGCAACTTAGTCAGCCAATGTGATCATACTTCCCATGTCATTAAACCAGTTAGTCACTGAGGAATTATATTCATTGAAAAAGATAAAATAAATTAGTTCTGATTATCTCAAGCTCCTTTCTTCTAGAACCAGCAGATCTAATCAAGTTTCCCCTGGCATACCTTCAAGAACACTCCACTGCTCTATTGGCCACGTGATTCTACCCATCCATCTTCTACACTGTGTAAATCAGGGTCTTGGGAGCAATTGTCTGGACCACTGCCATGCAGGGCACATTTAGGAGACCCCACACACCATGCTGTGCAGGGAGATGGCTTCCAGCGGGAGCCAACCAGGACGACTCAGATATTGAATGGAAACAGTAGAGCTGCTTTTCCTTATGTCTAAATACTAAATAGTTGAAAAGGAAATGTAACTGTAGAACAAACAAAATGCTTGACAGTGAAGTGAAAGTTTTAAAAGAACAAATGAACATTCTAGATCCTAAGTTTGTGATATTTGAAAAGTAAAATCCACCGAATGACCTTAAAAATCAGACAAAAACAAGGGCAATAGGAAAAGTCAGCACATTTGAAGATAGAACAATGAAAATAATTTGATATGAAAGAGAGACAAATCAAAGTCTGAAAAGGAAATCAGGAGAAATACAGTCAACATTGGATCAGTAGGAATAGAGATTAAGAAAAGGGAATGTATATTTGAATAATTGTTTACTGAAAATATACACATATGATAAAAAACAAACTTTCTAATCATGTTCAATAAAGAGAAAGAAAACTAGTCTTAGATGTTTAATCATCAAACTACTAATACCAAAAATAAAAATAAAATCTTGAAATTAATGAGAAAAAAATGATAGATTATATAAGTTCATTCCATTATGTCTTTGGAAGAGAAACATTAAATAATAATTCAATTGAAGTTCAGAAAACTTATGGATTATATTACATAATGATGCAAGCTACCTCAGATTTCTTCTCAGAAACAAATGAGATCAGAACCCAGTGAAACAATATCTTCCAAGTTCTGAAAAGAAAAAAAAAATCTCAATACAAAGAAAATATTCCTCCACAGGTAAGAAAAAAATGTCATTTTATAATAAAAATTGACAAATGGTCACCAACAGACCTGGACTTTAAGAAACACAACAGAAAGTCTTCAGATGGTGGCACTGATACCAAACAAAGACTCACACCTGAGGAAGAACAAGCCCCCACCATGGAAAGTATGAAGGAAAACATTTTGAAACATGTTCGCCTCTTCTAATTTATTCAATCAATATAGTTGTTTAAAACATATATTACACCTTTATAGCACATTGAGTTTATGTGCACACACACACACACACAAACACACACACCCCACATTCACAGAAATGGTTGAAGAACAGTAACTTCTCTGCTCTTTGATTATTTTATTTTCTCTGAAATAGTATAATAGTAACTTGAAATGGACCTTGACAACTTTAGTGTAGAAATATAGTCTTCAGAGCAATGTTGAAAAAAGTGCAAATAGCTATAGCTAAAATGTCAATACAATATTACAGAGAGATATTAAAATTCATTCAGTAACAAATTTCTAAACTTTCTTTGCACCTACCAGGAGATCCAATCCAATGAGACAATCAATAACTCACTAACCATCTCTTCCCTCATATGTCCATATAACCCTTAATATAGAAAGACTTGTAGAAATAATCTATTTTCTCTCTTTCCTTCATATCTCTCTTCCTCTTTTTGTCTCTCTGTCTCTGTCTCTCACATTTACCTAGAGAGTTTCCTCACTTATTTGCAGTCTGTACCTGAACAGTGCAGGGGGAATGCCAACCACTCTGACTTAGTGGAAATTAACCACCAACTCAGCACAAATGGACAGGATTCCTAATGTTCTCTTTCCAAGCACTCTCTCGTTTTCAGAGAATGGTTTCAATCATTGTTCCTTTGCATCATCATTATGACGTGTTCCCTTCATATGTACAGATAACGTCCTTGAACTATTTCATTATGGAAAGATAAGTGCAACCAAAGGGAATTTGTCATCCTGCCACCATTAGACCTTCCACCCTGCTGTACCCATAAACCTTGATTTTCCTCCTAAAATGGAATAATTAGCCAGCCTTAGTTCACAAACTCTACTTTTGGAATGGATCTCAAATGACTCTCACTTATATAGAAACATTAGCCCAGAAATGAGCTGCAATTTTATCTTATCATTTTTTAGAACATTCACATTAGCATACCGAAATGCTATATCTCAATATAATTTTTTAAAAATGCCTCCTTGGACTCCACATATCCTTCATACATTATTCTAATTTTCTGGTCTCCTCCTTATGTAAGTATGTTGCAATGTGAGTTGCTTTTGCTCTAGGTGCATAATTATAACCCATGCTCTCCTGAAGAGAAATTGTGTAGATTTACCTTGCCCACCCCAAACATAAACCAAATATACCCTTTTCAAGGTAACGATTGATGTCCATGCTGGACAATTTGGTGTCTTGATCCCAAGTGATCTATCAGTGAAGTTTGAGAGAGATGGACTTATTCTAAAAATATAGGCATGATTAACATTTTTAAGTTAAATTGACTTTTGCTTTCTCCCTGGATACTCCTTTCAGAGTCCCAACAAAATTCTCCACAACAAATGCACCTCCCTGAGTACTTATCAGCAAAAGAGGGCTAGACCACACAGTGAATCTCTTCAAGGTCATCCCTTATTAGTAAAATAAAATGAAAAAGCAATCAGATTTCTCAAACATACAAAGAGCATAGACACAAATCAATGTAATACTATTTAATGTAGGCTCTCAGAAAATTATTATTTAAATACAGTTTGATCATCCTAAACTGAAAATCAGAAATTTTTCAGATGCAAAATCCAAATCTCCTTGTGTTCTGATGTCATTTCACAAATTCAAAATTCCACACCTGACCTCATGTGATAGTTCTAAGTCAAAACAAGACACATTACAAAAAATTACCTTCCAGCTGTGCACACAAGGTATACATGAAAAATTAAAGAACTTTATATTTTGACTGGGGTCCTAGCCCCAAGATTTCTCATTATGTGTATGCAAATATTTCGAAATCCAAAATGAAATCTGAAATACTAAGAATGCATTTTGGATAAGGGATTTTATTTCTTAAAAGGATGCATTTTATTTTAAATGGAGACAGAAGAAATGGAGAAAAATCTCTAACAATGTGAGAATAAACCCTTTTAAATTCCATAGATTATAAGAAAAAGTAATGATGTTTTCACTTTTAAGATTTTTTGGAAGAAAGCAAGTACAATAAGGCAGATCCAATCTACACACCCCTTTTACAATTCCAGGCCTGTTAATTGTGTCAAGTTCATGCTTTAGGGGTATGTAGGTTGCATCTCCCTTATTCATTGAGATTACAAGAGTTCTATTCTTAAAAGAAAGTGTCAGTTGGAGCAAATGAGCCATGCTCTAATCATGCTTGAAACTAACCATGGATAGTTCTGGAAGATTTGGACTCTAAGGAAGACTAGAAAGGAAGTGAACAGCAGAGAGTGAGTCTGGGAGGGCCCAGGAATGTAAAAGTGAGTTGTAAAATCCAATGGGAGTACAAATGCATCCTATCCACTGCACACTCAACAAAGTGGTGACAATAATAGAGGGGAAGTTGGCTAGGTATCTGCCACATTAAAGAGAAACCCAGCTGTGCACCACACCTGTAATCTCAGTTATTCTAGAGGCTGTGGCAGGAGGACTCCACATTAGAGGCCAGCCTATGCAAACAAGCAAGACCCAGTAGCAAAATAAACAGTAAAAAAGGACTTGGGATGCAACTCAGTGGCAGAGCCCCTTGGCTCAATCCCTGTTGCCAGGGGGAGAGGTGCTGGGAGAGAGTAACTGTTTTCTTTATCCAGTTAATTGTTTTCTTATTGACCCCAGGTTACATTGTAAATAGAGGACCAAAAGATTAATGAGGGCATCATCTTTAACAATATCATTTTATTCAAATGCTTCATTTAAAAACATGGCAGTGGCAATTTTGTCATTGAAAAGTCTAACTCTCGCCTCAAAAAATAGAAATTATAGCATATGAAGTACACAGTATCTTAGAGAACACATTATCAACTCACAAAAATTGCTCACATTGATTTTTCCAGAATGACTGACATTAACAAGGGTACAAAACAACTGGGAGAGGAAGAAGGAAAACTTCAGAAGTTGGGGAACAGTGCACACAGAGATCTCTTGTGAGTAAACTTATGTTGATGTTGCTGATAGATGATTTCAGAACACACTGTGCTGAACTTTACCAGCTGGACGGAAGACATACTGGAAAACAAGTATGAGCTATGTGGGGCAATTGTTGACTGGTGGGATCATAAGAGCAGAGCATTCATGGTGGCTGGCTCAGTCAGAAGTGGATGGAAACACAACAGATGTGCCAAACCCAAGCAGCTCCACCAGCGAGATGCAGAAACTGACTCAAGGAGAGACCCATGCCTAGGCTGGCTCTGCCCCTCCAAAGAACAGTTGTTCTGTAGAACTTGAGGGTCCTGCAGTAGTACTTTTCTCCCTGAAGCACAGAGTAATCACCGATTTTGGAAATGTTACTCAGAAATGGTGCTCACAATAACAATTTAAATGGAGGGCCCTCTGCAATATCCTTCTAAATTCATTCCAAAAGTAGTTCAAACATTTTTGGATATCTGACATGTGGCAGGCATAGGGCTTGGTCTTAAAACTACTCCTTGCTCTCAAACAGCCCACCTTTCCAGTGAAAGAAATTTGGGTCAGTTCTATTTCATTAGGTTTTAATTACAGGCTTAATTGGCACATGCACTAGGTGCTTTATGGAACTCAGGAGAGCATCAACAGGTCCTCCAGTGGGGAGGTACTGAGAGTCACTTCCAATTCAGTATGCTTTCACACAAGCAATTTGGTTAGAAGTGTATATTTTAAACATAAAATACAATTAGGCATTGTTTCTTTATTCATGAGATAAAAGGTGAGCCCCCAGACCCTGTGCGATTATGACAATTGGAGCATTTGAAAGCTCACAGTGCTCATTTGTGACTCTGACTTCTGGACCTCTGGGCAAAATGTGAGTCCTTCTTTCTGGGAGGATCATTCAGGGTTGGGTAGACATTCCCAAGAAGTTAAGCACATCAAAAATGCCAGAAAAAGACAGATTATCCTAGTGTAGATTAATTCATCTCTGCTGATGATTTTGTTTATGCTCTTATTTTTAGGATGGTAGTTCAGGGGTGAAACTAATGTGGACATCTGTGGGATTCAGGAGACATTCCCAAGTTGGTGGTTGGAAATCTAGTCCAGCACAATGCAGGAGCAAACTCTGAGCAGCTACTTTTCAGGGTCTATCTTTGCGTGTATCATATGTCAGGAGAAGTATGGGAGGTTGGATGGCACTTGTAAGTGCTTCTGAGATCCCAAGGTAATGGTGTGATGGGGGTTTGAACTTGAGCATCTCCCAGAACACTGCATTCCAAAACTCTCCCATCACCTATGCTTTTGTCTCTTTTTTATTTTACTTTTACATTTGAGTCCTATTTGACAATGCCCTATTCTGATCTGTGTTTTCATACCCAAAGTAGGCAATGATAAAGCAAAAGAGGAACAAAGACTTCCAAGTGTTTATCAGAGCAAACTCCCATTGATACCTTGAGTGATGCTTCCACACTGCAGGTCAATGGAGCAATGTGTGTGAATTATGCAAAACACAGATACACACATAGCTAATGGGGTTGTCCACTGATGATTAAAATCATACACAAGGCACATAAACCCTTAAGCATAGTTCACAATTATTGGAGAAAATCAACAAGGTTAAAACTCTACAAAGTTAAATTTGGTCCAACTCACTTGCTTGAAAATGCACTTGCTTGAAGTCTGACCATGCTTTGACTTCACATGTTTTTTTTTTTTTTTCACTAGTCATGTGACCTCTAACAACCTAACTAGATCCTCACTCAACTTCACCTAACAACTGGAGATGAAAACCTCACATAGCACAAAGCTTCACAGAAGATAAGATGTGATAAATATTGGCTATTATATTTTTCAGTGATGTCTGTAAAATAGTATTTTGCTATGTGCTTTTAGAAACACAAATTGAACCTAGAGCTTATAAGTAGATTTGGAAAAGTAAGATATATAGGTGAGAAATGTGTTTGTGTGTGTGTGTGTGTGTGTATCTTGAGTTTATGCCTATTACTCTGTATATATTAGACATAAATCATAACAGCAGCATCTTTAGCCATAAGAATACAATGACCACAGTGAAATGCAGAGAATACAGTGAACAAATAAAATTTAAATTCATCTTGAAAAAGTTTGTAGCAAATTTCAGAGTCCTGAGATACTTAAGAAATTAAGAATTATCCATTTTTTTAATTTATTCTACTGAGTTACACATAATAGAAGAATGCATTTTAACTCATTGTACATGAATTGAGCACAAATTTCTCTAGTTGTGCACAATGTAGAGTCACACCATTTGTGCAATCATGTATGTTCCTAGGGTAATGATGTCCATTTTATTCCACCAACTTTTCTGTCTCATTCCCCTCCCCCGCCCACCCTCCCCTTTGCCCAACCCAAAGTTCCTCCATTCTTGCCACCCTGCCCCATTATGGATCAACATTTACTAATCAGAGTAAACATTCAGCCTTTGTTTTTTTTTTGGGGGGGGGGGATTGAGTTACTTTTCTTAGCATGATATTCTCCAACTCCATCCATTTACCTGCAAATGCCATATTTTTTGTTCTCTTTTAATGATGAGTAATATTCCATAGTGTATATATACCTAGGTTTCTTTATCCATTCATCTATTGATGGGCATCTAGGTTGGTTTCATAGTTTACCAGGAGGCACCACAATACCAGACCTTAAACTATACTACATAGCAATAGTAACAAAATGACATGGTATTAGCACCAAAATAGATATGTATACCAATAGTAAAAAATAGAAGACACAAAGAATAAAAACACATAAAACCATTATCTCATATTAAACAAAGGTGCTAAAAAGATATATTAGAGAAAAGATAGCCTCTTCAACAAATGGTGCTGGGAAAACTGGAAATCCATATGCAACAAAATGAAATTAACCCCTGTCTCTCACCATGCACAAAACTCAACTCAAAGAGGATCAAGGTCCTAGTAATTATACCAGAGACCCTGCACCCAAAAGAAAAAAAAAAAGTAGGTCCAAATCTTCATCATGCCAGATTAGACCATGACTTCCTTATTATGACTCCTAAAGCACAAGAAATAAATCAAGAATTATTAAATGGAATAGATTCAAACTAAAAAGCAGCAAAAGAAACAATCAATGAAATGAAGACACAGCCTACAGAGTGGGAGAATATCTTCACCAAACACACATCAGATAGAGCACTAATCTCCAAGATATACAAAGAACTCAAAAAACTTAACACCAAAAAAAATAAATAAATAACCCAATCAATAAATGGGCTAAGAAACTGAACAGGCAATTCTCAGAAGAAGATATATGAGCGATCAACGAATGAAAAAAAAATTCAAACTCTTTAGTAATTAGAGAATGCAAATTAAAACTAAGGTTTTACTTAACTCCACTCAGAAGGGCAGTTATCAAGAAAAAAAGCAATAATAAGTGTTGGAGTAGAGGTGGGGGAAAAGGTATACTCATACATTGCTTGTGGGACTGCAAATGGGTGGAACCATTCTGGAAAGCAGTATGGAGATTCCTTAGAAAACTTAGAATGGAACCACCATTTGACCCAGCTATCCAACTCTTTGGTCTATACCCAAAGGACTTAAAATAAGCATACTATAGAGATGCAACCACATCAATGTTTATAGCAGCTCAATTCACAATAATAAAACTGTGAAACCAACCTTGATGCCCATCTAGAATTATCCAAATTTTAATCCAGGTTGTGATAACTACAAAATAACACCAAACCTGCTCAGAATTAAGTCTCAGAAAGTTTCCCTGGTTTTTTAGTATAGGCATCAAGGCACTAAAACTGTGGTGGCTGGGTGTCCACCTACATGAAACCTAAGGAAATGACAATTTTTACTAGATACATAGGTTAATGTCAGAAACTGGATGCCAGGAAAAACAAGCATACTTTCCCATAACAGGGATGTTTCTCTAACCTGACAATATGTGACAGTGGCTTTTCCTTTGGCAACACTGAGACACACCACTTGCTGGGTTTGGGATGAAACACCTGTGTTTTTATTTGAATTTTATTTTCCTCTATCAAGTGCTTTTCACACTCATTTTCGTGAAGGGTTGGAATAGTATTTCATAGAGAATAACTAATGAGGATGTAGTTGGTGTTGACACTTTTACCCATGTGCCAGTATTCAAAATAGAACAATTTTATGATATATATTGTGTTCCAAATCTGTTCAGACTGAATACTCTGTAAACATTTGTTTTTGCTGAAGGAATTAAAGCATGCCTAAATGCATTTGAAATGCACTTTCTCTTAAATATTTCTAGAATTATTTCTGAGGTTCTTCTCTCCACCCAACTACAGGTCTATAAGTTTGGATAACACTCTTATTTTAGGGAAAATATGTGGCATTATTATTTTTTAAAATAATTTACCTCTTTTTAAAATTCGTAGTCTACTTCTCTAGCCTATGTAAAATCTCAAATCATTCCTGATTAAAAAGTATTATCTTGATGGTTTTATTCAGATTTCAACTCCTAGAAACATTTAAGCAAAGAAAACAAGAACTAGATTGCTTCTCATCTCCTAGTATATCAATCCAGACATCCCTAACATTTTTTGGTGGGTATTTTTAAATTTTTTTCCATTATGTATATAAAACTTGAAATCAGTCCATAAAGTTATCTGAAAATTTGAAAACTTTGCAAAAATTTTTCACTAGATAGAATCTCAGGGACTATTAGTTCAACCTCAATTTATACAGATTGTGGTTGATAGAGGTAATACCAGGCAAGAATGAGAGGAAACAGGCCCTTGTATTCTGAGTTAGCTTATCAACCAGTGAGAAGATGGATATGGGCCATCTATCAAAATCATCCCAGTCTCTCATTTTGTTCTCTATGGGATTTGCATTTTGTCAAATGGCTACAAATCTGCATTTCCTAATTTTAAACTTTAGGTTCCTGTTTTCACCTTTACTTACTACCAGACATTGGGCTCTAACCTGGAGCACAGTTAGGCAGCCGCTGAGCATGGACAGGACTCAGAAGGATACATGCATGAAGCCCAGGGAATTGTTGGGGAGACCTCCAGCTGGACCCGGCACCACTGGGGGTCTCTTTCTATCCTGCTCTTCGACATTATTCCTCAGCCATCAATTAGAGGCAAATTTCTCCTTATACTGTCACAGAGGTGTTAATGTTTCCACCTGGCACGTTTGTCCAATATGTCCATTTACCTTACACCAGACATGTCTGGGAGCAGTAGAAGTTTGACTTCATGCACATCCTCCTAGCATTCTGTTCACTGAATATTTTGTTTTCCATCTTGTGATAAACACTTCCCTTATGTGGAAAAGTCGCTTGGAAAATGATTCATATCCCAAGGGTATGACCATAGAGAATAAAGGCAAATTTGTTACAAAATGCCACTTTTGTGATCTAAGTCCCTTGTGTTCCCAAATCAGCAACTTGGGAACATTAGGACCATTCAAGTCCAGTTCACAAAAGTCAGCTCCTGAAAGACTGCATTGTGCTCTGCTTTTATGAATTACATGCCTCATGCATTACCTTCTCCAAACGCAGATGCCGTGTTCACATTGCCCAGTCTTCAATATAATTGTGCCTAGTTCCTTTAATGTGAAAAGAAATGCATTGTTCTTGCCTATACAGTCAATAATTTTAAGTTAATTAAGCTAAATAATGATTTATATTGCTCATAGAACCAAATACAAAAAAAAGAGGTCGTTTAAGCATATTTCTTAAATTCATAACATGGAATATGAATCCCTTATTGAGTAAGTTTCTGATTTTCCAGGAAAGTTGTTACACGTTTTCCATTCAATAATGGCAGGAAGCAACTTCACTTTATTGTGAAATATAAAACAAAGCAGAATGCTTTTTTATCGGGTTTCTAAAATGTTTTTCCTCCAGTTGCCGCAAATGAAGACTGACAATTCAGTAACTGGACTCATACTATTCTTTAGCCGGTGAGATAAATTATGTACCTGAATTAAGGGCTCAAATTAATGCAAATCATTGATCTTCTGAACTCATGTACCAAGGAGCACGTATTAGTCTTTTAAAACAATAGTGATTGATAGTGGGAAATAAAATGTCTAGCTAACAGTAGTAGTGAACCAAAAAATAGATGTTTAGTCTAGAAGGAAAAGATCCATGGATAGAAAGATCATTTATGTTAATATAAACGCTTTGGTTGTTGCTAACACAGGGTGTTGAAATAAGAAAGCATCTCACTCCACTAAGCCACTTAGTAAAGTAAATGCAACACACAAGCATTTAATTTTGCACCATTTCATTTTGTCTGTCTTTCACACATTTGTTTTCTTTCTCCTGAAGAGCCTGATTCCTTCTCAGATGAGGGACGAAGCGGGGCTATCAAGATGCTTGCGCAGAGCCAATCAGATCCTCTGTAATGAACATGGTCCTGGTGATATGTCATATGGCATGTAACATTAGTACTGTTCCAAGTACATAAAAAGAAGGCATTGAAATAAATATCATAAAAGATTCAGTGTATTTGTAGACCTGAATTTGAACTTCAGTTTACCTTTTCACAATGTATGTGGTTGATATTTAAAAACCACATTTATCCTGACTTAATAAAAACAAGGACATCGTATTCCACTTCAAAGGGTTGTGGTAAGGTTTAAAATAAATGATTAGCACAGTAAAAACAAATACATATTTCTATTTCTTTCCATTTTTAAGAAAAGATCCTATAAAGTATATGTCTTTACTGATTTCTTAACTTAATGTTATTTATTATAGATTTATTTACTTTATTTATTATAGACTTAATTGATTTATTTTCTGCATCCACATAAAATTTATTTCCCAAGTGACCTAATGAACATTTGGAGAATTTGAAAATCAGTTCTCTTTTTCATCAGCTTGTTAAGGTATACCTTTCTTTGAATTTGAAGAAAATCATCATTCTTTTAATGAGCTAGGAAACATAATAATATAAAACAGCAAACCAAGGCTAGATGTAGGTGTATTTGAATGAAAACCTAGTACCACTACTGAACATCTATAGAGATCACACAAATTAAAATGCTTATGGGCATACTTATACACATGTATGGCCCATGTTCTTTTGAATGTTACATTTTCTTGCAGGTATGCAAGCTAAGACAAAATGTTTTGGAAGTTTAATAATACTATATCCTTTTAGCTTTTGCAGCAACTAAATTTCTATATTTTTCAGTTTTATATTGATACGGAAGTCTCTATTAATGTTCATGAAATCTGAGAAAACAAAACAATGAGACATTTATTTTATTTTCTATAAATTCCATTACTTGTAAATGTCAGGATAAACTTCCTTTGAGCGTTATGCAATTTAACATGTCAACTATCATTGTCATCACAAAATCCCAGCATGAATCACATTTGGAGATGTCTAACCAACCTTTCTTAGACTTGGAACTCTCAGAGCAGAGATAAAGTTATTTGCTTTTTTTGGCAGGAGACTATGTTATGAAAAGTGATCTAATTCATCTTTAACAAAAGAATGCTTTGGATTTAAAATGTCACATTCTTTTGTTTCAGCTTCTTTACTGAGAATAGACATTGTGAAACTACATTTAGGATAGGACATCATATATTTTTGTGACTTTAATGTTTGCTTAATCATATTGCTATAAAGCAAAAAAAAAAAAAAAAAAAAAAAAACAACTGTAGCAGACAGTCTAAGTAACTTTTTAAAGCCTCTTTTAAATAAAGAGGGATCTATAGACTGAATTGGGTCTACAGCAAATTCATATGTTGAAGCTTAACTTTGAACCTGATGGTATTCGGACATTAGCCACTGGGAGAAGATGGGATTTAGAGGTGACGCCATAGGGAGCCACCGTGGTGGGAGTGGGAGTATTTTAAGAAGAGGGAGACACCAAAGCTCTCTCTTCTCCCTGTGAGGACAGAGGCAACCTGATCTCAGGGTTCCAGGCTTCCGAACTATGAGACACAAATTTCTATTGTTTAATCAACCAGTTTGTGATATATATATATATATATATATATATATATATATATATATATATATATATATATATATATATATATATATATATATATTAGGTCAAACACAATTTACCTTCCCCTCATATTTAAACCTTTTTAGCTAGGTTTAATCCATTAATTTATTAAATCAAAACATTTATTTATTGGATTGTAAGTGCTGGTTCGTAGCTAAAATAAAAGTCAGGGATTTATTTGTAAACAAGTTCCCATCTGCTGAATTAATGTCTTGATGAAAAACATTGTACTGAATGTCAAATATCTTTCAGGCATCGTGACGGATTTTAGAATACCAATATCAATTAGGCCCAATCCCTGTTCTTGGGTAAGGGGGTATTTTTCCAATGCTGCAGACTGGAATTCAGGTGGGAAACCATGATTGGCATCCAAGTCATATGTATATGTGATGTTGAGAAGCATCTAGGAAACTGATAGGCAGACTGCATTAGCTCCCTCTCCAAGATCTTAACAAATATTCATGCTTACAACAAAACACTAGACATGTGTAGTCTCCAAACACAATTTTCTCTGTCAGTAGCCTCAGAACACTGCACAAGGCTGGTTTTTTTGTGTGCATAGAATGTATATATTGCAAAAGCTAGACATTTGTCTAAGTGGCATGATGCCTTTTGCTTTGTCCTGTGTAGTAGGCTTGTCAACTTGAGAATATACCCTGACGTTTGAAACTAGAGAGATATTTTGGAGTAGGTCATAAAAATAATCTGTCCCCCTCCAATAACCACCTAATATTTGCTAGTATTACTCTGATTCTTGCCTTGCTCACTTGATCTACCCAGTAGGTGATTTTGAAAGCACAGCTTCCACTCCCAGATGATACTGTGATCTGAAGTCAAGCCTTGTTTTAAGTTTACTACTCACTCTGTTTTCTAGCAATTGCGTGTGGAGCATGCAACTTTCTTCTTCTTTTCAGGATAAATGTTGCAAAGACATCTTTGAACAATACAGTCAGGCTCTCTAAAATCCAACACTACATTCAACAAAGACATTAACTGAGTTGCCTAAGTCAAAGATCTTGGCTCCACATATCACCTCTTCATGCTACCACAGTGTTTCCACTTCTTGGAGGATGCTTCATGTTAGACACAAAAATGAAAGGAAAACTGAAAATGTTTTGGGCTATCACTGTATATTTTTTTAAAATAGCATTTATAAAGACTTAGAAGAGATATTTCAAGTGATATATTACATGGATAACCATCTCCCTAATTGCTAAATAAAACAGACGAGACCCTCAATGCTCTCTCAGGATGTTGCCTGGTTGTGGACACAGAAGAAACAAAAAATAGGGTAATGGAGGAATCTCTGAGTTCAATTTAATTTTTTTTCAAATTTCAGTTCTTGAATTTCATATTACCATATATTTGAGCTTTTGAGTCATTTATAATAACTACATAAAATACCTTATTATATTTTCTCTTTGGTATATATTTACCAGTCCCTTTTTCTGAATGATATCTCTGGCTCCAGCCTAATTTTCTTCTCATTAATGTAAATGCCTGAATAACAGCAGTTTTTCCTACTTTCATTTCTCTCTCTTCCTTTCTTCCTTCCTTTCTAATTTTGAAGGAGGAACAATTAAATTTTATGTATCAAATGATTTCATGCAAATTGAACATAAAGAAGACCACATTCAGTTTTCTCTGATTTATGAGTTGGAAGTTTTTAAAATTATTTACTTATTATTTTTTTAGTGGTAGTTGGTACAATATCTTTATTTATTTATTTTTATGTGGTGATGAGGATTGAACCCAGCGTCTCACACGTGCAAGGCCAGTGCTTTACCACTGAGCTACATCCCCAGAAGGTTTCATTGTACCAAAACAGAAACAAGAAGAAGAACAAAATATATCCTAGCTTATGATTCTACCTTTACATGGGGGTACATTCAATAAAATGATAGCCTGCTCACCAAAAAATATTTGAAACACATACTTTTTATTTTATATAAATAAAAGAAAATGCTAACAGAAATTGAATTCTTCAGATACATTATAAACAACATAGTGAATTCTAACTCTTTTCTTCAACTTTGTTTCCAGTTTAGGGCTGAGATGACTGGTGGCTAGTGAGGTCATAAGTACAAAATTTAGGTATGAACTACAAAAATCTTAATGATAAACATAAGTACTAGAAATTTTAGTGCACTATTAAAAAATCAAAATTAATGTATGCATCATGAACAAAATATTGTCATTTTGCATAAAACAAGATCCAACCTTACATTTAAATACTACATTTTATTCATATCGCTGTAATCCGGGCCAATTTGTGGCCTTCAATTCTCTTTCACATATAGTGATAATAATTGCTTTAAATCCTCACTCTGGTTGTACATTGCAAATCCAGTCCCACCCCCAACTGCCACCAACACAAAACAATATGCACACACACATATGCCACTTTTCTCAACATTTCTACTCCAAAGAGCTCCCATATCTCTCTCTGACTTCCTTTAGCATATCTTATCTGGTGGGTGGATGTCACACCTTACTTTCCTAGGCTTCTCTAAGTTTCTGAATCCCTTTAGTATCTGGAGGATGCAGTACAGAGGCAGGTCCAGTAACAGTCCCAATGAGTGGGACTCCTTCATCCTCAGAGGAACTGTGCTTATCATCTGCACGGGAGAAAGGTAATACAGAGTAATGAAATGATGACTAATGAATGACAGTCATGAAACAGGTTCAGTTTTAAAGGAGAGATAGATAGACAGATAGATAGACAGACAGAATGGTGTGGCTCTCTCCTGTGATTAATGCAATCAGTGTGTTATTATTCTCTTTATTTCATAGAAGAGAAAACCAGGGTACAGAGAGATAAAGCAACTGTGTAAGTCCACATATATAAAAAGAATTAGTACTCAGAGGATAATTTGTATAGCTATGATCTTAACTTACTGTCTTTCTGTTGTCATTTCATATGTTTTAAAAAAAAGGATTTTAACTTTTGATTGAGGGATAATTATTCTTATGACTGCTTCCTATATATTGTGAGAAATTTGATATTGAAATAGGCTATGTGTATTTACCAATATATAATAGCAATTATTCAGAGTATGTCAAATAATACAAAAGTTTTAAAATAGGTTTATGTTTATGTTTCTAATCAGTGTTGATAACAATGCTGATATTCATTGTCAAAAAAAAAAAAAAAAAAAACAAAGTTATCCAAAAATAATTTTCTTGGCTTTTGGGTTGATTTGTTTGTCAAAATGATGAACCTATTGTGCAAAGAGGAGCAGCATTTAGGGTGGTATCTTTTCTACCTGTCATAGCCGTCAGTCTTACCAAAGTATAAGCTGATAAAAATGCCTGAAGTCTTCCCCTTTCAGCCATCAATACTTGAATCAAATGTATGGAAGATGATATGTCATGAGCTTTTTAATGTTTTGAACAACCAATAAAAAAAAAATAAGGAAAACTAGGCGCAGAACAGGATACTCAGTAAAAGTAATGATATTCCTGAAAATAATTCAAGCACCAACTTTTTTAATGTTTATCCATTTTAGAACAAATTCTTAGAACAAAAAGAATCAGAATGAGGATAATCATTAAGTATCGATTTCTTCAAATATTCTTTCTTGCTGCATACCAAAGCACTTCCTATGAACTCAAACTGTAGCCATTAAGCAACAGGGTCATACCCCTTTGGAATGCACACAAGTTTGCATCAAATTATTTTCTAAAATAGCCCAAAGCCATGGTTGGAGTAGTTTCAAATTGCTTCAGGCATTCTTAAATTCCTAAATGACAAGTATTACAGAATTTAGCTGTAATCACCTACCTCATTCAAAAGAAATTTAATAATTAAAAAAAAAACCCAGAAAATAACCTCTCATATTTGTATATTTAAAAATGGAGAACAAAGTGTACATTGCCCTCCAGACAATATTTATCTTTGAACAAAATTGCTAAATAGTGCTGACTGGAGAAAACTAACTAATTGAATTTTGTCAGTTCTGTGACTAGAAGGCATAACCTTCTTTAAAGATAACACCTGGGGAAAAAGTTGAGGCAGTTATTATATTTGAGTGCAAATTTTCATATTTCTGTGCAGATTTCTGAAAAAAATTATCTATATTTAGTCACTAAAAATTAAGAAAAGATGTTTAATTAGTTTGTTGAACCTAAATCCTTGAAAATCTAGAACTCACACCGGCCAATAGATCCCATTGTACAAGGTATTGTTAAAAAAAAAAAAAAAAAAAAAGTTACATTTTCCATTCTTTGGAGTCCAGGAGCTGCAGTGTGATGCAATTAATGATTTGTGAACACAACTGTGAGAAGCAATGAAGGTGTTTCATACTTCATACTCGGAGTGTGAACAGGGTGTGAGAGAGACTCACATCTCTTCCAATAGAAGAAACATTTAAATATTCCTCAAACAGAATCTGTGATATTACTATGAACAGCTTAAAGCAAATAGAGAGTTCACTAGCCAACTTTCCCAATGTTACAGAGTTCCTATCCTTCATTTTTTTTTTCATTATTTTCAGCTAAAATATGCCATCATGCAAGCTCATCTCATAGCTTTTGAGTCAGTCCTATGGGACACCCCTGAGTAGTTACATTACCGTTTCCTGATAGCATGTCATCTAGTCTTGAAATCACCACTACTGTATCCTACCGCTTCAAATTTAATCATTGAAATATCTCCAATTTTCTCAATCTGTGCCTTTGTTACTCACAATTTAGATATGTAAACTCCACTCAAAACCCCCAATTTCCTTCTTAGATATCTTTCAACTTGTGAAATTTACATGTGGTCATAGCAATTCAAAAATATTTATATAAAAATATGATTTATTTTCAAATGAATACAGTGGAACTGAGCTCCTGAGAAACAGAAGCTTCTACAAAAGACTTTCTTCATCTGTGAATGAGAACTCTACTTTTACTGATGTCCATTTCTCTGTCTTTCTCTCCCTTTCTGTTTCCCCCTGTTTCTGAATCAGTCTCTCTCTCTTTCTCTCCCTCTCTCTGGGAAACTCTTTTTTTTTGTTTGTTTGTTTAATTCAGGATGTAACCATCTCTTACTGCCACTGGAGTCCAAGTGGGCTTCATCTCTCCCTGGATTGTTGCTACAGCCTCTTCACCTGTCACTCAGGCCTCACTTACTGCAGCATGCAATGACCTTGGTAAGTAAACTCAGAAGCCAACACTCTGCCTGTCCACCTTCCTGCTTGCTGCCCTGGTCCACTTGCCTCCTAGCTATGTTTGGAAGAGAGAGGAAGCCTACAGTTTTATAGCAGGTTTTCCAAATACCAGCACTGAAAATAGCTGAATGGTTCTTGTCCTAGGGTCTGTCCTGTGCATGCTAAACTCTACTCACTAGATACCAGTAACAACCATGCCCCAAGGAGTGATAACCAAAAATATATCCAGGCATTAGTAAATGTCACTGGTGCATGTAGGGGTTAAAAACATTGAGAATCACTGTCCCAGCGCATTAGTATTTGTGTTTGTCTCTAGAGAACACAGTTTAAATGTATAGGCTGCTTCAACTTTTTTCTGTATGTTACTCAAATGTCATGTATTCATTGAAGTTTTTCCTGAGCACACTAATATGTAACCAAACACCTGTCTCATATTCTTTCTTATTTTTTCTTTAGAATATAACCATAGTTAGTTTAATTTTGATTTTCTAATTATTTTCTGTTATCGCCCTAGAATTAAGGATCTCTGTTTTGTCTCTTTTGGTCCCTAATGTTTCCCTACTCCTTAGAGCATTGCCTGATTCATAGAGAAAGACCCAATAATTTATTGAATCAATAAATAAGTGAACAAATGGATTATCAGGTTATAAAGTTACCTCCTAGAGATTCCAGGAATTTAGCTGCTGCAAATGAGAAATACTGAAACACAATATCAATTAAAATGAGCCTGATTTTACTCGAGAAAAATGTAGAGGTAAGTCAATGGGTACATAATTTCTGGATCTTTCTCTAATAATTTTTGAAGAAAGTAATTTTGTATTTCTATCTATTTCCTAACAATTTTAACATATCTGTAATTGTTTTCAGATAATTTTCAAGCCAAATTTAGATTATTAGAATTATCACTTGATTTATACTGACAGATTCTTACCAGTAACACATGCCAAACAAATCAAGAATATTTGTACCATTCCTACTGTCCCTTTTTTTTTTTTTTTTTTTGTAAAAGGGGAAAAAACGTGCATGTTGTTTATCTTCTACTTCAAATATAAATGGTTGGGCTGTGTGCACAATCATCTGGTATTTATTTCAAAGATATCGAACCTGAATCCATGAGTAAGAGTTTATAGATGTATTTTAAGACTGCTGCAGTAAAAGTTTGGGTTTTAAAATAGTGTGCCATTTTGTCATTGAAACCATCAAACAGAAGGAGGAAAAAAGAAAAAAAAAAATTAGGGGAAAAATTCAGGCCAGTAATGCTGGAAATTAATTTATGTACTTCATTGTTGCTGAAGTCCAGCCACCAGCCCCTGGACGCATTCTGTAGCTTCTGGTCTATTAGAGTCAGAAGAACACAGATGAAGCCCCAGTCCGCAGCTCACCCAGAAAAGCTAACCCAGTGACTTTTCTTGCAACAAGATCCCTGCCGTCCCTTTCACCCTTGAGAATATCAAGGAAGAAGAGACAAAGAATGATGAGTGTACAAAAGATACCCCACAAACCAAAGATAAGAGGAATGACAATGAAGAACACATCAGAAAATATGACACCAAGGCAAAAGAAGTTCTGGACGAATTCATTATTCAGCAGTTTAGAAAAACCAACAATGTGCCCTTGTACAAGGCGGGTCAGGGTTGATACAAGCCAGGCAGTAGAGCAATAAGTAAGGTATGGTTCACAGACATCAGACATGGTATGCTCTCAGGAAGCCCATTAACCTGTAGAAGAGAGATCCTTGAGGTCCTGAAACTAACAAATGCTAATACCTTTCATTGTCATAATACAAAGGGAAACACTTTATGGGCCAAAACATTTTTATGTAAAGTTGATAAAAATCCCAAACCTGGAAACCCATAATGTATGGCATTCCTGTTAACTCCCAAAACCTGGAAAACAAGATCAACAGTATCCCATGCTGCTGAGAGTTTGTTCTGAACCACCTGGCAACGAGATACCAGGATGAGTCCAAGACTGGCCCAGAATACACTTGACTGCCTTCGCACTGGGCTGACTATCCCACACACCTCCTCAGGAACCGGCCAGAGCTGACCCATTGCCCCAGTGCCACCCTCCTGGCAGGCCACACTAAGTAAGTACCCCTACGGAACAATTTCTTACTTTTTAAAACCTCATTTTTATTTAAAAAAAAAGAAAAGAAAATGAGGGAAAGGAATTTCTGAAGAAGAAGTTAGCAAATTTCAGAATTCTGACCATTGGAGAACCAAGTTTAATCTTGGAACTATGGATGATATTCTATTGCTAATATGTTAGATACAGCATTCAAAAGAATGTTCTCTCTTCTTCTTTTATCTAGCTTCACATGGGACTCTTTGTAGATAGTATCTTTTCTACATTTTTCCTTTATATCCTGTTCCATTTTCTCCTAAAATCTAACACATTTTTGTTCTCATCCATGCCTAAGCTTTTCTGTGCTCTTGCAAAACTAATCCTAAAATTGTCTAAAAATGATGTCCATTATTTCTCAGCATTAGTGGCTTTTCACACACTATTTACAGCAAAGGGATAATGTGGTTGATCCAGGGAAAGTTAAATTAGTATGAATACCTCACCTGGGAGCAACAGGGGTTTAGCAGCTGCCAAGAGTGGCACCCTGAATCATTCTCTATAAACTCTTCAAACAAAAAGAACAGGAATAAAGTGGATTGAATTTGTTTGATTCAGCATGAATTTTTTTATTTATGCTCTGGTGTAGTTTTCACCTTGTCAACTATCTGCTTAGTAGCAGTTAGCTCCATTGATTTTGACATGGAAGAAAGCTGGGATTGGTAGATTGTTCTCCTTTTGTCTAAATCAGTCTAATCTATACTGGAAATATGACTCTATACAGGGGAGATGTGTCGTTGACACGCCTATTTCAAGGGTTCAGTATGCAAAGGGACTACCTGGATTCTATAGTTTATTTCTGTATTTATAGTAGATATGTATGTCCTCAATTACCGTCTAAACCCATGTTGTAAAAGTGTATTAATATTTCATCTATATAACTTGATGAGGAAACAACCTTTCTCATCCAAAACAGTTGATCTGTCCTTTAACCTCTTAATGCACATTTGAAGAAAAAATTGTAGTCTTATTAAAATATTCTGTTGCACATTTACTTTTAAGTTAAAATCCAATGTAATATATTGTTTCTAGAATTGTTCCATTTCATTGTCTAGGATATAATGATATTGAAAACCATTTTGAGAGATATAATCAATTAATTCTGATTATGATGTAAATGTTTATTTTCCATATGTTAAAAGATTTCCTAAACAGATAGTATTCCTATGCCATGAGCAGAGTAGGGTGCCAAGAGTCTCATGAAGCTTTTAGGAGGCTTTAAATGCTGCATAGGCTCTCTCTCTCTCATTGTTTTTGGACTTTTTATACTATAATAGATTAAGTTCTGGGTTAGATTGGCGAATATTGGCAATAATACACAGATGGATTATTAGATTAAATAGATTTTGAAATATGTAACACATTTTAAAATACTTCTGAATAATTTTAAATTTTTGCTGTTATTATAAATTTAACCCAAATCTCTCCCACAGATATTCCCACATACACAATTTCTACTCTTTTCCACATGCACATTGGTCAGGGAAGGAAATATTCTGATTCTGTTTTCTAACATATTAAAAATATACATGTTTTTTGGGGGAAACTATTTGTCAAACCTTAACAAGTTTCCTTTTGTAGTGTTTGTACATTTTTTTAAAATCAGTTTCCTCTTAATCAAATAGTTATTTATTCAGAATTGCTTTATATTTAAGTATCACCAAGGGTAAAGTGTCCTCGGTTTTAGTGTTGTATTAGTCAAGCTTCTCCAGAGAGAACCAATAGGTCTATATAGATCTGAATGTAGATGTGCATGAAGGGATGCACTGGGGAATTGGCTCACATAATAACGAAAGAGGAGAAATCACACAACCACTGAATTTGTCAAAATAAAGAAAAATCCACTTTAACATTATTACTAAACAGTTCATCCAGTCGCCAAAAACTATTTATAGAGACCTAAAACAAATTTTCACTACCAGAGTGAAAATTCTGTTGAAATTTGAGGAAAGTAATAACTAAAGAAAGTAATGTTTTACTTTCTTTGTTGCATATACTCTAATCTCCTGTGTGAGAAAGAAACATCTATTTTGATGCCCTCTAATTCAGAGGTTCTTATAATTCATTAATATATAATTTGTTAATACAGATATGTGGGAGTAATGAGGGCAAGAAAAAATATAGCATTAGGAATAGACATAGATATGGGAAAATATTAACATGGCACCAATTAACTGAAAGAACTCAAGTGCATATTAATTAATACCTAAATTTCTCTGAATAACCCAGGACTTGCTATATAAACTTTCTGCCCAGCACTATGAAGTTCTGGCCCGTCTTGCCCACCAGCACTGCCATGTATCTGAACATGCAGGCAGCAGGCACACTTGCTTCAGCCTAGGACCTTCTCTATGGGCAGAACTGCCACAAAGGACACATGTGTCATTCTACCAGAAGCCAGTGGCAGCTTTGCATGATTAAAGATGGCAGAATCAGGGCCATACATACATTTCCATGCAAATGTGCTTGAGAAAACAGCATACAATACATTATGTAAACATATTTAGAATGAATAAACACACTGGGCTAAATTTTCAAACATCTGTTCAAGCTCATGGTAGCACCTCGAATTTGCATACCTAACTGTTTTTAAACAGAGCTTAATTTTGTCCTCCATATTATTAGATCATAGTAGCTTTTCAACCCCCCAATACATAATTTTGATGGTACAGATGATGCTAATCACCATTTATAAATTCCAACTGCCCTCCTGCTTTAGACTTCCTCCTGTGCTTTCTCTAAGAGAGAAGGGTACACAGCAGGGTCTCTGGTTGTGGGGGAACATTTACACATACTCCAACTCAATTCATGTGTTAGGAAGAAAGGAATTGAGACTTGAATTATTTGCATAACTGTGCTTCCAGCCATATAAAAATGCAGGAATTCTCACGACAATATGCGTATTACATCCACTTAATGGCATGAATCTGCCATTCCTTGTAGTTTATGCACCCTAAAGTTCAAACAATAATGTAGTGCCAGTGTTTTGCATTGTTTTGTTTTCTATTTTTATTTAGCATGCTCTTCCATAGTCTCTATAAGTTTCTGTCAAAAGGACACAAATACATGATCTAAATGAGTATACCAGGTTTAATTTGAAAGCCAAGTTTCAGAAGGAGAACCCTAACTCTCCTTCCAAACACATTAATAAGCCTGAGCCCCTCCTGTATGGAAATTCTGCAGAGAAGGCATTTGTTTATTTTTTGAATAAAATCTGCTTTAAAATATGCTTTCTATGAATTATTAAGAATAGTTCAACAAAAACAATAACAACAAAAATAACAATGCTTTTTCCAAACTTTATCTTCTTGTACTTGGGCTTAGAGGAAATTGAATTTCTGATACGTAAATTTGAACTTGTGGAAATTTCTTTCAAAATGCAGCTATAAACATAAAATAAATAAATAAGCAGATATTATAAAAGATAATAACTGGAATTAATTTTGGGTTAAGTAAAATACATTCATTTACTTATTCATTGGCAGCATAATTAACATGAGCCCAGCACCACCGGTCTCTGGGAATATGGTGCCTAACTGAATAGACACAGACCCAGTTTTATAGAACTTTCAGCCTATGAAAAGATACAAGGAAGAGATTGTCAACAGGCCTGTAGCCTTCTGTGAGGCAGTGCCAATAAAAATTTAAATCTGTTACCAACATTTTAAAGCTTTAATTGATTAAAGGTGGCTCAACATTCTTTTCTCTCCTTTCCATTATAAGAAGAAATCCCATTTCCATCCTGCAAATCTTAAAAGACTTTAATGACTGTTTTTATTGATCCAATACCATGGAAATATTCTTGTATCAACTTTGGGGCCCAAGTTAAAAAAAAAAAATTAAAAAGACTTAAAGCATCCATTCTTGTTTTCTGTTACAACAGCTCAGCTGGGAGAGAGAGTGGACATGGTGTAAGACTCCTGAAGTCTAAGAGCATGCCCTGCTAAGCCCATCTTCCAGGACTCATGCCAAGATGCCACAAGTGTGAACAAGGCCTCCCAAGTGCCTCCAAATCAGACCATATGCCTGCATAAAACTACAAAGCTATCTCAAGCTGTCCCCACATGGAGTAAAAAACATGCATGCTCATTTTTAATTTTTGACCAATGCATCTTTGAGGTACAATGAAACAACTGTGTTTTTAGGTCTCTGTGGTTTTAGATAATTTGCAACTCATCAATAGATAACTAGTAGAAAATATTTTACTTAGATGTATGGGACTGCTCTAATTATCATTAAAATCAAAGACACTGGCTTTGGCACTACAAGGCAAAAAAAGCTAACAGGATCTCGAAGAGCCCCGTTGTGAAACCTGCAAGGCCTTAGGAAATTCTTAATGAGAGTTAAGGAGACAGTGAGGAAATTGTTACTTGAGAAAGCGAGAAGAGGTCTGGTAACACTCCCATCTATAGTCACTCATGAGACAGAAATATGCTCAATGACTCGTTTGATTTGGCCAAGAAGATTTCTATACATAGTCCTGAAAATTCTATATAATTAACTTAGGCACAAATGGGAAAGTTTTGTTTAAAGAAATTGGTGCAAAATAGATGTTCAATTGCAAGAAAAAAATAGAAGAAACATTAAAAAGTTAGGAATTACTGGGATCAAATTAAAACTCTTTATCATCCCAAGTCTTTCCCTTAACAAGTTTCTCTAGTGAAAAGTGGCTTTAAGGCATAGATCAAGTCCAGAGCATGTCCAATAAAGTACTGACCAAAGTTTCAAAACTCAAAAATGGGGCTTGAAGATCCTTTATTAAGACTTAAAAAGATTTAAGGGCTAACTTATTTAGGCTTCTAAGAATCTTAAGGACATGCTTATGAGACCCACTTTAAATAGACAAAAAGACTTTTTAGTATCTTAGTGTGATGTTCCCACAGAAAAATGACTCTCAGCACAAGTATAAACTAGATTGGATGTAAATGTGATTTTTGTTTAAAGAATTAAGTGACAAGTAATTCACAGTAACTTCACCAAATTTTTTAAGTAATTAATGGAATGACAGACTGTACAATAAAAAAAAGCTTTTGTACACTCAAAACTGAATAACTAAAATGCAAGCCTAAGTACATAATAGTTACTAATAAAATGCAAGCCTAAGTACATAATAGTTACTAATAAACATTAATTAATTATTATTTACATGGCTTTAATCCCAAATCAGATTATGGGATCAAGAGCCTGGAGAGAGAAGTCAAGAACTGCAGAGAGTATTTTTCTGGGCAGGAGAACTTGCATCTATTCAAGAAACTAGGAACATATGTCAAACAGGCTTCAAAATTGCTGTGAACCCTCAGTAACTGATGTGTCCTGCATTTCCCTTTTTGAGAGGACATATCCATTATAATTACTCCATCTGTGCCGATGGCCTATCTCTGTACCTTTGAGGTCTCCTCTGTTCAAGAGAAACTGTATTCCTGGAACTAAACCTGAGATAACACACAAAAGAGATCTTGCACACACCTGAAAATGATGAATATGGTACTTTTCTAAAGCTGTGCCAATATGATATCAAATTTGTGATTTAGGAGAAAGTGTCTATGTTTTGCAATCTGAGTTTGACAAATTAAAACTGTCTAAATTAAAATTTACCTTTGATTTATTATAATGGATTGAGTAAGTTGAAGAGTGCTTAAGGAAGTGAATCTAAAAGAGGTTCATTTGGACTTAGAAATGGTTTCAATCGCAAGATCCTGATTTTGGAATCAAATATGTATTGGAATAAGATTTTGGGGCAGTCTTAAGTGACAGGGTTTATTTTTCATGCAGAAAAGATATAAATCATTTGGATCCACTGGGAAGATTCCAGCATGTTTAAATGCTCATATTATATATTTTTTTTTACTTCTTCTATGGAGAGGTAAAGTTTAATTTTTCTCTCCATGAAATTGGCTGTTCTGTCACTGATTACAAATAAAACACTGTGGACATGCACCGTGGGTTCCTTTAGGATCTGACACTTCCTCTTACTATCCCTTGGAACACTTGTTTAAAATTTAAAGGCTGCCATAGAAGAGAGCCAACTATCTGAGACCAATATTTTGAAGGGGAAATGTGTAAACATTCAAATCAATAGTCCAAGTTGTGCTCAGTCTCCCAGCTATCCCTGGAAAGAAACCCGAGATCTGGGCAGAACCAACTTGACTCTCTTTGCTGGTCCATCAGCTTGCTCAAGAGCACCAAGTGACCCAGATTGATGACACATGGAGGCAAAGAATGACAACTGAGATCTGACCAAATTTCTGATTAAAACACATAAACCCCACGAGTGACAATAATAAGCTTGTTGTTTTATGACACTAAATTTCAGGGTAGTTGGTTAAGTAAAATTATACTGTCAGAACATAATGATGATAAAGGTCTTAGCTTTGATTGTATGAAGACAGGCATTGGAAAAGCATATAACATAGAATTTGAAAAGTTTTACTTAGTCCCCATTACCTTGACACCTTTTTTATTTTATATATTCTAAAATCTGAAATAATTTAAAGATACTGAATGTAGTATGCAGTTTATTCAAATTACAGGCTATGTTTGGATAAAAGGAATAATACATGAAGATTATTATAAGTTTATATCTAGACACATTGTAATAAAAATCTTCAATATAGCACATCAATTCATCTATTACATATACATAATAGTTACTAATAAACATTAATTAATTATTATTTACATGACTCTCTTGAGAGAAATTAAAGCAAACAATAATGGACAAAGAAACATTACGTTTGTCCTGTTTTTAGAAAAATCATATGTGTAGTTTTGAATTGCAATTTTCTTTTGCTTTTAAACAATTGCATAGTTTATAATGATAATTTAAGAGCAATCAAGGAATTCGCCCTCTTTGATCTTACAAAATATTAGATAACAATATGCTCTATGTTTTTATAAACTTGTTTTATAGCTTTATTAATATTTAATATAACATTAACACATTAATAAATGTGTAATATAAGTTTTCATATATAAATTGAAGAATAATAAGTAAAACACAGTAATTACAATAATAAATTTCTCATTATAAGAATTTTTTTTACAAGGGTCACTACTGAAAGAATTATATGCATTTGATAGATATTTCAGAAAACTAGAAGTGATCTGTAAAGGATGAAAGTCAAGAAGATAGAGACATTCAAAGGACGGGTTCAGAAAGTATCACTTTGTGCCATTTATTTCCTAAACATATTTCTGTTCTAATTGCCCTGAAAAGCTACCTCTGAAATCAGCAAATGCTTGATGATTTTCAAGTTATTATTGACATAAGTCTAAGCACAATCTGTTTTTTGGGAGGGGCGGGTACAGGGGATTGAACTCAGGGGCACTCATCCACTGCCACATCACAGCCCTATTTTGAATTTTATTTAAAGACAGGGTCTCACTGAGTTGCTTAGCACCTGCCTTTTGTTGAGTCTGGCTTTGAACTGGCAATCCTCCTGCCTCAGCCTCTGGAGCCACTGTGATTATAGGTGTGTGCCACCACACCCAGCTTCTAAGCACAATCTTAATGAAAGGCGGTGGTGCTATTTCTATTACTAAATAGAAGAGGTTTATCCCACAGAGCATTAAAAAAAAAAAAAAAAAAAAAAAAAAAAAAAAAAAAAAACCTCTTCTAAGAGAACATATCAGAGATATGTGCTCTACGTGTTGTATGTTATACACAGGCAGGTAGCATGATATTGAGCCCCCTGCTGAAAGTCCAATGGAAGTGCAATGAGCCCCACATGCCAGGTGCATCTACAGCTTCTTGAGATGAGTTTGTGTTCCCATCCTGTCTTGCCACCCTGAAATGTCTCTGGGAAGAAGGCCCACTTTCCACCCTTCCATGTACACTGAGGGGAAACGGATCATGGAAACAAGAACTAACATCTAATATAGCTGTTTTCTTCTGTGCTGGGTAAAACAGGACCTGGGAGTGCACTGCAACCGGATCTCAGTCCAGGGTCACACAGCAGTTCTGGGTATCACTGTACGTTCACACCTGCCAGAGTTTGCCCTCTACTCTTAAGTTATCTCATTATGCAGGTGATATAAGACATCCTTATTAATAGAATGCAGAGAAGACTATATGGAACAAGATAAAATATTGGAAAATTATGTTGATTTTTAAATTTATTTTCCATAATTTTAACTAAGTGGTAATTAATTCCACTGTGGCTAAAAGTAAGATGTATGCTCACTTTAACACTCAGACCAATATTTGAGGGGGAATTTTGCATTTTTCTTCCCAATGTAAACTTAGGTATGCTTATTTTAGATAAAATATTCATTAGAATAATTTAGGATCATGTATTTAGAAGAGATTTCCTAATTGGTTTAGGTGAAGAAAGTATTTGAATTTTATCATCGATTACTTCAACTTTATTTATTTATTTATTTATTTTTGCATACCAGGGATTGAACTCAGGGACAATCAACTACTGAGCCACATGCCCAGTGCCCCCCCCCCGTTTTTTTGTATTTTATTTAGAGACAGAATCTCACTGAATTGCTTAGCACCTCGCTGTTGCTGAGGCTAGCTTTGTACTCATAATCCTCCTGCCTCAGCCTCCTGAGCTGCTGGAATTACAGATATGCACCACCACACCTGGCAACTTTATCATTCTTGAGAAGCTAAATGTGTAACTGTTTGGGGGAATGCAAATTAGTACAGCAATTATAGAAATCAATACAAAGGTTCATGGGATAATTAAAAATAGAATTACCATATTACCCTATAATCCCACTATGGGGTAAATACTGAAAATAATTGAAATTAGTATGTCAAAGAGACATCTACATTTCCAAGTTTATTACAGCATTATTGACAATAGCCAAAATGTAGAAATATCCTTGTTGTTCATCAGCAGATTAGCAGATAAAAAAATATACTATAAAAATCAGGTTAACACATGATGGAAATTCATATTTTTTATTACCTCAATTTATCTCCTTCACAATGAATACAGATTTCAAGACAATATGTGTATATAACAAGCTTATTAAAATAGTATTGCCTAATTAAAAATGACTTCTAAAAATATAACTTAAATGTACAGAGTTTGACTATTACTTATATTAGTTGCAAAATAAACTTATACAAAATGTCGTTTCTCTTTTCTCTTGGACTTTTCCCAAACATTTTGTATCCACTTTTGGTCTGTCTCTTGTTCTCCTTTTCTCAAAAGAAAAAGTGACCCCTTTGACACTACCAAAGTTACGAATAGTGAGGTAAAGCACAGCAAAGAAGAGTAGATCAGAGTGGCAAGGGGCTAATACAACATCTCTTGCAAGTTTTTCTTTCATCTAGTGAATAAACAGTTTATAGGAACCAATTTTTTTTCTTCCAAACTACTGGATTTGGGGGGCATTTCTCATTATTTTATTATTAAAAGGGGGGTACACATTACATAAAACAGACAAACTATAAATGCAATAAAACAAAAACATAAAAAAAACTTTCCTCTTGTAGTGCTGGGTATCGGCTCCTTCCTGACTATATCCCTAAAACAGCTCATTTAGCTTTCAATTAGATTATTCCACAATATTTCACATTTTCTGGAATCATTTCTTTTTTTTCCTCATTAGATAGAATACCAACAAGATATATCAGAACAATGTTATGGAAGCTTTCATAGCAGTACAAAAAGAGCCACTTCTTGATGGATCCAAGGACAGTGACATTTAAGGCATATTACCAGACCTGAATCATCAGCCTTAAGTATTGGTCATTGGCAAATTTCTTCAGGCAGGAAGCAATGATGAGGAAAGGAGGTATTGGGGTACAAGATGGTGGCATGTGGTAGGGAAACTCAGGTGATTTGTACAAAGCAGAAAGGAGGACAGATATGTGGTAGAAACTAAATATCTGAAATAATCCCCCCTCCCACCCAGAGTGCTAATTTGGACAACAATCTGAAGGAAGTTGGGAGACTTTTTTACATAGGCAATGACATGAATGAATCTAAGCTTTAGAAATGTTGCTTTAGAAGGAGAGGAAAAGGATGACACGGGGTGGTAGCAAACAGAAAACCTCGACACTAGTTCACTACGAAGAACATGCCTCAATGAGATGCGTGCTCTGGGGAAGGATGGATTTGAGAACGCACTTGGGACGGATTGTCAGAGATTTAGGGATAACTGCAGGCAGTGATGAAAGGAAAGTTAGGAGGAAAATGGATAAAACAGATCCTTTAAAGGGAAGGATTGAGTAAATCTTTGTTTTCCATAATGTACATAACATGGGAAAGTAACAAAAATGATAGTGTCCTGGGTTTTTAATTAATTTATTATTCTAATCTCTGAGAATTAAGTATTAATAAGATATGAACCCACAATTACACCAGATTCTCTGCTGACTTTTTATAAGAGAGTACAGATTCAATTCTTAGGTATTTGATTTTTATTATTATTATTTTTTTAATTCTTAGGTATTTTAAAGGATATTTTATTACATTTCAATTCTCTGTGAGAAGAGCTGTCTAAAGAGAGCCAGGAAAGATAGAGCATTTTTCAGCCACAAGGTGTGTCTTCCACTATAGAACAGCTTAATTTATCCCAGTTTTGATTGATCTTCTCCACAAAGGAGATGGAAAATCCTTCAGAATAAAAAGAATTTGAGTCTGATCACAGACTGCTCAGATCAATCAAGGTGCCAATGAGCCAGAACCAGGATGTTGAATATAGGGAGCAGAAGAGTTGAATGTGGATCTTCTATTTTCTCTTTTGCACAGCATGGTAGAGAACTGTAATGACAATATCATAGGTCAGCCACAGTGAATCTTTCCTGAATTATACCTGCCTAATAACTGAGTGTTATGGTTTACATGTGATGTCTCCCAGAAGCTCATGTGTAACCAATTGCAAGAAGGTTTTGAGGAGAAATGATTGGGCTATAACCTTAACCTAATCAGTGCATGGATCCCTGATGGGATCAACTGAGTGGTCACTGGAGGTACATGGGATGTAGCTGGAAGAAGTGGTTCATTGGGGAGCATAGCCATGGGGTATATATTTTGTATCTGGAGGGTGTAGTCTCTTTATCTGCTTCCTGATCACCATGTGAGCTGGTTGCCTCTGCCACACTCTTCTACTTTGGTATTCTGCCTCATCTCAATCCCTGAGGAATAGAGCCAGTCTTCTATGGACTAAGACCTCTGATACTGTGAGCCATCAAATAAACTTTTCTTCCTTTACAATTGTTCTGATCAGATCTTTTAGTCACAGCAGTGAAAAATCAGACTAAGAAAAAAAATTGGTACCAAGACGTGGGGTCCTTGATATAACTAACCTGACCGTGTGATTCAGAAGCTTTTTGAACTTTTAGGAATTGGTGGGGAGGGATATAGAGATGTTTAGCAGTGCAAGCTGGAAATGCTTTATATTGTTGTAAATGAAGCTTAATAGCCAATTCTGGGGAGATCAGAAGACCTGAATGCCATTTATGATGGTGAACAGTGAAGACAGGGCTCAAAAGGTTTTAGAGGACAAGGAGGACACGATCAGCAGTGAGACTAGAGACCATTCATGTTATGTTTTGGCTGAGAAGTCATATGCATTTTGCCCATGTACTGAGACTTTTTGTGAAGCTGATTTTAAAAGCAATGCACTCCTTAATCTGGCAGAAGAAATTTCTAGGAAGCATAGCATTCAAGAAGTGGCATGGATATTGTTGGCAGCTTTTAGCCAAGTTAATTGTGATTTTCAGGAGCAGAAAGCAGAGCAGAAAGACTGGAAATATTTGACTTGAAAAGCTAGAGTAAAACTGGGGCTAAGGGAGTTGAAGTTGTTAAAGACTGTACTGCCATTAAAGACATGCTAAAGAGTTTGCCCAGGGACAATAAGAAAGATGGCTTAAGGATATCCCATGAGCAGGTAAGACCACACCCACCTCAGTCTAAAGGGAGTAAAAGTGAAAATTGTTTAAGAGACCAGTGGGGAATCCTTCTTGCACAAGGGGCCTAGGAAGTGTTTTCAACATGCTCAGTCTTTCAGATACTGAGAGGCTGCAGCAGCTTGGGTCTCTGAAAACTTTGCTAATTCCTGAGATGACATCAACCGCGTGGTGCTGGTTCTGTAGGAATGCAGGATGCTGGAGTTAGGGGTTCAGAGAGGCTTCCACCAAGATTTCAAAGGAAGGCCTTAGAAGCCAGGCAAAGTGCAGCTGTGTCAGAGTCCCTGCAGTTAGCCCCTAAGAAGTCAAAGTGTGGAGATGTGAGGAGGAAGCCAAAGCTGCAGTGGAGACCCCCAAGATTAAGAAATGCCAGCAACATGGGACATTGTCCTAGGAATCTGCAGGACATGGGCAGAGGCAAGCCAACAGAGGAGCCTCTTGGGCTGCAACAAACAAGCCCACAGGGGCAGAGCTACACAAGCTCTTTGGAAAGAACACCATGCTCTCCCTATGCCCCAGATGCAGGACATGGAGCTACAGGACTTCTTTGCCCAGCTGGATTTTGGTTTTGCTTTGGTCCCATCCCTTGTTTCTATGCCCTTAGTTTTGCAAATGGAAATGTTTACTTAGTGCCTTTATATGTTGTGTATTTTTAAAGTGCTTTTAATTTTACTGGAGTTCACAATGTGAGATTGCCTTGAGCTTCAGAGAAGACTTTGAATTTGAACTTTGAACAATCTCAGAATCTTTGAGACTATGGGGATTCTTGGGAATAGAATAAATGTATTTTGCTTTACCAGATAAGTACCAGAGGAGGAATGTTATGGTTTAGATGTGGTGTCTCACATATGAGACAATGCAAGAAGGTTTGAAGGAGGAATGATTGGGCTATAGCCTTAAACTAATCAATGAATTGGTTCCTGATGGGATTAACTGGGTGGTAACTAGAGGCACATGGGGCATGGCTGCAGAAAATGGCTCATTGGGGGCGTGGCTATGAGGTATATATTTTGTATCTGGATACTGGACTCTCTCTCTACTTTCTGATCACTGTGAGCTGGTTTTCTCCGCCACACTCTTCTGCATTGGAATTCAGCCTGCCTTCTATGGACTAAGACCTCTGAAATTGTGAGTTCTCAAATAAACTTTCCCTTCTTTAAAATTGTTCTGGTCTGCTGGGTACAATGGCTCACACCTGTAATTCCAGCCCCTCAGGAGGCTGAGGCAGGAGGATCACAAATTCAAAGCCAGCCTTAGCAAAAGTGAGGTGCTAAGCAACACAGTGAGGCCTTGTCTCTAAACAAAATACAAAAAACTAGGTCTGGGGATGTGAGTCAGTGGTCAAATGCTCCTGAGTTTAATCCCTTGTACCAAAAAATTATATAGATATCTATATCTACATATAGATATATATAGAGAGAGGTATAGATATATAGAGATATAGATATAGATAGACATATATATATATATATATATATATATATATATAGAGAGAGAGAGAGAGAGAGAGAGAGAGAGAGAGAGAGAGTTTTTTTTCTGGTCACATCTTTTAGTCACAGCCATAAAAAAACTGACTAAAATACTGAGTCAATATTATACTGGTGTGGTTTTTATCTAAGCAATCAGGAAAATTTCATATATTTTTTCTAATTTCAATTTACAGTGTCTAAACTGTTGGAAGTGTCTAAAGAATTTGTCAAAACTGTTATTGATTTTTTAAAGTGGATAAGTATAAGAGAAGCCAACAGAAACCTGTGAGTATAGGATTTGACTGTTAAAAATTGGAATTCTAGAGTTTGAACTAATATTGTCTATTATAATTGAGAACTTTGAGTTCATTGCTTCTTTTGTAAGACCATCAGTACTTTATTGGTATGGATTTAAAAGAGCTGGTAAAAATAAACCCTGTCAACCACAGTAATCCCAAGCCTTGGTATTCTCCACAGAACATAAACAAGGGTCAAAACAGGATAGAAACAGGCTAAAACTGATTCCACAAAAATGAGTGCATACACTCCCTTTCAGTCTAACAAATTTTGGTTCACTTTAATACATTCCTTTCTGAATAAATACTATGGTATACAACCAGAAATTGTTCTCACTTCTTGACACTGCCTGTTTCATAGGCTCTACTCTCCTATTCCATTCTTAGAATCACCTGAAACAAAAACAGACTCCACAGACTCCCTGCTCTTCTTCCTGGACAAAAGGTAAATCAAGTTAAATAAACATGAATTTATTCCATGATAAAAATGTAGAGAACTTTTGAATTCCAATAGGGGGCATCTTCCTTTGTAGAAAGATGACAATCCGTGGGGACAATAGAGAAAGCTTCATTGGCATCATGGTGTTTGGCTTACTTAAGACTTTGGCTAACAACATAAAAACCTGAAAATATGAGTGCATTCCACATTGAGAACAGATATAATCAAAGGCCCAAAGATGAAAAATGCAATGATTTTAAATTTAGAATCATTACACTGAGTCTGGCTACAAACTTGATCCACATCTCTTTTATTTTCTCAATTATTATCTACTCATGGTAGCACTTACCTGTTGTTAATAGTTAAGCTTTTTCAGCTGGAAACCTCCTGATCCATAATTGTTCCCAAACTAGCTTATATAGCCTATCAGAATTGCCTCCACTGTTTTCTTATTTAGTGACCCAAAGCTGGAGAGAACTAGAGCACTCTACAGTCTATTTTTCTCTAACTGCACTATGGTGCCATGTTGAAGATGGTGCTTATACCTCAGAGAAAGGCATGTGATTGGTACCCGATTTAGCCTTCTAAGATGTTCCATGGCATGCTAACAGGACAAATTCTAGGATCTCTTCATTGTTACATAACTAGAGTTACAATCACAACTCCTGTTTCTGATGTGCTAATTTTACTAGAGTCAATCAACCAAACTTTTGACAGTTGAAAATAATATATAGCCTTTGACCTGACAAATATTTTATTTTCTATCTAAAACAGTGTCCTCATGAAGTATTTGTATTTTATGATAGTACAAAAAATATACTCTTAACATTTTAGCCTTTTGCTAGGTCAAATTTCCTTTTTGCCATCATAATAGCATTCAGATGGGCTTCTATTTTACTGAGAGACAATAAAAATTATACTGGTCCATGATATTGATGTATTATGCTATGTGCACCTGACCTCCAAAACATGGAAAGTGGATAGAAGTGTTATCAATACATGTGTTTGCCCACAGATAGAAGATAAATAGAGAATAATTTCTTAGTAGTCTACTGAAATGGCAAATACTGGAATCCAGCTCTTCTATTTCAATGAAATAGAGTTGCTACTTCTACCTACCATGATAAAAGACCCATCTCTTAGTGAATTGGTTGAATTTTGGATTAAACACATATCACACTTGGACTTACTTCTAGAAACTATTTTCTGAGTAATCCATAAGGTTTGTAGTTTGGAATTTAAACCAAAGAATAGGTTGTATAGTAGAGTGGTATTAGACAGTTTTAGTAGTTGTGGTTGTTGATTGACTTAGACTGGTCTGATCTTCTCATCCCTCTCACTTGGAACATGAAACATTGGTTCCAACAGTATGGGAGGTAGTTAGAAATACTGAAAAAGAATCTGACAGCTGTTTCAATAGAAAAATCAAAGAACATGCACAAGGATTTTGAGGAATTCTACTCCCTCCTTTGTTGATAAATATTAATTCTAAAGTAATTCCTAGCCTGCTGTTAGGTCTAAGCAGGAAATGAATATTTGATCACAAACAAAACAAAACAAAACATGTAATCTAAATTGTCAATTATGTTTTGGGTATTACCTGATCCCATAAAGCATAAATTCACAATGCATAGTACAATGTCTTATTATTACAATTTAAATTACAATTTATTATAAAATGAGAGTGTTATTTAAATAAAATACCTGAGCATATCTCCCACACATTGCATGAGCAGGTAGATGGTACTTATTTCAGTATTTCAATTTATCTTTGTTCATCCATATCTATGACCTTAATTTGAGTATCTATATCCAATTAATAAAAGAGTAAAAGCATTGCTCTTCCTCACAGAGGGATCCCATTGCATGTTATCACAGGCCCGAAGTAGACAGCTCTGTATTTTACTTTATTAATGGGCAGATTGGAAAGGCAAAGATATAGGGATATTCCTCCAGTGAATGTGATTTTAGCCAGTATATCTGTGTATTTTATTTGGGTCACAGCTCCAAATATAGAAAATAACTAATGATTTTTAGGAAAGTCAGATACTAGAAAAATTGGTCTGGAGTATTTATGTGAATGGATATTTTAGAACAACATAGAAAAAAGAACATATTTCACCCAAATCTTACATAATGGTCATCAACAGCAATGGAAGTTCGTGATCATCAAGGGAAACAATGATGTTCTCTGTGGATTTAAGTTGGCAGCTCTGCAATAACTTTAACTCCCCCAACTGGTCTACATACATAATGGCTTCAGCAGCAGAGAGGGACACCATGAGTGTCTCTGAATGGGCTCAGAAAGGCTCTGGTCCTCATTGCAATCTGTGGCTTTGAGGAGGTATGCACAACAGCCAGACTTGGAAGACACCCAGTCTCACTCTGAGAGGCAGAAGGGAAATTTGTTGGGTATTTTGTTTGTTTGTTTGTTTTCCTTTGTGCCCTGATCATATACTGCCTCACTCTGAGGTAGAATTTGGGTAAGTTTATTAACACCCCCTTTAATGGTTTTAGATTCCCTATGCTGATTGCTTGCCAGTTGTTTGTGCAACATCTGACTGTTCTTATTCACCTTGCCCTTGGACTCTGAGGGCACAGGGGACATCAGGAAATAAATCTCATGCTGCCTTTTGTATCATGAATAACAAAGTTCTCTGTTATCTAATGAAGGAATCTCTCCCTCTCTTTTTTTCAGCATCCATGAAACCATGAAAGGCTAACTTGCTCCTTGATATCTCAGATCCCCGAGGGTCTCGGTGATGTGATTTATAAGGCTGACTAAAGATGTAATGGAGAGTTTTACATGATATTATGAAAACTGCATTGATTACAGGAGGTAACAGCGCACTGTGGCAGTTTTATTTGTTTTTAATACATATTTTAGTAGTGCATGGAACTGACATGACTAGAGACTTGAATTTGAGAAGTTTAGATGATGGGATTGAATTGGGAAGAGAACATGTGTGGAGTCTTAGGGAATCATCTGACTTCAAGGATTGCCTGGTTAACAAAGAGTGTTCTGTGGCCAGTTCATAAATCCATTTTCACCAGAGTTTCTGTGCCTATCTCCTTTGCCTCACCAATGTAGAATGAATCCAATCAGTCTAATATTTTATTGTGTTTTATATTGAAGTGAGAATATTTGAAACCTTATCAGAATAACATCTCAGAGAACAGAAATTAGACTGCATTTACCATGCATCATCATAATCATAAGTAAACAATACAGGGAGGATAAAGTCTCAAGAGTTAATTCTAAACTTATAAAACTAAATGAAAAGAGAGTTACTGGTACTAGTTATGGAACTACAAAGATTTATTTTTGAAGGAAAATATTTTATAAGTGAAGTTTATTTTTTGAAATGCCATCAACACATCCATCTGGGTAAAGATATCATAAGGAAATTGAAGGCTGAGACAGATCAGAATCCATCTCTCTGTATATGACTGTTGGGAGCTCTTCTGAGGCTGAGCCTTTGAAAAGTCCAAAGTTAGGGGAAAAGAACACATTTATTGAGGGAATAAAGTAAAAAGAAAAAAAAAAACCAAGATACTGGTATGGTCTTGAAAACAAAGGAGAAACTGGGCATAAGAAAAATATGCCAAAATTTTCAATGGTTATTGATAAATTGTCATAAAGAATTATGATGAAACTATTGCACAAAATAATCTTGCTCATTGTATCCTATCATCAGCCTAAAAATACCTATCATGATTTAGCCCTTAAAAATATATTGCTGAATGCATACATGTCAAATAGGTAGCTCTGCATTCATGGTATCAGGAGAGTACCTGTTATGGTGCTGATGTATGAAGGTATCCCAAGGTCATGTGGCCTTGTTGTTTTTTGTTATCCATTGAGGTAAATAAGATGTATGTTCCTTTGAGGAACCCCTCACACCAAATCACATCTAGTTTAAGGTTTAAGTTCTATTGACTCATTTTTCTTAGGGTTCACTGTCTCAAGGCAGTTATGATTTAGAGATGAGAGTGGAGTCTTAGGGAATAAGATGACTTCAAGGATTGTCTGGTTAACAAAGAGTGTGCTGTTGCCAGTGTATAAATCCAGTTTCAGCAGAGTTTCCATGCCTGTTTCCTTTGCCTCACCAATATAGAATGAATCCAATCACTCTCCAATCCTGCTAATCAATGTACTGTGCTACTTCCATTGTAGCAAAGAATAATGCTGTTATAAACTCAGTTACATTTTAGAATAATGCAAAAATTGAAAGTGCTATTCTCTGTGATATGTAAATGAAGCATTTCATGACCTGAGGCTTCACCATCAAAATTCCATTTTGATCCATCAATTTTCATCAACAAATTAAATGAACTTATAACTCAAGAATGGGAAACAATGAATTTAAAGTTTCAACTTATTATTTATAGAATGTTACAAAATAGATTACATGTAACAGCAATATATAAAAACACTTTGACATTATGAAGTCAAAACTTATTTCTGTAGCACACTGGGATAAATATTATAAAAGGACATTATACTCAACTAACAGCTTTCTCATAGCTAAACCAGTGAGTTTTTCTCCTAAACTGGGGATACAAAGCAATGTTTCCCCTCAGGCATTACAAATTTTACTGAGTATTCCTGTTTTCTGACCTATCTTATTCAGCAAATCCCTCTCATCTTTCTGGGTTAATGATTTGTATCTTGTTATTACCATCTTCTGTATATTATTTTGGTAACAAATGATATAATAGATTTGGGGCAATTAAATTTAGTCACTCAAGCACTCAAGTAACATAGACATGTATTCAGCGTGAGAATGAGTTTCTGTCTTTGTGGGCATGGTGCTCCTCAAGGTTCTCCAGGGACAGAAACAATAGTGTGTATGTGTGTGTGTGTGTGTGTGTGTATGTGTGTGTGTGTGTGTGTGTGTGTATATATATATATATATATATATATATATATATAGAGAGAGAGAGAGAGAGAGAGAGAGAGAGAGAGAGAGAGAGAGAGAGAGAAGAGGATTTATTACAGGAATGGCTCACACAATTACAAAGGCTGTGGGGTCCCATGATATGGGTAAATAATTCATATTCCTAATGCAATCTCATACTAGTAAGAGTGGTAGCTTAGTGCAAAGAGTGCTAAGTACAAAGAGAGAAGACCATACACAAGGTGGGTGTCCCTTTAAGGGGGCTATAAAGGGATATAAAAATCTTAGCAATAGAGGTTAAAAAGTAAGTAAAAATGGTGGCCAAAGAGTAGTCTTTATGACCAGTGCTGACAGTGATTAATCACACTGTGAGCTCAGAACTTCCTTGAGATAAGATTGACATAGTGACTTCAGAAAGGTAACATTACGGTGAGACATTAATGATGTGAAGGAGTCAGTAGGGACAGATGAGACTCAGTGATCCCATGGTGAGAAGCCTCTGGGAAGGGTTAATACAGATTATCCCAAACCAAGAAGGTTGTCCCTGTGATGACAGTGGAAGACACTAGCAGAGTTTGACAGGACCAGAGAGGGAATTAGGGTCCAACTCTGTGCAGTGCCCTTGGATCCTTTATAGACCATGGAGATGTTATTCTAAGTAAAAAGGAAAGCCTGCCCTAATTAAAGTTGACTGATCCAATACATGTTTTAGGAAAATCAATTTGGTCGAAATTTTAGAAAATGGTGATGGAAGTGAGAGCCCCACAGGAAGCTACATAAGAAGTCCCAGCATGTGATCCAGGAGTGTTGGCACAATGAGTCAGTGTCATTAGTAGAAATGCCACCTGAAGGCAACATGTGATGCTCATGTATCAAGACAAGCCTGGGTGATGAAGTCCTGAGGCTCTGATGGAGAGGTTGTGGAAGACCCAAGTTCTTTAGAATTCACAGCTGGAGACAGGACCACCTCTCCCTGGGGTTTGATTCAGTTCCCATCATCCTAGGTATTTCTTTGTGTGTGTGTGTGTGTGTGTGTGTGTGTGTACACTGTGTTTTCACATATTATACATATTGAGAGTGCAACCCTTTCCAAATAGGATCCCATTCTTGTAGTTATACATAATGTGGAGTTCTATTGGTCGTGTATTCATATATGAACATAGGGAAGTTATGTCCAATTCATTCTATTGTCTTTCCTATTCCCATGCCCTAACCCTTCCCCTAATTCCAATGAATTCCTCCACTATCCCCCCACACTGCCTATTATGAGTCAGCATCCATGTATCAGAGAGAACATCTCAGGATAGTTTTAATTTGCATTTCTCTAATTGCTAGAGATGTCCAACATTTTTTCATATATATATATATATATATATATATATATATATATATATATATATATATATATAAAACACATTTTTCTTCTTCTGTGAAGTGCCTGTTCAGTACCTTTTCCCATTTATTGATTGGGTTATTTGTTCTTTTAGTGTTTCATTTTGCTTTAATACCTGAACTGCCTTTTTTCCCCTGCTCTATGCTATGCCTGGAATTATTTCGCTCTTTGATCTTTTTTTTTTTCTGTGTTGGTTAATTTTAGGTCCCATCTTGACTGGACCATGATTAATATTTTGGTGCCTGTACCTAGGGTGCCCAGGTATTTGGTGAAGCATTATGTGTGCATCTGTGAGGATGTTTCTGGATGAAATTAACACCTGAATTGGTGAATGAGTAAGGCAAATTTTTGCTCTGCCATTGTGGGTGGGATTCATCCAATCTGCCATTGTGGAAAACCTGGAATGAACAAATTAATTTACTAAGTGAATAATTATGCAGTTATTTATGACTTTAATTTTCTAAAAGAAAGTGACTTCTGGATCATTTTGTTTTCAAGATAAAGCAGGGATGTAGGACTTCTGACTTCTGACTCAGGCTTGGCCTGCAGCTGAACCATAGTCTTCCCAGGTCTCAGCTTGCCAACTCCACATCGTGGAAATCCACAGCCTCTGTGGCGGTATCAATGATCACTTGGAATAGATCTTTCTGCCTAACATCTGTATCTTATTGGTTCTATTTTTCTGGAAAGGCTTAACAAATACACTTACCAAGTAACATCTTTTATTATTTGTCCTGAAGTTTACCTTAATTCACCAAGAATCTTATTAGTTAGTGGCTTAGTAGAACCATGTAGCTAAAACTCTTAGATTTAATCTTAAGGAGACAGAGATCTTTATTTACTCAGATAAATTATTCATTTCAACGTTTATACAAGTGGTGGTCACTGGGCTCTAACTCAGGTGATTGTTCTTGCTCACTAATTAATCCTTTCTGAAATGAACTTTTTATCAAGGTAAAACACACATAAAGTAACATGCACCAAGAATAACAGATAATTTAATAAGCTACTACAAGAATAGCTCATAGGATAACAACTGTGTAAGGTCATGGTATATTTTTAGTGCCCTAATTAATAATATCCTTTCTGTTTCTATCCAAGTACTGCCTCTTCCTTCTTCCATAACTGTATTTGTAAGCCATTATACTGATTTTAAATGTTATATAATCATTACCTGTTATTGAACTTTGCATGAATCAAAGTGGTCTATATTTTTTTTCTTCCAAATTACCTTTAGTTCAATATCATATTTGCAAAGGTCATTCACATTTTTTTTTCATAGTAATAGTAGTCTTAGCGTTTTCTAAATAGATTTATTGTGGTATCATGGTTAAATAACAGATATTTAACATGCACAATTTACTTTGGCATTTATATACATCTGAGGAACTATCGCCAGAATTGGCATAATGAACAAGTACACAATTTCTAACAATTTCCTGTGCCTTTTTTAAATTCTTCCTGTTCACACCCTACCACAGTGCATCTTTCCAATCATCAGAAAACTCATAATCAGTTTTATGTTGATGCTTACATTGCAAATATTAACAATAATATTTTGCAACTATTTTTATAAGAGTTTGCAAAGATTCATATGCATATGTGTATTTACATAGACACATACAGAAAGAGAGAGAGAGAGAGAGAGAGACTTCTGAACTCTTCCTGGCATGAGTCTGATTAGAATTAAGGAGAAAACTTGGATTTAGAAAGTTCAACAAAGCACCTTAATTCAAGTCTTATCATTTCTGATTATTTGCTTTAATTATATAATATAATTTTCATACTAAATATGGAATTTTAGTAAAACTTTCAGAGTCTCTTCATCATAGCAAAGCACTTATTTCTGAGGTTACCAATATTTGCATACTTTAAAGATTAATATTCTTGAAATAAAATCGTCCCATTCCCAATGGTCCTCATCTTTCCTAATGAGTATAGTTGACATTTAGGAAGACATAGTTAGTCAGAATCATAGCTTACCACTTACTACATTATTGAGAAAATTCACCCAGTTATTTAAGACTTTAATTTTCTAACTAGGAATGACTTATGGATTACATAAAACTTGGCCATTATTTTTAAGCAACAGAAAATGAAGGGAAAAATAGAAAGAGTAAGATATTATATGCTTACTCATATGCTAAATATACTCTCTGGAACTGAAATGATGATTATCTATAAATATTTGTTATGCACTTGAACCTATAGCAGAGTGTGACATATTACAATAAAATATTCAGTGTGATGCTTTGAGGTCTTCAGAGGAACATCAAATAGTTCCCAAATTGCACATTACATATAGTTTTCCATTACACACTGCACAAAATGTCCTTGACATTCAAGAGTGTGCCATCATATTTTAGTCTACCTCACTCCAGGGTGTATTTGAAAATACCCTCCATTCGCCTTTAATAATAATGACTTGTCATATGGAATCCCGATCTCTACTAATCTAACATAATACACACTTGATGGTTTTTATTAACTGTCAAATGAAACCCAATAGTCATCAGAAACATCCTCCCTTCTGTTGTACAATTGTTCTCAGCATGTTTCATTTCTGACCATTAATGTAAAAGGTTAATAAACTCAGCTACTTGATATTATTAATATTCAATTTGTGTGGCGAGTGAATCATTTTGCAGACTTCGATTTTTAAAGATACTGGGCCATTAATGTTAGTATTTTGCAGGCTTATAAAACTGCACCATGCTGCATGTGTGCTGTAATTTGAATGCTAAAAGGCCTGTGAAGAATTCTTGCTACATTACACTTTACTCACCTTTATTGAAATTCAGACTATTTTTTTGGAATATAAAATTTCTCTCCCCCCCCACCATTTCTTTCTCTCTCTCTCTCTCTCTCTCTCTCTCTCTCTCTCTCTCTCTCTCCTTCATGCACACAAATACACACCATGTTCAATATTTTATTTTTATTTGTCCTTAAGTATCTAGTTATATTCAATTAATTTCCTTAATTCTTGGCTTTATTGGATCCCTGGTTATTATAAAATTTGCCCCAGAATGTATCTAAGATTCATTCACTGGTCAATGTTGATTGTCACATAGATTATTAGTTAAGTATGTTTAACTAAGTTCTTCCACTATAAAATATGTTTCAAACATAAAAGGAATTTGAACCAGATTTTAGGCATAATTCACAGGCTGTTACTCAGAACCATTAAGAGGTTTAGGGTTATGAAAATAATGGATTTTGAAAGAGAATTCAGAGATGAGATTTGTCTGAAAAATTATCTTTATTTTTCTTTTTCTCATTCTGCATGTATTACAGGTATATTTGTTCCCTTAAAGTTGAAATTAATGTTCTACAGTGTATTTTATTTTCAAACAAATAGCTACCAATAAAAAAACAACAACAAAAGATGCATTAACTAAATCAGTCTTATTAAAACAATCAGAACTGAACAAGTCATCCAGTACTGCTGGAATAAACATGGAAGGAAGTCTGTGATGAGATATTGAACAAGGCATTACTTCACAGGGGAAAATGTCTTTTAAAGCAATTGATAGTACTAAAGGAAGAAGAAGATTTACAATTGTAACATCCTCCTTTTCTCTAGGTGTCTGTAATCAACCACCAAAGGAAACCAAGTATTATACAATGTTGCAGATACCGTTACTGATGCATCAGGTACATTCAAAGTGGTACTGAAACACCCAGTAATTTGTGGAAGCAGCATCCTTACTAGTTTATCTTTCAAGTACTGTATGTAAAACCATAACCACCTGTCCACATACACACTTGCGTATACAGTATAAAAACATACAAAAGTACTACTTTTCTTTTGCTATTTATAAGTACAGAGCATTTTAAGACCATTATGAGTATATTACCTAAACTGTAGTGATTAATGTTATGAAGAAGACATTGCACCATCCAGTTCTCTAGAACTGCACACTTGACTTAGAAGGATTTGGTCCTGACTTTCATGTTGTCTCTGAAATTAAATACCAAAGTTTTTAAGAGTCTGCTTTCAGGTGCATGGGGATAAATTTTATGGAGGAATATAATTGTGGTCCTAAAAGTTATTGTATTACTGTAGGTAATTTGACATTGTTCTGAGGTTTTATAAATATTTAAGTTAGCATAATTCAATTGGGAGCTTTTAATTACATCTGCAGCTTCATGGAGTTATTTGGTAAAGTGGAAAAAAAAATAGAATAAGTTTTGAGATCTGGAAAGAAACACCTCAGATAGAAAAGTCTCTTTTTTTCTGCCTTACATAAGGAGAGTAATATATCAATTAACTATTGGCTTGGACTTTATAAGGCCTAATTACATAGAGGGAACTGCTTATAAAATAAACAAGTTATTTTTTAAATTTTTTGACTTATTGATGTAATCTAATTAAATTTGTGAAAAATTAATTTCAGCTTTGTTTTTTATTTGCATGAACTTGACCATGTCAACATTAAATTCAAGCATAAGTAGTTCTAATATTGAAAATTTCTATAAAATTTTAAATAATTGAACATTTTAATAATTAATTCTATTCTGCCTAAAAATTTAAGCATCAAGTATATCTTGTCATTTTTTTATCCTCTTACTATGCAAAGTATTAAAAGACTAAATATAGGAAATGTTAAGAGGAAATGACAATGTTTTCATAACAAATATGAGCTTCACTGATTGTCAATAGAGCATTGGGAAAATGTCTTCATCCTTAAAGATAAGGAACTGTCTTTAGAAACAGCATAATATCCTTGTTTAAATATTTAGTGAATTTTATTTTTATTCTCCAATCCTATAAAGTAGATAATTGTCAATTCACAAAGACTGACTTTGTCAGAAAGTTTGGAAGAAATAAAAGTGCTGTCATTGGGCTTTGGTCTTATAAAAGATTGTCAGCTCATAAAAAACATATCATTTCTTTACATCTTTCTATTTGCATCAGTTGCTCAACAGTTCATTAAAAATGGATATTTAATGTGGATAAATATATTATTTAATGGTACAATGACTTTGGCAAATAGTCTGAAAGAAGCAAATTGACATTCAAATATATTTGAGTTTGTACATTAATATATGAAAGAACAGGGGCTCAAACTGAGGTATTATAATTTCCATTTCTAAAATTATGCTATTAATATTATACTCCTTTCTCCTCTTAATCAAAACATTTACCATAGCGATTATATATAATGCAGTGTTGTTTACAGATCTCAGAAAAGTGTTTACTCTTCTTCACAAAAGATACAGCTCAAGGATTTATATTAATGTGAGGATTCGTCCACTATGCTGCTTTCCTTCCTAGACTGAGTGTCCAGAGGGTGAGTGAGGTGTGTCCAGCTTACCATAGAAGCCAAAATGGAGAAAAGTGGAAAGAGATAATCAGAAGTGTGACTGCCATAGCCACTGTGAGGTCCAGAAATTGGTGCTGCCACTGAAAATATGTTCATATGAATGGTTAGTCTGTTTTAGGTTTCAAAATTTAGGCTTCCTGTTACAGAAATATTCCTGCTATAGATACTGACATGAGTCAAATGGTGACATACACAGAGACAGTTTTCAAGTGGAGCTGTCATTTGCAACTCCAAACTTTCCAAAACTTGTTTCCTGTTGTTTCAGCTGGAATGAGTAGAGATACTGTCTCCATGGGGGACAGCTGCATGCACCCTGTGACTCTCTGCTGTGGTTGTTTCATATGTGAGCATAAAGGAAATGTTGCAGTAGTTGTAGAAGGAGAGGCTCTGGCTGTATTCAGATATTAGAGATGAAAGGATCCCACTGAGAAAGCTCATGGCCCAATATGTTCTTCTTCTGGCCTCTAGAGCAGAATAAGATAATATCTCATCATTCCTTGCTTGTGTATTTAACTATATTTTAATTTTTTTATCATGAGTGATTGGGAATTTAGAATTTCAAAGGGTATTTATTTGCTTATTATATTTTACTGTGTTATAGCAAGTAAATAGAAACAAAACATAATGTACTATCTCTACTCTAAAAAACTGACAGATTGATGAAGGAAAAACACAAGTAAACAAGCAATTACAATATTTTGTCATAAATGCCTTAACACAAATCTAAGTATGAATTCAATAAATGAAAATCTACTAAAAAAAAGTGTTGATCTGTCTCAGACAAGTGACAAAACCATTCTGTAGATGAGGGTCTGCTACCAAAAAGCAGAATTGATTTTCTGTAATCAAGTGATTCTACAAAAAAGCATCAGAGAAAATAAAGTGGCTCTGCAGGGAGATTTTTCTAATTTACCTGGAAAACTATGAATTATATGTATATTTGAATTTCATGCTTAATATTCTGCATATTATATTGCTCCATCAAGAAAGCTTTGGGTGATACTTAATCACAGAATTGTCACTGACTTATAATTTAGAGTTTATTAATGTTAAGCATTTGGATTCTGTGTTATTGTAACATCATTATTTCAAACAAAACAGAAATTAATAAAATATTCATAGATATAAATTAGCAATGAATATTAAAAAGCTTCTAATTCATTCAGACATTCAATCAACTAATTATCCATAAAGAAGATATTTACTACTTGAAATATCTGTCTACAAAGAATAAATTTTGCAGATATTATGGATATTTTCAGCCAAAAGCAAAATTCATCTTTTGTTTAGCAAATAAAGAAATAAATAACAGAAGAGAGAACAAGTGTGGTTTTAATCAACAGCATGGAAGCCTCATGGTATTCTATCCTGTTATGTGGGAATTATATTTACTAATTCCATGAAGTGTTTTATTTCCTGAAAATACACACAATACAAAATATGATTAATTACATATAACTGAAGGTTTAAACTCTCAGCTCAAACTTATACTCCTTGTGTCCATGTGTCCTTCATGAACCTCACCCTCATGAAGCCTGACCCTTTATCAAGTATCCTAGGGACATCAGACTCATCCTTTCTCCAAATTCCTTTCCCTATACCCTTTTCCCCTAGTACCTATGTTTTACCAGTTAATTGTGTGTTTTTCTTTTATTTCTCTTTTTGAGTTTTCATTAGTTTGTTCTAATGATAGTGCAAGTTCTGAATATGACTTTCCTATTCTTACTCTTATGCTCTGACAAAACAATCTGCTATTTTGCCTTAACAGTACTTTTATTTTCCCTTTCTAGAAGAATGAAAGAGAGATAAACTGAAAAATTGAGTTTTATGGTAAATATTTTATCTCTAGAGTAGATATCAATGATTATAACGGAACCTGGGAAAAATAGCAATTTTAGCACACTTTTAATTTATGTTCTTGGGTTATTAAATATTTGATAAATCATTATATTTAAATCCTATATTTTACTTCTTTTTAATTAAATTTTATCCAATGCCAGTTTCGTGGTTGTTAGTATTAATGAAAACAGTGTTTTCCATACAATGTGAATGAATTATGTCAATATGTGCTTCACAAAAAGTTCATAAGCTAAGTAATTTATGATTCAATTTTAAACTGGCAAGCATATTAACTTATTAATAATTGATAATGATTCACTATTTGAAGGTCAGATTGCACACAAATATAGCACATATATTTGTTGTTTACAATCTCAGAAAAGTGTTTACTCTTCTGAGCACATGTTGTACTCTTACTTGTTTGTTTATCTGCAATATGAAAATATAACCTAAGTCATTCCATATTCTATCTGTTTTAGTTTTGCTAATGCAAGTACCTTATAACAAATATGTTATTGTTATCAATTAAAAATAAAAATCTCAATTTCCCATGGTATTCTGAGAGCACCAGTAATCTAAGAGACTTGAAAAATTTTCCACCAAATTAGATAAATCTCTGCTAAAAGATATCACCAATATACTTTATACTGAGAATGCAGAATTCTTGGCTAGTAAGAGCTCCATCCAAACTCTATCCAAGTTTATAGCAACATCATATTTATATCATATTTATATCTGTAGGATAACCCAATTACCCACCACCCTCCAAATGACTCCTAACCATGCTCCAGGATGCCAGGAGAATTGACTCTTGTGCCCAGCACTAGACAGTGCTTAGTCCCCTGATCTCCCTCTCTTAGAACTTTTACTACCAGGGCTTAGGAGTTTCAATATTTAGTCTCAGAAGTACTTCTCTTTTTAAATTTTTTTAATTTGTTTTAATTAGTTACATATGACAGTACAATGATCTTGACATATCATACATTTGAATCAAATGGGGTATAATTTCTCATTTTTCTGAGTGTACAGTTTGCAGAATCACATTGGTCATGCAGTCACCTATATACATACAGCAATACTAGTGTCTATTTTATTCTTCTGTCCTTCCCTTCCCTCCTTCCCCTCCCCTCCCCTCCCATCACTTCTCTCTACCCAATCTAATGTGGCACATTTCTTTTTTTCCCCCTCACATCATCATACATGTATTCTGTATAACGATGAGGGTCTCCTTCCATCTTCCATGCAATTCCCCTTCTCCCTCCCTTTCCCTCTCACCACTCTTCCCTATTTAGTGGTAATCTTCTTCTCATGCTCTTCTTCCCTATCCCATTTTGAGACACCCCCCTTATATCAGAGAAGACATTTGGCCTCTGTTTTTTAGGGATTGGCTAACTTCACTTAGCATAATCTGCTCTAATGCCATCCATCTCCCTGCAAATGCCATGATCTTGTTAATTTTTAATGCTGAATAATATTCCACTGCATATAAATTCCACATTTTTTAAATCCATTCATCCATTGAAGGGCATCTAGGTTGGTTCCACAATCTAGCTATTGTGAATTGTGCTGTTATAAGCATTGATGTGGCTGTGTCCTTATAGTATGCTATACCTGTGAATTATAATCAACAGAAAAAAGTAATTCTAAGCTTCTGTCTCCCAGTCTCTGTGTGATGACAGATTCCTGAGTTTTTCAACCTCTAACTAGCCAGTGGACCCAGCCAACCTCATCGCCTTTACTGTGACTAACACTTGCAATTTTTATCTTTTCTAACTCCCCTGTGTCCCTGCTGTCCAATTTCCACTTCCCCTCATTCTCCCTTCTCAAATACCCAGAGTACCTTTGCAGAAGTCAGAATGGAGGCCAGCTCTTTTCTGCACTATCAGTGGTACCTGAATAACATCTGTTTTCTCCTATTTAACTGATGTTTGGCTGGGTAACATTTTGATAGTACAAATCTCATATTTTCTTCATCCAATCAAGAAATGAAATGAAGGATAAATTACATTGGTCAAACTATAGGAAAAATGTTAAGCAAACATATATACAGGGAAAAAAAGAGTTCTTTTGTAAAGAAAATATGTTTTTTCAGTAGATCAAATGTGTTCATTTATACAGGAGAAATTATTATAAAGACTCCACGTGAATGTTTAGAAAATGCAGATATTGATTTGAAGACTTGCCTGCTTTCTGTACAGCAAAATGTCTAGTTTATGTTAATGTTGATTCCTTGACAAACAGCCTCCTTTGGACTCAGAGGAGACTTTCAGAAATGAAATCATGGCAAAAGGACAAACTCAGTTATATTGACGCACATGTGTATGCACATACATACACACATGTTCACAGTAGGCCAAGAGTCAGTGACTTCTCTGTGGGCTAGATGTGTAGTTTTATATGTAAAAATTCCTTCTTGTGTCACTTAAATAAAATGTGAGGTCAGAGTGATTTTAGTAACCCTAATAATTCTGAAAAGATTGTAGTTTTTTAAACAAATGGCATACAAATTTAAAATATTTCAAAATATCTGATGTTTTCTTTAAAATTAGTCTGAGTTACTTGTGTCTTGTATCAATTTAGAAAGTATACATGGTGCACTGTACAGCTATATTTTATGGAAGTGATCACCTTCAATTTGTTACGTTATTTTATTATATTTTTTGTTGATTTAATACTAAACACAGTTAGATAAAGATTCTCTAATTGGTATAACAGGCTTATATTAAGCTTCAAAAGAGCACATATTTGTGTGAATAGTAAATGAATAGATTGGAATCATAAATAATTCTTCCTCTTGTTAGTTTTCATTAAACCTGGGAGAAAAATGGATGGTCAGTTTGCAAAGATTTTGAAAATAAAGCTTTATAATTCAGATTATTATGTGTTGCGTGGAACACTAGATATATTTAGGTTGTTTCTCTTAATGGTGAAATCACTGCCTTATAACAATATTTAATAATAAATCTTTCTTAGCATCTCATAATTAGTGAAGTCTGCCTTATATTCAAATATTAAATTGATATACAGGTAGACTTTTCTATCATTCTGAGAAAATTTCTAACTATAGATATTTTCAAGAGCTTTAAAAATACTGTTAAAATACACTAGAACTTTAAAATGCTCTTAGCAATAAAAGTTTTATCAAACAAATCTGGGTAAAGTTTCTTTTTTTTGTCTTATTTCATTTTTCTCTAATAAATGAATTAATTTATAGTGCATCAAGTTAAATTTCACACATCAATCAATTTATTTCACTGTTTAAAAATCTAGAATTTCTTAAAGGTCTGATAGATCTAAACTCCCGCTTTAAACATTGGTGTATTTTCACTTTGTGTGCTCCTGAAAGAAAATCTGTCTCTCTTTTCCATTTCTGAATTTTTTATAAAATCTGTTCACATCAGAAAAATGATGACTCTTTATATTCCATAGCGAGGTAGGGATGAGCTTTTCTGGCTATTTGTTCTTTAGTTAAAAAAAAAAAAAAATCATTCGCTAGAAAATAAACCTGACTAAACATGAATAGGTTTGATTTGTTTTCTATATTATTTAAAATAGTCCTAACCAAAGGCACAGTAAGCCTTGCGGAATGCCATTCCTTCATTTCATCTCTAAAGTTCAGGTTCTGAAGCTGGGACCCTGAACAAAATGTCCCCTCTCCTTGTCTTTGTATCTCTTATAGGAGAATGCAGAGCAATTTGACCAAGCACTTATTTTCCTCTCATAAAGTGATGTTTCAGTTGTTTAGAAAGAGGATAATAGTTCCTACCTGGTTTCAAGACCTTTCAATACCTTCTTGCTTGCTACTCTTAAAATGTCATAATCTTATAAAAGGCAATTGAATATAGGTTAATTTACTGAACTGTGGTTATTGATGTGAACTAATTAACCTGGTTGCTAGTCTTTCTCTTTGTAATATATTTAAAACTACCAGTTCCTGTAAGCACTACTTAATCTGCATCTAGTAAATTTTGATGTGTTTTATTTTCATTATTGTTCAGTTCAAACATTTTTAATTTTTTTATTGATTTCTTTCTTAACATATTACTTCAGTCTCTATTTTTAAAAAATAGACAATGTTTCAGTATAGAGTCTGTTTCATGAAAGGTGTAAGTTTATGTAAAATATATATATGAATGTACAAAATATATTCATATTCTTATATATATATATATATATATATATATATATGAATATATATGGCTATATATGAATATACATATGATTTATTTGAATATATATATATATATTATATATTCATATTCTGCTCTTATGGAACATGGTGTTCTATGACAATCCATTGACTTTAGGTGGTTAAGAGTGTATCAACTGACTTATTACTAATTTCTTATCTATCTCGCTTGATTACTGAGCGAGTATTAAAAACCAAGTACTGTGGTAGACTTGCTTGCTTTTCTCTTTCATTCTGTCAATACATCCCTCGTGCACTTTGAGGATTCAATAACAGACACATGCATGCGTGTGGCTTTTCCGTTTCTCTGTTATAATCTCTGTCCACCTGAAGTTTTACTAAACTGTAGTGGTGACACTTGTCTTTGTCCACATCAGAAGCAGAAAAAGAAATAGCTTAGAAATAGAATGTTGGATATTTTCACAAAACTAATTATCTATAATGATCAGTGCATATTGAATAATGATAGTCTTAATAATTGGGAAGATATTCTAGATTTATTATTTTGTTTCAATACTCAAGGTATCAAATCAATATTTTAATAACAGACCCCAAATTCTTTTTAGGAACTAATTTTCTAATTTCCCTAAAATGAGGCATCTTCTTATACTTTTGTTTGTATTTCTTCTCTTATTCTCAGCTCATTGACTAAACAACTCAGAAGGGAAACTGTGACAATTATTTCATCTAGATACAGGGGTACAGCCAGGATGTAGACAACATCTGTGAGTAACAAAAAACACCTGAAGGGCATACCTGAGCAGGTGAACAGACAACAGAGTTATTATTTAAATTCTTGAGCTCACAAAATGTTATAGACTGCAATATGTCCTTGTAATTCTGTCACAATGGTATCTTTGTTATTAAGAATATATACAATATATATTTTCAATTTAAAAATATTATTATACATAGTTTCCTTCTGAATGGAAATTATTATTGAGTTGGTCTAATTTTGAGCTCAGTTTGTTCCTTTATTTGTATCCCTCTAATTACCCATTGATAAAAGTGTCAGTGGATAATGCTTGAGAACATTATCAAATGGTTTGGTAATGACTCATGCAGAGCAGTGATATCTTTCCTTATTTGCCTAATCAGTATCACACTTTTCAATTTGCCTAGATCATTACCTCTGGCATGTCTCACAATACTTCTGGGGCCCAAGAATTTAGCTAACAACTCTAAAATATAAAGCATCAGTTGCTGCCAAATTGTTCTTTTCTATCTAAAACTACTAAATAGATAGTATGAAATATAAACAATAAACTCTAGAGGAGTTTCTACCAAGTAGTTTAATGTCTTCTGTAAATAGTAGACATTTCATAAAATTCAAAGGAGAAAAGGTTGCCACATTATAGATGTAATTACCTAAAGTTAAAATAATAATAAAAAGTTCCTACATAGCCTTTTGTAATCTCTTCAATTGCTTTTACTCAAATTCATCTTTAATGGTGAGCCCTTAGTAAGATTAGCTTGGTTCATTTTTCCATGGAGAACATTGGTGCTGGTGTGACATAGTAATGTGGTTATAGGAAGCGAGGTGATAATGTGTCATAGGTGACTCTATGCATATCACTTGTCACACCCAACAATGGAGAAAGGACATTTGCCTTTTGGATACAAAGCACTATTAACAAGAAATCTCTTTTTCTCAGTTTAAGAGAGTACCATTACACATTTCTGTGGTTCATTTTGGGAAGAGGTGCTAATAAATTAGATGGAGAGTTTTCTAAATTATTGATAGAAGTCAGCAGAGCAAGCAACAAGCTTGTATTTGCCAGAAACTTGTTTGAACTGTTGAATTTGAGGCCACCATCTGCACATAAGTCCCACATTTCTTCCAAAGTTTGCCCCCTATTGATGGTACCAACCTCTCTGAATGTCCTACCTAAGCTTCTCTCTGCAGGTCACTATTGATAATTTTTGTTCTAATTACTGGAAAGTCGGCTTACATTCTTTTCACATGCATTCATGCCTATAAACCCCCCACTTACTCCCCACCCCTAAGCTTTATCTACCATGGAATTGGTCTCAGTCTTGTGTTCCAGGATCTTGGCATCTACATAAAAAACCAGTGAGGATTAGGCAGTGAATGAAAGAGATGAGTCATCTGTGCTGATGATGGATCAGTCTTAAGATTTAACAGCAAGAGAATTTCTTTCACCACTCAGTAACACATGAGTCACTGGTTCAGAGCAACTCCTCCAGTATCTTGCTGTGCTAATTACTTAAGGAGGTCATGGTGCTCTTCCCTGGGCTCCCCATCTCATGGCTTTGCCTTCAGGGCCCATGGAATAATCTTTTCTTTTTCCTAAGAAGTGTTTTGGGTTTCCATCTAATGGATATTCTCAGTCTGTTTTTTTCTGGTATATGTTTAGAGGTACAAAGTACTTTTGTATTTTTTTGTTTTACTGTATTCTTCCTTTTTCCACTTGTATATATATTTTTAAATTGTGTTTTATGGGTGAAGTAGTGCATACTTGTACTCCTAGAGACTCAAGAATATACAACGAGTGTAACTCCACATCGTGTACAACCATAAAAATGGGAAGTTGTACTCCATGTATGTATGACATGTCAAAATACTACTATTATGTATAACTGAAAAGAAATAATTATTGTTAAGGAGGCTGAGACAGGAGAATCACAAGTTTAAGGCTGGCCTCAGCAACTACTAAAACCCTCAGTAACTTAGGGAGATCCTGGCTCAAAAAAAAAAAGCACTGGGAATATAAGTCAGTAGGAAGATTCAGTGGTTTCATTCCCTGGTATCAATCAATCAATCGATCAATCAAAATCAAATCTGTTAGTTGTTATGAATCATCTTGCAACACATTCCAATACCTAAAAGCCCTATCTACATATTTCCATGGGATAAGAGCTTCTCTACTCATTAAGTCTTATAAAGCTATTGATGGGAAATAACTTTAAAAATCTAAGACATCTCATAGTTTAATGCATGAATCTATAAGGAGGTGTTTAAGGTATTTAGAGACTGTCTTTTTTCTTTTTCTTTTTTCTCTCCCTAGCTGAATAGTTCTTCAGGGATGTAAGGCCATTTGTTTATGTGTTGTAAGAGGACTCTAAAATACTTCTATGCTGGGAAGCCTAACACTATGTTGCATCCCTGCCAATTAGCAACTAGAGTAGATAAACTTTTATATTTACCAGAGTCTGCAAGGTGTGTGTGGGTGTGTATGTGTGTGTTTGTTTACAAGTTTTAAACTTGTATGTGTCATTTCTTCCAATTTTTGTTAAATTATTGGTAACTATTTGTATTTTCTACAATCTGACAATATTAGGATTTCAGTTAGAATGGGAAGACCATACTTTTCTGTATTGAAATATTGCTCTACCACTGTAGCTCAGTGATAGAGCACTTGCCTGACATGTGTGAGGCACTGGGTTCGATCATCAGCACCACATATAAGTAAATAAATAAAATAAAGGTCCATCAACAATTTAAAAATAATATATATATATATACATATATATATGTATATATATGTATATATATATGTATATATATATATATATAAATGTTGTGTTTCAAAGATGGAGAAATAGTAAATTTTTAAAAAAGTTAAAAACTGCAGAAAAAATTCTGGTGTTGTTATTATGTTTTATAATACATTAACAATAAGGTGATATTTTGATGGTACATTTGAAATTTCTGACAACTACAAATTTACTTATAAGGTAATCAAAGTCATAATTGCATTAATTCATTTTTAATTGATAAAATTGGAAACATTCTTGTTAATCTTAGTGGACGAAAAATCATGAATAATTGTTGACAGTTTTTAATTTTGAGAATGATGTCTCTTTTCATGCCACTGTCACTGTAAATAGCATTTTGGAGGCTGTGGCAATTTTGGGAAACATATCTGATTAGTTATTTCTAAGAATAAACTTTACTTTGTCTAACATACTTGCAGAAAAATTTTCAAAAATATCTAACTTCATACAATTCAGTTTCACAAAAGACTGAATCTTTTTTTTTAACTTTAGAGTTTAAAATGATGACTGATTTACATATATTTGGAATAAATAATAGAGATCCTGAGTATACTTCACTGTTGCTTGCAATGATAACATCGATCATGACTGTACAGCAAGATCAGAAACAGGAAACTGACTTTGATATAATCCTTTAATCTTACTTGGATTTAATTTGCTTTATATTCCCTCACTCTACATTCTTATCACATTAGTAGATTTATTTGAACAGCATCAGAATCAAGATAGAGAAATTTTTCATCAAAAATAGTTCTTTAACTCTCACTTTCTAGCAATAGCTGTATCCTTGCCTCACCTTGACTCTAACCCTAATCTTTCCTCTATGATAGTGTCATCTCCAAGATACTATATATAAAAAGTAATACATACACACACACACACACACACACACACACACACACACATATATATATATATAAAATAAATTCATGGAGAATATACATATCTGAGATTTGATTTTTATATGGCATAATTCTCTTGGGATCCATTAAAGTTGTATGCATATTAATGCTTCATCCTTTTTATGACTGAATAGAATTCCATGGTAAGGAGACTCCGTATTTAGTTACTCATCCACTGTATAGCATTTAGGTTATTATTTAGGTTATTTCCAGTTTTTTCTTTTTGTTTTGCTAATAAGTCTGCTATGCATATTCATCTAGAAGTCATTGTGAATAAAGTAGACACACATTACCTACCTTTGAAACAAAGTTTTACTTCAACTACCTCATAGAAAACCAAAAAATGACCTTAAAATTATTCTTTATAAAAATCATTACACTTTTCCTTTTTGCATTATTTTTTTTTTTTTTTGTTATTTCTAAGATTATACACGTGTGGTTCTTTCTCCAGAATCTAATTTGGGGTCAGTGGAGCCACCTCTTCGATGTGCCACCAGTTGGAGGATCTGTGCCAGGCTCTCCTCTCTGTCTTGGCATTGCTGCAGGCAGATGTGAATGCATATTTAATGAGGTGACCATGAAGAGTAAATGAGAGAAATTTCACATTTGTTTTGAGTCTTCTCAGAGAATAAGCTTTCAAATAACATTAGGTACTGTATTATGCTAGAAAATTAGCTTTAATTTTTAGAGAATTAAAATATCCTATATTTATGAAAGTTCTAAAATTTGTAAAGTGTCCTTATTAATTTATTGTCTCAATAAATTAATAAATCATAAAAGTGATTGACAGGTACTATTTTGCCTATTTTTCAGTCAAAAACAAATATTCTTTCATATGAAAGTTTTGTAGGCAAATATGTTAGGACAGAAAATCCTAAACTGAATGCAAGTATGTGTATTATTTTTACTTAAGTGTTTTGAAATATAAAAGTTGTAATACTCTCCCTAATGCTTTAAAGACAACGAATAAAGGGAAATTTTACACAAAGTATGCATGGAACAGAAGCCTTATTCTAAAAAATATATAGATATGAATTTAATGAGGACATATGTTATTTAATGATTTCAAGATAGGTAGACTTCTTACATTTGCAGACATATTTTCTCACCAGTTTCCTAGTAAAATTTGATGAAAAATATAATCAATAATGAGTTGAGAAAGTTGAATTACATTATAAAATACTTCTTAAGTAATCTTACAAGCACTCTTACTAATCCTTTATTTGTATTCCTACAGTCCATGGCATTTCATCCTATGAAAATCTGACAGGACTCCTGCTGCTCTTTGAAGGAAAGAGGATAGCCTATTGGCACCCAACAAAAGAAAGGGAGACAAAAGAATATGTGCCAAATCCCATTATAATGAACATTTGTGTAAGATTATATTTCACTCATCATATTTTAGGGCGCAGAAGGTGGGTAAGCTAATCACAGACAAGCAATTATGAACTTCAGGAAAATTTCAAAGTTTTTGCAACAATGATATGTCTGATTTTTAGACCATTTCTGTTCCCTAGTAGTTTAACTTTGCTAGTTGATTTCATCACTTATTATGAGAAAAATTTTCAAGCCTGTAGCCAAAAATCTGGCCAAGGTGTTTCCTTTGTTAGGAATAAGGCAGGTTTCGAGTTTGTATCTAAGTAGTCATGCTGGTCCAGGGATGTTACCTGTCCCCTGATTGTCCTTTTGCTTTAGTTGAGAATAGTGAACTGAGTGGATGGTGGTCCATGAAGGCTGCCATCAAGGTGATTAGCGGTGGTTCACAATGTTCCGTCTGTGTATGACAGATGATTTGAAATTCCAGAAAAAAATAGATGATATAGACATAGACTTGTAGATATCTGTCAATATCCGTTCTTAACTTTTACTGCTAATAATCCTTGTCTACCCCATTTTTTTTTTTTGTTCTACTCTACTGGTCTTCTTTTATTTATTTTTAGTTTTATGAATACTGCTTTCTAGATAAACAGATGAAATTTACTGTGATATATCCATATATATACATAGGGAGGAGTGATGGGAAAAGGTCTGAATGGTGGTGTGTCGTAGCAATTTCAGCATTTTGTGTGTATTTTTAATTGATTTTTGGTTTTGTGAATTGAAAAACATATCTTCGTTACATTTTTCTAACAAAGTAGCAATTTTCCTCAAGTTTTCTGCCATCATCCTCTTTAGTCCAATGTATTCTCTAGCAAAAATGGGTGCAGAGGTTTTGCTTAAATATCACGAGTCAGTGAGGATCCATTCTTTGCTGTTTGATCACATGTAGTTGGAAAGGCACTTTCAAAGTTAAACAAATTTGTAAGTATGTTGAATGTTTTGCTTTCTGACTAAAAGAGTCCTCACATCCTTCAGGAAGAGTAGATCTCTGGGATTCTCTCCGCTGTGTCCTCAGCCTGCTCAGAGAGTTGCACCAGCAAGCTGCTTTCCAAACCACTGGGAATAGTCTCATGAAGGTCCACTGTGGATATTTCATTTCTAGATGCCCTGTTAAACTCCCTGCTTGTCTGGCAGAGTTCTGCTTGCCCCAGCGGGTGTCACCACTTCAGAATAGGTGCTTACTGACCTCAGGTTGTTAACTCTCTCCTGTTTTCAACAGTGCCTCTGTGTGTGCTGCTTCTGTTGGGGTTCCATGTCAAATCAGCCTGCCCTCTCCTTTAACAATTACTGCAATAAAGCTGGCAGGTGGGATTTGAATAGAAGCACATAATCTATTATTATAAGCAGTAAAAGCACATTTAAAAAATATGCAATGCAGTATATCATGCAAAATCTCTATTGCAAAAATGTATCCGGTTCTGTGTTTGTGTTATCATCAATTCTCATATTACACCTAAGGTATGAGTAAAGAAAATTAAAGATAGTACAAATGAATAGAAAGGATGCAGTGATAAAACTGTAGAGACACTCATGCCCATTTTGTTTTATGTATGTCCAAAGGCACTTGGCATGGTGTCTTCTTATAAATGTCTTTAAAAATCATCACCGTAATTCTTTAATACTTAACCACAGACTAATGCTTTGGAAAGTTTATGTCTGACTCTATTGTTGTGTGTAATTTTGTTAAAAACAAATACAGGGATCTTGCCTTGGGCCTTTATATTTTTAATCTAAGGAAAAAATGATTTTTGTCATAGTCAAAAGTGCACTGGTAAACCTCAGTCTTCTTGTTCTCCATTCCGTGTCACTGGTACAGAATCCTTAAAAAAGCAGCATTCTGGAGGAGAAGTGTGTGTCAAGAAAAGATGCCAAATCATCTCTATCATTCTATTGAATCAAGTATTTGCTATTAATGAAAACCCCAGGATTTCCTTATTCAATGTAAGCATTATTAACAAATGATTGTAGAAATCATCCAATATCAATGTATAATTGACAGATTTTGTTCAACTCTTTAATAAAAAGTGTGGTTGAAAATTTATTTATTTTTCTTATAGATAAAAATGCCTCACTTAGTAGAAAGGGTTTTCATTCTCAATTTTTAAAAGAACTAAAAGAATTAATTTTGTAAGGAAACACTTTAAAATTTCTATTTTCCACGTTAACCCATTTGTCAAAAGTTCTAATTAGAAAGTAATTTACATTTAAATTATGTATTTTATGAAAATATGTATACTAAATTCAGCTTCTTAAGGCAAAATTCAAATTCCTTGTTTACTGACTAAAGATGTCTTTTGATATAAACACAAGTTGTTAATACCTAGGGCATTGCTTATTTTATTTAAGTATTCATAGTCTTTTAGGTTAAAAAAATAACAATAATATACTATATAATTAACATTTGAAAGTTGTTCTACTTCTAATTAATGTATATTCATAAGTGATTACTTGAAAAATAATTTTTATTCTATATTTATGCCTCTTTTTAGTCACTGAATAATTATTCAATATGGTGTCTTTATTTTATGAATGCTATTCTAGCACATTATTAAATACATATTCCAATGTATATGATGCTATTGAAAATAGCTTAATTAAAAAATAAAAGTTGAAATCATGGGATAATCATCTACAGTTGATATATTTATAAAACATTTATATTTAATATTTGTAACATACAATGTAATTTTATGATTCCCTTTGATATAAATGTTAACAATTATTAATACAATTTTCTTCTATTTCATTGACTTAGAAATTCCCATTGCTATAAAAAGTATGATATGAAGGTTATAGTTCAATGAATACTATTAGAAAAAAATTAATGAGCTGAAATTTTCTAATGAGCATTTCTTACTATGGCTCCATCCTGGAGACTATTTTCATATTTGTGACATTCTTATTTTATTAAGTTTCCTTACAGCACATTATCTTATGGAATGTCCGACTTGACTCTAGCTGTTTAGGCTACTTGTCAAACATTTTATTTTCTAACCCTGTCTGGTCTGTTATGGGATTAGTATTTACTTATATCTTGTTCTTTTATGCTTTTTACACTTTTCTTTTAAATATTTAGTTATGTTTCCCTAGGGTGATGCTAGAAACTTTCAGCTTACTCTTTATAGAAGACTATACATTGAGGGGCTCTCCCATCGCCTGAAGAATTATAAGACATACCTTTCTGTAAATTGATTGAAATTAGGACTCCCTCAATTGTCAAGTACTATACACACACACACACATGCATACATACAGTGGGATAAAAATGAAACCCATATTTATTCATATTATAGCTAAACTAGAATACACACACACACACACACACACATTCAGAAGCAAAACAGAGCTCATAATGAAAGGAATCATAGTGACACCAGGATACGATTTTTCAAAGACAAGAATGGGTACCATGGGATGGGAAGGGGCATGGGGGCAGGAAAGATGGTGGAATGAGGTGGACATCATTGCCTTAAGTATGTATGACTGCACGTGTGGTGCAATGCTACATCATGTACAACCAGAGAAATGAGAAATTGTGCTACAATCATGTACAATGGATCAATATGCATTCTGCTGTTATATATACCTAATTAGAATAAATCAACAAATTTTAAAAAGAATGGGTACCATAATACAGAAGAATCTAATTTCCTTATCACCAAGAGAATAGTACTGTGAGCTTAAAATTTCATATGCCATAAAGCTGACATTCATTTATGATACTAAGTTGAATAATATTTTCAGATGAAAATTTGAATATACAAGCAAAGGTTCATGGCTAGAAGAATTTTTAAAGGAAAAAGTTTCAAGAAAAAAACAAGTTTCTTCAAGAGGAAAACTAAAATGCAAATAGAGAATATGAAAAAACTGAACTGAAAGTCAAGTAATTAAATCCAAACAAATACTACCTGAGTTTAAAAAATAACCCTACACTTTGGAAATAAAACTGATTATATTTACAGAATTTTGTGATGTTGTATCTGAAATTTGTCAAAATATGCAAAAGTAAGCAGAATCAGAGGGTATAAAATCCCAAGTGAAAAAGGTGAAGAATTAGGAACCCTTCACTATGCCTGGGAGCTTGGACATTTTTTGGAAGAGTGTCTGGAAAGCCCTATGTCAGAGAAACCAGACGTTCTTATAGATACACAGGGCTAGCATGAAAAAATAGAGATGTAAGAATGTGCAAACACAGCCTGAGAAGGTCTGACCTCCCAAGATCTTTGTGAAATTCTCAGGGAAGTGAAACAGCAGGACAAAGAATCAATCTGATAATAAAAAACCACAAAGATCATCACAATGGGTGAAATTATACTGTTTGAAATTTAAAGATGATACTGACATTATCCTTAACCAAAATACGTTTAGTATTCAAAATAACAATAACATTGAGTTTTCATGGTTTGAATACCTGGATGATCAAAGTTTGGAGACAGACCATGATTATGGCATTAAACAAGGTCTATGGATGATAAATCTCTAGAATCAGTCAGGAAGCATGATTTCTAGTCCTTTTGTCTATAGACTGAAAGCCATGGTATGTGCAAGATTCTCAAAGGTATTTATTAAGTGAATAAGTGAGCAGACAAGACAGAAAGACAGAAACCGAAAAAAAATTGAGTTGGTGGAACACTAATTTAGTGATTTATCATAAAGATTGACTAATCACACATTCTGTTGTTGTTTTTTTTTTTTAAATTTTTTATTGTGGGTTGTTCAAAACATTACAAATTTCTTGACATATCATATTCTACACTTTGATTCAAGTGGGTAATGAACTCCCACCTTCACCCCATACACAGATTGCAGAATCACATCAGTTACACATCCATTGATTTACAAATTGCCATACTAGTGTCTGTTGTGCTCCGCTGCCTTTCCCATCCTCCCCCCTCCCCCCTCCCCACCTCTCCCCTCCCCTCCCCTCCTCTCTCTCTACCCCCTCCACTGTATAACCCTGAGGGTCTCCTTCCATTACCATGCAATTTCCCTTCTCTCTCCCTTTCCCTCCCACCTCTCATCCCTGTTAAATGTTAATCTTCTCCTGCTCTTCGTCCCTACTCTGTTCTTAGTTACTCTCCTTATATCAAAGAAGATCAAAACCACCCTAAGATACCATCTCACTCCAGTAAGATTGGCAGCCATTAGGAAGTCAAACAACAACAAGTGCTGGCGAGGATGTGGGGAAAAGGGTACACTTGTCCATTGCTGGTGGGACTGCAGATTGGTGCAGCCAATTTGGAAAGCAGTATGGAGATTTCTTGGAAAGCTGGGAATGGAGCCACCATTTGACCCAGCTATTCCCCTTCTTGGTCTATTCCCTAAAGACCTAAAAAGAGCATGCTACAGGGACACTGCTACATCGATGTTCATAGCAGCACAGTTCACAATAGCAAGACTGTGGAACCAACCTAGATGCCCTTCAATAGACGAATGGATAAAAAAAATGTGGCATTTATACACAATGGAGTATTACTCTGCATTAAAAAATGACAAAATCATAGAATTTACAGGGAAATGGATGGCATTAGAGCAGATTATGCTAAGTGAAGCTAGCCAATCCCTAAAAAACAAACACATTCTGTTTTTTAGGTATGCATTGGCCCCAGAAGCCGTATAATTTTATTAAGACCTAAAGATAAATTATTCAGCCTAGTTGAAATAGCACATTGCAATTCTCCAGGAAGTCTGTACACATTCAAGTACATTCATCCCTAAAATTGGTAAATGGCAATGATTTAAAGATGAAGGTGAATGGAAGTTTCTACCACTCTGTATTGTCATATATTGTCCTGGCATAATGTCAGGAAATTAAAATAAATAACATCACACTAATATCTGGGACAGAACTCGGATCTTATACATAGTTCAATTTTCTAAGTTAAATCTCTTGAAAGGATGGAAATTCCCTTAATGTTTTTTAGTTTAATCAGAATTTCTGAAAATCTTATAATCACTTTATGTGAGTACAACAAGATAGTTAACACATAAAATGGCATAAAACAAAGTCAAGCGATAGTACTTCTCATATATTCATAACTGAAGCTTGAAAACATCACAAATGCACATACATCAGAGAGTCACTGGAGAAACTGGGATGTATCTATATAGTAGAGAAGGTTGCAGCTATAAAATGAAGAGAAATTCTGTGAATATAAATGGAGTGTTTCCCAGATATGTCACTGGGTAAAAGGAATAAAACATGAAAAAAGGAGTATCTGTAGTATGCTAGCTTTTGTAAAGATAAGGAGAGAAATAAAAATATATGCATATATCCTCCTATTTGGGCAATGTTTTAGACCTTTGTTGTGCTGTTTTAACAGAAAACCATGGGAAGGTTAATTTATAACTAATAGAAATTTATTGAATCATGATTCTGAGGATGCAAAGTCCAAAACCAAGAGGTCAGCTTCTGGCAAGGCTGTTTTTGCTGCTTCAGAACTACTCCATGGTCAAGACATTGACCCCTCATAGGCTATTTAATCCTTAAGTGTTCATTCACTTCATGATTTTACAATGGAAATTCAATTTCAGTGTGAGAGTGGAGACACACCTGGACACTCCAGCAAGCCTGGGAACAGAACCACAAGCTAAACCATAAGCTAAACCATAAGCTAATAAATTTGCTTACCTATAGGATGGGGATTGGGAGTAAGGAGAAAGTGCAGTTGAAGAGACCCATTTATGAACATACCTTTTTGTATATATTAGACTTTCAGTAACATGATTTTTTTCATATAATCAACCAATAAATAAAAGTCATGATGATATATGGAAAATCATAAGTGGAATAAAAATATAGAAAATATAGTAAACCAACTGAATTACAAATGAGAAACCTGATGAGGAGTGTGGAGAAGAACTAGCCCAAATATCTTTGAACATACTCTTGACATTATCATTCTGGGTTAAAGACAAAGAAGAAAGGTAAACAATAGCATGTTATAGTTGATGGGATTTTCTCAGAATGATAATGGTTTGTAACTCTGTGTATTCTATGCTTGAGCAAGTAAGTAGATATATTGTTGATAATAAATGCTTGTCTTCTCAACATCAGAAAAGAGAATCATTTATATTGAAAGAGAAGAGGCGGGAATCAATTCCATGTTGTTGGGACTGGAATGGTACATATTAGGATGAATTCAGAGATATATACATACATACATATATGAGAGACAGAGTTGTTGAAACAAATGTGTATTAGCAAGTGTATTTATATTAATTTGTGAGTATACATTTTTGTGCATGGGTGTGCATTGTAAGGTTGGGCATCAAGCAAAGTAGCCTAAGGCACCTGGTAGAGAAAGGAATAATTGTCAAAGAACAGTGGGGGAGTGTCAAAGGACATAGAATCTAAGCAGGGCATGATGGCTCACACCTGTAATCCCAGCTATTTGACATACTGAGGCAGGAGGATCACAAGTTCAAAGCCAGCCAGTGCAATTTAGCAAGACCCTGTCTCAAAGTTTAAATTAATAATAATAATAATAATAATAATAATAATAATAATAATAATAATAAAGGACTCAGGATGCAGCTCAGTGATAAAGACATAGTATCTATCTTGAATGCATTTCTTCTGGTTACACATGAGGCAAATTGAATACCAAAGAAAATGATGACAAATATAGTGTGTGAAATACACTTACTAAAATTATAAATAGCAAGTGTTCTTTATACATAAATAAATTGATACATACATGGGAGTTAAGAAAACTATTTAGAAAAGAATTCTAACAAGAAATGATAGAACAATAATGGAACTATAAAAACATCAGTTATGAAAAAATCATAGCACCTATTGTTTCAGGCAAGAATGATCAATGGGTACTGAAACTAGAGGGTGAGAAGTGAGGAACAGGATGTTTACATGGTCTCAAAATTTTGTCCATGGTATACTCTATAATAATGAGGAGGGGTGATAAGGTCATAAAGAGGAAAGCTAGCAGATACATTGACAACATATGTGAATGATGAATAAGATGTTTGTATCTTCTGATATGTTCTGAAGGTCACTGTATCACTTCAATTATATCCCTGTCCCAAACACTTACAAATTGAAAAAGACAAACCTAAACTCATGGATATTCTATAATAAAAAAAAATGACTTATATTCTTAAAAATGCCCAGGTCATGAAATGTAAAGAAAGATGGGTGAAGAGTGAACAATTCCAGATTAGAGATGACAGAGGAGACTTGGCAGACAAATGCAGCTGGTAATCCTGGTCAGTTTCTGGATCAGAACTGCATGCTTTGCAGAATACAGAAGAGCAACAGGCAGAATTATGACATCCTCTGTAGATGGAATAACGTTGTGTATCAGTCAATATTAACGCCTTTTATATATGCACTGTGGTTGACTGTGGTTACCTGAGAGAACTCTCTTGTTTTTGAAAAATATGCCCTAAAGAGTTAAAAAAAACACAATAAAACAGACATTATATCAGCAACTATCAACAGTTTCAGAAAATATGAAGGATAGAAGGTATATAAATAGGGCTGGGGATGTGGCTCAAGCGTTAACGTGCTTGCCTGGCATGTGTGGGATGCTGGGTTCGATCCTCAGCACCACATAAAAATTAATAAAGATGTGTGTCCACAGAAAACTGAAAAATAAATATTAAAAAAATTGTCTCTCTCTTCTCTCTCTCTCTTTTTCAAAAAAAAAAGAAAGTATATAAATAACATGTATGCAAATGTATTTATATAAGGATGGGTGATAGATTAGATTAAAAAGCAGATAATGATAAAGTAAATGTAATAAGATGTCAAATATCCATAGAAACTAGATGGAGAATGTATTCACACTTATTTATTTATTTTGAAGTTTTCCTATAGATCTGAAAATCATCTCATAACAAAATGTTCCAAAATAAATAAGCAAGAAAAGAAACGTGATGGCTTTCTTAAATTCCCCAAAATAACTATACAAAATAATCTAATATTTCACAGTGTCTAAAAATTTGACCAAAATACTTTTAATTTTCACCAACACCTATTCAGAATTTGTGAGTCAGGGCCTGAACAGTAGACCCTTGGGTATTCAAACAATTTAATTTTATTCTAGATGCTTGATAACATATATAGAATCATGTTTTATTTGTCACTCTTTCACTGAAAAAAAAATTGTCTTTACATTTAAGAGTTGGTATACTCAGAAAGATAATTATAGCAGAGCAATGTGGGGGTAAAATGTGCCAAATCTGATTATAGATAACAACAAGGCAAAGTTGTTTTCTACATTCCTGCACAATCATTATGGAAAGTACTGTGTGCTAGGAAAACACTATGCTATTGTCACTGCCAAGAAGCAAATGGCTCTCTTACACAATTGTTGGAATGATTACGAAATTGTGTTTACAAATCTTGCCGAGAGAAAATTTTTAATCATTATGCATTTAAAGTTTCAGTGTTTGAATAGAAAACATTAACGTGAGCAGAAGATGCCATGCATAGTCTTCTTATCATTGTATTAAAATAAAGATGAGCATTTCTGGTAATTTTATTTCTTTGCTATTTGAATTGTTTTGGTCAAATACACATGAATGGCAGTAGAGAAACTACAGTCTAAATTTATGTCCTCATTCTTTCTATACGACTTTGAAAATGAAAAGAGAAGTCTTTTACTATAATTCTGTAGATAATGTGCTTTTACAACTTGTTTGACTATTTTTTTTTCTTTACTGGGCAAAAACACAAAAAAGCTGAAATTACAAATTATATAAGGAATTGAATTTACTGATTTCCTGCCATTGGCAGGGAGAAATTTATGATACTGGAAAAAAAATTGATGACCCAAAAATTAAAAGGAAGAAAGCTGGAAATTCCATTATCAATCCTGCCAATCCTTGTGAAGTCAAGTAGAGCAGGATGAAATATGGTGGACAGAATAACTAGATAGATGTCACTTGTAGTTTATGTTTGAGACAAGTTAAATATCTGGGAAAATAGATTCAATTTTAAAATTAACTACCTTAATTAATTTTACTTTATTAAAATAAATACATGGAGGTTTGTTGTTGTTGTTTTTTTTTTAACATGAGATCAGGTATGATAATGATCTCTTAAAAGTTCCCAGCCTTCTTTGATGGGTGCATATAGCCCTCGGTCCTACTTTGGCATAAGGAATCTAAATCCCACAGCTGCTGACCTTCTGTTGTGAACTTAGATGAGATGGACATAGAGGACAAGGGTACAAGGTGGACACAAAGAGAGAAGCATGTGCACCCTTGACCATTTTTACTCGACCTTCTGTTTTGAAGGGTGATAGAGGCAGATGTGCCTTCATCAAGCAAAATCTTTCATGATTTTAGTCCCTAAAAGGGTTTCTATCAAGTGTTAGGTCCTCATTAGCCCATTAGTGATGCCATTTATATTGGCTTTAGGGACTCCTGGCTCAGCAGCCTCAGCCACACTGTCTTTTTTCTGGCTGAGAGAATTCAGAGAGGCTTTCCTGCTGGATAGAAAGAATAAACTATGCTATGAAATGCCTCTTGGAGCTGAGAGCAGTCCCCAGGTAATAGCCCACAAGAAAACAAATAAATGGGTGTTATTTTAAGCTACTAAATTTCTTGTCATTTGTTACAGAGCAATAGAAAACTAATATGCTGGCTGTAGAAATTACCCTGAGAGTCAACTCTTCCTCCTTGTTTTCTACTCTTTCCCAGATCTTTTTTTTTTTCTTTTATCTCCTCCTTTCTTCCATTTCTCAAATAGAATTATAACATGCATTAATGTTTGATTTCCCCCATATATCATAATATAGAATGAAAATATTGTTGCTAATACATATAAATTGAACTTCAATATTCTTATTTAAAATTACTTAGAAACCCTTGTGATTTCTAGTCATTTGTCACTAATTTTAGATTCATGGAAATATATCTTTATATACTGATCATTTTTGGTGAGTAAATTCCGTGATCAATTAAATATCAATAAAGCACATTTTTAGTTTTAAGAGCAATATATGAGATTCAAAAAATCCAGACCCTTTATTACACTAGCAACACTTCAAGCACTTGAGAGCACTGCATGCCTACTGGCTACCATATTACATAGCACAGATATGGGACACTAGCCCTGCTAGAGAACATCACAGTGGATAGCCCTGGATTATACCACCAACTAACATAAAATGTTTTGATATTCTAAAGGTAAACCAAAACTTTATCTCTGCATTCTTAAATATATAATTTCTAGTTTACAGGGTTAGGTTTGTGAAATAATCTCATTGGCATGCCACTCTTCAAAATATATTCAAAATATGTCAGATATACTGAAGGTGGACAAATGCTCACATTAATAGTAACTTCTCGTTCTCATGTTTGTAGTCTTTTATCCTTAAATAAATCAATTTAAACATAATCTTATAGTCTTTATGAAACCTTATGATGAGTTCAATAATAGTTTTATCTTTAAATATTTCAAAATCATTTCCAAGTTTATTAACCAAAAAGTAAAGAAGCAGAAGAGAGTATCTCCAACTGGTGCTCAAAATGAGAATGCTTGCCGTGACTGATAAATACAGAACTTGATTTTAAAATATTTATTTTAACATCTTTGGGGGCAGGGCCCAATGCATTCTAGGGCTAAGAATTCTAAGCACGATTTGAAATTGGAACTTTGATACCAATAATTTGTGTAATGTCTTTATGTTTCAGGTCCCTCATCAAAATACTGGATATGATATATTAACCCCTATTTTAGTCAGTTTTGAGTTAATGTGACCAGAAGATCCAACAAGGAAAAAAAAATAGAGGAGGAAAAGTTTATTTTGGCTCCTGGTTTCAGAGCTTCAGTCCATGGTCATCAGACTCTATAACTCTGGGCCCAAGGAAGGCAGAACATCAATGTGGAAGGACATACTAGACCACAGTTCTAGACAAGACAGTCAGAAAGGAGAGAGAGAGAGAGAGAGAGAGAGAGAGAGAGAGAGAGAGAGAGAGAGAGAGCGCTCTAATCCCAAGGAACAGCATATAAATCTCAAAGACAGGTTCCCAGTGACCTACCTTCTACAGCTACATGCTATTGCATATAGTTGCCATCCAGTTAATCCATATCAGTGGATTAACCCATTGATTAGGATATAACAGTTATAATCTAATCATTTCACCTCTGAACTTTCTTGAATCACCCCACACATGAGGTTGTGGGGAACACCTCATATCCGAACCAAACAGTTGCTAATTCCTATATTTTTAAAGAAATCAAATAAACATATATACAAGATTTAGACTTGGAAAATATACTAACTCAATATTAGTCATTACTGCAAAAGCTCCTTTTATAAAATTTACTGGAGGAACATATATGTCTTGTCATTGTTGTAGTGTAGATATGCATTTTCCACCAAAAGCTCATGTGTGAGAAAATGTAAGAAAGTTTAGACGTGAAATGATTGAGACATGAGAGTTTTAATCAAATTAGTGCAAGGATTCTTTGATAGGGATCAACTGGGTGGTAACTGAAGGCAGGTTGAGTGTGACTGGGGAGGTAGGTCACTGGAGGCATGTCTTTGAAATACATATTTTATGAGCTTTGCTCAGTCTCTTGTGTTTCCTGGTGGCCATATTCTGAACTGCTTTCCTCTACCAAGATCTTCTGCCATGATTTTCCACCTCACCTTGAGCCCAGAGCAATGGAGTTGGCTGGTTATGGACTGAGACCTATGAAACTCTGAGCACTCAGAAACTTCTCCTCTTCTAATTGTTCTTGTTGGGTCTTTTGATTATGGTAACAAAAAAGACATGAATTCGTACTGAAAAGTGGGGTCATTGTTGTGACTAACTTGACTACATGGTACAGAAAAATCTTAGAGATTTTGGGAAATTGTGGGAGGAATTTTGAAAAGTTTAGAGACACAAGTTGGAAATGATTTAAATTGTTGTAAGAAGAGGTTAATGCACAACTCTGGTGGGAGATCCAAAGACCAGAATGTTGATAGAACTGTGAAGAATAAAGACTGAGCCCATGAGGTTTCAGAACAGAACAACTCTTTTGAAAACTGGACTCTAGGCCATTCTTGTTATGTTCATGTAAGCAGTTGTCTACATTTTGCTCCTGTCCTGAGACATTTTGTGAAGCTGAATTTAAAGACTATGGGCTACTTAATCTGGCAAAAGAAATTTCTAGGCATCACAGAATTCAGCAGGTGGCATGGGCTTGGTTGGTGGCTTCTAGATAAATTTGTTATGATAATAAGGAGCAGAAAGCAAAGCAAAAAGATTTTAAAAATTTGCAGTTAGGTCAGAAAACTGAGTAAAACCGGGGCTAAGAAAGATGTGGTTGTTGGAAATATTACAGTCACTAAAGAAATGCTAAATACTTCACCCAGAAAATATAGGAAAGATGACTCAAGGGCATCTCAGGAATTGGCAAGGCCATACCAATATCAGCCTCAAGAGTGTAAAAGTGAAAATTCCTTTCAGAAGAGCACCCTGCTTTACACAGGGTGGGGGTGGGATCTAGGAATTTGCTTTACTTGCTCAGTTACTCATAGTTTGCTGCATCCATGGTCCCTGGAGGCCTGGCTACTGCTTGAGATGGTGGCAGACCTTGGTGTTAATCATGTGGTACTTACTGGTTCTGCATGTTGACAGGATGCTGACGTAAGGGGGTCATGTAAGCTTCTCCTGAGATTCCAAATGGAGGCCTAGGAGGCCAAGCCTATGAAGCAGATTTGGGGTCCCTTCAAGAAGCTCCTGAAAGGGCAATGTATGGAAACCTGTGATGGAACCCGAGACTGCAGTGAAGAACCCAAAGATTAAGAAATGCCAGTAAGATGGATATCTGCCAAGTAAAACTTCAGGAACTGAGCAGATACAAGCCAAGAGAGAGGCCATGTGTCTGCCATCAGCAAGGCCATGATTGATGCCATGTTCTCAGAAGAAGGATGTGGACAGGTTTGCCACCTGGTAGTCTTTCTTTGGTCCTATCTATTCTTTCTCTGCTCCTATTTCTTTATATAGAAATGTTGACACTAAAATAAGATTGTGGCACTCTTGAAAATAGATTACATGGATTTTGCATGGTGATAGGGACATGAGCTTTGGGGGTTACAGGCAGAATATTATGGTGTGGAAATCAGGTGTCCCACAAAAGCTCAGGTGTGAGAAGATTCAAGGAAGTTTAGAGGTGAAATGATTGAGATATAGGAGTTTTAACCTAATGAGTGAATTAATCCTTGGATAGGGATTTGCTGGGTGGTAACTGCAGGCAGGTTGAGTGTGACTGGAGCAGGAAGGTCACAGGGGGCCTGTCTTTGGGGTGTATATTTTACAAGCTGAGCTTAGTCACACTCTGCTTTGTGGTGGCCCTGTCCTGAGTCTCTTTCCTCAGCTACTGACTTCCATTGTAATGTTCCACCTCATCTTGGACCCAGATCAATAGAATTCACTTTTTATGGACTGAGACCTGTGAAACCATAAATTTGAAATTTTTTTTTCCTTCTCTAATTGTTCTTATTGGTTCTTTTTCACAGTAGTGAAAAAGCTAACTAAAATGCTCACATATGTCATATGTTTTGTGCAACTGAAAAAAACAATGATAAATAAATTATTCAGAAATATGAGGAATGGAGGAAGTTTCTAATCTTTAGCAACTACATCAATTGCCAGAATTGCATGAATGGATAATGTCTCATGAGAGGATGTCCTGCAAGACTCAATATTCAGGTCAACATGGTGCGTGTGAGGCTGCTTTGCTTTGCTTGTTGTACAAATGTTTTAAGAATTCCATGCCCTGAACATCCAAAAATACTGTTGGAGAACATATTTCTGCTTTAGGCTTTCCTGAAAAAGATGATGTATGTCACTAACTAGAAATTGTTTTGTGATTGAGGACTATTGTATATTTTCATATGTAAAACTCATTATAGTGACTATAGCTAGTGGATGCATTTAGAAAATATTAACTCCGACATAATCTTTGATCTGAAATATCAGTTTAATTTGGTTAAAGAGACTAATGAATAAAGAATCCTTTTTAGAAACACCTTTTATCAGCAATTATATTTCTTAATCATTTCAAAGTATTTCATTTAAAAGACATTGGAAACCATCCTGAAAGGGGAAATGCACTTTCTTTTTAAATGTCATGGGAAAATAGAGGATTTCCTACTAATCATGAATAACTAGGCTTCTGTATTCTGATATTCTGTATTCTGATATATTCTGTGTTCTTTTATTAATACCCAAATTATTTAAAATGGTATAATTACTTCATGTTTTGTTTAAAGACTAAAATGTGAAATAAATTTTATTCTCAATGACTGCTATTAGGTCTATGAAAATTTTCAGCCCTTTGTAAATGGTCTCCTAGAATTACTGTGCATTATTACAGGCCAGGCTAGTGCTACCTTGACTAAAATCACAAGTTCTGATGTGTGATATCAGAGTGATGAGGTATAGCTCTCAAGGTGGAAAATATTGGATAAGGGACCAAAAGCACAATAAGCAGAAATCTGACCAGATGTCACCCTTTAGTGATGCTGCTAATACTTCACCATTTCCTCCTTTAAACTAATTACACCCACAGTTGCATAAGGGTCTGCTTTGGGAGAACTCAAATTAAGACAATTGTAGCAAAATGAAGAACAATGATCTAGCAATCAACCTTGCAACCACTAATTTTCAACAGCTACAGAGAAGGTGATAAAGAACCACAAACTCATAACCTGAGCTACGTGCAGTTTCACTATTATCTGCAGAGGTCTCCTGCACATCCTTTGGAGAGCAATAACCACAGGGCTGAGTGACAGTGCAAAGGACAGATGTGGATTAAAGTTCAGGCTGCTTGGTCCTAAGTCACTTTTCCAGTTCATCCCCATATTCTCCATTAGTAAGAGATCTCAGTAAGAAGGACTTGTTTCAGAGATACACAGCAATCAGAAAGTAGGCAACATGAAGATTAGCAAAGTGAGGAAAGTTATAGGATATCAATAAACAGAGAAATTTAAAAATAGTTATAATTTTAAAACCTCATTAAACCTACAAAGAAAAAAGTAATAGACACTGATCAAACAGTCATAAACATGACAAGTGAATATGGGAGAACACTTTCAAAAACTTAATTTAAAATGTGTTTCCCCTTGGTGAAGAACTCAGGGAAGAGTAAGTTCTTGTTCCCTTTTGAAAATAAGAAAATCTCCTGTTAAACACACTTGAACAGCAAATGATGGTGTAGCTATAGAACAATGTTCACAGTAATCATTTAATAAATTCAAATATAAACTGAGGATGGTAATAATTCATAATTAAAATAATATGAGAAAATAAAGTTTTATGTGAAAAAGTAAGATATATACACATCTTTAAATTGGCATTAAATGTTGTTAGAATTGTCTACATGGATTACTTCATAGTTTATCTGGAATAGAATAACAAAGTACCCTCCCTTTTTTTTCTTTACTCTAATACTTTGCCTTATTTTATTCCTGTACAAAGTTACTTTCTTTTACTAGTGGCTCTTAAGAAGTATGACAAATTTGAAACTTCTTGCAATTTTCCAGAATGTCTTACATTATAGATTGCTGAGAGAGAAATCTTAGTGAGGGTCAGAGGCTCAACTGGAATCAGAAAACCAGAACTCATATATAATTATGGACAGTCTAACCAAAACAATACTCTTTATGAAATTTTTATGGAATTCTTTAGAATTCCATAATGTGTACACAGCATAACTGGATAGTTAATTGTTTAGAAATCTAGATGATTTTTTTGTTGTTACTGTTGACTTAATCTTTTTTTTCTCTGCATATGAATGTATTTATATTTTTTAAACAATGGGGTGTCCATTTGTGTGTATGTTTGTGTATCATATGTATAAGTTTAAATTACATATATTAAATAATATAAAGATCATAGATCCTATGTAAGGTTTATTTGGATGGACAAGACAACTGTGCAGACTCGTGCCCCAAGGGACCTCAACAATCGTTCCCATTCTCTATTCCTTTCTTACAGCATGATTTGAATCCTTTGCTATAGAGATGAAGCCATTGAACCCACACTCAAATTTGGTCAGAATTCTGACTCATTGATATTATAAAGAAAGCTGCAAAGGTGTTAGGACAAAGATGATATGTCTGCCCTCCATCTTTCCAACAAAATAAATCTTACCTCTATTTGAATGAATATAATATTTGCCTTATCCTTGGCAGATGTTCAAACACAGGATCAACACCCGATGAAACATTATAAACAAAAAGAGGACAAATGGCTGAAAAGCAACAGAAAATCATAGAAAATAAATGCAAATTCAAGGTGACTAACATTAATTATTGCACAATTATTTAAAACAAATATAACTGATATGTTTAAAGAAAATATCTGAAAATACCAAAAATGTATAAAATTAGTCAAATAAAAATTTAGATACAAAGTTAGAAACATAATACTTATGTTCAATAATAGGTTAGGCACAGTACAACAATAGAATTCATGCACAGAAGACTGATCAACAGAAATTCTAGTTTAAGTAAAGCAAAATTGAAAGATAAACACAAAAGATAGAAAACCTACAGTGACAATTTTGCATACATTTGTTCAAAATGGAGAGGATAAATATAATGAGAAGATGCTACATATGAATTATTTATCATGAATGATACAAAGGCAATAAAATCAGATCATATTTTTAAGAAATATAAAATGACAAACTCTTAGTTAAAAGGAAAAGTCATGTATGCAATTGTTCTAGGTATTGCTAGAATAACCAAGCATATTATTATCTCAATATAATTTTGAGAAAATAAAGAAACTTTGATTGTTGATGGAATGGTAAATAATATAAAAAAGTAATTTTTAATTTTAAAAAACAATAGTTTTCTGTTTATGTAAAATACATAGTTTTTTTTAGGAAAATGAATAAAGTAAATTGAAGGGTAAAATTACAAGATATAAGAAATTTGATTTAAAATAATTAATATCATGGGAAATAAATTTTAAAAATACAGAAACAATGAATTTTTATAAAATTTATTGTTTATTAATGTTTATTAATATTTATACCTTAATATGTTGATACACATTTAATCAATGATGTATATAATAGTTAAAATATAATTCATAGTAAAAATTTGAAAAATTTAGGTAATGAATAATGTTTATATAGAGAGATATTTACCATATTTATGCAATTTACAAATGAAGAAAAGATGAACAGATTTAAAGAAAAATTTAATATCATTCCTTCAGAGATAAATGTTTGTTCAGAGAGATATACTTTTTCCTATGTGTGCACATTGTTCTGTATATATATTTTGGTTTTTACTTTGCAAAATTGATTATAATCATCTTAATAATATAATAAGAATATTTTTCTGTCATAAATAATAGTTTGAAACATATAATTTTCCATTTTAAGAATGATATGTTGTTTGTAAGTGTACTTATATTTACATGATTTTTCGTATAAAAACTGCCAGTTTTAAACATAGTACTCTGAGAAACTTCATACACATACACATTTTGCCAAATCCTTCAGTTGTCTTAAATATGGTAGTAACCAACTGAGGATCACCACCAATATTTGGTACTACTTCTTTCCTTGAGTCTTGGTTGGTCTCAGTGACTTGCTTAACTAATGCAATAGATACCAACATAGATAACAACATCATCCACCAAAGAAACAATGCCCATTCCAGGTCCATGAAATCTTTAAAATAAAAGGTTGTTGTTTAAAGCCACTGAACTGTTTTTGACTGCAAAAACTAAGTTGGTAGATAAATCCTCACATCAACATTATTATAGAAAAGGGTAAGAGGTCTTTATGCTTTTATCATATTTCTAGTTTTCTTGGTCTTTTACTACCAAATAGTACTCCCCAAGTTTTAATAGCCTATAACTGAAAGTCTATGCACTTTAAATACATTTTGCAAAATATGTAACAAGTTGCCCTGTATTGAGAAATGTATAAAATGTACAAGGTAAGCAGTTTTAGAGGACAAACATAGAACAAATAAACAACATCATTAAATATCTTGTTAATTTTAATTATACAATCATCATAATCTTCTTGATAACTTGGAAGTTTTCTGTTCTGATTTCTGGTCAGATATCTTTTTAATCATTGTCATTTTGGAGAAAGCACTCATAGTACAAGTAGAATCCACATCAGCTCTGACAGTTACTGTCTCGTTTATACTTCTAATACTTTTTCAATTCCACAGTGTATTAGTAAGACTTATAGTTTACATCACCCATCTATTCCCTCATGGCCATCTTAATTAAAATCAGGTGATATTCTCCTTAATTAAAGATTATTCATTAAAATAAATATCAAGACACTTAATATAGCCCATGAAAGGGTGTGCTCACACACTTTCTGCACATTGAATTTCTGTTATACCTCTAGACACCTTATATGACATATCAGTACCAAATGATGGTACTTGGTTAAATTTATATACTATACTACACAAACACTTAGCTTCCTTTTATAGATTGTTTGAACACACATACTTGCACACATATTTAACATCTTATTTCTCTGCTGTGATTCATAGTTTTGTATCTTCATATTGATACACTTGTTCATTTACCACACTTTGGAGAACACTAATTAAAATGGTCACAAATTGAACTAAATACTAAATACTACTGTCAGTTCAGTATTAAAAATTTTGGTACTGTCTCGTGAATATGTTTTATGTAATAAAACATCTAGGCTATCTCACAATTTTTTTAAAAAAATATTTACTAAGTATTTAAAAATTTATAATGTTGTTACTTTGTGATTTTCTTATGTCTGAAGCTTTGGTCTGGGAAAACTTCTTAACTGATGAATTAAACAAAATATGATTTGAAGATACCCTTTTGCTTTACTTGAAAAACACTGCAGCATTCTTCATTGCTCCAAGGACCTTTGTACTGCTTTCATAATTAAGACCATCAATCTTGAACATTTTTATTGCTGATTTGTGGTGCAGTAGTGCTTGGCTAAGCCTTTGTAAAGAAAATGATCATGGAGAGGTAGTTTTTATGGCAATTTCCATTTTGACTTTGCTGGTTGGTTTCCATAGCCTATTACTCATTGCTTTGGGTGAGAACTCTGTAAATAAAATCTTTGGGTGTTACTCTAGAAACTTAAAATGGCAGGGAGAAATATATACGTACACAGACAGCAATTAAAAAAAGAATAGGAAAACTGAGATTCCTAAGGTCAATGTCATCTTGCCTCTAAGAAATTTCACTCATAACAGTAAATCTCACTTAAAATCCAGGACTGAGAACTATCTGTATCTCTGTGCCATTTTCTGAGATTTTTTTAAAAAAAAAATCTTCTCTAAATTGCTCAAAAGGTTTACCATCTCAAATCTGTTTATCTGCCTCCAGTTCTTCTTCAGCTTTGTGATCTGCATTGCTAAGCTCTCTACATTCATTGCCAGCTCAATTACCAAAACCCAATTACTTACCAATTAGAACAGAAGCAGTCAAATATTCTTCCAGAATACCTATATTCTTTCCCCCCACCCTGTCACCTGTCATTAAGAAATAAAACAATTCAGTATCATTGTCAGTGAGCTTACATTAGCCTTATAATAAATGGGCAACAATTTCAATAAGTAATTGAATAAAAACATTATGACATTTCTTACCAAAGTATGTCTGATACCAATGTTACATATAATAATGTAAATATGTTCAATTTTTGGAAATAATGTGTTTAAATTCACAACTGAAAAAAAGTATTATGTCAATTTTTTAACTTCTAATTAATTTATAAGTGAGAATCTCGCACATTTCTATTGTAGTGATACATTAAATCTTAATTCTTATGTAAAGAATCGTATTATTTTAGTTTTATGGAAAATATTGGATAAGAATTGGGATGAAGAATTTGAGAGCATCCCTCACAAAATTTTCCCCTAATATGATCACTTATATTGCCATAATACATTATTAAAAATTAGGAAAACAAAAATCAACATTATTAACTCTAGACCTATTTCGGATTTTACCAGTCTTAATATGAATGTGTTCTTCTTATTCCAAGATCCAGTCCTGGAAACTATGTGCATATATTAATCATGTTTACTGTGCTTATTCTGGTGCCTCACAATTTTCCTGGTTTTGATAATTTTGACAGTTTTGAGAACTACTAAAAGCATTTCCTACAACTGAATACACAGCTTGTTTTAACTAAGCATCATCCAGTTACAGCAATCAGTCATTATCTTAATGATTATACACAGCTTAACTTAATCCTCATCATCTTAATGGCTGGCTGGCATTACTTCTCAACCACTCCTTCTGGCAAAATGCCAGGCGCCATCTTGACTTGGTTGTGGCTCTCAACAATTCTCTCTATAATTGTCCTGCTTCCAGGTTCAATTGCTAATTTTTTAATATTTTTTTATTAATTTGCTTCGGCAGCTTGCTTTAAATTTAATGTGCATTAATTCCTGTTTCTTAAAGGTGGACGTGTAGGTTATTCATTTTAGGTCTTTATTTCCACTTAAAATTTACATTTCTTTGAAAACAATAATCTCTTTAACATTGTTTTAGCTGCATTGCATGTTTTGATGTATTTTATTTTCTTTTATTTAGTTATTTTTTTTAAATTTTATGGTGCCCATTCTTCTTCAAACAATATTACTTTATAATGCATTTACAAATTATAATTATCTACAAATTTTCTAGGTCTTTCATATACTGGTGTCTAATTTAATTGTTAAAAGACTACATATTTTATAGCTCTCTTTATTTAAATGTATTGCCTCTTTCTGTGTATGTAGTTCAATGGTAGAGTGCTTGATCCCCAGCATTGCAAACAGACAAATGAAAAACCATGCATTGTCTTTCTTAAAGAATGTCCCAAAGATGGGCCAGTATTGTCAGTCAGTTGACCTCCACATCCTCACCTTGCTACTGTACTCAGAGAAGTGGAGGGATTGCTCCAGGCTCCTCAGGATTTCCCTGTGAGAGCCTGATGGTGGCTCCTGGAGGAAAATGCAGTATCAGAACAGGTTTCCTTGGGCCTGTTTACCTCTAGAGTTTTACACTCAGGACTATCGGCAGTCTGCCTTCAGCAAGGGGTCAAAACTTCTGGTATAATTTCTGTAGTAATATTTTGGTCTTACATGAGCTTTGGTGCTTTGTTCTAAACTAAACACCAGTTCAATGTTTGTGTGTCTTGCTGGTTTCAGGTGTAGCCCCATATTTTGCAAGCCTATTTACTGTTTGATCTCAATTATCTTGTTTGGTCATGAGGAATGTGTAATTCCTAATGTAGCTTTTTTTTCTGGTAAGGGTTGGAGAGACATCTTTGCAGTTCTCTGTCTCTGAGCTGAAACGAAAGTCTGCTCGTAATCTTCAATATTGTTTTGCAATTCATTTAATGGCTTTCACTAGCAATTTTTCATTTATACTGCATAATAATTGAGAAAAATGAACTGGAAACTATGGGTCATAAAGTTGAAATCAGATGATTTTCTTTCATCATCCAATCTTTAACTGTACTTTGTTGTTGTTGTTGTTGTTCTGTGAATTGAGACCTTGCCTCATGTATGGCAGGCAATTCCATTTTTGGCATACTTGATCAGGCTATAAAGTCTGCTTTACAAGTTAAAATTTGTAAAATTATACATCTTCTACGTGAAAATAATCAAACAATTTAGATAATCCACAATCTCAACCACAATCTTTGCGGGTGAACTGGGAGAATATTTTTCTTATATGACACAAATACGTGTATTATTTCATCAACTGAAAAACGAAATAAATCAAAAATCCCCTACTGTTTCAAAACTTACTGTCTGCTCCAATTTATGCAGCCATATGAAGAAAATTACTAAACTCCCTCTGTGTTATGGTTTGGATATGAGGTATCCCCCAAGAGCCCACGTGTGCAACAATGCCAGAGGGTTCAGGGGGGAAAATGTTGGGTTGTGAGAGTCAATCCCTGAGGGGATTAAATAAGTAGTTACTGGAGGCAGCTAGGATGTGGCTGGAGGAGGTGGGGCCCTGGAGGTGTGGCTTTGGTGTCCATATTTGTATCTGGTGAGGCTTTCTGATCATCCTGTGAGCTGTTTCCCTCTGCTACACGGTTCCCCATGGTGTCCTGGCTCACCTGGAGCTCCGAGGAATGGAGTCTGCTGTGTATGGATTGGGACTTCTGAAGCCATGAGCCACTAAACAAACCTTTCCTTCTCTCCAGTTGTTCTGGTGGAGTCTTTTAGTTGCAGCAGCACAAAAAGCTGACTAAAACGCTCTGGTTTTAACAAAGGGCCTAATTCACTTGTTCCAGTCACTCATGTTCCTGATGAAGTTCGCAGCCCTTTGTCTTTGATTTATTTGTGATGCTCAAGGACAGGTTAGTCAGGGCGAATGATGCAGCCAATGCCATTTTTAATACCTTTTACATTTTATTCAAAATGCTGCCATTTTTTTATTTTTCCATATCATAATAGGTTGGGTACTGTTGATATTTTGATCAGAATCATCATTTTTTCTGCTAATAATTTAACAGATATACAGAACTATAGATTGTGATGTATTTTCATTTTCTTCTTCTATTGTCTGAATCCTCATGTGAATTGCAATGAATATTCAAACATTTTGCCTTTTATGAAAAGAAAATCTTCTAAAATATTTTACCGATTTTTTCTTTACATTTAGATAAAAAATGAAATTTACTCTCGCCCATGAGACCCTGCATAGATTCCATCTTCTTCAAAAGGTCATCCTGAACCCCATATGCTCCTTACATCACCTTGCAGTTATGCTTTCTTTTCTTTCCTTGACATACCAAAATTATTCCAAAATTAGTACATTAATAAAAGTGTGAACACTTTCTAGTTCCCTGAGTAAAATTTTATACTTAGTAGGTTACCAGCAAATATTCTTTAATTAACAATTTATATCTTTTTAAAATACTGAAATTGTCAGGATTTTAAAATAACAGCAATGGAAATTGTATTTATTCATTCTTATTTTAATGGAATGACCATCAGTGTGTAATGTATTGGCTGTTGATTTGAAAATAGTCTTTACAAATAATTTTATAAAACTATTCTTCTACTTCTAGTAAATTACGCATTTTAATCTGTTATAGCAAAGTGCCTGTGTTTAAGAACACACTGTTTTTTTCACACTTTAAAATATCTTCTCCAATTGCAACATTGAATAATGTCCATAGAATACTCAGGACATAGAGATTATCAAAAATGCATGGAAAATGTAATTTCTGTAAGTAAATATGTTCTAAATTCCTACTCTGATTATCACCAAGCATTCAAATTCATATATTTATATAATTTCAGTTTATTTCTCTTACAGTAATTATCTTTTGTGTTAATAAAAATAAAGATGCAGAATATTCACCAAAACACATGTGTGTCTCCAATACATCAAAGAGGACATCCCATATTTTCAAAATAAATTTATTTTAGGGTCCTAGCCAATTGGTAGTTAAAATTGCATGTCAAAATTTTCAACTGATAAATGCTCTGGTATTTCAGCACCAGAAATCTTAAGGGGTAACAACAACAACAACAACAAAAAAAAAAAAAAAAAAAAGGAAGGGTTATCTCTTTCTACAGAGATAGAAGATGCTGGATGTAAAGAACTCTGTCTACCCAGGAGCGCTCTCACCTCCTGGAGAACTTCCTTTCACTCTTCTTGGTTCATCTTTATCTCTGGAGCAGCTCCAGAAGTACTGCCATTGCTTTCCAAATCCCCTTCCATTGTGGAAGGAGATCTCCTTTCAATGTCCCTAGTTACTGAGGCAAAGAATCTTTATAAAAATACAGAAAGAGAGGATGATACAGAATGCATGGATTATAGTTGAAATTTAACAAAATATCATTCTGGAAACCTTTAGTACTTTGGTTGTGAGACCTAAATCAATTTCCCTTACATCTCATCAACTTCTCTCATTGCCACTCAACTGACATATGAGGTTTATGTCCTTTTTTGTAATTGCCAAGATTTCTGGAGAGAATCATTTCTAACAAATATGTTCACTCCTTCCATTAAAGCAGATACCACCATGAGCCTGATGTTCTATTGATCAGTTTTTACTGTGGTTGCCAAAAATCTTTCTGCTGGAGTCATTTCTAGTAATTGCACTTATACAAAAAGCCAGTGGCATTTAGGGGTAAGGAAAAAGATTAAATAGATAAAACATTTTTGAGACTCTGAGTATTCCTAGTAATTTGAGAATTAGGCTATTATTAAATGAATATATTGTTTCCTGGATAAAACATAAGACTTTCTATTTTAAGCTTGACTATAGAGTTTGATTCTCCTATCATTATTGATAATTAATTATTAATAAGACTGTTTTGTGTAGAAAGTCAAGGTTAATCTATCTTGATCTCACTTATCCGTAGGACACTACTACACTATTATTTTAGCAGCAAAGTTTTTCTACATATACTGTCTAGAAAAAAAGGTGGAAACAAAAATTTAATTCTTAAGACAAGTCTTAAGACTCTTCCAAAAATAATATATATACTTAATGAGAGGTTTCAAATCTAAAATCTAAATTTGTGCCATGTATTGTTTTGATCCCTTAAGCTCTGAATTTTGGAGAATCACATGAAGTCTAAAACATGGAAAAAGAAACCATGTAGAATGATGTAGAAAAAGAAATGTCATTCTAAAAGATCAAATTTCATTCAGTAGAAAAGAATTGGAGGGATCCTAATATGAATGCAAGTTTGTACATAGTATTTAGCACCTTGAGACTGGAAGAATGGGAAAATAAAACAACAAAAGATCCATTTCTGTTTGGGAATCCTAGGCAAGAAATGTTGATGAGATTCCCAAGTGTCATGGAGAGAGCCATATGCCTTACAACTGCAGCAAGTAGAGCAGAGTGTAAGTAGGTGAGCCTGAGGATCCTCAGCATATCCCGGATCCTAAGTACCAACATGAAAATGTCTGCAAGGGACCAGTATACCTTGGTAAACTTTGGGGCAAGACCTGAGGGGGGAAAAAGCAAATAAATGCTTGGGAAATGTGGCTCCAGAATGTAAGGAGACATGGATATTTTGTTATGAATAAAGCCCAAATAATAGTTATGACTATGTACTGTGTTTGGCAATATCATGTCTTATGACATTGATCCTTTTAGTCTTTTTGTTATCTGCAAGTTAGGAAGGATTCAGATGGCAATTGTATTCCTAGTGATGATAGCAGAGTTGGCTTGATGGGCAGTAGGATCCAGGTCAGTAGGGCTCACACATAGGGACAGCACCTTGATGTTGTCTGCTGACTAAGAACTTTGCTGAGACTCCCAGTTAGGGTCTTAATTTCCTCGTTTTCTGAAACTTTCCACCTAGCTCCTAGGGCTCGGACTTTCTCCTTTGTATCGACGGTTGGCTGAGTTCTAAGGCTGAGAGCTCCAAGAAGCCAAGTTAAAGCTAAGTTTTGTATAATTCAGCTTCATAAACTTAATTTTTAACATCTACAATATTGTATTGCTCAAACAAATCAGGAAGGCCAGATGAAACTCAGGGTGACCAGAATTTGATTCTAACAGTCATTGCATGTTAACTGGAGTAAAGAATTTGTGGTGATGCCTACCTTTATGTACAAGAGTTTATTCTCTGGTCACATATTGATATATTCATTTCACAGGCAAAATATGTGTACCCTCTCAAAAGTCTTGCAAAACAACAACAACAGCAGCAAAAAACTATTGCACTGTTGTGAAACTCAGTCTCCTACCAGGTTTATGTGAAGATGATGTGCCAGAGTACTAATTTGTAGAATTATTCTCCAAGAACCCCTTAGGCTGTTAAATGAAAACAAGTTTTAATTCAGATGATTCTAAATTGTAAGCCTCCAACTGCACAATATATATCTTTCTTTTTATTAAATTTATACAGACATAAAAGTTCTTTTTTAAATATGATGAAAGTTATATGTAGTGTGAATTTGTGTTTTGTGTGCATGGTGTCTGGGGTGTGTGCTTCTTGCATGGGGTACACTTGCACGAGTGTGTGTGTGTGTGTATGACTGTGTCTATCACAAGGATCTGGTTTTGATTATCTATTTGAAACACGTGCAATAACAAAAACTTCTTTACTCCTTGCTTAAAAAAACTTCCTTATGATAAATACCTGGATCTCATTATAAGGGCAGATGTTGACACCACCTAAACTGATCTAGTCCTTGTGACATTTTATTGTCATTTCTTTAAAGCATGTCATTTGCATTCTTGTATTTTCATGGAAGTCAGCTTTTAGTACACACTGAACACAATTTTAAATCATGCTTCCAGACACTGCTGTCTTCCACACATCTGTCTCTTGGCCTCTAATCCTCTTGCACTTTACATTTGCCAATATCATGGATTAAAATCCTCCACCCAGCTGGACACACTGACCTTTGTGTTTGCATCTGTTTGAACAAAACCTTCTCTTAATGAAGAGATTTCTACCAATTAGCTACACTCTTATTTAGTCTATCACTGTGTAATAACTAGAGTTTGGAGGCTTAGAGAAGTGTATGCCAATTAAACCTAAGGTTTGCCACACTTTGTTCAAATTAGTATGGAGAATTAAGTTCCTCCAAGGAAAATATTCACAGTGGGGGAAAAATAAGATCTAATATTTTTTTAATTATAAAAAAACTTGAACATTCTATCTTTAAAATAAAATTTAAATGTTTAAGTCATAGTGTAATTCTGAGTGTAAGAACATAATTTTTCCATAATTTTTTGTTTTAAATTCAGAGATAGAATATGTTTTAAAAATACATGAATGCATAAACGCAAATAATGGTTATAACTTAAAAATCTGATACTATTTTATGATGGCACTCTTAATATAAGTCTGGAAGTTAATTTTATCTTCGAATAATATTAATGAAATTTGGTACTATTACACCGACATCTGATAATTTTCCACCTCCATGTCTCAGTATGAAAATTCATATTTTCTTTCTTTTTGGTAAGAATCTTATGAAGGACTTATTTCTCTTCTTCAATGTTTATCCTACAAATTCTGAATTGCTCTTGTTAATTTGCAGCTATTCCAACAATTTTCATGTTGTAAACAGTTTTTGGATATGTTGAGGAATTAATAATTCTCAGAAAAAAATTTATATACTTCTGAATTGACTGTTTATTAATATGTAGTCACAGAATTTGGACTCACACCATGATGAATTAAATTAATAGATTCCAAAGAACATGTGAGTTGGCATGTTTTGTAAAATGAGCATGGAGATCAGGCATCTAGTTTGACACTACCTTGGCTACATGTAAAGTGATTATTCCTTCTGAAATATTGTGGTCTGTCACCCAGAAAGAGCTATGTCTAGTTCATGGGTCTTTCCTGAGGCAGACCCAGGATAGAACTCTGCACACAGTAAGTTCTCAAAGATATTTTCCCTTTCTATATGCCTGAGATTACCTGGAAATGTTTTTCTAAGGTCAATTTTGAAAAATGAATAATTTGATCACACAAAAACATTGATATTTCAAAAATACAGCAAGGTGAATTTGAGATTCTTTTTTTTCCCCCCATGAGCTGGAAGTATTTTATATTTATTTTTTATTTACTTACTTTTTTTTTAAAAAAAAAAAGACAGTGGAACGCATTACAGTTCTTACTACACATATACAGCACATTTTTCATATCTCTGGTTGTATATAAAGCATGTTGACACTAATTCGTGGTTTCATATATGTACTTTGGATAATGATGTCTATCACTTTCCACCATCCTTGCTTATCCCTTGCCCCCTCCTTTTCCCTCCCACCCCTCCGCCCTATCTAAAATTCATCTATTCCTCCCATGCTCCCCCTCCTTTCCCCACTATAAGTCAGCCTCCTTATATCATAGAAAACATTTGGCCTTTGTTTTTTGGGGATTGGCTAACTTCATTTAGCATTATCTTCTCCAATGCCATCCATTTACCTGCAAATGCCATGATTTTATTCTCTTCTATTGCTAAGCAAATTCCATTGTGTATATATGCCACATTTTGGAGAGAGAAAACTCACCTTACCAGCATATGTGATGAAAAAAGGAAATATCACAATGGACACTACAGAAATACAGAGGATAATTAGAAATCATTTTGAAAACTTATACTCCAATAAAATAGAAGACATTGAAGGCATTGACAAATTTCTTAAGTCATACAATTTGCCCAGATTGAATCAGGAAGATATACACAATTTAAACAGATCAATTTCAAGTGAGGAAATAGAAGATGCCATCAAAAGCTTACCAACCAAGAAAAGTCCAGGACCAGATGGATACACAGCCAAGATCTACAAGACCTTTAAAGAAGAACTAATACCAATACTCTACAATTTATTTCAGGAAGTGGAAAAAGAGGGAGCACTTCCAAACTCATTCTATGAGGCCAATATCACTCTGATACCAAAACCAGGCCAAGACACATCAAAGAAAGAAATCTTCAGAGCAATATCTCTAATGAAGAATAGATGCAAAAATTCTCAATAAAATTTAGGCAAATTGAATACAAACACATTTCAAAAAGATTGTGCACCATGATCAAGTGGGATTAATCCCAGGGATGCAAGGTTGGTTCAACATACGGAAATCAATAAATGTAATTCATGACATCAATAGACTCAAAGATAAGAATAATATGATCATCTCAATAGATGCAGAAAAAGCATTTGACAAAATACAGCACCCTTTATGTTCAAAACACTAGAAAAACTAGGGATAACAGGAACATATCTGAACATCACAAAGGCTCTCTATGCTAAGCCTCAGGACAACATCACTCTAAATGGAGAAAAATTAAAGGCATTCTCTCTAAAACCTGGAACAAGACAGAGATGCCCTCTTTCACCACGTCTATTCAACATAGTTCTTGAAACACTGAATTTGAGATTCTTTATCAACCACTTCAATTCTGAAAACATAAAGAATAATACAATTCACAGGGCACTCAACGTTAGAGCATAGAATCTTGTTTTAAATTAAAACTTAATTAAACTCTTAACAAATGCTGCTTCAATATTTGGAATTAAATAGGAAAAACATTTTATTTATAAAAGCTATCTGCACATTTCTCAATTGATTTAAAATTACTCATGAGTGTAATCATTGTCTGTCCTCCTTTTGATCAATGCCAACTATGTCTGGAGATTAGTATGTACTTTCTTAATACCTGTGATTACATTTAAAATAAATTTTAAGTAAAAAGGAAATAACAAAATATATAATTTTTCTATATTCATAAATAATGTGACAATAAAATGTGCTATAAGTTCATTCAATTATGCTAGTGGAAGAAATTAAAAGATTGTTTACATATAAATTAGCAGTTGCTTTAGCTTATTTTAATTCTTTAAAAATCTGTGCCAATTCAAATAATAAAACACTTGTCTCTGAAAGAGATAAATAGGTAGCTATTTACTATGGCATTTTATGTTACATTAAGTTAATGTTTTTAAATAAATAAGTAATAACTGTTTGGGGGCAGTGGTCTACAGCATCTTTCCCATATTTATTCCATTAAAATCATTATTTTTTTCTAATAAATCTTTACAAGCACTTATTTTTAAATTATTTACACCAATATTTTTAAATTATTTATTGTTTTAAATTATTTAATATTCAAAATAATAACTTTAATTATTGAAAATATTTTTTCAATAAATTACTTCATTTAAATTTTAAGTTATTTAATTTAATTATTGGTGCACTCTTGTAATCCCAGCAGCTCAAGATACTGAGGAAGGAGGATCTGGAGTTCAAAGCCAGCCTCAGCAACAGTGAGGCACTAAGCAACTCAGTGAGACCCTGACTCTGAATAAAACACAAAATAGGCTGGGGATGTGGCTCAGGGGTTGAATGCCCCTGAGTTCAATCCCCAATACCCCCCCACACAAAAAATATTGGTTTATTCACTTCAAGGCTACATTTAGAGCAGTCAAAATAGAGGAAAGAATTAGAAACACAGTTCTGATAGGTGTTATTCCAGTGAATTTAAGAACGTAAGAAATTTACAAGACATATGAAAAATGTAATGCTTTGGGGGTGATGAAAAATAGAATTAGGTATTAAGAAACCATTGTTCAAAGTGATGTCTTCAGAGACATGTCTGTGGGAAAGAGGCCCACTGTCTGCTACCCTGGATTTTCTTATGTCCTTGTCCATCATGCCTGTGTCCACATCCAGTCCACCCACCACTTTCTACCTCCCCTCCAGCTTACCCCCCCACTCCCCTGCAGCTCCCATCCATGGTCCTTGAGAAAACAGTAATTCATTGTCAGGTCCTCTGTAATGAATTTACATGCAGTCAGTGCTTCTGTCTATGAAGGAAGAAAAATAGCCAGGAATAATACACAGTCCTGAATTATGTGTCTATGTCTATATAATATTTTAGTAAAATATAAAAGCAAAGAGAAAGAAATGCAAACACTATGCATTACTCATCCTCACTTACATACACTTCAGTATATTTTCCTTAATTTAAGCATGGTGCTTTTAGACATAGGTCATAGTTTCTAATTTATTTTATGAAATCGCTATTCAAAAATTTAGTATTTATTTTCCAATTATAATGATATACATTTGTGACATTAAGATTCTGAAATGTATACACATTCATTTTTTTTCACTTTGCCTTATTGATTACTTTTAAATTTTAGTGAAATATTTTCTGTGCTATAAATATGCTTATTCTGCATCTTTTATAGTTTTGCTACCACAGATAATTTTAATGCATTGTTAAGGTTATATATTTATATATTCTTTTTTAACATGTATGTTTCAGGATATGTAGCAATGACTTTCCTAATATCAATTTTCGGTAGTGAGAATGATGTTCAACATTCAGTTTTTGGATTAGACCTTAGTGCTCTTTCACTGAATGACTCATTTTTCAATAAACAGAGTTTTTTTGGGTTTTTTTGTTTTTTTGCCAGAAGATACCATTACAGCCAGAGATACAAAAATAGAGTAAAGATTAAATGAAGGAGCAAGAGAAGACACCGAGTGGGAAAGAGAGAGTTACACAGGGATTTACAAAATCAAACCCATTAAGTCTGTCAGAGTGAGTGAATCCTGTATTATTTATTTGGATAAAATGTATTTTCATTTGGAAATATGAAATAGATTCTTACCTGGAAAAAATATTTCATCACACTTATTCGATTATGCTAATAAGTTAGCCCTCTTCCCCCAGATTGCATTGGCGAATTAACAAGAGAAAACACAAAGACTCTTCTGGAGAACATCTGGATTTCAACGTAAATCTCCATAAATGAAGCAATAGCCAAAATAGAGTTGCTTGACAACCCTTCCTGATGAAGCTTTCATCATGCAATCAGAAACCACTGAAATAAGTACTAAAAAAAAAAAAAAAAAAAAACCACAAATTACATATAAACTTGATATGTGAAGTCTTGACTTTTTGACAGCATAAAACTTCAAAATTCTAACTACCAACTGAACACCTCCTTTTACTACTCTGCTTAATGTGGTGCCTGGTGACCAGGCACAGGCAGGCAGTCGTTTGGTTAATGCCTGAGAACCTGGAGGGATAGAGTCTGAAATTATTCCACAGAGAGACTGGCTTAGCATGGGAAAAACAAAGTACAAAATTGTGACCAATAAATGAGATTCAGAATGAGAATGAGAATTGGCTTTTCCTGCTTCCAGCTGGCATCTAATGATGGGTGGGAATTGTGCACATTCTTTCTAGGGGCAAACAGACATAGAGAAAACTGGAAAAGGATATGTGAGTAAATAGCACTCAGTGACTAGCCTAAACTTCAGGTGAAGTCACTGGGTACAGGGACACAGGATATAGATAATGTCCCCCATGAATCTCGTGCTGGGCTGTGTGTATATCTCTGAATATAGTCTGTAGTTATATCATCAAAATAACAAACATATATCAAAACATCACATTGTACATTATAGGTACATATAATTATTATTTGTCATAATAAAAGGAAATAAAAATAAATAAAAGGGAATCACAACTGAAGGAGACATCTCAGCAACTTGTTCAACAGATGGATTCTCTTCCAGTTTCATTGCATAGGGAACTCATGGTGGGAAAGTTCAAGTGGTAGTTATTGTAATTTCCATTTCCTAGTACAATTAAAAGCTAAGCAGCACACAAGAGTAAATTCTATAGGCTAGCATTGCCACAAAGTCTTCTGAAGGTATTATGATGTCATTTCACCATAAAAGTAGGCTTCAATGCAATATATTTTTAGAGCAAATTACTGTAACCTTTAACATTTAGCAAATATCCATTGTTAAGGAAAGCATGACAGCACTTTGTCAGTCATTTGCCCTGCCTTTAGAAAATACTGACACAACTAATCATTCAAATATGTAAACAAGAACCAAGTAGGCTAAGAGTGAATCATTGAATCAAACATCATCCTGAATAGTTCATATAACAGTTTAATCCACACCACACAATCTAATGAAATTAGTCCATCAGGAAATTTTATGGGCAACTCATAAATGTTAACACTGATAGTATACTCACCAGTATCCAAACCCAGATCTCTAAGGTAATAATCTGACAATATGAGAATGAAAGAAAAATTGCAGTCAATACCACTATGTTAAGGAAGAATAAGTTAAATGTTTTAATACAGACATAGTCCAAAAAGGCAAATTTGTGAGAAAGCTGAACTTTAATAAGATGCAGACAAAATTAAATACACAGGAGATTGTTGAGGTAGGAATCACCACACTTATAAGAAATATAATTCAGACATTATTAAAGACAAAGGAAGTGATGACATTTTGTGAAATAGCATCATTTGTGTTGAACCTTGGGGTTGCTGGTGAAGAACTGAAGTTTGGAAACTTATCATTAAGAAAGAAAATAAACCTTTCTGCTCACAGTGCTCCTTAAATTCTGCTGTTAAGATTCTCCACTAATTTCTGTGACCCAGCCATCTGGGGAGGAGGCCTGTACCTGAATATGTCTCTGTACAATAGGAGTCAGTCTCTGTGATTACCATCCTCAAATTTACATCTTGTCATTATGTAAAAATTGAATCCAAGTCTTAATAACACAGCCTTTTAGAAATTGATAATCAATTAATCAATTGAGTATTTTACTCCATGATGATCTGAGACAACATTCCATCCATTCAGGAAATATTTCTTAAGCCATCATTTTAATGATTTTTTTTCCTTTGAGTTTCAGTTATGCAATGTTCCTTGAATTTATGAAATTTTCTTTGTCTTGAAGCTTAGGAATTCACAATAATACATGTGTTCTTAATTGGCAGACTGCAGTTTAATTATATCAATATAATAAACCATTCCCCAAGGTGTCTTTTTGTTTATATTTGTTCTAAAATATGTATGAGCTTTCAAAGTTAATATTTGGATTAAACTTTACTGATAATTAAGCGATCAAAATCAGTAATAAGACATGCAATAACATAAACCACTTTGTTCCTTGACTGCAAAGGGATTATGATACTAATTTAAGCTGCATAGATTTTATGAACTATTCAGTATTTTCATCAAAACATTATAGCCTCTTTTATAACAAACACATTGTTAACTGATGGAAAAAGCACTGTGAGTCAAGGTTTTATATATCTGTTATAAAATAGAATTTATAATCATCAGTAATGAAGACTTATAATACCTATCTTGTAAGAATTAGTTGATCTTCTAAGTAAATTATAGTGGAAAGTGTCATTTTTCAAACATTAAATTATATGACCACATCTACCACTTATTTTTAGGTACATCTGAGAGTCAGGGAATTTTCATTTAATCCTCTATCTGGAGAGCTATTTCAAACAGCACAGAATGTGGTAATATAAGGCTCTTTCACTTTCATTGAACTAGGTAGTGGAAAAATGAGTTCTTGAAATGCAAAATAATTTTGAAAAAGCTGTTACACAAAATGAGAACATAAACTTAACACTTTAAAGCAAGAACTACAAGGTTAAGCATAAAACATTTGAAGCCACATACATATTTTAGAAGCACTTGGAGAAGGAAGGACATTAAAATTTACTGAAAGCCAATAATATGTCAAGCGCTATGCAAAGAGATACCACCTTGCCGATCTGGTTTAATTCACATAATAACCCTTCAAAGCATCTACAATATTCCAATATTGTTTTTAAAAAAGCCTTAGAAGTTTCAGTAATTGGACTGCAGCTACAAAGAGAATGGGGGTGGATCCAGGTACTAGCACATGCATGTTTGTTTCCAACATTTATAATCTTTGCATTGCACAAAAAGCTATTAAGAGTATCAACTTGGGGATGGGGGTATAGCTCAGTGGTGGGTCACTTGTCTAGCAAGGAAGAAGTACTGGGTTTCATCTCTATTGTCACAAACAAAGCACAACAAAACAGAAAAGAATGTCTCCCTGGAACTTCACTGCCTGGGTCCAAATCTTTAATCTACCTTTCATTAGTCCTACAAACAAAGGACAAATAGTTATAATCTCTGTCTCAGCTACATCTTTTATTTGGGTACAATATACAAATATTAAAATGAATGCATTAATTTACCAATATGACATTCTCATACTAAATGGAGGCTGGATATGAGTGCATGCAGTAGGTATATATGGAAATATCAGACTGAACCACATTAAAATATACTATTGATACATGTTAGTCACAAATTTAATAAATTATCGATGGATATAACTACATTTCCTTCTGGGCAAGATCTAATAAATACTTATTTGTAAAGAAGGGACAAGAATTCTCATTTCCTCTTCCTCATTTATTTCAGGTACCTAGATATTATTTGAAGTAGATTGCACTTAAAAAATTATTTCATGTCCAAATATTACCCATATATGATATGCCTTGGGGTGTTATATTCTGTATTTAACTTTGCCATGTGGAGGTATGTGAAATGGTGGGACCCTTGACAAAACCCAGATTCTCCAAGTTAGCCTGCCACAGCCCTGTGGGTTCTGACAACACAAGGGACCTCTGAGTTGCAGGTAAAGAACTCCTTGCTCATAGCATACCAAGCAGCAGAGCACTGCTTCCTTTCATTTTACAGTCCTGAGACTGGGTGAATTTGCCCCAAGAAGAATTGTGTCTTGAGTCTGACATATGTCTGAGTTGGAGGAGACTCTGCAGTTCCTGGTTTTGAGATGATGTGGGAAAGAATCAATATTTTGGGGGGATGACTGGGAAGGAATAAATTCATTTTGTATTTGATAAATTCATGAATTTGGGGTCCAAGGGAAGAAGGCTCTAGTTAGAATATGTCTTCCCAGAGTTCACGTGTTGGAAATGCAATACTCCCAGTTAAATATTTATGGTATTTGAGGTGGGAACTTTGAATGGTAAGTAGGATTAAAAAAGTTCATTCAGTGGGTCCCTCTTATGGCTTCTTCAGATGAGGAAAGACCTAAGTTACCACACTTGCTCTGTCTTGCAAGGTGATACCTCCTACTATGTTATGATGCAAGAAGTAAGCCTTCACATCTGTCAATGCCATATTAAATCACCTGGTCTTCAGAACTGAAAACTAAATCACTTCTATGCTTTATAAATAATCTAGTGTCAGAGACTCAGCTGTAGTAACAGTAAGAAACAAAAACCTAAACAAACAAAATGTGATTATGAATGTCACAAGAACATGTAAGGTGTTGGTAAGCAGATGCTTTAAGGCATGAGTCATCTTCATAAGGACCAGTGGTTGAAGGAGTGATTGTGTCATTTTATCTAATCAATTATTACTGTGTACCTGAGGTTTTTCAGGTACACATTTCTGGGTAGAGAAATATATGTTGTTATATGTTTTTGAATAAAGAAAGCTTGCATTGCCTCTTTTATTGGGAAACTTGCCTTCCTTTGTTGGAAATCAAATCACAAATAATAATATAACAAGATAACCTAATTTATTGCCAATTTCTATAAAAATATTCAAATAATTGAACATAAAAAGAATGAACAGGTTGAAATACCTTATTTGAGGGGGTTGGTTTTAAGAACTAAGACCCAGGACCTTATTTCAGTGTCAATTTATAAATTAATTTAATAAATAATTAGTGCTTATTTTATTTTGACTGATGTTTTAATTACTTGTTACATAGCAGTATATAATCTAGGTAAAGTGATTGTTCCTATGACATTTAAATACCAGTGTAATATTTGATAAATTTTGAATATCATATTTTAATGTTCTCTGAAAGTTATAGATATTATAGAGCTTAGATGACATAAATTTCTAGTGAGCATAGAAAACTTTAATTATATGAAAATTTCCAACTATTTTTATCATTTGGGGCAAATTGATTGATTTGCCTCAGTTTGGGAGTAAAAATTGTCTGGGCATAAATTCTTCAGCAGGAACAGAGAAATCTATAAATATGTTGTCAGTTTGGTAGGACTGTTTTAACAAATTGGAGAGGTGAATGAACTAAAAATTGGAGTTTCTTTGTAAACGACTTTGGATGGGTTATGATGTTATGTAGGAGCAAGGAAAGCTAAAAAATTAAAATACAGAGGAAACCACCCCTCAAGATTTTAGTGCTGAGAAATCAGCAACATGATAAGGAAGTACTGATTCAAAAAGCCCAAGCTAATTCTTTCTTGCAAGACGTTTGTTGGAATTCACAAATGATTTCATGTCTTCGCCTTGTGGTTGGAGAGCTAGGCCCAGAGCCTTGAAGGGCAGTGCTCAATCTACCTGAGCATACTGACACCTACCAAGCCCTTGTCAAGGCCCCCTGGGTGAAACTTGAACTAAAGACAGATTAAATCTCCCTAAAACTGGGACCTGGTTCTGACACAGCTCCATTTCACCTTAGTTGGAGGTGAGTAGCTCCTAGAGATTTCTAATAGGGAAAAGGAAAAGCTTCCCAGGAGGAAGAAAATATCATCAGTATCTGCCATGTTTTGTTTATGTGAGGGATCAGATCTGGCTTGCAATAAATAAAACAGTGATTAATGAATGCAAGATAATATGAACTAACATTTAGAGGAATGGAGACAATAAATAGAGACCCAGAGATAACCAAAATATTGAATAAAGAAATGTCAATACATATGATATATATATTATATATTATATATTATATATATATAAAGAAATAAAACATGAACTGTGTAAGATTACAATTCAAAATTAGAACTGATAAAGGATAATTATAATATTTGTAATGAATGGCTAAATAACAAGAATAATGAACATTTTGGGCACAACATATGAAAAGATTAGTGAACTAGACTCTCCATCAATAAAAATTGCTAAACTTTTTGCACTGCTACATAATAAGGAGAAAATGAGAGAGAAAACATACCAGATCAGAGTGGCACATCTTTTAACTTGCACACAATTTATTGTTCCAGGAGAAGGGGGCACAGGGAAAGAGAAAAGGCTTTATTCTAAGAGAAAACGGCTCAGGTGTTTCTCTAAACTTTTGAATAATATTAAAGTACACACTTAAAAACAACTCTAGATGGGGTGAAGGTGGGAGTTCATAACCCACTTGAATCAAAGTGTGGAATATGATATGTCAAGAAATTTGTAATGTTTTGAACAACCAACAATAAAAAATTTAAAAAAAATAAATAAAAAAATTAAAAACAACTCTAGTGAACTCGAGCATGATATCCTTCAATGTGAAGTAATTGGCAATAAAGGAACATGATGCCTGTGAAGAAGTACTGAAAAAAAGTAATTATGTTTTTAAGGTGAGTTTAAAAACATAGAAATATGAAGGAAGTAATCCAATTGCTAAGAGAGTAAATCAATCAAACATAGTACTAGCATACAATAGAGAAAAAAAATCAATGAGAAATAATTTTTTCCAAAGATTAATTTATCAAATTTCGAACAAGACTGATAAATTTAAGAATAACCCAGCAAAATCACAATATGACAAAACTTACAGGAAAGAAGTTAAATTTTCTACTAAAGCTATTTTAGAAATGAAAAGCAAGAAAGATAAAACAAAGGTTTGTGATTATTATATATTTAAGAAAAGTAAAGAACAACGTTAGACACAATATTTTAGTCAATAAAATAGGATCACATTTCTCAACATGTTTATGATGGTCTTGATAGATAAAACTCTTATTGGATAAATGTATCTTATATGACAAAGTCTTAGAATAAATTTAGAATAAAAAGAAATTTTCTTCATTTTATAAAAATATTACAAAAAAATGTTAGTCAATGATAATAAGTCAAGAAAAAAAACCCCTAAATTTGGACATGAATAAATTTGTAAAAAGAATTCATACCATATGATTTTATACATAAAAATAATCTACATGATACTCATGGTGTTTGATTTGTTTTAGTTTTGCATGGAGAACTCAGTTTTGGTGATGAAAATATAAAATGATACAGAAATCTGGAGGAAAATTTAGTATTTTCTTAATAAACTAAGCATGTGAATACCAGATCACCTGTCAACAGCAATTCTGTGGAAATAATATTTATGTTCACATGAATATTTAGACCCCAGATTAACAACAAATACTTCATACACTCAATACCCTGGACAAATGATCAGAATATTATGTTAAGTCAAACAAATCAACCCCCAAAGTCATATTATCTAATTTCATTTATATTTCATCTTTGGAATAATTGAATTAATTTAGAGTAGTACAGAGGTTGTCACCAGAGTTTTAGGAAGAGGTGGACATGTAAGGGTCACCTTTGCACCTATTGACCTGTGACCTGAGGCGTTCTGGATGACAGGAATGCAGTGTATCCTGACAGTGTTCATGTCAACATCCTGGCAGGAATACGGAAGTGCAATCTGCAAGATGATGGCATCTGGGGGAACTTTTAAAGAGTACACAGAATCTCTGAATATTATATTTTACAGTTTCACATGAAAGTCTAATTTTAAAAAATAAATGTAGCTAAATGTTATGGTTAATTTTATATGCCAGGTTGACTGTGTCATGGTTCCCAGATATATGGTCACATACCAGTCTAGATGTTGCTAAGGAGGTATTTTTAGATAATATTCAAATCAAATTTCAACTAAAGTAGTTTGCCCTTCATAAATTTCTGGGTCTCATCCCATCAGTTGAAGGCCATAAGAGAAAAAGACTGTGCTCCAAGGAAGGGCAAATTCTGCCTCCAGATGGTTTTGGACTCACCTGTATCATCAATTCTTCCCTGGGTTATCAGCCTGCCAGCCAGCCCTGCTGAGTTTGAACTTTTTAGCATCCACAACCATATGAGCTGATTCCTTAAAAGTTCCCTCCTTCTCTCTCTCTCTCTCTCTCTCTCTCTCTCTCATTGTCCTTTTCCCCCTTGTCTCTATGTAAATGTGGGGGTGGGGGTGGGGGGTCTCCACAGATCCTGTTAGTTCTGTTTCTCTGGCAAATCCTAGTATACCAAACTAGTGACAACTCTCTAACTGTTAAAATACTAAACCCTTAATATTGATTTTCCCATTAAATATCTAACACTATCCAAACGATATGACAAAGCATATAATTGGCTGGTGAACCTCCCCTGTGCCTCTTCTGTACCTGAGTGGGTAAAATGCAATTCTCCCACTGTGTGAGGCTAGAAACAGCCAAGTTTCATATATATTTTTTCCTTCCCCTCAGAGAATGGAGACTTCAACACCTAAGGACTGCAAGGAACTGCATTCCACCAATCACTTGAATGATCAAGAAACATTATCATCTAAGAACACATACAATATATCAACACCTTGATTTTAATCCAGGGAGATCAGTGCACAACTTCTAACTCACAAAAGAGTAAGTACTTTGTATTCCTTTAAGCCACTAGTTTTGTTGTAATTTGTTACAGCAGCAGTAGAAAATAATTACAAAAGATATGTATATGTGGATTTAGACCAAGTACGCAGTTTGGAGATATTTCAAATCTAGAATAAATGAAATATTATTCTGAAGATATGCAATTGCATATGAGGTGCAACACTGAATATTAGCATCATTTTTAATGTAGCATTTTACTGGCAATAGTTGATGCAAAGGTAAGCTATCACATTTCTGCTTATAAAGAAGAAAACAAAGTCAAAATGTTAATCAATGTCATCAATGTTGCAGATCTTGAACTTAGAGCTAGGTTGCTCTTCCTGACCCCAGAATCCATCATAATGCCTCATTGCCTCCTTTTCACCTTAATGTATATCTGTCGTACTTGGAAGACCACATTTGTCTAATGTCCATTCTCTGTGTACATGTGTCTTAATCCCTGGACTTTCTAACCTGTTTCATAAGTTTATGCATCTGTGTTTAAGCCATTACCATAATGTTTTGAATATGAAAGCTTCAAATTGTATTTTAAAATCAGAAGTGTGATGCCCCCTTCTTTGTTAATCTTTCTCATGATTAATTTATCTATTTATGGTCTTTTGTGACTCCACAGAAGTTTCATATATATTTTTTCCTATTTTATTAACAATTGTCTCTAGGGTATCAATAAAAATTGCATTTAATTTGTAAACTACTCTGGGGATCAAGAGAAGGGGAAAATAGTGAATTATCAATCCATTAGGACAAAATTTCAGTTAAACAAGATGAATAATTCCTGGAGATCTACTGGAACCATTGTACCTATCAAAATACTGAATTATATATGTTAGGTTTAGCTGTGGTGACCCCCAAAGCTCATGTGTGAGACATTATAAGAAGGTTCAGAAGAGAAATGATTGGGTTCTGAGAGTCTTAACCTAATCAGTGAATTAATGGGATTAACTGAGTGGTAACTGGAGGAAAGTGGGTATGGCTAGAGGAAGTGGTTCATTGGGGGCTTGGCTATTGGTTATATATTTTGTATTTTGAGACTGGAGTCTCTCTTTTTCTGCTTTCTGGTCACCATGATGTGAGCTGCTTCTCTTTGCCACACACTCCCATGTTGTTCAGCCTCACCTGGAGCCCTGAGGAATGGAGTTGGCCTCCTATGGACTAAGACCTCTGAAACTGTAAGCCCTCAAATAAACTTTCCTCATCTATAATTGTGCTAGTCCTTGAGTAAGAGCATCAAAACAGCTGACTAAAATAAAATACTTAATTTTTTCTTAAGAAGGTAGAATTTCATGTTGAATTTCTAAACAACAGAATCAATTTAATAAATCAAAAAATGATAATAGACATAATATATCTAAACATATAACCATGTCAGAAGGAACTTTTAAACTCACAAACATGAAGTAGAGTTTTTTTATAAGGAAATAATTGCATTGACTTAAAATATAAAATCAGAGACAACCTGTTCATTATCTATTCCATTATGTCAAATTTAAAAAGTTACCCTCCAAAAATTAAATTAAAAAAACTAAACTGCAACAGCAAGAAGAAGACAGAAAAACTAACTAGACTGCAATATATTTGAAAAAGTAAGTGAATGGGGAGGAAGAGTGGGTGTTGGATGATCAAGAAATTTGAAGCTCTTGTATGGTTGAAGTAAAAAAAAAAAGAGAGATGATTCTCTTCTAATGTTAGGCACATAGATGTGAATAGTTTATGTTTTTAAAAGCATTGTTCCAAAAATTATCCATAGCCTATATAAATAGATACGACTCATATTTCCTAAACTCATCTTCTTATATCCATTTCTTCATCATTACTGTATTTCCAAACTTACATATGTCTTTTCTAAAATCTAACTATAGACATACCTCTGATTTAATATTGACTAAAATCTTTTCTCCACTATCAGGTTTTCTTTGATTCCTGGAATAACAGCAAAACCACCTTTTCTCTTGAACACAGCAATAACTTATTCTTCACTTAAAAGTGAGGACATTCTCTCTTCTCACTGATGATAATCCAGTCTCTCCATAATACATTCAATGCAGGTTTTTATAAATACAGTTTCAAATATTATTATTTTTTCTCTCTCTAACAAAGCAGAGTTGTGTGCACATAGTGGTTTCTCAGTATTTGTGTAGAGGAACTCAATAGGCACTTAGCAACATTATTTTAATAAATGAATATGTGTTGTGTTTATCACAGAGGCTGCCCAACTGAATTAATAGGAGTGATTGTGCTTGAAAATATAGGGATTTTGAAATTGTTTCAAAGCGGTTAGTAAGTGTTAATGAATAGTACTCTTTTTAATGAACAGATGGTATAAAACAATCATTGGAGCCAGAGGGAACCAGTTTAGCTAACATGTTCTGAAAGGATGGCAGATACTCTCACATAGTAATGAGATTTTCCCCCCATTTCGGAAAGGCCTACTTTACGGTCTATTTTCTTATTAGGTTTTCCAGGATGCTGCATTTGAATGATGCTGCCACACAGCACTGTATAGATTATTAGTTTGACAGTTACTAGAGACAAGTTGGTGGAGAAACTATATGCACTGGGATGTCCTCTAGGTTCAGAGCAGTGTTCCAGAACCAAATTTTAGGTTTAGTACACTTTTATATAAATGACTTGAATAAATAAGTAATTTAAATGCAGATGTTAGCATTTTCTATGCTAGTGGGGATTGGTGAGAAGTTACAATCTGTCTTGAGAAAAGATCTTTGCTGCTTTGAGATAACTTTATTTCAGGAAAAGGGCCTTATGAAGATGGAACAATGTTGCAGCTGGGTTTCTTTTGGGTTAGAAAAAGAAAAACATGACGTCATGTAATTCAAATAATGTGTTGGTTCTTTGCAGAAGTTAGAAATGAAAACTGATATTTAGGAAGTTAGCCATGTCATTACAGCATGATTTTTTAAAATCCTATAATTGTAGAAAAGAGTTCAATGTTTAGTGTTAGTAACGAAAATTAAATATATGTGTTTTTAAAATTACAGTTGATAAAAAATTGAAAAGCAGGATGTTATATTGATTTGTTTTCATAGGTACAGAAAGAGATGTCTTTAGCAATATTTTTATATAATGTAGGAACTGATTGAAAGCAGAAAAGAAACAATCACAAAAAAATCTCTTTTATATACCAAGAACAATGTTTATAACTCTGTATTTTAATCTTTTTCTCTTCATTTTTATAAATGGTTAGAATGTGGAAGTTTTGAAAAGGTAGATATTCCAAATTTTCAATAACTAAAAATTGAAAGCATATTAAATCTAGTTTCCCTAAAGAGCGTAATTAACACCATTACCAATGTTATCCAAAACTAAGCAAGCAACAAGCAAGGGAGAATTAAACACTACAACAGTCTAAAACCCTGGTAATTACACAGTTGTTGAAGGGGAATGCTAGTTAATATTGGTAATATATTTGATCATTATTTTTACAGTGCAGTTTTCTTTTTCAAATATTAGAATAAAATACACACGTTTGTTTTTTTCAACAATAAATTTGATACGCTTTTTTTCTAAAACATATATGCAGAACCTATTATCTTATGCTGTTTTACATATTTCATATCTCCTGTTTAATTTTTTATGTGCAACATTTAAACATATGAAAGCTAAAATCTCTTATTTTTTACTACATCATATATACTTATACTTGCATATGGGGGCTACGTAGATGTAATTTGTAGAAATAATGAATCAAACCATTATTGATAGAGCCAGAGATATAATGGCAAATGAGCTTCTATCTTGATATATTTCAATATATGTGAGAAGACATAGATAAAATTACTTATTATCCTTCAAATTAGACTATGAACTTATGGAGTTAATTGTGATTTTAGGTGCACAAATGAAAACTGTTGCTAAAAAAGCTTACTATTTTTTTTTCTCAAAACTTGCAGCATATGAAGATTTTAAATTATATTTAATTGTTGGATATATATTATTTCACTACAAGTGGATTGAACTCACTATAATTATCCCCAGCTTAATCCTTAAGCACTTTTTCCCCTGAAAATGAAATCGTTATTCGCCACTGTTCCTACTTTAAAAATAAAATAAAATGCAATTTATAACTTGGGCAAAAGTATATCTGTGAAAACCCATTTTAGCCTTTAACAGATGGACTTATTTCAAGTCATTGATTTTGAGACGTTAAGGAAAGCAGCAGAAAGTCTTCATGGTAATTTTTATTGAATAGAGCCCTATTAGGGATGGGAGGCATGGCAATAAATAACAGTAACCTTTGTGTAGCACAGCTTTAGGCAGTATTAAGGCCAAAACTTCTCAAGGGATTGAAGACAATTTTGGTGCTAATTACCCTTTTTTTCTATATGAAATGTTAACTGTCTAAGAATTAATGGGACTGATCCTTTCAACTGATCTAATGTTTCAAGAGTTATGTCATCCTTAAATGTCCCAGTTGTTCAATGATAATGAGTGCACTCTCCCTGGATTTTAAGGTTCCTTCTCTTTCTTTTTTATGCTCCATCTGTAAGGCCTGAATATTGAATCACATTTTTTTTTCTGTTTCTTGTATTTGATCAGGGCCACTCATCCAAGGGCGAAATCTCACATTAAAATGTAGCTAAACTTTGAGATTTGACTGACACAGCACTAAGGGCAGCTTCATCTTCCCACTGGCTCACAGAGCCATCAATCCCTGCACAAATGGACACTGAGATGAAACATCCAGACAAGCGTGGAGAATGGCACCTTGTCCCTGTCACAGAGGCAGTGAGTAGATGGCCCTGAGAAAGCCTGGGGTCCGAGGTTACTCCCCTGGGAACAGGTATGCGTCCACCAGGCCATGGTGAGGCTCAGAATTGGAAAGATTAGACAGTTTCCCTGCCAGCCTGTTTTAATACTGGAGGCTGCTGTTTGCCAAGTGATGAATGCAGTCATTTGCCAAAAAAATTAGTTTAAGCTGTAAGACGAAGTCTTGAGGTCCCTTTAGCAATTTAAACCTCACTGAACAAAGTTCACTGGACAATTGCAAAGAAAAAGGAGCAATTCCACATTGTTACTAGGAGTGAGATAGGAAATGCACTCTCTAAACTTATCCGATTATTTAAAATGGCTTTCTGACTTGAGAAAGGACCATGGTTTTACATTAGGAAGCAGTCATTCATCGAATACTAGAAAATAAACGCTTTGGGAATGATACCCAAGATTTATTTGAGATCTTTAAAATTGGACTAGCAATCCGAGATTGAGAATGTAGACAACTACTCAACTTTCAAGTTGTGTGGCACATTTCTAGGACAATAAAAATCCAGAGAGGAGTTTGAACACTGCAAGAATATATATTTAAGTGTATTATTTCATCAGCTGTTGATCTAGTTTACAAGCCTAACTCACCATTATGGTGTCTTCATAAGAAGCTGATAGGGGAATGAAAATGTCAGTGCTTCAATTTATTATGAAAACTACACCAATAATAAAAGAAGTCCATGGTCACTATATAGAAAATTCTGCATTGAAGTTAATTATAAAGTAGTGTTCCTGAAAAATATAATCCAACCAGTAAGAATTCATTGGATTCCCTTAATGCCTATTGTCATCTCCTGCAAAAGTATCAAGCAGAGAGATATATTTGGTCATCTTATAAGAAATGTGTGATAACTATGAGCCTTCAACAAGGACACTGACAAGTTTTTATCTGACTTGTGTTTCCTCTAGCTATATCCAGCATATATACTCATTTCCCTATTTTGATTCTTCTTTGAGATATTATATTATCATTATTAAATACAGTTTGATTTTAAATATAGGTAAATTTTTCTCATTTTCTAAGCTTTGCTCTTTCTATTTTTGCTTTAGAAAATAGTTCCCTGCTAAAGTGAGTTCCACAAATTACCTAATCTTTTATCATTTTATACAATTGATAACCAACTATTTTTCAAAAAATGGTCCATGTACCAACTGCTCAAAATTATATGAGGCAGTTTTAAAGGTTCCTGGTCTTAGAGGTACTGAAATGCCAATCCTTGGGTGATACATTTAGAAAACTGTTTTCCTTGAGCTCCCAAAATTATCCCTGTATATTCTAATGTTTGAGAGCCAGTGGACTTGGGTATGTTTGTAGCCTAATCTAGAAATGAGATAGACTTGGTCTTTCAAACAATCTTCAGCTTAAAACACACATCTAACATCTGTTACCCTACTCCTTAATATATTGTGAAATATATTTTATGTAAGAAATGTTTTATAAAGTTTAAACTGGTATTCATTAGATTACAATCAAAGTTGTCATTAAGTTGGTCCTTCAGTTCCCATCAATATGAAATCAATCTTCATCACGGCATTAGTTAGTATAATGAAAGACTTATGGAAAATTGGGACTGCTCTGGCTGCTACAAAGTGAAAGGCTCTTTCAGCTTGATTTCAAAAATAGAGCAGAACAGTGAGGCACAGTACAAAAGCCAGGTGTGGTACTGCACACCTGTAATCCCAGCAACTTAGGAGGCTGAGGCAGGAGGATCACAAGTTCAAGGCCAGCTTGGGCAACTTAGCAAGACCCTGTTCAAATACAGTATAAAAAGTACTGGGGAAGTAGCTCAGTTGTAGAGTCCCTGTGGTTCAATCTCCAGGACAAGAGAAACACACATAGAGTGGAAGTCTCCCTGAAATTGATTGACAAGTCATGCATTATCTCAATTGCCACACCACCTGGAGCTTCTTTTTATTTGTATGTTGCTATTTGGAGGTGACTTATATTTACAACTAGGGAAAAGATCTAGTAAGAAATATGTAAAAAGGAGAAAATGTAGTGGAGAGTTTGTTGTGATTTTCAAGTGATGCATAACACATGACTGAATGAACATCAACAAACATCTATTTATTAAGAGAAAATATTTTGACCTTTGGCATAGTTCTAAGTTTACCTTTAAATGTTTCTTTTAACTTTTCTTTTCCCTTCATTTATTGACCCTGCATTTGATATATGCATGCACTTCTGCTATCTAAAACAACTTTAGATTTTCTAATGTTTTTTTGAAAGTTGGAGCCCCCTACTAGAGCACAGGTGGAGGAGAGTTTAAGCTCCTCTGAGGACTTCCAAGATGCCTTTTCTATAATATATTTACAGCCATTATACTTTTTTAATGATATCAGAAAACTCTGCATTATATATTGATGATTTACACAGATAACTTGGTTCACTCTGCTGAATATTCTTACTCTTTTTTTTAATATAAGTTAGTTCTTTATCTGTCTCTTCCCATACAATTACTAATTTAAGGCTGCACTCTTTAGGTACATATTAAGCTATATTGTCATAAGAAACGATTAAATGAAGGAATAACAAAGTGAGAGACACCGTTATTCCTAGGATAGAAAAATCCTCTCTTAGATATTTAAACCAAATGTTTATTTATTGACGCTAGTCAAAGTTGCGCTTCAAAATCAATATTAATCAAAATATCCACAATGAAAAATGATTGATAGAATCAATGCAGACATTATCAAAATATCAATGATATTCTTCACAGAAAGAAAAAGAAATCATTCCCAAATTCATATGGAACCACAAAGGAAATTAAGTGCACAAAGCAATTTTCAGACAAAAGAACAAAACTGGGGGTCTCACACTAACTGAATTCCAGATGTGTTACAGATTCCTAGTAAACCAAAGAGCACGGAACGCATTAGAACTGACGAGGACTAATGGAAGAGACAACAGAGGTACGTCCATGACTATACATCCGACTGATTTTTGACAAGGGTTCCAAGAACACACAATTAAAAATGGGCTCTTATCTCACTTACATATACAAAAAAGGTCCCCAAATGAATTAAAGAACCAAATGTCATACATAGAAACTACTGGAAAAAGCAGAGGGAATAAGCTCCAAAGCATTGGTTTGGGTGATGTGTTCATGAATAAGGCCTTAAAACCAAAGCAACAAAAACACAATCAACAAATGGGATGACACTAAACTGCTTAGCAAAGGAAACGGCATACAATGTGAAGAGACAACCTACAAAATCAGAGATGATATTTGGAACCTACACTTCTGATAAGGGTTAATGACAACTATGGAATGAAGTCAAACAACTCAATAGTAAGAAAATAGCTTGATTAAAAATGTACAATACTGAATAGGCATTTTTCAAAAGATATACAAAGGATCAAAAAATAAATAAATGAAATAAATTTGCAGCAGCATTAATCATGACAGAAAAGCCGAGGTGAGACACAATGAGATATCACCTCACTCCTGTTAGAATGACTAGTATAAAATAAAATAACAAGTATTGGCAAGAACATGGAGGAAAGGGGCTCTTTTTAGTGGGAATGTAAATTTGTGCAGTGATTATGGAAAACAGGGTGGAGATTTCTAAAAAGTTAAAACTAAAACTACCAGAGGATCTTGAAATCCTGCTGTGAGGTAGATACTTATTCAAAGTAAATAAAGAAGTTTGTTGAATAGGCATCTGCATGACCACTTTTGCGGCAGACCTGTTCACAGGAACCAATATATGGCATCAACCTACGAGTCTGCTGTGGGGCAGTAGATGAATGTGGTGCATCTGCACAGGGAGAATTGTTCAGCCATAGAGAAGAAGCCAACCCCGCGACATGGAAGGGATCATGGAGGACATTTGCATGGACCCATAAGATATTAAGTGGAACAAGCTTGGAACAAAATGACAGAGTATGGGCACGCTCACATGTGAGAGCTAAGACTTTAATTTCAAAGTAAAGAGTAGGATGTGGTTAGTAGAGGCTAGGGCAGCTGGGGAATGTGGGTGTTGGGGGATTTAGTTTAAGGACACACAATTGAAGTTAGATATGAGAGATAGACTCAAGAGCTCTAGAGTACAGTATGGTCGCAATAGCATAACAATATATTGCACCCTTGAAAAAATACTAATAGGGTACATAAGTGATCTCACTACAAAAATGGTAACTGTGAGAGGTAATGCATATGTTGATTAACTAGACTTAACTATCTTATTACATATATCTACTTCAAAATATCAGGCTGGACACAATAAACCCATACAAATTTTTGTCTTTGGTAACACAATAAATAAATTTGAAAATAAATCAACGTGCAAATAAATTTTCATTGATGCCAGTATTTTAATGAGTATGGAAAGATATACTTAAGTTTTATTTTTCTATCTGCCTGTAAATCTACAAAACTTACAGAGCAGCCATAGATTTTATAGAGAAAGCAATAGTGGGAGAACATTTTAAACTTCTATTCTCCTCAACTTTAATATGAACTAGCTCGTAAATGGATATGCATCATAAAATAAAATGTAGACATGTCTCTCATGTGAAGACTTTGTGTGGGGGTGTATGTGTTTGCATGTGCAGGTGTGTGGATGCATGTGGGGTTGTGTAGAGAGGGCGGTGTATGAATGTGTTTGTGGATGGTATATGGTTTTGTGTGGGTGAATGGGTGAGTGCGTGGGTGAGTAACCACAGTTCTGCAATGGATAGAAACAACTATTAGATCATTGCAGTTTTGCAATTCACTAGCTGGGGAAAGAATTTGTTGCTTTGCAGACAGGTTCTACAATGGTGTTTGGAACCCACCTGTGTTCTGTGTCCCACAGCCACCATTTATCTGCTTCTTTTGGTAGAATTTTGCTTTCTTATGCTTTCCAGAAATTTTTCCACCTGAATTTATTGCTCATGCCTTGACTTTTCTCTGTCACCTTCCTCTTTATTCCGACCTATTTACTGTTGTTCCTCATCTCCCTCTCCTTCCTGGTCAGGAAGTGTTCATGGACCCTAAACGTGGATACTCTTTCTTCCATTGCTCATATCCTTGTGTCATATAAAAGCAAGAACATGACTCTGAAGTCCAGTGTCATCTCCTTGGATAGAGAATTGTGAGTACAGGTTACTGCAATGATGAGAGAAATTACTTTTAAATGACTGGCAGCTTTATTTATGAACTTCTTTCTAGCACTGGGGATGCAGAAGTGATCAAAAGTCACAAAAGATCACCCTTTTAAAATCCAATTTGAGGAGAGTAGTTGAAAGAACTGATGCATACATGTATACATATAAATCACAGCATACATTTTACATGATGGGGAAAGGGGAATGTGATACATGCAAAAATTTTGAAAGATCTCATTGATGAAAATTTCAGGAAAGATTTGAAAGAAATGTGTGTTGTGTTGTTAGCTGAAGAAAGACTTTACAGATAGGTAGACAGCAAATTAACAGTCACCAAATCCAAGGCAGAGTTAGTGTCTTCTCTATAAAGAGCAAACATCAGACTCAGGAGGCAGAGATGCCATTCCTGCACCTTTTACTAAGCTGAGCCAAGACTGAGCTTTGGTGACAACTGGATTGGTGATCTCTGCTGAGAACTTAGCAAGCTTCACATTCACTACACTTGAATCAATATTGCCATACATTCATCAATGTTTGGCTCAGATCTTGATGTTTTGGAGTTTAAGGTTTTCTGACATTTACAGATTTTAAGTGTTGCTGACTTCAAGAGCTACACAAACACAGCCTGCACAGAACCTGCTCTTGATAATTTGGGTGGTCTCCAACTCATTCACACACATGATTAAACTCCCTGTGTAGACTTCTCATTAAGAATATTGTTACAGATGCATAGCCACTGCTTCTTGGGATGTTCTCTGATATTCCCCAAACCTGACTGTCCATATTTTGTCAAGATTGAACCTATTTTTCTGTTCAACCTGTAGCCCTGTGGTTCCTACTCCAAGGTCAGCTGTAGCCAGAGGAGATTGCACTGAACAATTCATTTCATATGCAGGTTCACAAATATGTGGTAATAGCTATACACTAACAAATGGATTTGACCAATTCAAGGGTTCTTTACCCTAGTTCATATTGCTACAATGCCTCTTGCATTGTAGATGTTAAATAATTATATTCCATCTCTGTAACTGAACCCAGCTATTTAAATGTGGTTAATATGATTTGATAGATTCAAAAGGAAATTGTATTCTTATTCACACATTATTTTTCCCTAGATTCAAGTTAGTTGTATCCTATGCTTAGTTTCTCAATGCATAAAACCAAGACAACGTTATTTACCTCACAAGGTTAAGAGGAAGAAAAATAATATTTATGAAAGCATTTGATGTGTCTCTAAGCAAAACTTAAGTATTCAGTAATGTTAATACCACTCCTTTCTCTATGACAAATTTAGGTTTAGATAAAGAAAAAGCTATAAATTCTGTTATCTGACTCTTTACCTGAACAAATGCATATGAGAATTCATTTTGGAAAGAATCTTCTTTAGTTATTTCATGCATTAGCAATGGATGGGCAGATGAAGCCTTTTTGATTATTTCACCTAAGGAAGGAGAAAGTTTAAATATAGTAACAAATTATTCTCATTTATTTCTAGTTATTATTCTTAATGCATTAGAAAAAAATCATAATTATATATTACACATATCATGAAAAATGATGATACTTTTGAAATGCTTCCTAAAATTATCTTAATTTAACAAAGAGAACCAGGAATCAAAACTAGGTTTGGAGAATATATTAAGACTTATAAAATTGCCTTCTGATTTAAGGTTGGTTTAACTGGATCACATTATCTAAAAGTCTTCAAATATGATTGATGCCAACATTAAAGAAGTCTTTCATCTCGAACTTCAAATAAAAAATGGCACACAGAAGAGAAGGTAGGGCATAAAAATCCTTAGGGAATCAGAAAGCCTGGACACTGTGAGATTGTAACTTCACAAATCATTTAGTAAAATCTGTGATTGAACACTCCTAACATTTGTGGAATTGCATAATACCAGTAAGAGGCCCTTTCTCCTGGGATGCAATGTTTACCCTTCCATGTCTTTCAACACATTATAGTTTTGAATATGCAAGCCTAATAACTGGTGGCATCATTAAGGCAATATTTTTTTTTTCATGTCTGTAAGTGTGCACTGATCCAGATAGGATAGATGTGTTTGAGCCCAAAAGGGATGCAGTCTCTGGGGTAATCTGTTTTTCTTTGCCTTTATAAGGTCCACCAAATGAAGTATTTATTAATGATGGGAATATGTCATCCTGTTAGGTATAGATGACCACATGCTCCAAGATCCTCAGTTCTAGTTAATGCCATGAAGGCATAAGTCTAATTGGATTACTTTTTTCCATAGTGATCAATGCAGAAACAAATCTGCACTAAAGTAGAACACTGTCAGGTGTCAGAAAACCTAATCAAGGGAAAAATACCTTCTGCAACTGCTATTCACTAGAGGAAGTGACTGCCCCAATATTTTACAGCAGGTTACATTAATTAACTCAAAGAGAACACCACTCACTTCTGGTTAGGCTTAATGCTCCCATTAAAGATCTAAATTTAAAGAAATTAAAACAACAAACAAAATTTTTAAAAAAACCTCTATCATGTTGACTGCCCCATCTTCCCTATAAATAAAAGATTTAAGGCTATGTAAAAATCCCAACAAGTCAAATCCAGTAATAGAATAAAATTTGTTACAAATTCATTTACTTCAAAACTGTTTTTACAATAAATTAATATTTTAAGAAGCATAACTGTTTTTCCAACAAAGCATGTTTTTCCAAACCTAGGTCTCTTCACTGATAAAATGGAAATCATAATATGTGCTTCACAGGATTGCTGTAAAGATTAAACAAGAATATTTTTAGAGTGACCAATATATACACAATAAAGGAGTCTTCATTGATTTGCATATTTTTATTAACAATTAGTACATTATTAATTATATTAATATAAATAATGTAGCTGATGCTCTATAACAATAGACGTATTTATTAACTATATAACAATCATTATTTTTCTTAGAATAAAATGCTTAAAAATTTCCTTTGGAAAAACAAGCCTAGTTAAGCAGGACATATTGGCTACCACCAGTCGAGTATGTCATATTTGGGAAAATAAAAAGGTTATGTATTGTTTGGAGAGTAGATTATTAGATTTTTAGGCAGTTGTAAATAAATAACAACTTTTATATAACCTCCAGCTAAATCAGAGAGGGACTGGTTGTTTTATTCAGGATGTCTCAGGGCAACTGAACATCATAAATGCTGACACCACACTTGATGTGAACATGAACAGTTTCTTTGAACTGGGAATCTGTTTCTCAGAAAGAATATTTGGAATTGGTGATTCTGGCAAATTAACAGAAAACATGTAACTTAGGTTTTCCTGGATAATCTAAAAGAAAATAAAGAATGCTGAATAAATTTCAAGTACATGAAATAATTCTTTCCTACAGTGGAAAAATGATATTTGAACTTCCATCTTATAGACTTATGGCTCTTATTTCCTGAATCGTCTGTAAGCTCTTGTTCTCTGCATCTGTTTTTGACTTCTCCTAGAAAGAAGAAAGGAAATTTCCTTTCTGACAATGGGATACTACCGTAGGAATCATAAGTGTTTTTTATTGCTACTTTAATAAAAGTGAATTTAAAAACTTAATGATTTTGTTTTCTGTTACCTTGTATTTTCTCATTCAATGAATTCAAGAAACTTACCAGTTTCAGATATCATTGGATGATTGTTGATTATTAAATATATATATATATATATCTCCAGGATTTCAGGATTTGGAAATATGTACTTGAACTGAGATGCATCACATTTGAAATACAATTCATTAACATCTCTTTGATCATAATATTCCTGCTTCAAAATCATAGTATCAACTTCTTTCTCAAATTTTCTTTTATCTCCTATTTCCCAAGTTTTCTCTCTTTTTGCCATTTCTACCTCTCTGTTTTGGTTGGTGACTTTATAGTGTCTTATTTGAAGCTAACAACAAGCAAATAAAGTTCCCCTCTTTAGTGCTTCTCCCTAAAGCTTATCAGCTGAATGTTCCATCCAGGTGGGTCCCTGCGTGCCCTGGGCAGCCTCTCCAGGACCATAGTGGAACACAGGTGAAGGGCGCTTCCTCTTGTGAGGCCTGATTCTCCCAGCCTCCCACCAATTGCTCTCTAATTTTGGCTTGGCACTGGAACCTGTTGATCATTTAGGTTGTCCTGTTTGTATTTCACATTCCTCTGTTTCCCCTGTCTGTTTGTTCACAAGCTTTCTTCCAGGTTTCTTGTGCCTCCAGGGTTTTCAGCTGGCTAACTCCCACTTAACTTTCAATTCTAAAGCTATAAATCACCTGTCTCCCAAAGCTTTTCCCTACACCACTGATGCCCAGGGGGAAAACATTTCTTTTCTCATGTATCTAGATACATTTCCCTGTGATCCTCACATTGTTCTGTAATTATTGAAAGTGACATAACTAATCCTGTCATTGAATTAACAATAGAAAGTCTTGGTTTGAGTCATAGGAATGTTATATTTTTTAGTATTCTCCCCTTCCGAACTGATATGGTAGGAACAATCTTTCAAAATGAATATGATTATTGTGAGGATTAAATGAGCTAACATACAAGAGACATATAAAGACAACCAGCGTTTATTAAAGACTCACTAAATACTTTGAGATGGATGTAGTGAATGAATGGATTTTGAATGAACCAGATTGATCACACTATGTCATTAGGGTAAATTCCTGCCTACTTCTTTTCTGGTCATTAAGAAATGTGAATTTCTCTCCCCAAGGAATAAAATCTACTTCTTCAGTGGGTGTGGTCTAAGTGTAAGAACAGAATTTCTAAATTATCTTCATATCCTTTACTGATAACACTCAATGTAATGCACAAAAAGGGCCCCATCACTTACATGGCCGAATGCTAGTCAAACAGTGCTTTTGATCCAAATTGGCTGAGCGGATTCTATTATTGAATGTTACTGTTACATACACACACACACACACACACACACTTATCTATCTATCTATATGTATATATGTACATAACTATATATATATATATATATATATATATATATATATATATATATATATATTCCACTTTGGAAATCTGCAGTTGATGTCAGTTAAATTATCATACCTTTAGGTATAATTTAGATGGACAGAGGGACAAAATTATGATTTTATTTCTGTGGTTTAGCTGACAAGTGGCTGCTGACAAGCAGAATTTCCAAGAAATGAGATTAGATAACCATTTAGCAGGACTCTCATTTCCTTTTCTCATTCATTATGTGAAAAAGTGCGGGAAGCTTCTTCCACTTCTAAAAAATGTATTGCAATGGAACATGCAGGCATGCTCACATTAAACATAATGGGATGGGATTTCTTGTCCCATTACTTTCAATGGGTTAATTCAATCTTACTTGGTAAATGGATGTAACATTCTCAGTAATTTCTGCTACATACTCTAAAAATAATGTATTGTGTTTAAAGCAGAAACCTAGGATGCGTGTGGACAAGATAGATGCCTTTTCATTGCTTTTCACAAGTCTAGATCCATGATTTTCTTTCTTTCCTCTTTGCAGTCTTAAATGAGAAGGTTCCAACTCTGTTTACCTCAGATAAAATATTTCAAATTACTATTTGAAGATATTTCTTACTATATTATTGAGCTGTGACATTTTATTTTCCTTGTGTTCTGTAGTGATTTCTTCCGATAGGTGAATGCTCCTTCCAGCTGACCTTTGAAAGGAAGCTGTCAAGCAGGGATGGTGTTGCATGTACTTCCTACCAAGTGTGCAGGACAGACCTGAGGCACCTCAGAGTTGCACTTTTACTGCCATCTAGTGATCGAATAATAAACCTGTGTACGCAGTATTTTTTTCAGCATTGGTTTTGAATCACAGAATGGTCCAGAATGTGAACTGAAATCTCATGATATGATGCAGGAGAAAACCGAGGGTCTCAGGATAAGCCACAGCAGCACGATGAAGTTGAGCCAGGACTTGGTATCGCTCTTTTATATCCTTACCTGGAGATTTCTTCTCACTCATATTAGTTTCTGATAATATTCAAAGTTTAATTATCTTCTGATTACATCACCTTTGCCTTATTTATTTTATACCAAAAGAATTACCATGTATCTTTTGATTTCATGATGGTCTTTTGTACAGTATCCAGGACTCTATGAGGATTACCCAAATATTACCATCACAATTTCATTGTGTCAAATTTGTGCACCAAAAATAAATAGCAGATATTTCAAATATATGCTTTCTTCAAAAATATACCTGATTGTAGCAAAGGAGTGTAAAAGTTAGCCCCCACAGCTCCTTAAAATCTACCATTACTTGTCCTATATGATTTTAATGTATTTGATATATATGTTATTGTTCAAATGCTGTGGTGTGTGATTTTCTTAAAATTATGGCCTACCTGTATATTTAAATGGCATACAATAAAGTCTCATTTGCTCGTGTACAGTTTACAGCCAACATCTTTAATAAAAGATTTTTAAGAAATAATAAGCAATATGTTAAATATTGTGTAAATAGATGTTGCCTTTAGGTACAAAATTGAGTCTTATTGTTCAGAAGAACAGATATAGTAATTTTAAATCCCCTTATCTTCAGGGTTACTTCAGTGTATGTCTTGTTCCCAAGGTCTGCTCAGTTTTCTCAAATTTCTTCAACCCTCTCCCCATAATGTAAGTTATCGCTACTAAAAATTCACAAATCTCGCCCAAAGAATGAGTCTCATATCCAGCCTGTTGACTGGGATCTAATAAGGTAGAAACAGGCAAGGGGTATTGCAATGTTGGCATTACTGCACAGAAACTAGTAACAAAGGGCAGAAGGTGACAATAGTGTATGGGCTTTGTATTTTTTTAACCCCAAACTGATTGAGGTAATTTTGGTTTTGATCATGTAGTTTTTAGGTGAAGTATAGTTGATACCACATTTTGTGGAATTTATTCACCAAACCAGTTATATTTCATGTGGGTTTGAATCAACCAAAGATCCAGTTAGTGGGGAGAAGGAACAAAACAGAACAGATTACAGTGTAAATTCAGTAATTCCAGAATAGAGGTAAATACTCTGGATTTTTAGAATGTATCCTAGGCAAGTCTGAAGCAGATAGTATCAAGCCTTGTTTTTTAAAAACCAATGTTGAATTTATCTCATGGCTCCTCTACAGCTCCTTTTTTCTAAACTTTCCCATTACTTCCAGTCTTGGGGGATCTTGTCTGGCAGCTTGTTCTCTTGCAAAAGACCACATTCCAAATTATGATGATATGCACTTGCAGGGTCTCAAAGATCCTAGAATTTTTTGCCAAAAGAATCATTGAGAGCAAAGGCTGAAAAGCCAAACAAAACACTAAGTTCAAGGTCATTTGCCTTGGGTCCAAGTGACTTAGGCTCACATATGAACTCCAGTGACTTTGTGAAAGTTACACTAAGGCTCAGACTCACAGAATGGGCCTCACAGAATGGTGTATAGAATTAAACAAGCTAATGTATTTAAGATGTAGAACTACACACTATTTTATTTACCTTAAATTATTTCAGTTGATTAAATTAGTATTTCATTTCATTGAATTTAATTTCTTGAATTAAACTAGCATATGTTTCTGAATTTGTTTGTAGAATTGACTGTAAACCTATTAGTTTGTCTTTTGATTCTGAGGTCCAATTAAGTGTGGTTTCCTGGGTGATGACTCTCCTATGTCCATAAACTCTGGAAACTTTTGGTCTATTCTATCCTGTCCATTATGAAGCCCTGGCCTCTAAACTTTAAAGATAATCTAATGACTGCTCAGTATAAAGTGGTTATAAGAACTAGTATTAAAAATTATATTACAGTTCCCTTTCTATGAATATTTTTGACATGATAGGTTATTTTTTAAAATGATAGAGTGTGAATATTTGGGAGTTTTGTGTTTTATTTTGCTTTTCCGAATGAATATGCAGTGTTTTTATACATTAAGCATATACATAAGCACATGTGTGTATGCATGCATATACATATACAGATGTATGTATGTAACATTTACCTATTTTAACATTTTTTGAGCATATAGAACATACATATATGAATATTAACTTAGTTCAAGCAGTATCCAAATAATTGGGAAATTTAACCAATAGTCCATTTGTTTTGAAGCGTATAAACTTAATGCTACAAATGCAAAAATCAATATGCTCTTGTTTCAATTCTGCTACTTTGCAAAATAAGCTTTCTTGAGAAAAGCACCGTGCTATGCAAGTCAGATAATTCCAATAAATAAATTCAAAGGAATATATCAATGTTACAAAAGTAAAATCTCAAAATATAAAATATCAAATAATATTTGAAATTAAAATACGAGACTAGGACTAAATATACTTTGAGTTATTTCCAACTTCAATGGTTGGCCTTGACACAGCTGCCCATCTCACAAAGCCATGCCCTTTTTTTCTTCCTTGTTAAAAGGACAATAACTCTATTCACCTGAATGTGTCCCATAAGCTCCTTCGTCTTGGGGACCATTCTTACTTGGCACAGGACAAATGAGATTCTAACTCAATAAAGGGTAAAAATATCTGAGAAATGGACTCCATGTGCTGGTGCATGGGCGTGCGATGCCTGAGTGGCTGCAGCCATCCTGGGCTGTGATGTGGTGGATGTGCTTGGAGTCGATGCAGCAATAGGAAGAATTAAGATGTGCTGAGCTGTGGATTCACTGTCATTGGAACTTAAGGTGGGATTTTTGTGTGTGTAAGAGAAAGTAGATATCTTTATGTTTAACTAAATATACTTTTACTAGAACTAAAGAATCATTTGGGTTTTAATATATATACTCCTTTCAATTGGATAATTATTATAATAAAATAATATTAGGTAAAATCATGGAAACCACTCATATGGCAATCCCTAATCCACATTTCCAGGAGGTTTACATATTTGTAAAAAAACTACAAAACAAAGTGGTATGATTTTACTTATAATTATATTCAGATAATGTGCATTATTTAGTACTACAGGATTAAATATAAAATTCATCAATCTCAAGGGTCATATGTTGATAAATAAAATTCTACCCTTATTTTTAAAATTTTCTTTACCCACTTATCTGTTGATGAACTCTTAGATTGATTCTGAATCATGTTAATAGAGCTACTATAAACATGGGCATGCTGATATCTCAATTCAGGGATTTCATTTCCTTTTGATAAATACCCAGTAGTGAGATTCCTGGATCAAAGAGTAGTCTTAGTTTTATTTTGTGAAGAATCCACATGCTGTTTCCATAATGGATATACAAATTTATATTCCTACCAAGAGCTGTCAAGGACTTCCCTTTTTTCATATTCTCACTAATAGTTGTTATCTTTTGCATCTTGTAATAGTCATTGTAATAGGAATGAGATGGCATTTCATTTTGGTTATCAAAAACACATTACATGCTGGGCATGGTAGCACACACCTGTAATCCCAGCAGCTTGGGAGGCTGAGGCCAGAGAATCAGAAGTTCAATGCCAGCTTCAGCAACAGCAAGGCACTAAGCAACTCAGTGAGAGCTTCTCTCTAAATAAAATACAAAATAGGCCTGAGGATGTGGCTCAGTGATCAAATGCCCCTGAATTCAATCCTTGATACTCACAAACAAACAAACAAACAAAAAAACCCAACCCTCTTAAAAAATAATTAAGTGAAATAATTGAAAGACAAATACCACATGATTTCACTTATATGTGGAATAAAAAAGATTTATCTAAATAAAATGAGAGAATATAATGTGCTTTTTGGAGGGTGAGGAAGCTGGAGGGGATGAAAGAATTAAAATCTGCAGTTAGGATGATAAGGTCAAGAAATCATCTATTGTACATACTATATTCTAGAATAATGCTGATAGTAGATGTCAAAATGATAATTAGGTAATGTTTATGTTCATATCTAGACTTTATTGATTCTATCAGTTATATATATTATTTTATTTTAAATAGTTTTAGATGTCAGTGGACCTTTATTTTATTAATGTGTGGTGCTGAGAATCAAACCTATTGCCTCACACATGCTAGGCATGCAGTCTACCACTGAGCTACAACCCCAGGCCCAGTTGTACATATTCTAAACATTATGTTGTACACAATAAATATATAGAATTTTATCTATAATTTTAAAAAAGAAACACTTTTATTTCATTATTTTTAAATTTATTTATTTATTTTAATTAGGCATATATGACAGCTTAAGCTTGTACAAATAATCTGAAAATCAGTGCTAGTTTTTACTTTTACCATATTATTGTCTATTTCAAAATATCTCTTGTTTAGACCTAACAGTAGCAGGTTATGAATACTTTAAACTGTGAGAAAAACAGAAAGGAAAAGAAAGCCATGGAGATCACTTTAGTATAATGATGGAAACTTTCAAAATCAATCCTAACAAAATATCCATCCCATTAATTAACTAGTCATAATAATATCCCTTGCAAAGATGTCTAGGTTACAATCCCCAGAAGTTGTGATTGTGATGTTATGTGACCACCAGAAATTAAAGTAGCAGACCGAGTTATGGTTGTGCTATGGACTGAGCAATGTTGCAGAAAATGTATATAGTGTAGCCTTTAACTCAAATGCAACTCTCTTTAAAGTTTGAGATATTAATAGATAATTAAAGTTAAATGAGTTCCTGAGGATGTGGTCCTAATCCCATAAAAATGGTAGTCTTATCAAAAGTGGAGACCTCTCTCTCTGGATACTCACTATGAAAAAGCATATGAAAAAGCAGGATCTGCAACCCCAGGCAGAGAGAAGGCAGTGAAAAATGACTGACTTTAAGTATGGTGAAGGGAATCATGAGTTGAGGAAAGTGTGCATCCACTGGAAGGGGGAAGAGACAAGGAACTGAATTCTTCATGGACGTGGAGAAAGAAATACAGTACTGAACATATTGAGATCAGTGAAACCCATGCTGACCTTCCAACCTCTTGAAATGTAATAATAAATTTATATTTTTGAGACTCAAAGTTTGTGCTGACTTGTTAGAGTAGTAATGGAAACCAAGACTCTTCAAGATGACTTTTTTAGTAATCAATGTTTTTACTGGAATTCCATTTTATTACCTATAAATATGGCTTAGTAAAATTTTTACATTTGATGTAAATTTGTTATCAGAGTAGTAGCTATGATATTTATAAGTCAACTTTTAAAATTTATTATTTATAACATTTCAGTAAATTGAAAAATTGAATCTGTACTCCACATCACGTAAGTAGAAGCTATTTTTATGGAGAATTTGGGAGAAATATCTTTGAAACTCTTAATGCGTTGAGGCAGGGATGGTAAACAGAAAATAAGTGCCTATGATTGATTACAAAGTGCACTTCATTTGTAATAGTGGATTTATAAAGACACATGTCTTCAAAAGTACCTAGAAGCTACAAATATTTCACATTGTTAATTTTTAGAGAAAGTAGTCTTTCTTATGTTTCTTTTCCCATTGTATTTTAAATTTTACAAATACTTAGTTTTAAAAGAATTTTTGTATTTTCTTATAATTTTCATTTGAGATTTGTTACATCAACATAGAACATAATCCTAATTTTTTTTTAAATTATATTGTGCTATGCCAGTTATTGACAGCCTTTTCCTTCTGTACATTTGGTGAGTATATATTAGATAATAGAACACTCTTTCAGGAATCAATTAGATGCCTATTAACTTGCATATTTCCCCAAAGTATTTACTATGTAATTAGTGTTCAGGTCATGTAGAAAATAAGTCATTTCATTTCTGTGATTATTAAGCGTGAGAACACTGATAAGATGATATTTACAGTTATAAATCACATGAATAATTTTCTGTTGAGTAGAGAGAGCTGAACACAGAAAATACATAACTTGGATAATTTAAAATATGTTGTGAATTTCATTTACAAAATTTTAGATCCTTACCCCATAATAGGAATTTTAATAACTATACAAAATGTTTCTGTGTATTTCTGAAGTCATCTTAAAAACATAAAATCCCCACATTTTGAAATTCTAAACCTCACAAATATTTTGGCATTTTCAGCATTCATGACATTAGTAACAAAGGGACATTCTGATGAAAATACATAGCTTTGTCACTCTCCACATGTAATCGTTTGGTAATTATATGACACAGTATATTAAAAAAAACAAAAGTCCAGAGGGATGCAAATGAGCAGCTCTCCTTGGTGATTGGATGTCAATCATCAATGACCATCAGCATTCTCTGCTGAGATGCCACAGGAGGAAGGCATCATCTGAATGAGCGGATACTGATGACGTAAAGACATTCGTAATAGCTTAGAAAGCAATTCTTTCTGCTCTTTCTTAAAATGTTATTATGAAAACCTTTCTTTAGCTCCTGGCCATGCTTTCTCTTCTGTTAGTTCTTCAGGGTCCTGACCTGATAAATACCTTGTGTTTATTGAGTTCTGCAGAATGCATCACAGGTATTTTGTAGACATCTCATGAGTTTATAAATTTGGTAACTGGAAATATGTTTTAATGGGTCAGAAATTAAATATTTTCAATATCATTCTGTTTCCATGTTAATTTTCATGTGATATACTGATTAATAATGGCCTGCCTTAACAAATTCTGAATTGTCTGAGTATCTCCTTATCTATAAGCAATACTGTTATCCCTGATACATTTGGCATATACAAAGTTTCCTCTTTGACACATCCTGAAGTAAATCTCAAAATGTTTAAATATATGAAAGGAATATATTACTCCTTTGAGTTCAGTGACTTGAATTTCTTTTACAAAAAGTGATAGGTATAATTGGCACAGTTAATCTATCCTTTCCAGGAAAATTATCTTTTACTGAGATGTAATGTAAATTATTATAAGAGTGTTCTTGTCTTGCAGAAATAAGTTATAATGATTACATCATTTCTCTCAAAAATACTTTGTAATATTCAGAAATTAATAGCCATGAATGATGACCATAACAGCCATGTGATTTTATAGTCAAGATATTATAACCATAATACTAAAAAAATTATGAGGTTGTTCAATGTTATAAATAAATACTCATTTAGTAATAATTTTAATAACTTAATTAAAATATGAATTTTAATGACCCCTTAAAATTAAGTTGAAAATTATATTAATAACTCAAGACATATGAGAATGATACATATGTGAAAGTGGGGGGTCAGAGAAAATGAATAATTTTATACAGTAATAATGATCCCCCTAAGGTTCAATGTCTTCAGGGTCATATTTTAGAGAGATTTGAGCCTACTTTGAAAATAAACTTCATATTCTTAAGAAGTACCAGACATTGCTAAGTTTTAAATGAAACATTTCACTAAAACAGAAAATGAGATGGATGACAGACAAAGTCTTCAAAATTACAACTTGTTTCAGGCACCTTTCATTCCAAAGTAACTTGTATAAAAACCTGCTGTATATAAATTAAACCCATTCAAAATGGAATTTGTCTTGGAGATTCTGTGGAAACCAAAAGGAATTATTTCTATTTGTTATGTTAAGAAATGTAATTTGTATTCAACAGTTATATTTCAGCAGTGTAGAGGAGATTTTATATAGTAGGTATATAGTGTATATTCCCACAGAAATTAAACACATTATACACACACACACACATATGTGGAAAATACATATTAGATTCAATCACACAAAATTTCTACTGCTGTGAATCCAAAATTTCAAATACCAGCAGTTTTTGATGGATCATCCAATAGACAGATGACTGTTAGTAGATAGACACAAACACACACAAACAACTCACATAGACAAATGGATAAACAGAATCAAGACCAACCTGTGTTGCACCAGGATTCTGGTGTATGTATATACATGGCTGTATAACCAATGTGATCCTGCAATTTGTACACATGGAAATTCATACCCTATTTGAATCAAATGTATGATATGTCAAGATCATTGTATTGTCTTGAGCAACTAATAAAAAAGAGAGAGAGAGATAGTATACACGAGAAAAAAAAATTTAAAAAGCCATTACCTGGGTCAGTGTCTAACAAGCCCCAATGTACCCCTTCTAGTGACTTCTACCTCCTCCATTTCCTGGAGTAACAAATATCCCTACATTAATGTTAATCAAGTCCTTGATATTTCTTACAATTCTTAATCTATGAATGAATTGCAAAATGCCACACTTTTAGTTTGTGAATTTTTAGTTTAAGTTTATAAGTTGTCAAGAATGGAATCAAACTTTGCAGGAAATATTAAATATCCTTCTTTTGTCCAACTTTATGTTCTGAAATTTAGCCAACTTGAAGCACATAGCTTTTGTTTTAAATTCAGCATAAGAATATAGCTGAATATACCTTAACTTATTTTTTTCAGAGATGGTATTACTGGTTTTCTGTGTTTTACTTTATAAATAATATTGTTTCTGTAACAGGGAATGTGGTTGGGTATGTTCTTTGTCTTGCAAATTTGAGGAATAGAATTCAGAGACACAGGGTGAGAGCAAAGTAACAGGATTTATTAGAGAAACAGAAAGAAAGCCATGCTCCTAAGAGGAAGGGGTCCCAAGGTAGGGGCACCAATTGGTGTCTGTTCTCTACCTATTTTCATGGGCTTGATCTGTCCCTATATGTGAGTGGTGGTTATAAAAATCACAAAGGTGCCAATCAATTCGATTCTGTCTTCTTTAACCAATTGTGGAGAGTAGTTTAAAGCCTTTATTAACCTAGCATCAGGTGATGGTTAACTGGCACAAGAGCAAGTGCTTTAGAGGAGATTTTGTGGTTGGCCACTGCCCTGTGCAAAGTAGGGATAACTAAGGAAGGGCTGAGGGGGTTGAAGCCATCAGGAACAGTGACAGGAAGTCACTGATGTCCCCTTCCAGGGTGACCTGGGGTTCTGCTCCCTCCTTCCCTTCTCCCAAGCTTTCCTCCTGTCTTCCTTCCAGCCTTATTCCCTCATTTCCACATTTAATGTGGATGGTAGATTTTTATGGGGTAAAAATCTGGATCATCCAGATAATGTCAATTTAGGCTATGATATCACACAAAGACATGATCATAATCACTGTTGGGAGATTTTCTTTTCTTATCTGTGCTATAATCAGTGCCAGAGCAATTTTCCACACTGTCCTTCAGAAGTAGGAGATGGTAGTGCATTCTTTCACATGTGGGCACACCCTGAGGATGCAACACTATGGATTCTCCACCTTTACCAGGTAGTCTCTTTTTTCTAGAACTGATGTATTTTGCAAGTAAAATTAGGGAATGTCATGAGTTAAATTGTCGACAAGAAACATTGTAGTATAAATGGTTTAAATGTTGCGTGGAAGTTAGTTATACAAAAGAGTTAATTGTTAATAATCTGAATTCAAGTTTCATTGGGCATCTGCGTGCTCTTTTGTCTGGCAACAACATTTAGACTCCCCATGTTACGGTTTGGCTATGAGCTGCCCCCCGCCAAAGTCTCATGTGATGGACAATGCAGGGATGCTCAGAGGTGAAATGATTAGATTATGAGAGCTATGGTCTTCTAAATGGACTAATTCACTTAATGGATTTATAATTTGGAAAGACTATTGAGGTTTATATTTTGTCACAGTCCTGCTTCTTGTCTGTCATGAACTGAACAGCTTTCCACTACCATGTCCTTTTGCCATGATGCTCTGCCCCCCCCTCAAGCTCAGAGCTATGGAGTCAACTGTCCATGGACTCAGCTGTCCATGAACTCCGACTTCTGAAACCGTGAGCCCAAATAAACATCTCCTCCTCTAAGTTGTTTTTTTCGGGTGCATTGGTTTCAACGATGGAAGCTAACACAACCCATCTTAGGGCAGTGTCAATATGTCTTCTTTTCTCCACGCCTTGAGAGGCAGGAGAAGCAAAGTTAAAATTTTTCAGTCTCAGAAAATGTGCCTGGTAAAGAGGAATTTTTATTCCATTTTCCATTCTGAGTCTGCTTTCACTGAGTGCAATTACTTTTTGCAGCGTTGTCTGTTATTTAATACTGTGGAGAAAATTCTTAAATGAAAGTTTCTCTAGATTTCATGTAAGACAGAGAGACTTTGAATGCCTACATCATCCCTTTCCAAAGATAAAGCTTCTATTCAAAGCCTATATTTGCTTGTGCATTATTTGTAAAATACATTTCTGTACAACTTCTTGAATGTTAAGAGCTAGCCTTTACTTTACATGAGAATTAACAAAATGTTTTCATTTCAAAGAAAAAAAATTGTTGTAAATGAGAGATTCCTTTGATTTAACCCTTTGCTATATTCTTCTACCTCTGGTAGTCTTACTCTGACCAATTATCAAGGATTCCTTATTATGCTGCTGAGAAGTGGCCACCCTTCCATCTCCTCTCCCCTGCAAGTTCCTCCACCCTTTTCTCCCCTGCTGAGTGTTGTGGGCCCACTCTTTTTCTCCCCAGCCTCTGAACAGTCTTACTCTGAGACACTTGCCACCAGCAAACTTGTCAAAGGCATTTCTGAGTAAGGATGCCGGGTGACTGCCTAGTGTCATGTTTCTTTACATCAGTCTCAAATTCCTTCTACAAGTTATCAACATATCAGATCTCTTCCTTGTTCACTAACTTGTTCTCAATATCTAAAGCTCATCAGTTTTTACCTGGAGTATCTAGTGTCTCTAACTATCCCATCTTCTACTCATGCATGCTATCTTCAGTAAATGTTTTCTGAAACTATTTACAGTCCCTGAAATAGCATAGGCTTTGCACTGAGCATAAAGAATGGGATGTTTCAATGTAGATTCAAAAAGAAAAAGCTATAATATTAAATAAAAGTGAATTAGATAAAAATGATTTCAAAATATACTGGAGAGAAAGAAAATGAAAATGATAAGAGGAAGGAAATAGGATTAAATTTCCAAGAATACCATGAGTAATTTAACTGTACAAAATGATAGTCGGATATCTAAATATACCTAGCGATCTTTGAGTGGCAAGAAAAGGTTTATACAAGGTCGAGAGAGCCACCAAATAGAAATCTTAGGAAGCAAACTTTGAGATCTGAAAAGATCCTTAGACCAAGAGGGAGGTGAAGTCAAGGATGAAAAGCGACTCTCAACGTCTTCTTCTTTAATTAGACATAACAGATTCAAAAATGCACAGACACACATGCATATACATGTATATAATTTGTATTGTATTCATGAAAACCATCATGCTCCTAATTACAGAAGATTTAAGTCAATGTGGTGGGAGACTGTACCTTAAAACATGACATTTATTCCTAGTTACAACAACATGCAAAAAGGTAGAAAAATCATAAGAATCCTTAACTTGCCATTTCTTGCACAAGGAAAAATAATTAAAATGTGGTTTTGCACACAATTAATACATGCATTAAAATATTGTGTTGTATCTTGTGAATTTGTAAATTAGTACACAACAATTAAAATTAAAATTAAAATTGAATTATAAAAAAAGAAAAACCAAAATTTTATACTATGTAGTTGTGTACGTGGCATGAGTTGGAAGAGAGGATAAATATAATCACAACATATGAATTAGAGCCATCTAAATTAGTTGTCTGTGAAAGAGTAAAGCCTTCAGGTTTGATCATGAAGACTGTTATCATTTTTCAATTTAGTTAAGCTCAGGTGAGCCTCTAAGGCCAGCCGGTTACAGGCACTCTAACAAATTATAGAGTGGCAAATTACACTCTGGTTCTCAGCACATAAGCCCTGTATTTTCCATGGTCACAGTGAGCAGGGAGCATGTACAAGGTAGGGAACAGGTGGTCTCTGACTTCCACAGAGGCTTGGAAGCTTCTAGCATGGATCTGTGTGACAGGCACATTCATCTCATACCTTCTAGAAACCCAGCCCCAGACCCCTCATGTCATTGGCTCACCTAACTTTCCTCCCTTCTCCTTTCTCTCTTTTCTGAGTTCCTGACCCTTAGTCTTTGTACCTAACCTTTTTCATTACTCTATTTTTAAACTAGATTACTGTGTTTAAGCACCAATCTCACTTGTACTAAGTGCTGAGTGACTTTTATACCCATCTTTCACTTCTCTACTTTATTCCTGGATACTTTAAAATAAAGTGAAAAAGACTTTAATGGGGAAAAAATCTCATTATTTTTACCAGGAAAATTATGCTGCATTCCCTCATCATATCATATATAAACAATTTTTATGGGAAGAAAATTTATCCACTGCATCACTGAAATATGTTTGGATTAATAATGGATCTTTTTGAAAGTACCTAAATGCAGATTTGCACATAAAACCAAAACAATACAATGGAAATTTGGTAGTCACAGGAAGAAAAAAAAAATGACAAGAAAGTTCATTGAAGAAGTAAAGAAGGTGCTCATTCTTGGGAAGGTGAATGGATTTTTCATAGAGAATCGATCAAGCATGATGATAATTTTCTTTTCATTGAAATTTTGACACTTAGCAAGGTTTTTGAGGCAGAAAGTTTTGTGATAACCATAGAGGAGGCAGATTTTGGGGGGTCAAGGTGGATTTTTCTTTGACATTTTACATCACAATTTATATTAATATACCTCCTTGAAATCCACTTGTCATGACACAATATAATTTTCTAGAATGTGCAACTGTTTCAGAATTCATTTTATCTTCTTGTACTTGGAAAAGAGCACATACGTAATAGAACTAACCCCAAAGAATTTAATGTCATTAATTTCCTATCTCTTCATTCATATTGATATTCTCCTCAATTGATAAAGGTTTCTTGCTCATTTTATTATTTGTGAAATATATTTCTTCAAATTATGGGGCTTTAGTTATCTTGTATATGAAGTGCTCTCACACATAAAGGAATAATGTAGAAAGCAATTTTATGGTGAAATAATGAGTAAACATGAAAGCCTTTCAAACACACAGAAATAGGACACATACAAAACATATTGAAAATTTTAGAAAATGGGATGTCTTCAACCTTTTCCCTTACCATGAATGTGCTAAGCCAAAGCTGTGATTTATTCAAACAAAGAAAAATGTTCACATTGTTTCCAAACATATATATTCTCTAACCAAGAATAATGTTTTGGGATATAAATAGGGAGAATTTTCTTGCTTGCAATGAGGATACTGAAAATATCACTGCCTAAAGCAAATTTATTTATATCATAGTTTTGAGTAAAAAGAAAACCTTATATCAAAATGGTGACATATTAAGAAAATATATTTTTCTATAGCTACTATATATAATGTGACCAAAAGCTAATAGAAAAGGTATCTGAGCCTGTTTCTTCTTTTCCCCTTTCCTTGAACAAAAGATTGAATGACATTACTTCATATTTGGAGAATCCAGGTACAGGTCTGAGTGGAGTTCCCAAGTGACCATTTTACTTGACAATATGGCTTACAGACTTCTCTCTCTTCTCTCTGAACAGCCTCATTTCACTGCTATCTTACTTCTGCACCATCCAGTTAGGAGTCCTTTGACATCTGTCATATAGGTGCATGCCTGTTCAGACTGAACTTGAGGTTTCATATTCTTTAATAAGCTGCCATCAAACTAATTTCACATCTTGAGTAATTTACTAAAGTAAATTTTAGACCAGAGCAAATGTGAACCTGGCTTCAGTAAACAACAAACAAACAAACATAAACAAGGATTCAATTAGAGCTAATAAAAAGTTTGAAATGTACTACCAGAGTAAAGAGCCTGACCTCCACTGAATTTTGAACCCTGGAGCTAACTGGTAGATGATACAGTAAAAGAAAAGCTTCGTATTTTCACTTCATATATGACTATTGCTGGGGTACATATCCTCTTTCCCTGCTGGTTCCTATCATGAAAACAGTTCAACATGAAGAAATAAGCTATAGTTCTCTCAAATGAGTTATATCATTTTCTTTATAATTATTTTTTAAATAACAAAATAAGCATGCATGCTTTATTTAGATTTTTAATTATTGCTTCTCTTGGAAAAGCTTATATCCAGCTACCCCACATCAATTACCATTAATATAATTGCAAAATTGAAGAAATGAATTTAATCACCTTAAGTCCAAAATATACATTTCATCCATTGACTCTAGAGATAATGTTCTCAATACTTTTGCCCTCTCAGTGTGTGCCCTTTCAATCATTATTCAAAGATAGTGCAGTAATTTTAAGGAAGCAGACAACTTTCTGGAAGCTGTTTCAGTAGTATCTGGTCAACAAGAAGAAACTAGACAACCCAGCTGTTGATATGCTTCTTAATCCAATCGCATGTTATGCCAGTTATGAATATATTTATATATTTATGTCTATGTCAATTTCTAAAATAATATTTAAAACTCCTCTGCATTATTATGTGTTTTCCTTTAAACATGAGTTGTAATCTTGAGTTACTATTACAAGAGACCTGGCTGCTGTTCTGATGTTTTAAACGGTGTCTGAGCCTGTTTCTTCCATCAGAAATCACTGCCATTGGGGACAAAGTGTTCTATGTTCACCGTGCCCCTGATTTTCAATGTGATGTTATTTAGTTCATCAATGCCTCCGCTCTATAATCCTCTATGCATTCCTCTAAGCATGAATTCAAAATCACTGCAAGCTTTATAAGAAAATAAGAGTTGTTATGAAAATTGTAAAATAAAAATACATATTTAGATTTGTTATTTTTGGAGTTTTATATGTGGGGGGAAGAAAATGGTGCTGAATATCACTCACAAAAGAAATTTGAGCTAGTTTAATTTCTGCCTTCCAAGCAAGATTTTCATTGTTTTTATCTTTTGCTCAATTAGCAAGCTGAAGATTTTTTTTTCTTTTTTTTATTAGCTACAGATGACATTACAATGACCTTGGTAATTCCTACATTTAAATCATTGGGGGTATAAGCTGGAGATTTTGGTATCCTATTGTTTCCTTCAGGCATTCACTTTGTACTTCCCAGGGGGAAATTACAGATATTTAACCTGGTGGTCTCTGACCAGTGAAAGCACACACTAACAGCAAAGAATCACAGTCATCAAAGGGCTGAATAGCAGCCTTGGGGGTATGCACACAAGTCCTCATCATAGTCTAGGCCATGATGCCTGTGCTTTTCCCAGTCCCCTCCCACAGGCTGAAGCACTCACCCCTCTTGCCAGCCCAGACTGCTAGTGTCTCACCTGGGTGTCCCTTCCCTTGAGAATTGTCTTCTGCTAACGGAGGGCCCTCCTTCTTGGAATGCTGTTAATTATTATTTCTATTTCTTTAATATATATAAATATTTTCACATTATTAATTCATCCTTTGATGGCTTTTGGCAGTTTATACGTTTCAAGAAATCATAATATTTTCAAGAGAATATAAAAAAAATGGGTATGGAACTTTTTTACAGTATTCCTTTAATCTTTATATGTCCATGCAATCAGTGTAATGATTGATTTCATTGATAAGTTTGGTAGTTGTTTTCCTTGGTTGGTCCTGGTAGACAAATGGATTCTATTGAAACTATTAAAGGACAATTTTGACTTTATTGATTTTTCTCATCTTCCTCTTATATGGACCCTTTCATCTCACTGACACCACACCAAGGATGATCTTTCAATCTCAAACTCATGAATTTAGTCATATTTGAAAAGTCTGTTTTGGTATGAACGGTTCCATGTATGCAGGCTCCAAAAATTAGGACTGGGACTTGGAAAAAGGGCTTTTTCTTTTCTTTTTTCTTTTTTTTTTTTTTTGTTCCTACCAGAGTCATCAGCAGACCATTGGGTTCACCTTTTTGTTGTTAGTGGTGGTGCTTTTGGGGGGTACCAGGGATTGAACTCAGGGGTACTCAACCACTGAACCACACACCCAGCCCTATTTTGTATTTTGTTTAGAGACAGGGTCTCACTGAGTTGCTTAGCTCTCGCTTTTGCTGAGGCTGGCTTTGAACTCTCAATCCTCCTGCCTCAGCCTCTGTGCTGCTGGGATGACAGGCATGTGCCACAGTGCTGGCTTGGATTCACTTATTTTTGCCCAAACACCATTTTTCACCATAAAACTGAAGTAAGATTTCAGATCTCCTAAGACTTGGTCAGTGGTCCTTGTATTTTTCCCCAGTTATTGAAATTCTAGAGTCTTCTTTTCTCAGTCACACGGACTTTGGCAAGGACTTCTCAGTCTTTCCAGCAGGAATGTCCATGGAGGATACCCTGATGGCTCTGCTGATCTTGCCTCAAGATGCCCTGGTCTTTTTTTCATTCTAGGTCAGTGACCCGACTTAAATCTGGAACCCCGGGTGAGAGGTCCTGTGTTTTCACTGTAACAACTAAATCATTAACCCTATGTCTCCCAATTTTTATTTTGCTTTATTACATAAAATCAAGAAATATTGCCATCAGTTGTTTATCTTAATGCTGATGACTTCAAGATCTATTAACTAATCCCATAAATCATTTCAGATTAAAAGATCCTGCTTCTCACTTTGGTCTTGCAGCTCATTTTGAAATCATGTCTACCTGCTCCCTAATGTCAGACAATCTCACCGCTGCCCCCTTTGTATTCAGAGCCAGGAGCAAGTGACATTACCTCATTCTATCTGGGATCCTACCTCTGTGGCAGACTATCTAGGCTATAGGGAAAGTTATCGGTGACCTTCTCAGAAATCCCAGTCTGTCCCTTAGCAGGACATTCTTTGTGTCTTAATAAAAACATGGTTCTCTAGACCATCAGAATAAATTTACCATTCCAGATATAATAGATTATGTGGTTTCTCAGGACAAATAAAGTAAATCAAAACTAATATCCCTGGAGTCATATGCTCCTTTATTCAACACTAATCAAAGGAAGTCCTGGTGTTTCCATTTAGTCTAATAAAGCTATCGATTGAGTTCATTCTTTAAATAACCACCCAGGAAACTGTTAGTATAAGCTCTAGCTGTCTTTGCAAAAATATCCAATTATGGGTGAATATCTTATTATCAACAGTGTATCCATTATGCAATTCTTCAATACTGTTTACATCCACTGCCACATACATTTCCCCAGATTACACCTGTATGTACATCCATCCTAGACAGAACTGGAAATTTCCTTGTTGATTAGATCATGTCTTCTGAGAGCAAGGTTTTTTTCCTATGCTCCAGCTAGACTAAGGTGCAACCATTTGCCTGTAGCAACAAGGGAAAAAAATCAATCTTTCTGAGAAAAAAACATTGTTTACATCACTTGTGTCAAAAAAGATTATCATATAATCTGTAGGCAAATGATAATTATTTTTCTCCAATAAAAAATTCACATTCAGGAAAATGTGGACTTTAACATTTTCAAATACTAAAATGTCAGTTGCATGTGGTGGTACATACCTGCAATCCTACATTGGAAGGGTGAGGCAGGAGGAAGCAAGTCTGAAGGCAGAGTCAGCAATTTAACAAGACCTTGTCTCTAAAAATAAATAAATACATAAAAAGGAATGGTGATGTAGCTTAGTGTTAGAGCACCCCTGGGTTTGATTCCCAGTACTAATCAAAAAAATAATATCCTCCCACAAACTGTGGAATTAAGACAATCTACAAAGTTTCAACTGAATAAGGTGCAGAAAGAAGATTACCCAATACCCAATATCCTATACAGATAAATGGATTTCATATATAAATACACATTAAGAAACCAACAAAAAATTAACATAACAACATTTTTGGGGAAATGATCTAAAGAAAAAGAAAATATGCTAGTAGTTAAATATAGATGTGTACATAGATAGAATTAAGGACAAGAATCATATAATCATCTCACTAACACCCCTTCCTGTTAAAAATGCTGATGAAGCTAGAAATAGAAGGAGCTTACCTCAAAATTATAAAGGTTCTATATGAGAAATCTAAAATAAACATCACACAGAATGGAGAAGATCTGAAAGCCTTTCCTCTAAAATCAGTAAGATCACAAAGATATTCCCTCTTACCATGACCATTCAATATAGTTCTTGGTATTCTAGCCTGAGCAATCAGGCAAGAGAAGGAAATTAAAGGGTTACAAATATAAGTCAAATTATCTCTGTTTGCTGGTGACAAGATCCTATATCTAGAAGATCCCAAAACTCAACCAGAAGGCTTCTGAATGCAGAAAAGTAGCAGGATACAAGGTCAACACTCATAAATCCATAACCTTCCATACTCCAACAGAGATTCTGCTGAGAAAGAGATTGAAAAGCCATCCCATGTGCAATAACCTCAAGGAAAAAATAAAAAAAACACACTAGGAACTTAATCTAACCAAGCAGGCGAAAAGTGTCTACAACAAAACATACAGATCACTGAAGAAAGAAATTGAAGAAGATCTTAGAAGATGGACAGACCTCCAAGCATTGAACCTTTGAAGTTGTTCACTCACCAAGATGTCTTAGAGACCCATACAGGTGCCTGGTGGTTCCAGGCATCCATAGCTCCCTCAAGAAAACTGGCAAAAAGCAGAGTGTCAAGGGAGGAAAATCAGCATAAAGGAGATGAACTTTCAGCAGTTCATCTTAAACTATTTTTATATTTACCAGATTTCAAAATAATATTATCATATTTGAACATTGTCATGGTCGTCCCAGAATATTGATAATTGCAGGACATCTTTCTCTCACTATTTTTGTTCATGGAATGCAGAATGCGAATCCCATGTAAAAGCTGATGCACACCTGTAATCCCAGTGGCTCAGGAGACAGAGGCAGGAGGATGGCAAGTTCAAAGTCAGCCTCAGTAAAAGTGAGGTGGTAAGCAACTGAATAAGGTGCAGGTGGTAAGTGAGACCCTATCTCTATATAAAATACAAAATAGGGCTGGGGTTGGGGCTCAGTGATCAAGTGCCCCTGAGTTCCATCCCTGCTACTCCTGTCATAAAAAAAATGTTAATCCCATGTAGATTACTATAACTAAGATTGTCCTAAATTGCAACTGCCCTTATTTCATTTATAGATGAATGCCAAATTTTATTAATTATAATATGTTCACTGAAACAGAAAATCATATAATTTTTAAAATTCTGTAATGACAAAAGTAAATTAAAATAATGTATAATAAAGTAAATTGGATAAAGAAATGGTAAGTATGAAATTCTTAAGGAAATAGTACTATGATAAAACGTCCATGTTCTTCATGGCTTTGTCCAGTATGTTTATATAAAAACCTTCTTGGTTTATTGATACATATGGAAATAAATTTGGTTTACTTCACTCACCAATTCCTAAAATTAACAGCTTTTGAAATCTAGACAAACCTAGAAGAGATAAAATTCAAATTTATTTTCTTTAGTTAATCCTAACACTATACAGAAGTTCGCTCATCATATTTATTATTGATATTGTCCAAAGACTGAATAGCTGAGAGATATTTCAGAAGTACTTAACAAAATTTACTTTTGAATTAAATTAAACTCAATTCATTAGAGAAAAATGTCTTAAATTCCAGTTTTTTATTTAACTGGATATGCAAAATTATAAAAATGCTTTGTTACCAATTAACTGAATTCGATTATTTCTCCTCCATATTTTCTGATTAATTTCACTTAACATTCTAAATGCTTAAAACTATTTAAACCTCTTGGATTTTTTTAGGCAATTGGAAACAGTCAATTAAAAATATTAGTATTGGATTTAATAATAAAATACAGTATTCTAAATATATAGCTACATATATGAATTTAATAAGTATTAGTTCAAAAATTTCTAACAAAACTAGAAAAATTCAAAAATTTTCTGAATCATTATTTAATCATTTTGTAATCAAATACTGGCACTTTTGCACCCCTGTTTTAATTAATAAACGACATCTAATAAACCAAACTTGCGTAGAAAAAATATCTGAAGCAATCTTTATCGAATATTTTCATATCCAGTGTATTAATTTGCAGGACTAAGATATTTACCTTGCAGTATTGTGACACCCAAGACAAACTAAGTTAATACAGTTTAATTCCATTCGACTTTATTCAATTTTATTTATTTATATTTTTTTAAGAAACCTGTGTTTTGGGTGGGGTCATTCTCTCCCTAAGGTTCTGGGACTGTAGTGTGCATCGCACTGTCTTCTGCAACTCATCCTGCGCTGTCGTACTTGCATTTGCTGGAGGAGCATTTATTATGATGCATCAAGGTTAATGCTATGACAATTGTTCTTTAAATTTATTGTTCCCAGAAGACAGTTTAAATGGCTTTAATGATTCATATTGAGCTACAATTAAGCATGGTAATTATGCTACATTTTGTTCTATAATGATATAGTTTCCCAAACTTGAATGATATGGTATAAATCAGAAATGCACATTAAAGTAGATGGCAAATAAAAATCCTTTATCCTAAAAATTATTAAGATTCTAAATCTTTAATAAAGGACAGAATAAAATTTAAATTTAGTATGCTATTGTGAAATACCAACTTTAACAGAGGAGACACAGACATTTTAGCAAGATTCCCTGATTTCTGTCTTTATCCTTAGTTTTTGATACTTTCCATCAATACACTCCCTAAGTATCATTGCATTTCAAGACCTTGCTGACAATTTCTATAGATTCTTTTCTGAATTTTCTTGTTTTGTTAATTTCCCACACCCAGAATTTCAGTGGTACTATTTTTCATAAATCACACATTTACTTATCTACTGCTCAAGAAATCTAAATCCTTAGACCTGCTCCACCAGTAGAAGCTTTCTCCTGCTCATCTACAGAGGACTTTAAAATGTCCTGGTGCACTTCCTTTGGATAGTACCCTTTCTGCTCCCCCTGATAAAAATGAAAACAGAACTCAATCCCTGAAGATTAATCTCAATGAAAACATAGTCATGGGCCAGGAGCTGTGAGTCAAGCTCAGTAGTATAGCACTTTTCTGTTTTCACAGTGTTATGGGTTCAATCTCCAGGAATGGAAACACACACACACACAGTACCTTACACATTACCTATTTAAAATTTTTCTGTAAACTTTTAATTTTCTTGCATATAAATAGCTATCTTTTTATTTTAATTTATTTTAGTCATAGACGGACACAATACCTTTATTTTATTTATTTACTTTTATGTCATGCTGAGGATCAAATCCAGTGGTTGGCAACTGCTCTACCCCTGAGCCATAACCCCAGCCCTTAAATAGTTATCTTAATGAAACACTGAACAACTTTTTCTACTAATTCCAATCCAACAACTGAAAATCGTCTGTGAACACGTCCAAACAAAAATATTCATCCATGACTCACACTTGTTGCTCCAACTTTGTTCATGTTTGCTGTTAATGTTTGGCCAAATTCCTTTTTAATTTCTATTACTTCTCCCATCTGTATTTTGAGTCAATGCCAAAATAATAAGAAACCACATAGTTTTTCATTTTATCAAACGCACATCCTTCTTCTGTGCGGGTGTAATGTAATTCCTCAGATGTGCTTCACTTCTTCCCTGGCCACAGAATAAATAAGAATAGTACACAGCCTTATGTGTCAATCTATGTGCCCTTCCACACTCTTTTTTTCATGAACAAATTAAGAAAAAACGACAGCAAATTGACCTTAGATAATTCCTATGACACCATCATAATAATACACGTAGAAATAGTGGCACTTAAGGAACTCTGTACATGAGCATGTGCATGAATTTGAAATGAGCAAAAAGTGGAAATACAATATGCACAAGATCTGCTTTTCAACAAATCAGAAAACTGTCAGTTCTCTTATGGAATAGTTATTTTGTTATTTCCATCCCTGTGATATAAGTTAACTTTACACTTTGCTATATTCCTTTCTTAGCCAAATTTTTTGGAATGTAAATCTTTCCTATTACTTTTTGCAAATTTTTTATTTTTTAGACTTCAATTTTTCACACATTGGAGATAAGATCATTGAAGCCACTGTATTTTTAATTATCTTCTTAGCTGACAATCAATATAAAAATTTATTTTAAGATAGATTAAAACAACTATACCCACATAGTGTTACTCATTTTATAGACTTGGAATTATAATTTCAAATCATTTTTTTGTGCATTATGACAAGTCAGTTTTGAAAATTTCTGTTGAGTATATTATTTAATCCACACAGTTTTGTATTTCATGTTAGATTTTTCAGGTACAAATCAAATAGAACAAAACTCCATTTTGAAGTGTACAATTTTATTAGTTTGGCACATGTATCCATTTGTGAAGCCTGGTTTTGAAATATTTGGTGTTTGTGTGAATTTGTGCACTAAGTGGTAGTTGCTGCTGAAATTCTGAGAAGCTGGTCCAAACACCAACTACAAATAAGCACTCTCCCGCTGCCTTGAGTGAGCACTGGACATTCCAATTAGATTCTTGCTGTTTTGAACATATTTTCTGTTTGCTCACATCCACATTCTTGTTTACCTTTTTATCTCGGTCAGAATCCCTCTACCACAATCTCCAACTGTCACAGTGCACTCTATTTGTCAATGTCTAAATCAAATCCCAGCTTGTCCTGGGAGTGCTCCTTTATGTCCTCAACTAGACTTTCTGTCATCCATCTTTAAACATCCATGCTTTATTAGCTGCCATTTATTTTTATTTTAGAATTTACTGAATAGTATCTTTGAATGCAATAGGGGATTTATGATGTCTTTTTGTCACAGACCAGATTTAATATTTACCTGTAAAATATACATATTTAATTATATTTACATGTATTATAATTTATATAAATAAACATGAATTATTGCTTTATTCAGCTTGGGCTGCTACAGTAAAATTACCACTGATTAAGTGCCTTAAATAACAGGGTTTTATTTTCTTCCAGTTCTGCGGACTAGAATTCTGTGATCAAGGTGATAAAAAATTACATTTTTGGTGAGGACTGTCTTTCTGGTTTAGAGATGGCCACCTTCATTCAGGCTGTGACCTCCTATGCCCTCTTCTCTGCACAGGTGGGAAAGACAGACCTCTGGTGTCCCCAAATTGTAGCATATAATTTAAAAAAGTAGGATCATTTAGCACATATTTAATAGGTAATGACTTCTTAATCTTATAGTGAGCAATGTAAAAACTATAAGAAACATCTAAATTTTAGGAGATAGAAACTATTACCAAAATGGATTAAAATCAAGTATGCATGCTGCAGATACAGTTTCTTACATAAACTTCTCGTGTACTTCTCCATTTTCCTGAGAATCAAAAATTATGATTAAAATATCTTCCCACACTATGATTTTTGAACTCTTCTTGAACTTTAGGTCACCATTATTAGACTTACTGTTTGTAGTTAATACATTATTCTTTAGAACTACATAATTAATGCTGAACTTTTTAACATGTAAAATTAACATACACAATTTATAAAATAATATATTTGATACTTTCCAACTTGGAAGCTACTCAATAATAATTTTGTAGTTAAAAAAAGCAAGATGTGTAGATAATTTAGATTTTGCCAGGGTTGAGAGGAAGCACACAAGAGATCATGTTTAAGAGATTTTTATGTTTGCCTAAATTTAAACTGAAGTGAGAGGGAAAGCTGTTTGGGGCTGCAATATTCTTTGGCCATGGAGATTGTCATTTTATAATGGCCGTCTTCCTAATTTCTGGGTAATTTGCTAGGAAGGTTTGGCAGTAATTAAAGGACAGGTCAAAATGGCTTTCAAAAATCAGGAAATTATATTCTTTCTATTTCAGTATTTTTTAATTAATAAACATTATATATATATATATATATATATATATATATACATTTATATATACATATAAATATTTATTTATATATATATATATATATATATATATATATATATAAAGATAGATAGAGTGGTTCTGGATTTTGTAGTGACATAATTTAGTGACTCAGACCCTTTTCCCTTTGATCCTTTTAGATCTGTTTGGCTTTTGTTTATTTTGGCTTCACCTTGAGTTTCTTATTATAGCCTTAGGCATTCCACACCTCATTTTCAGACTACATCTACACATGGAAATAACTGGAATAGAAACCACTCTCATAGTAGTAAAGAAAAAAAAAATTCTAGTAGCCTTCATTCCCATCTCTTTGATATACAGAATTGCATGGACTTTTTCTACTAGTGCATATAGACAAAAATCTAACTGACATTCTCAGTTAATTGCATGCAGAGATTATATCAGTATCATGATTTCCTTAGGCCAAGTGAGAGCTTCTATTTAAACTGGGATAGAAGAGATATTGGGTAATAAATACAGATGTCTACTGTAGTGGACAGAGTTTATAAATAAATATATACATGTGCATGTATTTGTAAACATAGTTGTATACATATTATCTATTCTTACATATTTTAAACATCCTTTATAATTAATGAAAAAAAGTTATATAGACATATTTAAAATATTTATTCAAAACTGTCGGAAAGGAAAATGATCCATAATTATCTTCTGAGGCTTCCATTGTAAAATGAGAAGGAAACACTAACATTTAATTAAACTCTGGTAAATCTGTTTCAGTAATAAGATTGGCACACTCATATAGATTTTAGAAAGAACATTAACCTAATTTTATCCTTAATGACTCGAGCATGTGACAGAACATCAGAAATCACTACCCTCTATAGTTAAATTAACAAGACATTTAAAAAGATATTTATCATCATCAAGAACACTAGTGCTAACAGGTCTTAGAAATTTCTTGGATATTAGACTGCATTTAGCATCCTACTCAATAAGGGAAATATTCTAACTCAGAATTTTTCCCAGAAGTACATGCAAATGACCAAAAGGAAGATAACTCAGGCTAATCTTGGAACTTCTCACTGTTCAAAAGATACTTATTGTTATCCAAATAGCAATAACTTAAAAATAATTTAATGTGAGCCAAACAAGCACTGACTTCTTCCCACTGAGATTCACGTAACTATATACCAAAGCCTGCACACTGTTCTCATAGGTATGCTGTTCAAAGAAGCTAGCGAGCTGTTAACCCAATTTTTCTAAATTTTCAGCTCAAATCAAAATCAAACTAGAAGGAAGTGAGGAACCTGCTGAAATAATTGACAAATGAGAGTGTAATTAAATTAAGACACAACAAAAGGCTCAAAATAAGATCAAGTAATTTCAAAAGTCTGACAAATTATTTCAGGTTTATAATTATTGAGAAAACATAGTCCAGCAAAAGCACAGTATATACCTAGAACGGTGATGGCTCAGTCTTTTATTCCTTTTATTTTTATTCCTACTTTTCAGGTTATTAAAGCATTTTTAGCAAGTTTATATTTTAAAATGATACTGTTTTGTTAAAGAGCTTAATGATGCTGAATGTATATTCTGAATAAAACTGGATAGGCAGGTACAAAACAGCTCCAGATTTATTCACAGTGTGCATTTGGAACTTCCTAATGCTGTTGCAACAAATTCTGAAAGATTTTGTGGCTTAAAATAAATTTCTTACATTTGTCAAGGCCAAAGCCCAAACTGTGTCTTTGGGGGCCAAGTCAGGTGTTGGGGTAAAGCCCTGTAGGCCTTTGGGGGGTTTCCCTGCCCCTCCAGTGCTACAAGCTGTGGGCATTCCCTGGTTTACAACCAAATCAGCTTGGCCCTCCTTCTGGCTTCTCCCTTCTCCTTCTATTATGCTTATTCTCCTACATCTTTATTTCACTTTTAAGGGCCCTTGCAATTATTTTGAACCCATCTACATAATTCATGGTAATCCCCTCCTCCCATTTCAACATCCTTAACTATTCATATTTTCAAAGTCTCTTTTTTACAAGTAAAATAATTTACAGGCTTAGGACTTTAAAATCTTGAGGACTATTATTCTACCTATCATAGAGGAGCATTTGAACAATCCTCTCTTATAACGATATCTGAGGAAGGAGTATAATATAGACTTCATAAGATTGATTTAGGGATTAAATGAGAAAATGTGTCAAAAAGGACTTTTAAATTTATATCATTACCCAAATGCTATTTATCATTACTGCTATCAGGAAAAATAAAAGTATGTATTATATTTTGCTTAAAATCTGTAACATTCTATTTAAAATCTATATTGATTTTAAGAGTCAATATTTTATAAACTTATAAAAACTTATCTATTGATAATTTTTCCTCTAATGAAGCAACAAGTTTCAATATGTAATCATAATTAAACAAAAGAAAGAGAAATTTATATTTATGTATTAACCATCATTTTTGAAATCCAAATAATCTAAATATTGTACTGAAAAATATTCTTTACTATCAACAAAGAAAAACAAAAGACAAACCCTGAAAATCTAACATATGTAATTTTTTTGAAGTCCCTCCCAATTTTGATGAGAATATTGCTTAACTCTGTCCTTGAACTTAGTGATATCTCTATGTAAATGTGTCTGATGCCTCTGATTTATGAGTCATTGATGGAAACTATGCACTGGAACACACAACATCAAGGTAATTTCTTCTTGCCCATTTAATTCACACAGGAATTTCAATAGGTAACACATGAACTTTAGCTTCAAGGACTTGAAAGACTGCAAGGTCATGCAGGAGCCTACAGACTCATTTTTTAATTCCTGTTTCATCCTGAATATTGCTATTTCTTCCTAGGAAGAGTTTATACGTAATAGAGTCTCCTCAATTTGTTATGATGGTTACTTCATTTCTACCTTCTAAAATGATTAAAATTCTTGTATATGTTTCCTACTCCCTCTTTCTCATTCTAATGTTCCTTTTTTAAATACCCAGCACTTCCATTATTTTTTAAATTAATGGTAGTTATTATCTTTGTTACTCAAAAGTATGATCTTTATTAAAACATATTTTAGAGATTTCAATATTTCTTTGTTAAAATCAGTAATCTAAATGTTAGCTAATAATAAAGTCATTATTATATATATCATGGAATAGATGCTAATATTTATAAATACCAATTTATTGTGTGATTTATTTTTATTACTATTTTGTCACCTTTAAAGTCATGAAACTTTTCTGTTAAACTTGATAGTATGATTTTAATTTGATTTTTAGGAAGCATTTGTCAGAGACTGCAGCTTTAAGAATATTTCTCTACTGAGACTGTGAGACTAGTTACCTCCATATACAATGCAATGTGTTGGTAGTTGGTCTTGAGAAAATAACATTGCCTTGACTGTCCAATCCCTTAGAGCCATGAAACTGTGGTTGATTATGTTTCATGTCTTTATATTTATCCCTCAAGAAAATGATAGCTTCCTCAGTTTGGAGGAAAGTCTACTTCCTTAATCAATTCTGAAGCTTATGTGTTTATAATTCTTTACTTAGTCTTTATTTATTCAAATATCACCCATAATAAATGTTTAGGAAACCTTAAAGCTAACAAATTACTATACAAATCTAGATTGTTATCTTTTAGAGTCTTTGCATCTCAAAAAGCCAGACAATCTAATCTTGGGCTCAATTATCAGACAATAGTGACTCTTCTCAGGTCAGTACTCAGACACATATAAATTGTTTGTAGTTTTTGTTTGATTTGCTTTTTCATTAGCACTTTAAGTAGAGAGTTCAAATCAGTGAATGTCTCTCTATCTCTATCCACCCATCATCTATCCAACCCCTTCCCTTGCTTCCACCCCTAATCCATCCTTCTCTTTTCCTACCACCCTCCCTCTCTTCTTCCTTCCTTCCCAACATACCATGGTACCACCAAGGTAAACATGGATAACTGTGATGGCACCATGTCCTACAAATCATGTGTCACATATCCACTAGGGAAGAACATCATCCATGTGTTGATAAGTACATGACCAACCCAATCCACCCATGGGTTTGTAAGGCACCAATGTTCATTATGGAGGCCTCTCCACAGCGCTGGTTTTCTGACACACACTTGCCCAGTTTTTGCAACAAGATTATGCAAGCCACAAAAAATCAATTCACAATGCTGTCTTGTTTGAAATTTCTTGGAAAGTTTGCATAAGGACATTGGTTATTCTTTTTGTAGATTATTTTTGTTGATTGGTGATTTAAGTTCTTTTGTTTTTATCAAAGATATCAAATTTCATTCTTATAATTTGTGAGATTTCTAATGTTGTACTTTTGGAGAAATATGTCCATTTAGTCCAATTTATAAAATTATTAATGTAAATTTGTGCCTAGTAACTTCATACATTTGTATGCCTGTGGGATTTGTGTGTGTGTCTATGTGTGTGTGTTTGTGTTTCAAACTCATTGTCTTCAGTGTTCGTAATATATTGTAATGTAAGATATTTTCAAAGAAATAATTAGTTGCTGCTGATTTTCTGTATTGAATCTTTGCTTTCTATTTCTTTTTATATAATTATTACTTTTTCTCTTTTATATTACTTTGATATGATTTCTTTATTTTCTTGAATCTTAAGATGGAGTTTTAAGTAATTGATTTTGCAAACTTTTTCTTCCTCAATCTATAGCTTTGTGTCCATAGATGTTCCTCCAATAGAGCAGCATACAACAAATTTCATATGCTACTTTCATTAACATTCAGTTCAAAATATTTTCTAATTTCAGGTTTTTTCTTCTTTGACACACTATTTATTTGGAAGTGTCTTTCTTAGTATCCATGTAGTTGGATTCTTTCTTTTAACATTTCCACCTCACTTCCATTACAATCAGAAACATTCTGTGAGGAAATTTCTTCAATCAAATCATTAATTGCATTATTCCAAGGTTCTGTGTTCTTTCTGAAATTTTGTTATTCTAAGAAATAAATTAAAATCTTCTATCTGATTGAAGAATTTTTTAATTCTCTCAGCTCACCCTGTTTTCCTTGCTATTGTCATTTTACAATTTTGATAGTGATATTGGAAGAACATGGATTAAAATTTACAATAACATCCTGTAAGGGGACACATTAATCATAATAATACATCCCTCTTCACTTCTATTAATTCTTATTAAAATTTATTAATTTTCTATTTCAATGTGCCAATATAAGTTTGCCCTTAGCAATTTTATTGCAATCACTTCCATCATTTTATTTGTATTATTTTCCTTTCAATCTTTTTGGGGTATCACTTTATGTTTTTTTTTTTTTTTTTAATTTTATTTTTTTAATTTGTTCTGATTATTTACACATGGATTCATTTACTTTATAGAGCATATTTTTCATAAATGAAAACTAAAATGCCTGAGCATAATTGAATGAGTACCACAATGTATTCAGCTGTGTAACTATCATCCAAGTTAGGGTATCCAATGCTTTTATCACCTTTAAAAATCCTGCTTTCCAGCCAACTCTCATCCACTAGCCATTATTCCAATTTCTTCTACTGTCGGTATTTTACTTATGGTTAATATTCATGTAAATTCATTTAGAGATGATGCACTTGCAGGCACCTGGCTTAATTCTCACAATTTGTTTATGAGACTCTTCTATGTTTTGCAAATCCCTTATTTCTTTATGTTCATACCGAGTAGTATGCAGGTAAATGCCACACATTTTCGTATTTTCACTTTAGAGCTATTATAAATAAAACTGCAACAACCATTCTTGTTAAGTTTGGGGTATTCATATTGTTTTATTTCCATCGATTAATCATCTAGGAATAGACTTAAGATATCTTCAGAAAATATATGTTTAACTAAAGAAATGCCTGTTAAAGGGGTTTCCATTGCACAATTTGCATGTTTACTACAACTATTCTATCTCCTTATTTCTTATCAGCATTTGATGTTCACAGCCACTTTAACAATACCACTTCAAAACAGGCCTGTAGGGCCTCTTTATGGTGGTTTTAATACATACTTCTCTGATTAAAATGTTTCTGCCTTAGACCACTCATGTATTTTCTTTTGTACAGTAAATTAACAGGCGATTTCCCATTGCTATTTGGTTGACTTCTTCTTAATGATTTATTTAAGTATCCTACTATGAAAATAAATATATATTTTCTATCTCTATTTTTTGTCTCAATATGATTTTTCAGTCTTTGGATCTTTTCTGTTTTATTAATATGTATTTTTCATGAGTAGAATGTGTACAATTTTATTAATCACTTTTCACTTTTATATTTATGGCTACAGTTAACTATTATTTGACTTATTTCTTTATTTTTAAATTTGTTTTGGTCCTCCTTTAGAAGTAGTTGCTATCCCAAATTCTTGAAGATGTTTCATAAAGGTCAGTCTGGAAGCTTTATAGATTCATCTTTGAAATCTAAAGTAATCTCAATTATTTTGTGTCCTGTTTTCTATCCTGTTGTTGCTGTGCATTTGTTGAAAATTCCCTTCTATAATTATTGCCCTTGCCAAAAGTTGATGATATATTCCTTAGTAAATTTTTAGGCTGTATTATGTAGCATTGATCAACTTCTCTCTTCTTGTACCAAGAACATACTGTGTAAAGCTCCATATCATAGAACTAGTCTTAAAAAACAGGCATTGCAGATTTATTGTGGCAGTTTTCAGTCTTTGGCATTTTGGCATTTTCTTATATATGTTTATTACCTATAGAATTTGACATGCTTTTTCCTTTTTCATTGCTAATACTGATAATTAATGGATATGATTTTTTTCTGGATTAGTCTCATTCCAGCTTTATGAATTTTGTTATTCACTTCAGGTAAGAACTTGAAGTTTTAACTTTTTCCTTTGCTTGCCCCTTTATTTCATCCATTTCTCACTGTATTCAATATATCTCTGATTGTGCTACAGGGGATACATTTGTGTGTAGGAATACATCTTCATAGATTATACAATATATTTCCATCTATTATCTTTATATGTATTCTTAAGAAAAGTTATTTTCTTCATATGATTATATTTTTATTAAAAATATGTACAATTTCAAAATTGTTGATCTTAAATTCACCAACCATTTCAATTCAGAACTTTACTATTTGTGATTTTTTAATATATTTTTTTTACCTGAGAGACTGGATTACATCTTCAAGTGCCTTTCAAAAACATTTCAAGGTATTACATTCCTATATTGTTCAGTAATTGAGAATGATTTCTGACATGTGAGTAATAACTGCTATATTATCCCATTGTGTTCTGTCACTTAATATACTTGAATTTCTGGCTGATATGAATTATTTACTTATCTTACTTTTTCTATGCAGTTGACTTAATTCCTATGCCTCTGTTACTGTAAGTTTGTTTATAAATATTATACATTATAAATATTTGAGATATTTTAATCCTGATTGTTCCTTTTTTTTTTTTTCTGGAACACAAAAGATTTATATATGCAGATTTAGAGACTCTTTCCGATGTACCTTTACATTTTCTTGATTTTTTTTTTTTTAGTAGACTTTATTTCGTGGAGCAGTTTAGGTTCATAGCAATATTGAAGAGAATCTTCGGAGACTCTACCTGCCCTAACACTTGGTGCAGCCACTCCCATTAATAACATTTCCCATCAGAGTTTTACATTTCCCAACATCCACAGTTTGCAATAAGGTTCACTCTTGGTGTAGTGCAACCTTGGGTTTGGACCTGTGAATAATGACCATGGATCCACTATGTAGTATCATGCAGAGGAATTTCAGTGCTCTTGTGTAGTTATTTACTTATTTTGCATTATATTTGTTCTGATTCCTTTTCAAAATCAATTGTTCTCAGGCTGTCACTCATAGAAAATGTCATTGCTGTACCCACTTCCCTAGAGATCCTTCATGCTATCCTTCATGCTCTGTCCTAGCTTTCTACCTGTTGTAGAAAGCCAACCTCTGTGCCTTCTCTTAGAGAACGAACACCTTGGGCCCTTGGAATTGTATTGCCGGTAGGTAGGAAATAGAGATTTAGATATACCCGAAGTTACATCTCTGGTCTCCTTGCTCTATTATACCTGATCCCTGGACATCAGTGTAACATTGACTTCATTCTTCTACTATGAAGTCCCAGCTCCCTTTCCTTGGAATGTGACAGCCATACTTCAGAACTCTGCTCTGGAGTTCTGAAGGATCCAGATGCCTGCTCTGTGTAGGATATTTTCCTGATACCTCACCCTGGCTTGAATTTACCCTGGCTTTATCAGCTCACCCCTGAGAATGCTTCCTTAACAAATCATTTGCATGCTGAACCTGATCTTAATATATGCTTCTGAGAAACCCAAACTAAAATTTTGTTTAAATCTATTTAAATATCTGTCCTTTCTGAGTATCTTCCCTTATTATTCTGTGTCATTTTCTTATCTTTCAGGTCATAGTATCTAAATTCAGTTTATCTTAATTACACTTCCTACTGTTTCTAATGAACTTATTGTTATATAATGTCAAATAGCAGCTTATTTCTTTTGGGTGTTTATCTTTATTTTAATATTTTATTATTAATCATCTCTCCTTTGTTGAATTCAAGTTTGAAAGTTTTTTTTTTTATTTTTTTAGTCGTAGATGGATATAATACCTTATTATTTTATCTTTTTTATGTGTACCCAGGGCCTCTTATGTGCTAGACAGGTACTCCACCACTGAGACACAACCCCAGCCCCTAAAAGATTTTTAAATTCTGTGCCTGTATTTTCTCTAAAAATATCATGGCTTTATGTTATGGTTTAGATGTGATGTCCCTCAAAGCTCACATATGACACAATACAAGAAGGTTGGGAGGAGAAATGATTGGGTCATAGTCTTAGCTTAATCAGTAAATTAATTCCAGATGGGATTAACTGAAGTGGTAAGGTGGGGCTAGAGAACATGGGAATTGGGGCGTAGCCCTGGTGTATATATTTGTATTTGGAGAGTGGAGTCTCTCTCTCTGCCTTCTAATGTGAGCTGCTAACCTCTGCCACACCTGCCCGCCATGATGTTCAGCCTCACCTCAAGCCCCGAGTACTGCAATGGCCTTCCATGGACTAAGACCTCTGAAACTGTGAGCCCTCAAATAGACATTTCCTCCCCTACAGTTGTGCTGGTCAGACCCTGTAGTCACAACAGTGAAAAAGCTGACTAATACAGTGTTAGGAATAGTCTTTGTGTCATCCTTTCCTATTTTTGCATCATATTAATTCCCTATGCTCTGTTTTTCTTTCCCCTCTTAGTGGTTTGAGGTATATTTCCCCACACTGGACTTTTCATGGCTATCATTTACATTTGAATTGCACTGTGACTGATCTGTTTGAATAATTCCCTAATCTGGTAGATAACCAAAATGCCTCAAAGGTTGGCAGGAAGTAAGCCAGTCCCGGTGGTTGACTGGCTAAGGAACTTTGTCCTTGAAAGCAGAGTGGGGAGAACTTGGACTTGGCCATTCAAGGTTCTCCTAAACTCACCAGTGTCAAGACAGCACAAACCATCAGGCCTTTAATCTGAGGCCTTCCACTACATCTTGGAAATTCTCTTTCCACTTACCTGTTCCTTGAGTGGAAACTGCATGGCTCTGCCATAGACCATTGGCAGCTTTGAGACAGCCTGGGTGTGTCACAGCTCCGCCCTTCCTGAGTACCAAAGTACCCCCCTCCCAGCTCTCCCAAGGCAGTGTTCAGAGTAGATCTCATGTGGTTCCCTAAGGGAAAAAGAAAGCCTGGGATCTTTATATCTGAAGGAGCTGAAGTGTGGTAATGACCCACAGGAGAAGATAAACACTCAGTTTATTCTCTGAACCTGAGTTTCACTTCTATGGAAAAGTTTTAATGTTGGAGGCTTAGTCTCTGTGATTTTTATCCACAAATCCACAGCCCCATTAACTGCCCTAATCTCTGTCCTTGGCACCTGGGACCCAGCTCATCTATCTTCTCTCTGACAACTTAGTGACCTCACCATTGCTTGCCTAAACACCATTCATGTGTACTCTACAGACCTCTAAAGACCTCAAAACAAAAGCAAAAGACCTTGAATCATTCTCCAGGCCAGTCACCTTGTGAAATACTGGCTCATTCACACAACTCACATGCCTATAACTCCCTAAGATGTCTGTAAACATTTCACACTCAACATGTCCAAAGCTAAATAGAACCCATCATAAAACTGGTCCTTCTGCAGGGTTAGATCTTAATAAATGGCAATTGCATTCTCCTCCATTAGTCGGGATGGGGAGCTTACAATTAAAATTATTTTTCAAATATTTTGCTATATCAACAAATCTTCTAATCCTATTGACTCTACCTTTAAAATACATCTAGAATTTAATCATCCCATACTGCCTCTTCCATTGCTATCTAATCAAGAGACTGCAATGTTCTCCTCTATTATTATAATCATTATGTAAATGATCACCTTGCTGTATGTAGTCTGTCATCTGTGTACTAGGTGGAGAAGTCATTTTGAACAGTGGATCCAGCTATACAGTTGCTTAACACCCTCATTCCACTCAGAGCAAAGTGAGGATATGACCTTGACCTACAGGGACCTAAGGTACTGAATCCTACCAACAGCACTGCAACTACAGTGACATCTTTCTTCTTCTTCTTCTTCCCTAAATTACCCCATTTAAGCATCTTTGAACTCATGTTTATTTCTCCCCAAAAACATTATTTCCACATACCTCTTTAGTTAATTTCCCCATCTCATCCCCTCCCATGATTAAATGCTGCCTCATTTCCATCTACCTATCTCAGATAACATATATCAATTTATTATTCCTGTTTGAGTTCTCTGCTTCCCTATTGCATTTATCACCACTTAACAAACTGCTCATCTGTTTGTTTATTTCTTAATAATTAAAGCAAAGTAAAATGCATGTTACAAAGGAGTCAAGGAATCTGATGATTTTGTTCACTTCTTTTGTTCCTCAATAATGGCACCCAATAATTGCTCAATTTCTTCATTGATTGAGTGATTGAAAGAATAAATGTATAATTACAAATAATTGGCCCAATTACATTTCAACTGATGCTTCTAAATTATTTTCAGGTGTATTAAATTTCTTTTAAATACCTTGAGAATACATCATATGTCACTTTTACACCTTTGCTTAAGGCAAGTGCTTTTAAAATATAGAACAGAAAAAGAAATTTCACCTGAGGAACACTGTGAGTCACCATTTGGGGCTAACAGAAATCAACCTACTGATGTTTTCTCAATTTTAAGCCACTTCTTCCCATCTGTGCTTGCTTTTTTTGAAGTTTTACATTAAGAACTATTTACAATCATGCACCAAGCTGATGTGGGAAAAACAGAGCAGTTCACCTTGTTTGTATTAGTATTTTTAGTAACTCCTGTAGTTTAATCCCCTTCAGTAGAAAGAAGCTTCACCACTCCATAGTGAGACAACTTTGTTTTCATAACCAATTACATTGAAAAAAATGATACTAACTTATATGTTAGATCTTCTGTCATTTATTTTCAAAATTAATATTCATCTCTTTTTCACATCTGTGAAGTCCTCATAATAGACTTTCATGCAGATATTTCTTACTGTTTTGCTTTGATACTGCATGAAAATCCCCTTTAGCATTTTCTAAATTATTAAAAAAATCTGAGGTTAGCAGGCATGTGCCTTCCACTCTGATACAATGACAGTTGATTAAAACAGGTTGCAACATTTGACTTGGTGTCATTAGAGTTTACCTTCCTACTTAATTCAAGAATTTGTCAAGAACCCAAGGAAACAGGAAAAGTAAAATGCATTATTTTACTTGAAAAATAAAAAAGTAATCAGACACTGAATTGTGCTTTTCCCATCACCACGCTGACAGCATTGGGGATCTCTAGGTGACAATGTTCTCATCTGCCCAGTGGGTGAGACAGAATATCCTAAATTAAAAGTAGAATTTTTTTTTAATTAGGATTTTGATTTTAAGCAGTTTATTTTTTCTGGATTTATAAATAGAAATATTCCTATTGTTTATAGAGATCTTGTTGAAAGAACTCATGTTCTCATATAAAAATTTTACACTCACACAAAACAACCTGAAAATACTTTATTTTATTTCATGGAAATACCAGATATGAAGTTAAAAATTCTAAGAACAAAATGTTACTTTCCAAGAACATTTTGCATTTTATTAATCCTTGATTTATTTAGTAAATGTGTGTTAAATTTATATTATGTCCCGGGGGGGGGGGGACTTGGTATGTAAAAAATGCATGGTCTGTTCTCAAAGGCCTTAATACTTGAGAACACATATACACACACATACAAAAACAAAACAAAAAACACATTATATATAATTTTTATTTAATTATGGGCTTTAAGTAATAAGAACAAGAATTTCTAAGATTCAAATATATTAATTCATTAAATTCTCCCAACAATCCTCCCTAATTTTCACCATTGTACAGATGGGGACAATGAGGTAAAAAGAAGTCACCTCAGGCAGGCAGGAGTGGAGAAGACGAAATCTGACACTTCGCTGACTTTCTAGTCTCAACTACACACTGTTCCTTGTCTAGACAGTGACCTCAGGCCGACTGTTTTGTGACCCTGGAGTGGCACAGGACCTGTGCTTGTACTCTGACTGGGGGGCTAACACCTCTGAGATGGAACACACGTGAGCTGAGACTAAACATGGGCACAGGTTGGGAATAATGAGGAGCCACCCTGAATGTAGAATAGAGGCTGGTCCTTTTGGAGAAGTATGGTCATTCAGATTGCCTAGCAGACAGGGGAGGTGCCATCAGCCAGGGGTGGTGAGATTAAGAGTCCCATGGGCCACAGAACAGCACCTTCATGGCAAGAGACACAAGCCAGGGCTGTGTACTGTGCTAGGTTCAGTCTTTGTTTCACAGGTGGGGCTTCATGAACATCACCTGAGTGTGGGACAGAGTGTGGCCTAGCCAGGAAAACCTCAAAATCGCTCCATGATTTTAGGCAAGACTTCCTTAAAGACTGAACCATGGCTCTTGAGGAGATCAGAAAGTGATGATGTGATCTGAGGAGTGTTAAAGTGAAAAAATAGGCAGAATGAGGAGGTTTAAATGGGAGACTAAAAATGGTAGAGAATTTGATAGTTTAACTGTAGCTTGATGGAATTTTTTCTTTCTTTTTTTTTTGAGAATTCCATAATTAATCTAATTTACATTTATCTACTGTGATGAAAGAAAAAGAAAAATAATGTGAAGAAAAAACTTACTAACATCAAAATAATAAAGGAGAAATCACTTCCTATAACCAAGAAGTTAAAAAGCATATATGGTAGGTTATAAGTCAGGCTATGAGCAAGTTTATATTGATAATGTATCAACTTACATAAAAGGAATAAACTTATTGAAATAAAGAATTACCAAATATGAATTGAGATGAACTAAAAAAATGAATTGCACTATATTCATTAAATAAACTGAGTTTGAAAGAAATCTATAGAAAAGCATTAAGTCCCAGCTGAGAACACTGGTCATAATGTATTTTAGAAAATGAAGGATACAGGATCATTTCAAATCATCTTGTGAGGCAGACATTACCCTAAGAAGTAAACTAGAGAAAAATGTAATAAAAAGAGAAACAAAAGGTCAATATGCGAACACAGAAGTAAAATAAAATAATTGTATTAATTAGCATACATATATGTATATATTTCTACATAAGTGGGTTTTATCTAAGAAAAGCAATGCTTGTTTAGCACTGAAGTATCACTCAATTAAATTAACTACACTAATAGAACAGAGGTGATGAAGAAGAGTGTGAGTCAAGCAGACGGAGAAAAGGTCGTTGGAAAAATCCTGCCACCACTTTACCAAAAAAATAAAAAATAAAAATAAAACAAGGACTAGAAAGAAACTCCCACTCTGGCCTCTAGGATCTATGGAAGTTGACAACATGGAATAGCAATTAATTGGATAAAGTCATTGTGTTTAAATACACCTGTCAATTGGTCACACTCATAACAGATTTTATGGAATGAAATATCATTTGGAATTTTCACATTACCTTAGTTTTGATACTCTGTATAACTGCCAGATTATTCATTAATTATTTTATTTTAAATTAACTGTATTGCCTATCAATAGAGGATTCTACTCTCTTGACAAACTTTATTTTCTATATCATCTGCAACTATTATTAGTTATTCTGGTTTCAAAGGCCTTCCTACTTAAGTTCTCAATTAAATATAATGAGTCAATACATGGAAAGAGAAACAGTGAGCTCAGTCTTGTAGATAATACTTATTTCCTTTCCATATTCGGTCTGACTAGGGTTCTATGCCATCTGTACACATATGTATCTTACGCAGATGGAGTAGACATGGAAACCCCTACTACTCTGGAGAGCTAGGATCAGCTGGAGACAGCTGTTCCAGAGACAGCTGGCTCCCACTTCATGCATACCATGTGGAATGCTTTTCCAAGAAAGGGCAATATGCTGAAATGACACACGGGCCCAACATGGGACCTAGAGTTCCAGAAGGTAGACTTAAGATCTCATGCAGAAGAGTTGGGGAGCAACTCCAAGAGTTGGTGTTTGCCCTTGCTTTTCTTTGGAAAGACAAAGAGAGATATGTGCTGGGGTTTATACCTCTTGCTTCACCTTTACAATTCTCTCTCTCCAGGTGGACTAATCTATGACAAGACCAACAGAAAATGGTATCTGGGCCCTTAGAGAAAACACCCACCTGCACTTGGGAATCATTTGTGTAGTCTGCATTTGAATACATAGATCTTTGCCACTTTTATCTCTTACAAAGTTTAAGGACTGATTTCTTCTTGTAATTCTCTAAATTGCAATGAGTCAGACATTGTAAATAGACACTGATCTTTCCATAGGATCATTAATTAATTAATAATTATTAATGTTAATTGATCTTTCCAGAGGGTTATCCCACAAAGAGACTGCCAGGAGCCTCTGAACTTGAACCTTAAAGGCTTGTGAGTCACACACCTCACTGAACTTGGTTAAACCATGAGTAATCCTGGTAATCAGTGACCATGAGTAGTCTCCTAAACCAGGAGTAATCAGGAAAACTCTCTGCACCCCCAGCACATGTCAGCCCCTGGCCCTGAGGCTCAAACCTTTGTACTGGTCCATTGAGTCTTCTCACTTAAACAGTAAAAAGTGAAAGAAGAAACCAAAGAGAGAAACAATTTTAAAATCTCCAACCCAGGGCCTTTCATACGATGCCTCTGATTTTCTCTGTGCTGTTCCATGCTTGGAAGAACAATCCAGAAAGGAACAGCCTCAGTGCAATCTTAAGGTTTCACCAAAACTAGAAATAGATGCAAAAATCCATCAGAAAAAGAAGAAAATAACATATGAAAGAAATGTTGATTATTCTCTTTTTTTCTTTTCCAGAAATCTTGGTTTTTAAAAACCTGCCCTGACCCACATCAGGGCTTTCTCCTAGCACCAATACTGACACCAAGAAACTAAGCCTTTTGAATGGTTAGTGCATATATATGGCACTGGAGTGCAGAGAGAGTATGAACTAATTGATACGAATGTTCAACTTTCATAACAAAGTTAGTAAAATATATTTCTTAAACCAAACCTTTGCCTAATGAGCTTGCACTGAGCTGCTAGAACTAATCTAAAATTTCAATTGACCATTATCACACATACAGTACCCATTCTTCTTTTCCAGTGTTCCTGGAATGTCAATGCTCTTATTTGCAATGTTATGAAGATGGATGGAATAATGTCTAGGTAATACGCTGAGTTCCTTGGGAGAAATTTAGGCAGAAAGTAGTATTATTAGTCATTATATTACCACTCATTTTTACCTCACTTTAGAAGGAGACGAATGGCAGTAAGTTAAAAGACAGAAAGTGAAATTAAGGACAAACTGCTTCATTAACAGTCCTCAGGTTATTTTGTAACACTCTTAAATCCTTTCTAGTTCAGTATTCTCTGAACTGCAAAATGCCCCATACTTCCATTCCTTTCTTTCTCTCCGCTCCACCCCGTTCAGAGAAAACAGAAAATACCAGAAAGACAAAGAACTGCATCTTCTTCTCCTCATTCACTGAGGATACTGGGCTCTGAGTCTCAGTTTTTCTCTTCATATTCTGTCATCTGAAACACATAATTACTTTTCTCCTGAATCCCCGCCACCCTCCATCCTCACCCTCCACCCTAGTCTAAGCTGCCACCATTTCTTACCTGAAAAGATCTCTTAACAATGATGTGAGCTCTGCAAAACACACACACACACACACACACACACACACACACACACACAAACACTTTTTGCTTCAACTCAGTTACAGAGAACAAATCTCACTGCATAGGCCTGTTCCTTCTGCGGCAGCCTCCTCTTGCCAGATGCCCTTTGCTGCATTAACTATGAAATTCACCCCAGTTCAATTGCCCCTTCCACAGGCAGTGTTCTCTGACCTTCTGAGTCTTGTCAATCCATTCTGTTATAGTCCCTCATAGATCATGTATGTCTCCTTCACAGAATATACTGCAGTTAAAATTACTGTATTAGTCTGCTCAGGCTGCTATTAAAAAGTATCACACATGGGGAGGCTTAAGCAAATGAAATGATTTCTCACTGTCCTGCAGCCCAGAAATCCAAGGTCAGGGTGTCCGAAGGTTGGGTTTCCAGGAGGGCTCTTCCTAGCCCAGCAAAACCTGCCTTCCTGCTGTGTCTCCATGGCCTTCTTTTTTAGGAGCACACTTTGCAGTCTCTGCCCAGTCATATGGAATCAGGGCTCCACCCTGTGACCCTCTTCAATTTTAGTTATCTCTTTAAAGGCCCTATTTCAAAATACAATATTACAGGCTTTAGAGCCACACCTCAGTCAATAACAGTTAATGTATTTATGCAATAATTTGATCAAATTCTTCCTTATCACAAATCTATAAAACCCTTAAAGGGAAAAATGCTATTTTTAGATAGTTTTATCTCCATAAATTTGCTCCATTAGGCAATAAAAATGAAAGCAAATATAAAGTTAAGTGGATGAAAGGATGCATAATTGAATAAAGGGTAAGAGAAACTCAATTGTTAGTATGGTAACCTTGGAAAAGAGAATGTTTTAATAATCAGAAATATTCATTAATATTTCAGGACTGGGATGTAGCCTGGGTTTGATCCTTAGTATCTTAAAATTAAAAATAAAATCATAAACATATTTTATTCAATGGTGGATGCATTTTTATTTAGTTTGGTTTTTGTTTGTTTTTCATTTTGTTTTGTTTATGTGGTGCTATGGATGGATGCCCTCATGCATGCTAGGCAAATGCTCTACTACTGAGCCACAGCCTTAGCATTTTGGATAGATGCATTTTTGCAGTAAGGAAATAGCATTGCAAAAATTTAGCAAAACACATCTTATTATTATTGCTCACTAAGGTTTTAAACAATATTACAACCATTATCCATAGCTTGTTTTTAAAATAGAACTCATTACTATTTATTTTAAAAGAATTATTTAAAAGCAGATTAATAGGATGGTATATAAACTTGTTTAGTATTAAAAGGGTTTTTTTTGGTCAATTGTTGTTACAATTACCACAATACTAAAATATGACAATAATTAAAAAACACTATAAATCAATCTCATTTTTAGGAGATTAGATGTTGATGTCCAAGATAAATTATTAAATGACAATAATAATGCTTCCTAAAAGTGGAATCCAGAACATAAAATCATCACTTAACAAACAGAATTTCTTCCAGAAAGAAAGTCTTTATTAAACATTATTATTAAAATATATTACTATTCGCTTGCCTCCATAAAGCACACTTAATTTGTATTCTCCTATGAGTACTGTTATCCTTCTAACTGGAGAGGTAGTTTTTAAATTCTCACAATTCAATATAAAAACATTTGAGATTTCTGGACAGAATGAATGGCATGGATCATCTATCTACTTTATGTTTGCACCTACAACATGTCTAGTGCCCTATCTCTTCATCTGTAAGATCCATGAACCAATCAAGACATCCCCACTGGATACTTGCTCTCTTTCACTTAAACTCCGTTCTTAACTACAGAAGTCTTCTTAATTCAAGAAGTTGACTTATGCAAAATTAAGTGTGTATAATGTATGATTAGCATCACTAGATTAGATCATGAAATTCACATATCTAAAAATACATAGCAGTGTCCCCAAAGACCATTTGGTATAAAAATCTTTGAGTGGTTGGAAGTTCCTTTGTTATTATTTGTTATGTTCTGAAGTCTAACTATTAATGGTAAAGGCTTTGTGGCTTTTTAAAAGCTATGTAATGGCTCTTTGACTCAGTTTCCTCATTTGTGAAAAATGGACATTAATAATAATTTTATTATATTATGTAGGTAAGTTATATGAAAAAAATTATCTGAAACTAATTGTCAGGCAGGCCATCAGAGGTGTATGCACATACACAGACATCGGTTGTTATAACCTGATTCAAAGCAAAAGTGAATCCTAAATAAAAACAATAAGATTTAGATAGCCTTAGAGATTCTGATTCATAGACACATGTAAGTATGATTTTGGACACTACTATGTCATTTTTTTCCTATGTCCTTTTAATCTAGTAAATTCCTTTTGCCTTTCTTGAAAATCAGACTTAGGTGATTGCTTACAATGCAAAAATCCTTAAAAGATTTGATCTACGTGCTCTGATGGAGTGCTCAAGAGAAATGGACATTCATAGATCAGCCACCTCAGCATGAGTTCAGCTCTCCAGCCTGATCTGTGAACTGTTGGCATGGAAACTTCCATCTGTTCCTCATGACAATGAGAAGACATTGGCCATCAAGGTACTCCGGAAAGCTCTCTTGAAACAAGCCTCTAGTCATCTCTGCTGTTCTGCCTTGTGCTTCAGCTGAAAGAGGACATTTAACTTCATTGAGCGCATGAAATCTCATCTCAATCATCGAAGATTTGGAAAGCACTTTTGATGATTTCTATAAAATCTCCTATTTGAAAGTAGACTTCATTAATAAGTTAAAGAGCATGTAATAATTAAACCCAAGAGCATTCTGGATACAATGAAGACCATGACAAAATCATGTACTATCAATTTGTATGGAAAGCAGAAGAAAGGTTTTATTTCCTTAAAGGATTATAAGACTGGAAACAATGCACTTGATGAGATAATTTGAAAATTGTAAATGTATAGACACTGTGACTTACAGAACAAGTTTAAGCACATTAAAATAGAAACTCTGAATGATTTTTTTTTATTTTGAAATTTAATGGATGGGAATCAAAAAGCAAAGGAAGAAAAAATAACAATATTCACAATAATTATAAATTATTATTGAAAAACCTTTATTATACGTTTTACAAACAACCCTTGACAAAACATTCTAAACTTCTTCTAAAAAAACTGCAAACATATTTTTTAAAAAAAATGCTCCTTAAATATATTAATGTTAGTATATTGCCAGAATATAGGATTTGGCTCTGCTAATATTCAATGGAATAGGCTTAGAAAATTGTCATTGATCTGCAAGTTAGGAATAAGTTGATATTTAAAAGGACATATTGAGATTAAAGCTCTACAGCATGCATAAAAAATGGGAATATTTCTATGATATAAGTAACTAAAAATGGTTTTGGAGAAAAAAATCAAAGAGCATGAAATTAGAAAATAAATAATAAGTAAACAAATACATATAAAAATCACTGATTGAATTTAAAAAAATCTCCTTTAAACTGCTTTTGAATTACCTTTTATAGTTACACAGATTGTACTCTTTCGCAGACTATGTGGAATCTAATTCGACATTTTTTATGCTGTTTGACCTAGCTGCACAAGTTTCTTCAAGATGTATGACAGCATGGTCATTAAGGAAACTCTGCAGAGCTGCTCCCATCATCCAGCTGTGTGATGCTGTACAATTCAGGTATCCAGTGTGTATTCATCCACAAAGGAAAGAAAATCATTTCACCCAAATTATTGAATTGGTTTAGATAAATAATGTCTACAACTCAAACAAATAAATGGTATTTACTACTAAATTATATATTCAAGCACTATATAATATGATATTTAGTGAACATTTACATTGTGAAACCCTATCTTCATTAAGCTCCAAATTTCTGATAAATATATACAAAATAATTCTTCATCATACACAAAGAGACACCACACACAAACACTGATACACACATACACCCACAATAATTGTTATTTTATGTTGTATGATTAGAGATCATATCTATTTTCTTTTCTATTGTCTACTATGTTCCCAAAAGTTTCAAATATGTCAATTTTGTAAAACATCTTATTGGAGCATGTGTTACTTATTCAGTCAGGAAATAATAAAAATGATCAACAATCTTTCCAAAAGTGTCTCTTTGGTTTTTGTGTGCCATTTAGCAATTATGTAGTATGCCAAAAATAAAATTGCCTAGTGTTTTATTTTTTTTTTAAATCATGGGGAGTCCATATTTACTTCTGCCATCTGGAAATGTGGTTTACCTACACCGTGGAGAGTAGAAGATCATAATACAATGAAATACCATATGTGACAGAATTCAACATTGTTCCAAAATGTTGTATAGTAAAAATTTGATTGTGTAGTGTAATGTACCACCTGCATTGTCACAAAGAAGTATTTTTAGGTTTTTGTTTTTCAACAATGAGACTGTTCTTTTTTACGACTTTTTCTTTGTCTCCTGATTTTAACACTATAATTCATATATCTCTGGTTAATTGAACAAATATGCTTTAAAATTACTCTAAGAAAATTAGTTCTCCCACCTCTTTCCCAGAAGAACTGTATCACCACATGCAACAGAGATAGTGTTTTTTCAGCAATGCCATTGGCTTCAGATTTGACTTTCTCTTTTGGAATTTTACTGTCACTAGAAAAAAATGAAAATATTGCATATGGGTTTATATATTACCTGATATTGAATTTGGGATATTTATAATGAAAAATATTCACATACTCTTTGTCAAGATTTCCAAGCTGCACACATAAATGTTTATAATTTAGAAAATCTGAATGTCTGCTTTCTCTTTTGCTTTACCCATTAACATATTATTTTCTTTATTTTAGGGTAGATGGTAACTTAAAAAGAAAATATTTTTTGATAGCATAGATAAACTGGTCTCTGCCCTTCCACAGTGGAGTTATTTGTCTTCACTTTTCAGCACTGTTTTCTTCTCAGACAGAAGGTTCTCACCTTCTTCACCTATGCTATATGGTAGGCTATGGTAAGCATGCCTCAGGGTCCCCCAATTGGACAATAACGGAACTGTCCTAGACCCTGCATCACAGGACACACAAATGGAGCTCACTGCAACAATGACAACAACAACACAACAACAACAAAATGTAAAAAACCAGAAATCTTGATGCTCAGAAAATGTGCAATAGATTTAAGTGTCAGAAAATCCAGAAGACTGTGGTTGCTCTATTCATGAGAGTGTAAATACTGACTGGGGCTAATAGAGTGGCAAAAATACATGGCTTCAGCAGAGTTCTAAGTTCCTGATCAAGATTACCTGAGCAGACTTGTACTTGTGGATGTCCCTCTACTATGAACCTGTGTCTTCACTTTGCAGATATACTGCAGGGGATGTTAGCAGTTTTAGGAATAAACAGAGCTGAAACAATTTGAAACCCAGACTAAAATCTGATACGGATTTCTTTTCCCTGTAACACATATTGGCAGTAATTATGACCTTTGCCATTCATAAGCAAGTTTTTCTTAATTTTTGTGTACTTGCTGTGTTTCTCTTCCTTTTCTTTTGATTAGGTCACATTTACCATTTTTTATAAGATAGCGTTTTCAAAGATATTTCATAGAAACTTCATATCATTTGAGTGTATCTTAATTCTCAATGTGAGCCTCATGAATTGTGGCATAATGTCAGCTCACCTGCTCTTCACAGTATCACGTCGTCTTTTCTGCAGGGCTTTTACCCTGGCTTTTCATCACTTTTTTTTTGGAAAATGTTTCAATATACATGTTAGATTTATACATGCCTTATCTCAGTCCCAATGACTTACTCCTTACGCTGGGCAGAACATCTAATTTTAAACAGCAGAAACAGAATTTATTTCAGATTAAGAATTTGCAATCAATTATGCTAATGATTTCTCTGTGTGTAATATGCTTTTCTACTTACATTATGTGTTCTTTGTTGGTAACAAGCAAATAGAAAAAACAAACCTAGAATTTCTTTTATTTTTCCCTTTCAGTGACCAAGAATAAATGCTAATCTCAGCAATTGATAAATATTTATCATTTTAAATTATATTCTGAGAGTCTAATTTCTTCCTTAGCTTTCATGTGAGAGCTTTTATGAGTTATGCTGTCATTCTTATATCTACATAATTATTTGGCTAATTTCCAAAGGGAAATTAGCTTTTACCTTGTAGCTACAACAAATAAGAAATTATTTTAGGATTATTATATAGATCTGTTCATGAAATCCAGAAATTGGATTTATATGGCCAATATATATGGCTGGATATATATGGCCAATTGATTTTTGACCAAGGTACCAAGAGAATTCATTGTAAGAAAGAACAAACTTCTCAACAAATGTTGCTGAAAAAATTAGCCAGTTAGATGGGGGAAATGAACCATCACTCATACTTTGCAATATAAATTAAGACTTATTCAATATCACAAGTTTGTATATGCAAACAAAGTCTACAAAATGCTAATAGAAAATATGAGAAAAAATACCTTGTAGCCTTGGTTTAGGCCACAATTAATTAGAATATAAAAATTATGGCTCATTAGTAGTCTTATGAAATGAACTTTATAAAGTTTACAAGTCTATGATATTTGAAAGAGAATGTTAAGAAAATGATAATATCAGCTATTGCTTGGAAGAAAATATGCACAAAACACAAAACTCTTATGAATCATTACAACTCAGTGATAAGGCAATACCAATAAAATTAGTCAACAAACTTGAAAATTTACCCCTCTAAATAAAAGATATGGGCAGAAAATAACCATGAGAAAAACAAATGCTCAAGAAAATTCATAATTAGAAAAAATAATGCTAAAACCAGACTGAAAAAAAAATCACTATATAGCCCAGGAATAATTAAAAATGAATAAAATGCCAAACAATCCAAAGCATGAGAGATGACACAGAGCAGCACAATTTCATACATTACTCATCAAATGGATAATGGAACTATCACTTCCACTAAAGATGAAGATTCTTAGGACATCAAGCAGATACTTATTATAAAACTAGCTTTCCCATTCCTATTTATCTATACTGAGGAAAGAATATACACGCATCACAAAAGAATCTCTGTGTGAAGTTCATACTGATTTTCCTTATTAGAACCAAAAAATGGAAACTACCAAATTCCTATCAACTCAAAACCAGTAACCAAACTGTGTCCCATGAGAGCTGTACACACATAAGGGCCCCCTTCATTTCCCATATTAACAACAGTCCCTTTGAGAGTTGACATTGTCCGGAAGGTGATAAGTGGCATTTTTCTATTTTTAAATGATTTGCATATAAATGGTAACCTGAAAAAGGTTAGATCCTGTTTAGGTATCAGAGAAATAATAATATTTCTATAACTTTAATAATATGCCTTATCTTTTTAAATATGTGACATTACTTTACATGCATAAATATGTAAATATGTATACTGATATTTACATACTAATACTATAATAATTTATATATTATTCATAATATACAGTACATATATTAATGTATAATATTAAGTTATATATCACATATGTATCTCCAATTTTTTTTCTCTCTATTGCCTCATAAGTGAGCATTCATGAGAAAATTTCTTCAATTTAGAAAGTGCATTTTAACTTCATAGAGGAAATCCCTTGACTCTAAATATTTCAGTCTTTCTAGCCAAAATACTTTGGATTTTGTGTAACTAAATCGTGGATGTAATCTATATGTCCTCATATTATTCTTCAACATAAATAGAAGGGAGCAGTACATTGGAAGGAGCTTATTCTTAAGTATTTAATTTTGAATAACATCTTCTGTTTCTTATTCAGCTCAAGACTCCACAAAGTGCTCTTCATGCTCTATTGTAGGCCTTTCTGGCAAGTTTGCCTTTCCATCAAACAAACCCTGGGATCTACTTTACATTCTTCATTATTCTGATGGAGGTTGGGAGTAGATGAGAGCTTGGGAGTCTTGAGTCTTTCTCTTACTCCACCCACTTATTATTTGCCCATAAACAAATCTTTCGTTTCTATAGATATATAATTATACAATAGTGGTTTCAATAGGCTATTGGAAAATTATATCTGCCATAAAATTTATAAGGAAATGTCACCTATATTGTTTTGTGGAATTTTCTTCTCATTCTTTTTTTTTTTTTTTTTTGAAGAGGTGTCTTCTACAGATAGTATCATGCTATCAGCAAGCAGAGATTTTGATTTATTTTCCTATTTGTATCTCTTTAATTTCTTTCTCTTGCCTAATTGTTGTGACTGAAATTTCAAGAACTACTTTGAGTCAAAGTAGCAAGAATGGACAACCTTGTTTTTTTTCTGATTTTTGTGGAAATGCTTTCAGTTTTTCTTTTTCATATGACTTTGGCTTTGGATTTGAAATATAGAGACTTTATAATGTTGAGTTAAGTTCCATATATCACTATTTTCTCCAGCATTTTTAACATATGTGGTTGATGGGTTTTTATAAAGGGCCATTTGATTTACACTTACAGAATTCCATATGCTGAACTAACTTTGCAAACTGGGATGGAACCACTGGATCATAGTGTATTATTTTCTTGATGTGTTCTGATAATGGTTTGATAACATTTTATTAAGGATTTTTGAATCAATGTTCATCAGTGATATTGGACTATCATTTTCTTGCTGTGTCTTTGTCTGGTTTTGGTGTGAGGGTGATAACAGCTTTATATAATAAATTTGGAAGCATATCCACCCTTTCATTTTCATAGAATACCTTACAAAAGACTGGCAATAATTCTTTAAATGTCTAATAGAACTTAACCGGTAATCACCCATCTGGTTCTAGACTTTACTTTGTTGGAAGGTTTTAAAATTCTGTTTCAATTCCATTATTTGGTATTCATCTGTTTAGGTTTTCTTTATCTTCACGGTTCAGTTTTGGCAGGTCATATGTGTCTAGGAAGTTGTACAGGTCTTCGAGATTTCACAGTTTATTGGAGTATAAATTCTCAATATACTTTCCAATAATCCTCTGGATTTTAGAAGTGTCTGTGGTGATATCTCCTTTTTATTGATAATTTTGTTTATTTGGGTCCTTTTTGTTATTTTGGCTAAGGATTTATCAATCTTATTTTTTTTAAAAGAATGAATTATTTATTGCATTCATTCTGTGAACTTTTTAAATTCTCAAGGTCATTTATTTTGGCTCAGCTCTGAACTTAATTATTTCCTGTCTTCTACTGAATTTGGAGTCAGTTTTTTCATCCTTTTCTAAGGTCTCATGGTGGAGTATAAGCTAATTTATTTGGAATCTTTCTAATTTTTTAATGTAGGCACTGAATGATATAAACTTTCCTCTTAGAACTGCTTTCATACTGTGCCAGAGATTTTGTTACATTCTTTTTTTGTTCTCATTTGTTTTTTTTTAGAATGCCTTGATTTTTTTCTCTCATTTATTCTATGATTCATTTTCCATTTAAAAGAATATTGTACAATACTCTGTAGATGAACTATTCTGTAGATGTCCAATAGGTCCATTTGATTTACAGCATTATTTAAGTCAGAAATACCATTACTATTTATTATCTTTGGAAGAACTTTCTATCAGTGATAAATTGGTAAAATATCCCAGTAATATTGTATTGTGGTCCATCTGGGGTTTAATATCAAGAAATATGTTTTTTTAATGTAATTAAGTGCCTTGACATTTGTGCATATGTATTAACTATTACTATATCTTCTTGTTGTATTGTTTGCTTTACCTGTAGGTTATGGTCTTCTTTGTCTCTTCTGATTAATTTTGGTTGAAGTCGACTTTGTCAGATGAGAGAAATACTATTCCTGCTTGGATTTGGTCTCAACTGGCATGGACTATAATTTTTTTCCCCATCCTTTTACTTTCAGCCTGTGGGTGTCTTAGCTATGAGATGAGTCTCTTGCAAACAGTATATAGTTGCTTCTTGTTTTTGATCTATTCTGCTGATCTGTGTTTCTTAGTGAAAGAGTTGAAACCATTTACATGATGTTATCATGTAAATGTGTGTAGTTTCCTGGAATTTGGGTTTATTTGCTAAATTTAATTCTGTCTTGATTTTCATTTACTTGGTTGTTCTTCTGTTGAGCTTCATCTATTTCTGAGCTTTGAGGTTTATTTTGGGTTCATCTGTGTGCAGTATATCATTGTTGTGCTGACTTAGGGGTCATGAATTCCTTTAGTTTATCCTTGTCCTAGAAAGTTTTTATCATTGATTTTGAACAACAGCTTTGCTAGATAGAGCAATCCTGTCTTCAATTGTTTTCTTTTAGAGCTTGGAATATCTTCTTCCAGGCCCTCCTTGATTTAGGGCTTTAATGGGAAGTCAGAAGTGAATCCTATTGGTTTACTTCTACATACTACCTGACATTTTCCTCTATCAGCTTTTAATATCTCTCTCTCTCTCTCTCTCTCTCTCTCTCTCTCTCTCTCTCTCTCTCTCCCTCTCTCTCTCCCCCCCATATTGGGAATCTGGATTATGATGTGTCTTACAGAGGTTCAGTTCTGACCTTGTCCTTTTGGGGTCCTATATGGTTCCTGTATGTGGATGTCTATCTCATTTTGAATACGGGGACTTTTTCTGTTACTATCTCATTGAAGATGTTCTTAATATTTTTATCCTGTATCTATCTCCATGTTCTCTTCAATCCAGTGAATCTCAGGTTTATTTCCTTGATGTTGTTCCAGAATTCATGCATATTCAATTATGATCTTTTCTTGCACACTAAGCATTGAAACTCATACACTCTGTCTTCAAGGCCTGAAGTACTATTTTATATATAATCTAATCCACTAATGATGCTTTCCAGTGAATTTTAAATTAGATTCACTTTATCTTTCATTTCAAGGAGTTTTGATCATTTACTTTTTATTATCTCTGTTTATTAAAACAGTCTTTTATCTCATTTATTTGTTCCCTTAATTAATTCATTAACATTTTTATTAGTTCATTGAAATTTTTTAAAAAAAATTTAACAGTCTTTATCTAAATTTCATTCACTTTCATGTCTGTGGTATCCTTTGTTGGAGAACTGTGAATTTTGGGAGGGGATTTCTTTGCCTCTTTCCTCATGTTTGTAGATGTGTTGGATTTGTGCATCAACTGAGATGGATTTTCTTTCATTTTTATACAGGTTTCTTTTTGTGTGTTGTTATCTGTTTTTTTCTGGAACTTCTATCTGTTTTTTTATGTATGAGTAGATGTCCAGGAGTGGCATTTGAGGTCCCACTCTGGTTGTTCCTCTTTGGGGCCTGGTTGTTGGTTGGGGGGTTTATCTCCCCAGTTCTTTGTATTGGAATATTGTTGAGCTTCAGGTGGGGCTAGATTTTGGGTGTGATGAGATTCACTCTCACTTGGCTGATTTGTAAATATTGACTGATAGCAGGATTTATATTCTGTGAACTTGAAGTGTTCAAGTATCACTTTCTAGTTGGAAGTGTTGAAGTATTACATTCTACCACTCTTAGAGTGAGGGAGAGACAGGAATAGCACTAATGTTAGCAACAGTTGTATAGCTTCAAGTTAAATGTCTAATTATCTATTTTGACATATATAACACTAATTGCCTCCTATTTAGGAATAGTAGGGATCAGTATTTAACATGATCACCAACAATACGAAAAAAAAATTGAAGTAAATCAGGCAACAAACAGCAGGTGTATACTACATCATCCACTGTATTATTAATCACAAAACATCAGTGGGGTAGAATCACAAGAACTACATAAGTCTATCAGACATAGATTCACAGTTTCTTAAGTGAAGATAAAATAGTATAAGAAGGCAAAAGAAAATTTAGAATAGTTAAAAAGTGATCAGAAAAGAGGCAGGTGATAGGTAACAGATAAAAGCTATAAAGAAGGGGGAACTAAAAAAAATAAAGTAATTTACAAACAGGAAAGTGGAGCTGGAAGCCCTGTCTATTAGTGTGGTAGGAGAATGAAGAAGGAGTCCTAAGAGGAACAAAAACCAAGGTATGAACAAACAACTCAAACCCACAACTCAAACTCACATAAAATTAAACCCCATCTAAGTCAATTGAAATGAAAGTAAAGTTATATGAGTATGCATATATATATAAATATATATATATATATATATATATATATATATATATATATATATAGTAGTGAGAGCACGCGCACGCGCACACACACACACACACACACACACCCCACAATCTCACAGAATGGGAAAAAGTAAAACTAAAATATATCAAAATGAAATTTGAAAAAATTCTAAAACAAGTTTAAAATAAGAGTAAAAAATACAGGGGAATATAAGAGGAAAAAAAAGAAAAAATCTTAACGATAAATAAAGGGCTTGGATCCACTGAGCAGATCAAAACTGTAAGTAAGATTTTCATTCTTGGTATTTATTCCTGGGTCTGTGACCCTCCAGTATAGGGCAGGGGGTTAAGGCCAGTGCCTTAGTGCCCTTCACCTGGCTGCCAGCTGCAGTGGCTAGGAGCCCAAGCTAGTTGTCATAGCTCTCAGCTTCCCATCTCCCATTAGAGACAGGCAAGTGTGGACAACTTGTTTATTGCTGCAGCAGGGGTGGTGCAGAGCTCTAACCTGGAAGTTCCAGTAGTCGGGATTTAACCTTGGTTAACTTAGAACTCTGATCCACACCCCCGTTGCTGGGGAGATGCTGATCTCTGGTGGATGTCTGGGTCTCAGGTCCCTCCAGTAAATTCCACTTTTAGGGTGTAGGATCTAAACCTCCACAGGTCTCACACACACTGCCCTGGACGTCAGAGTGTCCTGTGTGGACACTATAGCGTCTTCCCAATAGCTCTTATGGGACACCAGTGACAGGAAGCTCTCTCTCCCGGATATTCTGAACCTGGATGCCCTAGGCACAATTTTCTGTTCCTAATTTGATCACACTGGTCCAGGCACATTCTGCTGGACATTCTGGTGATGGCTGGGTCAGCTGGCAACTTCCTTTATGAGTTCTTGATCTTCTGACTCAGCCTGTGGCCATGTATCAGTTATAAATGTTTCCCATGCCTGTGACCCCGTTCTTGCCTAATTATCTGCCTGGTAGCCAAGCGATTATGGTTGCTTTTCACTCAAGGATCTTCCCCTCTGGCTCTGGATCCATTGAGATCATTTTCACTCTCTATTTGATCATTTTCACTCTCTATTTCTTCAAACCAGTTTTTATTTATTTTTTTATTTTTTTCTGTCTCACTTTCCTCTCTCTCTATTCCCCTCCCCTCAGCAGCCACAGCGCCGGAATCCGCCCTCACGTTTGATTTCTTATATTTTTTTCAAAGTTTCTGACTTTCTGTGTATCTATGGTTTCTTTTACTGAACAGTATTGAATTTCAGTGAGTTTCCTTAGCTGCCCACCTGACTGAGAGGTAGTTTTAAGTCTGGTGCTAAGGAACCGCTAAGGTGTAAACACCTTCCTTAAACATAACAACCATTTTCTCTTTCCCTAGTGTCTGAATTTTAAATTTATTAACTCTTTTTAGGAATGCTTCATTATAGGAAAATCAAATTTTAAAATTATTAATTTGAAAAATTACACTTTTTAAAAAAGTAGTAACAACCATAAAATACAATTTTTAATATTTATTTATTTACTGTTAATAATTCTAATAATTTATGTATTTACTATTAATAATACTAATACCTATAAGTAGTTACACTTTGTGAAATATACTTGACACCAGAAGAGAATATTCTAGATGCAGCCAGAATATTCCTGTTTAATGTGGTATTTGGAGCCATCAATACTGTATCAGGAGCTGGTGGTCATTTGCCATGACTCCCACCTTCACACAGAGACACTTGACCCCATCCCAGATCAGACCAACATGCAGTACGTGAGAACTGAAACAAAATATGTATTTTAAAAAGGCAGAGAGAGGGAGAAGTGCTGGAAAAGGAAAAGTCAAAATACATTACAAAACCTCCTCAAGGTATTGATCTAAATTGCGCTTCAAACAATTTCTGGACTTTTTAAAGTGCTATACTTCTGGGCTTTAGCCTAGTACAACAGTTAAAGTTTTGACAAATACCAAATAAATGACACTTTTTGGTAGTGAGATTCTTATTTCTTTTATAGATCAAGTAATGATATTGGAAACTATTTGTAAAGGTATCTTTTATATGTAATGTTAATTTAAATATGAGTACAGAATTATAATATTCAGTGCTTCTGAATACAAGTATCATCCTTTTGTTTCTGATTTGTAATTCATCTGTATTGTTTGATACAATCCATGCCAGCTGGATACAACATTCTTGGCTCAGAATTGGTTATTGCTTATGCTCAATCAAAGAAAATGTCTAGGGTGTCCAAATTTATGTAGATGGCCTCATATCAAATATAGTGTTTCTCCCCTGTACTATGTATACTTTATTCATTCATAAACACAGTGATATCAGCTGTGGCAGGTACCTTTGCTTTCTTTTCAGGAGCAGCTCCAAGGTATGTAGGGAGTAGAAACAGTTAGACTTGAGGTCTGTGTTTGAGCTCCTGATTTCTCCTGAGTGGTTCATGAAATGTGTCATAGTTCTCATCATTGCAGTATGAGACGCATTGCCTGACCTCTGGGAGAGCCAAGTGAAGTTGAGGCGTGCCAACACTAGTTATAGCCTTTAAAAAAAAAAAAGTCTGATGCTGATTCTTATGTACACTTAAGTCAAAGAAGTTCAAAATACTTTTTATTATATATACATATGTAAATGTGTATGAATATATGTTTAACTTGTATACGTATTTATATTTAGCTAATTCCATAGTTCATGAATAAAGGCATATGATGAAGTAAACACTGAATTAATTCAGCAATAACAATTCTGTTCCCAATGAATAACCTAAGCAATTATTTTTTAAAGAATACCATTTGTTTCTCATGTACTCAGAAATGTTTCATTTTTACATGGACAGGTTACAATATAGAGGTAGTGTATTCATAAAGAAAATATCAAATAATAGATTTGAATATTAGGTGTAAAGATATCATATATTTTTGTGAAACATTTTGTTCATAAACCCACAAAATGCATGCAAACATGTTTATAATGCCCATTCCATGTTTATCTTATACATATGTGCACATACATGTATCCTCTATCTTAAACTTCATTTGCATATTCTACATTTCAAAATAGATGGCAAAATATATAATTTGGAAAATATGAGCTTGCACCATGATAGAATTAATTTATCTAATGTAAAAAATAGTATTCCCTTTTCATCAAGACAGGCAAATTTTATTAAGTCAAATGACAAGAGAGAATTTATCTCAGATATAATTCAATAAGTCCAAAAGTTATTTTAGGTTGTAAAAATTACTAGTTTCTTCAACTTCCTGGCAGGTTTGTATAATGAATGGCAATTAAAGAGCCATTGAATGAATGTGAAAGATAATGGCAAAATGGTAGGGTGACTAGAAAAGGAAATGAAAGAGAAATGGAATTGCAGAGAAATCTAAAAGGAAGGAAATGAAAGGGAATAATTAAAGAGAAGGCAAATAGCAAGTACTGAGCTGAGAGTGGGGATATGGAATATAAATTTAGACAGAGATCACTTAGAACATCTTCTCTATACAGAAGAAAAATCCCAGCATGTGAATTTTGTGACTGGGTCTTCTCTGTTAAAGAGTGAGAATGTTTCATTTCTTGCATTTTCAAACCTTAATCTGGCCAATAAGAAAGCCTCTTATCTCCCAGGGGCCATTGAAGTTATCAAATAAATTCTGTGAAAGTTCAGCAGAAGCAAGCGATGCTACACTAGGCTGCTGTTCCTTCAATTCTCACTGTTTCCTCCACTCCTTTGAAGTCAGCATTCCTCTGTGTCAGGCTGTTTGCCACTAGTTGGTGAGTACAACAACATAAAATAGATCCAACTGGGTTCCCAGGGTATTCGAGTTTCAAGCTTTGGGAAGTGCTTAGTCTTCACAGCTAGAAATGAGGAATCAAGATGACAGTGGAAATAAGAGAGAACCATCCAAGTGATCTACTCACTTCTTTTGTAGGAAGCAAAAAGATATTATCCATTATAATTTTCCAAAGTACATTTCTAGAAGTTGTCTTTGAAAACTTAATCAAAGAATTCCCAAAACTTTTCAATGATGTCTTTTCACAAAAACATAATAGTGCAAGCCTGTGAAAGGGATTTGCAGTTATAGCATGAAGGAACTGTTGCCTTAATCCATCCTCTAGACAGCATAGTGAGTGCTGAGTTTTTCTTCAAATATTTTCAACAACCTCTGGCTTGAGTGCTTCATCAATTTGAAAAAGTGAGGAACTCTTTTAGAATCAATTTGCTACATCAGCGTCTGGGGTTTGCTATAAATACTTGCAGCAGATCACACAGAAGAGTGATATCAGTGTTCCCTCTTAAAGCTTTCTATTGATTGTATTCAAAGCTTGTAATGTATTCTTTACCTGTAACAGGAAGGGCGTCCTAAAAGATGCAATTTTAAAACTGTGTTGCAGACATTTCCCAGTTATCCCAGAACCAGGTAAACCATCACCTTAAACTTATAAATATATACAACTAATTTTTTATATTAAAGATAATCCATATAGAACAGGAAAAAAAATAAACAACAATGCTTAACATTAGAATCTTATGCCAAAAATCATGCAAATTACATTACCACTTCCCCCCAAAAATAGGCAATTAAGTAAAGTGTAGCATCTTCAATTGATTATGCAATGAAAAGTGATAACATAGTTCATCTTAAAAAATATGTGCAGGTTTTTTGACCTTTTGACTTTGGTCAATAATCTTGATTGTGAGTTTAAGACTGAAATATATTTTTAAAAATGTTTTTTTTTAAATTTGAGCTTCTTACCACCTAAATATTGATATCTTTGGTGTATATGTCAGTTCATTCAAGTCTATATTCTAATACCAGAAATTGGACAAGAAAATTTTAACTAAAGATATAGAATGCTTGCCTAAATGTTTCAATCATCTCTACTATGCAGATAATAAACGTGAAAAATATCAGTAAGAAGCATCGAACAAATTCCAAATCAGTTTACATTTTTCATATTTATTCATTCATCATGTTATTTTTTACTGTGACAGACAATTTATTCAAAATAAGAATTCATACAAAGGAATCAGAGTTTCCAATTAGATTAGAAATTAAGCAGGTTCTAACTATATTGGATACATAAAGTTTGATGAACTGCATGACAGTATTTTAATCTTGATTTTAATGGCAGAGAAGATGTCACAAATAGTATTTCTGGTAGAAAAATATATATCACAATATTTTCTATTTCTCAGTCATTATCCTAAGAACTTAATATATCAAATAAGTTAATGAACCCATTAATCTGATATAATAACTAATCATAGTAGATTATTTTTAAATATGAGAAAACATGTCCTGAGGTAGTCTAAGAATGGAAGATGAATTAAATAAGTATTTAGTTTTTGGAGACCTTTGATAATAGTCTTGCATTAGTCAGTTTTCATTAATGTGACAAATTACATGACAAGAACAGCTTTGAAGAGGGAAAGTTTATTTTAGCTCACAGTTAGAGGTTCAGTCCATGGTCAGCAAATCCATTGCTCTGGATCTGAGGTGAGTTGGAGCATTCTGGCAAAAGGGCACAGTGGAGGAAAGTTAAGCAGCTCATGGTGGCTGGGAGGTGGAGAGAGATGGGAAGAGGCAGTGAGACAAGATATTAGCCCTAAGGGCACACCACCAGTGACCCACCTCCTCCAGCTTCTCCCTAGAGTTATGACCCAATTAGTTATTTGCATTTTAAATTTATTGAATGGACTAATTTAATGATCATGTTACAGCTTGCATGATCTAATCATGTTACCCCTGAACATTATCTTAATAGCTTTTTTTTAGGACATGTCATTTTTAAACCATATTAGGTGTGGAAATTTGTTTCTATCCAAAATTCATGTTGCAATCTAAATTCCATGGTGATGGTATTGCAGTTGGGGACCTGGGACAAGATTTGTCATGATGGCTCTTGTTCCTCATAGAAGAGATAACCAGAAGCTGGCTCCACTCTTCCACCAGGTAAGAAGCAGAAACAGGCACCATCTACAAAGAAAAATGCAGGCCTCATCAGATACCGAATCTGTCAGGACCTCTGTTTTAGACTTCCTAACCACCAGAGCTGTGAGGAGTATATCTCTGTTGTTTATGATCCACCATTTTAAGGTATCTTGTTACAGTAACCTAGACAAACTGAGACAAATGGGATATTTATTTTAAGAGTCTTAAAGGATCATTATATTACAAATTGCTATTTTATAAAAGGAGTACTAAGTGATTTTGATTTTTTGGGGGGAAAAACACACTAATAGTAGAAGCAAGAAATACTTCAATTAGATAGTCAGTATGATTGACATGAGTTCTAAATTGTACTAGTCAAAGGAGACAGAACTTTTAAATAGATGTACATACCTGCAAGAATAATTAAGAAAAAATAAATCTATCATTTGCAATGGAAGATAAAGTAATGAGTTTTTACAAGGTAAAATGATCTAGACAAATAATAGTTCTAAAATATGAAAATTTAATGTATTGGAGTCTTACATAGTCATCATGGTTTTGGATTTTGGGAAATGACAAGAAAAATGTGCTTTGGGTTGGTTAATGTATTAGCATTCCTTCCCTAATGATATTTGGGAAATATTTAATGAGGAAACAAAAACCAAAATGAGAACTTTATGATGTATTTTGGATATATTAATTGAAAACAAACAGATTAAAAATTAAAGAGAATATAATTTCAGACAAAGAATGTCCTTAAAGACACTAGTATTGCTGTATGTATATACATGGCTGTATAACCAATGTGATCCTGCAATATGTACACATGAAAAAATGAGAATTCATACCCTATTTGAATCAAATGTATGATATGTCAAGATAATTGTATTGTCTTGAGCAACTAATAAAAAAAAGAATGTCCTTAAAAATAATTTAGATCATTTCAGGTGCTGTAGAGGTATACTCAGAGGCAATGAAGAAAAAAAGGAACAAAAATTTGCAAAGTAAAAACCTGGAAGAATATTCTATAGAGAATGTGCTTAATCTATTTTAAGAGTTAGGTGTAAATTATGAAGAGAAATAGATAATACCTTTATTATTCAATTGTTCTATAGTTCTTTTTAATAAATTTAGTGAAAAGTATACCTTTTGCCCAAAGAACACAGTATGGAAAAATAAATCAATGTGTCCATCAGAATTTTAGTGTTTCAGCTATATAGGATTCTTCAAAGTATTTTATACTGAAAGCTAGTTCCATAAGAAGACAGGTGAAATTAAACAGTTGAAGTATGGGAAATTTGCTTGTTACATCTTTGCTTAGAGTGTCACAAAACTCATCAGCATGTTAAATCTCTATGTGGTGTGAAACTTATTTAATTTTTCATCCTTTGATTGTTAGCAAATAGGGTACTTCTATAGTCCCAAAACTCCAAAAGTAAAAGTAATAACAGATTTTTGAATCTCTGATAGTTTGATCACTCCATGTTTCTCTTATTATTTTTAAAAGTAATCTTATTACACTTTAAATACTATTTTATAATGTGATTTTTACTTAATTACTTTAACAACTTGTCATAATGTGATTTATACACAGTTATTTTAATGCTAAAAAGTACATGTGGCAGCCCATTTTTAATTCATCCAATTATGTATTTTGTTAGTAAATGCACAATAGGTTTGTCATCTTTGTAAATACACTTCTGACTGTATCCAACTTATTCTATATGTTTTTAAAACATAATTTTAAATATAAATATGCATGTTTTGTAAAGAGATTTTTAAAATTGAAAACCTGAATTAATCCAACACCACATTCCAACATTGCAAGTGCTCCATCACAGTGGTGTCCTTTGCTGTATTGCTCCCTTTGACTGCCTCAGTCACCCCATTTTCTTCCATGCCTACTTCTCTCATTGGCAGTCATTAAATGTGCAATATTTTCTCTGCACAGTTTTTTGTTTGGAAGATGTATTTATAAGATCCTTGCATTTTGCTAAAGATACTCACTTCCACAGCTTCCCACCATAGCCTGACCTTCTCACTATGTGCAGGTTGGCCACTCTCTGTGATATGCTGCTGGGCTCAAGTGCTCATCCCTAGACCAATAAGCATTCTGTGCATACTCCCAGGTGGAATCCTATAAAAGTTTATTTGGGTTATAGTCTCAGTAGAAAACATTTTCATTATTTAAAAAAAAAATCAAGAACTAAACTTACTGAAACCATACCTATGCAAGATTTTAAAGTTTTCGGTACGTGTTACAAAATGATATTCTTATAATTGCAAACAAATTTAATGTTCTCTACTGATAGGTAGACACCCCACACTACTAAAAACACTAAATATTATCATTACTCTAAAATATGAATTTAAACTTGATACAGTGATCCTGTTTTTTCATTGGAATCTCATTGAATCTGTATAGCGCTTTAGAAAGTATGGCCATTTTGACGATATTAATTGTGCCTATCCAAGAGCCTAGGGGATCTTTCCGTCTTCTAGGGTCTTCTTCAATTTCTTTTTTAGTGTTCTGTAGTTTTAGATCTTTGAGTTTTAATCTCTTTAATCCTGGATATTAGTGATCTACCTGACAAGTGTGTGGCAAAAATTTGCTCCCAAAATGTAGGCTCTGTTCGCCTCATAGATTGTTTCATTTACTGAGAAGCTTTTTAGTTTGAATCCATCCCATTTATTGTTTCTTGATTTTATTTCTTGTGCTTTAGGGATCTTGTTAAGGAAGTCAGGGCCTAAGCCAATGTGATGAATATTTGGGCCTACTTTTTCTTCTATTAGGTGCAGTGTCTCTGGTCTTATTCCTAGGTCCTTGATCCACTTTGAGTTGAATTTTGTGCATAGTGAGAGATAGTGTTTAGTTTCATTTCTCTGCATATGGCTTTCCAGTGTTCCCAGCACCATTTGTTGAAGTCTTCTTCAATTTCTTTTTTTTAATTGTTCTGTAGCTTTTATTGTAGAGGTCTTTCACATTTTTTGTTAAATTGATTTCCAAGTATTTTTTTTTTTTTTTTTTGAGCTAGTGTGAATGGGGTAGTTTTCCTAATTTCCCTTTCAGAGTGTTCATCACTGATATATAGGAATGCATTTGATTTATGGGTATTAATTTTATATCCTGCTACTTTGCTGAATTCATTAATTCTAGAAGTTTTCTGGTGGAGTTTTTTGGATCCTCTATGTATAGAATCGTGTCAGTAATAATGATAGTTTGAGTTCTTATCCTTTTCGTATGTCTTTTTTTTTTTTCATCTGTCTAATTGCTCTGGCTAGTGTTTCAAGGACTGTGTTGAATAAAAGTGGCGAAAGAGGACATCCCTGTCTTTTTCATATGCCTCTAGATTTTAGAGGGAAAGCTTCCATTTTTTTTCTCCATTTAGAATAACGTTGGCAGTGGGTTTAGCCTAGATAGATTTTATAATGTTGAGATGTTTTCCTACTATTCCTAGTTTTTCTAGTTTTTTGAACATGAAAGGATGCTGTGTTTTGTCAAATGCTTTCTATGCATCAATTGATATAATCATATAATTTTTATCTTTAAGTCTAGTGATGTGATGAATTACATTTATTTATTTCCATATGTTGAACCAAAATTGCTTTCCTGGAATGAACCCCACTTGATCATCGTGAACTATTTTTTAAATATGTTTTTATATGTGATTTTCCAGAATTTTATTGAGAACTTTTGCATCAATATTCATTAGGTATATTGATCTGAAATTTTCTTTCCTTGATGTGACTCTGCCTGGTTTTTGTATCAGGATGATACTAGCCTCATAGAGTAAGTTTGTAAGAGTTCCCTCCTTTTCTATTTCATAGAATAATTTGAGAAGTATTGGAATTAATTATTCTTTGTAGGTCTTGTAGAACTCAGCTGTGAATCCATCTGGTTCTGGGCATTTCTTGGTTGATAGGCATTTGATAGTGTCTTTCTATTTCCTTTCTTGAAATTGATCTGTTTAAATTGTTCATGACCTCTCAACTCAGTTTGGGTTGATCATATGCCTCTAGAAATTTGTCAATGTCTTCAAGGTTTTCTGTTTTACTGGAGTAATAAATTTTCAAAACAGTTTCTAATAGTATTCTGTATTTAAATAGTCTGTCTTTTCCTCTTTCATCATGAATTTTAGTAATTTGAGCTTTCTCTCTTCTCCTTTTCATCAGACTAGCTAAGGTTTGTCAATTTAATTTACTTTTTCAAAGAGCCAGCTTTTTGTTTTGTCAATTTTTAGAATTGTTTCTTTTGTTTCAATTTCATTGATTTCTACCCTGATTTAATTATTCCTGCCTCATTTTTGGTGTTGATTTGTTCTTCTTTTCTCTAGGGCTTTAAAATGTAATGTCAGGTTGTTTATTTGCTGACTTTTTCTTCTTTTAGGGAATGAACTCCATGCAATGAACTTTCTTCCTGGCACTGTCTTCATGATGTCCTAGAGATTTTGATAAGTTGTATCTGAGTTCTCTTTGACTTCTAATGTTTTTTTTTTTAATCTCCTCCTTGATTTATTCTGTTATCCATGAGTCATTCAATAGCATAGTATTTAGTCTACAGGTGTTGGAGTAGCTTCTCTTTTTTTACTTTATCATTGATTTCTAATTTCAATTCATTATGGTAAGATGGGATGCTGGGAAGTATCTCTACCATTCTGTATTTGCTAAGACTTTCTTTGTGGCATAATACATGGTATATTTTAGAGAAGGATCCATGTACTGGTGAGAAGAAAATGTATTCATTTGTTGATGAATGGAATATTCTATATATGTCTGTTAAGTCTAAATTATTGACTGTTTTATTGAGTTCTATAGTTTCTTTGTCTCGTTTTTGTTTGGAAGATCTATCCAGTGGTAAGAGAGGTCTGTTAAAGTCACCCAGTATTATTGTGCTGTGGTCTATTTGATTCTTGTACTTGAGAAGGATTTTTTTATATATACATAGATGCTCCATTGTTTGGGGCATAGATATTTATGATAGTTATGTCTTGTTGATGTATGAATCCCTTAAGGAGTATGAAATATCCTTCTTTATCCCTTTACACTAGCTTTGGTTTAAAGTCCACTTTATCTGATATGAGGCCAGAAACCCCTCTTGTTTATGAGGTCCGTGTGAGTGCCACACTTTTTTTCCCAACCTATCACCTTCAGTCTGTGGATGTCTTTTCCTGTCTGATGAGTTTCTTAAAGGCAGCATATTGTTATGTTGTTTTTGAATTCAATCTGCCAATCTGTGTCTTTGAATTGATGAGTTTAGGTCATTCATATTCAGGGTTATTATTGAAATATGATTTATATTCCTGGTCATTGGTTCAAGAATCATAGACTTTGGTTTTATTTTCTCATCTAAATTCTCAGAATGATATTCTTTGGTGTATGTGCTTGATAACATTTCAAAATCCCTTGTCTATAATCAATTTAATACTGTAACACAATAATCACATATAATAAATTATCCTAGAACTAGGTAATTGAGGGATCAAAAAAAGTCAGAGATAGCAAAGTCCAGTTGATGTTTAAAATTATTGTCAGTAAAGAGGAAACAATTATTAAGATATAAACAAATAATAATTGAATTGATGAATAAAATATCATGTTCTGATTTTAAAGAGATTTTATAGCTACTGAGTAATCTAGGAAAGAAGATATCTAAAAAGCAATTACTAAAATCTAGTAAAAACAAATGAGGACTTTGAGACTGTCATTGAGCGAGTAGTATATACTCTATACATTTGTGGTATATTTTCGTGGGAGAGTCAACCTCTTGAAATGGTTTGGATGTGGAGAGAGAAGAGTGAAATATATTTTCATAATGTGGCTTTGGGCTGCTGGACTTACAGGGTGTTAGTAGCTTTTGACATGCAGAAGACTAGGAAAGGAGTTTATCAAGCTATGTGAAAATAAGTTAAAATGTTAGCAATTTCAGTTTAATATGCTTTCTAATGTAGTTTTTAATGTGGAAGGAATGAATTAGACATGAACCTTTATATTTAAGGAAGAGGTTGGAGCAGTGTTATTTTCTTGTTGTAGTATTGCAGATGCTGGATTGTCAAGGCAGGTACACATGGGTTCTAGATCTGACTCAGCATCAAACTTCTCTAATGATTAGTGAAAGATAAGCAGAATGTAGGACAATGTCAACCTAACCTAGTGTTTCAGTCATGGACCCAATATATGCGTCTTCCAAAACAATGTTTAAAGAAAAAAATTAGACTCATTTCCCCCATTCATCCTGGGGTCAATTTTGATTTTAGAGAAACTATATACCTTTGAGTCTGGGATGATGTAGTGCAGATAAAGCAGTTTGGTTTGTGTTTTCTTGGTTGCTCTTCTCCATTAGTCATATAGAGTGCATATAGGGCTAACTTTTGTTCTCCAGCCAGTTCTGTCCCATAGTCCACAAGCTCCAGGTTTATTTTCAGTAAGCAATGCAGACAAATGTAGGCAGAGGTGCCATCTTGCTTACCATACATTGATAAGAACTTCTTCATGCATGTTGTTAAAATAAATCCCATTGGAATGGAAACAATAGAATTCATTGTAGACAGCATTAAATACTTTCTAGGTGCTCAAAAGCGGGGGAGACTAGGTACAAGCGTGCTGATAACTAGTTCTTCCCAGAATCTCAGCATGCAGATGGTATTTCAAGCAATGGTATTGTGTGCACTGAGAGGATAATTTAGTTTCTCATCAGAGTAAGAAAACAAGTGAAACTCATTTTTAGCTACTTTTGTCCAGGTATAGAATACAGACAGCTGTGGACTTAATCGAGCTTGTTGTTTAGTAAGATAAGTGTAATGAAGAGAATGTAAACTGAAACGTATGTGTGTGTGTTTATGATTGTGTGTGTGTGTGTGTGTGTGTGCATGAAGAGTGTACCACCAGATTTGTGGGGTAAGGAATGAGAAAATAAGATAGCAATAAAGAACCTACTACTATTTTTTTTTAATTACTAATTGTAACAGATCACGGATCTCTGAGATCCTAACTAAATGGATGTCAGAATGGCGAAGGCCATGTGCTGAACAGTTTTCCTCTGTTATATTCCCATCTGCCGTGATGTTTCTGCCTTGGAGTCAGCTGACTGTGGACTGAATCCTCTGAAACTGTGAGCAAAAATAAGTTGTTCTTGTCAGGTCTTTTTTTTTTCACAGCAAAGAAGAGGCAACACAGTACTATTATAACTATCATATTGTATAACAGGTCTTTTGTTTCATTGGATAAACCATCTGAATATCACAATTTTTGAATTTAGTACTTCCGACAAGAAAAGTTAACTGATGTTTCTGTACCTTCCAGAATGTGAAAGTGATTCACTGTTAGTGTTGGTTTGAGATAATAACAAGCACTGTAACATTTTTATATACAAATCATCAACCGCCTATATACTCTAAATGGATGTGCATAGGTGTGTGCACGTGTCTCCATTGGTGCTGGGAGAATATGCTTCTTAAAAATGCCTCACTTCCACTTTCAAATAGAAATATCCTACTGTGAAAATTAACTCATCTACATGAAAATAGCCTTACTAATGTACATTCCCTGACATATATTGCTAATTTTGTTTTACCAGTTGGTGTTCCTGAGTTTGAGAGTAAAATTAAGGTCATGTATATTGAGTCCATTTATCTACATCATACATGCAAAGTTCATTAGATTTCATGAACATTGCATTGAAATTAATTGAGAATGAAAGTTTTGATATCAAAGATGAGAAAAATATGTATTTTACTACAAATCTACACTTATGCATAATTATATGCAACAAATGAGAAATTATATTATAGTTACCATCTGTTAGATGTGCTTGCCCAAAACCTCAATTTGATATCTCTCCAGATTGTGAGTCATGCCTTCCCTAGGTTGATTCAAAGAGTGATGTTTCCCAGGATGCCTTGCCATATAAGTAAAGGCCAAACAGCCTCATCCTTAGCCAAAGAAGATTAGAAATTTAGACTGAAGGCCAGGTGTGCTCTCGGCTTTCTTAGCAATATTCATTGTGAAAGTTTTCTCTGGTGCTATGGCAGAGATGTTACCTGTACTGGACTTGGCCTCTAGATTCTCCAATGGTGTAGTGTCGCTTAAGTTATTTTTGTTATTGGTAAATTTGTGCATTTCTCCTGGCTGTGTACTACCAAGTTTATTTTCCTGAGTTTTTCAAAAATAGCCAGAAAACAGCCTCAAACAAGATCCTTCCTGTTTAAGAGAAACAAAATAGACTATGTAACATAATTTGGACAGGTACGTAGTAATCATATGCGGTCATTCCTGAACAATTGGCAAGAATACTTAGACATATGTGGCAAAGGTAATTGTCCATGCTTCTGCCGGTATGAATCTATGTGCAGTATGCAGAAGACTATTGCTCCTTTCACATCCTCCACTGTTCTTGTCCTTCTCACTCTGTGTTGTGTGTCTGAATCTCTTCTCACAGGACTCCAGTCTTCTTAAATTTAGGGACCACTGTCATGACCTCAGTCACCTCTTTAAAGGCCTTATCTCCAAATAGTCCAATTTTGAAGCACTGGAAGTTAGAACTTTAACAGATGAACCTGTGAAAAGGTGGGGACACATTTTAACCCACTCACCATCTATGTTCTTAAATACAAACAGTTGTTGCCTAAACATTACATATTGGAGTTTTCAATGTATATTGCTTGTTTCACTCTGCTTATTATCAAGTACTAAAAATCGCATTGTCTTAATGAAAGTAATCACCTTTTGTGGACGTAGATGATGTTTTGTTCAGTAATTTGTTATCCTCAAACTAATAGTAGAATGTATTGACAGGTGGAAGAATAAACACATGAATGAAGGAAGGAATGATCGCATGAGATAACAGATGAAAGATACAGAAGTTATATTAATTCTTAATGGTGTTAGTACTGCCAAGTGTACTAATGTGTGCACTAATAAGTCAATAATAAATGTTAGCAGCCCTTAACTTTTCTGCCAATAAAAACCTGCTTCAAACGTACTTCTTCCAGGAATTGAGGTAATTTAGTCCTGCCCTGATTATTCTGTTCTCACTGCACTCACTTAGCACTTGTGAATTAAATTTGAGCCATATGCTAACTCACATCTGTTGGTTTTCTACTTAAGGAAAATACTGAAATCTAGATGTAGATATGTTTTGTCAGTACAGATTAATTTGTGTGATCATTAAGGCCAGAAGCTGTACTTTTTATTTCTCTCATATAACACCTAAATAGGTCTTCTATACATCGTGGTAAACCAATAAATTTTGTGCTAACTAATGCATCACCCATTCATTACTCCCTAGTTGATATTTTTTGTCTTTTGATGTCTGCAAGTTGAAGTGTACATTTCAATTAGAGCTCCACTTACTGCAAAGAGAGATTTGTCACAGAAACCAGAGTAAGCAATTTGTCATGTTGTTTTCATGAAGCCATAAAATAGTATTTCAAATTCAGTTATATTTGGGGATTACTCTGCCATATCCTGAAATTCAAAAAAATGCAATATATGTATGCACAACAGATGAAGTGCATTTCAGAAATGAAAATTATTGCAGTACACAGAGTTTGTAAATCAATCTGTGAAGCACTGCAGGATAAAAGGCACAGTACAATAAATATAGGTTGAAGAAGGATGCATATTTATGGCATAAATACAATCTCTGCATGAAAGTGTCAAGCCCCATGAAAATTTTCAGGACTGATTTCAAAATCTCCTTTTATTAACTTAGTTTGAACAAATGTTTGATAGAAATTGTTTCTTGATATGATGACCCTATATTTTTTATCATTTGTTTACCACTTCTCATTATAAGCCATAATTTGACTAAACTAAGTCCTTTCCTCCAGAGTTCCATCTTTTGAAATACTCACTCTTATATTCTGACTTGTGATTTAGGCTCCCATGGTGAGACATCATCTCAGCAGATAGTATGTGTCATCCCTTTTATTCATGATGTTAAGTAGAATTTAATATATCATATAATATATATATATATGATTTATATAATGATATGCTATTTATATTATACATACATTAAAACCTATAAATTCAAAGTAATTTCTTTTGCTTAGAATTTCCTATTGATACTAAAAGTATAGCCATTTTTCATCAAGCATTTCTCCAGGCCATAAAAAATATTTGGAAGAACTGAGTGATATCTCATTAATCAAATACATTTGAAGAGCTAACTCAGTAAAACATCCCATTGCAGTTTCTAGAGATTACTAATAAAATGAATAAAGATGTTCTACATAGTGTTGGGAACAACTATATTACTCTGGCAAATATATATATATATATATATATATATATATATATATATATATACTTTTTTCTTTCAAATAGAATGATCAATTACCCAAAAAATGTAAAACTGAACACACAATACCTATATACACACTGAGTGTATAACCTATGTTTAATGGTTTCCCTTAATAGTCCCTGAACTGTTAATAGAGCATAGAAATATCATCATAAGTTAGTTGAGCATAAATAAAATAATGTGGACTATCAAAACCATTCAGTTATTTAAAAATTCCAACAATTTCAAACAATATTTATTGCCCAGTGGGCAATGAACTATCAATTACCATTTATCTCTTTAATCCATTATTTACCTTTTCCCCCCAAGCAGGTGTTAATCAAAGACCACACTGTACAGCTAAAGCACTCAGTAATATAGTCTATAAAAATTTCCTCAGCCTGACAAAGTACACCCACACATAGCAAAAGTTCACAACTTGCAACAAAGAAGCAAGTCAATATAGAAGTTTTTTAATTTATTCCATACAGCATTAGTGGATAAACAAAATCTTATTTAAAAATCCAAAAGCACCAAAACATAGAGAAGCTAATTACAAATCTACTACAATTAGTAGTAGATATGTATGTAGGCAATAGAAACACAGATCAAAAACAAAAATAAAGACACACATAAGTGCAAGAATATACCATGCTTGTGGACTAGAATATCCAATACTTTTAATATGTCAATGTTTCCTCATTTGATGTCACCTCATTCAAAATCTTGCAAATCTTTTTTTTGTAAAGATAAACAACTTGATTTATATTTGAATGTTAACTCTGTTTGGGTTGTTGGTATAAACTCAATTTGGTTTTAGTATATTTTCTGTTTTACTTCTAAACAGATGTTTATTATCATTCTCTATATGCTTGAGCTGCAGTTTGGGGAATTTAATCTGAGATCTTCTTTTCTAATATAAAATTTTAACTTCATCAATTTTCTTTCAAAAGGATGGCTTTATCTCTAGCCCAGTGATTTTTTATATGTTTCCCTTTGTCATGGTCTGGATAGGAACTGTCCTCCAATATACTCATGTGATAGGCAGTACAGGATTGTTCAGAGGTGAAACAGTTACATTATGAGAGCTGTCATCTAACCAGTGGATTGATCCATTTGCTGGAGTAGTCATTTGAATGTAATACTTGGTGGTAGCTGTAGGCAGCTATGGCATGGCTGGAGGAACTAGCTCACTGAGGAAGTGTCCTAGAAACAGTACTTCCTCCCTGGCTCCTTGCTCCCTCTGCAGGTTGGCTGCCTGAGCGGAGGCTTCTCTCAGCTCCACACCTCCTCCCAGAAGTTCTGCCTCTCCTCCATCCCAGGGCAATGGAGTCAGCAGAACATGCTCCAAGATCTCTGAAATGATGAGCCCAAATTAAAATTGTCCTCTTCTAAGTAATTCTTGTCAGGAATTTTGATGACAGAGACAAAAAGCCTACTAATATATCATTATATGTTAATTATTATTTAGTTTAAAATTTACTCTTATATTATTTCATGTATGGATTAATTAGAAAAGTGTTGTACAGTTAAATTGTATTTAGCTTTTTGCACATGTTTCTGTAACCAGTTTGTAATTTATTCCTGAAGTGGTCAAAGATCATACTTCATATTATTTTAATCATTTTAAAATTAAATAGAATTTGTTTCATGGTTCAGTCAATGGCCCATATTTGGAAATTTGACATGTCAGGTAGAAATACTACATATTCTTTACTTTTTCGTCAGGCAACTCCAAAATTATCAGGTGGGTGAAGTGGTCAATAATGTTCAGATTGGTTATAAGCATGTTGACATTTTTGTATGTTTCTTACAAAATGCTCAATGGGAAGGTTGACAGCTGTTACTAAAAATCATACCATTGCTTTTTAGCTTTGTCTATTTTGCTTCCTGTACATGGGAACCCCACTAGTAGGTGTTTACACATTTATGAGTCTCTTTTCTTTTTGATGAATTGACCCTTCTTGTAGTTATAGTAGCCTCAAAGTATACATTCTCTGGTACTTCCTCATTTTTACTTTCTTTTTTCTAAGGTCGTCACAGTCCAATTGTTTCCAACTTTTAATTCACATATGTTTGTATTTATGTTCATATTAGAAGAAAGCCTATTGTTGGTTCTTGCTTGTTTATCCATTATGATTATCTTAGCCACATAATTTAAATAGTCATGTCATTTAACACAACAGTTGGTAATATCATTGGATACTATTCTGTTATGTTAGTGTTTCTTTTCTGTCTGAAGCCTTTTCTTACTTGTTTGCTTCCCATTTTCTTTGTTCTTTTTGAATATTTTTAAATAATTGCATGTCTAAATCATCAGTTTATTTTTCACCTGTGCTTCTTGGCATAGAGTATTTAGTGGTTGCTCTAGAGATTACAATATAGTTATAAATTTTCATAAAATTAAATCTAATACATAACCAAATAATAATATACTAAATTAAGTTAATAATTTAATAAAATGCAGAACTGTGCAAATGTATATATTCTTTATTCCACCTGCAGTCTTTGAACTTTAATGATAAAATTTATCATTTCTACATACATAGTAAACCACAAATAGACACTATTATCTTGTTTTTAAAATAAGTTAGAGCCAGGCATGGTGGCACATGCCTGTAATCCCAGTAGCTCGGGAAGCTTAGGCAGGAAGATCACAAGTTCAAGCCAGACTCAACAACTTAGCAAAGCCCTAAGCAATTTAGTGAGAAACTGTCTCAAAAGGAAAAATAAAGAAGGTGAGGGTTTTGGGGATAGCTCAGTGCTTAAGTGTCCCTAAGTTGAATTCTCTGAGAGAGAGAGAGAGAGAGAGAGAGAGAGAGAGAGACTAGCATTTTATGTTTACTTAAGTATTTACTGTTTCCAGTATTCACATTTCTTTGGATATTATTTTCTTTCAGCCTAAATAGTCTTCTTTGCATTGTTTGCAATATAAGCTGGTATTAGCAAATTGACTCAGTGAATTTAACATATTTGGGGGAAAATTCTCCCTTGCTATATGGATATATAGTTATGAATTGACTTTTTCCTCTAATATTTTTGACTTTAATATTTTGTATAACTTTATTCTGACTTCCACAGACTAAAGGATTCTTTTTCTTCAGTATATAATTGATTTTTCTGACTCTGAGTTAACACAATTTAATAGTGATGTTTATTTTCAGTTTTCTTCATATATTTCATATTATTTTTTAATTGTGTTATTTTGCTTATTAATTTCTATGCTTTGTATAAGTTTTATTATTGTTAGAAATATTGAGTTTTGCATCATAACTTTAGCTTTTAATAACAATTTCTGTACTCTTTATTATCTCTTTTTAAGTTTAATGTTTTTCTTCTATTTCTAAATTATATTACTAAGTTCATCTACTAAGATTTAATGTTTATTTCATATAGAGGGTTTTTTTCAGTGTTCTCTGCAGATTTTCTATTCTATGATGTGATTTCTTTAAAGATACTGTCTTATATATACAATATCCAGTCTATCTTAGAATTGGTCACTGTTAATAGCCACTACTCAATCCCTTAAATATGAGTCACATCTTGGTTTTTTGCACTTCAGATAGTTTTGAATTTTTCATCAATATTATACACATTTTTTTTGAGAGAGAGAGAGAGAATTTTTTTAATATTTATTTTTTTAATTTTTGGCAGACACAACATCTTTGTTTGTATGTGGTGCTGAGGATCGAACCCGGACCGCACACATGCCAGGCGAGCGCGCTACCTCTTGAGCTACATCCCCAGCCCGATATACACATTATTTTGTGAGTTCTCTGGATTCTGTTATATTCCTCTGAAGAATATGTATGCTGTGTTCCAACAGGCAATTAGGTGGTTTTGATTCAAACTTTTATAGCTGAAGTGGGAAGTTGAAGCAAAGACTTTCATTTTGTCTGCTGGCCCATGTGAATCACGGTTCATCCAGAGACTTGTTGAAAGCTTATTTTGAATGTATAAAGTGCCCCTTGCATAGACTGATCCCCTTTGGAATTGGCCATGTGGATCCTTGTGCTTCTTTCCTTAGACTTTTCAGTTAAAAAGACATAGTGTCTCTATCAGCATTTTACTATCTCTTGTTGAGATATCTGGTGCTTTATAGAGAAATTAATGAAAATAAGGAACTCACACTATACTGAACATATTTTTCCAGGTTTTAAATACGTTTTGAATTCTTTTATTAATTCATTTTTCAGGATTTCAGGTATTTTGTTTTGTTTTGTTTTTAATTTTTAAGAGTCCATGGGTATAATTTGTCTGTTTCTTAAGGAACAGACATTGAAGCCTATTCTCTCATATCCAAATGGCAAATCAGCATCAGAGAGCCATCAAAGGCTCTTCACTTTGTAATGATTTTTTTTTCATTTCCACCGTTCATTCAAAGCTATCAACTATGTAATTACTGCCAACAAAATAAATATTTTTAATAAAATCATCAACTTTGGAAAAAACCTCAGTGATTGAACAATGCATTATATATATCTTACATATTGTGATTTAACAACTAATGGTAGCATCTACCTCACATATTTAAACTGAGAACTTTCCCCTAAGATTTGTCATGATTTGATAAAAGTCTTCTGTGGCCAGTTTTCTGGTTTAACACTTGATTAACTTAATTTTAACTAATTTTGTATGGTAGCTTATATCAAGAGATTACTTAGTTTCAATCTTTAATCAATTTTGGAAATGCCTGAAAAGGAGACATAGTTTTGCCATCTTTAGAAATTGTATTACCATCTGTAAGAATTTCAGCATGTGCTCAGTGTACACAGAATGACAGCTCAATAAATGCAAGATGTTATGTCCACCCTGAGAATGGTGGTAATGAATGACAGTGTCAGTGTAGTCCAGAAAACTGATTAGTAGAAAATGCACCCTTATGTGCTTGTTATATTTCAGTGAACAAAAATATAAAATGATTCATGTATACGTGGCCAATAGACCAGTGCTCTTTTGGTAGCAAGGAGGCAACCAAGGATACAGCCCTGAAGTAACTATAGAGAAGGTATCTACAGTAAAGCTGAAATTTAGCTGGTGATGACAGGTGAGGGTGGAACTGAAGACCAGTAGAAGACAAATACAGTAAATGTAAAGCATAGATGCTAGAAACAACATAGAAGTGTAATGAGAAGAGAAGACAGTATCCAAAGCTAGAATGAGTCAGGTGAGTCATTCAAAGAAAATATCATGGAGAAACTGAAAGTTCGTGTTACTGATTCATATTTTCCCTTAATAAAAATGTGAAGTCACCTACAAATTTTAGGTTTATTTAAATCTGTATTTTCCTAAAATGTCACCTGTTGAAGAATGCATTAGAAGAAGGTAAGATGGGAATTGGAAAAGCTTCAAGGGATATTTGTAAGGTAAAGTTAATTAGATTTTGAAAGACATTGTCTATTGGGGCATTTGTGATAGAGATAAACAGAAACACAGCAGTTTGCATTGCACAGTGGGATTTTACAACTGCTTGTGTTGACGCCTGCTAGTAAAATAAATAATGCTGAAGTAGAAGCAAAATTGTGGGGCTTAACATGAGCCTTTTGAGTACAAGGTGCCTGAAAAACATCCAAATGGTGAATTAAGGTGTCAGATTGTAAGTCTTGGGAGAACAGCAGCAAAGTACAGCTTGGAGTCATCAGGTATCAGATAAATGTAACAAAAATCACAAAGAGACATTAGATGACACAGGAAGAGAGGCTAAAATGAGAAAATTTAGAACAGATATTTAGCTGGGCACAATGGTACACAACTGTAATCCCAGGAGGGTGAAGCCGGAGGATTGTAAATTCAAAGCAAGCCTCAGCAATACCCTGGGTTCAATCCCTGGTGCCAAAAACACCCTCCTTCACCACCCCCCCAAAAGAAACATATCAAAACAAACAAACAAAAACTCCTGAGATTTGAAAGTATAACACAGTTTCTAGCAAAGCACTTAGAATTACTGATCAAGAACTTGTTAGTGAGTTGAAGAAGAGTCTTTGAGAAGATGAATTGGTCACCAGCATCAAATACTACTAAAAGGTCCCTAAATTAAGGTCTATAAAGTATCCCTGGCATTGAAAGACAGGAGAATACAATGTGCCCCAGATTCATAGATAACAAGTGGAGAGCCTGTACCAGGTCCACTGTAAAGGCTGTCTGCTTGACATCCCTACTTTCCTCATTTGTAGACAATTGCTGTTTTTAACACCATACATATTCTTGCGTAGGTAATACATATAAATGACAAGAAGCTGCATCTGTAAAATCATTCTCATTTAACAGAGTTGTAAATCACTGGGATATCTAGTACCACAAAAAAAGAAAAAGCAACACAAATTAAAGAAAAGTAAAATTATTGAAATGAAATACTGAATCCCTGTCTCCATTTATATTCAAGTAAGTATGATTATTTAAAGAATGAGACTGGATAAGACAACACTAAGCTGTAGATAGCATGAGATGCTGAATATTTTAAGAGACTCCTCACCCTTATCTGAAATGAGTATAGAAATATCAAGAATATGGTAGCCTTTAAAATAGCTCATGGAAAAAAAAACTGAAGAGGGCTTCCATAGACAGAGAGATTATAAGAAGGATCACCAGAGAAGGACTTAAGAACAAAAACTGGTGCAGAGCAGAGGAAGATGGGGTTTTAATGTGTATTCCATTTTGAATGTTATCTGTTGAAGGTAAGGCTCTGGAACCAAAAGCAGGTGTGTAATTATGCCCTAGTGTGGAAGACCTTACTGGCTAAGTTGAAGATTTGGGGATGCTGCTATACAAAGTTGCATTTGGTTTGAAAACCATGTATTCTACATGTTTGATCTGGAATAAAGGATTCCCAGGAATATGGAGGAGCTGGGTGAGGAAAACTTGCAAAGAGGTAGCACATGTAGACAAGAAGCATTGGCTCACATGGAAAAGCCAGAGAGTGGAGCGTCTGAGAATGGGCGTCCTTCCAACAAGCCGACTGGCACAGCAAGCCGAAACCTTGGGATTTCTTGTGAACTCCGCTTTGTCTTATTCTCGACTGCATCCTGTGCAGGCAGTGGAAATAGGGGTCCCCTTGGTGGAATGGGCTGGCTGAGAAATAAAAGCTAAGAAAAATAGAAAGACGAAAAAACCACAGGACACAGAAAATAAATTTGAATCAGGGACAGGATGGGCAAGCCAATCATATGGATTGAGCTTCTAGACTATGGCAAAATGGAGACTGCAACCTGCTTTATTTATATTGTGAAACATCAAAGGCCTTCCATAGAATGTTCTTCACCAAAAAAGGTTAAATGTGGATTGTTCAGTTCCCAATGGGTTATACCCATCTCTGGAGCTACTAAGAGGTAACTTCCTGGGAGAGTGGAGAAGAAGGTCATGTGCACTGGGCAATCTATTGCCTTGGGAGAGTCATGGATAGTTCACAGTGCCAAACCTCAATCTGCCTTACCAAGAGACGATGTTCATGTAATTCACAGGTGGCTTCCTGCAGTTTGTAACAGTTCACAGGGCTACACGGAGGCCACTGTGTCTGAGTAAGCTGCTGTGTGTGGCCACTGAAATCATTCACTATCTTCCTTTATGGGCGGCTAACCGCAGGATGTAGATTCTGCAGGAATGGTCACATAGGTTAGTTAGGTGTTAGACACACACCTATTGGTAGTTCTCTTTCATCCAAATCATGTCAGAAATGAGACAGTTTTGAAGATTTTATGCCTAGAAGATGAAGGAATATGCAGAGCTTTGGGGGCAATTAATGTGACAGCATAGTTGCAACATTATTTGGAAAGTAGAGAGCACAAACTAAGACAACTTTGCATTAAAAAATGTAATACAATAGGAAAATTTGAAAAGGTGTTCAAAGGACACTATTAAGAAGCAGTAAAAATGAGTATCACTCATGTATACACTGTTTCTTATGAAATATTTTATTTGTGTTAAGTTTTTATTTCTGTTAAGTTCCTAAGATTCTATACATTTCCACCAACATGACAGGACTTCTGCATGTGTTTGGGACTAGTATGGTGCAAACTGATGATTTTTTATTCTAATCAAAAATTAAACGTTTTATACTCTTCAGAGCTAGTGTGGACTTCGGATTTGCTTTGAGAATCTTGAAACAGAATCTTGAAGCTTTCTATATATTGTTTTTCCTGGGTGTGAAGTTATACTGTTTGTCACTGTAGGCCCCTGGCAACCCATACAGCCTGAGCAAGAGATAAACTTTATTATGCAACATATGTTGGATGATTCTTTGTTCCTACAGTCCCATTTAGCCTCTCCAAATTAACATGTGGGTGTTGAAAAGACATGGCCATTGGAACAAGGTAAGCATGAATTAACACTACCCCCTGGTCTAGTTGTGTGACTACAGGAAATTGTGTACACTCTGTGAGTTTTGTTGATTAGGATTAATATTATTATTAGAAATAATGCACACCAAATACCTATTATAAAGGAGTTCAAGAAACTTTATGCATTATCAGTAGAAATTAATCTGCAATATAATGTTGAATTCATTCATTCAATAAAACTGTCTAATATAGAAATTAAAATACATACCTCACTAAAGTGATATATACTCTAGAAATTTGAAGCAATCTAAAAAAAATGAATGAATAAATAAATAAATAATAAAAACTAAAAAAAGATCTATTGTTCTCCTAAAGATTTGGTTTTACAAAAACAAAATTAGCATTTTCTTCATTCATATTCAGTTCTCAAGAAACGCATGGAAATTAAATGAAACAAAGTGTAATAACTGTTTTCTCTGCTAGAGTTGATATCAGTGTCCAGGGTGAGCAACACCTCATGAATAACACATTGCACATTAGCATATCAAAGCAGCTTTCCTTTTGCTAAATTTCACCAAATGGCTCAGGTCTTTGATTTGAACTAAGTGACATTTGGGCATGCTGTTACTTTACAAAGGATTAGCTAATGTAGAGAACTAATCTCCTATCATTTGGGACATTCTGTATTAATTTAATACTTAGAAAACAAGTCCATAGGTGAATGCTGCGTGAGAGACTCTGCATCTCCAATTTGTCTCTTTGATCCTTGAAATAGTGAGTTTTATTATGACCCACTTCAGATGAGGGCTGGTTTTTATTTTCTTTTTTCCCTTTTTGTCACAAGCAATTTCATGGTTAGATACACTTTTTGTTCTAAATTATGTGAAAAATCAAGGAGACACATATCCCATGTTGAAAATTCTACCGAAAAATAATACTGGGAAATATCAACCTAATTCATCCAAACCCAGGGAAGTGTTCATTTTTTTCCCCTAGTCAGGGAAGAATTAATTCTGTTCCTGTATTTATCCAGCAGTATGCAGGAAGTAGGGCATTCTACCATCCCTTAGTTATCTCATATCCTCTTAGGAGTGATAGTCAGGTAAATAAATCTTTATGAAAATATAGGCATGTTTAATTGATGCAGATAGTGTATTCCTGAGTACTCAGATGAAAGTGGCAGATTGGTTGTTTGAAGATGGCGTTACTGAAAATTTAAACTTTAGGCTGGATCTTACATTCAGGCAAAAAAAAAAAAAAAAAAAAAGGAAGAGACAGATGAGTCTGAAAAGCATTTTTTGGCTGAAAGCAGAAATGAAGTGTAAACATGTATAAAGAAATCATAAGATAGGGGAAAACTGAAAATACTTCCTTTAGTTAGAAAGTTAGTTTTGCTTGTTAGGCTGAGATGAGGGAAGAAAAATATCTACTTTGAGGGCCAGACCAAGAATTCCTTTGGAGGCAATGCCAAGAATAGATGTTTTTCTGTTTGATGAGGTAGTGATAACCTTTTTAAGTATTTAAATTTAGATTAGATAGGCTTTTTGGATGTTTTTATTTATTTATTGAATCATATTTAATTGAAAGATTGTATTTCTGAGGCATAACCACCACCTGAGATTAAAACCAAGTCTGACACTTGTTTTTTGGTTTTGGCTGCCTGATTGGAAGTCCCACTAATGCTCCCATGTCCATATATTCTGGGTTGCCCCAGGCTTCTTATATGACCTTAGCATTCCTCAAGATCAAAGAGTTGTTTTGAACCCAAGCAATTCTTTTAAAGAACAAGTACAGGACAAACTGGAGGTAACAAACATAATAACCATCCCGTTATGGGAATAAGAAATTAAAATTGTACACTTTCATTTGAGGCAGAGAAAGAGAACAAGAAGAGAACTCTCCAATGAAAGGTTAGTTCCTCATGAGAGCAACATAAAAACCCCTACACAGCCAGCCACCAACAGTACCCTCTTTGGGACCCCTGCCAAGCTGTGAGAGCATCCCCTGCTTGCTTACAATACACCTGCTACTGAATTCTTACCCTCGGTCCTGTCATCTGCGTACTTCATTCTTCCAGTGCATGAGACAAGAACTCTCCAGTGATCACAGGACCCTGTGTTACAATTCTATACATTAAAATGTCACATGTGGTATATACAAAGCCAAATGATTAAATAAAGCAATTGGCATGCCCTGCACTCACTTATCATTTTCTGAAGTGAGACATTTGAAATGTATTCTCTTAGATAATTTGAAATATACAAGACCTTGCCATTGACTATAGTTGCCCAGCTGTTCCGTAGATCTTAACATTTATTTCTCCTGTCTAAGTGGAACTTTGTACCAACAACTCTCCATGTTCCCGCCATAGCTTCAGCCCTTGGTAACCACCCTTCTTACTCTACAGACATCAGTTGTTTGTTGTTGTTGTTGTTTTGTTTTTTAATTCTGTCGGTCAACTTACCACTACCATAACCAATTCCTGAGGAAAATGCATGTATAAAAATAAAAGGCTTCTTTGGGCCTTCAGGATTTGCAGCATCAGTCCGTGATTTGTTGGCCCTGTTGCCTTTGGCCTGTGGAGAGGCAGGCGGTCCTGAGGGAGCCCCTGGTAGAACAAGGTTGCTCCACCTAATGGCTAACCTGGGAAGGAGAAGGAGGGACAAAGGGACCAAGACTCCAAAAATCTCCATTGGGGCACACCTCCAGGAACTCCCACTAGGCTCTACTTCTAAAGGTTTCACCAGCTGCCAACAGCCCAACAGCCCCTCAGGCCAGAACCACTTCTCTAACACAGGCGCCTTTAGGGGACATTCCAGATCCAAGTCAGGGCTGGTTTTACATTGATCCCACCCCTACCCCCCCACCCCTGCCACACCTTCCCTCAAAGCTCAGACCCTTGCACAGCTTATTGCCTCAAGACTTGTTGGACCTCTATAGGATCCGATCTGCATAACCAGTGATGGCGAACGCCCTGGTAGATGAAGGTCCTTCCTCCAAAGGGCTGTCCTACAGCACCCTGCAGAGCTCCCAGAGCTCTGATGAAGCTGAACACCAGGACTCATGATATTTTTCTATGGTTCTTTCCCACTCCCTATTTAACTCTTCTCACTCCCTCATTCTTTCTTCCTGTGATCTCCCAAACAATAAAATCCCTGCATCCACACCTTTTTTGAGAATTTTTTGAGTGGACAACTAAAAATAATACATTACTCTAATTCAGTCATACATGGGGAGCAAACATGATTCACATAGATTAAGTGATTAACCAAAGTTTGCTTTTTGGAAACTGATCAGTAGCTGTCCATTCATCTAAGGAACCTTCGAGAGGCATGGGACAAAACCAGAACATGCAAAAGTAGGGAGTTCTGTCCCACTGACTGTACACCATGAGGAATGATGAGTGTCCACATAACTAACCAAAGGACAGACAAGATGACCATACACAGCAGCGTTTGCCTGGGAGCACACACAGGGTGCTGTTTGTGAATGCTGGACCATCTCTGGTATCTCAATAACAGAGATTCTCCCTTGAGCCAAAAAATGGGAAAACAAATGCCCCAGAGATAAAATTGGAACCCAGATACTTTCAACTGTAATTTATGCTTCCAATCAATAAACATGCTGATTCACTTTACTGAAAAGAATCTGACTTACTCCATTCCAGACAATATAAACTCACATTTCTAGAAATCTGTACCGTCCCTTCCAGTGGACAATAATGGGAAAATTATAGTTCATTTCAATATTTTCAAAACTAAAAATGCAGTTATTTGGGGAAAAGTATTTACTATCAAATATTCAAGAACCTCAGAGAGTACAACTATTATTATCAAGTGATTTGAATGTGATACAGCTCTGATATGAGCATACTTGGAGTATTTCTGCATGTATTGCTTAGATGTTCTGGAAGAAAGCTGGTATAGAGTACCATTATTCAAACAAAGATTAACAAAACAACATTTGCTGTAGAGGCTATTCAATCCTAAGGTAGCATAAGATCTCTCCTTAAGAAAGCCTTTAATCGTTTTTATGAAATACTGTGTAAAGGAATCTTCTGAAACCAACAGCTCCTACGTATTTAATTACAGTTCTGTTAATTTAATCACCCCAGTAGGGGATGTGTTACTTGGTGGGTGATATTTTCTTCACACCAAGAGATGCATAGTCACAGTGCTTGTCCCCATTAACTTAATTAAGAAATTACAATTAGAGAAAGAGCTATGCATCAAGCATTTATTTGAACACAAAGGGGAAGTAATGGGCAAGATGCATGTGAGGAGAACCTATTGTCTCCATGAACCTTTCTGGATTAAAGAATCAGCAGCTGGTATTTTAGTTATTGCTCAGACTGTCTTATTGTCCTGGATATCCTGTGCGCATAAGCATAAATCAATGCCTGAAAGATTTGAAGATATTTATGCATAAATGCACTGTGTTGCTTTAAGAATTTTAAAGGGATATGAGATATATTTGCAAAAAGTAACTTTATCCATTCTTTTGCTGTCAGAGAAAGTAGTTTAAATTATGTTTAATGAATAATGAGGATGAGCGGCATCTGCCTAATTTCAATATTTCCTGAATTTTTATCTGTTTGGAGAGGAAAAAGAAATTTAGTGTGTTCTTTCAAATGAGAAAAGTTATATGTGTATTCTTCATAGAATCCATTCTGAAATATTTCCCTGAAGACAAATTTGCAATAATATCCAGATGTTAGTCAAGCTTTATCCTAAAATATTTGTGCTAAACAATTGCATGAAATCAGAACAGAAAAATACACATTTTTATGAAACTTTTAGTATAAAAGAAATTTATACCAAAGGCTGAGAAGAGTTAACTCAGACATTTAAAGTTCAGCTTAAATATAAGGAAAAAACCGTAAGTCACTCAATACGACAGGGTTTGTGGTAGCCTGTTACCTACACGTCCCTTAAGAATCACATACAAGCCAGGAGACTGAGGGAAGAGGATCACAAGTTCAAAGCCAGGCTCAGTAATGATGAGTCAGTGAGATGTGGTTTCTGAATAAATTCAAAAGAGTCTGGGGATGTGGCTCAGTTGTTGAGTGTCCTTGAGTTCAATCACCATTATCACTGCCTTCCCCCCTCCCCACCCCCGCAAACAGAAAAAAAAAAAAAAAAAAAGGATCTCAGACAGATATAACCCTTCCCTGATCACCAAGTTTTCTACTTGCTACAATGCCCTTGCACCTCTCTCTAGTTCTGCTCTTTTGATGTATTTTAAGTAATACCCTTTTCTCCCTTTGGTTAAGTAATCATTATCTAATTTTAAAAGTGAATTATCTCCTCCAGAAAGTCTCTCAGACCCTCTGGAATTGGGCTAAATTGTCCCTTTTCTGCTTCTATTACTACTTTGGTATATTCCTATCTCAGATCTTAAAGTCTTAAAGAAATCTGTTTAAATGTGCTTATTTTTCCCCTATATTGTGAGTTACTAGAAGGCAAGGATAGAGACTTTGTCAGCATTTTATACACTGAGTCAAATAAACGGTGCTGAGCCTCAGGTGTATGAAAGCCAGACATTACTTTGTAATATAATACAGAGGGCTTTATATCAGGGTATTAGTGCAAGCTTGCATTTATTTCAGGAAATCAGCTAACCTACAATCCTCCAAACTCTGCTTGAACATTTTCAGTTTGGGAAAACATAAGAGCACAGTAAACTCTTTTGTGTTTTAATAAACTCTTTTATTTCAGAACCATTTTAAATTCATAGAAAAATCCTGATGACTGTACAGAGATTTCCCATAAGGTCTATGTTCACTCTTTCTTAATTTTTTGCACCTTGTATGCATATACTACCTGTGTTACAATTAATGAAGCAATATTGCTTAATATAATTAACTAAACTCCATGCTTTTTTTTCAAATCTCCTTGTTTGTCCCTCAATGTCCCTTTTTTTCACTTCAGGATGCTATTCAAAATTCCACATTGCATTTAGTCACCATCTCCTAGGGTCCTCTTGGCAGGGACAGTTTGTCAGGCTTCCCTTCTTTATGATGACCTCGGAAGTTTTGTGAAGCACAGCAGAGACAATGTGTAGGGGGCCCCATAGTTGGGATTTCAGTTCTTATGACTGGTCCTTATGTATGGAGCACTTGTTAAGACTGGTTGAGTCCCACTGTCATTATGTCACGCCAAGGACGCTTGTACCAGTGTGCATGTCACTGCCGACATGGCTGGAGATCACAAGGCCCTGTGCTATTCCAGCCTTCTTCCCGGTGAGGTTGTCCTGCCTTTTCCCCCTTTCCGCACCATTTGCTTGGAAGGAAGCCACTGTGCCCTGCCCAGGTTTAAGGAGTGGGAAGTCATGTTCCGCATTATTAAGGACAAAGTATCACCTGTGTTATTTGTAATTCTGCACAGAAGGTTTGTCTGTGCCTGATGTTCACTCATGTATTTATTCAGTCGTTTCTTTGTACCAGTACATGGAACCACGGGTTTTAATTTTGTGCTTTCAGCTATTTTAATAAATTTATTTATTTAGTCATTCATTCAGTTATTGGTACCAGGGATTGAACCCAGGGGCACTTAACCACTGAGCATTACATCCCTTGCCCTTTTTGTATTTTATTTAGAGATAAGGTCTTGGTAAATTGCTTAGTGCTTCACTAAATTGCTGAGTCTGACTTTGATCTTCTAATCCTCCTCCCTCAGCCTCCAAAGCTGCAGGGATTACAGGCATACCCCACTGCACCTGGCTAAGTTATTATTATTATAATTTTAATGTTGATAGTAAATTTGCACCCACAAAATGCTAACTTAAATATAGTGGAACCCCTTTCTTGAAAGATCTAACGTTTAAAAACTAACCTAAAGAAAAAGGAATATCTTAGTATGTATAAGTATATCTGTCAAATAAATCAATAATTAATAATCTACCAAAAATAAGGTTTAGACTCAGAGATGTTGAGTACTAGAAAGACGGAAAGAACACTTGTTAACTTTTTTCAAGAGGCCAGCACTTACTTTTTTCAAGAGGCCAGCACTGCCAAAATGTTAAAACCAGACAACTATAAGAAAAGATAAACTCCAAACTAATGTATCTCTTAAATATATATGGAAAAATCCTGGATGATATATTAGCAAATCAAATCCAATAATTATATATATAAAAACAAAAGTCACATGCTATTCCAGGAATTCAAGGCTGGTTCAATATTCATAATACAATGTATGTTATCCAGGCCATTTTAAGATTAAAAAATTAAAGAGATGAGTATAGCAATTTATGCACAAAAATGCATGTGACAAAATTTATATTCCTTTTGTAATAAATTTCTAAAAAAATATAACAGAAGCCTCCTAAATTTGAAAAAATAAAATAAAAGCCCATAGTCAGCAAGACTCTGTGTCTAAATACAATACAAAAAAAAAAAAAAAAAGTTTGGGGATGTTGCTTAGTGGTTAAGTGCTCCTGGATTCAATCCCTGATGCCAAAAAAAAAAAAAAAAAAAATTACAAGTGATATGATTGTCTGTTTTCCTATTATCAAACTCACAGCTTCTTTTTTCAGGAGTGTCCGATACTTGATAATCCTATCAAAGCTTTTCTTCAATTCTGTTATAGGGTATATATATTTCCAGTATTTTCTTTGCTTCTTTTTGGAGTTTTTATGTCTTTTTTTTTTTTTTTGCATGTTGTCACTTCTTCATTAGGATGCTGAATATATCACATTTATTTTCCCTGTTGATGAGTCTGACATCTGTTTTATATTCGAGTCTGAGTCTGATGCTCACTTTATTCAGATATTTTTCCCTTGCCTTTTGCCACTTTTATTTACTCTTGCCTTCGAGCAATGTGCCAAAGTGACCAAGTGTATGTCCTGCTGTTTTAGAGGTCCCATAGCTTCGACTCCAGGTAAGCAGATTTCACTGTGATTCTCTTCATTATTCTGTCTTACTGGATTTGGGGGAGGTGGTTTGATGTGCAAGCAGTTGTCTGAAACATACAAGAAAAGTTGTTAATTTTTAGATTGTTTAGCTTTTTTCTTGTTATAAGTATAGAAATGACATTTCAAAATTGATGTTAAATTCTCCACATTTTTGAGTATTAGATTTCCTTGGTTCTTCTATTCAGAAGAAGAAAGTTAGCCTCCTTCAAATTGCATCAGTGTTTGCAATCCAATCACAGGACCGATAATCAGAACTATTTTTGTTCCATGTGAACTCTTTCAAATATCATCAACAGTGTTTTCTCCCCAATACTTTTTCTACAGAGACCACAGCTACTAATTCTACAGTTGCTCACTATATAAGTGCCTCTCTCTCTCTCTCTCTTTTATTCATTCTCTTCAGGAGTTTGCTAGACATAGCTTTTACTTTTGTGGCTGAGCTAATTATTAATTTTCAAGAATTTTATAAGCTGATTGTTAAATTCCCATTATTAAAATTTAAATAATCTTCAGGCTAGTTCAATGTGATGTACATTTAAATTTTGGATTGATCACTGGATGTCATGGTCATGAGCCCCTTCTGGTAGCTCCTTTGCTATAACTTGGATCACCCCCGTTGTATGTGATTCAGTGTGAGATTCTGTGCTCATAGGTCAAGATCATTTCATAGTCCAGTAGCACCACACACATTTGAGTTGCCCCCATCCACTCAGACTCTATCTCTAACAATGAAAGTCACGATAAGCCTCAGTTGCCCAACACAAATAACGTGTTGGGAGTGTGGGTAGCTTAGCCAAGCAGCATGGTGGAACTGAACAAAAAGTGCTTTTGGGATATGCCTTATATCCATGATTTCACCTGAAAACTGCAACAAAACCAGACAAACAAATACCAGAAACGCAGCTGGTTCAACAGGACCTTTGTTTATAGAAGTTCTTCTACAGAGCTGACGGCAATAAGTTTAAGGCCAGTGGTGTCCCTTGGGAAGAAGCCCATGTCTAGCTCTTTTAGGCATCTTTGGAGGACCCCACTGTAGTGAGCTTCATTTAGCACAATAAACTGATCAAGAGTTATTATATCTTAGACATACTCCTAAAGACCTGCATATTTATATTCTTGAGTTTTGGCAGCAGCATAGCTGCCTGGTCTGTCATTTCAAAATGGCAGACAGACTGAAAGAGTCCCCTATGTGGGGCGATGATATGTGGCAACAGATTGGGAAACTAGATGGGACAGGCTGGGTACTGGAGGAGATGACAATGAGAAAAGCCTATCATCTGGCAGGTATCATGCTGCTGACCAAGGCTGCAGTCCAGATGCAACTCTTGCTGCCTGGCTCAATTTTCTCCTCAGACATGGCAAAACAACAAAACAAAACAAAACAAAAAAGACATCCACAGGGAGCAAAACAAAGGGCTGTCTTTCTGACATGGAAATCACCAGCGCATATCACACTTCTACCAAATCCTCCACCAGACTGCTGTGCAGTGAAAAAGGACACATGGCACAGGGAATGGCCACTGCCCAATTCTCCAAAGTTGCCTGGGTGGGGCCTTTCAGCCCATCCCAGGACAGTCATTGATGTCTCACACTGGTAACATTTGCTCTTACAGAGCAACCAGAAGATCCAACATAACCACTGCAGCCCTGGCAAACAAACTGTGTGATATTTTAGGTTTTATGGATAATTAATAGTTTGATAAAAGACTAATTTATAATCTATCAAAAATTCACTCCCAAATGTGCCAATTGGGAAGAAATTGTATGGATATTCCAAGCTTCTTGCTAACAATTATCATCTGGTAGTGTTGAGCACCTTCTCCTGTATCAATGCTAAAACAGCTTTGACTCTATGTTCCTCATTGTTTTTAGTCCAAAAATTGTAATAAAGTAATATGATTATTGAATGCACTGTTCATGCAAAGAGGTCATCTTCCACCTCATATCTAATTATCAAAGGGAGTAGGACATATAAAGGATTACTTTGAAAATTTAAGATTGCACCCTGACCATTCCCATGTATGATGCGTCTTTCTCTTAATAGCAATCTCAGGTCAAACAGGTAAATATAACTTCCTCATTACCACCAGACATACAGGTATAGCAAAAAGAGTTTAGGAGAATCCAACTGACTTTTGGTTTATTTGCCTCATTTTAATGTTAAAGCATGGTCCCATTTCATAAAGAAAATGAATACTTCGGAGAGAACTCTATTAATCCAATTTTCAAACAGTGGCACACATAAGTCAAGAACAGAGAAATAGTAAGATTTTGCCAATTGCATTAAAATGACCTTATGCCTGACTACTTAGGGGAGAGGTCTGGGTGAGGACAAGGGGTCACTGAAGAAAGGGTAGTCTTATTACTGGGATAACCTATGCCAATTGTGTGACAGTTGAAAAAGAGTCCATCATGCAAATGCTATGAACAAAAATGCTGATAACATAAATTATAACCTCTTACAAACACAGCCAATCCTAATCTACCATGCTGTGCCAGTTGTCATCACCAGTAGCTCCCAAATGTGAACATCCCTGGGATGTGTAAAAACATGCACACTAGCACAGCTTTGTTTAAATCTCACTTATGCAAATTCATACACTCCCTTGATGCCTAAGCAGCTGCGGGTTACGTGATGTGCTGCTAGTGTGCAGCACCTACTCCTGGATACTTCTCCCATGGGTGAACAACCAATGTTCAGAGATCCAAATCAACTTTCTATAAAAAATCCAGAACCAGTAAGTGTTGTGCCCCTCTGGTTATGAATTCACATAGATTAGATTACAGTGAGTCATGGAATATCTCTCCTTGGAACTGGTGTTTTTGGGCGGTTATCTATTGATCCTTTAATTTTTCAAAATGACACTAAAGACTAGCAGATCAACCTAAATTCCCTTGCATGGGTCATAAAATGTTCTTATGCTACATCCCGCAACCTCCCTCCTCCCCATACTCATATAGGATTTATACATAATTTCCAGCATCTTGAAGCTAGGGGCAGGGGCATGTAGTGTTCAATGATACTTGGTCCCTTAGAATTAGTGTCATTTTGCTCATTTTTGAGTCCTATAGATAGTAATTTCATTCATATGACTGATAAAATGGATTTGATTCCTACACTTTTTAGTGGTTTGTTATTTATATTATGAGAGTAGTCGAGTAGTCAATAGGATGAAATGTTAAAATTCAAGTTCATTCAATAATCTGTCCTCTAAGGGATGGATTTTTGAAAAGAGGAATCTGATGTGAGACTGGTATGTCTCTGTATTTTATTTCTGGGAATTCCAAGACTATCTCTACCCTCTGTCCAGTCATTTCTCAAATTTTATTTGCAGTGTAAAAATGGTAGACTTGCTTATAGCTGACTGTAAAACTGTGGCACTCTCCAGGTTCACAGTTCCTTATGGGTGTGCATGATTCAAACTCACTGTCTGAGTAGCATTCACCTAGGACCCATGAGATGTGGTGAGGGAGTTTGTGGGGAAACACGAGGAAGTAAGGTGGAGTTCATAGTGTTTGCTGCAACATAATAAAGCTTTATACTTAATGCAGAATTCTGTAGTCACTAAAACAAAGCAAAAAAGTCATCTCCAAATTGCATAAACTCTGAGACACATTGCTTTCTAAAATATTGTATTCAAATGAGAAAAGATAGGATACTACTTCAGATAGTCTTAAGTGTCCTAGGCTGTGATCAGACAGAATAAAGCCAAAGCATGTAAATAGAAAGGCTCCTAAGAGATTCCAGCAAAAGAGAGTCCTTTCTGAGCAGATGATGTTTAACTTGAGACTTGAATTTGAGAAAAAGCCTCTCAAGCCTCGTTCTGAGATCACAGAATGGGAGGGAGAGACAGCAGCAGGGGTAAACGCTTAATTCAAGAATGCATTTGACACATTATCAGAATAGAAAGAAGACTCACATAAAAAGGGTGAACAAAGAGGAGATTTAAAGTTATCCAATTTTTATTTGCAAAATAATACCTTAGCTACTCTGAACAAGAGAGATATACTCTGGGGTCAGGGAAAGGCTGTTTTAGAAGACCTGATTGAAGAAATTGTTGTACTGACTGCTGAACAGAAATATTTGGAATAAGATGCATTTTGTATTTGTAGTAGAATTGAGAGTATTTGTCAATTTAAAGAAAATGGTCCAGGGAAAAGAGAGAATTTAATGATTAACTCAGTACCATTGGATTGAGTACTTGGTTGAATATTTATGTAATTTATAGTGGGAAAGACCTGAAGAGCAAGAAATATAATTTTACCAATCAAAATTCATTCCAAATTTCATAGGGATTCCAGAGAAAGTTTTTAAATCAAAGGACTCTCCCTCTCAACTTTGTAGTTAGACACATTAGGTAGGAGATCTGTCCTGCTTGTTTTGTATAAAGGCACTGAGAAAATAGCAAAGGAACCAACAATTGTAAGGCACCATTTTCCAGGAGCATATGGAAGGAAATTCCACATTGTTACTTTTTCTCCATTCACGTCCTTCAAAATATGAAATTGTTGGCATTATTCCACTGGTGCAGAATAAGTTGCCTCACCTGACCACAGCCAGTGACCTGTGCTTTGCTCCACTGTGGCTCAAAGCCTCTACTCCTCTTGGTAAAGCACTGTGCTCGCTGACTGCTGTGGGTAGTGCACAAAGCTCACATTGTCTGCAAGCAGGAGACAAAGTTAATAGTCATGGAAGCCTGATTTTGTTTTAAATAGCATTTAAATTTTCATCATTTGGCCTCTTGAATACTCCTGCTTTCATATAATCACAGATCACCATTGTAAATGGTCTAACAAAACACAATTTTTTTTTGCTTCCATGTCTATACAATATGCACACTTAATGGGTATCAGGCTTCTTCCTTCTTGGAGAAGTCTATGACTGACATTTGTGGAAGCAGAGGCAGGCTGTGCCATCACAGTATGGTTACAGATAAACTCTGTAGACAGGGACGCTGGTCAGTATATGGTACAGGTATTCCTTCAGTGCAGGAATCCCTGAGGCTGTGGGCCTCCATCAACTATACCCTTTCATTGTATAAATGGCATATCATCAGTGTCTGTCTTCCACGGTGTGGTCCTCCTTTCATCTGGCACTGATCTTCCCTGTTGTTCCATTATTATTTGATGCTGAATGTACTGCAGTTGAGGATGCCCACATTTCTGCCATCAGCACTAATGATTAAGAATAGGGCCTACATGTGCTTGCATCTGTCTGTAGTACACCTTATATATTTAATGTAACGAACCCTAATTTACTCTTCTGAAATAAACAACAACAAAAAATCTTGTTAGTAACTTAACAGTTTTGTTAAACTGACACGTTTATGCTGTAAACCAGGCTTCCTATCTTGTGGTGATTTATTGCATCACAGACATCTTCCCTCACAAAGCATCTGTGATCTAAAATGATTAGTTTTTCTCTTTGTAGAATTATCTAAATATACAGGAGCTGAATAAAAATATTTAAAGCACTATGTGGCATTCGGGTAATTGATAATTGGATGCTTATACCTTGGTCGGAATATTAAATGTTAGAGGTACTGTGGGTCTACTAAATATAAATAAAAGAGCTGACTTCAGCTAACGACTCACTTTTGAGCATGGCTCCTTGACAAGTTTTATTGGTAATTGAAAAAAATGGCAAAGCAATTTTATGACTGTACTTGGAGAAAAGCGCCCAGTCCATAATATAAAATCAGCCAACAAAGCATTTTTGCTATGATTACTCCAAACCCCAAAGCTATAGGCCAATGCATTTTTAAAAGTTTCCTTGTTATTTATTTATTTTTAAACTTCTTTGGAAAGCGTTAGAGTCCACGGAAAGCAAGATACTGATAGCACATTCTAATGAATCATCTAAACAGCTTTAAAAAAAAATCAAGGCTACCTGCCAGTGTTTAAATACTTTTAAAACACACCTTCCCTTTAGAGGGAAGATAGGAGGGAAGGAGAAAGAAACAGGGAGAAGTATGGGAGGGAGAGAGAAAATTTCCTGATAATTTTTTTTTCTAGCATAGAAGAAATTATGTAAATATAATAAAATATTTAGGAAAAAATTTGGAGAAAACACCTATTATTTGGCATGCAATTGATTATTCTGTTATTTGCATTGACTTAATATTTTTGTACTTTGTGAACTTAAGAGTTTAAGCTTAAAAGTGAACAGTTTTACAAAAGTCTAAGTACACAAGTCTTTATTTATAAATAATTTATATGTGATAATATAGAATAAGATTAGTGAGTCTGTTTGGCCCCATGTTCACCAACATTAATCGTTGCTTTCCTCCATCTTTGTGGCCAATTTATCCAGAAAGTGAAATACTTATTTTCCAATTTCCCTATGTTCACAGTCCATAAAACTTTTTCTCATAAAATGATCTTCACACTCCTTGATACCCTTTACCTTCTTTATCCTCACCTGAGATTCCACCCATCCTTTCCTAAATTTATATATTCTCTCTTTATAAAAAAAATATATATATTTTTTCCCGTGGATTTCCAAACTTTGTCTTACCTTTAAACTACAGTGGTGTTAAAAGTGAAACATCAGTCGAAGAACAAATTTATAAGAAGTTCAACTGCTTTTATATTTTCCTGTGTAGGGTTTAGCTCTTGCTGAGTTGCACACCATCTGAAACTTCAGTTTGAATGTATATGAGCACATTCTCTGCAGTTGAGAATGAGCCTCTTAATTAATTGAGGGCTCACTTGCTTTGGTGTAGCTGCACAACTTTTCCACAGCCCTAAGTCCAGCTGGGTTTTGCCCCTTGCCAGGTTTGCACTGAGAAATGAATCACAGGTGCCTATTCTTTCAAATTCTACCTGTAAATCACTGTTATTCATTCCAAAAACTAAGCTAAACTAATTTTTTTTCCTTCCAAACAAATCTACATAGGGCAGTTTTTCCAAATATTTGGAAGAGTTATTCTCCCAATTATTTATAACAATTTCATGGTTATTTTCCCGCCTTCTATTTGACTACTAACCTCTTGCTATGCAATTCCAAAAGTTGTTATAGCAGCAGCAATGTACTTCCAACTACTGGTTTCTGTGGTAGTTAGATTCCTCTGTGTAACATACCATGTCAAAAATTCTGTGTCTCTCAGAATCATTTATCTCTCATGCAAGTTTGGGTTGACTTAGGTCAGATGGTCTAAGATGAGTTCAATTTGGAGTCTCTGGGACAAGTTATAGATACACTCAGGAGTGGTTCTTCTTTTAGTCTGAGCTCAGACTCATTCCAAATTTGTTAAATCTGGACCTCACACTAGTCAATAGGATCTTACGGAAAAGACAGAACCATTCAAAGGCAAGAGGAATTAGACATATATTCTTATCTTCATGGTAAACTACAGATTAGCACTGGAAAGTTTGGACGACTTTTGCCAAGTGACCCACAATCAAGAAGCTGAAACCTCACTAGGGTAGGGTAAACTACTATTCGCTATTTGGAAGTAGATATTGGGGGAAGGGAGGACTATAATTTATTATGGTAGAAGGAAAGACTGTTATTGATTACTAGGGAAAGGCAGAACTCTTGGGGGCCGATAGACATATTCTGCAATTGGAACAGAATTTTTGTTATTTTTGCAGTGCTACAGCCAACTGTCAGCTTTGAGACTATGCTTGGTTTTTAGAAATTTATTGCTGAGATTGGAAATATGAATTCAAGCATCCAGTACAATTTTTAAGTTAAGGACATCAAATAGAAAAATAATCAACATACTTAATATTTACTTGGTCATATTATGACTTGAGCCCAGTGCCAAATATTTTCTGTATATTATACCATTTACTAAAAAGCCTGTGCAATAGATTCTATCTCTCCCTCCCATAGGTTTTTAAGAAGGATATTGATTTCTGCCATTCTTTCTTGGTAGTTATACTACATTTCATTTTCTATTTGGACTGCAAGGTGAAAATATAGAGGATTCCATTTGGTCCAAGTTTTTTTTTTTTTTTTTTTTTTTTTTTTTAATTTACATATGTTGTGGTCTACAAGACAGATTTTGTTGAAGTCAAAAGTTTAAAAAAAATAGTAAAATGACTCTTTGAAGAGATTAAAGCTATTATTTTTTTCTTTAATGAAAATAGGTCTATTAAATTCTTAAATAGTCATTATTTTTAAATTTGTTTTCTTTTTAGATGGACACAGTACTTTTGTTTATTTTTATGTGGTGCTAAGGATCGAACCCAGGGCGTCGCATGTGCTAGGCAAGCGCTCTACCACTGAGCCACAACCCCAGCCTAAATAGTCATTATTTTAATAGCATTTAAACATGATTATTTTATAGGCTGATAAATATAATAAAATCAATTCAACAGTTAATATAAATACGTACAATTTACTTAGTTTTAATTTGCCTAACACCATGTGCATTTCAAACGGTCCTAATTTGGGAAGTATATACTACTTGTAGATCTCAAGCCTCTTCCTCAGTAGGCTCTCATAACCCTTTTATTATAAGATATAAAATTAAAAAATAAGGTGAACCCTCAGAAAATACTTTATTGTTTGTAAAATCTCTACAATTCAGGCTCTAACTTTAATTCCTTGTAGATCTTCTACATTTAGTGAGTTTTTCAAGGGTAACCCCTGTGAGAGAGACCCAAAGTTTAATTTATCTTCTTTAAAAATGATAAAGTACCTTCCCCAAATCAAAGACGCTCTTTGCCTTCTAAGTAACCACTCACAACTCTACATGTTTCATCAATTTATCAGAAAAATATACCTCTCAACTTACATGTGATGAGCAATCAAATAATCCATCATTTTTTATTTGCTGCATCTATATAAAATGGAGTTAATGAATAGAATATTAATTACAAAAATGTTTAGTATTTATTTAGTCTCATAGTCTTCAGGTGCTATGCCAAATATTTTATATTCATTATGCCATTTATTATAAACTTGATAAGACATATCTATATGTCTTTCTATGTATATAGGGAAACATAGATATATTATACCTGTGTTTTGCATCCAAAAATGCTGACGTTTTTTTCTTGGTGGCGGGGTGGGGAGTTACCAGGTATTGAACTCAGGAACAAATGAGGAAGACTTGCCATATTACTAGACATAAGAAAGACAGAGCTTTGAATCAGACTAGGGATGCAGGTGCATAGTTGACACTCAGAAAAACAACACTCAATTCAATTTCCACCACAGTGTAGTTTTCTATGTGCAAAACAACCTGAATATTTGACCAGACCTTTTCCTGGTGATTAAATCACAACTAATTTCTCTGTATGTCCTCTTCGGTTTGACTGAACATCATATCTAGTTTTCAGTATCTTTTAGTCCTACAAATTAATAATGACCAAATTTAGGAATAAAAAGCACCAGCTCTAAGCAATTAACATCATTGTTCATGAAATCATATAAAGTTGTAACTTTGAAAAGTTTTTGACAATAAAGCATATCCTGTACAAGAAAGTTGCAAAATATTGACCTTGCCATTGACACAATAAGGAGATATTCTGTGAAGTATATAATATCAATGATCTGGAACTATAGTCTATTACTAGGCTGATTAAAAACAAATGCAGCATCCCAAATTTTATTTTCAGTTTTCCTTTTTATTTTCACTTGCATAGACTGTTTAAAGATACATGTTTGATAATAATAATTTATGAACCAGATAGAATTTTTCACACTTGACAAAATATTAAATTTCAGTTAGAATTTTCAGATAGTTCACAAAATTTCATAAGTGAATAATCAATATAAAATTGATTAATAGTTTATTTATTTATTTATTTTACACATTGAGTTTATTATTTGCTTTTCAGGCTGAGACAAATTGTATAAATTTGAACTCAGGAGCAAATGAGGAAGACTTGCCATTTACTAGACATAAGAAAGGCAGAGCTTTAAATCAGACTAGGGATGCAGGTGCATAGATGATACTCAGAAAAACAACACTCAATTCAATTTCCCCCACAGTGTAGCTTTCTATGTGCAAAGAATTGAATTTTAGTCAACAATACTTTCACATTACTGTAGAGCAGTCTATAGTGATTGACATAATTCATGCAATGAGTGATAAAAATTGACTAAGGCTAACTTGATGGGATTATCCCCTTGACCTTCAAAACAATCATTCTTAAAAACACAATGAATGGCGAGGTCTCCTACTGTTTGCTAGCAATCTAATGTTATTAATGAAATTATTCATAATACAGATATCCATTTGTTATCTGAAAGATTGAAAACAATCCTTCTTACCAAATAATAAAGAATATAGGAAGAAATTTATAGCCTGAGTATTAATATATCATATGATGACATGGGCAAAGTGAACTTCTGAAGTTTTATTTTTGTCTGTCTTTTATTTTACTTAAAATAAGTTTGAATGATTTAAGAATTATTGTTATCAGATAATTAAAATTATGATATAATGATAATGATAAATTAGCCAAGGGCTTATAATGATTTTTGGAAATCTCTAGTTTGAAATTTAAAAACCATAAAGTCTAACTTCTGCATCTAAATTTTATTGTTGTCATTGTTATTATTGATTCATTCCTTTAATAATAAAATAGATCTCTAGTCTTCACAAATAAAAAAGGTCATGGCCTCTATACATCAGGAAGTTCAAGGCTCCGTTTTTTTTTTTTTTTTTTTTGCAGTTTTGTCCAACATGAATGCACTTAAACATATCCTTTTGTATTACTAAATTATCAGGTGTTGCAACATCTAGAAATGAGCATTTGCATAGCTGTTACTTGGTATAATACCAATATGCATATTTTTTTCATAAACATCTAATTGGCCAACTCACTAAGTGAATTTCCTCTTACTATTTTGTTCCTTCTCTCAGGCTGTGTGCCTGTACCTGTCATGTGTCCAACTCAGTACTCAGCCCTCCTACTTCCAAAGAGGTAACTTGGTGATTACAGTATGTTGTGATGGTCTAGTTTGTGCTCGTAGATTTTCGAAGAAGAGGACACACAGTGCTGGGAGATTGGTGTCTTGAAGTCCAAGTATAAATGGCAGAGAAACAGGGAAAAGCATGTAAACGAAGAGGCAGGGCACAGGAGGTGCATCCCAGGCAGGCTGGTGGAAAACTAGCTTCTGTGGTTTGTCTTGAGGACAGAATGAATGGTGCACCAAGATATAAAATGCAGAAGTGTGTGTCAGAGGGTCGGAAAGGGTCTCCTTTTTGCAGTATGAAGCCACCTGTTGATTTGCTCCCTCCAAAAACAGACAAAATTTAAAACAATACAAGAATCATCGAGCCTGAAAATTTGTGTCATTGTCACTGATGAGATACATGAGATCAAGTCACTTTTGAGAAAAATAAATATGGAATCCATAGAGGAAAAGGTGTTTGCTGAGAAGCCAAGGACATAGTTCTGTGCTATGCATGGTACAAAAGCATATAGTGTGAGAAACTCATAAAATTGGTCCCAACCCCATTACCCCATGGTCACATGAGGAAAGGAAATACAATGCTTATTATTAGAGACATGTCCACAAATCTGCTATAAAAGATGGAGAAAGAGGAGGAGGGGAGGAGGAGGAGGGGAAGAAGAGGAAGAGGAAGAAGAAGAAGAAGAAAAAGAAGAAGAAGGAGGAGGAGGAGGAGGAGGAGGAGGAGGAGGAGGAGGAGGAGGAGGAGGAGGAGGAGAAGAAGAAGGAGAAGTTGTTGTTGAAGGAGGAGGAGGAGGAGGAGGAGGAGGAGGAAGAGGAGGAGGAGGAGGAGGAAGAGGAGGAGGAGGAGGAGGGGAAGGCAGCACTTGTTAAAGGGGAGGTTACTTATTGACTCCATACATATTTGTTACATGATTTGTGAAAATAAAAAAAAAATGTTTTATGAAGATATCACTAGAGTAATGAAACAGGGACCCTTACAGAAATAACTGATCTGAGACTGAGAATGTAAAACAAGATGAGCCTGTAGCATCTTCTAGTAAGAAAGTGCTAAAAAAAAAAAAAGAAAAAAAAGGTATCACATGAGCCAACCGAAAGAGTTATCAAAGGCAGGAGTGGGAAGATTTGACCCCAGACAGTGAAGTATTATTGGATCATAACAAAGATATTAAATTAATACCCATGAGTCCATACTTATAAATGATTGAACAAATCAATGAGGGATAATGAATCCATCCCTTATGCAGAACTCCAACAGTTCACATAGGAATTGCCTCCAGTACAAGTATGCAGCTTCTGGTGGATCCCCATGGGCTGAGCAAGGTGCCCTCCTCCAGGAAAATGAAGCCGTGACTCCGCCATCACTCAGGCAAGGACTGAAGCCAAATCAGCAGTTGTCAGGGCCTTGACCAGGGGCACTGCAGCCACAGGCCAGGGAAGTGCAGCAGGATGCCTTCTGTCTTCCTCCCTTCAGTCAGGATCCCATTCCAACAGAGCAAACACCAGACAAACCAGAGCAGCGGAACACTGACCCCTACCCCACACTGTCAAAGTCCCTGTGAGCAAGAAAATTCAGAGAAACGCAATTGCCAAGGGGAGCTGACAGAGACAGTTAAAAGCCACATGGAACAGAAAAAGGACGTTTTCCTTTCGTATCTTTCTGTTTTCAAAAGTGCAAAAATGAATATAAAAGGGGAAAAAATCTTGTCTTATTACGTGTACATTAATTTCGTATATGAGGGAGTAACTGCAGTAGTGTTCCATTGAATTTATAGGAAACCAGCCATACTGTAGTAAAAAGAGTAACACAGAGAAGATCAATGAAATTATCCATATTATAGTCAGGCTGCTTGGGGGAGAAAATCAGACATTGTTCAGGGAAAAGAGAGCAAATCCCCGAGTTTCTGTTTAGGTCACTCTTCCTTCTGCATTTAGACCCTCCTTAATTATCTGAATATATGCCTGATTTTAAATAATTTACATTGAAAAACTGCCTACAGTGTTTGTTATTTTATGTTAAGTAGCTAATAGAATATTTGCCATATCCACTCTATGATTATTTAATGAATCAAACCAGAACAGTACAAGGGTATCTTATAGATATTTCTATGACAAACTGATTTTATTTCCTTTGGACATAGACCCATGAATGCAACTGTCGAATTATACAGAAATTCCATTTTTTTTTTAATTTTTAAAGGAGCCTTCATTCTGTTTTCAAAAGTGCAAAAGTGTACTGATTCGCATCCCCAAAAACAATGCGTAAGAATTACCTTTACTCCACATTCTCACCAATACTTGTTCTCTTTTGATTTTTTTTTTTTTATATTGGCCATTTTAATGGGTATGACATGATAATCTCACCACGAACATGATTTGTTTTTTTTCTGGTGATAGGGATATTGAGCATCTTTATAAATACCCATTGATCATTTATTGAAGCTTTTTCTTACATCATTCACAAAAATCAGCTCAAAATGGATTAAAAATTAAAATTTAAGACCTGAAACCATAAAAGCCCATGAATTGGTCTGGACATTGCTTTCCTATGACATCAGACGCCCAGGCAACCAAAACAAAAATAATCAAGTAGAGCTGTGTCAATATGAAAAGTTTTGCACAACAAAGGAAAGAAACCACAAAATGAAAAAAAAAAAAAAAAAAAAGCATCCTGTGGAAACGTTTGCAAACCATATATTCCAAATATATAAAGGAAATCATACACTTGAATGACCAAAAAATGACAAAGCCCCACTAAAAATGGGCAAAGGACCTGAACAGACATTTTTTTCCCAAGGGAGAGGAAATAATTCGTGATGGAAAATCTCAACACACTCTTAGAGGTTAAGATCAACTGAGAACAACACAAACAAGAGGTTACAGTGAGTATCAAACGTTCATAAAATCTTTTCTTGAATTTGACATTGTGGTTGTTATTTTGTTGTTGTTATTGTTACTTTTGTAGCACAATATCTACCCTGTCCTTTCTGAGAGATGTGAGTGGTTTGATTTCCCCAGAGTTTGCTGAAGCCAGTTCGGTATATGCTGAGTTTATGAGATGTTGAGTGAACTGGAGGAAAGCTGCTGACACTGCAAACTGATGATATTTGTGGTGTGCTGACAATATGATTCACTCATTTAGGGACTGGGAAGTGGCTGCCTGCTGTTCTCCCCTCCTGTGAGAGGATGTGTGGAGACTTTAAAAGATAGAATCCAGTTGATACAGCAGCTTCAGATTTAGCTGCAGATTTCTTTTGACCTCTGTGTCTGTGTCTCCGGATCCTCAATGTCTTATACAGTTCACTTGCTCTTCATTCACCTTGTAATATCTACTTTACCAGCACAATAAATCGATGCTCAGAGCCTGATATTTCAGTATTTAATGCCCATTCATTTTTCACAATTCAGAACAAATTTATAATATTTGGATTTCTGGATCTGGATTCTAATTTACAGAAATTTTCACTAAATTTTAGAAAGCTCAATGCCACATGGACCAGGAAAAGGACACTTTCCTTTTCTATCTTTCTGTTTTTAAAAGTGCAAAAATAAATATAAAAGGGGAAAATATCTTGTCTTATTAGGTGTACATTAGTTTTTCTTACATCTGTGTTGTAATTTTGATTACCATCTCATTTTCCAGTATTTTATACAACAAATTTTAAATTTCTTTACCAATTATTAAATAGAAGTATTGAATTCATACATGAATTACTTTTGGAATTAAGTATTACCTTGGCACAAGAATTTAGAAGTTTGTTAAAGATCTTTGTCAAATTTGGTCTTCTAAGTATGATGTGAGGATGTTTCTAAATTTTGCAGTCTGGTTTTCTGGGTGACCTTCTCTGTGTTTAATTCAAAGATGTTTGCTAATTATTCCTACTTGGATCCATTTTGTTGTTTTTTGCATACAACAGTAGGAACTTGTTAACTTGCTTTTCTTTCCCAGAGTTTATTGCTCATCCATTTTATGCCATCAAAATTATGTTCACTCTCCTGTGGCTATCACTTTCTAATTCTAGGTTTGATTGAAAACAGATTCCCAAGGAAAACTAACACCATGGTAAAAAATAAATAAATAAATAACCCTATTGTATATTAACAAGTTCTTACAAAGTTTCTTCAGTTTTCAAGGCACAACGCAGCAGGCCTTTGTAAATGTGTATGATTAAAAAGTTAACATGTTATAATAAAAAGGAGCTTCATTTACATATTTGTAATATTCTATAACTTCAGCTACTATGTGACCTCCGTATTTAATATAACTGGCTATTTTTTTTTTGAAAATAAGTATTCAGCCAATTCAACAGTATAATAAATTTGCTTTAGTATGGAAATCAATTTCTAAATTAAAATTATAAAAATTTCCATGACAACAGTAGCTGTTGCCAACAGATGCATTTAGGCAAGGACTACTAAATGGAAATTTGCATTCTTCATTACATTCTCTTGTATATATGGTTTATTTTTAAAAATACAACTATGTATGGTGAGCCCCTTTGGTAATGTATACATATGATAGCTCGATCATGGGTGTATAAAATTTGGGATAGAAAAACAGCAATATTTTCTATATTTATTCTCAAGAAATTAAAAATGGGTTGCTCTGGAGAGTTCACTTTGAAAAAGCAAAACAAATAAATGTTTGTATTACTGAAAAACAACAAAATAAAGTATAATCTATGAAGAAGACAATTTTAGGAGATAAGATCCTTTCTGAAGAATTGCTGAAACTTTTCCTATATTGATTAGGGAATATGCAATTTGGAGTCTTGCTGTATATATTTCACCATCCAGTGGCAATGGTTAGAAGTGTGCATCTAAGGACCATCAAAGTGGTTTTGCATTTATATCCTTCTTTCCACATTTGTACTTGGAGAAATTAATTACACTTTTTGCTGTGTATGTAGTACCAATTACATGGACTATTTTAAGACAGATTTCACTTTGTCTCAGTTTTTAAATGATTCATTTTAAGATTTTGTATTCTCATCTTTTAAAACTATAATTTCTGTGAATGCCTTTCACAAATAGGTTGAATTTAAGAATGAAGATAACCGATGCCTTAAAAAGAGTATTACAGGTTTCCTATAAAGGTATGCTCAACAAGTTATGTTTCAAAAAAACTCTAAACCTGACTTTGGTTACATCTTTAAGGAGAACGTGATTTTTTTTTGTAAAAGTGAAAAAAATTAAAAATATTTAATCTATTATAAAATCATACAACACACATGCATGCACACACATACATGAGATATATTCTTTTCTCTAATGAATTGAGTGATCAATGCTATACTAAATATTTCAAAACTAGCTCTTCAGTGACAGAGCTAATATACTGTCTCAAATTCTGAAATATGTAAAATACTATATTTTCTCACACATAAAATTTTACATTTTAGTCATGAACCATCCCACAATTGGTATCTATGGTTGAAGCAATTTTTACTTAATGCACATCTGACTTCATTAATGGGCAGGCACCACAGCCTCCTGGTAAAACATTATCTGAAGAATAGTACATCTGCAGTCAGATAGGTAAAGAACAAACAGTGAGGCCCTAATATTTTAAGAGTCTATAAAGGGACAAAATAAAGGGGTGATATTTCTCCCCAAAATTGGATGCTTACTTCACATTTAACTGGCTAAACCATAGACATGAATTTATGAGACTTAATTTAAATCCAACTAACATGAAACCTATTTTCTTTTCTTTCCTTTTTTAATTTTTTTTTTTTTTTTGGTACCAGGGACTAAACTCAGGGGCACTCAACCACTGAGTCACATCTCCAAAACTTTCTGTATTTTATTTAGAGATAGTGTCTCACTGACTTGTGTAGGTCCTCTCTAAGTTGCTGAGGCTGGCTTTGAACTCAAGATCCTCCTGCCTCAGCCTCCCAAGCCGCTGGCATTACAGGCATGCACCACCATGCCTGAACAAAACCCATTTTCTTTACAAAGATCTCTCTCTCTTTTACGTGTGTGTGTGTGTGTGTGTGTGTATGTGTATATATATATATATATATATATATATATATATATATATATATATATATATATATAATTTAAATTTCTGTGTAAGAAAGAAAACACTTTTTTTCATTGTTGCTGACTACTATGATCATCATATTGTCAGCAAATTTGTGCCATCTGTTTATCTAATTGGAAATTTAAGAATTACTCAAACTCTGAACTTTATTTTTAAACTTTTGTTAACTTTGAAGCATATTCCCATTATTCCAATGAGTATAGATTCATATTAACATTCTAGCCCATTTTAGTCCTTGTAATGAGCCTAAAATAGCTGCCAGCTTGCAGAGCTGGAATTAATGATAATTAAATGTAACACAAAATGTATTTCCATATTTTGTATTGCTCAAATGATTTCATCTCGGATGTAGTATGATTCTTTTTAGAGATGAATACTTCTATTTAATCTCTTTTCCAATTTTAATTTGAATTTCATATTGTTCCTGACTGTTTAATGAATATTTTGGGAGATGGCCACAGTGTTGTTAATTATACTAGATACTGAGTATAATTAATTCTTTTGGACCCAGAGTCAGCTAGTTAATCGATTTCTGATGAAACTGGAGATTAAACACAGATAGTTCACCTCTTCTTTCCTTCAGTTTAATTCTTCTTTCTTTCAATTCAAGGAGACATGTTTGGGAGGTCACTGCTGGCAGGTCAGTTGGGAGCTGCTGCCAACAGAGCAGGGATGTTGATAGATGGTGATCTTTCCCATCAGGGTGCCTGAATAATGATTTCTGAAAATGAAGAATTTTTACTTGTAGTTATTGAGAAGTAAAGACACTATTATCATTTATGATTCGTGCTTATGTAATTTATAATTCTCTATTAACAATAGAATCTTGTAATCACATAAAACTGTTGTTGGCATGGCATGTCTATCGTGGAAAGGTAGAAGCAAAGGTTTGCTGTATTCTCAAATGCTCTCCCTACTGTATAGTGTACGCTATATTTTAGTTATTAACTTATGAGGGTGAGACTAATATTTTAAAGAATTTCAGACCTTTAGTATTATTGATAAATGCAGTAACATGTGTAGTTGTTTGCAATTTTCAATATTATGTATAAGAGCATACTTTATCTTGACATCATAAAATGCGTTAAAAACTAATATAGGATGGGAGAGAGAGTAGGTAATGAGTTTACACCATTTTTTAAACCAAGGAATAAATGTTAATTTTTTTTCATAGTTTTTGTATGTGAGAGAAAACTTTGAAATATGTTCTTCACTAACTATATTATCTCAATAATGATGTCCTCAAATAATAACATGGGCCAAAAGAATGAAGTTGAGTGAATTATTATCTTATACTTAATACATTTATGTTACTTATGTGATTTTTCCTGATATAATTCCTGTAAATCAGAAAGTGGATTCTTCTATGTTCTTCTACTAGCTTTATAATATTTGCATTATTCCAGAGAATTCTGGGAAATTCAATGAGCTCACAATCAAACATTTATTACAAACTACTGGGTTAGTTTTACACTCCTATATCAGAGTACCACAGACTGGGTAATTTATAGACAGAAACTTAATTCTCACAGTCCTGGAGGTGGGGAATTCTGAGATTCAGGCACTGACAGGTCTGTTTTTTATTAAGGGACTGTTTGCACATCCAGAATTATATCTTAAATCATCAGATTTGTGAAGAGGTGTGAACAAGTCTTCCTCACATGGTAGAAGAGCAAAAAGGAGCAAATCCACTCTCAGCGCACGTTTTGAAGCAACACTAACCTGTTCATGAGAGAGGAACTTTGAAGATGTAAAATGCCTGCAGCAGTCTCACTCCCTACACTGCGGCATGGGCACTTGAGTTGCCACTTGTGTTTTGGTGGAAGAAGCACTCACACCACAGAAGGTGCAATCCTTGCTAAAGGGTCACTGAACTTGCAGTGGCACCACTAGTTTCCATGACAAAGATCCATATTGTGGAGACATTCATGACTAGCTTTATTTTAAGAAGTAGTTCAGTGTGCATAGACAGACCATTGGACAGCGTTTCTCCTGAATCAAATCAATGTAGTTTGAATTTTCACAGCTGCTTTTCAATGAGTAAGCATCCCCTGAGCTCAGCTGATGCTATCAGGCAATGAAATCTTTCCATTTTCATAAGAACATGAACTGTATTCTAGACATCAAAGAATTGGAAGAGAAATCAAAACACGTGCTGTGAATTTTATCATGTGAGTTTATATTTCAAAAGCAAACCGGCATATGTCTCCTCATTTTAATGAAGAAGTTTTAAATGGAATTTGATTTGCATAAGCCAAATCAAATGGTTTAATGTGCAAATCTTATCTCTGTACATTTTTGAACTTAAATACACCATGCACTCTTATTGCAATAATACAACACGATTAAAATAGTTGTAATTATATTGCCTTTTTTTCAGGTGATTACACTTGGCTTGCTGAGATAGTTCCTATTAATATATTAATTTATTTTATGACTGAGAAACATTTATAAATTCCCAAATCCTCTACCATTAGCCCATTGCAATGTTAATCTGTTGCAATGCAACACTAGTTTGGCCTGGCTTTTATTATCTGATAGACATAATATTCCTCAAATACTTTCCCAAATCTCTGCTTTTCTTGCTAAACTAATAAGAATAAAACAACAACTCTTTCTAGTATTTCTAAAGCCAAAATAGCTGGTTTAATGGCGGGGGGGGAGGGGGGGCAGAGGGCAAGTGAACTACTGAAAAAAGATTCTGAGTAGATCTGAAAAATAGAATCTCCAAACTGAAAACCAAACAATCTTCAAGGCTGGAAGTTGATGTATCTATGGGCAACAGCTATGATCAGAGAGAATCTGTTAAACAGGGACTCTCAGATGTAGAAGAATCCCTTCTGCACTCACTGTCTTCAGTCTTCTTTAACTTCTAGGGTCGATGTTCCCCTCAGGTTACGTGTCCATTGAGGGATGGCAGTAGCTCGCCCTTTGAAATATATGTCTTTTTCCGACTTTGGAAGGAAGAATTCTACTGTCAGGCAGAGGGAAACGGGGGCTCCCAGTACAGGCAGTGGCTGTTGGAGTTTGTGGATGATCAATGTGACATGTGCTCACATCTCTCTCACTCAGAAGGTTCCCTGGGTGTGGGCAGAGACATGTCCTCATCTTTCCCAGGAAAGGCAGTGAATCCTGGGGAATGTGGGAGAGTCTCCTCCATCCTCCTGCCTGCTTGATGGGTGGGAAGGAGAAGTAACTTACACCCAGCAGGCACGTGTCATTTCTAAAGTATGCAATGTCACACTTCTGGAAAAAGGCAGAGCTCAGAATTGAACCCAGAAATCTTGGGCCAAGAAACCTGGAATTTAATAACTGTGTCATGATTCTTGTTCATGAGAGGCAGACAGTGTATCCTGTCTTACAGATTTCAGGATTTAAAAGTCCACACCTCTTATACAGTGGATAATATAGGCTAGGTCCTAGCAGACCAACATCAAAACAATGTATATTCCAGTCTATCCTTCCCAGACTTATACCCTACCACTTTTTTCCCCACTGTGTTCAATACCACTTGCTATCATATATTATATTTGTAAATGACATAAGAATTTCCACAATAAACTTCTTTCTTGTGTATCCTCTCCAAACCCCATGTGTCCCAATTTCCTTGAAATAATGTTTGTTTTGAAGTATCTTCTACAAGGAATTTCCTCTGTGAAAATTTGGATTACTGCAACCTTTTAAAATCCTTTCTTTCTCTGTGATACCACAATAACTTAAAAATTTTCATGCAGCCCATACCACATTGTACAATGAATGCTTTAGAATTTCATGAATTTCTTAAAGTAGTGGTCAGGTTTATCTATCATTGTCTCCACATGAGCATGTGTGCGTGTGCTTGTGTGTGTGTGGTGGTGGGGGTGGTTGCAAAGGATTAAACCCTGCAGTCATACACACCAGAACCCCAGCCCTATCCCTATGAATTCATTAAGTTGCTGGTCAAAGGCTTGTTGAAAAATGGTCTTGCCTTAGAAGAATGTCAAAAATAAATTTGAATTTATTCTTTCATAAATGCATGCTTATACTCTACATGAACACATGGCTAACTCTGAAAAGTACGTACAATCCAGTGAAAGTCTTGGCAAAGGCTGTATTCTGATTTGTCGATACACTTTGGATTTGTATCTCTGCACAGAGTTACGTGTTTTCTGACTTGGTTTGTCCTTACTCTGCCTTCAGAGAACACCCAATGTGCATATGACCACAGCAGAAAGCAAAGTGTCTCCACTCCCTTAGGCTGCTTTTATAGCAAACTGTTTGTGACAGTTCCCTTGTAAGCATAATAAGGACATAGTGACTTTAATTGAGGACATTAGTAGGATTTATTGACCCACATGTGCTAATGTTAGAATTTAAAGGTCAAGAAGCCACACCATTGACAACAAAATATCAGTTCTATGGATTTTCTGTCAAACACAGGGCCATTTCAGAAAGACAGCTCTAATTCCCCAAATTTTTAAAGTATATTTATCCTGAATTGTCTTCCTCCTTCACAATAAAGATATCAATGTCTTATTTCGTGTTGGTGTTTTAAGAGATGAGAAGGCATAACATATATCCTGAGTAGAATCAGATTTTTGTGGATAAAGCAAGGAAGAACATTTTCAAATTTGTGGTTGATATCTTACAATGTTTATAAAATGTCCCCATCAGTGGACGGCAATCACCACTCATGACAAGCAAGGATCAACATGCACATGCACTGGGTCACCATAAGGCATGTGGCCCTTGTATTTGGTGGTCTTAGTATAGTCAGATGACTCAAGTGACTTGATGGACACTGTTTTTGAAATAAATGCACTTGAAATTTTGTTTTCTGAAAAATATCAAGAAACAGATGGGAACTCAAAGAGAATAAAGATGTCCATGTTTTATGAATAGAGTAACCAATGGTCAGTGTAGATTATGGATTGTGTTACAAGCAATTTTCTTAACAGAAAGTGGGATCCTTCCTTTTGGTGATTTGTTTTATGTCAGGACTCTTTCTGTTTATTTTCTCTAAGTAGAAATCTTTAGCACTCTTCATTCCCACTGAGCTCTTTTAAACTTCAGCTTTCTGGCTTACACTGCCAATGCCAGACTGTGGATATGTCTTCAGACCTGTGGCGACAGATAATCGTGGTAATTAATGCATCGTTTTGACATCTGATTGTTCTTACCTTTTGAATGGAGAACATGAACACGATGCAATGTTGTGCTATAAATTCCCACACTCTGTCATGGAGGCACATTTCAATCCCCTCATTAGTACATACTTGCCTGCAGAAAGAACTCCTAGTTAATACTAACCTGAGCAGAGCACTTTAAAAACCCTCCTATAGCATGAATGGCTCTACCAAAATGTGTGTTGAATTGTAATTACTATTGGGAGATATTTGGAAAGAAGAAACTTAATTCAACAATGGTATTTGGAGCAGGGACATTTGGAAGGTAACTTAGATTAAATGAGTCCCTAAAGATGGAGCCCTAACACAATGGGACTGTGGCTTTGTAAAAAGAGGAAAGACCTGATGCGAAGGACAAGGGAACAGCCATCCTATTTCCACGTGGTTGTGTAAGCCTGGCTCCAACATGGACTCCACATAGAGTTTCCACCAGCACGGAGGACCTCAGGAGATGAGGGAGCCTGGTCTTGAATTCCCCATTTGCAGGATCATCAGCAAAACACTCTTTGATTCTGCACAAACTGTTCTTTTTGTAACAGAAAGTAAACAGACTGAGTCTCTAACCTTACACATTTCACAGTCTAGTGCAAAAAATTAGCAAGTACGAATCCTGTTAATATTATACATATCTCTATTATGGCTAACAATGCAAATCAAATTAAAATATTGGAAGATGTTTTCCTAACCTAACTCATTCTTCAAAGTCAGAAATTAGATAGAATATAATTTGGGAGTTACTTCCATAGGCAAATATGTTGTGATCATCAGGCGAGAGTACTACATACCTACTCTGTGCCAAATTCCTTGGTATGAATGGGGAACAAATTTTTGAATAAAGCAACCTTCATATACCTACATTTGTCAGAGAAAGGTGTGCATTAACAGGCATTTTCCATATAAGACCTTTAGTTTTCACTTGCATTTGATGGTCATTCTATAGGATCAGAGAGGGTAGGCCCTCAGCTAAACATGCAAAAGGCCTCTTGAAGGAAATGATATTCGAATAAGCCAGTGTAAAAATGCATGATGCCAATAAGAATGTATCTGAAATGAACTAAACTATGGCTTTCAGAAGTGGGAAGTTTTCTGCTCATCGTGAATGACTTCAGATGTTTCAGATCCTGAAAGTTAAAAGATTGCAATAATTAGTGCTGTCACTTACTTTTGAGGAGGAATCGTAATCTTCAAAGAAATGACACCCAGAACTAAGTGTAAAATTAAATCATTCCTCCACACTCTGTCATGTTCTAATGCTCTTCACATAAAGAAAAGGAGGCCATCATATATAAGAACCATTGTACATACTGATTTAAGTTATATAAATATGGATAATTTTATAAAAACAATCAAAATACCAATGTATTTTTTATTAAATGTGTTTTTTATTAAAAGATACCTTTAATTGCACTATAATTCACAAATAACTAGTAAATTGTACTTTGTAACATTTTAATCAATCACCTAATTAAGCAAGCAAAATTTAATGCATGTACATGATAACAATGTTTTAATTCTGGTGTTCACCATCATTTAGTGGAATATGCCATTTTAAAAGGTCATTTTAATAAATTTGCAGTAAAAAATAATACTTGAGAACATTTTAAGAAGAGTAAAATAAAAATAAAGTGGAAAACACTCAAAGATTTACAATCTTTTGTAATGAATATTAAAAAATTGCTATTACAAATTTGTTTTATTCTTATGATTCAATTATTGAATATTCCATAAGCAATGTAAGAAAAAACAGGAAGATGGAAAACAAAACATTTGATAATAATACAAGGAGTAGAATATCATGTTCAGAGCTGTTGGGCTAGATCTGTAAATAGTTATTAGACAGGAAAAAAGACTTGACTAAATTATTTATAATATGTGAAATAGATTAGGTGAAATATGTGTGAGGAAACTGTTGCAAAAACCAGAGGGTATGGTAATGAAAATAGTAATGGCAAAACCAACCAAACAAAAATAATTGTCAGTGTAAACTACCTGATCCAACAGTCCACACTTTAGAACTGTCTTGTTCACTGCCATGGTCCAAGCACGTAGTACCTTATGTAACTTGCAGTAGGCACTCAATATATGCATAGAAAGGATGAGAGATATCTGTTGAGAAACCATCAAATACAAAAAACAAGCAGATGTATGCTTAGCAGCAAAAGAATATGATATACATCATAAATTTTGAGAAAAGAATGCATGCTGTAGAAATAAATACATAAAAGGATAGAAAGAGAAAAGGACTTAAAAATAGCATACTACAGTGACACAGCCACATCAATGTTTACAGCAGCACAAGTCACAATAGCCAAATTGTGGAATCAACTTAGATGCCCTTTAATAGATGAATGGGTAAAGAAACTGTAGTTTATACACAATGAAATATTACTCGGCAATAAAAGAGAATAAAACCATGGCATTTGTAGGTACATGGATGGAGTTAAACAATAGGATGCTGTGTGAAGTAAGCCAATCCCAAAAAACAAAAGGTCAAATGTTTTCTCTGATAAGTGGAAGCAAATCTATAATGGGGGAGGGTGCATGGGATGAGTGGAAAAAACGTGATTTGGGCAAAGGGGAGGGAGAAGCGGAGTCCGGGCATGGAGATAGGAAAGACAGTGGAATGAGATGGACATCTTTACCTTAGGTACAAGTATGATTGCACAAATGGTGTGACCCTACTTTGTGTACAACAGAGAAGTGAAAATTTGTGCTCTATTTGTGTACATGAATAAAAGAGCATTCTGCTATCACATGTAACTGATTAGGAAAAATAAAAAAAATTGAGAAAAAAAATTAGGTCACTTCCAGGCATGGTGGTCCATGCCTGTAATCCCAGCAGCTCTGGACACGGAGGCTCAAAATAAAAAATTAAAAAGAGGTGGGGGATGTGGCTCAGTGTTTAAGTGTCCCTGGGTTCAATCCCTGATAACAAAAAAACAAACAAAAAATTGATTAACTGACCAATACATTTACTTTGTCATGTCATTAAAATTTCTAGGATAAAATTAATTTAAAAATGGTGCTGTAAAGTTATTAAGAACAAAATTACTTGTTTTTTTTTTTTCCTTTTCTTTATCAGCCTTTTTGGGGGGGACGGGTGTCAATATGAAAATCTAAAATCTTATTCTAAGTTTGGAGGGGCAGTATAACCCAGTGACTGAATTGTTGCTAGCATGTCTCATGCCCTGGATTTGATCCACAGTGGTACAAGGAAAACAAAACAAAACTTAAAATCTTAGAATATTGCAATGATAAATAGAGTACTTTGTAAAATTTGTACTTTGTAAAATTTTAATCAATCATGACTGAAATAATCCAAAAATAAGCACATTGAGAAAGTATTACACACATTACAAGCATGTGATACAGCTTTATGTTTAACATCAATCTATCACCTACATAAGTTTCCATACAAATCATCTTTTCTGGTAGATTGCTTCAAAAGTTTGGCATTAATCTACTTTATAAGATGATATGAGGATTGATAAAAAGAAACCTAAAGATTTTGCTGCTGATAAACTTTAAAAACCTAAAGACTATGTAATTATCCTCTGGCATTATTACATTATAGGAAAAAATTCCACTGAATTTCCAAAAATTAAGCTGGGGAAATAAACAGCTGAATTAGATTTTATAAGATCTCCTCTAAAAATTGCAAATGTTTAATAAAAATATGTTCCATCACAAGTTCATATAGAAAAGTTGCTCTTCAGCTTGCATTCTGAATCCCTAATGCTTTGTATAGATAAATTAATGTGTGTAGTTGTAGATATAAGAAAAATAATCAACTCCATTACAGGAAGGGTCTTATTCCAATGCTATATCAATTCATTTGCTTTCTCAGAAGTCTACCCTACGTGTCAAGTAATAGTGGTTTCTTACTATTACAATTTAAATCACGCAGCTCCCAGTAGGTTTATCAGGAATGAAGTGTGTCTTCTATGAATATAAATGCCACAAGACCAATAATTTTGTTATTCGAAACTAAGAATTTTATTTCTGAAGAAGGATAAGTGGAGACAGAAGTATAGCCTTGTTATTTTGATTTATGCCCAGCTATACTTATAATAAAATAAAAAAATGATATCATAATAAAACTAGTCACAAAATTGAATTATTAACCCTGCTAAATCAGTCAGAATCCTGTTTTGATAAATCTTGATAAAATACAGAAATGTTTAGTTGGCATTATGCGTGTGTAATGCCCAGAGCTTGTTCAAAATTCAAAGATTTAAACCCACATTTTACATGTAGAGATAAATATTAAAATTATGTGGAGTAAAAATGATAATGGTTGAGCTTTTGAGTAAGAGCTGAGTGTATTAAAATATCACATGTACTAAAATATCACACCACAGGTTTTTAAACTGAAGAGAGGTCAACGAGAACTGTTCTGTGGAAGGAAAGAAACTACTAAAAATTTTAGATGCATACAACGGGGCCTAAAGTCCTGCTTTAATTCACAATATCAGGAACTCAGCATTCCTTTCTCTCATGGCTAATGTATCCAGTATTTCATAAAATTGGACAAGGAGTACAATTTATTGAACTAGAACTCAATATGTTTCACGCTACTGAAATAGTAGAGTCGTTCACTCATAGAAACATCACTATTATCATTATACATTATGACGTTCTGGACCACAAAAAATACTGCTTTTGTCTCCACGGGTGAAAAGTGCTTTCACTGCAGAAAAGGAACCCCTACAGAAAGACATTTTTGCCAATACAGTGTAACTTTGTTGAACTAACAGTTTCAATTACAGTGGAAAGATAATCAGCAAGTGCCTGTCTTTGCTCCAATGAAGTGCTGAGAAGGTGTAGTCATACAGAAGAAATACTCAAGTTGTTTGTTTTTTCTCGGTTGTTTCTTTCAGTAAAAAAAGTCCTGAAAAATAGCACTCTACTACCTTACCTCCTTGAGACAATGGCTAGCATAACTGTGTGCTTTCTGATGAAAGTATTCAAATATTCATGTCTTAGATAATATGCTTCAACATCATAATCCATTACAGCATACTGAAAAAGATCATCCCCTTGCAGTTATTTCATATAAATTTATTTTTACCAACATTGTAATCTATTATTAAACATTCCTCAGGCAACTTTCTCTTCCAATGTAAATCTTCCAATAGTGCAGCATCTCCTTTCTTCTCACTTAGGAAGAGCATTCTGCATTCTCCAAGCACTGCTGCGGAAGGACTGTCGTGGCCCATCACCAGAGTATGTTGTTCCATTCATTCACATTTTATTCTAAGGAAAGCATGTGAGACCTTGTAGCTTCTCAGCCTCTCTCAGGGATTCAATAGAGCATTTAATCCTCTGATTAGCTGAAAGAATGTCATCCAGTTGCATCTGAATCTCTTTCCTGGAGATACCAGCTCTGACTGCTATATATCCAGTGGCAGTGATCTCTTCATTTCCTGTCCTGGGAAGGGGATCTGCTTTTCAAAGCTATCTTCTAGCCCTTGTTGGACCCCTGTTTGACCTGGGAATTCAAAATTGTCTGGACCCTTAAGTGAAGAAGAAGAGGGCATCTTGCCGCACTGTTTCTGTCTTTTCTTTCTTGGTGATCTAATTTCTGTCCACTAGCAATCACTGCTCTTCAGATTATCAACACAGGAAGGTTAGGGACAGTAACAGTTCATTTATGATGGAATCTGGAGCATCACTGTAAGTTACTGATGAATGGATTAGTTATTATAAAATGACTATGTGAATTATGAAATATGTAATTATCTACACAAAGAAGAATTACTTTTGCTGTTAGTAGATGTGGACTAAAACTACAGAGGGGAGGGTCATTTACTGAACAGAAATCGTTTCCCTCTATACCAGATACCAAAAAGCTCCTAAACAAATATGCTGTAGACATCAGTAATGCTAGGCAATCTCACCAATTTATAAACGTATTTTCTTGCTAGACTGATGTTTATCAGTTGATGTTCAACTGTTTCCCAAGTGCTGGTATGTTTTAAATAATAAAAGCACCATTGCCATTATTTGGCAATGGCAATTACAATAAAAATATTTTTCCTGATATTCATGTTAATCATCTTTTTCCCCCTCTAAATCTGGCGACACTCGACCTCAGCCTTTCTCATCCAGGTTCTCTTGTGCTGTGCCATATGATGCTTGGGTAGAGCATTGCAAGACACAGTATGCAGCAGAGCCGGGCATTCTTCTAGATCACATCTGTATTTGTAGACTTAGACTCTGCAATTCAGACTGCCAGCAGCACTGGCTTTAGTGATACCAATAAAAGATGACAGCCTCAGACACTGTCAGCAGAGCAGTACAAGAAGGCACTGTTTCTCTTTCCAACACTTGCCATCCATAACTCCTCCTTAGGGGATCTGCAATTAACTATGTGGTAACAGTTTCCAATTTCTAACAACCTGCCTTTTGGGGCTGCAATCCAACATCTTGATGTCTACTAAGACCAAATATTCTCTTTTTTCTCCAGCTTCAGGAGAGTTACTGAGTCCTACTGCTATTATAGTCTGTATTACCTCCTAATTTGGTCTTTTGATTTCAGCTTGTATATAAGATATACCATGTTTAAAATACCAAGTGTCTTAGCATTTTTTTGGAGGGGTGTACTAGGATTAAACCCAGGGGAGCTTTTCCACCAAGCTGTATCCCCATCCATTTTAAATTATTTTATCTCGAGACAAACTCTCACCAAGTTGTCCAGGATCTCACTGAATTATTGATGCTGACCCCAAACTGGTGATCCTCCTGCCTCGACCTCCCAAGGCATGGAAATTAGAGGTGTGGGCCACTGGGTCTTGTTGTCTTAGCTCTAATTAATGCAATAATTTTTTTCAAAATCTCAGGTCAAAAATGATGATGACTTAGGCTAAAGTAAGCAGTAGGATTAGTGTAAATGAATAAATCTCTGTCAGGTGAAGGCATAGCCATCAGTATTAAGAACTGATCAGATTGAGTGTGAGATTAAAATATTTGTAAAGGATGCTCCAACATGTTATGGTTTGTCTGTTGTTGAGCATGTTACCAAAATTTCATGTATTGAAATTTGATTTCCATCATGAGGCATTTAGAGGGTGGAGAATTGATCCATCTTGGGATGTGATTAGGTTAGGGTCATAAGCTAGAAACGTCCATAAGAGGATCCTGCTGGCTTTATGTGAAAAAGAAGGGACACACAAACATACAAAATCCCCCTGTCTCTTGCCATGGGATGCCCTGCTCTGCCTGGAGACTGTGCTACCTTGAAGGCCATTACCAGATGGGGGCCCTCCATAGCCATAAGCAAAAATCAACATCTGTTCATTATACTTTGCCCATGCTATGGTCCATGTCATTAGCAATAGAAGATGAACTAATACACAAGAATTTAGGGTGGGTCAGTGGAGGAGGGGGCTGAAGTGTCAGTTACAGGGAAAGGGGACAAGGAGAGAAGCATATTTTGGAAGAAACACAAAGAACTTACTATTTTTTAAAAAAAATTAATTTATTTTAATTTAATTTTTGATGTGCTCTGGATGAAACCCAGAACCTCATGCATGCAAGGCAAGTACTCTTGTCATTGAAATTCATACCTAACTTTTGCAGCTTAGTTTTATGATGTAATAATGTTGAAATAATTATTAGTAAATGAATATGCAGATCAGGACTTAAAAAGCTCTACCAGAAAGACTGATCTCTTTACACATCTGGAAAGATATTGGTTTTTCTTCATTCAAAACAATAATACCTAGATGAGCTAATCAAAAGAAAAAAATGCATTGAAGAAAATAGAGGCATTTCATTTTTTGGGTAAAGAAACTATAACAAAAGACCCCAAGGATGCATACGTATCGGAGAAAGGGTGATCTCTTCAATGAACAATGCTGGGAAAATTGGATAACACATACTAAAGGATGAAAATATGCCTGTATTTCTCACCATATTAAAAAATAAACTCAAAATGGATTAAAGCCTTAAATGTAAAACTTAAAACTATGAAACTCCTGGGAGAAAAATAATATAACTACATTATACCACTGGTATGAGTAAAGAGTGTTTGGATGAGACTCCAAAAGCACAGGCAATGAAAGCACAAGTAGGCAAATGAGGCTGAATAGCTTCAGCAAAGCAATCAGTCATCAGTATGAAGAGACATCTTACAGAATGGGAAAGAATATTTGAAAACTGCTTATGAAAAAAGGGATTCATATGCAGAAATGTACAAAGAACTCAAATAACTCAACAACAATATTTAAACAATTAAAAATGGTCAAATGATCTGAATAGACATTTTTTCAAAAGAAAAGGTACAACTGATAAGCAATATATGAAAAAAAAAACATATATTGTTTTTTTCAACATTGCAAATCACAGGAGAAAACCAAATCAAAACCACAATAATATATCATCTCACTCCAGTTAAATTGGCTATTAGCAAAAATTCAATAATAACAAAAGTTGAGATGTATATGGAGAAAGGAGAACTCTCATCTACTTGTTGTGAGAATGTGAATTAGGGTAGCCATTAGGGAAACCAGTGTGGAGGCTTATCAAAAACTAAAAACAGAACTCTGTGTGATCCCACCCTCCACTACTGGTTATGTATACAAAGGAAATTAGATCAGCACGTCAAAGAGATATCTGCAGTCCTATGTTTATCACCACACTCCTCACAATAGCCCAAAAATGGAATCAACCTAGGTGTCCACTGATAGATGAACAGATGAAAGGCATGTGGAACAGATGCTCAGTCAAACATAATTCAGTATTAAAAAAGAAGGAAACTCTATCATTTGTGGCAACAAGGATGAGCCTGGAGGACATTATGTCAGCCACAGAGAGACAAATGCCATATGTTCTCACTGATACATGGAAGCTGAAAAGATGATCTCAGAGAATTAGGGAGTAAAAAAATAGTGCTTTCCAGAAGCTATGGAGAGTAGAAGGGGGAGGAAGATAGAGAAAATAGTTGATGATTGGAAATACACATTTAGATAGATTGGAAAAACACATTTAGATAGCAGGATTAAATTCTAGTACTCTGTAGCACAGGAATGAATGACTGTGATTAATAATAATTATTGTATATTTGAAAACAACTCGGAAAAGGGATTTTGAATGTTCTGTCACAGAATTATAAATATATGAAGTAATTGATATGCTAATTACCCAGATTTGATCATTATACATTATATATGTGTCAAAATATTACATTATACCCCATGAATGTGTAGTTATTATATGTCAATGGAAAATGAAAAAAATATATATATATTAAAAGATTAAGTAGGGTTGCTTCAAGGTCTAAGTGCTGAAAGCCTAACATTTAAAGACTCTGTATTCTGGAGACTCTGCTTACCAAGAAGAAAGATGTGATCAGTCACAGAGAGAGACAGTCACTAGTCAAAGATGCTGAGATGTAATATGAGATTATGTGACAGAGTCCATATTGAATGGTATTGTCCTTGAGCAGAACTTTCTTTTAATGCAGTGACAGAGGCAAATAGTGGACTCAAGAGAATGTGAAGAGAAATTTTGGAAATGGGGAATAGAGATATTTCTATAAGTTTTGCTTAGCAGAGAAGAAAGAAGAGTAGTAAAGAGAAGAGGAATGCTTTTATACTGATGGGTATGATCTGATAGTGGGGAAAATTGACTGTGCAGGAGAGAGAGAAGAATTACCGGAACCATTTCTTTGAGTGATACCCAAGGTATAATACTGAGTGGAGCACAGACAATCGTTTACAGTAGCAGTGCAAAGACAGAGTCATTGGCTCAGATATAAGTAAGTAAAAGGACATTTTAGTGGAAACCTGCAGAGACTTCTGATTATTCCTATTTCTCAGAACATCAAGTGAGATTGAAGACTCCAAGTTGTTATTAGAGGCTAGTGTATAAAGAACATGTATGAAATACTTGTTCAGAAGAGTAGGATAAGAAACTGAATTTATAATAGAGTATGATTATTTGTAATTAATAAGATTCCACTTTAAATTGTTAATCAAGGTGTTAAAGTGAGACCTAAAACTGTTTTTATATTTCTCTCTCAAAGTTTTAACTGGTGTATTGTACCTCCATTGGTTTAAGCCCAAATTTAGACATAGAAATATGTTAGAATAGGGTCGTGACCTTTCCAACTCAGTATCAGAAATACGGTGAGAGGAAAAGGAATTACTGGTGCGTGCAACAAGTGAGAATAATGATTTCCCAAGTAATTTCATTTGGTTAAGGAAACAGGTAAGGAAATGAAGGTCAGTGAGCACCTCTGAAAATATGCTGGAAGACATTAATTACTTTTAAATCCCCATTGGTTTAAATGGTCATAGATGTTGGAATTCAATAGGTTGTAAGCCAGGACATAGGAAGGTATAAAATAAGAGGATTGCAATTATTGGTACTTTCAAATTCTAGGCTATTGAGCACTGGTAGTGTGTGCCTAGAGCTGAAGAAGAGCACTGCAGACAGGAGTTCAAAAAATACATGCCAGGGTATTTAGAGTCATCTACATGAAAGTTAAAATCACTAAGAATTTTGACAGGAATATATTAAAAGTTAATGGCAGCCAGTGAAGACCTAACAAATTTAAGGAGTGATTTGGAGTGACCAAGTGATCTCATTTGATTCCAAAGGGAATAAACAGGTGGTAGTACAGGTTGCTGTTGGAATATCTGTAGTTCGACAAAAAAGATAGAGAAGAATGATCTGACAGCAGCATTGTGGAGCAAGAAGGCATCTCAGGCCACCATGGGGCTCCTTAGCATGGGAAGAAATGCTTTATAATGGAAAGGGCTGCAAGATAGAGAAACGCACTGATATGTAAAGCGTCCTTGTCTTTCTGCCTCCTTATCATGTCTTGATGTCTTAACTATAGCAAGGCTGGATATTTCTCATATTTTCTTGCTTTATTTTTTCCTTGTGAGTTATCTGTACATTTTATTTATTTAATTCTTTTTGTGGTAAGAACCTCACATTTTTCTTAACTAATTCATTGTTAAACGAAACTCTCCTTGTTTCCCTTTTTCTAGTCCAAATTAACACACGCTGATGCTATTCATTACTAACTCAGAGCAGGTTTCTTCTCCTTCCTTTCATATTTGAATCTCACCTATTTCCTCTCCCACCCTGCTTCCTTTATTTTGCTGTTATTTTGTTCATTTTACGCCATGACATTCCAGCCACACTTCCACCTGTGTCTTTATCTTCTAATACTTTACCTGTTCTCTCACAGGGATCTCTGTAAACCATATCCACTACGAAAGAACTCTTACATTTTGTATGATAAATTTACTTTTTTCCCCATCTATTATTTAGGGAACAGCATTCCCAATATGGGAGTATAGATGGAGGTGTGTTAGTCCTGTGGTTGAGAGGAGAGGTTTCTTCTTATGAGGAAGTTCTGCATGCTTTCTGAGGTGGTGACATTGGAGAGAAGGATGAGCGAGATTCCCATATGTGGAGCTTAATAAATGACAATGTGTTGAGGCTAGGGCTATGTAGCTCAGCAGAGCCCTTGCCTAGGATTCAGGAGATCATAGGTTCAATCCTCCAGCCCTGCAAAAACAATTTTAAAAGGCAATGCATTAACAGGGAACTCAGTGTGTGTGTGTGTGTGTGTGTGTGTGTGTGTGTGTGTACATACACATGTGTGTATTTGTTTACGTAAAAGAGAGATAATCTTACATATTTCTGTGTATAAATATTTAGAAAAAGTTGAGATAACATTACATATCCACTGTCTCGATAAATTTTGAAACTCGTTATAGAATTGGTACTTATTCTGTCAGGATTTCTATACATTAAGAAAAATGAAGGCATAGCAAATTGCAGTGATTCATCCAGATTAACAAAGAAATGTGGTGGAACAGTCAGACATGGAAAACCTGTGTCTTTATTTTGAGCTCTTTTCTGTGATATCAATTTGGATGATGTTAAACTAGCAACAAATATAAAAATTTGAGATTAATGTACAAGTATGATATCTTCTGCTGGCGTAAAAGGCTTTAAAGCTAAAGCAGACTGCATTCTTAATAATAATCTTTAATGTCATGTTGTTGCATTAGTTATGTCAGAGCATAAAAGCTGATTTATATATTTATAATGAGGTTTCTTTCTTTGATGTTTTAAGAGAAATGGATTAAAAGTGAGAAGTTGATCAGTTCTTGATCATTTCAAATGAGTTATGTGTATCCTAGCATCTTAAATCCCTATTTTTATAATCGACTTACATAGCTTATATTTAGATGGGTTGGATTTTCTTCTTACTCCATTAAAATCTGAAAATTATCTTATACTTGCAATTTACATTAGGATGTGTTGTAGAATTGCTGAGATGGTAATACTTTTAGTGTGTTAAATCTTGTTATGATAACTATATTTTAAAAATTCATGCTTAGAAGTAAATCACTACTGCAATCTGAAATTTTAAATTATTTTGTTAGGATTACCATAATCTTTGATTAATTATCTTAAATACCACTATCCCTTACCACTTATTTTATCAATATGATACACTATAGTACATCCAGATTAATTTATTATTATTTTTTTAATTTTATTATTTCCTCTGGAAAGACATCCAGTACACTTATGCAATCACCGTTTCATCGATGCAAATTTTGTCACTGTGTTATTGATGGCCAAAATTACTCAATGACTTTGTTCTCAAATTTGAGTTAAAGTAAAAAATATATAGGTAAAAATGCCACTTAATATACATATTTTTTTTTTTTTTTTTGCTTTCCTTAAAATTTGGTAACAGAAAGCACCTGGGTAAATAATCTGAAGTTCAGTTTTTTTTTTTTTTTTTTGTTTTCATTTATTTATTTATTTATTTATTTATTTATTTTTTATTCTAGTGATTTTACACAAGTCAAATGTTTCCAAAGGAATCTTGTCAAGTTCCATTTGAAAACTTTGTTAAAAAATAATAAAACAAAGGTCTTCTGCCTTTGTTTTCCTTTAATATAAAACCAGTAGTTGGGTCTTTGCCATTCCTATATAAATTTTATAACTGGTTTGTAACTATCCACAAAATATCTTGGTGGGTTTTCCTTTGAGAAATGCTCAGTATTTTCTTTTTATGTATGGTATAGCATTAAACATATAGATCAAATAATGAAGAGCTGAAATCTTCACTATTGCTTCAAGTATGTGAAAATGAAAAATATTTCCATTTATTTAGTTCTTCTATATTTTCATATATATATTTCATAGATATATTTCATAGTTTTCCTCATGTACTCTTGAAAATATTTGGTTAGATATATACCTACCTAATGTTATTTTTGGAAAAGCTTAATTAAATAGTAATGTTTAACATAATAAAATAAAATAAATTATTTACAGATAATTAGCTCTCAAATTATAAAAAATAGCATAGAAAGAAAGTTTGCCTCTGGCAAGTTAGAGAATTTATGGAGTGGTTTAAGTTAGATGTCCCTCCTGCACACACAACAGTATTTTTTAAATGAGGAAAAAAATTGAATTTGAATATGTATTTTTAAAATCATATGAAAAATCAATACATCTGAGTTTATCTGGAAGAAACTTGAATATGAACCTTGGATTTTAGGTATAGTTTTCTGAGATTAATAAATGATTCTTATTAGGGATTAAAGAAACATTTTGCATACCTGAGATTTATGATTATGAAAGGCAACCAAACTATGTAGTATTGCCATAGTATTGCAGACATAAGGAGGTAATGAGAAGTATGTTTTCTTATTAGGTTTATGCAAATGATATAAAAGCAGATAGTAATTCTTATGAGATAGCAATTAAACTCAGCCATGACACAGAAGCAAAAACAGTGATTACACTCCATGGAGTCTGTACACTCCCAAAGTAGGATTATTAACAAAATGCAGATTCAAGTCCAAACTAAGTATGATAAAAAAATTCTAATCATATCCTCGAGTGTAAAGAATATTTAATTAATACAATGTGGTATTTACCTAACTTTTGTTAGAGTCCTGTAAAAGGGATTGTCTTTCTATTTTAAATATTCTTTACCTTTATAATTTATATTTTAAGGGCTATTAGAAGTAATAAAGCTTTCACATATACCAAAGTGCTTGTCTCAACCCCCTAGTACCTGTTATATCCCTAGTCGTTACTGAGGAGAGTTGAACCATATACCATTGCTATAATGCAGCCAATACAAACAAATGAGTCAATTTTGAGAAAATGATCTGAGATAAAAAAAAAAAAAAATGAGGAGGAACATAATGTATTTATTGAAGCTGGATAATGTTTCATCAATTATATAGTCTTGTGATTCTGTTGCATTAATGGTCTTACCTGATGATGGTAGCAGATAGAAAAAAGAACATTTTGGTCAATTATATGGAAAATCAAATTAATTATACAAATGAATCTAGATAGCATGCATACTGGAATGTAATTTTGTTCATAGCACAGAGGGTTTTTCCAAATTTTAATACTCATCCACATCTTAAAACCTCTTGTAATTTTCCTCTAGACAAAGCAAACAAATGAAGTACTTTTCAACAACTGCATATTTTCTCAAATTTTACTGACAGACAAATTGATTCTATTTTTGTAGCCTATTAGAGTTGGCCAGTGATTCAATCAGGTGAGATATTTGAAATAGAGTGTTAATTCATTTCATTCATTTGTACTTCAAACATAATATCCCTGAACGAAATATTCATCTAAATATTGTCAATAAAAAGTATTTATCAGAATAATAGGTTTTCCTTTAGAAACGCTCAGTATTTTCTTTTTCTGTATGTTAAAGTTAAACAAACAGGCATTATCTTTCAAGCCTGAAATTCTCTTTATTGCTTTTAAAGCCTACCAATAACTAAACCATATAATTGAAATTATATTAGCATATTTATCTATTAAATGTGCTTTTAAATTTTCTTCCAGAAAATCATCATTTTATTTGTAATGAATTTTAGTTGATTGGTTTTAGGTGTGGTAAACTTAGTTTTACTTCACAATACCATAATACATTCTTGAGCATATTACGGATGATTTTAAATACTTAGAATCTCCTTTAACTTATTCAAAACATTAATTATTTTCTCATTTTTTTAGAATATGTGTCACTGTAGTTCAAGTGCATGCATTTTGAATAATCTTACCCTTTGAATTAATTTTCTGCTAATCTTTGGCAATAAAAGCCATGACTTTATCTATAATATTATTGAACATTTGTTATTAGCTGAATAGCTTTTATTGGTGCATTACAATTATACATAATAGGATTTCTTATGCCCCATTTGTACATGCACCCAGCATAATTTGATAACTCTAATTCTCCAGGACCTTCCCTTTCCTCCCTCCTATCTCGCCTGACCCACTAGCTTTACTCTGCTGATCCATCTTCTATTGTTTTCATTATTATTTTAATTAATGCATTATAATTATATACATCAGTGGGATGCACTGTGGTTTGTTTTACGTGGACATACGATAATTTGGTAGACTTCATTTCTTCTAGATGAATAATTTTGTTTTATTAATAAACCTGATTTCTAAGACTAAAAAGTGTATCTGATCTATATTTTTGCTTACCACCTTCTTTCTTCTTTTCTAATATTTTATGTTACTTTTTCCCTTTTCTTTTCATATAAAGAATATCCTTCAACTATTCTAATTTTTAGCCTTGGATTTATTTTAGTTATCGGTGTGTTATAATTAGACCTAATACTGAGAGATTCATTTTATCACTATTATTTTATTTAGTGCTATGTCTCATTGTGGTACTAGGATGTAGCACAACTTGGAAGATTCTATTTTCCAGAAATTTTCAATATCCTCCCTTCCTTCAACACTCTTGATGCCCTTGTATTGTGGTAAGATCTCTGTTGCTCCCATTTTTCCCAAGTGAAAGAGAATTATAAAACACCAAAGAAAGAAATTGAAGACAACCTTAGAAGATGGAAAGATTTCCCAGATTCTTGGATAGGTAAAATTGATATTAACAAAATGGCCATACTACCAAAAAAGCTACACAGATTCAATGCAATCCTATCAAATACTCATGACATGCTTCATAAAACTAAAAATAAATAAATAAATAAATAAATAAGTCCTACAATTCATATAGAAGAATAAAAACCCAGGCTGGGGTTGTGGTTCAAGTGGCAGAGCACTCGCCTTGCATGCCTGAGGCACTGGGTTCAATCCTCAGCACCACATAAAAATAAAATAAAGATATTGTGTCCACCTAAAACTAAAAAAAAAAAAAAAAGAATAAAAACCCCAGAGTAGCCAAAGCAATACTGAGCAAAAAAGCCAATGCTGGATCAGAACCTCATCTTAAATTATAGTACAGAACAATAGTAACAATTGTATTGGCATAAAAACAAACATAAATGCCAATGGGATATAATAGAAGGAACACACATAGTCACATAGACACAGTCATCTGATCCTTGACAAAGGTGCCCAAAACATACATCAGAGAAAACATGCCCTTTATAACAAATAGTGATGGAAAACTGGTTATCCATAAGTAGAAAAATAAAACAAGATATTTGTCTCTATCCATCACAAAAAATTAACTCAAAGTGAATCAAAGACCTAGGAAATAGACTAGAAACACTGCAAATGTTAGGGAAAAAATAACATGATGTCAACGCTCAAAGTTATTGGAGAAAATCTTTGCCAGCTACACTTCTGAGAGGGGATTAATATCCAGAAGTATATAAAGAACTCAAAAAACTAAACACAATACATACAGAGACACACACAAACAGAATAATCAATAAATTGGCAAATGATCTAAACATACATTTCTCAAAATAAGAATTGTAAATGCTCAGGTAATACACAGAAAGATGTTTCAAATTCTTAGCAAAGAGGGAAATGCAAATTAAAATTACAGTGAGATTTCACTCGGTATTAAAAGACAATCTCAAATAATATAAATAATGATAATTACTTGTGAGGATGTATGGATAAAGGTAATCTTACTCATTGTTTGTTGTACTGCAAATTAGCAGGACCATTGTGGCAATCAGTCTGGAATCATGCCTCTACATGACTGAGCTGTATCATTTCTTGATATTTATCCAAAATAATTAAAATCATCATTCTGTGGCAATATATTCATGCCAATATTTATCTATTTATTCATTTTAAGAGAGAGAGAGAGAGAATTTTTTTTAATTTTTTTTTTTTTAGTTTTCAGCGGATACAACATTTTTGTTTGTATGTCGTGCTGAGGATCGAACCCAGGCCGCACGCATGCCAGGCGAGTGTGCTACTGCTTGAGCCACATCCCCAGCCCCCATGCCAATATTTATAAAAGCAAAATTCACAATAGCCAAGTTATAAAACCAGCCTAGGTGTCTGTCAACAAATGAATCAATAAAGAAAATGTGATGTAAACATATGTATTTATTCACAATAGAGTTCTACTCAACCATGAAGAATAGTAAATTTGCTCATGAAAGGATGGAACTGGAGTAGGTCAATGCTAAGTGAAATAAGCCAGACTCACAAAGTCAAGGTCAGATGTTTCCTTTAGTTATTTTCTTCAGATCAAATCTATTGGCATCAACATCTCCTAATTTTCTTTCATTTGAGAATTACTTAATTTGTGCTTGTTTGACAAAGGATATTTTCTTCAATGGATATAGGGCTCTGGGTTGAAACTTGTTTTACTTTGGCATTTAAGAAGTATTGTGCCTCTTTGGTCTCACAGATTATAATGAGCAATCTGCTGTCATTTGACTTGTTTCCCTATAGGTAAGCAATGATGTCCAGTTGCTTTGAACACTTTTTACCTTTAGTTTTTAGAACATTGCCTATTATGTGACTTGTTTTGGTATTTTTAGTTTTCTCTATTTGGTGTTTGGTCATCTGGAAGTAGTAGGTTTATGTCTCTTAGGACATGGCAGAAAAACAAACCAAATTCAGTTTTTCTTTCCATATGCTCAAAAAATGGATCATTTCTATGATTCCAAAAATGTGTTAAGATTATTCCCCACCTGCAAGCAAGAAATTGATTCTGGCCCTACAAGAGCTGGATGTTGTCTAATTCTTTCAATTCTGATGCTATTTGCATGGACTTAGCATCAGATCCCAAAAGTTGAATGCTTAGTCTTACCAAACTGTGCCCACTTCAGCTGCCAGTCACAAGTCCTACAGTCCTGAACCTCTGATAGTCCAGTCATCATAATGCATAATAAGAATGATTGAAGGATAAGCACCCATGTGCCCATGTGACTGGGCAAAAAGAGTACTCTAACCCTAATAACCTAAGTGGAGAACCAAGCACATGTTAGGGTCTGTAAACAAGTCAAGATGACGCTTGGCATTTTACCAGAGGGAGTGGTTTGTGAAGTAAAGCCAGCAAGCCATTAAGTGTGGAGATTCCTTATTGGTTGACTGCTGTATCTAGTTTATGTTAATTAAGATAAGCTGTGTGGAATGTATATATACCCCTCCTGTGCTACAATAAACGGCTCCCACTCCTGCTGTATCAATGTACACAAGTTGCTCGTCACCCCCCGCCCCCCCCCCCCCCCAGCCAGGTTATTTTGCTGCAGCCGGACTGCGGCAAGCACAGCCTGTTTTTTTTAGATTCTTCTTGGCCCCTCTCTGCAGCATTCTTTCTTCCTGGGTAGAGGGTAGGGCTCCTTGAAATGAGGGTCTTACAATCTATGATGACAAGCTAGATCATAGAATTTCTTTATGGCCAGCCTTTCTCTGACAGGAGTGCCAGAGAACAGTGTTCCGATTGTATTTTAGTGTCTATGACCTACCTAAGGAAAAAGGAATTCTCATTCAATTTCCTGCCTCCTGGAGAAAAAGTGATAAGGTAAAACGAAGGCAGGAAAAGGCTAGAGATATTTTGATTCATGTATTCTTTGGAGGATAAAAGTGACCCAATATTACCAACTCTCACCTTTATCTTTATGAAGCTGTTTTGAAGCTACTTAGGACCAACAAGAAAAGACCAGATATTTTAACCTTTCTCTTCTAGTTATTTAGGAAATAACAGGAGTTGGAGTTATGAGAAGGAGCCATTGATAAAAAAACAAAATACATGTCATCATATCAAAATTTCTTTGTCAAATTTGAGGCTTATGAGTATTTATCACCTCAAGTAGTTTTTCCGACATGCCTTCTTCCTCTTCTCTTTCTAAAACAACAAAAAGAAAAGCTTTAGGTCTTTGTGGTATACTCCTACACATTCCTGAGAATCTTTGTTGTTGCTGTTCTAGCCATGGCTTGTTTTCTCTGATGCTCAAGTTGGGTAACACATTGTCTGTCTTCGAGTTCCCTGATTTTTTTTTCCTCTGTATGTTCTACCCTGTCTTTTCAACCATCCACTAAATTTTGATTTCTATAATTATATATTTGAATTTTAATATTCACTTATTTCTTCTTAATATCTTCCATTTCTATTCCCATATGTATAATATTTATCATCTGTTTTGAGTTTTTTTATGTTCTTCAATACATGGCCTCACATATGCTAGGCAAGCACTGTACTGCTGAGCTGAGTGCATAGCCCATTCACAGCCCATTAGCATATTCTTAATTGTACATTGAATCATTTATATTACAGTTGTTTGAAAATCTTGGTTATATAACTCCACATGTTTTTCTTCTCAACATATGCATAGGCTGATTGTCCTTCTTTTCTTTTTCATGGGTTAATTATCTTTCTGTTTCTTATTCTGATTTTTTTCTATTAAAATTAGATATTCTGGTTCTGGGTATCACATTAAACAACTGAATCTTTTTTCAAAGATTCCGGGGATTAAACCCACAGCTTTGTGCAAGCAAGGTAAGCACTCCACCAACTGAGCTACACCCCAACCCCCAAATGGATCTTATATGGACCCTTCTTTTAGCTGTCTAAAATGTACACACACACATGAAATTCCTATGTGGAATATTATAAAACACATGAAATAAATTAAAGCAGGTAAAAAAAAAAAAAGAGGAGGATACGCTCCTTTATGGTCTGGGAGACTCATTGTTGTTAAAATGTCGATACAAATCTCATCAAAATCCTAGCACACATATTTGTACATGTTGGAAAACTGACTCTACCTTACATAAAAAGGCTAAATAAAACAAACAACACAATAATGAAGAACACATTAAGTGGATCCATTAAGCGTGATTTCAGTATGTAGTCCAAAAGTACTGCAGTTAAACAGCATGTGATTTATGAGAGATAAGACACACAGGCCAAGAGAACAGAGCAGCCCAGAGCTGGGCCCATGCAGATACAATCAATATATCTCTGATAAGAACACAACTATTGTTCACAGGAAAACAGCTAATCCCTTCATTAAATGGTAGGAATGATTGGACAGCCATACAAAATAATATATAGAGACCTTATTCCTTATAGAAAAAATTAACTTAAAATGAATTACAGAACTAAATGTAAAATATAAAACTATCAATATTTAGGACTGAAAAAAGAAACAGGAAAAAATATAATTACCTGGTGTATTTATTTCCTCATTAGTATGTTTTTCTCTAATTTTGCCTCTACTTTACCATTACATATTAAAATACAGGCACTTAGGAGAGGTTTAGAGGAGTTGAAGAGAATTTTTTACCAGATTGGAATAACATGTTTCTCAAAATTTATAAGTCAGGATTATGATACTTAAATTGTCTTTCACCAAAAACCATTCCTGATTGGTAAAGCAAGGCTGAAATGAAAGTTAAAATATGTGTATGTTTAGACAGGGTTATTTTTAACTTCATTTGGTATTTAAATGTGGCAAGAATATTTGACTTATTGTAACAATGGAAAGGTAATGAAATATTTCATAAGTAGCTAGTCAATATTTTGGTTGCAAATGTATACACTCTTCAATTTTTTAAGTTGAATTACACTACAACTGATAAAGAACATTTCTATAATTTTAAAAGTATAATGTTAAAAATTAAACTCAAATACCTTTAGAATACCGAAAATATGCATTTAAGTAGTCTGTATTTTTGGCAAGCATGGGGACTTAAACTTATAAAACTCTTTTTCTGAACCCAAATTAAAGTAGTAGCAGTGGGGAAAATAGAAAAAAAAAATATAGACATACATTCTGACTCAGCACTTTTTTGTTCTATATAAGATTGAAAACCTTGGGTAAATGATTATTACCTGCTAGAGGAGCACTATATTAATACTACTTACTGGATTATAGAGTTGTATTGAAAGTGGCTTTGAAAAGTGAAATGGAATGGGTCTTTTAGGTTCTGACCATCTAAGACATGAATCAAATCAGTGCTGAGCCAGAAAGTAGATAAGCCAGTGAGGAATCTGCTCCCCACAAGTGTGATGAGTGACTACGGTTTAGTTATTTGATTATCAAAATAACTTTAAAAACAAGGTGAAAAATGAAAGCAGGAGGTAAATTGGGAATGAGCACATAAAACACTTGGTAAGAAATTACACAGGGATGATGGATTTTTTGTTATCAGCACTGTTCTTAGGTATTTCCCATTTCAAGCAGGCACTGCTTCACCTAGTAGCAGTTAGGGTTAGGGATATAAAAGTGTGGTTTTGTTTTGTTTGGTCTTGTTTCATTTGCTAGCACGGCTTTGCAATTATTTATTTATGATTGCATTTTTTTTTGTCAACAGCACATAGAGAGTTGAAAAACAAGGAATTAAAAAAAATCATTGGCATCAGAAAATCAAATGACAATCTACATCATCTCTTTGAATCTTTATATTTGACCAATCATATGTTTTGTAATGAGAATTACAGTAATTAACAAATTCATTTTCTCATAAATGTTATTTTTTCAATGTAAGAATTCAATTATCACAAAATTTATTTTAAGTAAATTCAATTGTATAAAGAGAGTATACCTGTATAGTGAAACTTAGTGTACTAAATGAGCAGATTATCTTTATCTATATTATATTTATTAATCTGTAAATAATATTTTACTTGGCTTCCATTGGTCATATTTTACTTTTTTTAAAAATTTTGATTAAAGCAAAATTGACAAATAAGTAGAAATGTTTCCTGCCATACATATGTATTACTTGGGCAATTTTAATCTTCTTGCTATTTATTTGTATGTTTTTGAGTTTTAAGGAGATTTTTTAAATTATGAAATACAGTACATTATCATTATAATAAACCCACTATCTTATAGTCTTCTTTAATAATTTATAATATGATTTAAATTGTAATTTCATGACATTTTGGTATACTATGAGTTAAAAATAAAAGAAACATGACTAGTAAACAAAAATAGGTGTTGTGAATATTAAACAAATGTGTATATGTGTGTGAAAGTTCCTAAGACCATTAACTACATGTTGAGAAGTTCAAAAATTATCAAATGTATTATTGTTCTTATGTATGATTATCATTTATATTATTAAATATAATTTTACTATTATTTAATAATATTTTTGCTTTGTATCATTTTATAACATTGAAAGTTTGATCATTACTTCTATATTTTGTTTAATGCCTGTGTTCTGTTTTGTTTTACATTTAGAGTATATTGCATAAAATTTCTTTACACTTGAAAAAGTGATATTAATGATTAAGGGAAAAAAAAACATTGGAAGGTACATAATATATTGTTAAGACTAAATATAGGGAAAAATTTAGAATGCTTTGATACCAATAAGCAACTTAATGCTATATCTTGTGGAGCTAGAAAAACAAGAGCAAAGCAATTGCAAAGTTAATACATGGAAAGAAATTTTGTAAAGATCAGAGCAGAAATAAATCAAAAGAATAAAAACCATTATGACAGGTCAATGAAATAAGGAGTTATTTCTTCAGAAAGGTAAAATAAATATACCCTTAAATAGAATAACTAAAGAGTGGGAAAAAAAAAAAACCCAAATAAAATCAGAGATGAAAAGGGAAGCATTACAATGGACACTACAGAAATACTAAAGATCACCAGAGATCATTATGAATAACTAAATGACAACAAATTTAATAACTTAGAGGAAACAGATGAATTCATGAAGACTTATCAAGATTGTAGCATGAAGAACTGGAAAACCTGGTCAGATCAGTAATAAATAATGAGAATGACACAGTAATAAAAAGAACCTCTTCAAAGAACACCCAAGTTCAGATGACATCACTGTGAGGCTCTATCAAGCATTATGATGAGGAACTAGAATAAAGTCTTCTAAAATTGTCCAAAAAATTGAAGAGGAGGTATTTTTTTTAAAAAATCATTCAAAGAGGCCAGCATTACTCTCAAACCCTGATACCCAATTCTTGATGAACTTAGATGCAAATATCCTCAGCAAAATACTAGCAACCTGAATCCAACAACACTTGAAAAAGACTATTCACTGTGATCAAGTGAGATTCAAGGGACTCCAGCCTGGTTTACTGATGCACAAATCAATAAACATGATACAGCACTTCAACAGAATGAAGGACAGAAACCATATACTCATCTCAATATATGCAGAAAGGATGTGATAAAATTCAATATCTTCTCACAGTAAAAATTCTGAACAAATTAGGTCTACAAAGATCATTCCTTAACATAATAAAACCACATTTAATAAACTAATAGCCAACATCATACTGAATGATATAACGCTTTTTCTCTAAGATCAGGAACAGGTCAAGGATGTCATTTTTACTACTTTTATTCAATGTATTATTAATAGTCCTCACCAAAGTAATCAGACAAAAGAAAATTATAAAGGACATCCTTATAGGAAAAGAAGAAAATTATTGTCACTCTTTGAAGATGATATGAGCTTATAGGTAGGAAAACACAAAGTCTCTATGAAAAATCTGTTAAAATTAACAAATGAATATGTAAAGTTACAAGATACTAAATTCAAAATAGTATAAAGAGTGGCATTACTACACACCAATAGAAAATTCCCTGATATATTTAAAAAGTCATCCCACTTGAAATAGCTGCAAGAAGAAAGAGAAAAAAATACTTAAGAATAAATTTAGTCAAAGATGTGGAAGATCTCTACAATAAAACCTATAAAGCACTGATGAAAGAAATAGAAGAGGGTACAAAGGCATCCACTTGAAAAGACAACCTAGGTTGTTAGAATAATTAATATTATCAAATTGCCAAAATGTCTATGGTACCTAAGGAAAGATAGATAGATAGATAGATAGATAGATAGATAGATAGATAGATAGAATAGATACATAGATAGCAAACCCTACGAAAACAGCAACATTTCACAAAATTATCAAAAACTATCAAAATTTCTATGGAAACACATAATTTTCTGACTATCCAAATAAATCTTCAGCAAAAAGAGCAAGTCCAGCCAGAGTCATTTCACTTCCTGACTTTGGAACAGTCTGCAAAACTGTAGTGATCAAGGGAGGATGAAACTGGAACATGGAACAATGGAACAGAGTAAAGCTTTTACACTAGAGGCACTTGATTGACAACCAATGTGCTAAGAATCTATGATGGAGAAGGTGACTCATTCCAATAAATGGTGCTGGGAAGATTGGGTATTCACCTGAGAAGAATAAAGCAAGACTTCTATTTTCAACAATTAAAAAACTTGGGTCAAAATTAATTGAAAACTGAAATGTAAGAACTGAAACTATGAAACTACTAGAAGAAAACTTAGGAAAATGCTGTCAGATATTAGAATGAGAAGACTTGTTTTTGGTTTTGTTTTTACAGGATTCCAAAAGCACGGGAAATAAGAGAAAAAATAATTTAAATGATTCTTCAAGACAAAGGAGACAGCAGTCAGCAGAATGAAGAAATAACCTGCAGAATGGGAGAATAAGGTTAACATCTTGAATATATAAATAATTCCAAAACCTTTATGGCAAAACAAAACAAAGAGCACGATTAAAATTGGGAAAAAGAGGGCTGGGGCTGGTGCTCAGCAGTAGAGCACTCGCCTAGCATGTGAGAGGCCCTGGGTTCGATCCTCTGCACCACATAGAAATAAATAAATAAAATAAAGGCATGTGTCCAACTACAACTAAAAAATAAATATTGAAAAAAAATAAGCAATAGATCTAAACAGATATTTCTCAAAAGAAGACACACAAATGGCCAACACATGTGCTTAATATGACACTCAAAAGGTAAGTGAAGGAGGAACTTGTTACTTGTAAGCATGACACTCTACATTACATTCTTGAAGTAGATTCAAAAGAAAAATCTTGAATCACTGCCCACTGGTGACCAGACCATGTGGGCAGCCCTCTCACCTCTGGGTCCAGGGATTTCCTTCTGCTGTCCAGAGAGACTTGCACTGAGTTTAAGGCAGGCTCTTCTTCCTCTATCTCGTTGGGTGCTCAGCAACTATAGTCCTCCCTATAATTTGAATCTGTCTTTAATACCTAGTAAAATTTCTGAGAGTGTCTGGTTTGTTTGGAGTTTCCTTGCTTCAAGAATCTATTTCTTGAAGAGCCTGAGGGGGTCGGTTTGGAAAAGGACGCGGAGTCGGGATGAGAGCGAGGCGTCGACTGGCTGAGTCATCATTGAAAAGTATACTATTTAGAGGGAACTGTGACCAAACACAGAGCAGGCCCAGCGGCCTGCTGAGGGGCAGAGCCGCCCCCCACCCCCCTCGCCTGCCAGGTAGGGGAAGGGTGACCACCGACAGAAAAGGCCCAGTGGCCCGCGGCGGGACAGAGCTTCCAATCACTCCTGCAAGGTAGGCGGGCCTGCGACCCACCGGCAGAAGAGGAGCAGCCGCCTGCTGAGAGGCTGAGCCGCCCCCTTCCCCTGCGCCGGCATAGTAGAGGGAACTGTGACCAAACACAGAGCAGGCCCAGTGGCCTGCTGAGGGGCAGAGCCGCCCCCCACCCCCCGCGCCTGCCAGGTAGGGGAACTGTGACCACAGACAGAAAAGGCCCAGTGGCCCGCGGCGGGACAGAGCTTCCAATCACTCCTGCAAGGTAGGCGGGCCTGCGACCCACCAGCAGAAGAGGAGCAGCGGCCTGCTGAGAGGCAGAGCCGCCCCCTCCCCCCCGCGCCTGCAAGGTAGTCGGAACTGTGACCACTATCAGAACAGGTCAGACCTGCAACCGAGAGACAGAACAGGCCCAGTGGCCTGAGGAAGGGTAGAGCCGCCCACCCCCACGCCTGCAAAGTAGGAGGACCTGCGACCCACTGGCAGTACAGCCCCAGAGGCCTGCAGAGGGGCAGTGCCGCTGCCTGCGCCTGCAAAGTAGGCAGAACTGCGACCACCGACAGAACAAGCCTAGCGGCCCGCAGAGGGACAGAGCCGCCGCCCTCGCCTGCAAGGTCGGTGGACCTGCTACCGACTGGCAGAGCAGGCCCAGCGGCCTGCCGGCGTGGTAGGCACATTGTCCCAATTGGAGGAGGGGCAGAGCCGCCGCCCGCGCCTGCGAGGGAGACTTTGCAACTATACAAGACCAATATAAATATATAGGGGGAAAATTCAATAGCACAACAGTTTCACCAAGTAGAAAGGAACGCGAACAGTATGAAGAGACAAGGAAAGAAAGGACCACAAGCATTGCAGGTCAACTCAACGATAGAAGAGGTAATAGCTGCAGCTGATGGAATGTCAGATAAAGAATTCAGGATATACATGCTTCAGATGATCTGGAGTCTCAAGGAAGACATCAGACAGCAAAATCAGACAATGAAAGATCACTTCAACAATGAATTACATAAACAAATCCAAGAAGCAAAAGATCAACTATACAGGGAAATAGAGGTTATAAAAAACAAACAAACAGAAATCCTAGAAATGCAGGAAGCAGTAAGCCAACTTAAAAACTCAATTGAGAATACTACCAGCAGAGTAGAACACTTAGAAGACAGAACATCAGACAATGAAGATAAAGTATTTCAACTTGAAAAGAACATAGACAGCTCAGCAAGACTGTTAAGAAACCATGAGCAGAACATCCAAGAAATATGGGATAACATCAAGAGACCAAATTTAAGAGTCATTGGGATACAGGAAGGAACAGAGTTTCAAACCAAAGGAATGAGCAATCTATTCAATGAAATAATTCGAGAAAACTTCCCAGACTTGAAGAATGAGACAGAACCCCAAATCCTAGAAGCCTACAGGACGCCGAATGTGCAAAATCATAAGAGACCCACACCTAGACACATTATAATGAAGATGCCCAACATACAGAATAAGGAGAGAATTTTAAAAGCTACAAGAGAAAGGAAGCAGATCACATTTAGGGGTAAGCCAATCAGGATAACAGCTGATCTTTCAACACAGACTCTGAAAGCTAGAAGATCCTGGAATAACATATTTCAAACACTGAAAGAAAATGGGTTCCAACCAAGAATTGTGTTTCCAGCGAAATTAAGCTTCAGGATGGAAGATGAAATTAAAACCTTCCACGATAAACAAAAGTTAAAAGAATTTGCAGCTAGAAAACCATCTCTTCAAAACATCCTTGGCAAAACATTACAGGAAGAGGAAATGGAAAATAACAATGAAAACCAACAGTGGGAGGTAGGACACTAAAGGGGGGAAAATAATCAAAGTGGAAAACAAACCATGTTTAGTAACATAAATAAACAAATATGGCTGGAAGAACAACCCATATCTCAATAATAACCCTAAATGTTAATGGCTTAAACTCACCAATCAAGAGACACAGGCTAGTAGAATGGATCACAAAACAAGACCCAACAATATGCTGCCTACAGGAGACGCATTTGATAGGAAAAGACATACATAGGCTGAAGGTGAAAGGTTGGGAAAAATCATATCACTCATATGGACTTCGGAAACAAGCAGGAGTATCCATACTCATATCAAATAAAATAGATTTTAAGCCAAAGTTAATCAAAAGGGATAAAGAGGGACACTACATACTGCTCAAGGGAACCATACACCAACAAGACATAACAATCATAAATACATATGCCCCAAACAATGGTGCAGCTATGTTCATCAAACAAACTCTTCTCAAGTTCAAGAGTCTAATAGACCACCATACAATAATCATGGGAGACTTCAACACACCTCTCTCACCACTGGACAGATCTTCCAAACAAAAGTTGAATAAGGAAACTATAGAACTCAATAACACAATTAATAACCTAGACTTAATTGACATATATAGAATATACCACCCAACATCAAGCAGTTACACTTTTTTCTCAGCAGCACATGGATCCTTCTCAAAAATAGATCATATATTATGTCACAGGGAAACTCTTAGACAATACAAAGGAGTAGAGATAATACCATGCATCCTATCTGATCATAATGGAATGTAACTGAAAATCAACAATAAAAGAAGGAAGGAAAAAGAATACATCACTTGGAGAATGAACAATAGGTTACTGAATGATCAATGGGTTATAGAAGACATCAAGGAGGAAATTAAAAAATTCTTAGAGATTAATGAAAACACAGACACAACATATCGGAATCTATGGGACACATTGAAAGCAGTTCTAAGAGGAAAATTCATTGCTTGGAGTTCATTCCTTAAAAAAAGAAAAAACCAACAAATAAATGATCTCATACTTCATCTCAAAATCCTAGAAAAAGAAGAGCAAAACAACAGCAAAAGAAGTAGAAGGCAAGAAATAATTAAAATCAGAGCTGAAATTAATGAAATCGAAACAAAAGAAACAATTGAAAAAATTGACAAAACTAAAAGTTGGTTCTTTGAAAAAATAAACAAAATCGACAGACCCTTAGCCATGCTAGCGAAGAGAAGAAGAGAGAGAACTCAAATCACTAACATACGGGATGAAAGAGGCAATATCACAACAGACACTTCAGAAATACAGAAGATAATCAAAAATTATTTTGAATCCTTATACTCCAATAAATTAGAAGATAGTGAAGGCATAGATAAATTTCTTAAGTCATATGATCTGCCCAGATTGAGTCAGGAGGATATAGACAACCTAAACAGACCAATATCAATTGAGGAACTAGAAGAAACCATCAAAAGACTACCAACTAAGAAAAGCCCAGGACCGGATGGGTATACAGCAGAGTTTTACAAAACCTTTAAAGAGGAACTAATACCAATACTTTTCAAGCTACTTCGGGAAATAGAAAAAGAGGGAGAACTTCCAAATTCATTCTACGAGGCCAACATCACCCTGATACCTAAACCAGACAAAGACACTTCAAAGAAAGAAAACTACAGACCAATATCTCTAATGAACCTAGATGCAAAAATCCTCAATAAAATTCTGGCCACTCGGATACAAAAACATATCAAAAAAATTGTGCACCATGATCAAGTAGGATTCATCCCTGGGATGCAAGGCTGGTTCAATATACGGAAATCAATAAATGTTATTCACCACATCAATAGACTTAAAAATAAGAACCATATGATCATCTCGATAGATGCGGAAAAAGCATTCGACAAAGTACAGCATCCCTTTATGTTCAAAACTCTAGAAAAACTAGGGATAACAGGAACATACCTCAATATTGTAAAAGCAATCTATGCTAAGCCTCAGGCTAGCATCATTCTGAATGGAGAAAAATTGAAGGCATTCCTTCTAAAATCTGGAACAAGACAGGGATGCCCTCTCTCACCACTTCTGTTCAACATAGTTCTCGAAACACTGGCCAGAGCAATTAGACAGACGAAAGAAATTAAAGGCATCAAAATAGGAAAAGAAGAACTTAAATTATCACTATTTGCAGATGACATGATTCTATACCTAGCAGACCCAAAAGGGTCTACAAAGAAACTATTAGAGCTAATAAATGAATTCAGCAAAGTGGCAGGATATAAAATCAACACGCATAAATCTAAGGCATTCCTGTATATCAGCGACAAATCCTCTGAAATGGAAATGAGGACAACCACTCCATTCACAATATCTTCAAAAAAAATAAAATACTTGGGAATCAACCTAACAAAACAGGTGAAAGACTTATACAATGAAAACTACAGAACCCTAAAGAGAGAAATAGAAGAAGATCTTAGAAGATGGAAAAATATACCCTGTTCATGGATAGGCAGAACTAACATCATCAAAATGGCGATATTACCAAAAGTTCTCTATAGGTTTAATGCAATGCCAATCAAAATCCCAACGGCATTTCTTGTAGAAATAGAGAAAGCAATCATGAAATTCATATGGAAAAATAAAAGACCCAGAATAGCAAAAACAATGCTAAGCAGGAAGTGTGAATCAGGCGGTATAGCGATACCAGACTTCAAACTATATTACAGAGCAATAGTAACAAAAACAGCATGGTACTGGTACCAAAACAGGTGGGTGGACCAATGGTACAGAATAGAGGACACAGAAACCAATCCACAAAACTACAACTATCTTATATTTGATAAAGGGTCTAAAAGCATGCAATGGAGGAAGGATAGCATCTTCAACAATGCACAAAAGTTAATTCAAAATGGATCAAGGAGCTTCGCCATGCACAAAAGTTAATTCAAAATGGATCAAGGAGCTTGATATCAAATCAGAGACACGCCGTCTGATAGAAGAAAAAGTTGGCTACGATCTACATACTGTGGGGTCGGGCTCCAAATTCCTCAATAGGACACCCATAGCACAAAAGTTAATAACTAGAATCAACAAATGGGACTTACTCAAACTAAAAAGTTTTTTTCTCAGCAAAAGATACAATAAGAGAGGTAAATAGAGAGCCTACATCCTGGGAACAAATCTTTACTCCTCACACTTCAGATAGAGCCCTAATATCCAGAGTATACAAAGAACTCAAAAAATTAGACAATAAGAGAACAAACAACCCAATCAACAAATGGGCCAAGGACCTGAACAGACACTTCTCAGAGGAGGACATACAATCAATCAACAAGTACATGAAAAAATGCTCATCATCTCTAGCAGTCAGAGAAATGCAAATCAAAACCACCCTAAGATACCATCTCACTCCAGTTAGATTGGCAGCCATTATGAAGTCAAACAACAACAAGTGCTGGCGAGGATTTGGGGAAAAGGGTACACTTGTACATTGCTGGTGGGACTGCAAATTGGTGCAGCCAATTTGGAAAGCAGTATGGAGATTTCTTGGAAAGCTGGGAATGGAGCCACCATTTGACCCAGCTATTCCCCTTCTCGGTCTATTCCCTAAAGACCTAAAAAGAGCATGCTACAGGGACACTGCTACATCGATGTTCATAGCAGCACAATTCACAATAGCTAGACTGTGGAACCAACCTAGATGCCCTTCAATGGATGAATGGATAAAAAAAATGTGGCATTTATACACAATGGAGTATTACTCTGCATTAAAAAATGACAAAATCATAGAATTTACAGGGAAATGGATGGCATTAGAGCAGATTATGCTAAGTGAAGCTAGCCAATCCCTAAAAAACAAATGCCAAATGTCTTCTTTGATATAAGGAGAGTAACTAAGAACAGAGTAGGGTCGAAGAGCATGAGAAGAAGATTAACATTAAACAGGGATGAGAGGTGGGAGGGAAAGGGAGAGAGAAGGGAAAATGCATGGAAATGGAAGGAGACCCTCAGAGTTATACAAAAGTACATACAAGAGGAATTGAGGGGATGGGGAAAAATAATACAAGGGGGACAAACGAATGTCAGTAGAGGGGGCAGAGAGAGAAGAGGGAAGGGGAGGGGAGGGGAGGGGGGATAGTAGAGGATAGGAAAGGCAGCAGAATACAACAGACACTAGTATGGCAATATGTAAATCAATGGATGTGTAACTGATGTGATTCTGCAATCTGTATATGGGGTAAAAATGGGAGCTCATAACCCACTTGAATCAAATTGTGAAATATGATATATCAAGAACTATGTAATGTTTTGAACAGCCAACAATAAAAAATTAAAAAAAAAGAATCTATTTCTTTTGATATCATGTATTTGTTACTTTGATTTTTATGTGATTTTTTTTTGAAGTACAGAAGTGTTTAACTTCATATTATCTTGAATCTGGGTACCCTAAGTTTTATTTTGTTTATTTAATAATGAACTTATTTTTACTCTTATGGAAATTGCTATTTATTAGACACAGATTAAAGTCAGTCATATGGTGAAAAGTCTTCATAATATAGACCTCAATCTTCAAAAGAGTCCCGACAGGGTGCTGAAATTATTAGTCCCACTTTATAGATGAGAAAGCTAAAGAAATGATATTTCAGTTCCCAAGTTACAGAACAATAAATTACATAAGTAAGATATAAAACTATATGGAATAACTTGAAAGTCCATGATTTTAAGTACAATATTTCACTATCCACATTTTATACAGGTTTTTATTAACATCTTAAAAATGTAATTGTCAACCATTAATATGATTATGACTATAAAAATCTGAATAATTTACAAAATATATTGTTACATTTGCTGAGGAAAAACTCATCACCCTCGCTCCATTGTAACTATAATTTTAATTGTCTTTCTGTTTGCCTGCCACGGAAGTTCAGTAAATTTATACAGCAAAGACTAATAGGCTCATTATGATATAAAAAACTATGATACGGAAAGTCTTTTAATTATTTCTAATAAATCACTTTTCTGTTGCCAGTTTTAAATGAGCAACTCAGTTTAATTGCTGGATGATATCTGTGTCATGATCCAACCCCAGGCACACAGGACAGGTCACTTTGTCAGCCCTTAGAGCATATTTTTTTCCCCTAACCGTTGTTAAATTTCTCATTTCTTCATCTTTTATCTAATCATTCCCTTTAGCTTGGTTTCCATTATATTGTTTATTCAATTTCCATCATTACTGCCAGAAATTCACAAAGTCATGTGATCTAGGAAATTGAGCCACTGACAGCGTCTGAAGCATTGATACTGTACTGGAGCCCCACCTGTCCTTAGGGTCAGAGGTTATTGGTGGTCCCAGTTCATTTAGTTGTCCAGTCACTCCAGGGCATCAATGCAACACCGCACAGCACCTAAGGCAATGTTCTAATTATGATGATAAATGAAAATGTGAACACTGTAACATCTCTATTGTGATGTATTATTCAAGGAGAAATCTTGATTAGAAAGTAATTCTAAGTCTAGGTAACATGAAAAACATATAATCATGGAATTGTAACTGATGTGCAATGGGGCAAATATTAAAATGTATTCACTCTGATGAGAGAAAATAAGAAATATAACAGTAGTGTGTTAATGTGAGCCAGCATCTTCCAATTGAGGGAGGGACATTTCTGGAAATAACATGGAGAACATAGAGTGTGTGAAAGTGGATCTTAAGATCCATCTGTGAAAGTGGATCATGAAAACCTTATTTTGAAAATCCTATGAGGAAAACATGAGAAATAAAATCAGGGGCGGCATGGTGGTGCACACTTGTAATCCCAGTGACTTGGGAGGCTGAGGCAGGAGGACCACACAATTTCAGAACCAGCCTCAGCTACATAGTGAGACCCTACCTTAAAAAAAAAAAAATAAAAAGGGCTGGGGATGTGCCTTGGACGCTAAGAACCCCTGGGTTCAATCCCTGGTACCAACAAATAAATAAAATCAGATAACATTTGTGCAAATTTTAAAAAGATTTAGATATTCTTCATTAGTTTTTCATTTGCTAATAGAAGTGGAAAATTACAATAACTCCGAGGAGAGGTTACATTAAAATCTGATAAACTGTTTCTCACGGAATCTTGAAGTTTCATCATACACAGTAAGCAGTCAATACAAATATTTTGAAAGGAGAAATTGTTAATTGGTTATAGGATGCGGTCAAAAGAATGCATGTGGGGGATTTGGCCATGCTCAGCTCTGTGCAGTGGGCAGTGGGTCTGGCTTCACCTGCTTACCGTTCCTTTCTAGTGAAGTGCAGGTCTCAGATCCTGTATCTACTAGCACATATTTGCCCCAAACAACTCTAACAGTGCAGGAGAGCAAATGGAAGCCTGGGATCATGAAGTAGTAATCTAGCTGCATTTTTAGGAAATGCTGAAATTTGCTTAGTTGTCTAAGAAATCAAGGATTTGTGACCTTTTTTTCCTATTTTTTATTTGTTCTTTTTAGATATACTTGACAGTCGAATGTATTTTAACATATTATACATAAATGGAGTATAATTTACTCTAATTAGGATCCTACCCTTAAGGTTGAACATGATGTGGAGGTCCTCTGACCACTTATCCATATATGAATATTGAAAAGTTATGTCCAATTCATTCTGCTGTTGTTCCTAGTCCCATACCTCTTTTCCTTACCTTCCTTTTCCTTTGTCTAATTTGATGGGCTTCTATTCTCCCCACCCCCATTGTGTTTTAGCATCCACACATCAGAGAGAACATTCAGACTTTGGTTTTGGGGGAACTGGGTTATTTTACTTAGCGTGAAAGTCTCCATTTTCACTCATTTACTGGTAAATGTCATAATTACATTCTTTTTTAAGGCTGAATAATATTCCATTGTGTATATATACCACATTTCTTTATCCATCTGTGAAGGGTACCCAGGTTGGTTCCATAGATCAGCTATTCTGAATTGAGGTGCTTTAAACATTGATGTGGCTGCATCACTGTAGTGTGCTGATTTTAAGACTTTGGGGTATAAACTGAGGAATGGGATAACTGGGTCAGATGGTGGTTCCATTCCAAGTTTTCTGAGGAATCTCCATACTGCTTTCCAGAGTGGTTGTACCAATTTGCTGTCCCATAAACAATCAATAAGTGTACATTTTGCCTCACATCCTCACCAACATTTATTGTTACTTATATTCTTAATACTTGTCACTCTGACTGCAGTGAGATGGAGTCTCAGTGTGATTTTAATTTGCATTTCCTTAATTGCTAGAGATGAGCATATTCTCATATATTTCTTAAACATTCACATTTCTACTTCCGTGAAGTGCCTGTTCACTTCATTTGCCCATTTATTGATTGGGTTATTTGGTTTTTTTGGTGTTAAGATTTTTGAGTTCTTTATATATCCTGTAGATTAATACTTAGATAAAGTATTAAGAAGTGCAAGTGGCAAAATTTTTCTCCCATTTGTAGGCCCTCTCTTAATGTTCTTGATTATTTCCTTTGCTGTGAAGAGGCTTTTTAATTTGATACCATCCCATTTATGGATTCTTGATCTGACTTTTTAAAAAATTTTATCACAGATTTATTCTGCTCTTCATTGGTCATTCAATAGTGTACTATTTAGTGTTAGCATAGCTTCTATTTTTTTCCATGTACTAGCATAGCTATTATTTTTTTCTTTTATCATTGATTTTTTCATTCCATTTCATTATAATCTGATAAAATGCAAAGTATTATCTGATTTTTTTGCATTTGCTAAGAAATTCTTTATACCCTAAGATATTGTGCATTTTAGTGAAAGATCTGTGGACGGCTGAGAAGAAAGAACATTCAGTCACTGATGGATGAAATATTCTTTATATGTCTGTTAAGTCTAAATTATTAATGTATTTTTTGTTCTATAGCTTCTTTATTTAGTTTTTTTTTTTGAAGGTGTATCCAGTGGTAAGAGATGTGTGTTAAAGTTACCCAGTATTATTGTCTTGTGACCTATTTGATTCTTAAAATTAAGAAGGGTTTTCTTGGTGTATGTGGATGCTTTATTGTTTGAGGCATAAGTATTTATGATTGTTATCTCTTGTTGATGTATAATTCCCTTAAGGCTTATGAAATGTCCTTTTTTTCTCCCTCTTGTCCCTTTTGATTAATTATAGCTTGAAGTGCACTTTATCTAATATGATAGATATCCCTTCTGTGTACAAGCCCCATGTGAATGTTATATTATTTTTCCCATCATTTTACCTTCAGTTTATGGATGTCTTTGCCTACAAGGTGTTTTGTGGAGACAGAATATAATAGGGTCTTGTTTTTTGTTTTTTTTTTCCTAATCTGCTAGTCTATGTCTTTTGATTGATGACTTTAGGCCATTGACTTTAAATGTTATTATTGAGAAATGGTTTTTATATCCCATTATTTTGATTTATTTCTGGTTTTTAATTTTAATTACTTTCTCACTGATTGACTGTTCTTCTAGTGTAATTTCTCTCTTTGCTGATTTTCACTTTTATTTCTTCTTCATAAATTATTTTATTGACTATGTTTTGTAGTGCAGGCTTTTTAGTTGTGAATTCTTTTAACTTTTGTTTATAATGGAGTATTTCTATTTCGTTGTCATTTCTGAAGCTTAATTTTGCTGGGTATAGTATTCTAAGGAGGCATTCATTTTCTTTCAGAGGTTAGTATATATTACTTCAAGACCTCCTAGCTTAAAGAATGTTGGTTGAAAAAGCAGATGAGATCTGGATTGATTTCCCTCTGAATGTGACCAGTCATTTTTCTCCTTAAAATTGTATCCTTATTCTGTATTTTAGGCATTTTCATAATAATATGCCTTATTGTAGGCCTGGTGTAATTTTGTATATTTGGGGTCCTGTAAGCCTTTTATATTTGATCTTCCATTTCATTCTTTAGGTTTGGGATATTTTCTAATATTTTTTTATTGAAAAGATTGTACATTCCTTTTTTTTTTTTTATCTCTTAGCCTTCATCTATCCCAATAATCTTAATTTGATCTTTTGAGTTTATCTTATATTTCTTGGAAGTTCTCTTAACATCTTTTCTCTATAGTCAACTTCATTGTTGAGATTATATATTTTGTCTTCATTGCTTGAAATTCTGTCTTGCAAGTGGTCTAGTCTTTAGTGAAATTTTCCATTGAATTTTTATATTGGATTATTAATTCCTTTATTTGAGGATTTTTACTTAATTTTTTTCAGAATCTCTATCTCTTTTTTGAAGTGGTCTTTCACTTCCTGTACTTTCTCTCTGATTTCATCTTTACATTGCCCTTTATTTCACAGATCTGTTTGACTATGAACATTGTAAACTCTTTCTGTGACATTTCTTGAACTGTGGTATCAGTGGATTCTGTTACCAAGTTTCTTGGTTTGTTTGGAGCGATTTGTTCCCTTGCTTTCTTAGGTTGTTTGTGTGTCTCTTCATCTAACAGTGTGCATCTGACGTAGTAGAGTTTCTACCTTGTGGTCTTATAGAGCCCCTAATGGTTTCTGGTACCTCACAGTTTAGGGGGAGGCAGATAATAACAACAGATGCCAACAATATACAGCATTAAACCAAATAGCTCTTGCTATGAAATCTACAATGTTAATTGTCATAATAAACAGAAATGATGTTATAGGTTATCACTCACATTAATAAAAGCAAGTTTGCAAATGGGTTTACAATTTAGAATGGAGGACAGGAAGAGAACAGAAGTGATATAGGATAGGGTATGAGGATTATGAGAGAGGGGGAGTAAAAATATGAGTAAAAAGTTAAAGGAAGAGTGAAACAGAAAAAATAGAGATTGGTTATTAGCAGAATAAAAGAGAAAAAGAAAATCAAGAGAAACAGATAAGTGAAATAAAAAATATACATAAAGTAAAAATTTTTTAAATTAAAAATAAAAGTAGAAATTAAAAAATACAAACAAAAGCAAATATATATTAGTCAAACATTCTAGTTCTCAATATACTAATCCATGAAAAATATGGAAGTCTTCAAAAATTCCAGAAATTAGAAAGGATAAAATATGAATATTTATAAGTGTCCATGAACCATCAGGTCACAATAAACAGAGAAAAGACAAAAGAAAGATTTAAAATAAAATAATCTTGATGAAAAGCTAAAAACCAAAACCGTTTCCACTGGGTTTCAAAACATTCACAGCTTCTCTTCTCAGCAGTGTGAGGTGGGGTGGCCTGGTTAGTGATGTCTGCTCCACCCTCAGGGTGGGAATGCTGGAGTGGGAGATTGAATTCTGTAGGTGGAACTCCTGGACGTGGGCTTTAGGCTTACGTCCTGTCCAGGCCCTTCTTTTTTTTTTCTTTCTTTTTTTATTATTATTTGTTCAAAACATTACAAAGCTCTTGACATATCATATTTCATACATTTGATTCAAGCAGATTATGAACTCCCATTTTTACCCCGTATACATGTTGCAGATTCACATCGGTTACACATCCACCTTTTTACATGCTGCCATACTAGTGTCTGTTGTATTCTGCTGCCTTTCCTATCCTCTACTATCCCCACTCCCCTCCCCTCCCTTCCCATCTTCTCTCTCTACCCCATCTATTGTAATTCATTTCTCTCGTTTTTTTTTTTTTTTTTTCCCTATCCCCTCACTCCAGGTTCTTCTTTGAATGCTGATGGGTGTGAAGATTTTAAATCAGCACACCTCCAGGGCCCAGCAGTTCCTATTTCATACTGCAAGTCTGCACCATAGGGATCTCCCCTGGGTTCCACACATATGGTAGAGCAGCCAAGTTTTAGGTTCCTTCTGTCACCTGTGGACCCCACTTTTCCTGATTGTAGGCTCAGTCTCCAAACTCAATCTCTCCCTCCCGGGATTTTGAATTCCCAGCCAGGTGCCTCTCTCTCAGCTGGTTTTGAAAGTGGCCAGGTGGGATGAGGAGAAGGGAGGTTGGTGGGTTTCTATGACCAGTATTCCCCTGAGTTGATCCCTCTCCATGTTTGATTTCCTCGTGGTCACTTAGGTTCACTTTATGTCATGAAGGGCGGGTTTGGCAGGCCTGAATTTTGGGCCAAACTCGGGTTTGCCAAGAATTGGTTTCCCCAGGTGAAGGCCCTCGCAGTGTGGCTGCAAAATGGTCCTTTTCTCTGTCCTCTGAAGGCAGCTGCAAGAGATGTGGTTTCTTTTGCAACAAGGATCCTGTGCAGCTTGCCTTTCAGTTTAGCTGGGGAGTGTCATTGATCTCTGATTTCTTCTAACCCAGATGAGCTTCAGTTCTAAAAATGCAGGTTCCTGTAATTCCCTTCTCCATCCACTTTGCTCATGGAGGCACTGCTTTGGCTGCTACCTCTCGCAGTTGGCAGCAGTGGTGTCACTGGGGATTTCTTCCTGATTTGATCATATCCAACCTTCCGTGTCCCTTATCTGGTTTGAATGTCCACTATTAAATCCCAGTAAATCCCTCCCCACTTCTTTTTTTTATCCACCTTGCTGAGAAGCTGCCTATTTACTTTTCTGGTTTCACGTCATGGAACAGCCAGAAAAGTAATCTCTACTATTCCACCATCTTGGAAAACTCTAGGATCTGTGATCTGGCACTCTGAGCTCTGTTCTCTCACAAAAAAAAAAAAAAAAAAAAAAAAAAAAAAAAAAAAAAATAGATAAAATAAAAAATAAACAATAAGCAAACAAAATATAAGTTTTCTGACCTCACAGTTTTTTTCACCTCTTATATTTATTAAAGTTATTTTAACATTGCATTATTAAAGAGTAGAAACTGTAAAAGTCATAATCCTAGACTCAGAGTATACAGATGAATTATGAGTAAAATTAGCCTAATACTAATGCAAATTTAGATTGTTTCCAATTTTTTATGAATGTGAGGCTTTCTGCATTAATAGAAAATTCAGAATATCTAAAAAGTTAAAAAGAAAAATCTATGATTTTATCATTATTGCAAATTAAATGGGAAACTCTTATGTTTGATATATTAAACTTTAATTTTTTCTATAATTATATACAAACCTGAGTGCATAAGCATATAACCTGTTCTACAAAATGGAACTATTATGTGTGTGTAAATATATTTGTGTTTTATTTTGATGTTCACATCTTGCATTATATTATGACCTTTTTTGTCCTTAATATTTTCCTAAAATATTACTTTAATGCCAATTTAATATCCTCCCTCTTCTATTTTCCCCCTCTGCCTGTCTCTTTCTTGGTCTATCTCTTGTCTCTGCCTCATTCTTTCTATTAATAATGAAAGCCTGTAATGTTTTCACATATATCTATTAGCACTGCCCAAACAAAAACAAATCTATGAAACAAACCAAAGGAAATCAAAATGAGGTCTCTCTCTTAAGAGTTCAATTACATGAAAACAAATATGTAAACACATTAAAAAATTGATAATTATGTTTTAGTACAAATAAATTAGTTAATAAACAGGGTGATATGATAAGTCATTTATATGTAATCCAACTGTAAAATAAAATACTACAATTTTACATTGAGTTAAGCATTTTTAGAAGAGAAATAAACTTATTATACATTTACTTTAGCTGCTGGAATTTATTCCTTCAATGTTTAAATTAACTATATGCAATAACTATAATAATATGTAAGATCAGTTGTGTGCAAGCAATATTTTATAAATTTCCAAGAGAACATTTGATTAAACCACCTGAATATCCCTTTCCTTTTTCAACAACTGTAATATCATCACCCAAAACGTATTAGCAAATTAATATTTCTTTTAATTTTCATAAAGCTAATGAAAGGAAGCATTAATATTTCAATTGCATTTCAAAAATCTGAGGTATGAAGAAGTTGTTGACATGTCCAAGTGACATAGCTGATCATCCCCACCACAATACAGTTGTTCCTTTCTGTACTAGAGACCCTTGGGCTGGTGAAAAATGCCCTAGCTGCTCCAGATCTCCAGATAAGGAGATGACTACTACATAAACATCAATCTTTACATAATGCGAACAGCAATTCCCCCAAATATTTATTGCTACTTCTAATGGCTTTCCTATCCAATCTGTTATCTAATACTTACAGCTTCCTGACATTGGTTCCATTATTATGCTTATTTTTCATATAAGATATCTGGGGCCTAAATGTAAGTTATTTTCTCATTATTTTACAGTTTATTGAGTCAGAGTCTAAATATGGTATGTCTTCCCTCCAAGCCTTAGTTCCCAATACCTGCTATCATAGTGTATCTTTTTTTTTTAGCTACTTATTGTATAAATTTGGTCAGGCATCTTTGTGCTCAGCATCTCTTTTTGTTAAATGAGCATAATATTCACCAACCTGCTTATGAAAGGAAAAGGTAGCCATCAAGACCACAATGTGAAATGGCCAATGAAACACACACACACAAAAAAAAAAAAAAAAAAAGAAAGAAAAAGAAAAAACTGTGAATACACTTAACAAATTCAATGTCTGTACTATCAGAAATGTTATTATGAAAGTTGAGATGCACAGAACAGTTCAAAATAGTTTTCAGCAAAAGGTAGAATAACTTAAGTACCAAGTACCGTTTTCAGGCAGCATTGCCAAGCCTTGATGGGCAGTTGACCTTGAAGTCACTGAATGACTTGAATACTAAGGTTTTTTTTTTTTTTTTTCTTTCCTCTTCTCAACTTCGCTGTCAGCGATTCAGTGTCACCAAGTTTCTGTTCTGCCAATTGGATTAGCATAGTTAAAAAGGACTATGTATTTATAGCAAAATCTTGATGGGGTTATGAAATTCAGATAATTATGGTAGTGAATCTTAATTTCTTACATCGTATCCTAATTGCTTTGGCTTTCTTACTACCATTTACATGAAATATTTTATAGGACTTTTACAATTTGTATTTAGTAGATTTCAGAAATCATCAAATCTAATTTAGAGAGTAGAAAATTAGTTTCTGAGAGTAGTGAGTGACTAATTCAGAGTCACATATTCAAAGCAGAAAGAACCCATGTCCTTTAAATCCCTATTCACTCCTTTTTGGGGATCATCTTCTCACCTCTTAATTAAAATGGATGAGGAACATTTTCTTTATCATTAAGATTAAATGTGGGGGCTGGAGTCGTGGCTCAGCGGTAGAGCATTCACCTAGCATTTGTGAGGCCTTGGATTCAATTCTCAGCAGCACATAAAAATAAATAAATAGAAAAAAGGTATTGTGTCTAACTACAACTAAAAAATATTTAAAAAAAAAAGATTGAATTTAAGGTCTGCCTAAAGTAGCCCATTCTGACTGCAACAATGCAGAGATCGGGACCCCAGAGCATCAGTAGGCTGTGTTGGACAGCAGAGCTACAGTACTGGTGTTGAAGAAGACAGATGGGTCATGCATTATGCCCCTGTTCACACAGCCACAACAGCCTTGGTCCTGCCTCCTGTTCTAAAGGTGCTGCTATGGAAAACACTGGCGGGGTGTTACAATGTAGCATCCTATCCTAGCATCCAGAGTTTTATCATTTACCATGGAATATGATAGATCTTCATGGCACATTTATAACAGTCATGCTCCTTTTGACAACACAATTGAAATGTGAGTCTGTACCATTTAACTCTAACATAAAAGGTGTTGGGAAGACCTGGGATCCCTATCAATATAAAGTATAAAGGGGTGAACAAAAACATCTCATGGAAAGCAAAAAGTGGGGTGGAGGTAAAGCAGCGCCTGTAGGAAAGTTTCCAGCAAGGATTATGGCCAGTGTGATGGGATGATACTCATTTTATAGAGTTTACACCACAGAAAAAAATGGAAATTGTCTCTCTGGGTTCCACCTTGCCTAAAATGTGTGATATGACCCAGACGCGTGCACCCTGGGCCTCCAGCTGCACCACCAGGCTTCTAACAGGACAGGATGCACACCACCTGTCAGCCTTGGTGCCCCACAGCCCTGCAACTCCCCACCCATGTGCCATGCAGCAATGCTCTCAGCTCCCTGACTCTCTCCACCTGCCTATTCACCAAACTTGGCTTGTCTGCACCCAGGATTGCCCAACAATTATGGGCCACCTCTGTCCTGGGAAGCCTAGCAAATATCATTGCCATAGAAGGGGGCTTTCATGCAACTTCTCCAGTGAGGTCTGAATGCCATTACTAGAGAGAAAAATTGCTTCAAAATGTGTTCCTTCCTTGAATACTCTTTCTCAGTGCTCGAGCAGTCACCAGTGTTCGCTTCACACAAGCATGGGGTAGTTAGAGTCAGAAGTGATGGGTCTTGTTAAACTGTCCCTCTTCACTTTACTACTTCATTTTTATGTCTTATTGGGACCATGAGTGAAGCAATCAATGCATAATAATTGCTTGCATTTTTTGAGGACTTTTTTTTATGTTGAAGGAACTTGGATAAGCTCATTCTCCAAATAACTCCCTGTATATCTATAGCCGCATTTATATCTCTATTAATATCGAATGAATGTTTGTATATGTATAAATACCTAAATACTCAAAGAAGAAACTATGAGAATTTAAATGTCTTACCAAAGTGATGGATGCAGGCTCTAATGGATTGGATAGAGTTAGTATTCTTACTTATTTGTACCCACATATGTCACGTCCATAAATTCCATGAATTTTACCTCTTTGAAGTCACAATGACATTCTTCTTTGGTATTTTTTTAGCAATGTTCCTTGTTTGTATTAGTATGTGTGTTTTATATGTAGACAGAGATCTAAACAAAGCTTGGAGGAGCTCTATAACATGGAAATTATATTGGCAATGTACACATTTTACAATATCCTAATCATTCCCCAATAAGGCTAAATATTAATAACAGTTATTTTTATTATTAGTTGTGAAATGACTAGATTGTCAAACTATTGGAGCAATAAAATATATTTTATAAGATGTATTTTTTGTAAAATGTACAAATTAGTGACTTATAAGCTCAGAAGCATTTTAATGCAAGCATAATTTTATATTTAGTGTGGATGAATTTGGGTAGGAGTATTTCCTTGATGGAATAAACTTACTCTGACATTATGTCAATTAATTTTATTAGTCAAAGGTGTCAGCTTTTCTTTAGACACAGCATATTTTCACACTATTAGCAGTGATTAAATAGAATAAGAAAAAACAAAACAAAAATTCAACTCTATTATTTTAATAGAAGACATGAAAAAATCAAAAAGCAGGATGTATAAACAGAATAGAGATATTGCAGAGATAAGTTAATTGATTGGTTTCCCTAATAAGTAATAGTGCATTTCACCAATTAAATTATCTAAATTATAAAAGGTATAATGTTTGATAATTGTACCCCTGCTGTTTCCTTCTAAAAGGGATAATGCTTGTACAATATTTTATGATAAACCTAAATCAGGTAGAATTCTCTTGAACTGGCAAGTTCCACAAAAATTAGCTTGCAATTAGAATGATCATTTTAGAAAGTCCTGATATGAGTGGTATTATTCAACAGATAAATAACTTTGAAAAATAAAGGATAAAAATTCTAACTATTCAGTGGCTCTTTATTTCTAAAAAAAATAAAAAGAAGGTAAGAAAACTTTCAAAAGTAGTTTTGACTTTAAAATACCTCCCAATAGCTGTGAGTATTTCCTAGGAGTAAAGAAGGACTGGGAAGAGACCAGGAAAGGTTGACCAATATGTGAGATAAGAGCAGGAAGTTCTAGTGTGCTATTGCACAGATGGGTGAAGAAAGATGGTGATAATTCACTGTATATGTCAAAAACCTAATGTAAGGATTCTGAAAGTTTCCCCAGAACAAAAGTGATAGGGAGAGAGACATGTATAACCTGAGTTAAACTTCATACTTCATATAATGTGTTCACGTATCAATACAATACATGGTACCCCATAAATCTGTACAATTTATGTGGCCTGATGTACCAGTTAAACTTAAGCTCAAAAACTTAGAAAATTACAGTTAAACAAAAAATGATTTCAGTATTTATATCAAGTTTTATGCTTAACCAACACAATTTTATTTTTATTTATTGAGCATTATTAAATCAAGAAAACCGTGTGTATCTCTTTTAAGTCACCATGTCCCAGAGGGTAAACAAACAAACAAACAAAAACCAGTATATTTTTTTAAAAATCATTCTTATTCTAAAAGGAATCTATGTAAAAAATAGAAGCAATCTGTAGCTCATCCATCACTGAAATTTCATGTTTTTCTGGACCTGACCCAAGCTCTCAAGGAAAATATCTTCCCTCTCTCTCTCTCTCTCTCTCTCTCCCCCTTCTCTTTCTTTAAATTCAATATGTATAGCAAATTTTAAGACTTGATTAAGTAAACTTGGGGTCAAAATTGCCGCCACATGGAGAAATAGAAATACTTCATTCTAAGAAAACATTATGATCAATAATAATCATATAGTAAAAGCATGGCATTGAATTATCAAATAATAATAATAATAATAATAATAATAATAATAATAATAACAACATTTCATTGTCATTATATTCAGAAGTGCAGAGGCAAAATCCCAAAGAAAATACTAGCAAACCATGTTTTATATGTTGGCACCTGTCCCAGGCTGGCCACTGTGCTTGAGACTGAAGATGCAGAGGTGAGCCCCCCTGCTGGGGCGGGTGGACCAGGCTTGGTTAATTCAACCCCTGGGTCCACAGGGTGAGTTCTGTTGAGGTGGCTGGGATAAGACTAGCACATGAAGTCAAATTCGTATAATCTAATGTACCAAACTTACGTTAATGCTAGGACTGCAAGGATGATTCAAGAGTTTAAAAAGTTCATAAATGGAATTCATAACATCACCCCAGGGAAAATCTGACATGTTATATTCATGTTATATTCATATTAGAAACAGAAGGCACACAGATTTGTATAACATGGAGAAGGTTTGTTTTAAAAGAAGTGATGACAAAGATGGTTGGGTTATATAGATCAGAGGAGGGATATTGAAGGGACTCACAGGTTATAGAATTGAAAACACTTCATAGTACCTGAGAATATCCATATATAGGCAAATATAAATATATAAAAGTAAGGATTCACATATATACTTCTTAAAGAATAAAATACTAAGTTTGTATAAGGAATTTAAGATAAATTAAAAATTTATGTGCATGGTCAAACAGCCATTGAGAGCTACTACCCTTCTAATGTAAAGAGCTTTCCCTATGGCAGGAGGGAGGTAACCTCAGCAGATAATCAGAAATTATAAATCGACATGAGCCCAAGGACAATGAGCTCAAGCTGTGCATAAATTTGAGTGTCATAAGGATAGTCTGCAAAGGATTTGGATTGATGTCCAATGTGCATGGCACCATTGATCTAAGCAGAAGGATCAATTTGCCTTATGATTATCAGTCAATTTTTTGTCAGCTTCCCAGTGAAGTTCAATGGGCTAGGAAAGAAAGAGGGATAAAGCTGCCGGGTGAGATTATAAATGGGCTCAGGACAAATGGACAACTTCATTTAGGCTGGGAAATTTCATCTCCACTTCTGCAGACTGAGAATATCAGTGAGGAGTTCTTTATAGAGTAACCATGTCACATAGGTTCTGGGGAACCTGTGGCTGACCTTGCCTAAGGACACTTCACTGACCTCTACTCCCCTGGGCACTTGAATGCTTTCTTAAGCTTCAAATCTCCTACTGAAGGAGAATTTATCTCCAGATCTCTGTGTTGGAATACCTGGAATGTCTTCTGATTTTCTGACATTTCACATATGATGCAAATCTTCCATTATTATACTCACTGTTGAAACATTTCTAACCACTTTGTTTGAAGATTAGACCATAGAAGAATATTAGACTACATTGTACCTTGTTTTCCTCTGCTATTACACTGCAGACAAATTTCAAACTCAGAATTAAAGGCATATTTAATCTAGAAAAGTTTTGCATAAATTTTCACAAAATGAATGTAATGTAAAATTCATTTGATAATTTTCCTGTTGATGGAATTTGTATAGGTATGTTTTATATATGAGAAGTATGCATTTTATGTTTCATATATACATACACGAAACATACACTGTATGTGTGTGTATATATATATATATATATATATATATATATATATATATATATATATAAAATTTATATATGTGAAATTCATAGGTATATATGAGTGATTCATTTGATCTTCAGAGAGTAAAACATTATGCATGCTTAAAAATGTTAATATTTCAATCAATTAAATGGGTAATTCTACATTTTTATATGTGCATATCTGCTTACTAACCTATAAAAAGGTTTCCATTTATGGGCTATATTACTGGTGGAAAAATACACATACCCATTACCATCTCTTTCCCAAAAGAGTAAAACCAAATGAGCAGAATAAGCATAAATTCAGTGATTCTTTGAAGGATTTGCCGAGAGAATAAAAATTATGCATATTCAGTAATGAAAAGTATACAAAGTCATTTTCTGGCCTCATTTAAAATATTCAATCAAAATTATTGCTTTTGTAGATAATGTAGCTGAAAATTAAAAGACTGTACATCAGCTAATCCAAAATCCACTGCAGAGAAAGCATCTTGTCAGATCAAAATTCTAAGCAGAGCTCACTTTCAAGTGAGATTTTTCCATTAATCTAAGTAAAAGTGGGTGGTTTAGAGCTAAAGATCTGACAGAATATTTTAGCTGTTAGAAGTATAGTGATCGAGCTGCCCATTTGAGGGAAAGATATTCATGTGGATGGTACTTGGCCTCAAATTTAACTTCCAATCATCTTTTTATTAATTCTTTTGAATGTTATGCAAATCGTTGTGCTTACTACTAATAAAATGTGCGGGGAGCTGATCATTTTTAGGACTTAGGGATGAGTTAGATTACTTAGTAAAAAAATTGTCCAAGTAAGGATTTCTGAGAATAGTCTAAATAGTCTAAATTTATTTCAAAATTAATAATAATAACTGTTTTTTAACCAAAATTTAAAACTTACTAGATTTAAATTATCTACTTGTGTGTGACAATTACAATGCAAAATTTTCTGGAAATTTTTTTTCAAATTATACATCAGTGTCAGATGTTTATAAAATAATGAAAGTGTTTCTTGATAATACAGATTTTATGATATTTAGATTATTTCTTTTTAATTTTAATTACATTTTTTAGTTTTAAGAGATTAATTTGCACTAAATAATGAGTTAATCTTTTTTCATCTTCATTGCTAATTTTTCATTCATATTTCAAACAAGATGAAATTAGAAAAAAAATGTACTGAGAATTTTCAGGGGTGGAAAGGTTGAGTACTAACTTGTTTGCTCACCAAAAAAAAAAAAAAAAACTCTTCTAAACAGCTTGATGCTATGGTCTGAAGTTTCTTCCAAAGCTCTTGTTGAGGTTTAATTGTTTAATTGTTTCAGGATTAGGAAGGGCCCTTGGAGAGACAATAGGCCAGGTGCTGCTGACCTGAATGGGTTAGTACTGGTATTGCCAGAGTGGGCCAGCTGTGAGAGGTAAACACAGCTACTCAGTCCTGACTCCCACTCCATCTACAGGTCCAGAGACCTACTGGATCCCAGCTCTCTTGATCCTCTTTATTCACATGTCTTTTGTTTCTGTTAGTGAATTTTAGAAACACAGGATACCAAGAGGAAGAAAATGCAAAACAAAGGGAAACCCTGAAGTAAAGGCACATCCATATTATAGGAAGAGGTGGGTATTATTATTATTATTGATTTTAACTTTTCTTTTATTCTTTCTTCCATTTTTTTTCTTGCTTTTCAATGTGGTCTTGAATGAAATAAAGGAAATCAAGGCAAAGTAATATCTCCTAGATGAAACTCAAACTTCACCTGCAAATTGTATCTACATTCCTCTTTATTGATCTGGTTAAAGTGAACACAGGTCAGGTGTGGTGGCATATACTTGTTATCCCAACAGGGAAGCTGAGGAAGGAGGATCACAAGGTGGAGGCAAGATTGAGCAACTTAGTGAAACCCTGCCTTAAACTAAATCGTAGAAAGGACTCTGGATGTGCCTCAGTGGTAAAGTACCCTTGAGTTTTATCCCCAGCAGGGATGGGGGTGTGAATTAAGGAATGAACTAGTGAGCAAAACTAAGTTGTATTCTTAGTTCTAATCCATTGTGACTGTGGGACACCATAAAAGTAGCTAACATCATATATAAGTTTAGTCACCACAGATTGTGACTGTAGCTCATCATGTCCCATCAGGATTTGTCCCTTAGCTCTGCTGTGGAAGCTAGTTAACACAAGTTAACCAAAAGTCTCCCAGTCCCAAACACGCAAAAGACCATCAATTTCATTGTAGTAGCTGGAATTGGGAGGTTTGGGTGTTTTTTTTCCTATCTAGAACATTTTATTCTCTAACTTCCAATCACACTCAATATCTGCAGTAAGAATTCTATAAAACTATAAAATATCTAGTACAAATTTCATCTTCAGGAATTTATCCTAAATGTTTCACAGCTCCCCCACATTTCAGCAATAAACTTGTTTTCTCTATAATGAGTGATATTTGGTACTGGGTTTCTCCATAACACACAAAAGACTTAATTAGGTATCTAGACATTCATACATTGGATTCATTCACTGGATTTAAGGTAACTATATGGATTAAGAAAGATTCTGTCAAAACATAAACATCAAAAGGAGAAAACAAAACATTAAGTGTTATTTATGCTGATGTTTTATGGAGAAAATCTTAGGAGATAATAGATTGCTTATTTATCTTATTCAAAATTTAATAGACTACCTTGATGCAATCAACACAGAGTACTGTTGGGTTTCCTTTCTGTGCCTATTCTCTTCCAATTCCATATACCCTATGAATTAATCAAACTCTTGCATTTAAATCATAACCTTTGGAATCAAGGGCCCTTTACCTATATTTTCCCAATATCCAGATATATGAATTCAACTCCTTAATATCTCCTAGATGAGACTCAGTTAACTCAAACTTCACATATAGAAAATCTAATCGTATCACTGTACACCATATTACCTTGATCAGAGGGATATTAAAATTTTAAAATATTAAATATTTTCAAAATTTGCAGTGTTTTTAAAAATATGTTCTTTTCATGCCATATGTACTTTTTTTTTCAATGCAGAACTTCCTCTTCCACACAAGATATATGGCATCATAGCAGATTTCTAATTTGTTTTTAATTTCTATATTCAATTTACCCAAAATTATCAAAGTACAACTAATTTTAATTTCACTAATATTAAAATTATCTTTGCACTTCCTTACTTGAAACACTTAAATGTGTAACAAATATATGAAACATTCAAAACATGGTGGAATATATAGTTTAAAGGTTTTTTTTTTCTTTCTCAAATAACTGTGTTTTTGTTTTTGTTTTTGTGTCTGTCTTTGTACTATGGATTGAACCCAAGGGTGCTTGACCACTGAGCTACATTCCCAGCCCTTTTTATATTTTATTTAGATATAGAGTCTCACTGAGTTGCTCAGAGCCTTGCTAGGTTGCTGAGGCTGGCTTTGAACTTGCAATCCTACTGCCTCAGCCTTGTGAGCCTCTGGAATTACAAGCATGAACCACCACATCTGGCTCAAATAATTTTATAAACTCTATTTCATGCATATTCTAGAAATTACATTTTAAGCAGTATAAATCACTAGTTTGATCTCCTTTAAATTGTTATTTTTATAAACTTTTTTGACCACTTTGAGTCAAGGTTTAATTTATGCTTTGAAACACAGACTATTGTGGAGTGGCAGGTGGTGATTTCCCTTCAGTTTCTCCTCATGGCCACTGAATTGCTTGTGATTGGTACAGCAGAGGGGAGGTATTTCTAGAAAAGAGCAAAAGCCTCTGTATTTAATTGGAACTTTTGCAACATTTCTTGGCTGTGCATGGGCTTGATTAGTCTGGTCTTCAGATGTTGGATCTCTTGAGGAGCTCATACCTCCATGCTTTGAATGTTTCCTGGGTCCTTGATAGATGTGCATTCTGTAGTATCAAATATAGAGCATCATATGCAATGTTATTGAGATCTGCCTTATGTTGTTTACAACTTCTGTATCATTTATTTCCACTTGATCTGTTTTGTACCAAGAATATGAGAATGCCACATTAACATATTCTGTCTTTGCTGGGTTTTATCTGAATTCTTGCATTTTGGGCTTATTTTGCTTTACAAAGGTTGATGCTTTGTTAATTGGCACACAAATATCAGCATAAAATCATACTATATGTTATATTTTCATTGTGGATTCTGGCTTTCCACCTTAAAAGGTGTTCTTCTTTGGCATGCCTATTTCTTTGGGCTTCCATTTTACTTTATATATATATTGTAACCAGTTCTCTTTTTGTTTTCCTATGCCTGACAGAATTTGTTCGGCCTTTTATGCTTTAGCCTTTCTGAATCTCTATTGTAGGTTTTATTTTGAAGTTTGCATTGAAAACATTTGTTTTAATGTGTAAATTAAACCCATAAAAATTTATTCTTAGGACTTGCACTTGTTCTCAACTTTCTTATATGATTATATACAATATATTGTAACAGTGGTCCATTTTATGCTTTGAATATAGCCCTTGCTGCTCTGCCATTGTGAATTATTTTTAAAAGGATATGTTTCTTTCTCTTCTTTTGCATCCACCCTTCCTTATCTTTCCCCCTCCAGGGGAAACAGGTTTACCTTTCATCCCATTTTAGGTAGAGTTATCTGTCCTTGAGCACAAACCCACCACACCACAGGAACAAAGTAACTCATACTGGGAGACAGCCTCAGAAGATCTTAGCTATGATGTCTCCCGCAAGAGCATTTCAACTCCAGATAGGAAACAGATGGAATATAGTCTTCCAATCACGGCTTTAAAAGCCCCATGTTTCCCGTGATGGGCAGAAACACAGCCTCTGGAACAGGATCCCCCTGTTTTTCATTTGCTAGCAAAGCAATAAAACTTCTCTTTCTTTTTCTCAAAACCATGTCTTCATTATTGGATTGGCATCTGGGACAAGGACAGAGCTTTGTTAACAAATTTGGTAACCTCAATGGGACCCAAGAGCAGCTCTCACTCCGATTTTCTTGGAGAGGATTGACTTTCCAAACAACCCCACTTCCAAAGAAAGCATGCAAGGTGGCTGGTGAACCTGTTGAGAACCAAGGGCAGGAGAGTTAGGAGATGGTTGAGTTTGTCTCAAATCCAACCAGAGATACTATTCCTGTGAGTAAAGGGAGGGATCCAGGGACCATCCCAGCAACTGAAGCTCCTTTTGCTTCGGGGAACTCCCACCTTCTTCCCCTGGACAGTAAGTTAGCTCCCTTGTTTACTTTGAGAAAAAGGAAACTGAACTCAGTAAAGTCTGGACACTGGTGGCCATCTGGTAAGCCCCACCGGCACCTGTATGCATGCCAAGACCCTTGATTCCACAAGTCTGATTCCTCTTTGTGGGAACACCTGGTTCCAATTTGTGGGAATATCTGCGGTGACACCAGTGTAGGAGTCTGGCATGGTTAAGCAGGACTCGAGAACCTAGAGATATATGCTCCCTTCTAGTCTGTTCTGGGTTCTCATCTGTTGGCCTTGTTTGTCTGTCTGGGTTTTTGTTTGTATCTGTCACAGCCTCTTTTAAGACATGGGCAATACTGTGTTGATCCTATATGTAGTCTTGCCAAAGATCTTGGCTGGTCTGTTTTTAAGGTCTATCTGTTGGCCGTGGTTTTGGGGATCCTCTCTGGTAGTCGGGTCTGTCACAGGTAAGGTAAGTAAGCTGAAGAAAGGGCCGTCCAAATACATGAGGCTATCTAAGGAAGAGATAGCATTTTACTGTAACGACCTGGCTTTTGAATACCTTTCTGAGTTACTATACAATCTTGACCTATTATTGGCATAACTAGTGTATGTTAGTTTTGAAAAGTCCGAAGTTAGTCTAATTCCTTTAGTTTTCATTTTTTAAAAAAATCCTTTGCCTAGAAATTCTGAAAATTCTTTTTTTTTCTTTTTGAAATCTTGTAGTTTTAACAAGTAGCCTCTGGATATGGATTATTTCTTTGAAATTATTCTATTACTAATACCCGAGACTACAAATTCCCCTCAAATGCTTTAGCTGCATAATAGAGGTTCAAACACACTGCATTCTTATTTATTCACTACAGAGTTTCCTCGTCCAACTACAGAGTAGCATCCACTCATTTTATCACAAATGTTTCACTCAACAACCTCTGGAGCCAGCAATACCGATAGATAACATGGCTCTCCTCCTCTCCATTTAGTATCACTTGTACTTGTCCACAATGTTCTACGGCTTGTTTCTGACTCTCATTTCTTTGCCATCTTTGCCATCTTAGCCAATCTTTTGTTTAAGAAAAGATTCTCTCTCTCTCTCTCTCTCTCTCTCTCTCTCTCTCTCTCTATATATATATATATATATATATATTCATATATATGAATGATAGTGGTTTCCAAGTGTTCTTCTTGGTAAACTCATGTTTCTCTCTCCTGGTTTATACTTACTCTTTCTGATTTTGTTTTCATTTTTGTCACTTTTTTTTTTAAATTTTTTCTATATATTTTTATTGATTTTTTAAAAAAATAAATGACAGCAGAATGCATTACAATTCTTATTACACATATACAGCACAATTTTTCATATCTCTGGTTGAAAATAAAGTATGTTGACACTAATTTGTGTCTTCATACATGTACTTTGGATAATGATGTCTATCATATTCCACCATCCTTGCTAATCCCCTGCTCTCTCCCATTCCTTCCCACCCCTCTGCCCTATCTAGAATTCATCTAATCCTCTCATGCTCCCCCTTCCTACCCCACTATGAATCAGCCTCTTTATATCAGAGAAAACATTTGGCATTTTGGGGGGGGAGGATTGGCTAACTTGACTTAGCATTATCTTCTCCAACACCATCCATTTACCTGCAAATGCCATGATTTTATTCTATTTTATTGCTGAGTAAAATTCCATTGTGTATATATGCCACATTTTTTTCCCACTCTTCCACTGAAGGGCATCTAGCTTGGCTCCACAGTTTACCTAGGTGTTTGATTTTCTGTCTTCTTCTAGACTTTAGAATGGGAAACAACAACTAAGTTAAGAGCTGGTAGTATTAGCAAGAAAAATATTGATCCCATTTCCTTTATGACAGATGTATAACTACTTTACTACCTTCATTTCTAAATTTTTTTCTTTTTTGGGGGGCCTAATTTATATTTTCCTAGAAAGCTATTTACCAAAGTTTTGAATATTATTGATATAGAATTTCTATAGTATTTCTGATGATAAGTTTTTCTTCATCTTTAAATGTCACCATCACTTCTTATATTGTATTTTTCTTTTGTGATTCTTTAACAATTTGATCAAAGTCTATTTAAATAATTAATTTTTAATAAATAGTATAAAAATATTTGATCCACATTGAATTTTTTGTTTCTAATATTTCATGAGCAGGATAAAATGCCTGTTTTTTTTTTTTAATTTATTTATTTATTTTTTTTTTTAATTTATTTTTTTTATTGGTTGTTCAAAACATTATAAAGCTATTGACATATCATATTTCATACAATAGATTCAAGTTGGTTATGAACTCCCAATTTTACCCCAAATACAGATTGCAGAATCACATTGGTTACACATCCACATTTTTACATAATGCCCTATTAGTAACTGTTGTATTCTGCTACCTTTACTATCCTCTACTATCCCCCCTCCCTCCCCTCCCATCTTCTCTCACTACCCCATCCACTGTAATTCATTTCTCTCCTTGTTTATTTTCCCATTCCCCTCACAACCTTTTATATGTAATTTTGTATAACAATGAGGGTCTCCCTCCATTACCATGCAATTTAAGGATTCTTTTCCTTTCTTCATTCACTTACTAGTGCACTCATTAAACATTCCTTAATTCCATTTAGAAATCTCTGAAAGAATCATGGGAAAGATGGAAGATATCATATTGAAATAAAAAGATTTATTAAAATGTAACCGTGTTTTCTCACTAATTCTCATGGGTGGTACAGAACCACAGAGGCTGGAGTATCAGGTTCTACCTGGAGGATTAGGGAATAGCTTCACTGAGGAGAGAAACCTTTTTCTCCGTTGTGAAAGGTTTAGTATCTAACCTAGGAGATAATAAATAGCACATTTTAAGCAGAAGGAAATTTTCTTTTAAACTTAGACTACAGTGAATAAGAGAATAGTAAATTTTGGAAAGTATTCAGAGGTGAACCGAAGTTCATGTGCAAATGTGGCAACCGAGGAGGCTCCATAGGCGGATGGGGCTGATTAGTATTCCCCCTTCAGGTTCTCCCTGTGTTGTGGCTCTTCTCATTAAAATAAAAAGCAAGTCTTTCCCTATCTAAATTTGTTTTATCAGAAAGTTCAGGCAATTTGTTCTGTTAATTTCTTTTTCTATCCCCAACAGTTCCCACATTGTAACAGTTTGGAAACCATTAAAGGACTTGCCATACAATGCATTTTACAAATTTGTTTTTGTTACTGAAGCAGTGAAATGTTTTCTTTAGACACTGACAATGACAAACACAAAATCTGTAACAGAGAATCAAGCCTTTCAAATCTATTCCATTGACACAAATTCCATTATCTTGAATGAAAAGGCAGGCCTCTTACAACTTGAAATAAAAATTACCCCATGGTATCATGCTCCTTTGCACTGGATGCTGAAAGAAACCCACCACTGAGACAGGAAAATACCTGAGAGTTAGGTGGGAGAACATTGAAGTTTGATTCTCTGTAACCATATTCAAGACTCCGAAAGGCACAACTCCTAAGAGAGATTTTGACTAATATTGTTGCCTTCCCATTTAAATTGTTTCAATGGCTCTCAGGGTATTTTCAGCAGATTTAGCCACTATACAGACATTTTAAGGTTTACGTAAAATAAATGTAGAAGCCAGCCATTATTGATGTAGAAATTTTATTGAAAATAGATGTTTTTTACATCAATTAATACTCCTAGTACTCCTCCAACTCTTATTTTGTCAAGACTGCAAATAGAGTTTAAGAAGGAATCATAGAATCATTTTATTTGAGTGATCTGATAGATCAGATCTCATTAGATAAAATAAGATCCTTCAATATGAGAAAAAGTTTCTTAGAATCCAATTTAGAAAAAACAGTCTGACAAAAGGTCATTCATTAGATTCTTTTGAATTCCATGGAATGTCATCTAAGTAATTTCTGTTTTTAAATTAACAATGCCTTCAGACATGATAGTTCCAGTGTTTTCATGTTACTTCTGTAATTAGTAGTTTTTTTAGATAAGAAAAAACTCAAACAAAATAAAATTAGAACTACCTTATGATCCAGTAACTTGAGTATATACCCAAAGGAAGTGGGAGGTACATGCCGGAAGAACAGCTATACACATATGCTATTGCTGCACTGTTCACAAGGTAGTCGGGAAATGAAATCCACCTGCATGCCCATCAACAGATCCAGATCCATTCATCAGGAAATGTGGCATAAATACAAAATGCAATGCTATTCAGCCATAAAACAGCATGGTCAAGAAGGAGGAGTAGAAGTCAGTCAGAGGGCACAATGTTTACGTTTGCTAGCAGGAATGATTTCTGGTGCTATATGGCACCACAGGGACAATATCATTAATAAACATGCATTGGAAATCACAAAATAGTTAGAAAAGAGGAATGTGCATGTACTCAACATAAAGAAATGATAAAAATTAGGTGATTGATAAGTTAATTGCTCTGAATTGATTACCACTCTATGTGTACATTAATCAAAACATCACCTTGCATCTCCTAACTATGAACAAAATCATGTGTAAATCGAAAATATAAAATCAAATAACATAAAAGAAAAAAGTCTGTGTAATTAGTGTGAGCTCATTAAAAACCACATGACCCCCAGGGAGGCCTTCTTTTTAGCTCGCAAGAAGGCGGTTGTGCTGTCATAGTGAAAAGGCAAAGGCATACTGACGATGTCCCCAAAAGTGTCGGACTGCACTGCTTCTTGGTGGGACCTTCCTTTTTTGAGGTGGGTCCCCTGAGTCTGAGAGTGCTCCTGCCTTTGGAAAGCAGGAGTTTTACTTCCCAGAGCATCTCTGATTCTCTTTAATTTTCTCCTCAGTTCTGTATCCTCCCATTTTGGATTCCCTTCACACCTCATCTGGCTTCAGGCTCTGCCTGAGCAAGAACAGGAGACAAATGTCCCCTGCTGAGGCTCACGCTCAGGCATGTGCTGCTGTGCCTGCTGGGCACCTCAGCATCTCCTGCAGCTCCTCGTATTCCTTGTTGGTCTTGTTGAAGACATCTGTGGATATTATTATTTCTCCACGTTTACGTCTATTAAAGCTTGAGGTATCAAGACAGAAGCAGCATCTGGACATCTGCTCTCTCTCTCTCAGTTCAGAAACCACTGAAGACAATCAGATACAGATGTTCCTACAAATCTTGAACATTTGGGGACTCAGGGTGAATTTGCTTTATTCACTAAAGAAGATGATTTTTACCTAAACCTAAACCATGAAAGGCCATTTTGGTCTGAAATGTTTTATTAAGGGTCAAATATGCATTTAAAAATAATGAAAAGTTTAGTATTTTTCATACACATTTAATTCAGAGTTAATATGTTTTACTAGTATAGATAACAAGAAATAAGTGGATTTTATTTTTTGTTTCCCTCCTAAGAAATTATTTTCCATATACATTATCAAAGGAAGTTTTAGAGCATAATTTAATATAATTGTTTTTCTAGTTAGAGGAGAATCATATTAAGTGGGGAAGCATGGTGTGTCTCTAAATACTTTCAATTATTTAAACTTGGTTAGATAGTATGTTCAATCATGATTTTCCTATATTTAAAAGAAAGCATATTACATTAAGGAACATGCTATAGGTGCCTGTAAAAATATTATAATTCAATGTTGTTTGAAATAGATTATTGGTATTAATTTTACAAACACATTAATTATTTATGTTACTATTTTTATCATGATAACTTGTCTAATTTTTTTAATAAGTTATTAGTGCAAATGCAGGTTCTTCCCTTTTGCTTATGTCTAATGAAGAGTCTGTGCCATTCACCAGATGCACACACCTACGGGAGTTTCCAGCCTTGTTGTGTTTTGTTTAATGAGCCACAAAATAGAGAATACTTAATTCACAGGGTTGCTCCAAGGACAACTATAAGTCAACATGAGCCAAGGTATCAACAGTGCTAATCACTGAACAGATGCCAAAGAAACCATCTTCATATGGTCATTGTATCATCATTATGTTTTCTTCATCATCACCATCATATCATCATCATCATCATAATATCATCATTTATCATCATCATATCTCATTATATCATCATCATCAGCAGCATCATCATCATCATCATCATCATCATCCTATCTTTATTATGTGATCCTCATCATCACCGTCATCATATCATCATATCATTATATTATCATCATCATATCTCCATTACATCATCATTTATCATCATCATCTTCATTACATCTTCCTCATCATTGTAACTACATCATCACATCACACCATCATCATCATGTTGTGATTGTATCCTCATTGTCCTCATCCATCATCAATATCATCATGATGTCATCATTTCCTCCTTGTAGTCATCACCATCACATCGTCAATGTCAGTATCCATGTAAAAAAATCAGTATTTTTTTTTTCTCACTCTACGTACGTAGCATTTTTCTGAGTCTACATCAGGCCTGAGCTACTTTTTGCTTTGTGAAATTAATGGATATATAAGAGACTTGAGAAATTTATGAGACATAGATTCAGTTTTATTTTACTGCTTTTCAATGGATGCAAATCATGAAGTGAATATTTCCAATTATAGCAGCTTTTTCAAGGCAGATTTTAAAACTACCATTGTGCTTCTTCACAACAGGCCTCATAAACTGAAGCTGACAAGCACTGTGGACTTTCAGTGACCGTGGGTTGCCAGACTCTCCCGTACTTAAGGAAGATACTATCCTGTACAGTGAGCATTGGGACTTGCTTGAGTCACCTGTGTATGACTGTATTAATTCTGTGTTATATCAATTTCCATTTTAATGCTTAATTAATATAGCTATCATAAATTTTATTTTTTAGCACTTAAAAACTCCTAAAATTTCCTTTTTGTAAACACCCAATAATTTCTTCTTTCTCTTATTTTCATAAAGCTTTGATTTAATTTTTTTTGAAAAGTGAATTGTGAAAGTTATTTATAGTCCATTGTATTTTTTTCCTTTTGAGGGAGTCCTGTAAATACTAAAGAAATCATGCACATTAAGGAGTGGAATTTTTGGTAGTATAGCAACAAGAATCATGAGGGCAGTGACCAGAAAGACTTCTACATGTGCCAAAATTCTTCATCCTATGTCTGAGAGTAGATTCTAGGTGTTTCTATATTCTTGTATGACAAATAAAATGAAAAGTTCTATAAAATTCTATAACCAATAGTGTCTAAATCAGGATCAGGAATCATGGGGACTAATGTAAAAAATAGCAACATAAATATTTATTATTTTAATACTGAGCCTAATGGTAAAGTTATTATAAGTTAAGAACTAATTTTAATATTTGAACATTATTTTCATAGACTAACAAATAAAAATGAAAGACTATGACAAATTAAGTTTTCCAAAACCTTTAAATGCCATTATGAACTTAGTTGATTTAGCTATTCACAGTACAGCTCTTAATTTATCACAAGTGTCAAATTGTTTCAAATACTTTAAATCTTTTTTTATTGGTTGTTCAAAGCATTACAAAGCTCTTGACATATCATATTTCATACATTAGATTCAAGTTGGTTATGAACTCCCAATTTTACCCCAAATACAGATTGCAGAATCACATCGGTTACACATCCACATTTTTACATAATGCCCTATTAGTAACTGTTATATTCTGCTACCTTTCCTATCCTCTACTATCCCCCCTCCCCTTCCCTCCCATCTTCTCTCTCTACCCCATCTTCTGTAATTCATTTCTCTCCTTGATTATTTTCCCATTCCCCTCACAACCTCTTATATGTAATTTTGTATAACAATGAGGGTCTCCCTCCATTACCATGCAATTTCCCTTTTCTCTCCCTTTCCCTCCCACCTCATGTCTCTGTTTAATGTTAATCTTTTCTTCCTGCTCTTCCTGCCTGCTCTGTTCTTAGTTGCTCTCATTATATCAAAGAAGACATTTGGTATTTGTTTTTTAGGGATTGGCTAGCTTCACTAAGCATAATCTGCTCTAGTGCCATCCATTTCCCTGCAAATTCCATGATTTTGTCATTTTTTAGTGCTGTGTAATACTCCATTGTGTATAAATGCCACATTTTTTTAATCCATTCATCTATTGAAGGGCATCTGGGTTGGTTCAACAGTCTATTAATTGTGAATTGTGCTGCTACGAACATCGATGTGGCGGTATCCCTGTAGTACGCTCTTTTAAGGTCTTCAGGGAATAGTCCGAGAAGGGCAATAGCAGGGTCAAATGGTGGTTCCATTCCCAGCTTTCCCAGGAATCTCCATACTGCTTTGCAAATTGGCTGCACCAGTTTGCAGTCCCACCAGCAATGTGCAAGAGTACCCTTTTCCCCACATCCTCGCCAGCACTTGTTGTTGTTTGACTTCATAATGGCTGTCAATCTTACTGGAGTGAGATGGTATCTTAGGGTGGTTTTGATTTGCATTTCTCTGACTGCTAGAGATGGTGAGCATTTTTTCATGTACTTGTTGATTGATTGTATGTCCTCCTCTGAGAAGTGTCTGTTCAGGTCCTTGGCCCATTTGTTGATTGGGTTATTTGTTCTCTTATTGTCTAATTTTTTGAGTTCTTTGTATACTCTGGATATTAGGGCTCTCTCTGAAGTGTGAGGAGTAAAAATTTGTTCCCATGATGTAGGCTCCCTATTTACCTCTCTTATTGTTTCTCTTGCTGAGAAAAAAATTTTCAGTTTAAGTAAGTACCATTTGTTGATTCTTGTTATTAACTCTTGTGCTATGGGTGTCCTATTAAGGAATTTGGAGCCCGACCCCACAATATGTACAAATACTTTAAATCTTCTTAAAGTTAGACATTCAAACAAGATATAATTAGCTTCCTCTAAATGCAACATTAACAACAAATTTTATTAACTACACTATAATTGAATAAGCCATCCATGTGTTCTTACTATAATTTTCATTCTTTCCTTCACCTGTTTAGCCTCAATGCTAAACCCCTACAATATTGTGAACTTCAACAACCTTGTATTTTTATTGTTTCTTCTTTTATATCATTATTCTCAACTTTTTAATTCTCTTTTCTGAATTGATATGACTTTGTTCTTTTATATGATTGGTGGCTTGTGTTAGCTTTCTGTTACTGCAACAAACACTGACATAAGGAACTTAAAAACAGAAGAGGTTTATTTTAGCTCATGGTTTCAGGGGTTCCAACACATGATGAGGTGGCCTGAGATGGCCCTTCCTGTTGGTAGTGGGTAGGGGAGCAACCTCTTTCCTCAATGGCAACTGGGAAGCATGAGAGGAAGAGGAGGGGCCGCCTGCCAACAACCTAACTTCCTTCTGCTAGGCCCTACCTCCTAAAGGTCTTACCACCTCCAAATCTCTCCATGGGCTGTGGATCAAGCCTGCGACCTGAGCTTTCAGGGGACATTCAAGATCCCAACTATAATGTAGATAATCTGTCTAAGTTTAGGCAAAATCACAAGCTCATGGTTTTAGAACTCAGTGATATATTATCTGCATCTCAATATCTAATTGGAAGAATTATCCATTTTATATAGATGTGAATGATCTGTATTCCTGAATGTATAACTGAAATGAACACTCTTATTTTCCTTCTTTGTATGGAATGCCTCATTACTATTTACTGTTTTAAAACATTGGTTTAACATATATCAACAGTACCATTATTAGTCTCCATCTGGCAGATGGGGATGTCTTTAAAGGACTTCCTTATACCACTGAAAGGATGGCATTGACATCTATATTACCACTTCCCCTGCAAGCTGACCCTTTGGTAAAATTTTACGTTATTCTTGTGGGAGGAAAAAAATATATATAAAGGCAAGATGAAGTGGCATAGATGTCCCTCTCTTCTCACTGGGAAGGCTGGATAACACAATCTTCTACCATTGTAATTGTGTTTCTTTTATTGGAGTATCTTCATTGTATTGAGGATTTCAAATGCAAGGTTACGATAACTCAAACATCTTATGAAAATATTTGGTTTTTAAGCATCCAATCCAGGGGAAAAAAAACCCTGCTTCCTTGACCCATCCCCTGAGACAATCTGTTAGAAGCCCAATTGAGTTTCTTCTTGTACCTTCTCATCTAGTTGCTTTTGGTTCAGGAAGAAGTATACTCGACTGTATTTTGGTTTTATTGTTTGTATATAATGGTGTCCCCCCAAAACTCCTGTGTTGATCAGTAATTTTCAGAGGCAAATAGATCTGTTTATGAGAACTATAACATAGTAAGTGGATTAACTCACTTAATGGATTATTAATTTGAAAGAACTACTATCCTGGGTGGTAGCTGTAGGTAGATAGGCTGTGGTTGGAAGAGGTTTATCATGGAAGATGTGACATTGGGGATTTTTGTCTTATCCTCCTAGCTCCTTCTCTCTTTCTCTTTTTTGTTACCATGAGTTGAGCAGCTTTCGTCTGCCACTCACTTCCACCTTGAAGTTCTGCCTCATCTCAGGCACAGACCAATGGGTTAGCCATCCATAAACTAAAACTCTGAAACCGTGAACCAAAATAAACTTTCTCCTCTAAGTTGTTTTAATTAGGTATTTTGTACATCTGGCTTGATATTTTTCCTATTGTTGGTATTCCCATATGTAGTTTAACTGAGTTGAACACCCCCTCTCTTGTAAGTAGCTTAAGTTTTAGGGAATAATCTGTATGTAAAGGATTTAGCAGAAACTACCCTGGTCTGTGATCCGGATTCCAATTCCAGAATTTTATTTATTTACTTATTTTTTGCCATCCTCCTTCTACCCCTTTCCTAACTTAAGTTCCTATATATCAAAGGAATGATTTAATGCATTTTATAACTAAAGTATGCTGTGTAGTGCCCTGCCCCCAGTTAAGCTATCCAATTGTATCACAACTAGCCTAAAGTCACTTTATTTCAGGAAAAATCAATGCAGTGATATTTTGAGGAAACATTCACAATAGATAAATAAAATTTTGTTTGTATTTTTTGCTTTGTCTCAAAGATGATACAATTGTGAAAAGAATATTAATAAGAGCATCAGATGTTCAATCTGGCAAAATCATGGATGCTGATAGCATTGGGTCTTTTGTGTTGATCTTCTGTAGAACTGTTACAGATGATATCAAGGCACCATGAATGTCAGTCCTAGTCATTTTAATGCTCTTTTTTCAATCATTTAATAGCCTACCCATTTTTAATTTGATATACGAAGAATTATTTCAAAATGGATTTCATTTTCTCTTAAAATAAGATAACTGAGGTAGAGAAGTTGAGGTTCTAGATTAATGCCCAACAATTGTGATTGGAGGAACTGGGTTTTAGACTAAAATTTACCCTAATATGGAACACTGAGCTTTATTTTCTAAATACTCTAAATAAAAAAATAAGAAAATATGTAAGAAATATACACAACATTTTGAAAAGGTTCTACATGTAATAATAGGTAGGTCATTTTATTAGTCTAAAAGGAAGACTATATTTTGAAAATGGTATAATTGTGGTAACTTTCAGATTTTTTTTTGGTATTTTGTTATGAATTGGGCAAACATAATATTTAATAGTTTTGATACTTTATTAAAGACCATAATTCATTAAAACTAACAAAGAGATTCTCTATATTGAAGACATCAAGTAGCCAATTTAACATCCCTCATTGTTTCCTATGGAGGATAATTACAGATCTCTGCGCAGTGGGAAATATAAAGCATAGTAAGGAATCCTAGGCCCAATTAATGAGTTTTGAGAGCAAAGTGGTATAATACAAAAGCATATTACTTCTGAAGATTTTTCTACCACTATGATTATATGGAATGAAATCAGAAAAATATACCTACATGTTCACTTCTTCTCTATAAACTGAGTCAAAGTATGGAACACTATTGAATGTACTGGGGTAAAGGATCTAAATAAAAATGGTTTAAAAAATACTGGACTAGAAAAATGATGAATATGTGCACTTACCACTATCAGACTTTTGAGTTCTTACTGATAAGACAAATATATTCAGAACATATGACTCATCCACGGAAATGTGAGGTTGCATTTCTAGAGATTTCTGGAATGCTAAACTTGTAGAAACTGCAGCATGTTTTCTTCTTTCTAATGCAATGAGCTATTAAAATTGCAGTCATCATTAAACAAGAACCCTAAAATATATGGTATTTCCTGAATTTAGTCTAATATGACCTTAAAAATCAGCTGCTGCCAAAAAAATATTTTAACCTGATTTCCATTTAAGTTATGGCATCTTTTATCTGTTTACCACGGTATCTGATAGCAATTGGAATGCTCATTGTAAAAATAAGTGAAAAAATGCACGTCCTGCTCATTCCCAAACAAAAGGGACACTTATCGTTTTTATTTTGAAAAAGCCATCCTAATTTTCACATAGATATTATTTTGAAGGACTTTAGGCTTTATGAGATAAAAGCATATGTGTATGTATGTGTACACATATGCAAATATATATGCAAATGTAGATACATACACCTATATATGCATATATGTGTTGAACAAATACCATTTTAATCAAAGGATATTACCATGGAAATTTGTTCAAAATAACTGAGGCACTCAGTTTTAGTAGAAAACATATCCATTTAATCAAGCTTAAATTAACTTTGTATAGACTTCTTAATTGACTTTAAGCAACAAATGGTATGTTGTAGTCTTTTTCTGAAATATTTTGGGTGCCTCTGATGATGCCTGGTATATGGTGATTTCAGTTTGTATCTCTTCCCATTCATTTCTCTCCTTGACCACCAGTGAATGCAAAATTCCAATAATTTTGCCTTGATTCTGGTAATGCTGGGAGGAAGAAGCCACACTGTAAGAGAGGGTTTCCCTTCAGCATGTCTCAGGGATTTGTATTTCCTATAATTCCTATATTTCTTCAGGAAACTGGGTTACCTGAGGATCAGTCCTCCTTTCTCTATTGTTTAGACTGATGCCCTGCTTTGACGATTTTCTGCCTTAGAGAGCTATTTATGACATTGACTAGAGGAACCCTGGAAGAAGCCCGGCTAGGGTTAGGCAAAATGTCGAGACATTATCCTGATGCTTTGTTTTCTTAAATGAAGTATTCAATAGACATCTCACAATGTTCTCCTTGGAGGCTCCAGACCTCATTTATAGATTCTTTTTACAGTTTATTTCTGTTTGGGAAATTTACTTTGCTGGAGATAACCTCTTTTCCTTCTGGAATTAGACACTCCTCCTTTCAGATTAATCATGCTGTCAATCTGACCCATTTTGCTGTACAGATTCCACAGATCCATCACAGTCTGGGTCAGTGGTGTGTCTCATCAGGATTTTCAATAACAACATCCATTCTTTGGTTGACTTACTGTTTTTCTTAAGATGTTTATTTTTTTTTCTCTCTCTAAAAGGATAGAAGAGAACATGGGGTACTCTCCTGATATTAGAAACCCCTGCCTTAAAAAAATAAAAGGAAAAAAGAAAGAAAGAAAAAAGTAGGTAATTCTATGGATTTTTTTCCCTCTAAAGAATTCTGTAAGATATGATTCAATCAAAAAATATCTTTATTGTTACATCAGTTTTATCTTCCCACTTAATACCAATAAATGTGTTTTGAAAAATAAACATGTCATGATAGTTTTTTTTTTTAATGTGGATTATGTACTTGGTGGATAATTTTCTGGAATCTTGGCACACTGTGAAGTGCAGAAAGCTAAGAAAGAAGGAAGCAGTTCAGGTCTCAGACACGATCAGTTCAGGACGGATACAAATCTTTTATTTTACTATCATTGAAGGAAATGTTCCTGAGAATACATTCAAAGTAAAGCAATATGGATATAAACTACTAAATGGTTTTCTAATCCCAGACCTGGAAAAATACTTAATTGCCATCTGCCATAGCAAGGGCTCTGATACATGCACAGCTTTCTCCTTAAGTCACTCAAATTGTGTCTACTTTAATGTCTCAATATTTTAGAATGGAGAGGAACCACTGTGAGGTGAACTTTAAAGGATGTTCTGTCAAAATACCTCTTTTTGTTTGTTTGGTTTTTTGTTTGTTTGTTTGTTTTTTGGTACCAGGGATTGAACACAGGAACACTTACTCACTGAGCCATACCCTCCACCTTTTTAATATTTTATTTAGACACAGGGTCTTTCTTAGTTGCTTAGAATCTTGCTGACTTTTGGGAGGCAATTCTGCCTCAGACTCCAGAGTTGCTAGGATTATAGAAGACATTTCTTGATAAGGTAAATAGATGGATAAGTAGCTAGTGTATGTCCTTATTTTTGTAAAATAAATTTGGGTGATACACACATCCACACACATATGTATATGTGTGTGTGTGTATATATATATATATATATATATATATATATATATATATATATATATAAATGCTCACATCTTTGCAAGGTGGGCTGGGTGAATCACCAGACAAGGGAAAACACATGAAATCATATAATTTAAATAGCTCAAAGTTGCTGAATTATCAGTTTTGTTGCAAATATGATGGGTATTTTAATAATATATTAAATAATACATTATATCCAGATGTCTAGAAATAGAATAAGGTAGGTAAAGATGATATGTACTTTCCAAATAAATTTATAAAGGTAAATTTTTCCCTGATAATAATGTAAAATGTCCTGATCTTACATAGACCTTGTATCTATTAAATACTTAAAGATGAAGAAGTATTATATACTAAAATCATTTACTGAGTAAACATTTACTGATCTCATTCACGGCTTAATTTGGTGAAGAATATGTAAAAAATATGAAACAAATATTTTGTGAGAGCACTTGTTGGATAATATTGTATTGCCATGTAAAAGAGTAAAATTCTGCTTAACTTTAAGTGTTGGTTAAATGATATCTTAAAGAGAATCTTGAAAGAGTAAGTACTTCAAGTGATGGAAGATCATTCATTGAGATAACAATTAGTTCTGCTCCAGGTTGAAGTTTTCTCAAATATACACCATGGACCTTAGAAAGCTCGGATCCATCATCTGACCCTTACACAGGAAGACCACACTCATAAGAATCATTGGAATAGGACATAGAAAGCATCCACGAGAAGAATCATGGTCAATCCCATGATCCTGATATGTTTGTAACAGTGTCCACCTCATGCTCTGAATGCAACCCTTGCTGCTCAGCCACTGAGGATTATTTTAAAATGGACATGTTTTCTTTTCCTCTTCTCCCTCTCTGAATTTTGGGGAAACAGGATTACCTTTTTCCCATCCAGGGCAAAGTTATCTGTTGTTGAGCACACACTCAACACAGGAACCAACTAATAATTCAGACTTCAGGGAAGGCGCCAAAGGATCTATGATATGTCTATCTCCCAAATTAACAAGTAAACCACAGAACACACCCCGACTCCTGCCATACACACAGACATAGGGAACACCTGGATTTGGATGACTTCTTTAAAAACCCTCTGTTAGCCCTGATGCTCAGAATCATAGCCTCTGAGACAGGAGTCTCCAGTGTTTCTCTTTTGCTAGCACAGCAATAAAACATTCTTTTCCCTTTTCTCAAAATCATGCTCTCCTTTATTGGGCTGGCATCAGGGACAAGGATCCAATGGTACTTGTTTATATGTTACCATTGAATGAAAAAGAAAGCTGGTGAAAATAATAGAGATGAGCTTATTTGAAAGGAATTTCACAAGAACAGTTACAGATCACATTTACCTACCCTCCTCCTTTTTTTTGAAGGATTATGAGGAAAACATTTCATTTTTCTCTGTAGAAAGCATTTTTCTCCACTTTGACTTAAATAAAAATAAATATTATATCACACCAGGTGCCCATCTGTGTTCATACGTCTTAACAGGGACTAGAAACATAATCTGGCTGCTTAACAAGAAGTGTAGTCTGAAGCACATGGAGACACTGATAGGAGCATCAGTATCCTCAGGGTCAGGGAGAAGCCCATCACTTCCAGGAGAAATGATTAGAAAATATAGGAGCAGGTAAGTTCTATACGGAGTCCAAAAATACCCAAAGGATGTACAGTATTTTAAAATATACTCTTCCATGCATACCTATAAGAAATATTCCAAATATTCTTTATATGGAAATATTTTAAGGAAGCTGTTGCAGCAGTTTATAGAAACTATAAAACACATTTCATAAAGTTTTGAATTACTGCCGTGATATTTCCTTCTATGCAACGTTGTTATCTTTTAGTCATGTTCCATTTGAACTAAGTGTATAGACAAAAAATAATTTTGCAGTTTTCAGTAAGCAATATTTTTCATGTTATTCCTTCCAAGGCCAATTATTAGAATGTTTTTTGGTGGGTTATAAAATTGGTGTAGTAAGGAAAATATAAATTACCACCTCCAAACTAAACCAGGAGATGCTGCCTGTGTATTTTGACCTGTTTGATGGAAAATTCATGCAGTGGATAAATTACATGGAAGGTTATTTTCTGAGTTTGAAGCTTAAAGAAAGGAAAGGGAAATCTGTCAATGAAGTGCTTCCTATACATGACCCCCCCAGACACACACAGACACACACACACACATACACACACACACACACACACCACACCACAAATTGTAATCAAATGGAGAGTCACACAAATACTGATGCTACTGGCCACTGACACAGAGAAGCAATCAGTCTGGGGAAATATCCTAGAGCCATGAACAAAAGGCCGCCCAGCCCTTGAGGGCTGCTGACAATGGAGCTGATCCTACAGACATAACCACTGTGAAGAGAGATCCCAGAATTGACAGTTAGCACAAGAAGTGAAGAAGTGAAATCCACAAAAAGCAAGAGGAAAAATAAAGGAAAAATTAAATAGATTGAACAAGGGAGGGAACTGGGGAGAGAGACAAGATGGGAAAAAGAAATGATTTCAAAAAGACAAGGCTCCACAGGTCCAGAAGGCACAAGTTCTTCAAATGAAGACAGATGAAACGTAGAACTAGAAGCATTTTATTCATATTACAAACACTGAAGGTAAAGACTTAAAAAGCTTCAAAGACACCAGAGGGAAAAGAGTGAGCAATTAGAAAGTCAAGACAATTAGAAAAGTGGATTTCTCAGTAGGAAACATTAAATAAAATGGCAGTGCTATCATGGTTTCAAAGTGTTGAGATAAATTAAATGTCTTCTCTGAATTTTATGCCAATAAAACCTTTCAAGCCACAGAGTGGGGAATGCATAGAAACAAAAACTGAGTTTGACACCAGCAGTCTTGTGCTAAAACAATTTGGAATAAAATGCAGGGAAATTGGGGAAATAATTGTAGAAGCAAAGTCTGAACATCAAGTAGAAAAACAATTCCAAAGTAAGACAGACCATGGTTTTAAAGTGATTCATGACATAAGTTCTTTTAAATTAAATAAAAAGCTGGTCACCCCAAAGGACTAGCAGTTTGCTTTAAAACCATCTTGTATTTATAAAAAGATGTAATCTATTCAATCATTGGTTGTAACCTTTAAACTGCTTGTTTGAAAAAGCATTATTTTTTGCTTTGGGGGGTCTGGCAATATTGTCAAAGAGTTGGAAAATTTAAGCATTCTGACATGTAGAATTGGCAAACACTAACATTATTGAAAATTGAAATGTTTTGAACATGCAAGAAGAAATAGAAGATGCAAGTAGAGTTCAAGTGGCTCTCCTGTCAGCACGTGATTTGGTGTGCACATAGTAACCTCTCCATCAATATAAGATATCATTATGATCACGCTCATATTCTTACAAAGGCCCTAGTATTTCCTATAAATATATAGATATAAGTGAGTAGGGAATTAAAAATGTAAAACCAGTAGTAACCTGGATCAAAGGCCACGGGATTACATAAGATGACTGGATAAAACAAATATCAAGGAAACAGGAAAACATTTATGGAATAAAGTTATGCAGAAGCCAAAACATGAGGTGAAAAACTGGGAGAAATGTCTTGTTAATATAGTTGGATTATGGTTTCTTCATATAGATCAGAGTTTTCCAATATGATATTGCATGAATGTTGGTTATAGGTATCAATAGATGTGTTTGTATACATAGAGATACACATTATTTTGCTGTGTTTTATATCTTAGTCATAAAAGAGAATAAAAATGGTATCATGTAAAAACAGAACAGACATAATTCTTTCGCTTTCAAGATGATTAATTTCAGTTTATTAATTACAATGTAAATCATCATTATATGTTTAAGTCTTGGTAAAATTTCCTTTTATATACTTAAATAAAAGCAGGGAAAGTATTCATAGGTACCATAGCACCATTTCTTGGTAGTCATGAATTATTACATTTAAGCTATGTTATCACATCTATTAATACTTTTTCTGTGCAATGATGCAGTAACACCCACTACAACCATTAGCAAAATGAAATATTTTTTCAAGGTCTTTTCATGAATATTAAACAAATCAATAGAAAATATGCAGAATCAAAATGTGGGAGATAAATCTATTTGAACTGTAGTTTGACTAATACCACTGTTCAACATTTTTATTTTGACAATTACATTTGCTTGCAGAATAATACACAAACATACAACTTTATAAAGTGTACTTATTTCAGTTGGGCTTAATTTATTAAATGAAATATCCAAATAAAATGTTTGGCTACTTTTAGAGGAAAATAGGAAATATGATAAGATTTATATAATTTTCCCCTTCATTTGGTGTTACTATGATTTCTTCATAACTGTCACTTTGCAGAGTTCCATACCTTTTTTAGCTTAGATGTTGCTTGCATTGATATTTCCTATTAGGATTTATTTCCTGCATATTATTTTCTTTCAGATAAAATCATTTTGAGGTTGACTTTTGATCTCAAAATACCTTTCTTATTTATCCCAGAAACAGGAAGACAATAAAGAAGGAGGAGGAAACATTTTCAATAGAGAATCTCTTAGACTTGCTGTTTTCACAGATAATTTCCTAGAATAATTTGTTTTTGTATATTTCCTCCCAAACTTTAGTTTTTATCCCTAAATATCACAAAGTATATTACAAACCAATAAATCTTCACAGATATTTACAAAAGCATTATATCTAACAGCTGCAAAAAGAATACATTTTCTTTATATCATTGCATAAAACTTTAGAATACAACAACATGTATTAAGTCACAGACAAGTCTTAACAAATCAAGCACCTTAAAATCATATTTGTATCTTTTCGGATCACAATTAAATCAAACAAGAAGTCAAGCATTCCGTTAGTCAGATTTTCAATGCGGTGAATTAGATACCTGGAAAGAAAATCTTAAAAGAGAAAAGGTTTACTTTGGCTCATGGATTCAGAAATTCCATCCATAGCTGGCTAGCTCCAAGGCAAAAAGAGAATGGCAGAAGGAGAAAGTGAAGGAACATTGCTGAGCCCCTGTCAGTAGGAAAACAGAGAGACAGAGTGACCTACTCCCTCAGCTAGGACCCAGGCATTTGTAAAAGACCCTCCACCCCAGCCCTCCTGCAATGGGACCCCACTTTCATTCGAGATCCAAACCACAAAAACTAAAAAGAAAAAATTAGACTTTATACATAGAAACAGCATAAGACATTAGAATAAATAGTGGGTCACAGATATTTCAGCATCTTTGTGGAGAGTCATCACTTAGTATATTTCTTATCTTGATTTGTTTATATAATACCATCAGGAAAGTATTGATTTCTTGTGTTATTACTTTGTGTTTTAAAATAAAATAGAATGTCAACCAAGATACATGTGATAGATGAGAAAAGGTTTTATAAATTCATTGCTTCAATATACTTCATTGATAAATTCTTCCGGCTTCGCTGGGATCAAAATTTTAAATTCAATTTCTTCAAATTGAAGGTAAATTTTGGACATTTCAAAGAATCTCAGAACTTTTCAGATGCTTGTGTTACAAAAAAAAAAAAAAAAAAAAAAGAAGCTCCTCAGGCTAATTTCCTATGTTATAATCTATGGGAACTTTGTTGAATGAGATAGTAATTCTAAATCCTTTAAAAGTTATATTGATTGGGCTGGGATTGTGGCTCAGCGGTAGAGTGCTCACCTAGCACGGGCGGGACCCGGGTTTGATTTTCAGCACCACATAAAAAAATAAATAAATAAATAAAGGCATTGTGTTGTGTCCATCTACAAAAAAGATTCTCTCTCTCTCTCTCTCTCTCTCTCTCTCTCTCTCTCTCTCTCTCAAAAAAAAAAAAAAAAAAAAAGATTTATTTGGTGTGGATGTCAATGTGAGTATGTTAGAGAGTATATGGAATTTAGAGCTGTCCTGATATGATGAGCCAGTCACAATTTGGGTCATCTTAAAATGTTATCTGGAATAACTGAATTTTTCAATTAGTAAAATTTCATGAGACTTTTAACCATCTATATTCTAAGTCATTGTTATTCATAAACAATGACTATTTCAATTTTTCTCTGAAGGTATGCAGTTGGATTCATGGAAATATATGACTGACAAGCACCCTTGAATATAGTTTTCTGATCATTTTAAGACCTTGGAGGGATTAGACCTTCCATCTGGGGCCCTGGTTAATGGTCATGAGGATACTGCTACAGAAGCTAGAGGTGGTTATAATTCTAATAATTCAAACCTTAATTTTTGATGAATAATTGAACTTGAAATTTCATGCATCCAACATATAGCTTGGATGTATATCATCTAGGCTATATGCAACCTTCTGTCTAGAGAGCCCATTACAAACTTTCTTTGATTATTTTAGACATTTTAGATAATATTTCTTCTAATAAATTCATTGAAATAGCCCAATTGCAATGAAGAAAATTGTCTCCGCCTGAAGAATTTATCAATGAAGTATATTGAAGCAATGAATTTATTAAACCTTTTCTCATCTATCACATGTATCTTGGTTGACATTCTATTTTATTTTAAAACACAAAGTAATAACACAAGAAATCAATACTTTTCTGATGGTATTATATAAACAAATCAAGATAAGAAATATACTAAGTGATGACTCTCCACAAGATTTTTATCTACCTACACTCTCTATTCTCACACAAACTTAGATGTGAAAGTAATTATCATTCTGTTCTTCCAGATGAGAAAATTCACTAAGAACTCTCAGATAAATAAATTCACACATATCTGTGTTAGGTGGCAGGTAGACTCATTCTTGCACAGTTGAGCCCAACTATTTTCATAATAAGTTTGTTAAATGTCAATGTCTCTTGATAAGTTTGTTAAATGTCAATGTCTTTTGATTCTTATTGACCAACTTTAAGAAATTACAAAATATTTTCCTTGCTATGATTCTGTAACCTTTTACTTTTATTAAAATGTTAGCATTATAGAGAAAGCAAGCAAACTAGAAGCCTTCAATTGTCTTCTTTGATATAAAGAGAGTAACTAAGAACAGAGTAGGGACGAAGAGCAGGAGAAGAAGATTAACATTAAACTGGGATGAGAGGTGGGAGGGAAAGGGAGAGAGAAGGGGAATTTGCATGGAAATGGAAGGAGACCCTCAGGGTTATACAAAAGTACATACAAGAGGAAGTGAGGGGAAAGGGAAAAATAATACAAGGGGGAGAAATGAATGACAGTAGAGGGGGTAGAGAGAGAAGAGGGGAGGGGAGGGGGGATAGTAGAGGATAGGAAAGGCAGCAGAACACAACAGACACTAGTATGGCAATATGTAAATCGATGGATGTGTAACTGATGTAATTCTGCAATCTGTATATGAGGTAAAAATGGGAGTTCATAACCCACTTGAATCAAAGTGTGAAATATGATATATCAAGAAATTTGTAATGTTTTGAACAACCAACAATAAAAAATTTTAAAAAAAGATATTTCAATCAAATTTTGGAAACAATGTGAAGAGATGCATGTGTAAGTAAGAAGCACTTAGAAAAGTCAGCACATATGAGTGCCTGTTGTAAAATTTTTATTTTCAGGTATTTCCATAAGCTCTTTACTTGGAAATATTTCTCAGTTACCCAGGGTAAGAATTAGTTGTCAGTCATTCTTTATATCTCCTGAACTCTGGACCTATATGTAGCCTTGAAGTAGCAACTGGCTTTTTATCACCTACCTTAGGCACACAGTATTTTTCTCTTTATCAATTATTACAAATGAGGTTTTGGAAAACTAGGATTCACTCTGATTATATAACAGTCCTTTAAAATTTCAGTTTTTCAGCAAGAACTAAACACTCATAATAACAATATTTTATATTTTAAAAAATTATGAAAATTTTTAGAAAGACAAAGTTGTCATATGTGTTTAGATATGGTTATTTTAACTGTTATCTTAAGAAATAGAAAGTATTAGTTTATTTGTATTCAATAATAGTAATAGCAATATAACATTTCTTACGTATTTAATTAAAATGCTCAAGGCAACGTCTTTTACAAATTATTTTAGGGGTATACTGGGAATTGAACACATGGGCACTCAATCACTGAGCCACATCCCAGGCTCTATTTTGTATTTTATTTAGAGACATAGTCTCACTGAGTTGCTTTGCACCTTGCTTTTGCTGAGGCTGGCTTTGGACTTGTGATCCTCCTGCCTCATCCTCCAGAGCCACAGTGATTACAGGCATGCACCACCACCATGCTGGGCTCTTACAACTTTTTTGATAAACATAAGGCTAACCTAAATTTATCATGATAAACATAAGGGCTAAAAGAAATTTATCATGATAAGCATAAGGCTAAGGGAAATTTATCATGAGGTAACTTCTGAAAATACTTACATAAAAGTGTCGCATAATGTTGCAGAAGTTAGTTAAAACTCAAATCCTAATTTATATGAAATCTTTTTTCTCCCAATTTTTAATTATACATTTAAAGAATGTCTATTTGGCTCTTAACCATTTATTAAGAGAAAGACTATGATATATTTGTGATACAAACAATGTCTAGTTAGAAATTTATAAATGTTTTCCTTATTGTGTTTAAGTGTGTTAACTGAGTAGAAATAATTACTTTACTTTATTCTTTTCACATGAACATGCTACTGGTCTTTGAAATCCATAAACAAAAAATATTTTAATATATAGTGTGATTTACTAGCTTTAGTTGCATTCTCTACATGTAATATCAATACAGGTTGCTTGAATCTGAAACTCTTAGTAGATAAAAAGGCAATGCAGTTGTAATGATCATGACCACATGTGCTATAATAAAAATTCTTCTTTGAAATTAAAAAAAAGTCATTGTTATGATTTGGATGTGAGGTATCCCCCCAAAAGCTCATGTTAGTCAATATAGGAATGTTGAGAGATGAAATTATTTGATTATGAGAGCTGTTTGCCTCGGTGGATTAGTCCATTTGAAGGGTTAGTAGTTTGAATTTATTATTGGGGTAGCTGTAGGCAACTTTGACCTGGCTGGAGGAAGTAGGTCACTGGGGCTATGCTCTTGGGGGGTTGGACATCTTTTTCCTCCCTCCTCCTGTTCTCTCTATTCCTGGCTGTCATGGCTGGTTTCCTCTGCTATACTTTTCCACCATCACATTAGGTCCTTCCACCCTAATGTGCTGCCTCACCAGGGCCCTAGAGCCACGAAGTCAGCCGGCCGTGGACTGGACCTCTAGAGAAAAGTGAGCCAAATTAAAATCCTCTCCTTTAAGATGTTCTAGTCAGGTACTTTATTTCCAGTGATGAGAAACTAACAATGTCTTATAGTGAATAAGCATTCAAATTGTTTTTCAACTAGTAGACCAAATTGTACTTTTCATTGCTCTTTTGTGAATAAAAGTTTAATTATTGAGACTGGAAGTGTAGCACAGTTGTAGAGCACTTGCCTAGTATGCTAGTATGTGTGATGCTCTGGATTTGATCCCCAACATTATAAAATAAAAGCTGAATTTCATGCCATGTGCAGTGGCAGGCCTGTAATCCCAAATCCTTGGGGGTGCTGAGGCAGGAAGATCACAAGTTTGAAGGTGGCATGGGAAACTTAGTGAGACACTGGTTCAAAAAATGAATGAATGAATGAATGAATAAATAAATAAAACTTTTTTAAAAAACGCTGGGATATAGCTCAGTTGTAGAATTCCTCCTTAGCATATGGGAGGCCCTTGGTACTATACCCAGGACTGAGAAAAATCAGGTTTATTTTCTACAATATAGAAAAGCACCATTTGAACATGGCAAAAAATGAGACTATTTGAAAAACACACTGAAGCCCAAGATGAAGTCAAATAATACATTAAATTAACAGATCAACAACAATAAAACCTTAAACACAAACCATTAATTCTATCAGAAGATTCTAAAGCTTTATTTAGAAGTAAATTTATTCTATATTAGAAAAGTAAATACGTGCAGAAATAATATTTTTTCCCCAAATGAATTGCCTTAACATTCTTCTTAAAATCAAGTAACCATATATACTTGAATGTATTTCTGGACTCATTTTACAAGGAGTTGAAAACATATATTCAAATCTGGCCTATGTTCTGGTTTAGTATGACTGACAATTTTAAAACTATTTACATTTTTTGAAAAATTGGATACATTTCTAAATGATGCATAAAACAAGAAAAAATGTATGAAGTTTTGGGGTACCATGTTATGTTTTGATTACATGTATACATGGTATAATGTTTAAGTGAGGTTAAATGTATCTATTTCCCAAATATCTATGACTACTTTCTGTTAAAACATCCAGAATCCTTTCTTCTGAACTTTTGAAATGTATAGTATATTATTTTTATGTATAGTCACCCTGCTCTACAATTACACACCACAACTTCTCAATCCTACTGTAACTAGGTACCCAGGATAAGGTCATTCAAATATATGAAACTGACCTGAGAAAATAAGTTAAAAGTATGGTATAAGGGGTTCTTACCTGAATATAAATTATGATATTTCTACAGAAATAATAGTACTGAGTCAATACTCTGTTGTACACTTAGTCACCAGGTTCACCAGCACATAGTGTGCACCAGCTCAATCGTTACCTGTTGTGGGGAGAGACTGTTTTCATGTTTGAACTTTTTAGAAAGAATAAAAACTGGCTTGTGCTTGGGTGTGACCCTTAAAGTCCAATCAGTTTATTTAGAAAGCCTGTCACATAATACAGCTTATCTTTGAAGATGAGACCCAATGATAGCATGACGTGAGGAGTGAGTCCAGTATGAATAGGGTCAAGAACCTGGGGACTTTGGCCAATGTTATTTTCTTAATACTACTATAATACCATGTATCACCAACAGATTTACAACATTTCTGATGTGAATATCTATAAAACTGAAGGAATTACATTTATTTGTTTTGTTTTCTGCTTGTTTAGTCTTTCCTAAAAATGTATTTTGAGGTAGCTGCTAAGAAGACCTAAAATTACACTGGCACACTAGGATAGCAATTCATGTTACAGGAGCAAAACAATGGGGAGGAAGGAAAACCCCCACACCCCTGCAGCACTGGGTTTTATCCCAGTAACCAACCCCTGAGGTCCTGCTCTGTGATCCATGGTAGTTATTAGTTGTTTACAAATAGTTACAGAAATCATATTGTGCATTAGCCATAGTCCTAGCTGCTGGACATCTGGCCCAAAAATGTAGCCAAAAAGAAGACTAGGCCTGTTATTATCCTAATGAAGCATGGAGTCCATTAGAGGATGTAGTAATTAAACAGTCAATGGTAGTCTGAGATGAGAATGAGAGGAATCCATCTACATAAGGCTTAAGGAAGGCCTTTGGGAAGTAATATTTGAGGAAGTGCATAAAGGAAGAGCATAATGATCAGTGTTAGTGCAATTATGGAATCAAATGTCTAGAAAGTGAATTACTGTGAGAAAGTGGTGTTTAACAGAGATCGTGACCTGGTGTGATGGCACACGCCTCTAATCCCAGCAGCTCAGGAGGCTGAGGAAGAAAGATCACAAGTTCAAAGCCAGCCTCAGCAAACTCTAGGCAATAAGCAACTCAGTGAGACACTGTCTCTAAATAAATACAAAATAGGGCTGGGATGTGGCTCAGGTGCTTTTGAGTTTAATCCCTGGTACCAAAAAAAGAGAGAGAGAGAGATTGTGATCTACTGTTTCATGAATGATATTAAGAGGACAAATCAAAGTTCCAGAAGGGTCCGAGAACTGGAGAATTATGTACAGAAGGAAATACAATGTGTAGAGGTAAGGCATGTGGATCAAAATACACAGATGTGCAATCACATTTAGGAGACCAGAAACAGTGACAAACCACTGAAAGGTTTAATGATGCCTGAAATTCCTAATATAAGTGGAAGGATAGTACTGTAGGGCTTATTTTCAAAATAAGGGTAAAATTTGATGAAATCATGATTATAGTCTTTGAAAAAGTTAGTTTATATAAAACATATGAATCAAAATTAGGCTGGAGTTGTGGCTCAGTGGTACAGTATTTGCCTAGCATGTTTGAGGCAGTAGGTTTGATCCTCAGCACCACATAAAAATAAATAAATAAAATAAAGGTATTGTGCCCATCTACAACTAAAATAAATATTAAAATATCAAAAATCTAGTTCGATGACAATAGAACACTAGCTGTACTTGTGATTGCCGTTGCTCCCTGGCTGTCTTCCCACACAGTGAGGATAAGACAACGTGTTAGGAGTCCTAGGTAATTGGCCACAAGAGGAATGATTTTGATGCAGGAGAATGTGGTAGCAAGAAGGACAAGGATAAATGGGGAGCTTTAAAACAGATTAGGGGCAAGACTTGTATTTAAACCAGTTTTGATTTGGAGCACAGAAAGTCATCCAGAATAGCTCCTGCATCTGTAATCTGTGAAAACGGGTGTCGCACAGGTTGTCTTACACTGAAACAGGGCACGCTAAGAAAGATACAAGGTTTGAAGAGCAACGCAGAGAATCCATTGTAGAGTTTATGTTTAAAGTTCCTGGCAGATATTTAAATGAGGAGTACAGGGACATTTAAGGATGAACTAAGCTGGATTTATTGGAAGGAAAGTTTGTTATGAGACCAGGGGAGAATATGTAGTTATAGCAACCCTGAACAGCAGTACAGAACTGGGATTCATTCTTTCAAGCAAAATGAGTTGCAATTATACTCAAGGACCAGAAATAAACACACATGTGCATTTTAATCAAGAAACGAAAGAAAGGAGCATTGCATGACAAGGAAACCAGGTGAGAATGTGTTTTTATGGGCAAGGTTAGGTCAAAAGCTAAGGAAGATGTAAACCAAATCTAACAAGAAAAATAAAGAGGAGAGCACTTTAAAATTTATACATTAAAAAGAAGAAGAAAACCAAAGGGGCTATTATTTTGCTCTTACTAATTGTGGGTCCATCAATTTAGGAAGCTGATTGCATTGTGCTCGGGTGGGTGAGATCTATTCCAACCATGAGACCCTAAGACTATGAGCCATGGTAACCCAGGGGACATAACCTGGACAGACTTTTCAGAACAGCTTGTTGATAAGAAGTAATCGACATGCTGTTATCCACTGGACTGATATGTCATAAAGCAGAATGATATGTTGGAAGAATATATTACCATTCTGAAATGGGCACTTTTGAGAATAATTGGATCAATAAGACAGTGAAGGGAATGAAGAGGGAAAGATTCAGCTCTTTGAACTTGCCAAGTTTATGCCTTTGTGGTGATAGTCATGGTTTCCCCCTGTAGAACGTAAGAATTAAAACTGTTAGTCACAAGGTTTTAAGATGTTTAAAAAAGATGTGATAGGAGAGTCAATCCTCCATCCCAATACAATTTGTAGCATACGTAAAGTATTCCATCAATATTATTTATTGAACGAGTAAATAAATAAGTATACATGTGGCAGAAATATCTAGAATAAAAACTGAGAAGGGGGCCTATACACCTGTAACAGTTCATTTTTTTTTAAATAACCAAATAGTATCTTGTATGTTTCAGAGTATTGCAAACATTTCTTTAAAAGTATATCAGGCCAAAAGAAAAAATACTAAGTCAGGCAAAATAAAATTATTAGTTGAAACAAATTTCTCAAACCACAGATGCTCATATTACTTTATGGAATCATTTTCCATAGTGCCTGAAACAATTGATATATTTTTTTGAAACAAAGCACTCCTATTTATTTCTTTGTTCATCAATGTTCCCAGTGAGAAGTTCAGAAAAAAAAATGAATGCTAACATAAAAATGATAATAAACCTAATTTGCAATTATATCCTTCCATTTGTAAAGTTGAAAACAAATTCTTTAGCAAATTGTTTTCTATTTTAAAATTTTGCATATCTTTAAAAACTCATTTCGGTTTATCTTTGTGATACTGATTTGAGTCTATTTTATTTTCTCATGAATTAAAATGCCTAATAGCTGAGCATTTATTTAAGCAAGGTAGATTTATCTTTTGACATGAGGTGCAATGGTCATCCTGGATCTTCTAAAATAATTTTAATAATCTTGTGCTCTACCATGTTTGCATTCCTGCAATATTACAAAGTGTCCTGTATTATTTATTTTCCCAGTAGTGATTTAAATCCATTTAAGATAGAATTAAAATGTTTTCTCTCAGCTTATAACTTAAGTTTACAATACTAATAGCACAAAATGCTTGTCTTGTATGTACCGTGGTGTATAGATGAAAGCTGCTTCTAAATTCAGTGGTGCATTTTATATGGATTATAGGTATATTTAACAAATTTCTCACGAATGTAGGTAATTAAAATATGACATTTAGCATGGACTTTTAACCTAATGATGGCTAGGAAAGGAAAGGAATCTGTGCCACATGCTCTAATGAGCCTTCCATGCTCGCCACTACTTCCCACACGTGAAACTCTAGTCATTTGAAGTACTACTGTAATTCCAGAACATTCCAGCATGTTTCATAGTTCCTCATCTTTGTTTTTTTTATTGACCACCAACTACTCTCCATCTTTAAGGTCAGTCTGTCCTAAAAGCAGGGCTGCATAAACGTTTCTTGAGGCCCTCCAATACAATCTGCATGCTCTCCTTAAAGTCCTATCCTGTGTATATTTCTGCAGTGATCCTTGTAGTGCTTTATTGTACTAGGTTTTTTTCAGTTCAGCTTAACTCTACATAACAAAAGTCACTCTAGGTTCAGGACTGTGTCTTCTCTCTTTGCAAGTTAGCATATATTTCAGTGCCTAATACTTGGTAGGCTGTTAATGATGGGTGGAAAGGAGAGAAGGAGGAAGGGTCAGATTTTTATTAGCAGATCTCCTAACTACCAGAGATTGAAACCAGTTGTCTTATTTAGTACAAGGTTAGGATATATTTTCAAGCAGAGATGCAGGATTTCCATCTTCCTATACTGAGCTCTTAAGCTGTTGTGGTCCATGTCAGCATTTGAGGTGTTTTCATAATGTGATTTCAATGACAAGATCAAGAAGCAGCCAGGCTGGTTAATATCACAGAAGTGCTAGCCGGATAGAGATTATTAGTTTTCAGTAAGGAGAGCAATTTTTAAACTTCTGAATAAGTGAGCTTATTATGACTTTGGAGTACCTGGTTAGATAGTGGGGAATAAATATATTTCCAAACTGAAGATAACCATGTGGGGTTCAGACTCAAGACTGTCCCCATTTGCATAATCAGACTAGCTTATTATCATGCGGAGCTTTAATTATTTAACTTATTAGTGTGATTGTGGGTCATTTTGTCCTGGTCATCTATTCCTGGTTATTTTTATCCCTTGTTTAAAGATCATCCCCTCTGGGTCACTCTGTATGTTAGAGTAAAGCAATGGGGGGAGATGAGAGGATACATTTCTTAGTGCTCTTGCTGGCATGGTACATGTCCCTCTTGCTGTCACTCGATTTGCCCAAGGACATCACATGGAAAACCATGATATACAAGTGTGTGTGGCAGCAGGACATCATTTGATTTTGTTTTTGTTTTTTAAAAGAGAGTTTTTAAGAAGGATCATAAAGATAGGCCTGGATATATTATGAGCAAAATGCCTACATCCTTAAACAATTTGTTGTGATTGAAATCCACGAAGTTGAGAGAATATGAGATTCATAACACCCGAGGAAGGAATAAACAGTAAACAGAGCAGGTGTCCTTTGAATGTGCCGGCAGACATGGCAATTATCTGAGCACAATGTCTGTGGCGGGTAGATTGTTGGTGGAAAGATGAACCAGGCCTCCTCTAGTTGCTTCTGATTTTTTTCCTAGTGAAGCATAAGGCTGGGTCATCAGCTGAAATCTGAGAGGCGGCTTGAGGAGCTTTAGAAAGAAAATAAGGACTCCTCCCTGAGGCAGGAAAAAATAAGATTTCTAAGGGAAAAAAAATTCAATTTGTAATTTTGTTATCAATTGGAAACCCTGATGGTACATCCAAAGATATATCTTGGTTCAGTGCATGAGAAGAAATTAAGCGATGCTTCAACACCTTTTATACTATATGATTAAAAAGTAGGATGTTATCAATATGGAAAGGAGATGTATATTTCATGAATATTTTCTGCCAAATCTGTAATATTTTCTGCAAAATATTTGCCATAAGACCTTAAAAATAAAATAGCCGGGAAGGATTTTTGATGTATGTGTTCCTCAGGATCATAGAGTGTGTGAATTGTATATGAAATCTATAAGTAATCAGTACATTATTTCCACATTATCTTCAGAAAAGAGGAATGAAAACTGCTGTGGTAATATCTTAAATTTGAAATTCTATCTAACTACATTACTGAATTAGGATAATATTATCATGTTTATGCATGAGATAGCCATCTAAGAGCTATCTTCCACTGTGACTGGGTTACAGCGCAAGACACTGTAAAACAGGTAACACAGTCATCCCATCTTTAACAATGCAGAAACTATGAACAGAGAGGCTAAAGGTTCAAAGTCAAAAATCTGGGAGTCAATGATTAGCAGTTTGGCTCCAGAGGCCTTTTTCTAATATTCATTTCATATAGATTATAGCAAAGAAAATCCTGATAATTATAGCTCTAATTTCAGGATGAAGAAACTAGAACAAAGACAGCAGCCCACTCCACATGCACCAGAGCTTGAAGAAGGTGGAGTGTTTGCCTCATCAAGATGCTGTGCACATCCCAATCTTAGATTTCTTGGCCCTCAAATAAGTTGGTGGATGAAACTCTATAAAACTATATATTTGCTCACCTACAAAAACTACAGAGTTGATTGTAGAAGATATTTGATTGAGCAAGCATTAAAAAGTTGAATTCAGATTCCTACCTTGAAAAACTTGTGGAGTGAAACCGTTCATATTCAGGTCTATTCTTTTAATAAATATTATGCTAAGATGAAATGAATGCACAATTTTACTGTGTATATTTTCTTTTCTCTTTTCATATATTGCAAGAATGACTATCCAATATAAATTAGCTCCATATTTCTCTTATAGATAGCACATAATCCTGAAATATCTCTTAACATTTACCCAAAAATAAATATTCAGACCTCAGCCATTCTTCAGAGAGCTGGCAAAACTAATCAAAACTTCCAAAGAGACAAATCAAATTAGGCTTCAACTTGGAACATCATCTTACCAATATATTTCTTTCAACTGCAATGAGAGACCATTACTTCGGAAAGATACCTTTTCAATTGGCATGGTGGTGGGGTTTTGTTTATCAAATTGATGAATAAGTTCTGATATTTTTCAGTATTACTGAAACCAGACTTCCAGTTTTTAATGAAACAGACTGAACCTCCTGCAGTGAAAATTGACATTCACAACCTTCCCACATGAAGAGGGTAGAAATAAGAGTAACAGTAATTTCATGAAAGGTGTGATGGAATGGCCTTGCTGACGTGGAGGCTCACTAATTCTAACAGGGTGCATGTCTTCTCCTTCTAATTGGTTGGCAAGGTCCACAGAGCTGGAGTAGGAATCTATTTCTGGATGCTCATTATAAGTAAATGCAGTCAAGTATCATCACATCCTAAAAATCCAGATTGAAAATGACATCTCTAGAAGGACCATCCACATGCTGTGTAAAAATGCGTAGGAAAATCATTAAACCTGAGAGGAGGCAGTGAGATATCTAAGTTATATTTTCTAAAGATGTAATAAACTCATACCAAGAAGAACTGATTTTGTTTTCTACTAGACAGACAAACTCACTGTTGACAGATAGGGCTGGAATTAGTTAGTTTATAAGGATGTGTACATAAATCCCCAAAATTGAGTAAGGTAAACTAACAATGGAGAGAGCTGAATAATTCTAGGGCACAAAATTTAAAATTTTTCATGTATTCATACAATAATTTCTACTGACTCCCCAAAACAATCTTGGTTATTGATTAGTAAACAGAGGATTCATTTATGTTATCCATATATAAACACAACTTCTGAAAATTAACAAGCACTAAAAGCACATTTTCATTTACATACAATCAAAAATACTACACGTGGACATCAATGTCTTCAGGCTTAGCTAGCTGGTTCTTGGAATATGAGGTTTTAATTTTAATGCACTGTTCCATGGCCTTTTCAAAATCTTAATGCACTCAATTTGAGATGTTAAGAAAGATAGATCAAATAATTTCACAGTAGCTCCAGGAAGAGAAAATCAAAGTCATTGGCTTCATTTCTTTTATATGCATTGGTATTTAGGTATAAATTAAGGCATTGACTATCAGTCTTTGTTAGTGTAGATTGAATAATATTTCAGAATTATCTGTTTAAAGCTAAAATTAAAATATAAATGAAGTCCCTGCCCTTAACTTCATGCTTATATGGAAGACCTTTCAGCTAATGTTATATTAATATTAAATGTGTAATTGTGCTATATATCAATAAACTATAAACTCTCCAAATTATGGTCTCAGATTTTAAGAAATGTTTCCATAAGTCTTTACATACAGTTCATTTTTCATCAGTCATGAAAATACAAAAAGCTCACCTAGAATTTTCACTGTCCATATTCTTTTCCAACAGGGAATTATGCCAGTGAACACCAACACATTATAAAATCCTTACCGTATAAAACATGCTCCATGTTAGATGTGTCAGATTTGGAATGATGTTCATTTATGATGAATTACTTGGTTACTGACAGTGATTCAGCAGTAGGTGTTGGTCATTTGATCTGCATGTTAACAATAAATGGTAAACTAGAACCTGTCATTTATCTTTGTAGATGTAACACAACATCTCAGCATCATTATTGTATCTGTGGCATTTGTTGATTGGCAAGATGCCAAAAGAATTCTTTTTGATGGGGTATTAATTGTTCAAGTGAGATTGCTAACATCTCAAATTAGCTTCATATTTTTCTTATAGATAGCACATTATCCTTAAATATCTCTTAATATTAACCCCAAAATAAATATTCAGACCTCAGCCATTCTTCAGAGAGCTGGCAAAACTAATCAAAACTTCCAAAGAGACAAATCAAATTAGGTTTCTGATTTTATGTAGTGCATAACTTTTGATAGCATCAGAGGCTTGATGAACTTTCCAAATGAGAGTGGCACACTGTGAAATGGGAGCAGGTGACCCCTGTGGACTCTGGAGTCTTCACCTTGATGTCAATGATAGCAAGCAAGACAGCAGCTCCTACATTTATCTTGTTTTTTTCTTTTTCGTTGTTGTTATTTGTTTGCTTGTTTGAGTTTTTGTTTCTTTTTTATTTTGTTTTGTGTTTTTGCAGAATTTAGTTGAAAATTTCTTTCACAAGATTTTTAAGCCTCTGATTTAGTAGATCCTGCAGATTATGTGATACAAATATTATATATGGTCAGATTTATACAAACACTTTTAGAAAAAATCTCATCACTTGAAGAGAATATTAAATTAATTTTATCTGCTGTGATATATGCTGTGAAACCATAGCCAATTAGGGTGTCATAACTCCACAGCTTGCTCGGTAGGCCCTGCAAATTTTTCCATTCTGAGTCATAAGCTGCTAATGCCCGCCAGGCAGCTGAAGCTGCCTGACTCTTCCTCCAGTCCTCCTGTGGACACATGCCACTGGGTTGGCAGGCACTGTCCCCTCTCACCAGCAGACACTTCCTCATTCATTTGGCCAGCTACAGTCACCCTGACCCAGCACTGAGGAGGCCTCAGGACTTCTGCAATTTTAAAGTGGAGTGGGCCTCTGGGAATATTTCAGACATTTCCTTGCTACAATCTTCTATGAAGCAGCCTATGGGTCCTGCTCACTTCTAGGTCTAATTTGGAATCTCTCTGCTGAACAGATATGATTTCTTGTATTAAATATTTTTTCACCACAAAAAAGTCCCAATATCCTGCATACCTCTGGCTTTTTAGTGCACATACTCTCTACATCATTACTGGCTGTATTCATTATTGATTCCCTATATTAAATCAAATGTTAATTTAAGTTTTGTGTTTACTTTTGGAGGAAAATGTCAACTCTAAATTTGTAGTTTCATTGACTTTTTTTCTTCCCCCTATCCAAGAATAAAGATAATTTTAAAATAATGATGATTTAAAAAAACCTATGGACAGCAGACTTCTTCCCACACTCAGCTTCCTTAGGATAACACAAGCCTTTATTCCTACCTAGCTTTCCTTCTTTTGAGCAGAGGGTCTCCATTCCCTCTCTGTATTTTGCCCATTAGGATGAGTGGCTAATTTAAAGGTTTACCTAACGTTTTTATTCACCTTTCTGCCAAGTGCTGCCCATGTTGTGGTGCTCCCCACAATCAAACACCACCGTGAAAAGTCAAAAGTCTCATGGCTCCAGGACACAGGAAAGGGTCTCACCATCAGATGTAGGCTTAGAGAAGAATCCATGGTAGTACGAATGGTACCTTCTGATTTTGTGCAGGGCATAACCTTTGGTAGCATCAGTGACAGCTCTATGGACACACTGGATTCTAGGGGATTTGCTTCTCTGGAGGAAGAAATAAAGAGGCAATTTTTCCTTGTATTATATAGTTTTTTGAACTCTCATTTTCTGTTGTGATGAAGCAGGCCAGAGACCCCCACCCAGAAGACCCTCACCATAATTGTTGTTGTTAACAACGTTTCAGCAAAGATTTCTGCAAAAGAGCTCCATGTGATTAGAATTTCCTATTTCCTTTTGTTCTATCCTGCAAAAGCTAAGTTTGGCCACAGAATTGATAATGATGTTACTCTGCTTTTGTGGTAAAATGTGTAAAACCTCTGATGGCTCTAAACAATGAAACATAAACTGCTTTCTGAGAGCTCAAAGGAAAAAAAAAATTACTTTGATGTTGACTCCTGCAAAAAAATGTAAATCTTCAAGCTCCCCCTCCCACTACCTTTAAAATACCAAGAATTTCTAGACTCTTGGTGTAGAGAATGATTTGGGAAATAGCCCTTCTGGACCCTGCAATCAATAAATCTGCTTCCTGAAAATTCCTCGGGTATCCGATTCTTCTGTTCCTCATCAGTGAGACAAAACTAGTCAAGTTGAACATATGGATATTTTATAGGAAATAGTGTCTGACTCTCACAGGTATATCACAGTCTTCAATATCCAGATAAATGAATATAATATTTTACTGCATCTTAATGATCCTGCATACTATATGATAAAAATACTATATATGGCCAGCAAATATTGACTAAACCTAACTGTCTCTATCATATATACTTGAAAAAGACATAAAAATATGTTTTGAAATAAAATACTTCTAGCTATGTTTAAAATTCAAATCTGTGTGATTCATATAATTTATATAAGAAACTTTTACTTTCTAAGATGTAGAAAATGTAAGCAAGGAGATTTTAAGACATTATGGCAAGATTGTCACATACTTGCCAAGTTTCACTTGGCACTTAGCTCAAGAAAATTGAAGAAATTAAAGTCTTGATTTGACAACTTTACTTAGTACCTTGTTAAGAGGCGTTCATTCTGTATTATAACTTGACACATTTCTGTAATTCCCCTCACTGCTTTTGTGTCTCCTTTCAGAATAACAAGTATGGGCTCGATTACAAAATCAAATGCAAACTATAAGGTATATGCCCATCTCACAATGAACAGATTTCCCCCTGCAGTTTTTCCTTATGTAAAGATCACAGATTTGAAAATAAATACTTAAAAGCTAAGTCATATTGACTATATTAGGAACAGATTGGTAAACTGAAAAAACAAACATTTTTGCATTTGGCCTGAAAATGAAATGTATAATTATAGGTAACAAAATTATATATTCTGTCCTTTAAGGTGTGCATATTTCTCTGCAGTGATCAAAATAAATGTTTTAGTCATCGTAAGAGGAACAATTGTAAGTGAATGTCATGTCTGTATGCTGGAGTTTTAAAAAAGCATGTAGTCAACAAATCAAATGCCACTCTTTATATTAAATATTTCTCAGATTTGTGGTCATTATACATGTTCTGTTTTGTTCTTTGTAATAGGGAAATTATATGTCCATACCTTCAGGAGCAGTTTAATAGTCAGATTTAGATATATTATTTAAGAAGTAACTAAAGGGTATGTGTAAGGAAACTCTTCTGAATCTCTAAAGTCATAATTCTTTCTTCTGTTCCACCCATTTACTAGCAATGATATGATGCCATTCTTCTTTATGGCTGAGTTAACTGTGTATATAAACCACATTGTCCTTTCCATTTGTGTTGATGGGCAGATTCCATAGCTTTGCTATTGTGATTGCCCTAGGACTGGAGAACACTGTGCTAAGTGAAATAAGTCAGTCTCAGGAAGTCAAGGAACATGTGTTTTCTCTCATATGCAGACTTGAGAGAGAAGGACAGAGGGACAGAGGGAGGGAAGAAGTGAGGGAAGGAGAGAGGAAGAGAGGGAGGGAGAGCGAGAAGGGAAGGGATGGGGAAGGGAAGGAAGAGAAAAAAGAGGGAAGAGAAGGAAGGAATAATAACAAAGGAGGGATCTCTCAACAATAGACAGGAAACCAACAGAGTAGAGGAAGAGGATTGGGGGATTGGCAGGATGGGAGGAAGGGAAGGCAGGGGAAGTACTGTGGAATAGAATCTACCAGACCATGCTGCATCCATGTATGAACACACCAGAATGAACCATCACACTTACAAGTTGTATCACACTAAGTAAAATAAGATTGACAGAAGGAAGATCAGAGGTAATGTCAGTTATACTAGGGAGATGTAGTAGATCTCCCGTAGATCTGGAGCAGGAGGAAGCAGGGGAAAGGAAGGTCCTGGGGAGTGGAGCTGAGTATATTATGTTATGTGTATGTGTGAATGTGACATAATGAAACCCACTGTTGTGTATAATTATAATGCACCAATACAAAGGAAATATTACTTTCTTAAACATAAACATGTGATTTTGAATTTTTTCCTCTAATTCTTTACCCCTTTGAGGGACCCAAGAAAGAAGTGCTACTGTAGCAGTCACCTAGAATTTAGCACAATACTATATAATGTGCATGGAACAATTCTATGGGCAGTTTCTTACTAGATTTATATCAGGTTCACGAGTTGGGAGGAACTAAGCACCTCTACCTGTCTGTTCTCCTCCTATGATAATATTTTGAAGATTATTTATGCCAGTCATTCTTAGTTAACTTAATGTTATTTTAGTGACAGATTAATAATTTTTTTTTCTAAAAATTTTATGTCTACATTCAACCACAACATTTTAATGGAAAATATCATTAAACATGCAAATCTTGAGTATTTCAGCCACATTATATGTAACCCAATCTATCTGTCCTTCTCTATACCTAAGTATGTATATATATATATATATATATATATATATATATATATATATATATATTACCTACATACCTATCTATAGGTATTTATATATTTTATATAAATACAAATATATAAAATTATCATTATCCAATTTCCCTCTCCAGAAACAAAGGAAAATAATTTATATATAATTTGTATTTACACTTTACATGAGGATGTATGCAAATGTATGCAAAGCAATTCCTTTTTTGCTATCTTGGCATTTTTGCTAACTTTCTTACCATCTTCTGTTTTCCAGTTTGCAGCAGCCATGCTGGTGAGGGAGGGTGCAATATGGGTTTGACTTTCAAAGCATTGCAACTACATATTGAAATACCTGATGGTTCTTTGAGGGACTGTTGGGGCAGACTTGCCTTGGGGTGTCTACCCCAGAATGTGGCAACATCTTATACCAGTGTCTATTTAAAGCATTTAAAATATGCAATACCTAGAGATACCTGGATAAATATTTGGTGAAAATATAGCTGATGAAATTTTCATAGCTAAATATAATTTTAAAACTCTGTAATTGAAAAACAAACCAACTAAGAATGCAATTTAAAAAATGGGTAAAGTACTTGAATAGACATTTCACCAAAGAAAATAAATGGAACATTACTCAATAGGGAAGTGCCAATCAAAACCACCATGAGATCTCAATTTATACCTACTAGACTCACCATAATCAAGGAATTAGAAAGTGAAAAAAGTGTTGGAAGAATGTAGGATGAAATTAGAACTCTTATGCACTGGTGGTAGTAATGCAACAGGACCCAACCACAGTTGAGGAATTTGGTAGTCACCCCAAAACTGAATGTCAAGTTACTGTAGGACTCAGCACTTCCACTCCAAAGTATAGACATAAAATAATTGAAAATAGGAATGAAAAAAATTCTTGTACATGAATGCTTATGGGAGCACTATTTACAGTAGCAGAAAGGTTGAAACAACTTGAATCTCCACCAATGAATGATCAGTTGAACAAATTATGGTTAAATACAAAGAAAGAGTTATGAAATACTGATACAGCCCTGCTACAAATAGACTGATCTAGAAAATATTAGGTTGTACAAAGACATCCAAACCCACAAAAAATATATATTTTATGATCACATTTCTATGAAGTATACAAAATAAGAAAACTCATGGAGACAGAAGATAAAATAATGGCAAATACAAGACAGTTAGTGTAAGACAGTTATTTATTAAAAGAATAATAATTGTAATTTTGTTGTAGACATTTGATGGGACAACTGAAAAAAGGTAAACAATTGAAAATTCCAAAGTAGGAAGTCATCTCACTAGCATAAATTAAAAAATTTATTTCATTCTTAGGAAGTCAGGTCAAGTGTTTATTTCCAGGATTCTGCCAATATAAAGAAAATAATCTTCCTTTCAAAGTTCCCCAAGTTTTTGATAACCGGTGATTTCATGCTCTGTAATATCTACTTCAACAATTTCTATCGAACACTTAAAAAGTGCAGGAAATTCTCAAACGCTTTTGAAAAGGGACTACACCTAAGTTTTAAAGACAGAATTGATGTCACATGACTAAGTTCTCTAAAGTACCAAAGAGTGCAGGAACATCCTGAAAACTGCTAACAATGACATTTCACATAAGAGTCTCAGCCTTCTGGATAAATTTCTACCTTTCTTCATCTCATTAGGCAATTAGAAATGACCTTTCTTAAAAGAAACTATGACAAGTTTTACATTATTCTTAAATGCTGATGGCATATGATTTCATACCTTTCAACTTTCTCTTTTCTGTGGAAGTCCTGTATTTGTGCTATTATGAAAGTAACCTCTGAGCAGATGATGTACCTTACATTTTTTTATTTTTTTTTTCATCAGAGACCCAGTCATTCCTTTTGTTCTCCGTGTATGCACTTTTGCAAACTCTGGACAGTATCCTTCTCGATGATAACCAAGCTGACATATAGAGAAAGAATATGAGAAAAATAAATATAAACAGAGCAAGAGATTGATGAAAAGGACAAGTGAAGAATTTTATCAGTGTTGAGTAAGTTTTCGTTTTTAGCCGAGTTGAATTGTTATAAAAAATGTCCACACTGAAAGTAGATGTAAGAAATTTTTAGAAAAAGGAAGAAACTCAAAGTGAGTGTTTTATGGAGGATTTATGTTTTAAAAAATATATTAAAAAATGAGATCATAGTTTCTAAAAGAACACAGTATTTGCTGAAAATTCCCATATGAGGTGGTCTAATCCTTGTAATTAAATTGAATTTAACAATAGTATAGCTTGTTTTTTGACTGAAGTTGATCGAATTCTGAATAAATACAAAGAGTTTCTAATCGCAGCAGTGGGGTTCCACACAGTGATGGGTTCCCCTCTGTGAACCAGTTCTCCCCGGGGTAGAGGCCAGATTCTCCTCCTTTCTGCCACACCACTGACCTTTCTCTCACACTCTGTCCTGATCTTCCTCAGCCAGATGGCTTTTAAATATTGAGTGTTATGGGGAATGGTCTTTAGATTTCTTTGCTATCACTGCCTGATCCTCAGGGAATCTTTTATAGCCTCATTTGGCTAAATGGTCTCTGTCATATGACAACTTCTAAATGTGAATATCCACTCCAGATTTACTCTCTGAACCCTGCACATACGTGGTCAATCCACTTCGGTAATTAGTGGGCATTCAAACCATGCACCCCAATATAATCTTCCTCTGCACCACTCCCTGGAGTGGAGGGACTAACTAAAAAGTGAACACACCCAGGCTCCTGATGCCTGTCTCCCCTGTCCACAGCTGTCCTCAGTGCAGCCAAGGGCAACTCCAGTCTCTAGATGCCAACGCAGATTTATCACAATTGCCCTTACTTTCTCTCTCTTATCCAACCCACCTAATCTTTCTGAAGCTCCTCTTACATATAGAGCAAAATCTGACTGTTCCTATCAATTCAGCCATTATCAACTTTGTTCAAGACCCTGTTTTTTCTCTTTGTGAAAAGGACAAGTGAGGAATTTTATCAAAAAATTGAATTTTTTTTTTTTTTTTTTTTTTTTTTTGGAAATCGGTTCCTTTTCCAGTAATCTCTCTCTTTCTACCATTATTTCTCCATTTATCTTCATAGAGCAGTCAGAGTCATTCGGTTAATATCTGTTTCGGATCACACATACCCTATGCTATGATCCCACTGTGTCCAGTGAAAAACCAAGATATGTCCAATGCCTCAGAAGGCCCTTCTTCTCTGGGGAGGTGTGGGGGAGTATATCCCCACCCAACATCTAATTTCAAAGATTCAGACTTGAAATATGTTCTCTGTGACAGAATACTTTTTTCCAAAGACAGAGTGTTGAGCTGTTAGGTTCCTTTGATTCTCTATTCAGACACTACCTTTTCACTAAGACATTTGTATAATCAATGAAAAATAAGCTTAAAAGTATAACGATTCAACTCATGACTCACTATTCCTGTTCACCGTGTACTGTTATCTGTAGCCTGTTTCAGTCTAGTAGAGAGCGTATTTTACTGTTCTGCTCCTCTATTTTGGTTTCACTAGAGTATAACGTCCGTTAAGGTGGAAATATTGGAGTGCTTTTTTCAGTTCCTGTACACCAGCTACTTACAGAGTTTCTTGCACCAAATATTTATGATAAATATTCGAGTGAAAAAGAATTACTGTATGAAGTTTAAATATATTGAAATCAAGTTGATCTTTATCAAAATGTATACTTAAAATGTAAGAACTTATGTGGTTTCCTCTCAAGTGGTCTACAGAAATAAGCAGGTACTTTCTATGCAGGGCAATAAAGGAATCTGGATTCTTCCCTCAGCGTCAGCTAATAGGCACCTGAGCCTGAACATTATGAGGTCCTCAGTCACTGGGTGACTCTGAAGCCTGGTGGTAGGACTGGGGATGTTTGGTGCATCTCTGATGAAGCCCCTTGTAACCTGAGTTTCATCCCTGGAGCAGCACTTCTCAAGACAGCTCCCTGCCAGAGAAGCCTTGCAACCTAATTTTGACCAAGCTGCTCTTTCTTTGGATTCCAGGATCCCCAATGACTGAGATTTGGATCGGAGACTTGGAGGGAGTGAGTTGATGCTAATGTGACTATGCATTGTTGTTGCTTTTATTTCTTTTCAACGAGGACCAGTGCAATTTAATGAGCAATCAGAGGTAAAGAGGAATCTGTGGCAAACTGAGAAATTTCCCAAAATAGAATGTGAATCCAAATACACATTTCTTAGAGACAGATTTAACATCGGCTTATGGGCTTTAACTAAATATATATACCAAGTTGTTCAACAGAGTATTGCTTTATTGTATACAAAGTAGCTATAGCTTACCTTCTCAGGAAACATTAGGGAATGATAATTAAATAAATATTGAGGTTGTGATATGATCTTCATATTGCTTTCACTATTTGGCCCAACCTGCCTAGCTTTACGAATATCCTAGTTTAAGAAAGCCCATGCAAGACTGCCCCCTCTTCCAACTGGTAACCACCAAGAATTTATTTAAAAGTATCTCTTCACATTGAGCTCTGAACCATGTCTCTAGTACCAAATTGGTGCCCAACAAAGTATGTTGAATAGATAACAAAATCAATGAATAAAGGAATGACTAGAGATAGAAGAATATTACCTTTCAATAAAAGAAAAAAATCACAGCCTTTGGATTCTCTACTCTTCCTTGTCTACATGGGGTAAGACACTGAAGAAAGTACTTACACTACCTATTCCTTATGAATATCTCATTTACTGAGCCATTCTGACAATTCCCATCTTGTGATTATGTTATATGGAAGCAAAATTGTCCCCTGAATTAATGGCAAATGCATCAGGGCCTTTCTCCAGTACACTGTTTGAAATGATTAAATTCATGGAATGTTTGCTTAATCTATTTCCTTTTCCATATACTATGCTCCTCGCCTGAAGCAAACCCAACTAATAATTTTCAATTGAACAAAACCATAACTCATGACCCAATAAATTATTAAGGAACCCTGCCTTGCTTCTGATTCATCATTCATCTCACCACCAAGACAGAAAGCCTACCAGATTCTCTAACAGCTTCTTGCTGTGATAAATAGTCCCATTTAAATGTTGGAGTAAAATCAGATGTGTTTGTGAGTGTGTAATTTTTATATAAATTAGTCTTTGAAACTAAAAATTTTCCACTAAAGCTTCATAGTAATCACACTGCTGTTTCCATCATTGAATTGCATCACTTGTCAATGGCTTTCTGACCCTGACAGTACCCCAGGGATAGCCATTACATTCTTCCTGAGGTCAGACACAAGAACAAGCTGTGAAGGGCAGGATATTAAAATATTGCTACTGGTTTCATCATCCTCTTCTTTCTTAGATGCTAATGTTCTAAACTGGCCTCTAAAAGCCAAGAAGAGAATATTGCTTACAAGAGTATGTTACAGAGTAGGAGTGGAGCAAATTGCGAAAGAGATTGAGATGTTCAAAATACTTCAAAACAGATAGAGTGCAGCTATGAGAATGGTAAGCTGTACCTTTGATCTGCCAGTTGGTAGCTAGTCGTTCCAATGGATATTAAGGCACAATTTTAAATACTGAAAAGTATGCTGAATATCTGAATTGCTTGATGCGCTGAGAATGCAATTCATCTCAGTAACCAGTTGAAACATAAACATGACTTTCCATGAGCTTGATATTACCCATTAGTTATCACATAAAAAGTATCATTTTAATAAGACTAGAATACTTGACAGTATCAGAAAATGCAATCTCTCTTTTCCATTAGCTGTATATTGAAACTAGCATGAGTACAGTATACACATCTCACCAAAACTCAACAAAGTGTGCATCTTCATAATTTATTTCTTCCTTTTAAAATTGAAAGTTGTTGATATAGTATCTGTAAAAGCAATTTTGAAGAAAGAGAAGTAAAATCATCCACATCCCTACAATTCTTCAGTGTCTCACTTCATTTAGGAGATTACTTTGTATAGATCACAGAAACTGAAGTGCCATTTTATCTTTTATGAAAGCTTACAAATGCTTTTCTTAAAAAATTAAAATTATGTTTTGAATTGTTACATGTTATATTTTAGATTCCCTGTTATTTCTATTGAGAGCTGTCAAGAACATATTTTAATATCTTTCTCTCTCTTTTAAAGATTTGTAAGACAATTTTTTAAAGTACAATTTGAATCAATTGATCAATCTTCCCTTTATTCCTGATGGTACAGTTTAGCGAGGTGTCTTTTTGTAGGTCAGAGGAGCAAAAAGAAAACAGGAGCAATAATTGTATGTTCATGCCTGAGAGTTTTCTGAACCCAATTACTTAATCAAAGGTGACTTGCACCTGTGGTTAGGCAGCAGGAATAATGAGATGCTTTAAGGATGTTGGGCTGTGTCTAGGAAACTTCAGAGATTTACCCTTCCAGCCTGCCCTCCTACCTTTTTGAAGTCGGACTCCCTTGTTTCATAAATAAGTGCTTGAACAAGACCTTCAGAATAAAATAAGAAATAGAAATAGAACACCCAAAGAAAATAAAATTTAACCCCTGTCTTATTGGTCTCTCAATTTACTACCCAACCAAAAGATGAAACTTCTTATCTAGCAAGAATCCAGCATCATTTTTTTTGGTATTTTCATAGCCATGACATGGTCATTAAATACTGAAAAAGTCCATTTGTCAGCTGCAGACCAGAAAACCCATATGCTTCACTGTAAATAGCAGCTCAGGGGCTGATTCTGAGAAAGTAAGGAAGTTGTTCAACAATATCCAAACACCAAAAGGGTCCTTTCTACTTCTCAGTCCTTCAACATTTATAAACTCTACCTTTCTATGCCATGAAATATGTTAAAGTTTGAGTAAGAAACTTTCATAGAGTTTGGTACTGGAGTATACTTCAACTAAGAAAAAAAATGCACTTTAGTGCCTTTTTATAATGTCAATATTTGCACTAACAAAGAGGAAGATAATGGAGAGCTACTTAGTCTTGAACAACTAAATCAAGGAAGTAGTCACTCCTGTGTGACGTGGTGTAGACATGACTGAGAAATCATGTGCTGTGGAAATGAGTCAGTGGTGAGTGAAGCTGGCATCAGACAGAGGTGTCATCATATACTCCTGGGTCAGTCCTTGCCACAGTGAGAAATACCTTGGTGTGTGTGTGTGTGTGTGTGTGTGTGTGTGCGTGTGCGTGCATGTGTGTGTGTGTGTGTGTGTGGAGAGAACTTTCCAGTATGTACTGAAAGCAATTCTTGGAGTCATCATATTCATCCATAGTTTCTAATACCTTATTCTCAAAAACTTGATTATTAGCAAATACTTGAACTGAAAGACTGATACAACTATTTAGGCAAAATTTTCACTCACAAATTAAACAGAAAACAAAATCTCATCAAGATCGTGGCCACAATGTGTCATTTGCTATGAAGCTGTGACTCTGTCTTCATTAGTCAAATGCATGATTGTATAAATATTAAGCTGATATTTTTAGAATCCCTTAAAGACATCTTGTTCATCAAAAAAAACAGGCAAAAATTGCCACTGGCTATAAATTTATTATAAAGAGTTATGACAATGAAAACAAATTGATTCCATTTGTTCCTAGTACAATGTGTAACTCTTAGCATTGAAGCATGAAGAAAGAAAATGTATTGGTTCATATAGAAAAATAATTAGGTAAACATTATGAACATTCTTATGAAATCTAAGAAAACCAAGTTAGTTTGGGTCAAGTCTTCATTTGCTCTCTCTTGTCATCAAAGTCCATATGTTTGTAATCATCTTCTAATTCATTAGCAAACATTCTGAAGTCTATGGTGAATAACTGCAATCAAGCATTTTCGCTCACACAGGTGCAAGTCTGGTTGTGGGGTCGAGGTCTACTGCACTGACTCCCCATTACATTTGCGTTATTCGGGATCAGAGGAGCTCTATATGCTTCCATTGTGGTGTCCTAGCCAAGAAGGCAGAAGCCATCTGGAAAATGCTTTTATGTGGTGGTAGAAGAAGCTCAAGGAGTCAACTAGACACACAACTGCTCTGAAGTCTAAGGTTAGGAAATGTCACCCTGCCCCTTCCTTTCATATTCCACTTTCAAAGGCAAGTCCTTTGCCTATCCTGAGATCAAAGGGAAGAACCATGCTTCTGCTTGTGGCTGGGTATGGTTGCAAAGTTACATCAGAAAGGGCCAGGTTACAGGTAGTGATACTGAACTCAGGCTAATTATTCAGCCAACCCTATCTGTTCTCTTACAATAGAATTTCTCTTTTATCACAAGACCACTAGGTTTCTCACACAACCATGCATCAAGCTTGAGATCTAGAAATTTGCAATATATATCAATATATCAGAATCCACTTAATGTGGGCAGTTCTATTCTAAATAGCAAAAGTAATCTATTTTGCACATACCAAAAAGGCAATGGAATTTAGAAACAGGCTACTAAACTGATTCCCGTCAAAAGTTGGAAAATGAGAGCTGCATGGCAGTCAGTAATCCACAGAAATTCTGAAATGACATTGGAACAATTTTGTATGATTGCCTTACTCTTAACTTGCTATGTTTTCCTCTTTCCAATTATTTTAGGAGGAATTAAAAAAATAGGTCACCACAGCACAGCCTGTGTTGTCCTTTTTCCATCTTCCTTGAAGGATTTTTAAAAATTACCCCAATATACTACCTCATTGGCACTGCTACACATCACTTGCATCTGAAGTATTAAACACATGTCTAGGTAGTTCATTGCAGAAACGCTCAATTGGGGGGGGTGCAATTCAGGTATCTCTTAGTTATTGCCACATAATAATCCATCCACAAATGCATGAGTTTGAAGCCATACATAATTTTATTCATGGATATATTGAATGACTCATATGCGATCCAAGTTTGTCTCCAAATCAGCAGAAAATTCAAGACGGTCTCTTAAAATTCCATAGGAAATGGTAAGATGAAGTGGGCTTGAGTTGAACTCAAGTTACCACCAAAAGTTGTGTTGATGATGGGAGATTTGTTAACTGTGATGCCAGAAATCAAGGAACACAATTGGGTAATATCTGGGGATGGTAATCAAAGACCTTAAGAATTAACAGGAAATTGTGAAAAGTCTATGCCTATGGGTTTATTTAAATGTTTCCAAACCTCAAGAAAATTTTGAAGCTTCAATATGTATTTCCTTGGATTTGAGTTTTCATTATCACATCCTAAAATGAAATCCTATGGTTACTGAAAATTTGTCACAAAATTTTAAAATATTTAATATCAACCTTCAAATATGTCTCCCCCAAACACATCCAGTTCTGTTTTAGTAAGCACTTGGTCTTGTGCTGCTTTTATGTTCCATGTGAATATAAAATTTTCTTCATGTAACCAAATTAATGGACCAGAAATTAGAAAATGTAAAGAATTTTTTAAAATGGCATATGAAAATACTCAAATTTTCAACTTAAATGAAAAAAATATTATATGCTATGATTAATCTATTTTAGTTTCTTTCTATATATTTCTTTATTCTGTGTCTTTTTGTTTTATTTTAACCCATTTTCATTCCATTTTAAATAAAATACACAAATCTACCATACTTTGATGGGAGTAGTTGGTAGGGTGATATTTTTACTGGCTGGAAGTAAGCTACTAGTACTTGCTGAAAGATCCAAATAAGGATCCAAAAGAGAACACCAAAAACAAGAGTTCAAGACAAAACCAAAACCACAAGAGAATGTGGAGTGTTCTGAAGGAAGTGGAGACTCCACAAAGGTAGCCACATGGCAACTGGTGAAAAAGAACATGGAAATTAGATGTTCTGCACAGGGAGAATCAGAAGTAAAGGGAGGGATTGAATTATTGTGAAAAAAAAAAACCTCATTAATTATAGTTTTAAGTTGCTTTTTGTAAACGGATCAAAGCCTGGTGGATTGCCTGAGCTTAAAGGTCATCTGATAATCTTGATTATAAACTGTAAATTTATCTCACTCACCATTTATCTCACAGTATCTCACCAAAGTACTTTCGGGATGAATGATTCACAACAGTGATTATGTAATACAGGGATATGTGGATGATAAGACCCTGCTTCTGAACCAGGTTACTGTGGGGGGCTTTCCCTTGTCTAGGGTGCATTTTAATGCCTTGCTCCTTTTCCAAGTTTTCCTATTACACCCAAGGGGTGCTGGGTGGAAGCTGTTCTGTGACGCCTGCCCTGTGCTGTTCTTCACGGCTGAAGTTGTCATCTGAATCTCACTGCTCATCCATGTATTGCACTCTTTCATAAGCATCAAATCAAATTGGTGGTGTTTGTAAGGGCTGATTATTTTCACTTTTTAATTTCCCATTGGACATATTTTTTTTTCACGTCTTTGAAACAAGAAAACCTGACTTGCTACAAACTCAGCCATTTTAACACTTTCTCTATTGTCAAATCAAAAGTCCCTTTAACACATGTCAAGGCATGTGTTTTCTATTTGGTTTTGGTTTTGGTTTTGATTTTTTTTTTCAACTGCAGCTAAGGTATTATTAAGGTAATTATTCATAGCAAACATCAATCTTTCTGCAAATGAATGTGTGGGCATCTAGTTAACCTAGATTAAGCGGTAAGAAGTGTAATATGTTTTTTTGTTATTTTCGAATTGAATTTTTCTGAATGTGTTCAAAAAGTATTTCAATGTTAAGAAAATTATATTCAACACAAAATATTTCAAAATAGTCTTTAAAGTATGCAATAATAAATTTCCTTTAGTTTATAAGTTACTATTTTAAACTGAATGAAATAATCTCATCAACCATTTCTTTGAAATGCTGTGCTGAGTGCTATTCTGACTATGTTTAATTTACCAGCGTATGCAAAACATCTTATTGCATAAGCCATCTTGGCTGATGTACTCGCTCACCCTTCAAATCTTTTTCATTTAATTTTTTTATGGGTTTTTACAAGGAAATATCTATTATTTGCAAAAAAAAAATACATCAAAGTCTCTCTAAAAATAATACTAGAATTTGAAATAGTTATTCATTATTATACTTTGATTAGTCTTTTAAAGAAAGCGTTAGGTTGAATTTCAAAAAGACTTTTTACCACTAGTGGTTTCTTCCACTTTATGTGCAATGCTCGGTGTACTGAGACATCTAATGTGAATGATGAGGCATATGCATATAAATATATAATATTTATACATTTTAAATCTTTCTTTAAAATGTGAGAGATGATCATTTTCAAACTATATTAGTCCCATTTATCTCCATGAGGCCATTAATGTTGTGAAATGTTGCAGCAACATTACTAACTCCTGAAGGCCTGCATCAGCCTTTAGCTACTCAGCCGCATTATTAGATTGTCAACATAATTCAGACATCTCATATAGAAAGAGCCAACCCGCTGGCTTCAATGCTTTGTAAATGCATTTGCTTGATGCAGTAGCTCCGAACATACTGAGGACTTTCGTTTCCCAGCACGTGCAGAATCATCTCTATTGCTGTTTTCAGAAGCACACTTAAGATTTACACCTTGTTGTTCCCTGTTATACAATAACGCATATCTTCATTCCTTGACATCACTGAATATATAGAAAAGAGAAGTGCAACTCACAGAATTAATTGAAAAATCAGTATTTTCTACTAATAACCATTGTTAATTAATATATTTACTTTTCACATTAAAGGTTGAAGATATAGAATGTACAGATAAAATAAGACATACATAAGGAATTTATACTAAAATATTTACAATGTGAAGTAGATGCTTTTGTTTTTCAATTCAGGAGCACAGCATGGTTAGCTGAGTTTTGTAAGTAAAAATAGAATGAGAAAAATAATAACAATTTTCCTTTTAAACTGAATTCAACCAAGGTGCACAGATGTCAAAATTAAAATTGATAGTATAACTGGAAAACAAGTGGACATTTGCTTGAAGAAATAGGACGCTTGAAGTCACAAGGGATGAACCACCAACACACAAAGTTGAAAGAAGCGAATTGAAAGCACTCTGTCCTCTGTCCTGTGTTCACCTCCACTGGCCTCCTGTATCTGCAGACGCAATGCTGATTTCGGTCCATTCAGCACTTCCAGTTGAAGGTGTGTTTATTTTGAAGTGTTTTATTCTTTGAACATCACAAAAATAATCAAAATAAAAATCCATAGGGGAACTAAGTTAGATAGGAACTAAGTAGATAAAGAACCAATGTTCTATTTCCAAGTAAAATAAGCTCACAGACAAGATAGCTAGCCAAGATAAGAGTAAGAAAGTCATGTGGTATTGTCCACTACATATCACTATGATATCTGCTGTGCTTATCAATCATTTAATCACAGCTAACTCCTCTCTCCTTCTGGGAGTTTCATTGATAGATTCTCTCAATGCTGCCTGGTAACATTTAATGAGGTCCACTTATGATGCAAATACTGTACCAGGCATCCTGAATCAATGACATAAAGGTCAGGAACAGTAAGCCTCATGGAAGAGACAGGTTGTGAACGGGTCAGACTTGAAAGCCCTGAGCTACAATACATGATGAACAGCAGAACAATGACAATATGGACTGTGTGGCCTTCGGTGCTGAGTGGGCACTGATCCATCTGCTTGCAGAGCTGAGGGATGACCTTGAAGCAGCAAGAGCATCAGATAAACCTGAGTAGACCAGGTTGCTCAGGTGGGGGGAATTTCTACAGTGAGAAAGCAACAAGCCATTTCAAAGGTATTTCTTTGTAATGATTGAATCATGGGAAATTTTTGTATGCCATGAAGCCAGTTGGCTGTTAATTAGCAGATGTGCCATTGCTATGAGCCATCAGCGGGAAGTCTCTGTAGTCTTTACTCTGTGCCCCTGCAGTACCCACAAGTTCCTCAACTAGCTGTATTCTAGCCATTTCCTGGTCTCTCTCCACCGTCCTGCTGACATACACTCTCTTGCTCTCTTTCCATGTTGTGCAAATTCTCTGAACTTACCTCCATGAGCTTCATCTTCCTGAATTTAGTTTAAAATATTCCTGAATTTTTTCAGGAACTGAATCTTTCCCACCATACTTTACACATGAACTTTACTGAGTTTTAATTACAATACTGTTATATTTCCAAATAGTATGTAATCAAAATACATATCTAGATACAGGAAGAAAAGAAAGAGCTTATGCTCACTATCTAAAGGTTTGTGACCACTAACATGTTGATACACCTCCCTCCAAACATTTCCAAACATTGCTAGCCTGTTTTTTGAGTTAGTCACTGCCACCTTTCCATTTCCCAAGATGTACTCTTTTAATATCAATTCCATGTTAAAAATCTACTTTGTCCCTATTTTTTTTCCTCATAACCTATTTGTCTCAGCCCAGATTCGGTCTATGAATTTTATGTGCATCAAATTTACATTGTCACTGGGCATGGGAGTGCATACCTGTAATCCCAATGGCATGGAAGGCTGAGAGAGGAGAATCTCAAATTCAAAGCCAGCCTCAGCAACAGTGAGGTACAAAGCAATTCAGTGAGAATTTGTCTCTAAATAAAATTTAAAAAAAAATAGGTCTGGGGATGTGGCTCGGTGTTTAAGTGCCCCTGAGTTCAATCCCCATTACCAAAAAACAAAAATTCACATTGTCTTTATATCTCCTTTAATCCAGAAGAGTTTTCTTTTTTCTATCACTGACTTGCTAAAAAGAGTGTGCTGCTCACTATTCCCTATATTATTCTAATTTCTCAATATTCCTAACGACTTTATAAGATATTAGCTTCCTTCACCATAGTTTATGTTGTCTATAGCAAGGGAATTGATTTTAAAAATGTACATTTAGGTTTTTGTCTAAAACTAAACTTAGAGGTTGTCACCTTGTAGTGCTTCATGTCATGTCACATTTAACAATTCTTGTTACCCCACCATACTGACCTAAGTGTGGATCAGTGATTTAGGCAAGAATGATAGTTGTTCCCCTTCTGAGCAGAAAGAAATATGTGCATTTCTTTGGCAGCGTACATCATATTTCTAATTCCTTATAGAGCATTGCCTTGATGGTTTTGAAAGCAATTGCTGATGGGTGAAAGAAACAAAAAGACATATTTAGAATTTGGGAAGTCATAATTTCCAACGCATTCATTCTTCTCTTGATTGGTGTCATTTGGCTGTCTCAACATGGAAGTCCTACTGCATAGGTTGGATCAATGTTTCATTTTCCTTACTTAATTACCCAATTCCAAGCAAGAAACAGCTTCTATAGTTGCTACTAATGAAGACATATGACTTTTATCTAGCTTTCCCCTTTGTGAGCAATATTAGGAGCTAATGGATATTTTAATAATTCAATGAATATTTATACGATAGAATTATCATTTGTGGCACACTTTGAATAGTAGAATTTCCTTCACCTAGACTTCTACAACCTGCTTCTACAGCCTCCCTAAATTATTAAACCTGCCATTTTTCCATTAAAGTCTAAAATTTAAGACTCTTTGGGTGTCTTTCTTGCCTCACTCCTAGAATCAACCATTCTCAAAGTATCCTCAATTCCATGCACTGGAGACCTCAGCCCAAGTCTGGGGTTACTATTTATTACTGAGTTAAAATGACTTCTAATCCACTTTAGTGGACACTTTATAGATGTGCAGATTCATACATCATGTATTTAAATATGTTTGTGTTTAAAGGAACAGTATAAGCATTAGACATAAGTATATGTATTTATCATTGTCTCACATTTCCACATGAGATATGTTCCAAGACCCTTAGTGAAAGTTAAAAACTGCAGAGGGATCTATTTTTTTCTATACATACAAGCATGCAGTACGGTTTCATTTATAAATTAGGAGCAGTATAAATTAGGAGATGAACAACTTATGGTAGGTCCAAGCAGCCTTGAGCTGTGATTTTCCTGATTCTTTAAAGTGAGAGCTGAACACCTTTACCTTTAAAGAAAACTTTAGGTCTCTCTCTTTCACATCTGAATTTCCTCCTCACTCTCTTGCTCTTTGGAGCTGGTGCTAACTGAAATAAGAGTGACTTAGCACATACACTGCTATCTTGTGACAGTTGGTGGGAAAACAAAGACCACTACTATGTGACCAACAGGGAGGTAGGTGGGTAGCTATGCAGTGTGGATACATTGGAGAAAGGATGAGTCTTCCCAGGAAGGGTAGAGCAGGACACAGGAGATTTTGATAGGCTACTCTGAAAGCAGACGTTTAAAACCTACAAATGCTTGTTTCTGGAATTTTCCATAAATTTCTGTAATATATTCAGACTATGGTTCACTGTGGATAAGTAAACTATGACCAGTGAACCAGAAGATAAAAAGATCACTGTATTTATGTGCACATATATATTACATGAAATGTGGATATGCAAAAAATTACATGAGAATGCATTTTAAATCCGTAAACTCATATTGATAAGTTCTAACTTAATTATAACACTTTATTGATTTAATGTAATTTAATTTTATTTAATTTAATACTGGGGATTGAACCCAGGGGCACTTAACCACTGATTTAAATCCTTGGCCCTTTTTGTTTTGTTTTTTCATTTTGAGACAGGGTACCTCAGCCTCCCAAGTCTCTGGGATTACAGGTATACACCACTATGCCTGGCAATATTTGTTTACTTTTGTCTAACAATTTTAATATTGTGTTTTTTCATGATTTTATTTACATTTTCCTAAACTGAAAACCTTTATTTACAACAATATTGACATGATTAATTGTTTGTTTTAAAGTGAGAGCCGAACACCTTTTCACCTTTTCCTTTATGGAAAAGTAGTTTATGGAACAGTAGTTTCAAAACAAAATATCAGTTGTAATACTAGAAATAAAACCAAATTTAAAAATTTCTTTTTTTTTTATTCAGATGAATACAATTTAAAGCGCATTCAACATTATTTTCCTAAAATCACCTGACATAATTTATTTTTCCCTTGAACTAATATAAAATTTATATGATATCAGGTCAGTTGGTTTTACTTATATTCATTCGTAGGACTTTTTATATATTTAGGATCTCCCTGGTATTATTTTTTGGAATAATGAGAATATTTACTTATTTTGAATGCAAAATCTTGTTGAAATTTTGTCTTTATTTTACCCTTGATCATGTGATCTTGCAACTTTTTACTTATGAACCATAACCAGTGAGTAGCACCAATTTCTTGGTTGTGGGGCAGGGTCATTGTATTTTCTGCATCAAAACAAACACATCCACATATTCTGACTGTAGCCTCTCCTACCTCAGCTTTCTCTCTATCTTTCCTTAAGAAAAGAGGTCAATACATTCAGTACATTGTTCTGAAGTGTGTTTGGCAGGAAAAAAAAATTTAATGAATTCTTTTTTTTTTTTAGAACTTTTCTAATTCTGTAAAATTTAAATAATTTTCCAATGTTGCTTGAGTTAGTTGTCAATGATGTGTGATACTCCATTCATTGGGTATCCCTGGACCCAAGGATCATGTTTAACAAATATTTTATGATTTTGTGCATTTGGAAAATTTTCACTCACTTTATTATTTATTTATTTTAGCTTTGGACCTTAATGTGAATTCACCAGTTTCATGCTGAGAAATCTTGTAAGTTAAGCTTATTTCCCTAGATCCCAGCCAATTTTTTAAAGAGAGAGAGAGAGAGAGAGAGAGAGAGAGAGAGAGAGAATTTTAATATTTTATTTTTTTAGTTATCAGTGGACACAACATCTTTGTTTGTATGTGATGCTGAGGATCGAACCTGGGCCACACGCATGCCTGGCGAGCGTGCTACCGCTTGAGCCACATCCCCAGCCCCAATATTTTTAAGGACTTTCAAATGCTGTATATCTTTCCCCCTAGGTCTACAGAAGTCAAATTTTATATCTTGCACACAGACGTGGCCCCACAGCACCCTGGACAGGCACATCCCTCCTGCTCCATAGGCCTGTCTCATGCTGACTGCAGCTTACTCTTCTTGCAGATAAGCCCTTTAACTGATAGGAGTTTTCAAAAATCCTAGAGTTCAGGACTCATCCCAGGCTCCTTATTTCTTGAGCTCTTCGTAAATTCCCAGAAACACAGATCATTTTTCTTCTACCTCTTAGGAGTCATCTGCATTTTTAGATTCATCACAGGCCAGAAAAGAACTCTTTCAGCACATCTTACAAATGGTTTTAGTAACCATAATATTCCTACTTGTGAGATTTTTACAGTGCTTCCAGCCTTTGCTTTAAATATATTATTTCTTTCCCTGAATCTGCACAACTTTTCTGCAAAGATATTCATATCCTTTCTCTTTATCAATTATGAAACTATATCTTAAAACTTACGTAATTTTTAAGAGTTTCTGGTTAATGATAATAATAAAACAGTCATGGTTTGGAAATAAGTCCATGTGACTGCAACGTGTTGGCTCTGGCCTTCACAGCCCTTCTCTGGAACTGTGAAGTATTTAAAGATCAAATGCACTCAGATGTTCCATATGATATCTGGTGTCATTCCATCACTTTACCTTTGATATTATTGTTACTAATAGAATAATGAAAGGAGAGAAAGACCCTGGATCTCCATATTTTTTGTTTGGCTTATAAATGAGCACAGCTGTACTGAGTAACATGGGAATGTGAGACAAAAGAAAAAAAATCAGTAATGCTCTCCCTGAATTTATTTAAAGTGTCATATCTTTTTCATCATGAAATTTTATATTAATTATGATTTAGAAGTATATTGTATTAAAGTGTTTTCCTCAATTCTTGGGATTCTTTTACTGGTGTTACTCCCAATTTTGTCCTTGATGCAAATTTATCATCTACCTCCTCCTATAGCCAGCTCTGCAAATAAGAAAGGTGTTTGACATTAAGAAAAAAAAATGGCAAAAGAAACAAACCAATATCTACAAGGTCCAAATATGATAAGCATCTTGGGAAATTATTTTAAAATAATTCTTAGACTTTAGAAACTTTGAATGCACTCATGTCTATAGGGTCAATTTGCAAATGTACAACATGGAAAATCTTACGATAAATGCAAAATAAAGATGAGGTGCTCTAGAGTTAAGACTATATCAGGTTCTGAATGAGTCAGAGGAGTCAGGGTGTTTCCTGCACATGGAGCATGATCTGAAACTTCAAGAGTTCATTAGGTTCAGAGGAGATCATGAGGACACTGCATTACAGGGATATCTTATGAGACATTGAGAAAGGTCAAAGATCTGTGGGATTGGGAGAAAGGCCAAGTGAGAGTAACAATAATATAAATTGATCAGAAAGTTTGTGCAGTGAATTAGTGTGAGAGAACTTGTAATATTTGGTCCTGAGTGTTTGTAAGAAGATCAAATTTAGGACAAAAATGTAAAAGGTGGAGGAATCACATCCCATAGAAAGTTTCTTGTCAAGATTCTTATGCTAAACAGGAAGATTATAATGAGTATCATGGTAGCACATTATACCTGCTTCTTCAAGTCCAAAATAAAGTAAGTAATTTGTGACTAATAACAATATAAAATAAAAACATTTTTACTTCCATAGTTTTAATAAAAATAGCTTATGTCCATTAAGAATATCATTGCACAGCTGCCAATCATCGACCACACACTATGTGTGAGGCTCTGCTTCTGAGGATGTGAAATGCTAATAAATATGGTAAGAGTTAAGAAAGACTTCAGAACCCTTCTCTATCACTCACCATTGTGCATGAGGTTACCTGTATTAATTCTGGACACTTTATTATATTAACAAAGCTCTGTTTTATGTCAAGTGTTGATGTGATTGGATGTGAGGTGTCCCTGAAAAGATTATGTGTGAGAAAATACAAGAAGGTTTAGAGGAGAAATGATTTGGTTGTGAGAGTCTTAACCCAGTCAGTGAATTAATTTCCTGATGGGATTAACCTTGTGGTGACTGAAGGTAGGTAAGGTGTAGCTGGAGGAGGTGGGTCATTGGAGGCCAGCTTTTAAGTTATACATTTTGTATCTGGAGAGTGGAGTTTCTCTTCTTCCTGATGATCATGTGACCTGCTTTCCCCCACCATATTCTTCCAACATGATGCCCTGCCTAACCTCTATCCCCAAGGAATGAAGCCTGCTATATATGGATTGAGACCTCTGAAACTGTGAGCCCCCAAATAAACTTTACTTCCTTTATAGCTGTTCTTGTCATGTCCATTAGTCACAGCAGGAAAAAATATAAACAGAACAAAACAAACAAACAAACCAAAAAACCCTGACTGAACCAAGTGTTTGTTCCCCCATCCCAGAGTCTGTATTGTTTGTATACTTGTTATTTTCTGTTAATGTGAAAAACAGCATGGGTTAATATATAAATCCCAAATCATCTTTCAATTATTAAACACTACACAGTTACAATGCATTATCCCTTTTATATTTTTGTGGGTTTAATTTATTGACCCTTTTATTAAACATGTTGCAACTATATTTGCAAAAGTAGTTGACCTGTAAGGATACGCACTCCACACAAACAGAACGTGGTATCTTTGGTATTTAGAAAATTATAGTGTAAATTTTCAGATGTAAAAATGTAGGTTATATTTTCTTATATTTTCAATATGTTAAGGTCCATAAACCCCATCTTTTTCTTAATATTGTTATGATCATTTCAGCTTGATATTACTCTTTTTAGGACTTGATATATTTTACTAATATTTTCAAAGAATCAAATGTTTAAATTTTAACAATTTTCTTGTAACCTTTGTAATTTTTATTTCAGTTACCTGTGAAGACTCTGAAGAAGAATTAACAAACGATCTGGGGTTTTTGTTTGGGTTTTTTGTTTGTTTGTTTTAGATATTTTTAGTTTTATGCAGTGCTGGGGGTCAAATTCAGGCCTCACTCATGCTAGGTAAGCACTCTACCTCTGGGCTACACGATAAGAAAATTCTCTGTTTCGAAATGCTATTACTGATTTTTTTTTTTCCTGCATTGCTGTGAAACTAGGAATGTCCTTAAACTCCTTATGACGTTTTTCTTTCTAATCAGAGCATGTCAGGGAAAAGTTCTGCATTCTGATCCCTGTTACATGGCCTTTCTTGAATTGGTATTTTTCTTTTTTTACTTAGCCTTATTAATGCTACTGAAATATTAAGGTCAAAGTTTTATTTATAAATGATATTTGAGAAGTCAGTGCACTTGGCAACACTGTGAAGTGAGGCACAGAGGGACCTCTACATAGGGAGTCAAGGTTAGTGAGGAGTATTTCTGCAAGCACAGGTCCATCTTTGATATTAGGTCCTGTGTTCCATGATCATCTTGTAACCATCACCAGTCTGGATTGTGTTCTGACAGCAGGTCCTAATGGTACAATATGACTCCTGTGACAGATTATTTTCACCCTTTCAAGTTTTTCCAACTCTCTCCATGTATTTCATTGTACAGTTAAGAATAAGGAAATAATTTCCTTATCAGAAGTCAGAACACTCAGCTGCTAAGATGACACAGAATAACTCTGTTTGACAATAGCTGGCATGGTACCAATGTTTCAAATCACAAAATACTTTTCTAAGATATCCTTTTTACCTTCCTTTTTTTAAATACCCCCCCCCCAACACTTCAGTTAAGTTGCACTTTTTCCTACATGAAACAGAGGCTACCAACCATTACAGTGAATAAGTCAACAATAAGTCATGCTCTAATGGAGATCTTCTGACTTTTGCTTAGTATGATGTGAACCCTTCACTCCTTTGTTTTTTAAACTTTTAGTAGTTTTTTTTTTCTTTTTTGCCCAGCTTTACTCAGGTACACCTTATGAACAAAAAAAATTTATGTATTCAAGGTATATAACATGGTGATTTGATATGTATTTGTGTTTCATAATTATTACCACTGTCAAATTAATCAACACATCATTACCATACATAGTTCCTTACACTTGTATGTGTATGAATATGTGTAATAATAAACTTCACTCTCAGAAAATATTAAACTGTAGGTCTTGTATTCCAACTATGTTTGCTCAGAACAATCATATCTGAATTATTTAATTATCCATCATATCTGATGCACTATGGTACATATCCTTATGCAAGAGGAGAATAAGGATAAGGTTTGTAAATTTATGGATAAAAGCTAAAAGTGTGTTTTGTGGAGGAATACTACAGAAGTTGGCAAGAACCAGCATTTACTGCATCAAATGCTGAGAGAATCAAGCTACTTCCTACTCAGATAGATTGGCAACCCCTCTAGCACCTTAGCAGCCTGTCAGAAGAAAGCTGATAGGTGCAAATGTAACTTGCCTCAGTCTCTACTGTTCTTGTTTTCTATCATTCTTTTGCTTGGTTTGAAAATTAGCGTTGATATTTTCTAGCTGTGTGGGAGTGTGGAAATTGCTTGTATGGTGTATGAAAGTTTCACAGTGTATGAAAAATTGTAGAGGTTCAGTGTAATGTCATTTCTTTCCCATCCACACAAAATTTGCTTCTAGCAATCTCTAAGTCTATGGTCAACTCACCTTTATCCAATCAAGGCTTGAGATGATGCGTGCCACCTTAAAATATTTATGTTTGATCTACTATTAAGTTTTGGCCTTAAGTGATCTCATTTAAAAGTCTGGGCTACTAACCAGTCCACCTCTTCCTTTGTAATTCCTATTCTTAAAATGTTTACTCTTCCCAGCACTGTGAACCTACAAAAACTTTTGCTGTTATGGTTTGATCTTTAATGTACCTGGAAAAGTTCATGTGTTAGGCATTGCAAAAATGTTCAGAGGTGAAATGGTTAGATTGTGAGAGCTGTAACCTCATCAGTAGATTAACCAGTTTGATGGATTAGTAATTCCAATAGGCCAAGTGCAATTGTGCACACCTGTAATCCCAGCAGCTCAGGAGATTGAGGCAGAAGGATCACAAGTTCAAAACCAGCCTCAGCAAAAGCAAGGTGCTAAGCAACTCAGTGAGACGCTGTCTCTAAATAAAATACAAAATAGGGCTGGGGATGTGGCTCAGTAGCTAGTGCCCCTGAGTTCAATCCCCAGTACCCCCTCAAAAAATTCAAATGGACTACTGGGTGGTTACTATAGGCTGATGGGACATGGCTGGAGAAAGCAGGTCACTGAGGGTGTGACCTGGACTATATCTCTCCACGCCTTCTCCACCTGTTTCCTGGCTGTCCTAAGGTAAGTACATTTCTTTCACTGGGCCATTTCACCATGGTGTACCTCATCTCAGGCCCAGAGCAATGGAGTCTACCAACCTTGGACTGAACCTCTGAAACCATGACCTTAAGATAAACATTTCTTTCTCTAAGTTGTTCTTGAAAAGCTGACTAACATACTCACCCTGGCTCACTAGCCTGTTGTCTGATGCTTTCTGCTGACTACTGCTTCCTCACAGAACAGGGACAAGCAAGCAGAATCTTGAAGATTAAAAGTGAGGCAGAATATCAGGCTTACTTTTCTGTGGTCCCTCACCTCTGTGATCTTTCTGCTCAAGCCTGACCATCCTCAGGAACTCTGGGCTACATTTCCTCATTTGTAAGGTAGTTGTAAAGTGACCCTAAGCCCTCTATTGTATGTACTGTCAGTTGTCTCAAATGGAAAATTATTAGAAAATGATGTACTTTCCTGAGTTCATTCACCTTTCCTCAAGAGTCTTGGCCATTCCATCCTAGCTAAATCAATTGCTCTAGAATTTGTTCAAAGAAAAATTTTATTTTTCCCTAGTTTATATATTTTTTGTTATAAGAAGAGTTTGATTATACAGCAAAGAGCAAATATATAGCAATGAAATTGATGATGAAATTTAGTTTTTCATTTTCTAGAATCCTAGCAACTCAGGGCCACATTGGCTCATTAGTGGCAAGATCAGAGAATTAAAAAAAGATAAAAGAAAAGTTCTGACCTCTTAGTAGAATTGAAAAAAAAAATAAAAATAAGGAAATCTGGCTTACTGGCTTCCTGTATTGCTAGGCTTGTTGTCATTGTGTGAGCTCAATTAATATAATAGCAATAAAAGGAAATGGTGAAATCCCTGGAAAAATTCCACTTGAAACTTTTATACACTATTGGTGGGCATAAAAAAATATTATAGTTACTATCAAAAATAATATGGAGGTTCTCAAGAAACCGAAAATAGGACAACAATATGATCCAGACATCCATTTCCTGTTATAGATGCAAAGGAGATATCTGAATACCCATATTTATTGAGGTACTAGTCACAATAGTCAAGATACGTATCCAGCCTAGGTGAGCCCATCAACACATGAATGGATGAGAAATATTATATTATATATATATATATATATATATATATATATATATATATATATATATTGATATATATATTATATATATATATATATATATATATATATATATATGATATATATATATGATATATATGTCCATATTGTATGGAGAATTATTAGAAAACGATGTACTTTCCTGAGTTCATTCACCTTTCCTCAAGAGTCTTGGCCATTCCATCCTAGCTAAATCAATTGCTCTAGAGTTTGTTCAAAGAAACATTTTACAGTTTATGTACACACACACACACACACACACACCCAATGAAGTATTTTGAGCCATGAAGAATAATGAAATTTTGTCATTTGTGGAAAATGTATGGAATTGGAAGATATCTTGTTAAGAAAAATAAGCCAGACAAGTATTGCATTTTCTTCTGTCATACATGGAAAAATCACACACACACACACACACACACACACACACAGGCATGTATATATAACTTGAAAGTAGAACAAAGACAATAGAATGATTAGAGTCTTGAATGGGGACTTGCAGGAGAGAGGAGAGAGTAGAGCTGGAGGAAGGTGGAAGAAGATTGGTGGCACCCGCAGTATGCACACGTACAAACATGGTTGTAAGTCAAATTCCCAGGGTGCTTTCTCTACCCTAACTGAAAGTCATCTTTTTTCTCCAATTGTCTTAGATCTTTTTAGTGGTAAATAGTATTTAGAAATACCAGTTTGTGTTGTCCTGGCTATGGGGTATCTGCCACAATATATTTCAAGGTGAGAGAAGCAAGATTCAATGTTTGTTTCCAAGATGCTGTTTATGACATTTTATTATTTATTTTTATTTATTTTTGCCAAAAATAAACAAAACAAGGATAAACTAGGTTTTGTTGAAAATGGTTACCTATTGGAAATCATACAATGTGAAGAGATCACTAGTATGGAAACAGGTATTCTTTATGTTATCTTAGAGTTAGATTTTGAACCATTTTCATATTTAAAAATGAAATTGATGAAAATTATGTATCATCATTACAGAATTTTTATTAGCAATATTCTTTGGTCTGAAATCCACTGTATTTGATATGAACAGCTTCTCTGATTAGTTCATGCTCTGTCTTAGTCTACCTTCACCTGCTAATCTTTTTGTACCATTATGTATGAATAAGCATATATGCAACATGAAGCTAGATCTCTTTTGTGTGTATGTGTGTGTTTCATCTTTCTTTTAAAGAACTTCAGTGTCCTATGCAATATGCTAAATAATGGGTGCAACAAAGGTGTAAATTAAGCTACGGAGCCCCACACTGAGTTAAATCAGTCCATATAAACCAGCAACCTGCATACAAAGTCAAAGGGCAAAACTGGAAACGAACATTCTAAGATCCAACAACATGTAATGATATTAAACCAACCTCAACTAAATTTTATTCTGAACATTTAAGTGGTTACACAGTTGTTAATAAAGCCCATTACCAAAACATTTAAATTTGAGTAAATTAAAAGATAATAGTCAACATGAAAATGATAATGCAAGTCAGTATTTTCTCACTCATCATTGTCCGAGGAATCATGTCCAGAGGAATGACACAGCCAACAAAATAAAAACAACTTTTACTTGAGAAAATAGCTGAACCTACAAATAAGCAGCCATCTCCCATGCTGAGATATTCTTGGGTTCAATTGGGGGGAAAATGAAAAACTGCAGGAAACAATATATGAAAAGCAATTGGAAAACCAGGTGAACTTATCAGGAAAAGTATCCTACTCCTCTTCAGATATGCACCAATAAGAAGCGGTAGTAACAGACAAATATAGCAATATTTTCAAACATCATCAAAAATCCTGAGATTGTCATCTCAAAAGGTCTATCACAAACATCCATTATGATTTTAGAGAAAGCTAATTTCATTATGACATGGTTCCTAATATTAACCAATAAAATACACAATTCCATTTTAATTATGAATTTCTACTTGTGTCTTGTATTTCAGGTCAGTTTCTCAAGGAGATAATAGTGTCTGATTCAGTGCACGGCTGAAAAAATCATTATGCCTATGCTACAATAGCTATTATTAATCAGCCCAGATATTTCAGCAAGTGCCACTCTGAATCCATGCCTATTTATAAAAATTCTCTATTGACCAAACGAGACACACACCAGGGCATTTGTCAGGGTAAAGGTGACCTTCTCTTATAAATTTGGGATGATGATAAATGTTCTGATCTAGAGTCTCAAAACTGGGCTTGATGTGTCCTCTAAATTGTACCATAATCTAACAATGAAATATCCAATCTTCTCAAGTGTGGGGGCTCTATATACATCAAATAATTTTGTGGATGCCCACCACATCTATGACAGTTTCCATTTTTTATATCAAAAACAAAATAAATAAAGATGTAATGACAAAGGTTTTCATAGTTTCAGAAATGCTATTAAGTAAATTTGTTTATAGACTATGTGACGATAAGTCAGAGCCAATATGTATCAGGTACATAGGCAATTTCCATGGGTATTGTAAATTCCTATTATAAAATGTCCAGACCATTATCTGCTGTCCAAATCAAATTAGTGAGCTCAAGAATGTCCTCTCCAGGGTGATAAGAGAGGTGCAGACTTTCAATCATAATAGAGCAGTATACGTGGAAAAACTGAGCGTATGTAGCTTGTAAAAATGAGTGCTTAGTCCAGTTATTTAAATTTACTGCACATGAGAAATTATCAAATGTAATCAGTCTTATATTTATTTTATATTTTGGAAAGAGAGTTCTGAGCCCTAAAGATATATTTATTGTAATAATTTTAAAGTCTGTTATTAGAAATGAGCTCACCTATTTGATGAGAGATACCAATTTTAGTGTATTTGCAAGCATACTACATAGTATCATTTATCAAGAATGATGTGGAATATCCTGAATCTCAAATAGTAAGATAAAAACTGTAAAATAATATCATAATAAAACATTTTATAAATTTTATAAAATGATATATGATCAGAGACTACTATATATCATGTTCTCATTATGAGCAAAATTAGTTCCTGGAACAAATCATGGTACTTAATGGGAAATAATATATGAGTGAGATCATGCACTATTTGTCTTTTGTGCCTAACTTATTTTACTTTACAAAATATTTTCCAAATCATCCATGTTATCACAAATAACAGAAGTTCATCTTTTTTTTCTGGCTGAAACTTTATATTGTGTATTTCCATAAAATTAATCCATTGATATATATATATATATATATATATATATATATATATATATATATATATATATTAGGTTTATTCTGAATCATGGCTATTGTGAATAGAGCTACAATAAATAGGAGAGTGTAGATGTCTCTTTAACATAAAGATTCCATTTCCTTTGCATATATACTCAATAGTGGGATTTGATCATTGCACGATGTATACATGAATCAAAATGTACAATCATTGCATCAACCAAAAATTGTAAACATTACTGATATTTTTAAAAAAGAAGAAAAGAAAAAGTTTTGATATGCTCCAAGAAAATATTTTAAGTTAAAAAATTACAGGGTGGAATTGCATATCAGAAATATTGATACAAGTTCTCATATTGCATGTTATGAGTACACTGTGCATATATGTATTGTACATTGTACATGTAATAGGGAAAAAACCAGGAGCACTAAATGATAACTACCAAGAGAACTAGCAAATAAACTGTGGTGTGCTATAATGTAAAATCCTATAGCAATAAGAAGAAAATATATTTCAATTTTATATATTAACAAATATAAAACACATGTATAATTTATTGCAAAAATTCAAGTGTAAATTAAATGGAAAATGGACATTTTATATTCCCTTTGTATCTCAAGAGAAATACTTTTAGTTCATTTTCTGAAGGGTGTGTGTGTTTATGTGTGTGTGTGTGTGTGTGTGTAGATCTTACCAAATTAAACAGTTCATTCTGTCTCTGTTTTCATTACACTCAATATCAGAAATGGGTGTTGAATTTTATGACTTTTTTCTGCACCTCCTGAGATGATTCCGTGGAAATTTTCCTGTTTTTATTTATATTGCGAGATATACTGATTATTATTTTATGTTACACCAAACTTTTTTGAAATAAATTCTATTTTTTCTGTGATTTCATAAACAATTCTATACAGATTCATTTAATGACTCATCAGTGGACCACTCCAAATACTTTTCCCATTAGTGCAAATTTCTCTAAGCTCTGAAAACAACCTGCTTCTAAACATTGGTTTTCTGTAGTTTTTGAGCTTTTCTGATTTTTGTATGTGGTTATAGGTATGCTTGTGGAAAGCCCAGTGTTCGGAGGGTGGATTTCCCCATGACCCTACAGATCCATCCTTCTATTGCCAGTGATTGGCACTGAAAGTGTTGGAAACACACTCCTTGTACTGACAGAAAAGCAAACCTTGGCATAAACCTGGAATGGAGGTGAGTATTAGGAAGGGAAGATATAAGAGGGATGTCAAAGAACATGAAAAAGTTTTCTGGAGATGTTTATTTTCACCTTATTTATGGTGGTGATGGTTCCAAGGATGTATGATGACAAAATGAATCAAACTGCACATTTAAAATATGCACAGATCACTATATGTAAAGTTTTTATAAACTTGTTTTAAAAAGATGCATGAAGTGGGTGGAAATATAATTTCTAAGCATGAAAATAAACAGCAGAGGCAGAGCACACAGCCCCAACTTGTGAGTCAAGCATCCTTAACCACCTGCTATGGGAGCTCTCACAGAATTTGTTTCCCAGAGGAGTAGCTTTCTGTGTAATTATAGAAGCATGAAGGAAGTTGAACACAATGTGGCTTCTTCAACACAACTAATCAAAGGACATTTGATGTTTGTTTTCTCATTTTTCTCCTTCCACTTAACCATAGATTTTAAAGTGATATTGAAACAGTAATAACTAATTATTTGTCATTTCCCCACTATTATTCAGCAATTAAAGAATAGAAGCTGCATAATATTAAAGTTGGGGATTGGAAAATAAGCTTGTGAGGTGATGGATAAGTTAATTAGCTTGATTCAATCAGCCTGCAATGTGAATGCATATCAGAAGTTCATGTGGCACTCTAAACTACATACAATAAAAAATAAAATTGTTACCAACAAAAGTAACACTTTTAAAATTATCACATCATATAATATCACCTCATTGTCTAGAGGTAATTTCCAAAATCCAAACTAAACAAAAATTTTAAAATTGTGAAGTCTATATTATCTTAGAAGTCAAGTTTCACAGGAAATCTGCACTGTACTGGGAATGAATCCCCATCTAGAGGACTTTTGTAGAGAATCAAGTTCTGTCCTTCTAACTCAGAGCCCCAAATGCCTTGAACCTTCTCTCTGCCTCCCAGATTTCCCCCTCCCTCAAATTTCACATAAGCCTCGACAATTCTTCTATGTAAATTACAAAGTCCATTCTACCCAACCATTGCCCATATGCCTTCATCTCACCAACCCCAGGTCTCTGCTGACACCTATGGATTGCATATTCTTTTTTTTTAAATTTTTTTATTAGTTGTTCAAAACATTACATAGCTCTTGACATATCATATTTCATACATTTTACTCAAGTGGGTTATGAACTCCCATTTTTCCCCCATATACAGATTGCAGAATCACATCAGTTACACATCCACGTTTTTACATACTGCCATACTATTGTCTGTAGTTGACAATACACAGTGATCCCAAGGCTGATTGTTCCCCCTGTTCCCCTGAGAGTGAGCCTGGTTCCCTCTGAACACCATAAAGCCTAATCCACCCACCCTAATTATCTGGTTAACTCATCTTCCTCCTCCTCCCAGGCTTCTTGAACATCCCTTACACTTGAGCTCCTTAGGCTGATTCTGTGATGCCTTGGGATTTTAGGACTTAGCTACTCCTCGAGTGAAACTGCAATTATAGCAGAAATCACCTAACATAGGTTAGATTTCGTACTTAAGCAAAACTGGCTGACACCATATTCTGTGAGATTTCTTTTCACTTCTAACAGATTGTTCTCATTTTCTTGTGTAGGGTAACTGCTTCCTCCTCTCTCAGCTTAAAGGTATTTCAGTTCCTATGTCTACAGAAAACAATTTCTGAAATGACCTTCCAAACACAAACCTACTTTAAGTTATACAATTAAAATATAAAATTTATTCTATTGTTTTAAAATCTATTACTTAAGAATATAATTACTTGAATTAAAAGTAAATTCAATCATATGTAACATTGAATATGATAGTATAACAAAACTCTAGTTTCAAAATTTTATATATCAAATATTACAATAGAAAAATCCAACAAATAACATTAAATAATTATTAAAATATATTAAAACATAAAAATTTAATAATTAGTCAACACTATCATTCTCCCCTTGTATTCATTTATCAGTTTATTCATTTATTTTTGGTGCTGGGGATAGAACCTACGGCATCATGTATGCTAAGCGCTCACTGTACTACTGAGCTACGTTCCCAGTCACTTGTTCCTCATGAATTTTCTTAAGCCAATTACTTGTTTTTATAACTTTTATGTCTGTTTTTATTTTTAAAAAAATCCAGAAGCCCCTGAAGAAATATAAGATGGTGAAGACTAGTAACCACCTATCAACTTGGCTGCCAGGTTATAATTAAAACAACTTCAGACAAAATTTTTCTACATATACAGAAATTTATTAGAAATAGAAATCATCAATAAAGCTGTTGATTTCTTAAATACATTTTAAACCTGAATAATTAAGCTACATTTATGAAGGAATACCGGTTTAGCAACAGCTCTGCAGGAAAGCTCTGGAGAAGGAGCCAGGCAACATCAAGGATGAGCCAGGTCCACATGGCCAATGGCGATACCCTGGTGAATTCTGTTTACACAAATGTGCAGGATAATCTCTAAATGACATCTGAGAGTCCCATTTCTAAATGTCTTCAATTTTGCTACTAAGTGCCAATTTCTGACATTCATTATAATATAAAAAGGGTGACATATCTAATATTCTAATTAGTAAAGCTGACTATTGGTCTATAAAGTTCAAGAAAACACTTGTGCTGGTGGTGCTTAGAGGATGGTTCTACTGTCTACTCTCAGTGTACTGTCTGCACTCAACAGCTTCTTAGTCAACTACTCTTAAAGTCTGTCTCAAACTATTTATTTATGAATATCACTGTTTCTTTTTGTGTATTTATGAATAAATAATTGGCATGATCACCAATGATTTTGAATGAAGTTACAGAATATAAGTAAAACACAATTAAGAAAACATAATAAAATAAGTAAAAATAAAATTTGTTACAAATGTGATTGTATATTAAGTATACCCTATTCAATAATGCCACAGGCCTAACTTTCAAATTATACACAAATACATAAATCCATCATTTTATCTATTACCAAAAATATACAAGAATGCTAATAATAAATGCTTTACAATAAGGAATATTTCTGTAGAAAAAGCTTAAAGGAAAATTTGAGTCCCAAATACTGGAATCCAAAAGGATAAAATTCAAGAAAGATTAAAGATAAGCCAAACAAACTGAAATTCCAGGCTTGCAAAAATAAATAGCACACAACTGCTATCTTCTGTTTGCATTATTTTCTTTCCTATTAAATTTTGTTAATTTTCTCTGCTATAAGCCTTCAACTCTAAAACTGACAAAATATAAAATAAAATCTGAGTATCAAAAGTTCACCTTGGAGAAAATAAAACCAGTGTGATGGACCTATCCTTCATCCAGACACTGGGCACAATTTAATCTTCTGCAGGTAAAACCACACCAGCACTAACTAACTCATGCAGCAATAGTGCACCTGAGAAATTAATTTACACTGTGAATGATGAGTTTGGCCACCAAAGTTAACATCTCATTTTTTAAAGACTTAGATATATTTATCAACTCTTTTGGGAATGCATCAGACTTTTTCTTGTTTTACCATTGAAATTGTTTATGAAATCTTTCTTAACATCACCAAGTAAATGGAATATAAGAGCAAAGTGAAACAGAATACTGGTTGTTTTTCCTCCTCTCAAAAATAATTAGGCTTTATACAAAAAATATAATTGTTCACATCAGTGAATATAAAAATCATAATAAGCATTAATTAATCCATTTAACTGAATTAACCATATTCTACTATTTCTAATTCAGAAATTTTCTGGGTAATAACAAAAAAAGTGGTTCTTCAGCTAATTTTTTTTTTTTTTTTTTTTTTTTGTATTTCAGTTACACCCTTAATAAAGATTATTTTTTTCAAAGAATGATGACAGTAGCAAAAGTGACAACATACCTCCCATTCTACTCATTACACTTACAGTCAGTACAGTAGGGAAAATAAATAAAAGTAAATAACAAATTATGTGGACTACACATTGTCAAAGCAATATCCTCCTTTGAATATTGACCTTTTTCTACCTGTGACCGAAATGAAGTGTGAGCCACCTACACATGACCACCAGAAACTATTCTTAGAGCATCTTAAAGACATAAAATAATTTTCTCCTAATTCTTCAACATCCGATTTTTATTTAGTCATATAAAGGAGCTTAATTTTTATTTTTTTAATTAGGTAAAATTTCAGACACTATGAAAGTCTAGATCATAGTGTAGTTACTATGAGCCAATCCGTCAAATTTTAAAATTATCAACATATGGCCAACCTGGCTTCATCTGTATCCCACTTTACTCCATCTCCACATTATGAAAGCAAACAGTATGTGATGTTTTATCCATAAATACTGTATTATATATTTATATAATCCATATGATATTGTGGTTTTTAACATAATTTTCCATTTATCAAAAAACATATGCAAAAAACTCACAATTTGTAAGGAAGCAAAAAATGTGATTATGAATAAAAGTATATGTGTGTGTATACATACATATAACACAAATAGGTACATATACATGTATAAATAACATGAGGCATACTATGTATTTGCATATCTCATAGGTACATGTATGTTGGTATGTGTGTAAGCATGTCTATCTCCCAAACATGTACAAATATATTATGTACATGGATGATTCTGTGAGTGTCATATTTTTTAATCTTAAAGCTAGATGTATAAAACTCTGAATTTCATAGAGTTTCTGTATATAGAGAATGTATATGACATTGATATATCAGTTTTTTCATGAAAATTCTTTTAGACGATGAGTCATTCTTGCATGATAACATCTGATTGAGCAACCAAACAATTTTACACTTCAGGTGATTCTTCATAACAAAAAAGAAAAGTTATCTGCGTCTACAGAGCATGGGTTGTTTATGTTGTGTGACCTTGTTTATTAAGCTTACATGTAGTGTTTCTAGAATTTGATTCCCTGCTATAATAGAGCCATGTTGGAAATCCTGGTAGCATGTTTATCATGGCAAAAATGTCTCAAATGTCATTAAGATTCTCTCACATGGTCATCTATTTATGGTCTTGTTCACATGACAAATTAATGTTTTCATAGTTGCATCTGGAAATGAGCATTTGAAATAGATAGTTCTATAATCTTGGTGGCTAAAAATTGTTACTTTAACTTTGAAAGATTGTATACACTAATCTTTCTCATTAGGCTTTTTTTTTTTTCCTGAGCAAGTGGGATTTATAAATGGGATGCAAGAGTGGTTCAACTTACATCAATCAAGCAATGTAATACATCAAATTAACAAAATGAAATACAAAATACCTGATCATTGGGGAGACTGAAATCAGTGTATCTAATGTCAGGAATAAGGCAAGGTCCACTGTCTCAGTACAACTATTCAACAGAACACTAGGATGTTACATTCTATCCAGAGGACAGGGATATGAGGAAGAAGCAGGAGTCATTCAGACACATTAGCACGTTTACAACTTCACATAGTTATCATTAATTTTTTATGTCTGTGATGAGAAAATTTAGGATCTGCCCAGGCTTTAATACAGAAATAGAAGATTTCATATAAAATGATATTTGGTAGTAAATGAATACCAGCACACTTGTTGTAGAGGTGAATACTTTTCCATAGGTATCTGGAAAGTTTTTCTAATATAATATATTCCATGTATGCATCAGTGATACTTGTGCATACTAAGTCCACCTGTGAAAGTTACTGATTTTTTTTTTCAATTTTACAAACTGTTATCAATTCCTTTTAAACCCCTCTGGTAAAATAGGATAGTACATCTTAAATTAACATTCACAAGCTTTTAAAATGATATAAATCTATTTGCTAATGTATTTTTATTTGATCTTAAATAGCATCAAATCTCTACATTCAATGTTGCTTTTACCCTGTTAGCAAACTTACCCACACAGTACTTCCATGCCACATTCAAAGTATTTACTATTTATTACTGGAATTTCAAAATTCACCTTGGTCAATAAAAAGAAAGGTAAACTACAGTCTGTCATGGTGTTTCTGAAATCATATTGAAAAACTCTGATACTAAAACACAAAATTTTCTATCAAGATATGAATGAGTAAATAAAATTTGGAATATAAACATATGTATGTATATATAATATAATATTGTTCAGCATTAAAAACACAAGATTCTGCCATTTGTCACATTCAACTGTGATGTACCTGGAGGACATTCTGCTAAGTGAAGTAGCTAGAACCATACACACAAAAAATGCCCCATGATTTAACTTGTATGTGGAATTAAAACACACACACACACACACACACACACACACACACACCATGCATACATAGAAACTGGGAGTAAAGTAGAAGTTACCAGGGGTGGGATATGGAAAAAATGGGGAGAACCTATTTAAAATTACACACTTGGACGTACATAGGATGAAGGAACCTAGAGATCTAAGGTACCTCATGGGGACTCTGGTTAATAGTATCATATTAAATACCAAACATTTGATGAGATCAAAATTTAGGTGCTATTCTAACTCACCACACACACAAACATACAAACTATATAAGTATGAAGGTGGTGGATAGTTTCACATGCCTTCTTGTAGTCATTATGTCACTGTGTACATATACATCAAAACATCAGTTTCCACATCAATAAATCATATATATCTTTATCTCCTAATAATGTAATATGTCTATATCCATGAGTGTGTATAAATACACATATATGTATATAATGTATAAAACTATTTGATGTATGCTAAATATAACCAAATCAAACTCATGGAAGCAGAGACTAGGATGATGTTTACCAGGAACTAGTGTGTCAAAGAAATAGGGAGCCCTTGGTGAGTGGTAAAATTTCAGTTAGACAGGAGCAAGAAGCTCATTAAGATCATTTGCCCAATAAGACACAATGAAATCCACCATTCTGAATACATAACATGCACCAATAAATAGTAAGAGGAAAAAAGAATTACAATAAGCTCTATTGCCTTGAATTTGATTACAGTTATTAGTAATATACATTTCAAAATTACCCAAAATAATTTTGTGGTGTTCTCCTGCAAAACATGATAAGTAATGGTTATTTAAGTTCATTCTACATTGTGAACATGAAACCATTACTTTGTAACCCATAACTATATGCAAATGTAATTTATCAATTTGCAACAAAATTCATGAAATAACCGATACTACTAACTCTACAGAGTGCTACTTGTGTTAATGAAATAGACAATTAAATGTTTTTAGAATAAGTAGTAAGTTAAAATGTGATTCTATGTTGTAAGAATGAAAAATATGTAAAATGATGAGATTCAGAAAGTTTTAAAGTGAAGAAGTAGGATTTCCTATAAAATTATGGTGGACACCTACATTTCAATTTATTCATAAATCCTAGAATACTTATGCAAATCAAGCTCAAGAGCAACAATATATGTATGACTCACAATGATAACATTACTATAAGAGAAAAAATAATAAACTTAAAACCAAGTATAATGAAGAGATCAGTATATTCTGTATATCCTGAAATGTTGTGGAACAAAGCTGAGACATAATGATCCTTCTCCACATGAATCCACAGCAAATGTTATTACCACACTTACCAAAACCCAGCACTTAGCTCAGGAATAGGAGAACATTTTTGTAAGGATGAGAAGGTAGATGTTTTAACGTCACAGACCATACAACCTTCATCTCAGCTCTTCAATCCTATCACTCTAAGTTGAAAACAGCCACAGACAGTAGGTAATGGATTGGTGTGGCTGCATTCCAAGAAAATTTTACTAACAAATACTAACAACATCTACTGTATGTGGCTGTTACAGACCCAGGTCTTTACAGGGCAAGTCCAGTTTCACACTCACCTTGACAAAAAGTGACACCAAATACATACTTCACTAACCGAGCACCAGGGCCAGTTACACACTTGATTGGGCCCAGTTACAAATGAGAATCAAGGATTCTGTCTTCATAGTTACTTAGAATTTCATGAAGTGGTAGCAGAGCCTCAATCCAAACTTGGGACACCCCTGAATCTCATCACACCATTGCACTAGTACTTGGGGTGTGATGAGGAGGAACAAACATATTTTTAAATGTACATTTAAGACCAGAATATTCATTCAATTATAAAATATATCTGTAATCCTCATAAAGAACACAGAACATTTTAAAGATGTTCTACTTTTGACAAGGACACACACACACACACACAAAACTATCCTTCAAGTGATTATGGATTATAGGAAACTTCTTTTCAAATACCTATAGCCAATTTATATTGACTTTTAAATTACTGTAAAGTTCAAAATCAAATTGCAAAATTTCAGAAAAACGCATCTAAATATGTCAAATTGTTTTTATTTGTTTTAATTAGATACACATGACAGTACAATGATCTTGACATCATACATTTGAATCAGATGGGGTATAATCTCTCATTTTTCTGAGTGTACAGGTTGCAGAATCACATTGGTTAGTCAAATCTTGATGACAATGAAATGTCTACCTTTAAATATATATACATACATGTATTTATATTTATCTATAACTATTTTCATTTTGGGTTGATATTTTTTTAATTGGTTATAATTAAATTATAAAATATCAAGTTGACTGAAGTAGCCACCAAAACCAATGGATGAGACAATCAAAACTCAAACATGGACCAGTGAAGTGGTGCTCATGTAATACAATAACATTTCACTTGATTATATTTGGACTCAGTTATGCTCTTTGCATCATGCTATTTTATATATGGTGGCCGACTCCATCTCCTAACTGTGTACTTGTTATTAATAAGCCAGAACTAAAGAAACACCATCAGTAAATGACAGAGTGGCATGATCAATGGATTTCCAGAGCTATGAAGATGATACATGTGGTAGCATAAAGTGGAATATTCTAAATTTGAACTACAAACCAAAGTATTGCATTTGAAATGTTCTAAATTGTGAAATAAATTTGTCCTGTTATATTAAAAACAAGTGGTAGTTATCCAGGGTTGTTTATTTTCTCATAAAGATTAAAATAATTTTTGGTTAAATTTTTCAAATATACAAGAGGCTTATTGATAGTTTTAAATGATTTTTCTTACATATTTAAAAAATTGACAGTAAAATATATCCATCAATATTAGTGATGCAAATGTTTTCTTTATTATTTTTCTTTCATTAGGTGGGAGAAAGTTTAATTCTATTATAACAGTTCATTGGTCTGTGCTTATACTTATTATAATTATATACTATTTATAATTATAAAAATATATAATACCTTCATATGCTCTCCATATTATGACTGTCTTCATGAATTAGATAATAATGGTTATCTTTTTTGTTAGATATTCTCTTCATTTTCCATCCTTAAGCATCTTCATACCTCTGAAAATGCATTGATCATGCCACCCTGTCATTTACTGATGGAGTTTCTTTAGTTCTGGCTTATTTATAACAAGTGCATGATGAGAGATGGTGTCAGCGATCATTTATAAAATAGCATGATGGAAAAGAGCATAACTGAATTCAAATATAACCAAGTGAGATGTTATTGTATTACGTGAGCAACACTTCAACAGAGGTCAAATTTATGGGATTTTAAATGTAGGTGTGATTTCTATATCTGCTTACCACTTTATCTATTGTCTGGGGATATGTGGTTTTCTATATGAATAAAGCATAAAAGCAGACTATAAATAAAATCCTTGCAAATATCTACTATGAAGTTGGTGAAATACGTGAAAATAGTTACTGTACATAGTTTTCCATTTTTCTAAAAGAAATTACTTCCCTGGATATTTTACAGTTCAAAAATTGAAGATATTTTTCCCTAAAAAATCTTACTAATAAATCCCTGAATTCAATTATTTTGGATGTAAACTGAAATGTATAATATCTGAATCATACGGCAATTCTATGTCTAGGTTTTTGACAAATTATATACTATTTTTTACAGCAGCTGCACCCTCTTACAAAGGCTCAAAGAGATATTCTACATCAATGCTCACAGTGATATGATCCACAGTTTTAAAAAGGAAGAGTCAAACCAACTGTCCATGGCCCTATGAATGGATGAGCAGAATGCAGTATGTAAATAAAATGGAATATTATTCAACGTTCAAAAAGAATGAACTTCTGATTCTTGCTAGAGCATTGATGAATCATGAAGACATTCATTAAGTAAAATAAGACAGACACAGAAGAAAACTTTGTTTGATTTCACATATAAAATTTACCTAGAATGCCAACATTTAAGGAGACAAAGAAAAATAGTTTGTACTAGGATCTGGGCATGGAGGGAGAATGTGCTGCTATTGTTTGCAAGAACAGTCCGTGTCTGTGATACTGAAAATGCTCCAGAGGTGGAAGAGAAATCTGGCAGCACAACAGTGAACACAGAACCAATAGAATACTGTGAAGGACAGATTGGCTCACGCCGAGAGAGGGCTTCATGTAGGTCCTCCCATCATGGAAAAGAGAAATTGGATAAAGCATTAGAAGGTATTCAGTGAGGGTGACAGGCAGCACTACCTGTGTATTAGCAATGGAATCTGCCTGCCTCTGCCCCTGTCCCAGGTGGAGATGCATGCATACATACATGTATATTAAGACATGTAATCATGTGAAGTTTAATATAAATATATGGATACATATATGCAAGTATGTGAAGAAAATACTTGGGGAATGAGTGTGTGTGTGTGTGTGTGTGTGTGCAGGTGTATATATGTATACAATATAGCAGACACTTCATATATAGAAATAGTATGTGTTTGCATATGTACATACTCTATTTCTGTAAACACACTATATATAGTATATTATATATAGTATATTTTATATATATATATATATATATATATATATATAGAGAGAGAGAGAGAGAGAGAGAGAGAGAGAGAGAGAGAGAGGGAGGGAAAGAGAGAAGGACAGAGAACAGATGTAGAGTACAGTATACACAGAGGATATGCATTTTCTCCACTATTTAAGGATGAGGCAGAACAAACAAAGAATACTTTTTAAAATATTGATGTAACTTAGAATGAATGATGCATTTACTGTTTGTGGTTTTCTATGTGTTTGTTTAGAAACAGTCACTTCAGTTTAGAACACATGAAGAAATGCTCACATAATGAAAAGAGGAAGGGAAAAATACCCAAAAACGAAGAAGAAAAGTCTGTCTGCTTTGTCGCAATGAGTCAGAAACAGGGGCAACTAAAGTCTGGTTGACTTTAGTTACTAGTCTTTGGCAGAAAATCTCTTTTTCTACCAAGTAAGGCAACTAAGAAATAAAAGTAGGTTAAATTTATTTCAACATTTTTACTCTAATACTTTCTGATAAATTGCTTACACATTTACATGAAAATAACACCTTAACGTGTTATATCTTCTATGCCCTCATGCTTTGCAATAAGAACTTCTTCTTTCCCAAGCACAAATATGGTTCAAAGCAAAGACTAAGTTTTTAAAGTGCAGGATTCTCACACACAAACAGAAATCCCACCAGGCCTCAGTTGGGCCCATACCTCCAGTGAGTTCCACCTCCAATGACAATGAGTAATAGGAGAAGAAAAACATCCACTTCTTCAGTTACCTCATGGCAGCATTAAGTTAATTCTCTCCATTTGAGTGGCAGCACATGATGTATTAGCATGCCCATCACCAGAGTGATAAGCAATTGCATGGATGATAGGCGGGTGGAAACCACCATGGTGTAATACCGGGATGTTGATGGCTTGAGCGAATACATTATTAAGGAAATACCGTGCTGATTACCTGCTTCTGTAATAGATCATTAATCTGATGTCACTGCTAAAATGTATCAGTGCAATTTATAATCTACAAAGTGAAAGGTGACAGCAAGACTTGCCGTCCAAGTAATCACTTCAAGTATTCATTTTTGAAAACTTTATCCTTAGTACTTAGGAGAAGATTTTGTGACTTCAGATTATTTACAGGTGAAGGTGATACAGGGTCTCACTAACAGTAATATGTGGCCATTCCCGAGTCTTAAAGGCAGAGAAGACATGTTTTTAACTTCTCTTTTGCAGGTAGGATTGTTGAGGAAAGAATTCTAAAGGATTTTAAATAATTAAGCAGTCAGATATTGAAATCTGTTCATCTCGTGTAACTCTCAGTAGCCTGGTGGAGGGTAGCACTTGGGTCAATAGCCAAGTTCTAATCTCTCTTTTGTCAATAATAAATGTAAATTTAATAAGTGTAAATCTCTTCATATTAGTTTTCTCATATTTAAAATGGTCTGATTTGAATAAGGTAATCTTCATTATTACAGTTAAATTTGTCTGAAGGCATTTTTTTAGAGGAAAGATAGGTTGATTCCCATACATTCCTTTGTAATGAGAATAACAGGGAAAATAACTCTAAATACATAGTGCTTAAGTGGAAATCATTTTCTCTCTGTGTGGAAATATAAATCACTTTACGTTTTCTTATTTTTTGAATACATAAGCAGACCCGTTTAATAGCACATTTCTAATGTGATTAGTTTGTCCTTGGATTAAGAGGTAACACCAAAAGGGCCTTAGACACATGCCTTCATGAATATTACCCTATTTTATTTTCTCCCATTAACATAAACTCACAACTCTTCTAGAAGTTCCTGGACAGGCCCATGTGAATGGTGGACAAAAAGCTCTCCCAGCACAAAGCCTCAGATATATGACCTTTCTGAATATTTCCACAAATTACACATATGACAAAGGTGTTCAATCTGAGAAGGCCCATGTTTGGATTTCTAATTTATAAAATTTTACTAAGGTATAATACTAATAAAACATTTTACCCATTGTAAGATGGCGTGGTGTTATGGATGTATGAGGTAGGTAGTATCACAGTTATTTGGCAGCACATGCTATTTCAATGTGGCTTAAGATTTCATAGTTCCTCAAGGGTGCTGGAAGCATTGGAGAAAATTCCTGTCGTTACCACATTGCTGACTTTGTGTCCTAAACAATATTGTTCAGAATTCTTAGATAACAAAAATTTTGGCTCCAGAGATAAAAGGTGAACCTGAATCACAGACCCCTGTTGTAGTTGGCTCTAGGGAATGTATTATATCTTTTGCTTAAATGAGCATCATGTCTCTTGGAAAATGTGTCTGTGTTGCTTTTTAAGCTTGTCTTTATGATTTAGAATTAAATTAATATGCTGTTATTATTAAGCAATTAGCAGATAAATGGCTACTTATGGAGGAATTCCTCTACCCAGGTCCACAGTCACAGAAGGCACAGCCTTTTGAAGAAAACTCATTAAACCAAACATGATGTGACACACAGAGATGAAAAGCTACAACAAATCCAAATAGAATCTGAAAATAACTCCTTTAAACTTCTTTAATGACCCGTACAGGACATTAACTCCCTATACATCTCATGCCTCGGTTCCAGGAACTCAGAACTGAGTGTCGTTTCCTTAATGTGGGTTTAATGTGTGTTCTTACTTTACAAGTGTAGGCTTAGAAAGCAGTACTAAGAGGTTCAAACTCTAAGCAAACTCTTGGTTTCTTTGGGTTCATCTTAAAAGAAATAGAGAACAAAGTTTGTAAATTCTCAATTCACTCTTATCCTTCATTTTTCTCATGAACTCATGATCCATGATCATAAATTAACATATAGTAACATAACCATATGAAGCCTGGTCTCTTCCACATAATATGGATCAAAATAAATTATAAGGAGGACCTCAAACTAAACATAATATTTTGATTAAAATGTTTTAGAAAAAGTATTTTAAAAAATTAGAAATTATCTTCCATCACTACAATCTTTGCTGGAATTATTAATTACAATATTCTTCCTATTAAATTAAGAGATTAATAATGGTCTTCACTCACTTCCTGTGCTGGTGCCAGTGGCCTCGCTTGACCTCAATTCTTCTACAGAGCTCCTAAACATATTTCTGTTGGGTGGGAGCTCACACCTGGGAAGGAATGTTTGGGGCTCTGCAGGTGGAAGAAGATGTAAGGCACAGTTGGGATAGTAAACATGCTTTATTCAGAGGTGGCAGCAGATGCCCACTCCCTGCCAGCCCCCTGAGTCCTGCCATAGGACTTTCTTTATGTGCAGGCCTACCCAAGAAGGCATAGTGCCAACAGCTTACATGAAGGAGCATGCTCACAAGCTAATGTTTATGACCTTGAGTACATACACTGAATCAGGGGGTTCATGACCTCGGCTACACACAGAAAACATAGCCCCCTGGAAGCCTTGGGGAGCCAAAATATTACCATCTTTGGCCTACCCTACAATTTTCAAGAAAATATATGTTTTCTTAAAAAGAAGGAAACAAATAAACACTTAGAAACACCAACAATTCAGAGTTTCCAGAAACTCAGAGAAAATGAGCATGTGCTCTGTCCATGTAGCTGACTTGAGAATCCTAATAGTTATCCAACAAGTTGATGTTGAAAGGGACAAAATTTCCTCTTATTCTGTTCCCACCAGGTCTGTGTATGAATGAGAGTTTCTCCATGGCTACAGTCCTGAGTTTTGAAACATTCAGATCTGATAACTTTTATGCTTCAATATTCATTCAGACATTGCAACTATCACAAAGTTCGGAGACAGGAATTGATGGTCCCTGTGTTTACCTCCTCTCACTGCAACTATGTATTTGACATATTATTAAAGAACACTGAAGTATAGTGTGGAAAATAAGATAAATAAGTAAGGATAGATGAAACAAATAGAAAGGCAGGAATGCAAATTAATCCTAGATAAAGCACATGGAGCCTAGTGTGTTGAATATAGAGAGAAATAATGATGGAAACAAGTTGGACTGGGCCACGTCACTCAGCAGTAGAGCATTTCCCCATCATGTTGAGGCCCTGGGTTCAAGCCCAAGCACAATCACACACAGAAAATTAATAACAATAAGGAACATGTAAGAAACTCAAGTTCATGAGGCACAAGAGTCGCCAGGTATTCATGTATTGTAAACTGATTAAACATTGGTGACACTTGTTCTGAAGGTTCTTTACATCCTGTGCCTGAGACTCAGAAAATCTGTGGCCACTCAGCAGGTCATGGTCTAGTTACAGCTAGAGTCAATAGTGCCCACCTGGGCAGAAAGAGCCTGGGTTTGCTCCAAGCACCCTTTGTCTGTTGAGCTGGTTCTCACAGCCACACTGTTAGAGGGGAAGACTAACGCGGGGAGTCGGGGTGGCGGACGGCTATATAACATATAACATCAGTTGAGGATATTAACAGAGTATGAATAGGACATAGAGGTGGAAAATCTGATTAGTAATTCTGATCATGTAACTTTTTAAACTTATGAATCTCAGGAAAAAACCTAGCATTTTCATATAGTATGTTAAAAGGCCTAATAATGGGGAATGAACTTTGTTATTTAATAAGTGGAAGCTCCAGATAAGGTCATTTTCTTTTTCTGAATAAAGCAATAGAAAGTAAACATGAACAGAAAAAACTTTTAAAAATATGGTATAAAATTAAAATAAAATTCTGCAGGCTCAGAGAAAGCAGCTATCAATGAAAATGTTTAAAACAGGAATCTTAGGAAAATTTCTGAAAATTATTTGGCATAGTCAAGGAGACAGAAGAAGATAAGATTTTTTTCAAAACCAGGAGTAAATAACCATTTTGAGAGACCACAAAATTAAAACGAATTCCATTATAAATAAAACAAAAACTGAAAGCCAGGATTTCACATTAGCATCAATATAAAAATGAAAATCAAACAAGATTATCACCAAACAGAATTCAACTGTGTATCAGCAGAATCATGAATTATGACCAAATGAGGTTTGTCCTCCAAATATGCATAAGTGTTTTAATTTAATTACCAACATTTACAGTTTCAAAAACAAAAGCACAAGTTTATCTCAATAGAATTTTAAAAACTCTAGCACCCATTTCAGATTAAAACATAAAATAAAAAATACTTCTCAGCTTGGAAAATGTTCTCAATCTGACCAAGAACATTCGCAAAATAATTACACAGTTTCAATTCTTCCTAATGTTAAAGTACTGAATACTTCACTCCTAACATCTGGAACCAGGCAAAGGTGTGCTACATTCATCACGCAATTTGAACCAATACAATCAAATATGAGAAACAAAAGGAAAGGAAGAAATAAAAACTAATCTTTTTCTGGTTTTATTTAGTGCAGATTTTTCATCAAAAAAAATTTTATATATAAATAAGCACATACAAAATATGTTCAACCATGTCAGTCACTGAGGAAATGAAAAGCCACAATAGGATCCCACTATACCTAATCGAGTAGCTAAACTTAGACTGACTACAAAGATTGATCATACCAACTGTTGACAAGGATGTGGCCAAGGAGAGCTTTCATACACTACTGATGCAAATATAATATAAAGGTCATAATTGCATGAGAGCCGTTAAACAATCACTTCTGACTCAACCATTCTAAATCTAGATATTTATCCAGGGAAAAATAAATTGTAAGTTCTTAGAAAGTTTTATATAGGAAAGCTTATAGTAACTTCATTAGTAATGGGAAAATCTAGAAATAACTCAATATGTATCAATCAATGAAAGAATAAGTAAATTGGGATGTATATAAAAATAGGATACAACTTGTAAAAAAGGATTTAATTGTTTTGCACCATGGTATAAATAATTATGAAGGGTAAAAAAGGACAAACAAAATGATGTGTGCTCTGTCATTTCCGGTTCCAGTGATTACAGGAAACTTGATATTGGAAATCAATCGACAGTGACTAAAGGCAGATCAATGGTTATCTTGGGATGGAACTTGGGGAGGGGCGAGGAAGAGAGACTACAAAAGACCACACAGAAATTCTGTGGGATAAATGACGTGTTCACTCACTTGTTCATTGCTATGGTATACAAATAAGCCTGCCCACATATGTGGATGCGTGTTAGTTATGCCTCAGAAAAACCATTACAGTCACCATTGATCTGTACCCTTTCTATTATCTTCTAGACAAAGTGGAAAGACACACATTCAATGCTTCATTTTTTTGACAGATTTTCATTTGGTCACTTTCTTAAAAAGCCACAAGGGGATAAAGTTATAATTTTCTAGCTGTTCAATTCAATGTGTTACACTTTGATATCTAGACTTGTATGCAAATCATAAGAAAAATAAATAAATTCTTCCAAAGTCCCCTTCTCATGGAATCTCCTCACAGTGCTACTGATGTGGACAGTAGCACTGTGAGGGTGGGGTTCAGGATCGACAGCATGGCTACCATAACATTCTGAACCTCTTGTCTCTGCTTTTTCACAATTGGCTTAAGCTTGCGATATCTCATGTCACATGACTTAAAAGCCTGGCCTACCTTATACAGGTTCACATCACACCCATGTTGGGCAACTCGGGGGGAACAGAAATTTGGCAGCCTATGACAAAACATTCAGTCTCTAACAGGGATCAAAATAAAACCAAAAGCACTACTAATAAAATAGCAGATATTTGCAGATATTCATATATATTTTCAGATACTTGAATGTGTACGTATGTGCAGGAAAACATACAGCATGCTGATATTTAGAAGAACCTACCTGCAGGGCTGGGCCAGTCCACCCAGGGTGTGACCACAACAAGGATGAATACTTGGTTCCTTCTGAGATGCTGGAATTTTGATAGGCAGGTGATGTCTATGTGCACAGCCCTCAGCAAAACCTGGGCAGAGTCTCAACAGGGCTGCCCTGGAAAAGACACTATACATTATGTATTTTGCTGCCAAAACATAAAAACCCCAAAGACATGCTCTGTTTAGCCTTTGCCAATGGAAGAGAGTGATGGGAAGCCATGCTTGGATTTCTTCACACTCCACACTGTGTGCCTTTCCCTACCGATCAAGCCGAGCACCCTTGCTGTGTCACTATAATAAATCTCAGCTGCAAGTAGATGTTTTTTGAGCCCCTAACCCAGAAAATCAACAGAGGGGATTTATCTAGGAAAAGCTGTCAAAATCCCCATAGGAAATCACTGTCTGCTGCAGATCCTTCCTTTGTCAATCTCTGTTTCTCAGATGACTGTGTTGTTCAACTGGCCCATAAGCTTGCATGGGGGTTGGGTTATTTCAAGGTCTTATTTTACTGTGGGCTTCAAGCAACTCTATCAGTAAAAGAATCACAACATCATGTCCAAATATGGTATTTAAAATGTGTAGTTCTGAACTGCTTCAGTTTTCAGGATCTCCCAAATAGTCCCCATCATCCCTCATTCTTCAACACCAAAGTGGGTGTTTTGCAAGCACCTACCAAGAAGCCTCTGCAAATCTCATGCTGGTATTAGTCTGGCTGAACCTCCCTGCATAGAATAATGACCTCTATTTTTTATTCTAGCTTTCAGTCTTGCATGGGGTCCTTACTATCGTACCATGGAACACATGGGGACGGGAATTCTCTGAGATACAGGACAACTTGGAAGTGCAGCGGGAATGAGGGGAAGTTGGCAAAAGATAATCCACCATAAATAAAATAAAAACCATAACCAAATAGTCAGTTATTTTTTGTTTTACATAGAGTTTATGTACTTCTAACTTACAACCAAGGTAATTAGGAATTTATAAGAGTTTAAATATCACGTGAATTAAGATTTCCACATCCAATATTTATCTAACTTTTTAACTTTCCAAAGTAAAAGCAATGATAACATTAGCTGTAATTAAGAAAATGCATAGATATTCATTCTTGATAGTGTCTGTATAAAATATACTGATTTCTACCATATTAGAAAAAGAGAAGATGTAACCGAATTAGGTACCTTGAGACAGGTGTTAAAATACAATTGTTCAAGATCAAGGTCCAGGAATGTAAATATAAAAGAAATATTTCTTCAAAACTTAGAAGGGAAGAAGATTTGTTTGCTTGGGGAGAGAGAAACTGTAAGGCTTCTATAATTGTTCTGTTATTTATTGTATACTACTGCCTTCGCTGTTATTCTGAAGAGAAATTCTTTTCTACAGAGCTTCAAAGTAGGAGGTTGAGAGTTTCCCCATTTTCCCCTTAATCATATTAATGGGAAGGCAATCTTGACTTCAGCTAGTTACTGTGACTGTGTATTGAGTTCAGCACCATCAGCTGAGAACTTCTGCCTTACTGAATATGAGAGTTAAGCATTCACAGAAAAGACTGCAAGTGACAAAGCTATGAGGATTTAAAGACACACTCACTCAGCTCAAATTTGCTCCTTAATGAAACATAGAGAAAAAAGTGGAAGCTATCAAGATTTCTTCAGCTAAGACAGTTGTGGGATACATGGCTTTTTTTCAGATTTATAAATTTAATATGTCATAAATCAGCTGCTATACAGTTTTATGTGAGAAAAGAGGTAGAGAGTGCTGCTGTGGATATGTCCATGGAGAAACACAAACAAATTATGTTTCTGCAAATCAAATTATTCCTTCCCAATATTTTAAAGATATTTCTAGAAAATCAATTCTGAAAAATAGCAAAAATTTTGTAAACAAATTCACTTGAGTATGTGATAATTTTTAATATTTAATATAATACTGGAGAAAGATAAAATGATATAATTGTTTTAAATGGTTTTTCTTTCAAAAATATAAAAATTCTTGAGGCACCATATCTCAGTTATTTATATACTCTTTGACACTGTTAATTTATCAATAGATACATTTTATCAGCCTCAAACTGAAAGTTTTATATGTGTTCCCAGTGTACTCTATAGGCTTTTTTCTTCATATACCCTTCATTGACATCAGAAAGTTCTATTAGATGACTTATTTTTACCAAAATTATATTCTTCCCTTTGACACCATGCCTCTCATTAAGAATGATGAAAATAATGAGGAAAGAGAGAGAATTCCTTGTGAAGTTACCTAGTTATCAAAATACACAATTTACACCAAGCCATACAAATCAAGCTAAAGCTTTATTATGAATTTAAACATTTTTAAAATTTGAAATGAGTAATCAAATTTAGTAAATATTTAGTTGAAACATATATTCCTTTAAAATATATAATTATAGTAAAATAAGAAACCAGATGACTCTAATTCGTGTTTGGCTTTGATGTAAATTCTTCTTCTTGCTGCCTAAGTAGCTTGGCTGGAAACATCCTTGACAATGGAGCCAGGAGAGGATGTGGGAATGCCAGCCTTCATCTGTGTGTCTGCATCCTGCAGTGTGACTGTTCCCTGAGGATCTAAGGGGTAGATTTCCTTCCCCACTCAGTGCAGCAGAACCTGTGCCCCAGCATCAATGCATCTACTATGATCTGTGGCCCTGGGAGGCACTTTCCTCCCAATTCACAAGAAGGGAAATGTGGTGGCCATTTCCAAATTTCATTTCTAGGCATCAAGCCTGAAGGGTCACCTAAACTAAGGGATCAGGAGAGGGTCCCCTGTGAGAGCAGAAGCCAATAAGTGGTTCTGCAGGAGCGCTGGAGGAGCTGAATAGAAAGCACATGGGGATGAGAACAAAGCACTCGGAAAAACCCCAGCAGGATCCAGAGGGAGGATTCTTTGACAATTACAAGGGCGACCCCCAAGTTTTCAGTATGGTGATGTGGGTTAGTGATCTTGGTAAGTGAGAGAGAATAGAGATGAATGAGATTAAAAACTACTCAGAACATGTATCTGTTTATGACAATTTCCCTGACCACTTGTTCACTTATGGAGGTACTGAGCTTCTTGTGTTGTCAGATACCATGATCCGCAAAATATTTGTATGTTATAGATTTTTTTCATATTTTGTTAGTCAGTTTTCTGCTGCTGTGACAAAATAGCTGAAAGAAATGATTTTAAGAAAGAAAGATTTGTTTTAGCTTATACTTTCTGAGGATTTAGTCCACAGTTGTTTGGTTCCATCTCTGCTGTCTTTTGTGAAGCAGAACATCATGGCAGTGATATTGTCATGGAGGAAAGCTGCTCAGGGGACCTGGGACAAGTGATGCCCTTCCAGAACATACTCCCACTAACCTACTTCTTACAATTAGGCTTGACTTCTATAGTTTCCACCCCTTCTCCAATAGTCCATTCAATTATGAACCCACCAATGGTTTATTCATTGATGAGATAAGAGCCCTCATGATCCAATCACTTCCCAACAGCCCCACCTCTGAGCATGACTGCATTGGGGACATGGGCCTTAACACATGACCTTCTGTGGGGCATCCCAGATCCAAACCATAACACAAATATGCCCCAGTGTACAAGAATATATGTTTAGCAGCATTATTCAAAACAGTAGAGAAAATGGTTAACTCTTCAAATTAAACAATCAGTTCAATAGGGTATATCACACAAGAAAGTGTTTACAAGCATTAAAAATAATGTATATTAAATATATAGCATCATAAATGGATTTTAGAAAAGTAAAACCAAGTGAATACTCGTGTACACACTGTGTATATGTAAGAATGAATTCTTACATATGGAGATCAGCACAATCATTTGGGCATTTGGAACACTTTATGAGGAAGGACAAAACAAAGCCAATCAAGGCAGGATGCTACACCTGGGAGACTAAGGCAGGAAGAGCAGAGGAGGTCAGAGACTCAAGGGCAATCATAATGGCACTGTGCTAGCACTGACTCCTGGTTTAAATGGATTTTTTGTGGTAAGTCAGTTTAAACTTACTGAGATGTTCCAATTATTTTTTGGTATGTGCAAATTTTACATAGTTAATTTTTTTAGAAATTTAATCACTATGATCTTCAACCTACCTCTTGCAATATCTATCAAAATGAAATTTTATAACTGATATTTGACTAAATACTTTCAACAATGGTAAATTTGAAGCATGATGATTACAATACCCTAAAAACATAGCAGTTTGAAAACCAACCAGAAAAATATTAATCAATATAAAAAGAACCCAAATCAATTTTATGTAGATGTATACATCTATACATACTTAATATATGGGTATATATGTGTGTACATGCATGCATTTTTCTGTATACATGTATATTTAAAGAGGAACCCTTTTGCAATAAAACAATAGCTGACTAAATTCTTTTTTAAATTTATTTTGATGAAGTATATATTACAGTAGAATGCATTTTGATTCATTGTATACAATTGCAACACAACTCTTCATTTCTCTGATTGTACATGATGTAGCATCACACCATATATGCAGTCATACATGTACCTAGGGTAAAAATGTCCATCACATTCCACCATTTTTCCTGCCTCCATGCACCCTCCCCTCCACTATTTGTAAACTTGAGAAAAAATGAAGTCATAATTAAATATGGGTTTTGAGTCTTTAATATCTTTGTGAGCAATTCTGTTTCTCCTATGAATAATCTCTGCATACATGGCAGTACTCTGTTACTTTTGGTCAACTTGTTTCCAAGACAACAGAATAGATTTATCATCGACCTTTCATGTGGCTGGCAAATACCCCTGACTATTTTTTTTTATATCTTAAGAAATGTTTAGACTATTCTTAGGTATTTGTTCTTTAATGTATTTTTAAATAATTTGTTGGTATCCATCATAATTTTATTGGAATTTCATTAAATATACAGATAAATTCGGAACTGGTTATTATATTTATGATACATTATTTTTACTTATGTTTGTATATATTTTTCCAAGTATTTAGGTCTTGCTTAATGTATTCTAAAACTTGAAAATCATTCGTTGTTTATTTTTGTTTTGTGGTACTGAGGATTGAACAGGTCCATTCCACCACTGAGCTATATCCTAAACCTGTTTTAATTTTGTTTTAAGACAGTGTCTTGCAAATTTGCCAGGCTGATTTCAGACTTGCCATCCTCCTGTCTTGTCCTCCCCACTAGCTGTGATTACAGGCAACCAAGCCTGGTTGCATGTTGTCATCCAAAAAGTTCTGGCAAATCTTCATAATATTTTTAGATACCTCGTTTTTATTATTATCACTTTTCCTTGCTATTAGAGCTCTGTCTTTATTTAAATTATGTTTAAATATTTTTCCTGATGTATCGAAAGGTGATTTATATTTGCGTATTGAGTTTATATCCAAAAATCTTGTTAAGCCATCTTTTAGGTTTTTTAGGAGAAAACTCTACAGATTTGTTACTAAAGGCAGTTTTGATGCTTCTGTTCCAATGAATAAATCTCTTAAATTACTTTTCTTGTGCAGTATTATTGCCTGGACTAGAAGCTTCAGTAAAGTGTAGAATAGATTTAGTGGTAGTGGGCATCTTTTCCTTGTTTCTGTTTTTAATAGAATGGCTTATAGTGACTCTATGAAGAATGAAAATTGCTGTAAGGCTTTGGTAAATTCACTTTTGTTCCGATTTTGCTAAGGATTTTGACAAGAACAGGAGCTGTACTGAATCTATCGAATTGATGACAAACGTTTGTTCAACTCATATATAAATGTGGTGAATAATATCTACAGTTTCTTGAATGTGGAAATACTTTCTGAAGAAGAAAAAAAAGCATAGTTAAAATATACTTTCTTATTTATACAACGCCAAATTAATTTTGTTAGTATTTTCTTTAGGGTTTTCACAAATGGATGAGAACCACCTGCAAATTTAAAATGTCCATTAGACTTCTGTGTCTGTCTGTCTGTATTCCAGGACTGTGGATTGAAAAATAAGCTTTCTTTCTTTCTTTCTTTCTTTCTTTCTGTCAGGAAGATTTGGGTAGTATTCACCTGGATAAACATCTTGGCCTGTTTTTATATGAAGATATTTTTTCTTTTCAAATCTAAAGAATCAGTTTGAATTATCTTCTAGACTTCTCCAGGCTTTCTATTTCTCTTCAGGTCATTGTTGTGGTGTTATTTCTGTTAGGAAAGCCATGTGTTTGCAGAACCTGGTAATGCATAGACATGCAGTCATAGTCCCCCCATTCTAGGTTTCATATCTTGGTCTAAAATATCTTTGGACAACTGATTGTGAGCACCAAGTTTGGCATTGTTATCCTCTACTGCATTTATTCCTTAGGGCATTCAAATCATTTAAGATTTATGCTTAGCTAATTTAATATTTAGCCCTTATTTTTTTCTATAATTATTTTAGCTATATGTTTCATATTATATAAAAGTGTTGTCTGGTTGTTTCAGTTCCATATTATCTTCTTAATTTCCATTATAATTTTGTGACTTATAAATGATTTAGATGCATATGTTAGATGTATGACATGCATGAAGTTTATTGTTGTATTTTGTTCTTATGGATTTGCACTGATGTTATATTCAGTAATGAGAGGCCCTGAGACATTCTTTAATACATTTTACATACCTGAAGACATGTGATTTTATGATTTGGTATTATATTCATGTGTAAAATCTATGCAGGGGTAACTCAATCTCAATTATTCAAATACTAATATGGTACTATTAGTTTATGAAAGTTTAAGAAAAATATTTTGAAAGTTTCATACATTGATGAATTTAGCCCTTACACCTTGAAGTTTCCCAGTAATTTATTTATCTGTTTCAATTTCTACTTTTTTAGAATTTTCTTTATGAAATTTTAAATTTTACCATCATAAAATGTATAGTTTCTAATATTAACATAAACATACCACTCACATTTGTAAAAGAAGTTCTCTCTTATTTTTAAACCCTACCCTCCCTCGCTTGCCCTTTCTTTCATCAGAGGGCACCCTTCTGGGATCACTCCTTACCTGATGCTTCCAGGATGCGCAGTGTGGGCGAGGTCTTCCATTTTCAGTTTGGGGCTCTCTCTCCTGGATAAAAACAAGATTTTTATCCAGGTGATGATTCAACAAATGCACTCATAACATCAAAGATGAGAATTGCATTCAAAGGATGCATCATAAAATATACAACAAATTCCATATTGTGAAAAAGTTTCACGTTTCTCTGAAGTTTCCAAAGCAATATTTAAATAAATCCTTATGTGACCTAGAACATGTCTGTGTTATGGGAGTAGAACTCCTTGAAACAGTGGAAAATTATAAAGCAATTATAACTATTATAATTACTATAGCTGGTAAACCCTAGCTCTAGTCCAGAGCCTGCTGGTGGACTGGTGGGTTCAGGCCCCCTCCCAGGCTGTGTCTGTGTCACAGTGTTCTAGAGAAGGGACAGGCTGCCAACTGTAGCCCTTTCTTTTTCTATGAGCATAAGACCCTTGTGACTTCTTTCACTTTTACAGGAATTTCCATGTTTTTAATCCTTTTTCCTTACATTTCATTTATTTTTGCTACATTTGGAGTGAGCAATGCATAATGACTTTAAACGTGAGCTTACATCACCTTTACTGATAGTCCAGTAAAACCTCATTCATAAACTTTAATCATTTTCGGATATTATAATCAAGCAGTGTTCTAAATAGAGAAAGAGTAAATGAAGAAGCGGCACAAAACAGAATCAGAAGACTCAGAGCAATCAACACAGCTAAGGAGTCTAGAGAAATATTTTTTCTCATTTATATGAAAAGGCATTATCTACATAGATTGTTGTTTAACAAGTGTATTTTTTTCTATATAGCTTTTCCATGAAGTGTGGAAAAATTGAGAAATTGGTATACCTGCGCAATTTTATTATAATGAGACTATAATTTTATTATAATTAAGTTTCGTGTTTAGTGGTTGCTTAAGCAAACATGATTCTTTCTAAATTTTGAAAAACATACTGGTAATTTTTCAAAATATGCATGATTTTGATTTAAAAATAGAATTAGGTTTATTTAATCCAATTATAATGTTAATTATAAAGTTTATTTTTAAGTAAAGAGGTAAGGCTTCAGTAGTATAGGCCTATAATCTCATTGCTTCTGGAGGCTGATGTAGGAAGATTGCAACTTCAAGGTCAGCCTGGGCAATGAAGAGAAAACCTGTCTCAGAAAACAAAAGCAAACTAACAAACAAAAAACCCAAAAGTTAAGACTTCAGATTTCAAAATCCTCTTCAGATTTCCTTTGTGTTCACTCTCCAGCATAGATTATAAAAAGTGTTTTCATTCAAAACATAAGTGCATGAAATTCATAAATTTAGGAACACTGTATGATAAAATGATAAGCTAACTTCTTGGGAACTTCATGCCTTCCAAGTAACTGTATATAGCACATAAATAATTTACACTATGATAATATGCCTCCCAAACAGACATATTCTCAACATAATTTGTTCTTTAAAATGAGATTGCCAATCACTGTTTACAGTTGTAGATTCATTCCCTTTTACTTTACTGATTTTTACAATGAGCCAGCAACCATTCAGGTTCCAGCTCTGACTCAGGGAAGATTCAGAAAAATCCAATATCACAGAGTATCCATGTATCTTGACTTCACTAAAATCACCTGTGTCATGTGTGAGGGAGACAACCAATAATCTAAACTCTAAAAATGCCCTGTGAACCCTATGGCACGTTGGTTCCTGTGTCATTCTAACAGCAATTCCTCTTGTGTGTTGGTGAACCTACTGAGGGATGTAGTTGGGTCATTTCCATGCAGAAGACTCACCTAATTGTCCCCTCCAGTGCTGGTCTAAAGGCAGCTTGCCATTGGGACAAGTGGAGATGTAAATGTGAGGGTGGTAGGAGGGTTTTCTTCTAGACGGCTAACTCTTTCTATACCCGCCACCAGTAATTTCACCTGATTCTCCTTTTCTGCTTCTTATCCCTGCCAAGGTGGTTATGAGTGTGTGCTCACGTGTTTGCATTCTCATTATCACTTTTATATAAGTCACACCTGGATTGTACCTGGTACCCCCCCAACCCCGACCCCTGCATCAAGCCCTACAAACTCTTTACAGCTGCCTCTGGGATATCCATGCCATTCTGAAATAAGTGTGTCCTTCTGTATCTGGGCATCCTTGATTGGCACAACTATCCGCTTCTGTGGACTTCTTCAGCTGAAGCTCATTCCCTTCAGTCAGGAAATAGTATCAGAGGTGATACAGACCTTCAAAACTTCCTATGATAGATATATTTCATTGGAGAAAAAACACATGAATGCATTCATGTTATAAAATTTCTTACTTTTTTTTTCTTCTAAAGCTAAGTTAAATTTATTTCATTTGTACTTGTTTTTTGCACCGTCAACGCAGTTCTCTGTTCATTTGTGAGTCTGTAGTAGATTCTTTCTAAAAAGCGTCCTGTGGTGACATCTAGTGGTCGTCCTGAAATATGCACTTTCTCTGTGCTCAATTACCTCTTGATTTATAGCGGCCATCCCGTTGTATATAGTTGATAAAAAGGGGAAAACAAGATTTTTATCCAGGTGATGATTCGACAAACGCACTAATAACATCAAAGATGAGAGTTTCATTCAAACAATACATCATAAAATAGACAACAAATTCTATATTGTGAAATAGTTTCACAGTTTTCTGAAGTTTCCAAAGCAATATTTAAATAAATCCTTATGTGACCTAGAACATGTCTACGTTATGGGAGTAAAACTCCTTGAAACAGTGGAATATTATATATCAATTATACCTATTATAATTATTATATTTTACATCATTACTCATAGAGTTTTGTGACATGCCAATCACTCATTGTTCTTGGCTCTCAGGATATAGCTGTGAACACAATATACAAAATTTCAGGAATTTTACACAAGTTAACAGCCTCTACTAGTGCCTGACACACAATTTCTACTCTTTTTTAAGTAAGAATATATTAATTATACAGAATACTGGGTTTTATTGTGGCATATTCAAAAATGTATGTAATTTTATTCAATCAAATTTATCTCCCAGTACTTCTTGTTCTCCTCCCCCATTCCCACCCACTGGATTTCCTTATTTTATCTTAATAATTTCTCTTCTGTTTTCATGGGGTTCTTTGGTGTTTCTTTAATTTTTTCTTTTTCTTTCTAATTTCTACCTATTAGAGAAAAACCTATGGCCCCTGTCTTTCTGAGCCTGGCACACTTCACTTAACACAATGCTCTCCAAGTCCATTCATTTTCCTGAAAATGGGAGGCTTTCCTTCTTCCTTATGACAGTCTAAAGCTCCATTGTGTATATATATCACACTTTCCTTATCCATTCATCTGTAGAAGGACACCAAGGCTGACTCCATAACTTGGCCATTGTGAATTGTACTGCAATAAATATGGAATGCATGTGTCTCTAAAATATATTATCGTCAATTCCTCTGGCTAGATACCAAGGAGTGGTAGAGCTGGACCTTATGGTAGTTCCATTTTCAGTTTTTTTGAAGACCCTCCATACTAATCTCCATAGTGACTCTCCTAATTTACATTCCAGCAAACATTATAAGGGTTCTATTTTCCTATAATCACAAAGATCCTGGAAATGACTGCCCCCACCAGAATTTGTTGTTATTTTTATCCTTGATGATTGCCATTCTGACAAGAGTGGGATGGAGTCTCAGTGTGATTTTGATTTGCATTTCCCTGATGGCTGAAAATGTTCAAAACATTTCATATAATTATTTGCCATTTGTACTTCTTTTTTTAAATGTCTGTTTATTTCATCAGACCATTTATTGACTTGGTTATTTGGTTCATTGGTGTGAGTTTTTTGAGTTCTTTGTGTATTCTGGATATTAATCCTCTGTTGGGAGAGTCACTGTCAAAGACTTTCTTCCCGTTCTGTAGGTTCTCATCACACTCTCCTTTGTAAGGCACAAGCTTTTTAGTTTGGTGCCAGCTCACTTATTGATCTTTGGGATCCGTTGCTTAGCTATATGAGTCCTACTAAGGAAGTTGCTGTCTACCCCTACGTGACGGAGTGTTCCCCCCTTGTTTTCTTCTAGCAGTTGCAAAGACTCTAATCTTATTCCAAGGTATTTGATCCAATTTGAGTTGACTTTGGTACAGGTGAGAGATAGGAATCTACTTTTAATCTTTTACATATGTATATCCAGATTTCTCTGAACCATTTTTTAAGAGACTGTCTCTTCTCCAATGCACGTATTTTATTCATCTCTTTTGTCACTGTGACCACAAAGAACAATTTAGAGTGAGAAAAATGTTTTTTTGGCTCATGGTTTCAGAGGGTCAGTCCACAGTCCAACTCCACAGCTCTAGGCCCAAGTTGAGGCAGAATATCATGGCAGAAGGAACTGACAGAGAGAAGCAGCTCAAGATATGGCAACCATATCAGAGAGTTCAGCTCCCCAGGGACAAAATACAAACCCCCAAGTGACACCCCCATGTCCTACTTCCTCCTGCCACAACCCGCCTGCCTACAATTTCTGACCAATCAATCCATGCAAGTGGACAAATTCACTGATGAGGTTACACTTCTCATCATCTTATCATCTTACTGATGAAAATTCTTGTATTTTCTAGCATGTGAGCTTTGCGGGGGATACCTCATATCTAAACCAAAACAAAATGTTTTGGACACCATTGTCAGTATCAGATGGCTGTAGCAGCGTGGGTTGTCTGTGTATCATTCATCCCACTTTATTGGACTTTGTGTCTATTTCTGTGTCAGTAACCAAGCTGTTTTCATTACTATGACTCTCTAGTGGAATGTGAAATCAGGTGTGATGATGTCTACAACTTTACTCTTTTTGCTTTGGCTAGTGTAGGTCTTTTGTTCTCCCCTATGAATTTTAGAATTGCTTTTCTAGTTCACAGAAGATATCACTGGTATTACGATAGGAATGTCTTGAATCTGTAGATCATTTTATGTAGTATGATATTTTAACAAAATCATTTTAGCTGATCCATGAATACTAGAGGTCTTTCCATCCTCTGATACCTTCTTTCTTTAGTGTTCTTTACTTTTCCTTGTAGAGTTCTTTTAACTTTTTCTCTACATTTATTCCAAAGTACATTTTTATTAATCTACTTTAAATGGAATTGTTTTTCTGATTTCTTTCTCACCAGATTTGTTATTGATGCAGAGAAGAGCTATTGATTTTGTGTTGATTTTGTTACTGCTACAATGCAAAATTGATCGGTTTTATAAATCTTTTAGTGGAGCTTTTAGGATATTAGAAGTATTTGATCAGATCATCTGCAAATCTAGACAACCCTACTGCTTTCTTTCCTATCTGTATCTCTTTAATTTTCTTCTCTTTCCCAATAGCTCAAGCTAAATTGTGGAATGCAATATTGACCAGGAGTAGAGAGTGGATAACATGGTCTTGTGCCTGATTTTAGGATTGTGTTCAGATTTTCCAGTTCCGTATTCTCGGGGTTTGGGGTTTGTCATATACAGCATATATGATGTTGAGTAAATGCCTTCTGTCCCTAGTTTCTTCCGGGTTTTTAATCATTCATATGCAGTTTTCTCAAACACATTTTTCTGCATCTATTGAAATAATTGTGTTTTCCTTAGTTCTATTTATTTGGGTTATTCCATCTATTGATTTTCCTATGTTGACTCATTCTTGCATCCCTGGAATGAAGCTAATTTGTTTATAGTGCAACACAGCTAATGCTCTTTAAAGACTGCCTGATGACTGACAGTTGCATAAATGAACAAATTAATGAACCAAAGCATCATCTTTGAGTTCTTTCCAGATCATTTCATCTGCCATGGATCATGTCCACTTTTGTACTCTTTGGGGTCTAAACTCTGATGTTGTTGTTTTTGCTTTTACACATTCTTTTGATTAATACCCTGTCTCTCCGAGTTTTTTACTTAATATCTCCTAACATGATTACACCATATGCCATTCAGTTACCCCTGTGTAGAAAATAACCATACTGATGCTGATGGCAAACATTTCAGTTACGTTCCTTGGCTGAGCAGCACCAAGTTCTTACTGGCCATAATTGCATTTGACCACCACAGTGTCTCTGGCAACACTTCCATGGTGCATTTGAGGTGTCTGAGGCACAGTGAGTTACCAACTTCACACAGTCTATACAACTAATATGGACCGAAGGAAAACCCAAACTCAGTTTGGTCTCATGCAAAACTATGTATTCATTAAATGTAGAATTTAATGAAATTAATTAATTTAATGAAATTTAATGAACAGTAAACAGCTTCATCAGCACTTCACATGTCCATAATTATGGTGTGCCCAATGGTAGCAAAGAACATAAATTTTCAGATAAGTAAAAATATATTTGATATTGATATTTTTCTTTAGCAAAATATCATTCCAGTAGTTATTTTTGGCATTTACAATTGTATCAAATTTGCCAATAAACTCCTACAAATACCAAATCAAACTCATCTGTAACTAAAAAAATATAGTCTAATTAATGTTTTAATTAAATTTTACACTTTCTTTTTTCCTTTCAAATATTTCATCTGTTATAATATTTACCTATTTATTTCACATTTGAGAATAATTGGAGATTGTCTTCCTTTCTGGAAAATTATTTGTAGTATGATGAATTTACTTAGTATTTTGCCAAACTATATAAGGAAGTGAAAATGTGCTTAATGAAAATGGGATAATATTTTCATCTTATAAAATTTGCTTAATATTAAGGAAATTTTATATAAACCAAGTCGTTTAACATTTAGGTACATGTACCAATCCTTAAAAATAAAATTAAATAAAAAACTCACTACACCAATCATCCAAAGGAGAAGAATTCATATTTATTGTGTAGAATAGATTGACAATATTATAAATAACAAGTTCTGTCATATGTAATTGATAAGAATATGTAAGCTGAAAATATTTCACTAACTCATTTGAATTGTGGAGAAGATACAGACAAGTTCATTTATGGGCTGAATTATGTTGTTTTGAAATATGGTGAGACGTGAATTATATTGCTGAGAAAAATCTCCCAGGTTCCCAGTGGGATCCTCAGCGTCTTCCGGATGCCAGGAAAGTGGGACACTAAACCAGTGCTATTAACAGGGGGAACAGAAATAATGGGCCCAAAATGTGGTGACTTAGAATCTTTTACATACAGGCGTCATGAATGTGAACACTAGGCAAAATGAAAAGCTGTGCCTTTACAATTGACTGTTATGTTTAACTGTTAATCGTTTGAACAATTCACTGGAAGTTTTCTGAATTTTCATTTTGTTACGTTCAAGCGTAAAAGGTGACTTTATTTAGGAAATGAAGACCTTAGAGAAAGGCCTGATTTTACTTCTACTGAGTGCGGGGTCTCTGGTCTACTGAGAGTTGAGTTTTGAGCAGGGTGATATATAGAGGTTCAATTTCATTCTATTACATACATATTTCCAGTTTTCCCAGCATCATTTTTTAAAGAGACTATCTTTTCTCCGATGTATGTTTATGGTGCCTTTGTGTAGGATGAGATAATAGTACTTATAAGGTTGTGTCTCTGTGTCTTCTATTCTGTTCCATTAGAGGCCCAACTCGCCAACATGTCAGCTTGGAACTGAGTTCCTCAACAAGACTCCTAAAGTAAAAGAAGTTAAGAATCAATAAATGGAATGATATCAAACTGAAAAGCTTCTTCACAGAAAAGGAAACAATCAAGAACATGTACAGAGATCCTACAGATTGGGAGAAAATCTTCACCATCAGTATCTCAGATAAAGCATTAATTTCCAGGATATACAAATAACAAATAACACAAATACTCTATTCCAGAAAATAAGATCACCCAATGAATAAATGGGCAAAGGAACTGAACATGTACTTCTCAGAAGAAGAAGAGTGATCAAAAAAATATATGAAGAAATGTTCAACATCTCTAGCAATTAAAGAAATAAAAATTAATACATCACCTCACTCCAGTCAGAATGGCAGCTCAAAAGAATACAAGGAACAATAAATAACAATTGGGAAATGAAAGGAAGCGGGGGCATAGGAAAGACAGTAGAATCAATTGGACGTAAATTTCCTATCCTTGTATTTGTATGCACAGCCAGGGTAACTGTACATCATGTTTGACCACAAGAGTGGGAACAGAATAAGTTACAGTTTATGTATGTATAATATGTCACAATGCATTCTACTGTCCTGTATAATATATATATATATATATATATATATATATATATATATATATATATATATATTAAAGACTGTAGATCATCATTAATATGAATATTCCTTACCTGGGCTTTATCAAATGATGATGTATTTACAATTTTCAATATGACATATGAGCACTGAATATAAACTAATATAAACTTGATGAATTTCTTCATTGTACTTTGTCAACCACATGAATTTCCCATTGTGTGTGTGTGTGTTTGTGTGTGTGTGTGTGTGTGTGAGAGAGAGAGAGAGAGAGAGAGAGAGAGAGAGAGATTCTGGGGACCGAACACAGGGCCTGGCAAATGCTAGGCAACTGTGGTACCACTAACCTCAGTCCCCAGCCCCTGATTTCCCATTTTTGAAGCTGGCTGTGAAAACTTGCAGTCTTTAACCCTAGAATTAGATATTACATTAATAGCTGTGCTGAAGATTTCATTAACAAATTTGCAAATAGAAATAAACAATAAAAATTAGTTTCCAGGGTCTTTTGGGTGGGGCTGGGAGAGACATCCCGAGAAGGAGCCTCCTGGTCCTTGATGCACACCCGGGAGATGTGCAGGGGCGACGGCTGAGGCCGCGAGAGGGCCAGAGAGCACCCACCTGGAGCAGCACCGCTGTGGACACGTGGCTCCCTGACATGGCCCGATGGCCATTCGGCAGGGAGCTCTGCTGTGAGCACTGGGTGTTGTGCAGGGACCCACCTTCTGCCCACGCCAAAGGCAAGGAAAGGCTGGCTTTGCCTGCCAGGTGCTGAATGCAGGCGATGGGCAGAGACCTTGCCTGTGACCTGTAACCGCAGAGGCCACGTCCGTGCGGCACCGAGGTGGGTCTGAGTGCGGTTTGTCCATCCTCAAACCAGCTGGAGATCCCTTCCCCAGCTGCAGGTGTTAGGAGGGTAAAACCCATGTGCCTATGGTGTTCAGAGGTAGGACTTTGTGGAATCGCTATGTGCCAATTCAGGTCCCTCCAAACCCCACTGCGGTTGGAGATGCCGATAATAAAGAACTGAGTCTGCAAGTGGGAAGGGTCATGTGGGAGACCTCTGTACCTTTCTCTTAATTTTGCTATGAACATAAAACCGTTGTAAAGAAAAACAAGCCATTTTTAATAGATAAATAGCTGCGGTGAAGATTCTGTTAACAAATTTACAAATAAAAATAAGCAATAAATAATATATGTATATATACATGTATATTTTATACACACACACACACACACACACACACACACACACACATCCTAATAGAAAGTTAATAAATACACGGTCTTTGATGATTCTATTTATGGCAGTAAAATCTCCCCCTCTCTAACTCAGAGAAAATATTCCATTTTCATATTTTTCGAATTTTTTTTAAGACAAGTAACTCTGCAACAGTTGAAACCCTGGAATTAATACTATAAAATTTCATTTCCAGTAATAATTACACTGGTAATTTCAAAAGCTTTCCTTTTGAAAACAAGGAAGATGGATTTAAAACTATGAAAGTAGTAAGATCTATTTGAAGATATCAGCATCATCAGGCAGGGAGATTCTGCAGGGCCAAGAATCTCCAGAGGAGAGGAGATTCTAAGAAAGTTCTCCACAACATTCCTTGGCTCTTTCCTTTTATAGGAAACGACTGATAAAGATGAACTTGCTGGAGCAGTGGACATGAGCTGAGGGTTTCTTTTCTTTTTCTTCCTCCTCCTCTTTTTTTTTTTCTTCATAATATTCAGGGAGTAAATGGAAGTTAGGGTCTTTAAAATTTAGAAATCCTTCCTGTAAGTTGATAAACCAAAGTGCTGCACCTTCGAGGTAGAACTAAACTCAGCACATTGTTGGGTCTAGAGGTGGGTTGAGTTCAAACCTGATGCATACAGTGCCCTTAACTGCTCTCCACCTTGATTGAACTGAAGAATCTGCTCTTGAGCCTGTGTTTTGTAGAGGAAAAGAACACTACACAATGCATCCAGTTGTCTTTCTGAAGACTAGGGGGTTAAGCCAAGAAACCACGAGCATCCAAGGAGGATCACAGGCAGAGCCCGGGCGCTCCCTGAGTGGAGGTGATGGAGTTGAGGGTAGAGAACACACAAGGCCATCTCACAGGCAAGGAGAGGCAGCCAGAGGCTGTGGAGGGTCTCCCTGGTGCACAGCACAGACCTCCACCCTGGGGGGAGGTCACCCCTGGGCTGGGCAGGATCCCTCCCTCACAAAAGGAAGGAATGCTGTCTGTCCACACAGACTCAGCCGGTCATCTACTGGGAATGGGATGATGAAAAGTTGGTGGGGTTTTGCTGAAAAAGATACAGCATTTTTAATCAAAGTTGAGATAAACAAACATAGATTTCATTTTCAGGTGAAACGAGTCAATTTCTTCCTGTCTAGACCTGAGAACTTTTTTATTATAAGAAACTTGTTCTCATGTGGAAAAAAAAAATGAAAACTGCACCAAAAGTTTCCTGATTTCCACTAAGATCCACAACTTGACGGGTAGCAGATCCATACTTCTCACCTTGAACCCATCTCCTGACTTGCCCACACTGGGCTGGGCTTCCTCTCCCTCCCTGTGGCTTCCTAAGGCTGAGCCAGAGTTTCTCTGAGCAGCCCCCCCACCCCACCATCTGGTCTCACACTGTGTTCAAAGGGAGATATAAATTCTTACTCTTTTTTTTTTTTTTTTTTTTCTTTTCCAGTTGGGCCCTGCAGTTTCTCTAGATTCAGTAACATTTAATTTGTTGACAACTTCCTCACGCTAAAACCCACGTGAGAATGGGAAAATTTCAGAATTTCCTTTGAAATGATTGGGTATCCTCCTATACCTTCTTGAATCAAAAAAAAAAAAAAAAGTGTTCTCCAGCATCCTTCAGAGACTCCTCCATCTGGTTCTTACAGTGAGATATTTCTGCTAAGTGTGTCACTTCCGTCCTCTGCCCTTGCTCTTCAAACCAGACAGAACGCAAGGCTTACTACATTCTTGAAGAAGTTGCTGTAATTCCATTTCACTCTGCATATCCTGGTGAGAGATGTGCCTCTGCTCACACAGCTGAGGTCATGCAGGACAGCAGGAAAATGGTGTGTTCTCTGTGCTGTTTTCCACATCGCCATTTGAAGATACTCCACTGAACTTGCCTGTGACTCTTGAGCCACATGATAACATCACCCAGAAATACTTTTTTATTTTATATCCAAGGGTTTTGACCAAAACAATTACAAAACATCAGAAGTGTAGCTTTACTTTTGCAACAATAGATGAACCCTCTTGCAAAATGGAAATGTTCGTTGATAAGTCCATGGCTGTAGATCCCAACATGATTCTCCAACATACCCTTTTTTGTCCAGATGCAAGGATGGAACTCTAAATATTTCTATGCCTATGAGTGTTTGAGGCAGCTCATCAAAACAGAAAATTATTGCTAAATTTGATCACTGTTTACGAATCCTACCAAGGCTACAAGTTCACATCGATTGGAGGAATCAGTTGTCTGAATATTTACCGTGTTATAGTTCAAGCTTGGTCCCAGGGTTTCATAAACTGACTTCCAGACCACTCACGTATAATTGAATCAAGCCTTTATTGAAGCACACCGGTGGAGGCTGACCAGAACATAAAGCTGTTCCCATGATCAGCCCCGAACAATTGCAAGGGTACTCCTTATAAGCCTGAAAACTGCAAAAGGGATGTTCAGGGGGTCTAGCCAATGCAAGCCAGCCAGGTTACAGAAGCGGGACAGTGCAGTCAAGCGGAGGGAAGCCTAACCAATCACAGGTAGCCCAGTCACCCCAGTTACGGAAACAGAGCCCCGTTACCCTAGTTACAGAAACAATACCCCATTAGGTAGTTCCGTGTTCTTAAAGGCTTCTATAGCAAAAGGAAAAGAACATCTTGCTCCAGTCATGACCCTTCTACTTGGCATGGTTGTTTTACAGGATGAAGTCATAAAAGAAAATGGAGTCTCATTTGCTCCTACTATCACACCTGTTCTCCAGCTGCTGGCAGTGAACTTGCTCCATGGCCTGCATGTCTTCAGCAGAGACGCTGGCCATGCACTCCAGAGTGCAGTCTTTCCAAGCTCTCGTTGCATTTTGAAAGGGCATTTTTCTCCCTCTAATTTATGTGTGAAGAGTCCCAGGTGGTCACAAGCTATCATGCTTTTTTTTTTTTTTTCTCTCGTGAAAGGTTCCATTAATAAATAACTTGTTCTCTGATCCTTTGCACACAATGTGACTTCAGTTTACAAAACCTTGACTCTGAGATCTCAGTATCCACTTAAAATAAATCACCACCTTTGCCTATCGAAGAGCACGGAGTGACAATTATGTCCCTCTGGGTTCTGTAGGAGCCATAGCATTCTTTGCACATAGTTTTTCATGGATGACTGAATAGGAAACTGCAAGAAAATGGGAAATATTGACACTACAATTCACCTCCAACCTTTATAACCCATGTCTCTAAATTGTAAGGAGACAGCTGAATTGCAGTACAAAAATATCCTTTTTTTTGGTTTGCAAATTCCCCTCTGATATTATTTTTTTATGCTGAAAGACTGTCTTGATCTCATAAAATTAACCACAGATGCATCACGTGAGTTTGGATGAACTAACTCAGGAAGAGACCAATATTGTCAGCTCAACAATCTATTTTGTGTACAATGAAACATTCATTACTTATCACTAGACAACACTTTCTCTAGAAACTGAGATTAGACTCAAGCAACTAAATGTGTTTCTAATGCACGCTGCTCTGCAGTACTGAGAGATTTTTAACTAAATAACTAGGAATTCACCCCAAGCATAACAAAGCACAAAATTTCATATATTTAAATCATAAACTTTCAGAAGCTCTAAACGTTTGTAGAACTCCAAAAGTTCTATAGAACCCCCCATTGAAACCACTGAAACACTTTTTTTTTTTTTTGCAGAACAAAAATAGTGCTCATTCTGCTTATTTACTATTTTAGTTGATGTGTATCTGGGGTCTGGTGGGGCTGGAACATAACATTTGCTGAATTAATCAGAAGTTAAAGAAAGGCAACAAAATCCTATGAGGTATACGTGACACATGTATTTGTAAGTCACTGTGAATTAAAGTTCTTTGAATTCTCTCAAATAAACATCTCAACAAATTTGATAAGATGACCCATGTCACACAGTTACAGGATAGTGTGGAGAAATTAAACCACCCTCACTTTCCACTTCATATCCATTCTCTGCAAGCAAAACAAATTCCTGCAGGGCTTCTGTGTGTAACTGTGTGTGTGTGTGTGTGTGTGTGTGCTGTGTTTAAACAGGAATTTGACTACTCAGCAATGAGACATAAACACATGTGTGTGAGGAGTGCTGACCCAGGAAAGTAAAGTACTGCAACCATTATGGGCAACAGCACTGAGGTTTCTCCAAAACCTACAATATGATCCAGCAATCCCACTAATGAGTATATATCCAAAGGAAATGAAATCAAATGTTTGAAGGGACATTTGCACACCCATGTACAATAGCATTGATATAGAATCAATCTAAATGCTCATCAATGGATGATGAAAAGGTGTTACATATAGACAAAGGAATACTATTCTGTCATGAAAAACAATGGGCGTGTGTATTTTTGACAACATGGATGAGCCTGGATGTCATTAAATTAAATAAGCCAGGCACAAAAAGACAAGTAAAACATGATCTTACTATAGGCCAAAACTAAAAATGTGATTTCATAGAAGTTGAGAGAAGAATGGTTATCATATGAGAATCTGTATAGATATTTGGGAGGGGATTCCAGAAGGACGGTTGAAGACAGGTCTGACAAAGAAACAAAGTTGTAATTGCTTGGGTCAGATAATGTCCAGTGCTAAAATGTATAATAATTTGACTATAATTAGCAATCATATATTATAGTTTTCAAAATAGTTGAAAGAGAACTTGAGTTGTTTCCATTGCAAACAAATCATAACTAATTCTAGTTTATGATCTGAGGATGCTACAATTCCTAGTTTGTCCACAAGATGGCAACATGACACTACTAATCTGCCAGCACAATCTAGCTGGGAACACCCGCCCTCAATGATTTCTCTTGGAAGAAAATGTTAAGAAATTAACTATATTTTAAACTAGTAATGCAATCTCTAACTACTATTGATGTTTTAAAATAATAGAATCATATTTTCTATTTGCATGTACTCCCTTTTGATTTTATTCTGTAGGTTAACAACCATAATTAAAACTAATCTATCCTAAAATGTTACCTTCATTCTTCATAATACCATGCTTCAGATCAATCTACATGGCTGAAATTTACAAGAACACTGGCCCAGCTGCTTTTTATGTTTCCATAAATACTTTAGTTTTAGTAGGACTTTCAATATTTCAGTACACTTTCCCCTTTATTTTTCTTCATTTTGTTATCAGAAGGGACTACTGCTGTTTTAATGAGGAAAGGCCACCAGACAGGTGGCTTGCCTTTTTTGCTGGGAGTGACACATTTAATCTCAGAATGAAAATCCAGAGAGTTCCATCTTAGATCTCTGTGCTTTCCTTTAGTTTTCTTTTCTTTCTTTTTTTTTTTTAGATTACAAAGTAACAAAATGTTTAAAAGTGCAGAAAATACCATGAATAAAAGAAAATCGCTAGTACCTAGCTTAATCAAACTTCAGTTGCCATATTTGCTAAACATTTAAATAATGCAGAAAGGATGGAAGTCTGATTGTCCCTTCTAAACCCAGTTTTCCTCTCTCCACCCAGAAGTAATATTTTGCAGGCAGCTCCCATGCTAAAGAGAATATTAATTTCTCTCGTGCAAGTTCTACAATATTACTTTATATGTAAGCATTAAGGGATTATAGGGGTTCTATTCCAGTGAACACTGTCTGCATGGTTCTACAGTTCACATTAATTTACACAACACTGCGTGTTTTATGTAAATTGCTAGGCTTTTGCTTTCTCATCTTAGGTAATTATGGAATTTCCCTTTACAACTGTATCATTATAAAAGTTAATATTTTTTTCTCTTCTACTTTTTAGAGATGTTACAAGTTAAATATTGTGAATATTTACTTCTGACTCTATGTAAGTATTTGGGGGGTTTTATGATTAAATATTTAAAAGAAAATTTACTGGTTCAAAGGGTATGTGCATTTTCTACTTTAATGTATATTCTATTTTAAATTTCTCTCTGAAGACATGTATTTGTATTAAAATTCCCATAACTAGGTATTTAAAAAATCCAAATATTTGTCAATGAAGCTATTTTATTTAAGTCACGATTTCCTTGATCCAAACCAAGTACAGTCAGAAGTCCTACCTATCCACTGGAAGTTGGGGGTTGAAAAACGTATTTGGAGTTCTATCCCCTGGTAATTTAGAATGGGATTTATTTGAAGATCAGTGCCTTTACAAAGGCAATCCAGCTAAAATGAGGTTGTTCCGGTGGATCCTAATCCTATAAGACTGAGGTTCTCATAGAAAGGGAAATCTAGACATGCAGACACCCCAAGGCGAGGCGATGTAGACCCAGGCAGCAGGCCATGTGGAGAGGCTGGGATGGAGGAGGCTGAACAATGGAAGGGACTCCCCCCACCCAGAACCCGCCCCCCAGGCCCCCCTCAGTCCCCCCCCCACCCAACAGGCAAAGCAGGCTCCCTGCAGGTTTCAGAGGGAACATGGTCCCCTGACTCCAGGATTCTATCCTCCAAGACTAGGAGAGAACAATTTCTCCCACCCCCCTCTGAAGAAGCCCACCCCCAAAACATCTTGAATTCAGGTTCTAGTCCTCTGAGCTACTGGAGATTAAATGTAGGCTATCCTGGCGCTCGTGGCCCATGATACCGTGTCACAGCAGCTCCGGAAAACTAATGTACCACCTCACAGTGGAGCAGTTTTGCTCTAAGTCAGCTCTGGGGTTCATCAACCCAAAAAATGTCCCCTTTCCTGAACTTCCAAACTCTGTTTCTCTAAATTTCTTAGACATAGGTTTGGGAAAGGCTGTACTAAACCACGTCCCTTGAGAGACTTCACATTTGGAAAATAAATAAGTAAATGCGTGGCTTTAGGGCAAGACCATTAAAGAAATCTTCATTTAAAATATTTTCATCCTCAGGAAAAACACAAATCGGCCAGAGTGTACCAGGAGTTTTGTGCAATCTAGTGCCCACCTTTATGTTGTTCTAACTGTGATGGCCACACCAGACCTGGCTGTGAAATGGAATGATAAACCCCTCTGGTAAGAAACCAAGGCCTGGGGAAAGGGTCAGTTCCCTTTCCTTCCCCCAGTCTTTCTCCAGGAAGCCTAATTAACCTCAGGGGTTTTGCATTGTAAAGAATTGCCCCAGGAGTCTGACTACTCCCTTTGAAATGTAACAGATGCCTGGGAAAAGAGCCTCTTATCTATTTTGGTGAGAATGCTTTATGTTAGAGACCCAGCACAAGGCTTTCAGCCACATAGATGATGAATTTTTCTCTTAAGGATAAAAGCCCCAGTGATAGGATGTGTCTAAGATGATGCCAAATAACCTATAAATGTCGTGAGAAGCTGTGGATCAGGGTTTAGGATTTGAAATTTTGTTTTCCTCTGGGCCTGCCAGCATAAAACAGAGTTTGGAGTTCCCCTCCTCTCTCTGAATGCTGCTTGCTGCAACATAACTGCATAACATAACATAACTGAATGCTGTTTCCCGCAACGTAACTAGATTACGCAAAATGCTAGAGGAGAAACTTGTGTAGATTTACAGAAAAATGTATACATTTGCAAACAGTGCTGTGGGGTCTACAAGGATGGAAAAGGGGGTTATTCAGATTATTCTTCCTCAATTATTTGGAACTTTTCTCGGAGCCAGTGGCTCTGAGAAAAAAGAAGGTGAGCTGCCATTCTGACTGATGTGAGATGAAATCTCAGAGTATTTTTGGTTTTGCATTTCCCTAATTGCTATGCTATTGAACGGTTTTTGTATATTTGATGGCTATTTGTATGTCTTCCTTATCTGTTTAATTCATTTGCCCATTTATTCATAGGGTTATTTGCTCTTTCTTTTTCTTTCTTTTTTTTTTTTTGGTGTTAAGACTTTTTAGTTCTTTATATATTATGAGTATTAATCCTCTCTCAGAAGAATAGCTATAAAAGATTTTCTCATATTCTGTAGGTTCTCTCTTTACATTCTTAATTGGTTCGTTTGCTGGGCAGAAGCTTTTTAATTTGATGCCATCCCATTCATTGACTCTTGGCATTATTTCCTGAACTTCAGGGGTTCTACTGAGAAAGTCATTGTTTATGCCTGTATGTTGGAGTGTTGACCCTATGTTTTCTTCTAGGAGTTGCATAGTTTCTTGTCTAATTCCTAGGTCTTTGATCCACTTTGAGTTGATTTTTGTGTAGGGTGAGAGTTTAGGGTCTAATCTCATTCTTCTACATCTAGATGACCAGTTTTCCCAGCACCATTTTCTTAAAAAGGCTCTTCTCCGATGTATGTTTTTCCACCTTTATCAAGCAAGGTAGCCAACAAAAATATCAATACTAATAAGTGCTGGTTAGCATGTAGAGAAAAGGAAATCTTTCACACTATTGTTGGGATTGTAAAAGAGTGCAAGCACTGTGGGAATCAGTATGCAACTTCCTCAAGAAACTAGGCATGGTACCAGCATATGAATCAGCCATACTACTCATTATTTATCCTAAAGAATTAAAGTCACCATTCTACAGCGATACAGGCACACCCATGTTTATAGAAGCGAAATTCACAATAGCCAAAACTATAAAACCAGCCTGGGTGTCCATCAGTGGATGAATGGATAAAGCAAATGTGGTGTACATACAAAACGGATTTTTATTCAGTCATTAGAAAAATTAAATTATGTAATTGTCAGGGAAATGGATGGAACTTGAGACCATTATATTCAGCAAAATAAGACAAATTCAGAAAGAACGTCAAGAGTCGTATGTTCTCTCTCATATGTGGAAGTTAGAGAGGAGAAAGGAAAAGAAAGGTGGGGGAGGAGTCTCATGAAAACTGAAGGGAGATCAGAAGACCAGAGGAAAGGGACCAGGGAGAGGGAAGAAGGGAACGAAAAATACATGAAGTGATATCGGTCAAATTATTGCTATTGGTATATAAATTGTCACACTGTATACATATATGAATATGTATCAATAAATCCCATCATTATGTACAACTATAGTGCAGCAATAAAAATATGAAAAAAAGTGAAAACCCCTTCTTACTCAGGAATTGATCAGTTGCCGCGTACAACAGGCCTTCTGCCCAGTTCTTCACTGAATTCCCATCTAAAATGGGCAGAGACAATACATTTCAGCGTGAAAAGCATGGACCCTGGAACTATACTCTGCAATTTGGGAAATTGCCTTTACATCTGAAATCCCCCTTGGAAAGATAAAGATGGAGTCTACCTCTTAGGCTGACTATCTTAAAATGTCCTTGCCCTCAGAAAAACATCTGACAAAAGTAATCTGATAAATATGTTATCTTTGTACTCTGGTATGTAAATAGTAAACATATGTGCTATTCTTTTGTATTTTAAATGAATGTATGGGGTTATTTTATATGCGTGTTTATCTATCATTTTGTTTTATGCATCATTATATAGGAACTAAAACACAGCATGGTTCTTCATTTCCACAAATTCTTTTAATATTTTTAAATTTTTTAAAGATTTTAATTCATTGAGACTTTGATACTGAACTACAAATGGGGTAAAATAATGATTTTTATTTTATTGTTAATGATTTTTTAAAATCTTTTTTTATGGTGCTGGAGTTCCAACCCAGGGCATCATGCATGCTAGTCAAGCATGATTCCACTGAGCTATATTCTCAGATCCAATCATTTAAATTAAAAAAAAAAATCACCCTGACAAATCTTTTAGAAACTTAGATGAAATTTTATAAGCTGTATCAGTGATATATTTTCAAATGAGAGAAATCTATTGTGTCAGTCCATTCAGGTTGCTATAACCCCCTGCTAGAGAAGCAGATATTTTTGGTTTATAAATGCATAAATCAATATAAGATTTCCCTTAATTTTACAGCAGATAGGAATCTTTTGATTGGAAGTACATGAATAATATATGTGTATGTATTTTAATTTCATTTTAAAATACTAAGTTATATTTAAATTCTTTTCAGAACTAAGTGCATTTTTGAGTAGTTAATAATACATTGAAATTTCATATTTAAGATAGTCTTAAAAATAAGATTCCTGCTAAAATGTTCTATGCCAATGAACTTTCATCAAAGTTGAAATGGGAGTGGGTATGGGGTTAGAAATGATGGTGGAATGTAGTGGACATTATTATTCAAAGTACATGTATAAAGACACCAATGGTATGCATATACTTTGTACACAACCAGAGACATGATTGTATAAAAATTGTGCTCTGTGTGTGTAATAAGAATTGGAATGCATTCTACTGTCACATATAAATAAAAAATAGAAAATTAAAAAAAATAATTATATATAAAAAGAAAAATAAATAAATATTCAGTTGAATGTTTATTGAGACCGATGATCCATTTTAGTTCAAACAGTAACAGTTTTGTTTTTTCATGCTAACAGGGGCCTCTGCTTCCCTTGCTGTGTTCTACCATCGCAAAGTAATTGATTTCATTTGTTTCTTGTAGAGAGTCCTATTGTTGGTGCTGCATGACCCAAGCCAGTAAGGTTTCAGTTTGTTTTACTAATAAGACATATTGCTGGCATGTTCTCAGATTCTGTCTGACAAACGAGTTTAGAGAGACTCACAGCGAAACAGGGGGTAGATCCTATTTTTCTTACTTATGAGCTTCCCAACATCCCTGGACAGACAGCGGACTGCACGGCGCATCTGCCCAAGTCCTGCCAGCAGGGACTTCAGCAGCTGGCTTTCTTTGGCCATTGGTCATCAGGCTAGACACCAGAGACCCAGTAACTGCTAGATTCCTCTCCACTTACAGACAAGAAGGAGCTGGGGTACCTTCCTTCAAAAGGTGCCTTATTTTCTCTGTTCCTGTTTTTCAATATCACCCTTGTAAGCCAGCAGAAAGCCAAGCCTGCAGTCGTGATCCACATCAGAAGCTTTTCCTTCGGCTTCTGAACTAAAATGAGAGGAAAATGGTTGTCTGATTTCTATACAAGGACTAAATGTAAAAACTCAGACAGACAGACACAGCCTAAGAAAACGCGACCCCCATGGAGAGTAGGCTGGGAATGTGTGGTCAGCATGAGGGTTTACCTTTATCCTGTAAAACTATCTCAACTAACAATTACAGTCCCTTAAATAAAAAAAAAATTAAGAAGAAAACAACTTTAACATTAAAAACCAAACTTGGGCCTAACTTACCAGCTTGTAAAAAAATAGCATTTTGTTTACTATTATTTAAATTGAAGCCACTGTTTGGGGCACTTTTACATGCATTTTGAAGTTGCATCTCAGGGAAAGAAATGTTTGAGTTAGTTTCATACTGGAAAAATATCCGAATTTAAATTATTTGTCTTTTAACTTGAAAGAAAATCATAGCATATTAATCTAAAACAACTTCAGGAAATCAAATGTCACCTTAAAAGTAGGAAAAAAAATATATATATATATAAGTATAACTCATAAGAAAATGAAGTCCCATCTTTATTAGTCATAACTTTTTGCCAAAGGATTTATCTATATTAGTAAATTTTTATATTTAGTAGTTTAAATTTGTACAGAATTCATCACATACATTTTATTAAACTTTAAATATTATCATTTAAAATCACTTAAGTAATCTTTCTCATGTTCTAAGATAAGTTTTGGATTTGGTATGCCTTTAGTTAATCTGGACCTACATTTTAAGCTATCACGGTGTGTTCTCATACTACCTGTCCTATAGTTCTAGGTTACTTTTCTTTAAAACCCTTGGCTGTATTAGCATCTCTGCTCATCCTCAGGACAGCCTGCCATGTGTAAGGGGTACCAGTACAATGGTGTAGCCCTTGCATTTTGAGACTGTGGAAAACTAGTGTAACTCCGAATTCTTAAATTTCTCCATTCCCAAGTAACTTTTAAATCCTGAGTATCTTTTAGTTTTATTTTTAAGCACTAAGTTTTAAATATATTTATATTTAAACATCAAGTTTGAAACATATTTATATTATGAAGTAGCAAATGTGTTAATGTTAAAGCCTGTGTAAGTGACTCCTTTAGGAATTCCATTGTTCTTAATAATGGTCACAAACAATGAAACACTGCTTCAAGCCCTCAATTTTAGATGCAAATTTGTTTATTCTTGGAAAGAATAGATAAGGAATAAATCATTAGGATTATGACTAAACAACTAGACAATTTGCTACTTAAATTGGCTTCTTTTGTATACTTAACAAACTGAGAATTTATTTTTTATTTTATTTTTTCAAAATACCCAGTTGGACGTTTTCTCTTTGCTCATTCAAGAGGCCCAGTTTTCCAATATTCTTTCCTATGCACACTAAAGAATTCAGGTTCCTATTTAAATAGAACTTTTACGGGTCTCATGATCTAAGTATCCAATACAAATGATAGAATAAGTCATTTCAATTACCCAGCCAGTTCTTTACACATGCATATAGTGTGTTTCAGAATTTATGGTGAGTATTATGTGTATGTGTGACTTGTTCTTCTTGTCCGGATCTTTCCTTTCATGCACACTTCAATTGTATCTACTTTCAGCTTTCTCAGAACTCAACCAAATCGGCTCATTACATCATGCTTTGCTAGAAGCATTTTTATTGAACTGAGTGGATTACTACATTGTTATTGCAGGCTAAAAGCAAAGTTCACTTAAAAACTTATTTGAGTAGGGAACTCTTTCAGATATATTTCAACCAAACTACTACTTGTAATTTACCTTTTCTAAGGGCTCAATGTAGGATTCTTTTCATTAGAACCTAGGGATCCACAGGTTATAGAAACCTTCTAGAGCTAGGTTCAATCTCCATTCAATTAGATGTTCTCCTGTTACTGGGTGTTTTGATGACTTTGCAATAGACAAAATAACTTGATTTCTGAAGACAAACATCCCTTTTCTTTGTTCACAAAAGCTCTGGATATAATGTCTCTGATTCTCCTCCCATCTTCTTTTACTTAATTAGTTGCATATATTTACTGTGTACAATATAATGATTTGAAATGTTTATATTATGAAGTAGCAAATTGTCAGAGCTGATTCACACAGGCATTCCCCTATACCCTCATCATGTTTTGCATTCAGACACTTAAAATTGCAACCAGACTCTTATAATTTTCAATAACACAAATGCATTGCTATGAACTATAGCCTCCACGTTATACAATAGATTTCCCGGACTTCTTCCTCCCATCTAACTGAATGCCTGTATCATTTGTTTTAATGAATTGTCAAACCATCCACCATTACCTCTTCCCAATCAGGTCTGGTCACTAGTAGGACTGTGTAGAGATGGGGAAGCTCCAACTGACAGACTTGGGACTGAAGACAAACAAGAATGAATTTGCTCTTTTGATTCCTTCTCCCAAATCTCACTCCTGAGTGTTAGCCTTACTCTAATGACAAGAAACACTGTAGGTTAAAGGAGGGAGTTAATGATAAGAAAAGAGAATCATTTTTACAACAGATTTATTCCATAGCTCCCATTCAATCTACACTCCTAGAAACTTTTGCTTCTACTTAGCAAATTCATTTTCAGAAGGTTGGACACATTGAAAAGGAACCATAACCTTTTGTTCCATGGAGACCTGATATACGAATATGAACCGAGCATTGCAGTAAATCCTTACGTCCACACATAACCATAGCTGCATAACAAGGGGAAGCAGGGAGTTAAGCAAATGGCAGCCGCTGCAGAGCCACAGTCAAGGAGCTGCCTCCTGCCAGACAACTAACTGCAGCTGCTTCATTATTTGCAGGTCAACATTCCTCCTTCCTTTAGTCATTTGCAGACAACTAAGGTTTTTTGGACTTGAGAATATTATGAATCCTCCTTTCAGTTTTAACATTCAAGAAATGATACTGTTCAATTAAAAATAATTTCAATGAGAAATCAAAATAAACTCAAATAAAACATCTTGCTATAAGCTAAAATATATGATTAATAACGAAGGACATGAGCCTCTTCTAAAGAAAAAAAATCCTTGGCATCTTGTCTTTCAAATTAAAATTATTAAAGAAGTTTAAAAACTTGTAATAAGTTTAAAACTCACAAGTTCTGTGAGCAGGTCAAATGTCAGAAAGATCCATGACTCACTCGAGAGCAAGTTACTTGCTTTCATATCATGTTACATTCAATTGTATTTTTGTGACAGAAATTGGCATAGAAATCATTTAAGTGATATCAACCATTGGCAGAAAGTCACAGAAGGAAATTATTAGCAAAATGCATCTCATATTCTCTAATATTCCAAGCATGTATCCATGCAGTTGTACAATGTTAGCTTCTAAAAGACAAGTATATTTTTACAGCAGTTGTAAAATCCAGCCAGATTAATACTAGTTTCTTTTGATCTAGAGGACTTCTAATTCAGTCCCCCCACCCCTATCATCCTACCTATGCACAGAGAGAGAACTTTCTCTCCTCTCTCCCTAGATGAGCTCCCAGGGGAAGACCTCAGTCCCAAGGGTACATCAGCATAATCAGGCAGGTAGTTTCATTTTGGTGGCAGGAGGTATTGATGTTCAAAGTGGGTGCACATCTAAGTCAAGTCTTGCAAGCCAGATTTTTGTATTAATAATTTAAAATGAATACCCATGGGCTTATTGCCATCTCTTTCTTAATCAATTCTGAACTTCAGATGGAAGGATGGATGTTGCTATTGAAACATAAAAGCAACGCAGTCCCAAATTATGATTTGGATCAGACTTTTGTTTTAATGAATTGTCAATCCATTAAAGACCATCAAGTCTTGCTAAATATTCTACATGATTTTCTGTAGTCCAAGACATCAAGTGAAGTACAAATTGTGAGGGATATACCATGGGCCAAAGTACAAATTGCTAAGATTACTTATCGTTTTAAATATGAATGGTAGATAATATGAATGGTAGATTTTCCAATTTAAAAATGAAACCACTGAAGGTCACCCAAAAGATTTAAGGTTTTTAAAAGCTCTCAACCCTGAAAAGATTATTGTGTATTTTCCACATTTGGTGTGATATTAAAACACAGAAAAACAAAACACTAATCCATGTTATATTTATAAGAAGCACTATTTAAATTTCATTTCTGATTAGGACCATGTCTTTTCATAAGGCCAATTGTGTTGTTTTGTTCTTTGGGTGGGGGCAACTTCTCTTCTTTCTGTTGGTGGTCTTTTGCTGGAATCCTGCCTTGTGCCTTGGACTCCCAATCAGGTCCTGGCTCAGGAAGGCTGCAAACATGAAGGAGTTGAAAAGCAGTGAAGTCCAAGCCGAAGGTGATGCTGCTTTCTCTGCAGGCTGACATTGCTCCTCGGTTGTCCTTGAATTCTATCCTGATATTTCCTTATGTTCTAAATTCCTGCAATGTGGTGAGTTGAGTTCCTTTCTAATTCCTGAAATACAATGTACTATATTTGTAATTTATCAAGTTTCAGTGTTATTATAAACATGCTTCCTTGGTTCACAAATTCTTACAGCTTTAAAATGCCTTAAAATGACCCTTATTTCACCCTAAGCAAGTTAGGAGATTATTTTTCTTCTCTTTCCTTTCCTTTTTCTTTTCTTTTTCTCTTCATTTTAAATTGCCATACAAAAACTAGGTGGATTTATTGCATACAACACTTTGATTCTAAATACTCAACTTTTGATGCCCAGTTAAGGAACAGTAAAGGGTTGTATCTATTTAAATGTTTTCCAAATAGACACTTTTCTTAAATGGTTGCTGGGATCCCCCATGCTTTCCACTATCTGCATTATAGGTAGCTTCAAAATCAAAGTATCCCTCTGCTTTATTTTAAATTCTTAATTTTCTAATGGCTGAATTTATGAATTAGTAAAGTTTCAGCATTAGCTACCTACTTACCTATATTTGTTTGAAATTTATTAGTTAGGAAGAAGAGTCTAAATTTTACTGAAGAGCCATTAAAAGGACTCTTTGCTCCTATTTAAAATCTAACAATTGGGCTCAAGAAGTCCAAATGTTTTATGAGAAGCCAAGTGGCTAGACTTCTAGCACTTAACGCTTTATCCCAACATTTAACTTCACTAAACATATTACAATAAAAATGCACATGTTAATTTTTTGTCATTTAATAAATTTAATTAATTACATATAATTTCTTCCTTTAGAGATTTTTGCCTTTTTATGATATTAGTACTATCTTCAAGTTTTAAGATATTTGACAAAAGGCTGGCCTTGGTTTATTTGCAGTTTTTGTCTTTTATCAGAGACCTAATCATGAACAAGGTGCACAATTGTCCCTTTGATGCTTGCATCCCAAAACTTTTAAATTCAGATAGTACTGCCTATTTTGATGAATTACTGTGAGGTCTACAATAAATCAGTTATGTAGAGGACACAGTACAGAGCCTGACACATAGGTAGTCCACTATACGTCTGTTTTTCAGTTAAATAGAAACAAAAATTACATTAAATAAAGTAGACTTTTAAAGGTTCCAGAATGTATTAAGAAGACAATGTTCCAGTGTTCATGGCTATATAATTTAAATTCACTGAATGATGTTCCAAGATTTGGAAGACATGGTAAAAATCTCATAAACCATACTCAAATCCGGGAAGCCAAAATCACTTCTATAGAAAATTTGTGAATAATTCTTCAACCTTTATGTAGTTACAATGATGAAAATTTAGCTATTTCATAGAACACCAAGCAGCCCCCAGTGCCAACTTTCTCCTAGAGACCTGGCCACAATTTTAGGTGAGTTATAACTAAGGTAGATGGGTAAGTTTTGTGTTGAAAGGAGCCAGATTGAATATAAGAGTTATTATTTGAAATAATATGTGTTGAGAATAAAAATGCTATGCTACGTGTATTAAATTATTTATTAAGTAAATAATTAAAACAAATAATAATAAATTTTATTTAGAATAATTTACAAATAAATCATAATAATCATTGGATGAGTTATTGTTTATTGATTTTATTTATTAATTAAAATAACATTTAAAATAGAAAATCATGTTATAAATATTGAAAGAGTATATCTAGGACATATTAAAAAACAAAGTCACAGTAATAAAACAACCCATGGTAAAATTAGTGTTAGGGACTGAAGTTTGGAATTGATGAAAAGGGAAACAGGAAAGACTTAGGAGCCAAGGGCTCCACCTGGTTTTCCAGCCCCGGATAGTACCCCCGTTAGAGCATTCTCTGCTCTTCTCTATTAATCAACAAGTGCTGTTTGATATATGTCTTTTTAATAGTTATTTTTACTGGGATTGAGTGATATCTTATTCTCATTTTGATTTGCATTTCCCTTATGGCTAATGTCATTGAGCATTTTCCCACTAACTTATTGACCATTTAAATTTCTTTTTATAAGATATGTCTATTCATATTCTTTGCCCATTTTTAATTGGATTAAATTTTGTCATTGAGTTGGAAAGGGTGTTTAAATTGCTTATCTCCAGTGAAAGCCAATTTAGCGTTCTTTCAAGTCTCCTATTCTTTCTTGCTTTCTATTATCACTTTTATCTTGCTTTACATGGTTGCCTTTGAAAATATATACTTTTTCCTTTAATGCATTTTTTGCTTTATTGATAGGGATTAATTTTACTATGGTCTATTAGTACGCATATTAATATACAAGTAAATAAGCACTAGTACTTAGTATTAATTGGCTAATCAATCAAAGAAGTCTTGCTTACTTCCCATAGTCTGAAGATATATGAAGGTCACTGTTGTGTTTGACAAGAGACTTTAGGTAAGGCTGAGATTCAAGTAAATACAGAGAAGATGTATACTACTAATGATCTTTGTATTATTACATAGCTTGTTTATTTGCCTAGTAACAAAGCTAATTTGGGGATCTTATTATAAGGCACTCGATAAATATTTCGCAGACTGACATGCTATTACTACACATGAACTTACAAAAATTAATATTTGGAAGTGTAATTAGACTCCTTGCTGCATTGTCAATGCCTTATGAACCAACTTGCTTATTATTTAAACTACTGACACAAATAAACTGTCATTATTTTTAGTCATTGTTTGGATGCATTCAAGTTTTGACCTTGTATTCAGTTAAGTATTTACAAATTTATCTGCAATTATTCAGAGTTCATTCTATATCATGTCACAGATTTCATAAACCTAGCCATTGGTCATTGCTCAACATCTGCTGTGTTCCTGCAGACACTGCATTGTGAATCAACAGAAACAGAGGGACTCAACCTAAGGTGTTGCTGAACACATTTGTTCAACCATACTGTACTTTAAAGGCAGGGATCATCAATCTATGCCATAAATGCCAAAGAAGGCACAGCCTGTTGGCAGCCATTTATTTCACAGTGTTGACTGCACTCAAATCTCAAGGTATGCAGGCCCAGACTTCCCCAGGCTTGCAAGCTAGACTGCATTCCCTATATCTGCAACTCTGCAGCCAAAATATGCCTGCACGGCTTTCTCTATTTTATTATGTGATGATCAGAATCTAACAAGAAATATCTACTCTGAAATGGTCAGAATCCACCAAAAAAAAATTTCATTCTGGGACCCATCATTTCCTTTGTTGATGTGGCATTTGGTCAGAAGAACTTCGCTATTCATTTTGGTGTGAATAGAGTACAACTAGGTATTTTCAGAACCGATTCATATCTGATGGTTGTTGCTACCAGTTAAACTGTTATGTGAACACAAGGGAGGTCAGCAGGATGAGCACCTTGGATGCTCCAATGTGAGCACGTAGGGGACAGCAAACCTTGGGATAATTAATTAATTTCCCTACTACAGGAGAAAAGTGGGGAATTAACAAACATTGCTTCTGTTTCTCTTTCCAGTGTCTGTACATGGAGATGAGTTGACTCTTATTTGTGGACACTTTTTTAAAAAGTATATAAATATGTTTACATACATTGCTGGGAGCCATTAGCCAAGTAGATATGACAATTTCCTTGCCAGCGTACCCCATGTTGCAGTGACATTGAATGTAGGTGACCTTGCTCAAGGACCAAGGCGGATTAGGGCGTTCCCGGTTTAGGTTCCAGGTTTAAGGTTTAAGATTATTCCTGCTGGGAATAGGGCGTATCCTGCTGCCTAAGTTCCCCTTGAGTTCTCAGGGGATTCAGACAGTATATTTTGGAGATAGAAGCCCAGTGGAGGTGGATTTGGGCAGAGAACGTGGATTTGGGCAGAGAACGTGGATTTCCCCAGAACGTGATTGTAGACGGCTGGTGTGAGTTCTTCGGGAATAAAGAGTTGCTGTTTGAATCTACAAGCTGTGTGGTGGCTCGTGATTGTGTGCCCAGCCAGACTGCGGCATTTGTGCCCAGCCAGACTGTGGCATTTGGCGGCTCGTACGGGGAACTTCTGAAGCTTGGAGGTAAGTGAAATTGCTCGCCCCTGAGGAAGAGCGAAAGAATGGGTGACCAATTCAAAAAACAATGTGTTCTTGTTTTGATTTATCTTTTTGTTTCAAGCTGCCTATCCCTAGAAATTTCTCAGGCAAACTGGAAAAAATGGTTGACTAAAGGTTTGAAGTTTGTCGGCCCTGAGGAACAGAAAATTGATGCAACGATTTTTTATTCCGTTTTTGTTTCATTCAGTTTCGGTTTTGTTTTGTGTTATCTTATTGGGTTGCGTTATCTTTATAGTAGATTAGAAATTAGTAAAAAACAAACCGAAAAGATGTTAAGTAAATTGTTAGAGGTTCAGACCATGGAGAAAGACATTTTAGATCAAGCAAAAGAGAAGGTCTCTCGAGCTAGTCAGACGGAGGAAGAAAATTTAAAGGAAAAGGGGTTGTTAGGAAAAAGGCCACAACAGGAGGCTGTTACTAACTCCGTTTTATCACAAGAGGGCGTAATTCAACCAACAGCCCCACCGATGGAGACAGCTGAGTGGCCCTCAAACCCCGGAGTTGATAAATGGGATCCTGAGACAGGACCTCAAAGATTAGCATGCCCTGTACATGAACAGGCAGGAGGGCAGCGAATTCACCGTGCTTTAGATTTTAAAACAGTGAAGCAGTTAAAGGAGGCTGTAACAACCTATGGTCCCCAAGCTCCCTTCACGGTAAGCATGGTTGAGTCCATTACTAACTTGGACATGACACCAGCAGATTGGGCTAGCATGTGTAAATCTGTACTAAATGGAGGACAATATTTGTTATGGAAGGTTGCCAATGAGGAATTTTGTGCGGAGACAGCTAGGCGAAATGCAGCAGCCGGTTACCCTCAAAGAAATCTAGATATGTTGTTAGGAAAAGGACCTTATGAGGGTCAACGGCAACAAATTGAATATGATCCTGCTATATATGCACAAATTGCTGCAGACGCAGTTAGGGCATGGAAGACTTTACAAGGACATGGAGATTTACAAGCTCAGCTATCTAAGGTAATACAGAGAGCTAATGAACCTTACGCTGACTTTGTAGATAGGCTAATTCAAACGGCTGCCAAAATTTTTGGGGATACAGAACAAGCAATGCCATTAATAAAACAACTGGCTTATGACCAAGCAAATCGTTGCTGCAGAGAGGTTATTAGACCATGGAGACATGAAGATTTAAACACATATATTAAATTATGTAGAGATATTAATGAACAAGGGCAAGTCTTGGCAGCTGCAGTACAACAGGCTTTAGATGCCAGGCCAAAAACATGCTATGATTGTGAACAAACAGGACATTTTAAAAGGAATTGCCCCATAGGAGGAGGGTTTAACAAAAGTAGGTATCAAAGGAATAGAATACCGGGTATTTGCCCACGATGCCGTAGAGGGAGACATTGGGCTAATGAATGCCATTCTCAAACCACCATAGAAGGTACTCCCTTATCAAAAAACGGACAAAGACCAGGTATTTATCCAAGATATCGTGGAGAAAGGCATCAGGCTCCATTGCCAAAAAACGGACAGGGGGGCCCAATGCTCCGGGTCCCACAACCACAAATATACGGGGCAGTGGAGGATCCCAGCAACACCATCAGGGTAGTGCCCAGGACACATTGTCCATTAAATCCCTCATCAGACAAACCCGAGGGAGCGCAGGGTTGGACATCTGCGCCTCTGCCAGAGCAGTATTAACTCCAGAGATGGGAGTTCAAATCATTCCCACAGGAGTAAAAGGACCTCTTCCCCAAGGAACAGTAGGCTTATTATTGGGACGTAGTTCATCTACATTAAAAGGACTTATGATAAGTCCTAGGGTAATTGATCCCGATTATGTAGGTGAAATAAAAATTATAGCTAGTTCTCCAAGAGGTATATCAGTAATTTCACCTGGAGATAGAATAGCACAGTTGTTAATAATACCCAGCCTACATAATAAATTTCCTAGTCATAGTGTAGAAAGATGTTCCAGGGGATTAGGCTCCACAGGTGTAGATTGGGCTATGTTGTCTTTAAATTTAGATTCTCGCCCAATGCTAAAACTAAATATTCAAGGTCATGAGTTTAATGGGCTACTGGACACAGGAGCTGACCTTAGCATCATATCTCGTCAAGAATGGCCAAAACATTGGCCATTACAACAAGCCACTCAAACGCTTCGAGGCCTAGGAGTGGCGACTAATCCCCATAGAAGTTCTATGATATTAGATTGGAAGGATCCTGAAGGATGTGAAGGAACTATACAGCCATATGTATTGGATCATCTTCCTATAAATTTATGGGGACGAGATGTCCTAGATCAATTAGGTTTGACGTTAACAAATAACATCAATCCTAATGCGCCCACTACTAGGGCTAGACAAGGCTTTAGGAAAGAAAAAAAGATTAGGAAAACAAGGGCAAGGTATAGCAGCACCAGTACAAATAGATCAAGGAACAGACAGACATGGGTTGGATTTTCAGAAAGGGCCACTGAGACAATCAAAATTACTTGGAAATCAGAAAGACCAGTGTGGGTTCCTCAGTGGCCCCTGACTAAAGAAAAGACACAAGTAGCCCATGATCTGGTCAAACAACAATTAGCGGAAGGACATATACAACCTTCCATATCTCCCCATAATACTCCCATTTTTGTCATCAAAAAGAAATCTGGTAAATGGAGATTATTGCAAGATTTAAGAGCCATTAATAATGAGATGGTTATTATGGGACCTGCTCAATCAGGGATTCCTCAATTGTCTGCTTTGCCAAAAACCTGGCATGTTTTAGCTATAGATATTAAAGATTGTTTTTTTTCAATTCCAATTCATCCCGAGGATAGTCCACGTTTTGCATTTACTATCCCTGCATTAAATCATGAAGGTCCTGATCAGAGATATGAATGGAAAGTACTCCCTCAAGGGATGGCTAACAGTCCAACTATGTGTCAAATATATGTTAACAAAGCAATCCAGCCACTTAGAAATCAAAATCCTGAACTACAAATATTTCACTATATGGATGATGTATTATTGGCACATAAAGATAAAAACATATTGCTGGAATGTTATGCCACACTTACAAACTTATTAAAAAATTATAATCTAGAGATAGCAATAGATAAAGTACAATTAAATTTTCCAATTAATTATTTAGGAGTTCTATTATCCTCAACCATGGTCCGTCCACCAAAAATTCAAATACGAGTAGATCAACTCAAATCACTTAACGACTTTCAAAAGTTATTGGGAGACATAAATTGGATAAGGCCTTATCTAGGTATACCAACAGGAGAGTTGGGACCTTTATTTGATATTCTAAAAGGTCCATCAGATCCAAATTCACCCCGCATGTTAACTCCTAAAGCAAGAAAGGCATTAAAAATTATTGAAACATATATGGAAAATATGCATTTGGATAGAATTGATATAAGTTTGCCTTTATTATTTATTGTACTACCAACAAAAAATATTCCTACAGGAGTATTTTGGCAAGAAGGTCCATTATTGTGGATACATTTATCTTATTCTCCTAACACTATTCTTACTAGGTATCCTGAGGCTGTAGGACAATTAATACTCAAAGGAATAAAAGCAGCGAAGGGAGTGTTTGGAATTTCTCCCAATAAAATTATTACTCCATATACTATGGATCAAATTGATGAGTTAGCTAATGAGTTAAATACTTGGGCAATAATCATGTGTAAATCTAATGTTTCATTTGATAATCATTTACCATCTAATCCTTTGTTGTCTTTTTGGTCTAAGCATCCTGTAGTTTTTCCTAAAATGACAAGAAAAACACCTATCATGAATGCTCCAAATATATTCACTGATGGGTCAAATAATGGTACAGCAGCAGTAGTTACCCCTGATCAAACTTTTACATTTTAGTACCCAAACAATCAGCTCAAAAGGTAGAGCTTAATGCAGTTTTACAAGCTTTTTTGATGTTTAAAGATTCTGTATTTAATTTATTTTCTGATAGTCAGTATGTAGTTAATGCTATAGTATCTCTTGAAGATGCTGGTAGGATTTCCCCTTCTTCTACTGTTTTCCACTATACAAAGTCTAATCTGGGACAGAAAAGATCCATTCTTCATAGGACATATTAGGGCACATACAGGATTGCCTGGAGCCCTTAGTTTAGGCAATGATTTAGCAGATAAAACTACACATGACATACATATTTTCTCTATATTTGAAGAAGCTACAAATTTTCATAAAAGGTTTCATGTTAATGCTAATACTTTACAAAAGCATTTTAAAATAACTAAGGAACAAGCCAGACAAATAATAAAACAATGTCAAAATTGTGTGACATTTTTACCACAAGTTAATCTTGGAGTCAATCCTAGAGGACTGATACCTAACCATATTTGGCAGATGGATGTCACACACTTGACAGAATTTGGAAAATTAAAATATTTACACGTTACAGTTGATACTTCTTCTGGATTTTTGATGGGCTCCCTTCATGCCGGAGAAAAAACTAAAGATGTTATAGCTCATTGCTTACAAAATTTTGCCATTGTGGGCGTTCCTAAACAGTTAAAAACCGATAATGGTCCTGGCTATACCTCTACCTCTTTTAAACAATTTTGCTCATCATTTGGTATTACTCATATAACAGGAATCCCATACAATCCACAGGGACAAGGCATAGTTGAAAGAGCTCATCAAACTATTAAAACATACTTATTAAAGCAAAAAGAGGGAATTGGAAGGGGGTATATATCCCCCAAAGATAAACTTAAAATAACGCTTTTTACTCTAAACTTTTTAAATTTGGATTCATCAGGACTTAGTGCTGCGGAAAGGCATATGTATCCAAAAAATGTACATAAGCCTAAAGTACTTTGGAAAGATATTCTAACAGGACAATGGAAAGGTCCTGACCCAGTGATTGTCTGGAGTCGGGGGTCTGTTTGTGTTTTTCCACAGGGAGAACAGCAGCCGATTTGGATTCCAGAGAGATTAACTAAAACAATTTCTACAGATCGAAAAGAAGATGATTTGACTCAAATCCATAACAGCTGATATCCAGAACTCCAGCTTGGCCATTCTTACATCTGCGACAGTGATTAACCAGGATGCTTTTTTCAATAGCTATTTTATTATTGCATTTTTCTACATCATAAGGTTCTATTTTTATTTTTTGAGCTCATACAAACCTAGGTTAATGTTTTTCTGATCAGTTTTATTTTTTGACTGTGGAGTTTTTAAACATTGCAATGGAGATTTCACCCAGGTAAAGCTACAAGGCCTTTACTATTTTCTTATGTGTTGTACGTTTGTGTACACTCTTGTGTTTTGTGTTGTATGTCTGTATGTGCGTATGTCCATATTTCTTATATGAGGAGCGCTCATGAAAAAATGGATCCGAATTATTATTATTTTTTTTTATTCACGTGATTTAAATGGGTTAATTTAAATTAGGTAAACAGCTGTTAAGGATTGTTTTTAAAGTAGGTTAACAGATCTCTTTGTTTACTTTCACCTTTCCTTTTCATTATATTTAATAATTCTTTTCAGGATAATGTCTTTTTAGCATCATTGCCAGAATTCCCATCTCCATCCCAGTGCCAGTGAAGACAGCTTCTATGATAGCTATCACAGTAAGCTGTATAAACTGATGCATCAATGAATATAACTCAACAAGTAATGCTCAATCAAGGAGTCAACTTACTTTGGGAGGAAACGGATTTTGGGAGGAAATGGACATATTGATAGATTCCTCTGCTTTGAACTGCTTGCAGAACTTGCCTGGACTATGTAACTATCGTTTGGTGCAGCGAATTGTGGTAATGCTGGCATATCTTTGCTGATGGTGTCACTAGTGATGCAATTTTTATTTCCTTGCCAGCGCACCCCATGTTAATTGTGGTAGTGCTGACATATCTTTGCTGATGGTGTCACCAGTGATGCAATTTTTCCCAAGGAGCCGTCAATTGGCTTGGTGTCGTGGCATTTCTGTATCCTCCTCCCTTCTGCTAGTGATGGTCTAACATTTGGGGGCCAATGGCTTATGCTGGACCGGTAGTCAGTGACGGGTATGATCCAATTGCAGTGGTATCAACCTAAGACAGGAGGCTGACGCCTAAAGGTCAGTTTTCCGATGACGGGTAAGAACCATATGTTGAATTGGACAACCTACCAGGCACGGTCCATAAGCCACATTAACCTCACTCCCCCACTGGCACCAAGGCCAAATTTGGGGGCCAACAGAGATGAGGCAAAGAACCTCACCCCCCCACTGGTGCATAGACCTATCCACAAGTATGGCTGTATGCTGGACCGGTAGTCAGTGACGGGTGTGATTCAATTGCAGTGGTATCAACCTAAGACAGGAGGCTGACGCCTAAAGGTCAGTTTTCCGATGACGGGTAAGAACCATATGTTGAATTGGACAACCTACCAGGCACGGTCCTTAAGCCACATTGCTTGTTGTTTAATTAATCAGAAGGGGGGAGATGCTGGGAGCCATTAGCCAAGTAGGTATGACAATTTCCTTGCCAGCGTACCCCATGTTGCAGTGACATTGAATGTAGGTGAACTTGCTCAAGGACCAAGGCGGATTAGGGCGTTCCCGGTTTAGGTTCCAGGTTTAAGGTTTAAGATTATTCCTGCTGGGAATAGGGCGTATCCTGCTGCCTAAGTTCCCCTTGAGTTCTCAGGGGATTCAGACAGTATATTTTGGAGATAGAAGCCCAGTGGAGGTGGATTTGGGCAGAGAACGTGGATTTGGGCAGAGAACGTGGATTTCCCCAGAACGTGATTGTAGACGGCTGGTGTGAGTTCTTCGGGAATAAAGAGTTGCTGTTTGAATCTACAAGCTGTGTGGTGGCTCGTGATTGTGTGCCCAGCCAGACTGCGGCAATACATGGAAGTAAACAATGATCCATTTGAGTCTCTGGGGTTCTCGAAATCAACCAACAGATAAAGTAAGGAAGATCAAAGTTGCATATGAGGAACTTTCAGGGGAGACATTTTCTGAATCACTGAGGCTCTGTTGTGAGTCTGCTGGCTCTGTCTGGAACACTGTCCAAGAACCACTTTAGAAAGATGCAACAACCTGAAAACAGGTTCACTCAACACCTAAGTCACAGAGGCTAGACACAAAGCTGAAAGTCTCCGGGGCCAGCAGCACTTAGAAACAAGATAAACGTTATGTTTCATTTTCTCTTTATTCCTGGAATTGAAAACTTTTCTCTTTATAAACGGATTTTCTGATGTATTTGGTGACAGTGATGGAAAACTAACACAGTGACCATTCCTGCTTGCCGGTTCTGGACCAGGTACGCAGAGATTAGATGACTCAGGATAGCGATTTGAAGTGCCAAGGATCACGAGAAAGACATCAGGCCCTCTTCCTTTTACACGAGTACTTTTCAATCCAAAAGCATAATTAATTTCAATACAGCTTAACTTGATTAAATGCCTTAAGTGACTGGTAGGAAAGGATTCAATGGTCACCAATCACAGGCCTCTAGTGTGCCCTCCTGTTAAAGTACAGTGTGGAGAGACAGCAGGAAAGGTGACTTGTTAAAGGAACAATATTATTGACTGCTCTTGGGTAGTGCAATATATGGACACATGGTCATCTTCACAGATTCCCAAACAGCCAACTTCTATGATGAGTAAATACTCAATGGTGAATTTCACCTTCAGTGATCAGATCTCAGTTCACTAGTCCTATCAGCAGCACTTGTCTTTATTGATCTCTCTTCTTACTGATGAACTTTCTTCTCTTGGTACCCAGGACATAAAGCTGTCTTTATTCTCTCCCCCACTCATTGATTCATCCTTTAAAAAGAAGTCTTAGTCTGGCTGGTCCATGGATCACATCCTATATGGCTTCGTGTTGGCTGGTGCCAGAAGTCACTCGTGGGTCATCTTCTCCTTGGTGTCTGCACTCCCATTCCTGGCATTCTCCTCAGGTCCTGTGGCCTCACACTTGCCTGCATATGACTTCTACCTATTTACATATTCTACAGTATTTAATCCACACTGTCTTCTAAACTCCAGTCTTGCATACTCAACTGCATTTGTCTTCTCTCTTAAAAATGCAACTTCTATGGTTTTGATAGGAGCTGTTTCCCTCCCAAAGACCCCTGCATTAATGCTGGAATGTTCAGAGGTGACATGAATGGGTTCTGATATCTCCTTGCTGCCATGGAGAGAAGGGCTCCCCTACCCGCCACCAGGCCTTCCCCCATAATGTTCTGCTTCACTTTGGGCCCAAAGCAATGGAGTCAGCTGTTTGGAGCCTGAGACTTCTGAAGCCATGAACCCAAACTTTCCTCCACTAGGTTGGCATTTCAGGTATTTTGGTCACAGCAATGAAAAGCTAACTAAAGCTGTAAGGGTCCTTCAAAACGCAATATATTAAAATGCAACTGAATCGTCCTCAGCAAAGGTTAAAATGACTTCATGTTTCCCTTTGTTTATACTAAATTCCCTACAGATACTACTGACTCACATTGTCATTTCATCTCCTAATCTGCATTCATATTTCCAACAAGAAATTACTCATAGAATCTGATCACTTATTTACTCATTCACTGTCATAATTTTGGTCCAAGATAAAAATCAACTTTTAATAGCCAATATGTTTATAACATCAGAGTACTGTACTATGGACACCTTATGAATAATTATATTTTATATATACTATAGAAACATCTATTTTTTTTTCCTAATCCTATACTTGATACCTCTAAGCGCACATATATATGTACATATATCTGGGTATGTAGATATATACAGGTATATACATATAATATACATATAGATAGATGTAAAATAAATAATGCACTATTCATCACATCATATTAATTTATAAAACTTAGGTTTAAAAGTTTAATCAGTAGATCTGGGGAGAACCATCAGTGTTTGTCTAGAAGATAGAGATTCCTCTCTTCTACAAAATAAAAAGACTGAGCAAATATGGACATCAAATTCTACTTTTCCATCTCAGCCACATGTGGTCAGCAGCACAGTGGTCCCTATCCTTGTGCTCACGCTAATCCTCAGAACCTAGGAGTTGCAGTTACATGGAAAGCGGAACTGTGGCCACACAGAGAGAGGCTGCTGATGAGCTTACCTGACAGTAAGGAAATTCTTCTCCATTATTTTGGTGCGTCCCATGTAATCAGAAACATCCTTAAAATAGAAGAGGGAGTCAGACAAGAAAGTCAGAGACAGAAAAAGTTCAAAGATGCATTAGGGGGAACAAACCAAAGAATGCTGGTGGCCTCTCGGAGCTGGAGGAAGCAAGACAGAATCCCCTTCAGAGCTTCACAGAAGAAAGATAGGTCCTCCCTGTCCTGTTTTAATGTTGGGAGAACCATTTCAGAATTGCAAACTCCTCCAGAATCTTAATAAATTTGAGACATGTGAAGCTGGCGAGCATGGGATAATTTATTATAGCACTGATAGGAAAGTAATTTTCCACTCACATACTAAAATCATGTTGTTTTCCTTGCAATTCACCTTTTTTTTCCAGTGACATAGTGTGTATAGAGAAAAATGTCACATGTCAATTATCTTTACAGAGGCTCAGAATGTGTTCTTCCACCTGAACTGTGATGACTGATCCTGCTTTTAACTATTTCCTGACACTTGGCATTTGTTCCGACGCTGAAGTTTTACTCACTGCACCGGCCAACATTCTGCTTCCTGCCCACTGCCTCTCTGGGGTTTTGCTTCATATCTCTTTTATTCCCCAGCTTCAGCATTAATCTTTTACTGATGCTGCTGGTGCTTCATCACAGATAACTTCCAGTTGATGCACCACCCCCCGGCAGGGCTCTCAGACCACATTTATCAATGTTACCTGATGCAAAGTGAAAGTCGGTTTCCAGAGATACTGAAATTTAACAGCAATGTTACAAAGGAAAAATGTTGAAATACTAATAAGAAATATACACCTTTAGGATTATCCTTTCTACTAATATATTTGGAAACATGTAGGCATAATTTAAGAAGTGCATCACTGATTGTTCAGACTAAAAGAAAGGGAAATGCATCTACTTTTGGTCTAATATAAGGAAGCTTTTAGATGTTAAATTTTGATGTATCACTTTATTCATTTTTATTCCTATGTAACTTGTTTTTTTTTTAATGTATTTTGCTTCCAAGGCTTTTCACTTCTTTATCTTACTCTAGTTCTTTCTTTCCCGTATTGTTATAAAGCCATATCACCACAAATTGCAGCAAGTAATCCCAAGACATAATATATAGATGTAAACTAGCAACATCGTTTTAGATAAAGTAACCCATTGTTTCTAGCAAAATAATATAAAGCATAAAATGAAAGCAATAAACATACAAAGTTGAAAGCAAATAAATCAAAGTATATCAAAAATAAGTTTAATAATAATATTCTTTGAATGTAATTTAAAATACATGTTGATTCTATATAATACAAAGGTTAAATTCATCAAATTTTTGTATCAAAATGAATTACTATATGTATTATTAAGGTTGAAAGCATGACATTTAATTTATTCCTGTACTTCAAATAGATGACAAGAATTGTTTAAATGCAAAAGAATTGATGAATCAGGTAAATTTTTATTAATACAAGAAATTTTTGTTTCTAGAGCTTGCCTCTGATTACATGGAAAAGTATGGGAAAATATTATGAGGCTGGAATAATATAAACCATGATTCAATCGTTAGGATTATTACAAACAGGTCTCTTGCAGTGCATGATGAAGGGCATTACTGCTTATTCCTACAGGGCATTCCTCTCCCTGCTGGCTGAGTCTTTCATTCTTCACGGTTTGTCAAGCTTTATGATACGTATAACATGCCACAATAACCTCCTTCCTTCCTTATTCTCATTTCTCTAATTAATAGATTCAATGCTCATTATATTTTATGCACATCATCTACATTACTGAGTTATTCGCTCGTATTTATTTCTTGGAGCTGAATTTATTATCAACAACTTTCGTTTTAAAAAGAGACCTTAATTTCCCTACTGCTAGGTGCTCTGGGATCTGACGTTGATGGCTGACTGCTTTACTCCAGGGAACCTACCTGGCCGTGGCCATGTTGGACCACACATCATTTTCCTGTGCACTTCAGTGGTAGTCTTCTCTCTATGCTTTGGGATAATTGCAAATAAAAAACCTTAGGGTGAGCTAATTTCTTCCCTTTGAGGATGAGTCACTGGTTGTTTGAGTCTTTCAAGAATTATTCATGTAAAGTAAGCCAGGCATTATTTTGATTACTTGGGGAATATTAGTGAGACTAGCAGGCAAAAATTCCTGCTTTTTAGGTATGTATATATTTTTTTCTATAGAATATTCGGTCAAGAAATAATAAAAAAATAAATATCTAAACCCTATAAAATGTTAGACTACTAAAGAGAGAAAAAAAATAACAAGAAAATTTTGGAAAGGCAAAGGGGATCAGATCCAAAGTCCCAGAGTTAGGAAGACTGGAAGATTTCACTAGTAAATATAACAGAGTAGATTCCACTGACAAGGTGAGATAGAATAAGTATATAAGAGAAGAAAGTTACTCCATTCAGAAATAGTGGAAAATTAATAACTGGAGGAAAATCCCTGAGCACATAAGGTGCTATTGTTTTATTATGGTATTATTCTTCTTAGTTATATACCACACTGAATAGACTCTGACATAGTCACAAAAGCGTGAGACACAATCCACTCCAATTCAGTCCCCAGGGCACCCACCCTCCCTTCTACTCCACTGATTCTGTTCTTAAGGAAGAACAAGTTTGCCTATTTTAATAAATGGCACAAAGCAACAAACAGAAGCAGGTAAAGGAGTGAATGTGGGAGTAGGAAAGCAGGAAGGGTCTTATCAGATTGTAGGAGTGTGAATTTTGTTCTGTGTAAATGAGGAGCAGCCACAGGTTGGATAGGGAACTAGGATCTAGTTCAGTGTTTAAGTGGATGCAAATACCAAAGCAAGATAAGAGTAGAAGCAGGTTAGAAGGCTACTGTAAAAGCCAGAAAAGAAAAATAAGTAGAACTAGATTTAATTTATTTATCACACGTTGCAAAATATGGTACAGTTAGATATAAGATTGACATTCACTGACAGCTACGAATAAGTAGAAAATTGCATTTAAAAACTTAGATTTATAATATTTTCACATCTACCAATTGACTAGGAATGAATCAAAGCCTGGACCCTGAAGACTACAAAATGTTAAGCGAAGCCAAAGAGAAATCTACATAGGTGAAGATTTGTTCTATATATGTATTTAGAGATACAATAACATAATGTAAAGATGTCAATTCTATTTGAGTAGAATTGTTTCAATAAAACCTTCCCAATGGCAACTGATTCAAAAATTTAGGTGAAAATTTAAGAGAACAATTATAGTCACGAGAATCCTGCAAGAGAACATCCCTGGATGACATATGCCACTAGAGATAGCAAGACTCATTCTAAGCTTTGACACATTAGCCCATTAAACAAAACAGAATTGATAAATAGATCTAGATTCAGTTGTGCTACCTAATTCAGAGAAGTAGTCTTTAATAGTCTTTGCAATAAGGTGTGTTATGCTACTTTGTTTCCCAAGTGATAAAGTAAAACAATAGAAAAACATCAGCCCCTGCCTCACAGTAAACACAATAAATTCCAGAGAGACCACCAATCTAAATTTAAAGTACTAAACAAACACACTAAAGAAAACATAATAAAACACTTCCATAATTTGAACTTGACAAAGATTTCTTAACACTACACAAAATCACTCTATATGATGGGAATCAATGGCAAATTAAACAACAATTTTAAAATGAGTAAATTCTGTTCACTGAATAGCACACTAAGGACCCAGAACTGCAAGTTTCAAAAAAAAAAAAAAAGAAATAAGAGTTGATCCTCATTGATCACAGATTACGCACTTGCAATTGTTCATACTCACAAAGATGCTTTCGTAACCCCCTCAATCAGTATGGGCTTGTGTGTTCATTGGGGCACATGCACAGAGCAGCAGGAACGTGACGTTTCCTGCCACGCACACTCTGAGCCACAGTCACACTGGGCAACAGGGTCTGATTTCAATCCTCATGCTGTGAGCAGTGTCTTGTTTGTGGTCTGTTTTTGCCAGGTTTTAGACAATTTTGTGCTTTCTACTGATGATCTTGCTGTCTAAAATGGCCCCTATGTGGAGTGCTCATCTGTTTTCTAATGTTCCTGAATACGGAAAAAAAAAACAACAACAACAACAAAAAAAAAAAAACTGTGATGTGTTTTAAAGAGAAAATTCTTGTGTTAAATGAGCTTCATTCAGACATGAGTTATATGGGGCTCTCGGCCATGAGTTCCATGTTAATGTGTCAGCAATATCTACAAAACAATTTATCTTTAAACAGAAGTCACACAAAAGAATGTTGTGTACTAATCAGTTCACAAAAACATGTGACCAAAGCCTAGAAGCACTAGTTCTCTAGGACCATTAGTTCAGCATATAGTATTCATTAAATATCTACAATCTACTCATTCAGTGTCCATGGCTACTTGATAGTGCATATCTACCAAATGCAATGGAAAAGGACTCTCTCTCTCCCTCTCTTTCTCTCTCTCTCTCTCTCTCTCTCTCTCTCTCTCTCTCTCTCTCTTTCTCTCTCTCCACACACACACACACACACACACACACCCATATACACACATTCATATATGCATATATATATATATATATATATATATATACATAAACATGTGTATGCATACATGTTTGAGTATGTATTTATATTTATCTTCTATAATTCTATATATGTCTTTTTATAAAGGCACTAATACATACCAATCACCTTTCAAAGTCTAAACTTTCTAATACGATGGCATCCCATTTATTAAGCTTCAACATATAAACTGAGGTTGGGGAACTACAAATTTTCAGACCATAGCAAGGATGAATTAGTTACAATAATTGTAGTCTTGAAGTAATGAGAGGTCAGTGGCAGTATTATGTGTATTACAATGGCCCTGCAATAGGGAGTGGAGACAAGGTTCTCGGTGCTCAGGGATGGAAGTTGGGGTGGAGGTCTTTTCTGGACCACACAGAGTTCCAGGCGTCCTTCTTTGCAGAGGATGAAGGTGGACAGAATTGTGTAAAGGGGATATTTCCATGTTCTCCAGTATCACTGTCAAAATGTATATACTAATCCAATACAAAGGTATTAATCTTCTAGTTTCTCTTTAGGACCCTTTTAGAAAGGGTCCTAAAAGAAACAACTTCAGATTAGGATATTTTCTACAAGTTTATCAGGCACATCACTGATGATTTAAAAATTAATATTCATTAAATAACAAAGGGACAGCAGCAAGCAGCAAGCAGACATAGGCAGCAAGGATACACCACCTTAACTCTGCACCAGAAATGTGCTTAGAGCATTGGATAAGAGCGTGATCCTCACTTTTCCTTTCCTTTACTTGCTGTACTCTTCAGAAACAGCAGTGCTCCGTGATAGATGGCACATGTATTGAACTTCCACCTTTCTTTGAAAACTTATGTGACAATGTAATAAATCTTAACCAACAAAAAGCCTTCCCTGATATGGCGCTTCATGTTTTTGCTTTGTTTTGATTTTTTTTGTCTTATTCTTTTTTTGTCTTCCTCTGTTCCTCATTAATGATATTGAATATGGTTAGCATTGGTAGCAAATACTCCTGCTCAGATGTGAGACACATAGTAATTTATTTTATGCATTGAACAACTATAGTTTTGTAATTCCTGGTCATATTCATAAGTACAAGAAAACAGAATTGCTAGATATGTAGCAAAATAATAGAAACTATATGTAAAATGGTTTATTTTCATATTTTAAGCATGCATTTAAAAATATGTTATCTAAATTTTATTTTAAATATTGTATTATTAAAGATATGTATGTATATGTTAGTTTTTTGAGTAAATGATCAAAGGGAGAAAGAATTTGTTCCAGAGATGTAAAAGGTAGCACTCAGTACTGAATTCCAATGGCATAATTTTGAGTAGAAGATTCCCCCCTCGTAACACTAGTTTCTTCTTAGATTTTCAAAATATTTATTTTTGAGGGAGACAGTCCATGAGACAGTCCATTTATATACAAGGGGCATTTGTAAGTAACATTCTAAACAGGTAGAATATGAATAGCTGAACTTAACCATGTAAAGATTGGCCATATGGTGAGATTAAAGAAAAATGGGTATAACATTAACAACTTAATTATTAAAGTAAAACTTAAACCATCATCAATTCAAGGGACCAATAATCAGAAGGACTGAAAAACTTCATATAAAGCTTTAATAGAGATGCAAGAAAAGGTTATAAAGCAGAACAAATGTGTCTTCAGATTAGGAACAGCAAAGAAATAAGTAAGTTACTTTAGTTTTAGGGAAGGTAAGTCAAGTTACTGAGGGATTTTCAAACCTGCTGGCTATGTAGCTAAAATTGGACCATCTAATAAATTAAAGGAGATTTATTCTATATATCTTCTCAGAATAAGGTAGCCAAACCAGCCCAAGGTGCCTCTTACATAGTTTTGAGCATTAAACAGCATGTTATAAATCAACAGATTGCACATTTTATCCTTATCTTAGGCAGGGATCATTGTTACACTTCCAGGAGTCTCTGAAGATTAGATTAATGCTACCCCATGCCAGGCACAAGCTGACTTTATCCTTATATGCCTGGATAAGAAAATAATTAAAAATAGAAGAAGGCTTTAAGTATTCAAAGACTGAGAGAGAAGAAAAAAGTGTTATTCAATTTGCAAGCAATGAATTAACCTATCCAGGCTCATGGATGCTGGAAGAATTCATGATTCCTGGGTAAATAGACAGACAAGAGGCCACGCCTCCTGACATTGCTCATTGCAAGGCAGGCAGCAGGAACATCAGGCTGCATCACTTCCCTGCCTGCCCTACATCTCCCTGGCTGCACAGCCTCCCAGCTCAGTGATCTTCCATAGTATATCTCTAGTGTAGTATTTAGAAATAGTTCACAGTGTTTTGAAATGTGTTAAACAGGCCACAAGAAACAGAGAGAGATGAGTTACCCGTTCTGGGGGCATCATCTCCAAGCTTGGTTTCAGTCTAGCAGAACTTCTTCGGCAGGTTTCAAGGAGATAAGGGACACCATTTTGAGTGCTTCTAATCTGATTGGCCTCTGTGATTTGATTGTTTTTGACAAGTTGTGCAGTATTTTGCTTTCAATTTTGACTTTTATAAGATGATTGCTCTGTCAATTCCATCTTCTTTGCCTCCATTATTAATCTACTTTTCTTCAATGAGAACCATTTCTCCTTTATGTGTAGGTGTTCACGATTGAATTATTTGAGACATGTAGGAGTGCCTTTCTTATTTATGATATGTCCCTCAGCATAATCCCCTATCTAGAAGCTGTGAATATGTCACCTATAGGTGATGGAGATCTCCAAATTGTCCCTTTCCAAAGTTGTAACTGGCACTTGCTCTAAATTGGTGTGATTATGTCAGAGCCATGCGATTTGAAAGGACAGGACTGACTAGTACAGATACTTTCCTTGCTTTTATGCCTATCTTCCCATCACAGCTCCAAGCATCATTTTTTTTTATGTCATGACTGAATATGACAGTGATTTCTTTTCTGCTGTGAATCCAATTAGTCTGTCTATGCTTCTGAGCTTTCTAATTTTTTTTATGTGTATGCCTTTTCTTTCCTTTTTGTCTGAAGAAGTTGTTTACATTCTCACAATGTTTGTCTTAGATCTTCATGCTTGTCTGCTTTTCAAATTACTTAGCCTTTTATTCCAGCTTCCTGTTATGGGTCTGCTAATGATCACCCTCATCTCTCTATACTCGGGCTTTGATTTAGTTTCTTCTCTTCACACATGCATTGGATAATTTGAGGTGCATTCAATAGCTCACTTAAAAGAAGCAGAAAAATAATCCTGACAAAGTCTCCACATTGATTTTGTACTCTGTAAAGGTTTACAAGAGCTTAATGTGAATGTTTTTTGAAACCTAAAGAAATCAGACAACTAATTGTTTCAACCAATACTTTTAAGAAAGGAATAAAAACAGACACAAAGAAGAAAATCAGAAGCCTTTTGTAAGGATATAGGAAATCTACTGATACAGCAGTAGAGAAAGAAAAACAAACAACAACAACTTGGCTGAAAGTCATCTTGATTCATTCCCATTTTCAAAGAACTACAGTAAGGCAATGTGTATTGGCCAACATTCAATGGCCCCCAGCAAGTGTAAGTGTTCACACTTCCCTGTGCGCTAATGATTGGAAAAGAAACAACGAATAATTCGCTTAGTAAAACTTATGGTAAAGTTTCTTTGTCACTTTTCTTTATCCATTCATCTGTTGATGGGTACCTGGGCTGGTTCCATAACTTGGCTATTTTGAATTGTGCTGCATAAACATTGATTTCCTACTTTACTGTAGTATTCTGACTTTAGGCCTTTTGCATAAATACTGAGAAATAGGATAGCAAGGTCATAAGGTGTTTCCATTCCTGGTTTTTTGAAGAACTGCCATATTGCTTTTCAGAGTAATTGCACTAAGTTGCAATCCTATCAACTCTGTATGAGTGTATCTTTTTCCCCACATCCTTGCCACCATTGATTATTATTTGTGTTCTTGATAATTGCCATTCCAACTGAAGAGACACAAAATCTAAATATTGTTTTGATTTTTATTTTCTTGATTTTTAGGAAACGTTGAACTTTTTTTTTCGTGTATTTGTTGTCCATATGTATTTTTTCTTTCAAGAACTGTCTGATTAGTTACGTCGTCCATTTATTGATTGGATTATTGATTTTGGGTGTTTTCTGATGTCTTTATATATTACAGATATCAATCCCCTTTTGTAGAAAGCAGGCAAAGATCTTCATTCTGTAGGCCTACTCTGCATGCTCTTATTTTTCTCCTTTGCTGTGCAGAAGCTTTTAAATTTGATGTTGTCCCCCTTATTGACTTTTCATTTTATTTCTTGTGCTTTACAATTATTGTTAAAGAAGTTGGTATCTGGGCCAATATATTGGAGTGTTGAGTCTCCATTTTCTTCAGGAAGTTGGAAAGTTTCTGGTATAATTCCAAGGTTTTTGTTTCACTTTGAGTTGCCTTTTTCACATGGTGAAATATAAGGATCTAATTTCATTCTTCTGCACATGAATATCCTGTTTTCTCAGCACATTTCTTTAAAAGGCTGTCCTTTCTCCAACATATATTTTTGGCACCTTTATCAAGTATCAGCTTTTGTAAGAATATGAGTTTGTCTCTATGTCTGCTATCCATTGGTCTCCATGATTTCATGACTATTTTGAGGCTGATAACATGCTGTTTTGTTACTGTAGCTCTGTAGTACAATTTGAGATCAGGTATTGAGATACCTCCAGCATCACTCTTGCTTGGAATTGCTTTGGCTATTCCTGGTATATTTTCCTTCCAGATAAATTTTAGGACTCTTAACTCTAGTTCTGTGAAGAATTTCATGGGTGTTTTGATGCAGAATGCATTGAATCTGTATAATGCTTTTGGTTGTTTGGCCATTTTGACACTGTTAATTCTGCCTATGCATGAAACTGGGAGATCTTTGCATCTTCTGAGGACTTCTTTAGTTTCTTTCTTCAATGTTTTATAGTTTTCATTGTAGAGATATTTCACCTACTTGGTTAGATTTCTTTCCTGATACTTTATTGGGTGTTTTCCCTTTCCTGCAGGATAATAAGTCAGTTTTTTAAGGGTATATGGAATATGAATTTTAACCACAGTGACAATATTGTTTACATGGTTTGGAAGAGCAAAATACCTTTTAAAGTCTTTGTTTAAAAAACTAAGGGGTTATGGCAGATTTGAGAAAGCAATAGTTTGGTGTCTGAAAAAATCTTGCAGAGCTTATTGAACAAGTCATGTAACATGCAGTGCCTAAAAGAAAACAAAACTACAGTAACAACAACACCAAAAAAAACATTCAATTTATCTCAATGTTCTTGCACGTGTCTCATTTTATACAGAATTTATAGATAGAAAATTCAATTTTAGATAAAATTAATTTTTTAGAAATAAAAACATCAAATGTGTCTCAAAGAATATTTTATTTTTTCATCTTCACATGACAAATTCCTATAGGTCTAGGAATATGAAGAATATGACTTTCACATCCTGGCTTTAATATGTTAACTAGTGTAAAACATTGCTCACAATAATGTTAGTGATTTTCAGTTTTTCTAATGTTACAGCTCAGAGAAGACTTCGTTTTTACCATCAATTGGTAACTGAAACAGTGATTTTCAGTCTTGCTCTCCTTAGCTCACCTGTATTCCAGCCTCACCAGAAGTTCAGACCTGGAGCCGTGTACGCTCTGAAACGTCCCATAGGTTATGCTGAAACAACTTTTTGGACACTTTGATTTCATTATTCCTCCCTATACATCTTACTAGGTAGGGATATAATGGCATATTGTAAGGTCAATCCTACTGCCCTGTTCCTGAAATACAAAACAAATCATTAGCGATGTGATGATTTGGTTGATTTCCAAGCCATTGGATATCCTAGGTGGGGAACAATTTATTCCCTTTTGCTTTGATCATTCAAAATGAGAAAAGCATAATTTTAAGAATTGGGAAAATAGATGAATGATAAATGTAGTTCCTTTATCAAAGGAGTTACTGGACTTTTATCTTCCATGAAAATGGAATGCATGTATTTTCCCCATTTGTCCCAATAAGTGAAAACCCTGGACACCCTACATAAAAGAAAACTATAAAAATTCTGAAAGTAGGATGCCGGCTAGAGAGGGACCCTGGGACTTGAGAATGACATGGTGGTGACTGTTCTGTCTCACATTGCCCAGACTTGGGACTAGAAAAAAGTGGCAACCAGAAAGTCCAATGGGCATTGACCAAAAACGCTTCAATAAAGGCCAGTTCTGCTCAAGGAAGAGGAAAAGTGTAGCCTTGTGAGGCAGAAAATATTTAGATGTTAACTGCTCTTTTCCAACCAAAAAGAACAGGAAAAAAAATGTTAGCACAGTTCACGTTTCAGCCCACTTAGGAAAAAAATCATTGAATTATAAGATAAAATAATAGAAATAATTTAATCTGGACAGTAGAGAGAGAAAAGAGAGACCCAACTGGGAGCAGAATGGGGATTGCCAGTGAGATTTCTTGTAGCAACATTCTGTTCCTTAGAGACAGAGGAGAGAAGGAGGAAAGAATTGAAAAACAGTACTTGAAAAAAAAAAAATGCCAAAAACCTCTTGCTATTTCAGAGATAATATAAACCACAGATGCAAGAAAAGTTACTGTCCTCCTAAACAGAATAAAACCAAAGAAATATACAATAAAAATTGTAATTAAACATCTAATAAGAAAGAAGAAAGGAAAAACTTTTGAAAGTAGCTACAGAAAAATAAGACCTATAAAGTCAAACTATCTGAAAGGCCATGAGTTTCTCATGCAAAAGATGGCCATGAGAAGGCTTGGTATATTCTAAGTGCTGAAAGAAAGATCCGGAGCCAGATTCCTACCCAGAAAAAAAAAATTGTCCTTCAGCAAAGTAAGGTGAATGAGTCCATTTCACTGTGGTTACTTTGCCAAACCTAAGCATTTGACTCTTCTTGAAAATGGAAAACACCCATTTTCGCCTCACCTTGTGTCCAGGAGCCAAGGTGACCCACTTGTCAGCTTCCAACAAATGCCTATCTTATTAGAACCTTGGGGAAGCCAATACCCAAGTTTAAATTTCCATTTTTGGGAACTATCCATTCTTAGCGATTGCTGCATTTATCCTATAAGGTCATAATAAGAAGCCCAGTAATTCACCTAGTAATTTTGCTTTCGGATCACTTCATCTTCTTTTAGTCACTAAGTTGACAGATGTCCCTTTGTGATTTTTTTTTCCCCTGAAAACAAAATAAATATTTCCTGAGCTAAGACCCATTTATCTTTAGAGCAATTCACTACACAAAATGTGTGAGACGTCCATTTGTGTTATGCACTGATTTGTACTTCACTACTTAGGTAATAAAACACAACAGTATGAGCATTAGGGTCTAATAAGGATACGCCTTGGTGATTGTTAAGAATTCAAGTAAGAATTAGCTGCCCATAACTACTCATGATTTGTCATTATCTGACCATTAAAAAAAATCCCCTGGTGAATTATGGCTATGTATAAAAAATAAATGAAAAACACAAAATTAATTTATTTAGATGTGGACTATTGTCATGCAGAGACTGAACAGTGTGGTTTCATGGGGACTTTTTTAGGTTTATAGAAAAATCAGAGTTTTACTGTCTGTTAGTGTTCAGTAAACTCTCAGAGCTCTTTGGAGGAATGTGGAAGGTTGTAGTGAGGATCCCTTCCCTGTGGTGTCTCCCTTCCTTCTCAGTCCTGTCTAAGGCTTTCTGGCAAGGTCACAGACTCCAAGTTCACAGGAATGAATCCTCCCTGACTGATATGAAATCTCTAGAAGCTATTGAAAAAAAGAGCAAGAAGGCCCAAATAAAAGATACATGCTGCTCTGTATACTGACAGTTGGTATGCAAAGTATTTTGTTAGCATTTTAATTTGATGTTGAGTAAGCAAGGTCATTTTCCCCTAATGTCCCACAGAGGAAAACATAGAAACTGAATTTCATTAAATTCTTCTTCAAAGGTGATTTGAATAACAATGAATCAGCATCTATTCATAATATATATATATATATATATATATATATATATATATATATATATATATATATATATTTTAAGTCAAATAGATTGCAAATTAAGTTTTATTTATTTAACAAATATCTAAATCTGGTTTGCCTAAAGTCTTCCTTGACAATTAGTAGTAAAAGTTATCAGTGCATCTTTTGACTACTAGTAATTATAGATTTAACTGGTTTAACCTATATTTTTATTATAAGTAGTAATGGAAGTTATAATGAATTCAAATTAGCATATAATACATTCAAAGTTGTATAAGTTTAGCATTCTTTCTTTCATTTCTTTAAAAAACAATCACATTGATCTTACTATAGGAGCCTCTTTTCATGGTGAACAATGGAGAAGAGTAAAAAAAAAGTGTCATATCACATGCTTTCTTTGCTCATAGGCAAAATATAGGAACAACTTCTCTGGAAACTGATTTGTAAGGAACGTAGCCATCCATAGCCAGTTAACATTATGTGTACCCATCTTTGTAGTAATTAGGATCTGGTTCTTATTAGCTACTTATTTTACACATAAAAGCCTACAGAAAACCAGAGTTTATATTTTCTTTTGAATCCTACAATAGTGATAAAGGAAAAAAAAAAGTCCTATTATCATGCTGTATTGTCACTAGGTCTCAAGGAGATCTCTTCAGAGGCAGAGGAAACCTCTACTAGGACTTTCCAGGGTCTTGACAGATGTCAAATAATCAGGTTTTAGCCCCGAGGAAGAGCTTTGTGAGAAAGCAAAGGAGAAGGTTTGCTTTCCCAGAGCAGAACGTGGGCTGTCTTGTGAGAGAGAAGTGCCACCAGGTTTAAGTTGGGGTTTCTGATTAGTGAACATATAGGTGAAAAATGTATGATCCAAGAGGGTGGGACTTTTTTGGAATTGGGAGATATTTGTCAAGATATTTTTTCTCCTTTATGGGGTCTGGTCTGGCAGGTAGGGAGGTGTCAGCGTATAGCACTATGGGGTGGTTGATGGAGTGATCAGCCCAGAGGGTTATGGTCTTATCAAATATTGGCTCTTGGCATCACCAGGTTAATGATTTCTTTCTATGGAGATCATTTTTAGTTGTTTGTTTGTTTGTTTTGCTTTGGACATTCCAGAAAACTTAGAGAGAACTGGGAAGTTACACAGTAACAAGTGGGTTCTTTGGTACATCCTTACATTCTGGTTTCTTCCCCTCCCTTGAGAATCCTCCTCCTACTCAAAGATTGTTCACAGGCCACCACCAGTTCATTGTTCCAACACAGATATTTTTTTCTTTGGAGAGACCATTGTTGTTGCTGTGTTTTGTTTTATCTACCCCTAAATTTCTGTCTCAGTATTTGGTGGGCTATCAAGGACTTACAGTTCATCGAAGGAAACAGTTTCAGTAGATTAGCAAAAAGGATTACTCACTTCCCATGGTGTGTTGCATTTCTATGTTTATGTTTTTAAACATAAAGAACATTCTCTTCACTTTCATGCCTGACAAAAAGATTTCCAATTAAACAAGGATTTCTATTCTGCATATACCACTAAAAGACCTTGATATTTCAAAGGCTTTTGGTTATAAATTAGAAATATAAATAGAGGGGTTTTCACCAGCTTTTTTGCTGCTGTGACTAAAAGGCCCAAACAGAACAATTTAAGGGAGGAAAATTTTACTTGGGGGCTCACAGATTCAGAGGTCTCAGTCCCCCCGAGACAGCTGGCTCCATTCCTTGTGGCTCAAGGTTAAGGCCGAACATCATGGTGGAAGAGTGTGGGGGAGGGAAGAAGCTCACAGGATGATCAGGAAGCAGAGAGTGGTCTCCATTCACCAGATACAAAATATATACCCCAAAGTCTCACCCTCAATGCCCACCTCCTCCAGCTACACCCTATCCACCTTCAGGTAACACTCAGTTCATCATGTCAGGGGATTCACTCACCAACTGGGTTAATACTCTCATAACCAGATCATTTCTCCTCTAAGTCTTCTTCCATTGTCTTGCACAGGAGCTTCTGGGGAAACCTCACATCCAAACCATAACAGCAAGGTCCCCCATCCCCTTCACGACAGGACAACTTTGTGCTTCCTTCTCCCAGCACTGTTTCCTGGAAAAGACTACCTTAGAGTAAAGATGGAACACTGAAGGCATCGCTGGTAGATACTGATTATTGCCACAACCCGTGCACCAGCTGTCACTGCACAGAGGTTCCCTGGTGGCAGCAGGGGAGAAGATAGGGCCCTTCAAGCCCAGCCACAAGCAAACCTTGGTGGGTGAATGGAGCTGCTGGTGTCCCCCTGGGTTTCCCCACCCCTCCTTCCCTTCCAAGGCCTACCTGGCCCCTATTCTAAGAGGGTCCCTCCCACTTTGTGTTGCCCAACTCAGTACAATGAGGAGAGAAGGGGTGATTTCCTGAAGGTGATCAAACCCTACTCCAGGAAGGAGACTTGCTCTGACTTGTGCTCAGACTCTCTGGCTTCCCTACTGAACAATCTGACCAGATCAGTTCCTTCAAGGCCAAGGTATCATCTGGATATTCAGTCAGCCATTTGCCCCATGTTCCTCTTCGGGTGCCTGAGTTGAAAATTCAGCCTCCTGCCTCCAGGCCCAGCTCACGCCTCAGCTCAAGCCCCAACTTTTAACTCTCCTATAGCAACAGCCCTTGTTCTCAGGTTTACACTTGGAGACTGGCCACACGCTAACCCAAAGCAATTCAAATATGAATTTTCCTGAAGCATCCATTCTACTGGCATTTCATTTAGGCTTAAAAGAAAGAGAAAGAGAGAGCATCTTTGAGTAGAGAAGAAGCAGCCTACCAAGCTCTTTTCAAAAAATCATACTCAGTGTTTGCTTTCATAGTAGAAAGACAGAGTTGATGAATGAGGAACATGGAGAAGCTGACGATCTAGTCACCATGAGTGATGTAGTGTGTGTTGCCAGTCCCTGGAAAGCATCCAATTTGTTCAGGTCCTGATCTAGAACTCCTCTTCCACATCACAGGTTTCAACTCCCACACAGCCTGGAGGGTGACCTCCACTCTGACACTATAGAGAAATCAAGTTAATATTCAGGGTCATCTAGGGGCAGATGCTGATTTACTCACCTGTCCCTGTATATCTCTCTTGAAAGCACATTCCTCACTGAGCATCAGATTAATCTGCTTTACCCACTGACAGTGCATCCCAGGTTGTAGGACTATGCAAAACCCACCACGCCACGGTACCTGATCAGAATGACACTGTGGTATTGGACAGGCTGCTCCATATCTGCACATGACCATGTGGAGATCCTGGATGACATGACTAAGTAGTGTGGATGCACACTTCACGGTGAGAACCACACTGCTGCAGCACAGAATTGAATGTGGGCAGCGATTCTACCACATGTATGTTTGCACAGGAACCATTTTACCTGTCACAGTGTGATCCACGACGCTGCAAAACCTGCACCACTTGGGATTCTGCTAGAAATAGACTCTCAGCCTCCATCCCATAAGGAGTATGAGTCAGTATTTTCATTGTCACAGGCTTCATGGGTAATTCCTGTTCATATTAAAGTTTACAAAGTACGTCTTTATTCTTCAAACCTTGCTAACCTCTCAGAGACCAAGAATAATGGCCCACCATGTCATAGGCCCTCAGTCTAGACCTCGTCTCTTTGGTAGACAAATGCCACAATTATCCAAGCTCTCTATGTGGGTGTCTGAGAAAAGGATGTAAAGAGATTTAGCACTGCGAAATGAACAGCACCGCTGCCCATGGGACATCCCTGCTTCTGTGCATCTCCTGACAAGGAGTGCATCCACTGGGGACATGAAAACAGGATGGTGTTTTGGTTCCAACTTCCCCATCCTTCCTTATGTTACAGATAGAGCTGAAGATTCATAAGATGTTTCCAGAGTCCTTGTGTTCCCAGAGTGGGGATGGAGAAAATACAGGAGGTAATACTGTAAACCTAATGTAAAGAAATGACTATGAAAAAAATATGAGAAATTATGTCAAGTGTACTGTCTGGATTTCTGTTTTTGCCTTCTAACTACCTAACCTCTTTTTGTTTGTTTGTTTGTTTTAGTTGTAGATGGACACAATACTTTTATTTATTGTTTTCAATTTTTTTATTCTAATTTGTTATATATGACAGAAGAATGTATTACAATTCATATTACACAAATAAGGCACAAATATTCATATCTCTGGATGTCTACAAAGCATATTCATACCATTCAGGTCTTCATACATGTTCTTAGGTAATGATATCCATCTCATTCCACTATCTTTTTTACCCCCATGTCCCCTCTCCTCCCCTCCCTTTGCTCTATCTAGAGTTCACTAATCCTCCCATGCTCCACCTCTCAACCACAATATTCATCAGCCTCCTTATATCAGAGAAAATATTTGGCCTTTGTTTTTGGGGGATTGGCTAACTTCACTTAGCATTTTATTCTCCAATTCTATCCATTTACCTGCAAATGTGATGATTATATTTTTTTTATTGGGGAGTAATATTATATTGTGTACATATACCACATTTTCTTTATCCATTCATCTACTGAAGGGCATATATGTTGCCTCCAGGTTTATCTATTATGAATTGTGCTGTTAGGAACATTGAAGGGGCTGTGTCTCCGTAGTATGCTGTTTTTAGGTCTTTTGGATACAGACTAAGGAGAGGGATAGCTGGGTCAAATGGTGGTTCCATTTCTCCAGTTGTAGTTGGAAAATAAAAAAAGTTCATAAGATGAGATATCAGTTCTTAATCCTGGGTGCATATTACAAACATCTTTTAATTATAATTATACATATATATATATATATATATATATATACACACACATATATATATATGTATGTATATATATAATTATAATTATATATACATTATATTTTATATATATATATTAACACTGATATCTGTGTCACAACCAAAACCAACCAAATCTGAACCTCTGGGGATGGGTAGTTTTGCAGCAGAAATTTTGTTCTAATTTTTTGGGTGGTTCCAATGTAGAACCATATCTGTGTAGTTTTCCAAGTTTTATTTATTTCCTTTGTTTGATCTTCATTATAATAATACCCCATGTAGAAAGAGCTAATCTCCAGTTAAAACAGACAGAAGCTCCACCTCATTTTCTTTGCTATATGCACACACATTCTGTGTATCATCTCCACACCTGGTGTACTTCTTCCCCCTGGGTTCCACTGAACTTGGTCAGTAAACATGCTGGATTACCATGGACAGTTCCTGAGTTTTAAACTTATATGCTTTTAACCTGCAAAAAAGAAAAACAAATAGAGAACATATAAAAGGCACAATGTTTCAATGTTAAATTTAAAATTACTCCATATGAACTGCATATTTTATTTTAGTTAATGCAAAGACTTGGGCTGGCCATATTAGCTCAGTGGTACAGTTCTAGCCTAGAATGAATGATAGCCTGGGATCTTAATTTGAGCACGACAATAAATAAATAGATATATAAATATTCAAAGAGGTATATGAACAATTTAAACATCACAAATGGTAGGTACCCAGTTTTTAATGTGTTTACTCAAATTAAGCAGATTTCAACTCTAGTTATGTAGAGGCAGCGTAACAAATACATGTTAGCACTCTAGTGATAAGGGAGGCTTGGAATGCTACCCTTCTGTTTTCAAATTCCAGAGACAGCAGCAGACTTGGCTGCACCTTTGATAAAGGCAGACCCACTGCTACACAGTTTGGGAGGGAAAGGCACACGTTTTCCAACAGGGCATATTTCTCTGGAGGCAGCATTGCTGAATGACCATCTTTTCAACTTACCCTGCTACAGAAGAATATGCTAAAACTCCTTAGAAGTCAATCTGCCACTCTGATTCATTTTCAGAATTTTCAAACTTGAAGTTGATTGAAGAGATGAAAGGATTCTCCTGCTAATAAGTTATGTAATGTATGTACCTAAAAGACAAAATCCACCCCAATCTAACTAATTTTCCAGTGAAAACTAATCATGGTTATTCTTTAATAGAGAGAGAAAAAAATTATTAAATCAAACTTTTGAGGAAGATGTAGGAGCTGATTCAAATGTTATTACTTATACCTAGTTAATGAATTCAGATTCCTATCTTCAAAGAACATCTTAAGATGTCAAAGTTTTATGATAGTTACATAAATTCTAATCTCCCAAAGCTTTCAAATGCTTATGTTGATAAGGCTGTTCTTTGAGATAATGTGAGTTTATCTACATTTATCTAGAATGTGCACTTATTTCCGCTTTGAAATTAAAAGACCCTACTTAACATTTTGCCTTAATGAAGCTAATTTTAATAAACAGAGGTACTATATTTAAATCATTTGTGGTCCAGTTTAACATAGGATCACAAAGATCAAAAAGATTGTTCAATATCTTTCCAAGATGTCATATTTATTTTAAGAAAGGAATATGGGTAATGCATATGAGGTCAGAATCACACAATTTCATTGATTTTCTACTCCATTTCACAATCTATTTCTGTGACTCTGTTTTATTTATGTTATACATGCACACATATATGTTAATTTTGTAGGAAAAAAATCATTTTAGGATTTTTAAACCAATTAAAGCCAAAATTATTTTCTTCTTTGGTAATAATGTTTATGAGGACAATAAATGTATATTATCTTTCTGAATTCAGCTGCTATGAAAACTTGACATAACTAAAATATCAATATTACCATCTCATATCAAGTAGTCAACATGGATAATTTTCTGATCTTCACAAAACATATTTAAATGATTATTTATGCAGATTCATATAAAATGGTTACAAATATAAAAATGTACACAGTTAGTTAATTTACATGATTTCTTGTGTCCATCTCTTATTCCTTAATGTATCTTTTAGATTTCTAAATTTTAAGATTCCAAAATGTTAGATGCATTTTCAGTGATAAATCAGGGACACATTTATGAGCATAGATACAAGCAAATGTGTGGGGAGTTAATCTGTGACAAGATCTTAAATAAGAAAGCTTTTATTCCAACAAAATTTTTTGTTCTGCTAAAATTTCTGTGCTCTCATATTTAAAAATTAATAATAGAATGGATAATTGAAGCAATAAAAATATGATTTTTATTTAATTTGCTTGTGTGTGCTTTGATTTTCAAACAGCAAACTTGATTGAGAGGAGTAAGTTTCAAATATCTGCTTAAAGTGAGATCAAAATTAAAATTAGAGAAAATAAGTGAAAAATAATACAAATTCCCAAACTACTACTGTGAAAGAGATCATGTCTTTTGACCTACAACAAAGAACATTGAAAATTTTTGTCCCTGTAACTAGATGGGACAAACGCCAGTTTTTACAAAGCCATTGAAGCTTCACTATTCCACACGTGATAGCACTGAAATGAGACAGGAAAGAGCAACCAGAGCCTGCAGACATGTCCGCCATATTTCAACCTGAGCGTGCATCAGTGGTTCTGCTCATTTCTAAACGGGATGTTTATACTGACATAGTTCGAGTCAGAACTCATTATACCTCCTATGAAAATATACTCTGGCATGCTGGTGGTGAAGCCATTGCATTCCATTTTAACAACAGTAAGAAATATTAACGTCATTTTACACATGCAGATTTTATTTCTTATTGTTTTCCTAGTGATAGAAGGAATGATAGCTTTTTCTTATGTAATTCAATGAAGTACAAAACTTCAGGATGATAGAAGCATAAGAAATACACCTAGATGCCCTTCAACAGATGAATGGATAAAAATATGAGGCATATATATATATATATATATATATATATATATATATATATATATACACACACACACAATGGAATATTACTCAGCAATAAAAGAGAATAAAATCATGGCATTTGCAGGTAAGTGGAAGGTGTTGGAGAAGATAATGCTAAGTGAAGTAAGCCAATCCCCCAAAACCAAATGCCAAATATTTTATTTGATATAAGATGGCTGATTAATAGTGGGATAGGGAGCCGGAGCATGGGAAGAATAGACAAACTCTAGATAGGGCAGAGGTGTTGGAAGGGAAGGGAGGGGGCATGAGGTAATTAATGATGGTGGAATGTGATAATCATTACTATCCAAAGTACATGTATGAAGACACAAATTGGTGTAAATATATTATGTATACAACTAGAGATATGAAAAAATGTGCTCTATAATATGTAATGAGAATTGTAATGCATTCTGCTATCAATACATAAATAAAAAGATTTTTAAAAATACACACACATATACACACACAGTGGTACAACTACATATATAATGTAATTAAATACTCTGTAGTCATATTATTTGAATGAGAGCTGAGGGTAAATCCTGGCAAATTGTATATCTCTCTGATTAATCTGTATGTGATATGCTGAGGTGATATATCTTCCTCTCTATGTAAAATATGTATCAATATACACTTAAATATGTTGAAATATCCATTCATCACTGAGTCAGGAGACTGTAGCTTAGTTTGGAATAATTCCATCTGAATTTCCATATACGAATTCTTAACCAGTGAGTTTGTGTGAAGCTTTATTGAATCCTTATCTTATATCAGATAGGAACACCTCTCAGGATTTTTAAGGTGGAAGACCTGGGAGACAAAAAGAAGAAATGATATTTGTTGAAGAGCTTGCAATCTAAATGGAAAGGGGAAAACACAGAAAAAGAAATAAAATGTAAATGCAGAATGAAATGAGATTGTTCAACTTGGAAAGAAAAATCAAAGATGAAGAATTGGAAAACATTAGGAACAGTGAATAGTATAGTTTGAGTAAGAGGCGGCTTTAGGACAGACATACAGGTTGACGCAAAATCTAAGTCACAGTTCAAGGCTCTTGGAATTTCTTTGACAATAAATATGTTACTAGGTGGAGAAATTCCATAAGTTTGAGTACAGGCAACTGAATGCACAGGAACTGAGAGGTTGAAGGTATATTCTAAACAAGGATTGGCAGGAATTGGAAACCATGTTCAGATTCACTGAATTGTCTCAATATAGCCTGATTGTTCTTCATTATGGAAAAGATCAACTTGAAGGAAAAAAAAATTGAGGAAAAGGTAAAGAAAAATAGAAAAATATATAATCAAAATCTGGGTAGACTAGTCAAGAATTTTTTTTTGGAGGGAACAATTTTTGGCTCATGCCCAACTGTGGACTTCTCACCAAAAGTATCATGATTCAGGTTTTAACCCCCTCACTATGCCACCTCAAATAAAGATACAGAATGTGACAAAACATTTGTTCATTTTTACTTTCATCCAAGTTACAGAAGAAATGACAAATAAGTTGCTGAATCCTATGGAAATGAGAAGCAGTTTTAATTTGGAAGAAATAGCAAGAAGGCTATTTTGAGCAGGGGCAGCAGCTGCCTGGTGTCAACCTCCCAGAGCAGATGCAGAGAATTTGTGAGTAGAGATGATGCCGAGAGGTTGCTTGATTCATTGTTTTGTTTAAAAATTTTCAGAGAAATATGGGTGTTTGTCACAATGTTGTGAGATGTATTTGACAAAGTATGAAATATTTTATTCTGATTGAGAATGATTTACTGTGAACGGATCCAGTACTGAATATCAAAAAAATAAAAAAAATTATAGATTTAAGTACAAGGAGAATACAGCTGCTCAATATGCTGACCCTGCCATTATTTCCATTTTGAGTAGTTTAGTGGAAACACATTTTAGCAGCACATAGAAAACTATTCTTCACATCACACCTGGCTGAGAAATGGGGAGTAAAAACAAACAAGTATGAAATAAGATAGAGCCCACATCTTAAAGCCCCTGATAAATGTCACCTACACAAAAAGTTTTGTGACATGGTTGTTATTCTTTCCTCAATTTATATAAAGAAATACATAAAACATAAAATCGTGCATGTTATTGGGGTAGCATGCAATACTGCTGTACATGCACATGTTGCCTAATGTTTATATTGAGATCAACATATTACTTCATACATTTCTCCTTTCTTGATGGTGTAAACTTTCAGATCCCTGTCCTGTAGCTTTTTGTATAGTACATTACTCTTAGTTACCCTTTATAAATGTCTGTAAACTACTTCACATCTCTGCACCCTAAAATTTCTAAGACAGCCAACAAGAGTCAAAGTACCCACAGCACAGTGCTGGTGAGGTGACTTGAAGCTCTGTTTGCAGGTGACACACATTCATGCTTTTCTTCAGTCAGGACACCGTTGCAATGAGATCCATTATTGTGCTGCCTGTGGATGTATTACCATATCTATTAATATGGGTATGTGTTTTATAAAGCCTTGTGTTCAACCATAATATTTTGTTGTTTATTTTCTGTACTTTACAAACCTACTAGAGTAAGAATTCAGAACACAATAACAGGAGAGAGGAGATTGGGCAAAAAAAAAAAGTGCCCACTCACAAGCTTAAGCTGGCTCTCAAACTCTCTGTCCTGTTGAGCATTTGTTGGGTGGTGCGACCAATGCCCTATCTGCTCTGCTGCCTGCTGCTGTGTGCCTCACATAGCAGGCTGACCTATCAGAGGAATTCTAGAAGCATTTGCTATTCGAATGAAAGGACACAGAGGGTGAGTGGCAATGTGTCCTCCCTAGGAAGATAGACACCCCTCAAACAGAGTGGAGGAGAGTTTTTTAACTTTTTTTTTAAAAAGACAACCCCCGACATATTCTGATGATGATCTGTAGGAGCCACAATTCTCAAGAAGAAAACAATAAACAAACATACAAGAAATAAAAACAGACTGTTAGCAGTTACATTTATCATTTTTCAGTTTCTCCAACTCAAGTTTCCTGGCGAGGAGAGAAGCAGAGATGCATTCTGTTTGTTAATACGAAATGTGCTCCTGACTGGCTCTTCTCTCAATGGTAAACAAAGGGGTGACAGATGGGACGCACAGTGAGAACTTAAATATTTAGGCTCATCACTAAAATCTAAATTAATCATTTATTCAAGAAGCACTTAACACCAAATTTATACAAGCAGTGGGCCTATGTGTGGAATGAGATATGGAGGAAGAGAGGAAAGATGAGGAGAAAGAAGAACTGTCCCATGTCCTTTAACACTGAATTGCCCACCAGGGAAAACAGATGCATAAAGAGGCAAACCCAATAAAATAGGATTAAGAGCAAGTTTGCACAGACCCTGAAGGATGAGATAATTCACACTGCCTTGGGCATGTCATTTATTAACTCACATCTAAAGTTTATTTCTGAGTGAATGATATTAAAAACATCATGCATTCTGGCTATAATTAAATCCAAATTCAAGTGATAACTTGCGAAAAGTACATTACCCATAGCTCGGCTTTAGGGGACCTATTGATGTCTAGACAGAACTCTTACTCCAGTGGCTTTGGGATACCATTAGCACAGAATCCTATACACCTGTAAGTATATCCCTGAGTGTAAAATTAATGTTACCAGAAATAAGCTTTATAGGATTGAGAACACGGACCGAGCAAGTGATCTGGAGGAATTCAGGGGCTGACTGTTGATCTGTGCTGTGAGGAGTGGGGTATGCAGAATTTGTGCACCCACTATATTAGCAGGAATAACTAACTGGACAGGCTGAGCAGCCCAGTAAGAGCATCTAGAGGCCAAGGGGTGTCAGCAAGACCAGGTTCTGTGCAATGGTGATGTTCTGCAAGCTGTTCCCAGTCTGAAAACTGCTTCCTTGACAGAAGAGCAATTGGGATGAAATTACTTCCAAGGTCACTCACCAGTGATGATCAGAGGGAAAGAACAATAGGGTGAAGAGCTAAGCCATACAAATAGAAACAAGCTTTATTTATTTATTTTTCCTGGAAAACAAAGAAAAGAGAAAGGACTGGAGTAATGAAAAAGAACTGAAGGGCTATAAGCTTCATAACCTGATATTTTCAAAGATGAGCTCACCAGCTGCAGGGAACATGGAAAGCTAGCACTGTTTACGGCCTGCATGGCATACGTGCTTTGAAGCTGGAGAAAGAAAACAGAAGGAGGAGGTAAAAATTTGCTGAAATGAGTCATCGCAGCCCTGAATGGTGGCCACCATACTGTAGGTAAAGTCAGTGCTTCCTAGATGCTGTCAGAATCTTCTCTACTCTTCTCCAAAACTCAAAAAGACTAGACTTGACATGGTTTTCAGAAGAATGGAGAATGTGAATAGTACCGGGCAAAAGTGGGGTGGCAGTCACAGAATGTCATCACCATCAGTGCTTCAAGGGCACTGAAAACAAGGGCAGGAAACAATCAGAGCTTTCAGGTGCACAAGCTGCAGAGGAGTTGGAAACAACCAGACAGAGCCCAGCCACACGGCTGGAGTTCTTCACAGAGGCCACCAGGAGACTCCAATTACAACTGTCACCTTTGCAAAATCCCCACTGTGTTTTTTCTTCTTCGATACCAGCCTTCAGCAGAATGAAGTTTACCTGTGTTTGTATTTATTTTTTAGTTTATAATTTGAACTCCTAAAATATCCCAAAGTTGAATAATTTAGATTTTCATTCAAGTTCATATTATGTATATACACTTTTTATGTAAAGATATGCCAATTTTACTAAAAATTAAGGAATAATAAGTGAAATATGCCATGTTTAATTTCTTAATCATATAAATCCAAATAATCATGATCGACATTAGGAGTACCACATAAACATCTGCTAAATAGGTATTCTCAGTTCAATCAAAAAGTCCCAAACCAAGAGACTGAACTTCAGTCCCTTCTTTACAAATAAATGTCAAAGAAAAAATTTTAGAATTGAAAATAAAATGCAAAAAAAAAAAAAATAGAAAAGCACTTTATTATTTTAATACATAAAGACATAATATTGTACATATTAATGGAGTTATAAATATGGTGTCTTCCATTAAAGATTCTGATTATGTAGCACATTCAATTATGATATAGCAATCAAATTGAAATTTAATCAATGTAGTAAAAATAATTTTTAACATAAGCTCAAACAACGTAAGATACGATGTCAGTTTTACCACAAATAGCCGTTGCTTGAAAAAACAGGAGACTGCTTCCCTGGAGGCAATGCAATTCTTTGTATGGTGACGTTAATGAGCTAATTAATGTGGAAAATGAGATAATTAATAACTGTGAAAATTACTATACAAGGTTCAATAAAAATAGCAGAAACTAATGTTTGCTAAACCGTGAGAAAAATTACACCAGTTATTTAGTATTTGGAATTGAGAGTGTGGAGTAGCATTAGAATGCTGACATACCCCATGACTTCCCCACCTCTTCCTCTTTATATAGTCTTTAATATATATGGCGGACCTTGGAAACACCAGTTGTCACTCCTCTCACATATAAAATTAACTCACTAGCAAGGAGGTACCTCCCTAGGCCCATACCAAACTCTCCGGTACACCGACATCTTCCTTTGGAGAACCAATCAATTTCTATGGAAGGACCTAGACCTACCATTAATTCCCAGTAACATTAGGGCAAAGGGCTCTACATTATTAGCATTCTTGTGAGTCACTGAAATTATGAAATTAAAATTTGAAAGGAATATGTATAAAGAGATATAAGATAAAATCTTTATGGCCTTAAGTTAGAGGAAGATTTATCTTTTAAAAAAATCAGAAACACAACTATCACATCCCTGAATAAATTAGGTCATGTCAAGATTTACGATTTGTTTCCTACAAAACATCACATTTTCAAGTATATAGATAGGGGAGGATATTTGCCCTAATAAAATATGACATACAAGATTCCAAAATGCTTACTATGTAGATTCTAGAATACATAAAGAAGTTGTACAAATCAACAAGAAAAAAGACTATAAAAACATAGATATGAAATTTATACATAAAAAAATATCTTGAAAAGCCAAAAAGGCATATTGAAAAGATGCTTAAACTAACAGATTTTTCTTGACAAATAAGATTCTTCTTTTTTTTCTTTCCTGCTCTTCTTCCTTTTTTTTTTTTTTGTCGTTGTTGTTTCCTGTCCTTTTTCTCCCCTCCTTTCTTCTGCCTTTCTGAAAACACAACAAAACAAAACAAAAAAAAACAGTACTGGGAAATGGACCCAGGGTGATTGGGAAATGGACCCAGGTGATCCACCTTTGAGTTAAGTTCCCAGCCTCTTTTGGGTTTTGTTCTATAATTTTGAGACAGGGTCTCACTAAGTCTTACTAAGTTCCTGTGGCTGGACTTGGATTTGCTATCCTCCTGCCTCAGCCTCCCAAGTACCTGGGATCATAGGCATGTGCCACCTCGCCCAGCCCCTTCCTCGTATATTAAATTCCAAATTTACTACCTCAGGTGAAGCAAAACAGACATTATCTTCCTGATGGTGCAGGCAGTGGCATCTCTGTATGGGAGGTGAGACCCTGAGATTGTAGGAACAAGAAAGAACGCGTTGGCTTAATAGGTTAAACGCATACGCATACGCATATGTACAATAAAATCTTCTCAGCACTCTCAGTACCACCTAAGGCTCCTCAGGAGCACTGACCACCAGGCGTGTGGTAGACCAATCTGGGCAGATGAGGTGAGGTTTCCTTCCCCTAAACCCCCACACAGGAGGCGGGGCAAATCCCTCTTTTCTACTTCACAAGAATAAACACCCTCCCACCCTTGCACATTCAGTACCCCAGCCTCTCCTGCTCCAGTCCCACTGTATCTCCCTCCATGTTTCAGTCATCCTTGTTGCTGCTATAACTAAAATATCTGCCCAGAACAATTTTAAAGGAGGAAAAGTTTATTGGACCGTTCACTGTTTCAGAAGCCTTAGTCCATACAAGGCCGGCTCCATTCCTCGGGCCTGGATGTGAGGCTGAACATCATGGTGGAAGAGTGTGGCAGAAGGAAGCAGCTCCCTGGAGGTCAGGAAGCAGAGAGGGACTCCACTCTCTGATACAAATATATACCCAAGGCACGCCCCAGTTCCCCCCTCCTCCAGCCTCACCCTACTACTTTGGTTACCACTCAGTTAAATCACCAATGGGGTCATGCAGCTCACAACCCAGTCGTATTTCCTCTGAACCTTCTTGCACTGATTCACATGTGAGCTTTGGGGGGACACCTCACATCCAAACCATAAAACTCCAGCTATCACACATCCTTTCTGTGCCCCTCACTTGCAGTTTTGCCCAGGTTGGACTTTTGTCCCCCCAGGGCCAAAGCTGTCTTTGGAAAGATCATCTGATGGCCTGAGTTCCAAATCTTGCCAGGTTCTCACCTGACTTCCAAGTTTGCTGCTTCTCACCCTCCACCTGCAGCCACAAGCCCTTTTCTTCACACTTTTTGTTGGACACATTCTTCTTTCCCATTTAAACCTTCAGGCCCACCTACAGTTTCCCCCATCTAGATTTTGACCTGCTTCTTCGCTGGGCTGGCCCCTCCTTATCTGACAGGCTTCATTCTAAATGCAGCCTTCTTGGAGCACAGGATTTGTGCAGATTCTCCCGCCATTACTGACATCACTTGCTCGTCACAACTATCAAGAGAGGCTTAAATTTGCTTTTTTTTTTTTTCTTTGCTGATATGGAAGAGTAAGAAAGACAGAAAAAGGCCCACAACATGAGGGTAGAATTTTCCATCATTATTGAGGAGTACTTTGCTTAAGCTCCTATAACTAAGCAATCTGAACCAGTGGTTGAGACATAGCACACCAGCTATAGCACATATCAGAGTTCAATGCTGTTTTATTAAAATTGCAATGCATCTCTTCATTATCATTTTAAGTTACCTCTTGATTATATTATAGGAGCAAATATTTAGTGAACATTAACTCTCTTCTACACATAATTTCTAGGCCATCTATTAATACATGTAATCTTTAAAATGACCTTGAGAATTAGAAATGGTGATGAGCGTCCACTTTACACATGAAAAAATGGAGGCACTTTATAGTAAATGAACAGCTAGGTTTTGATTCTGAGCCATCTGGCCTACCGCTTGATTCCTCAACACTTCACTGTATAGCTTTTCTCCTGTGACTTTTGTATTATAAATTCATGAAGTCAGTGACGAGGTCTTTGTGAACTTGCCATGGAAAGGGTTAGACCATAGTCCTTATGTCAGACAGCTGAACATCTCTGACTTTACTCCCCTATTGTTTTGAAGAAATTGAAACTGAAAAATATAATTTCTCCAAGAATGTACTTTTCCTCTAAATTGGTTATACTTTAATTATACCTTTTTAAAAACTGAGTGCACTAACTGAACTGTGACCACTCACCTCCTAGTATCATCAACTGGTCCTTTTTATCTGATGAATACCTAAGTGCCTGTGACATGCATCATATCTGTAAACTGCTAGAAGGTGGAGATAATGTGGTACTGAAATACACCTTTCTCTTTCTTACCTGATTTTTTTTTTTTTTAATCTAGCCTAGGATCCTTGACATGCAGCAATGTTCTGTAATGAGTGAAGCCATCAGCTTCTTCTATAAAATTTTCTACTCACTGGGAATGACTTTCCTGGCAGTGTGAACCAAATCAGGCTCATTTCTTTACCCACATGCCAACCATCCTACTGAGCTCACTGATGAGTGCACCATTTTGTAAAGTGTATCCAAATGTGATCTGAATAGCATTGTTAAATATTTATGCCTATTGCATAAATGTCATAAAAGTTATACAAAACTCTCAGCAGAGAAGACTACTCTTTTTGTATATGTGTTTTTTAAGAGAATGGCCTGTCTTATAATGATGCGGGTGTTAGTAATATATAGTGGTTTTATTGAGAAAGCCACACTGTGTAAATACTAATTACAAAATAAATTTACCATTTCCCAATACATTTTAAAATGATTTTTTAGTTTTTTTTTTCCACTTGAAAGAAATCACAGAATTAGTCCCACTGATTTTCCAGGGAATCAAAGATCAAAGTTGGACTCCACAGTCCCCATAATGTTATATTCATCTGGATCTTACTTCGTTTAGCTTTCTTCACAAATACGAGCCCTTTTGGTTAGAGTGGCACTTCCTTAGCAGTCTGAGTGAAACAGCAAGCTCACTTGCCTTCCTTCCTTTGCTCTTCTTTTTATTTCTTCACAGTTCATTCTTTCTCTCATCCAACTAGAAATCAAGCTTCATGCAAACATGATATTGGCCTTTTAGTCACTTTATCCCCAACTCCACGGGACATTGTACAGAACAAACTAGGTACTCTAGAAATGTTTGTTCAGTCAATCAAAACAGTGGGGAGGTTAATCTTTCAGAAGTTGCCTTTAGTAAGACTTCCTTCTCCTCTGTCCTTCTCCCCATCACCTGCTCAGGAGTTTTCAGGCTTAAGGATGTGCCAGGAAGACAGGATCAAGGCAGGTTGATTTCTGACTTCTTTTCTCTGTTGGCATCGATTTTTGCTAGTCCAGGACTTTCCACTCCTCATCATATGGCAGAATTCACAGGACTCCACCCACAGCTTTAATTTCAATTTTTCAGCTTAAGGAGAGTTTCATCAAGTGCCTCAGCAGCTTGGCTGCAGGACAGAGAGGAGTGCCCATTACCAAGGTTCTAAGTGAGGCCTAGAGGAGAGTGCATTTGGGGTAAAGGAGCATCTCACAAGACAAGTGCCATTGCAATCTGGTCTGTTCCCACAGGAGATGGAAGAGGCCCTGCTGACCGGATCTTCCATCCTGGGGCCCTTTCTAAGAGATCTCTTCCTTGTGCCTCTGTCCACAGCAATATTATGGATGCTGTCTGTGGCTCCCCTCCCCGCCCCCCTGGGCCACAGGTGCTTCTCTCCACACACCTCTCTGAGCCAGCACCATCTTTCTGGGCCAGCACCATCTTTCTGGGCCAATGGCTTTCACATTAACATGCAGTAGAATCAGCTGGAGGCTTGGTGAATTCCAAGCTGCTAATCTGAAAAAGCGTTTGGATACAAGAATCTGTGCTTGTAATGAGGTCCTAAATGATGCGGCTGCTGCTGGTTCATGGACCCCTTTGAGAATCACTGCTCCAGATAATATTCTGCTTAGGATGGAGGACTAACACCAGTCCCCTTTGTCTCACAGTTGCCTTTTGTCTAAGGCAGTTGTGATTATATTCCTTGTGGTGTTGTACGGCAGCTGGCTCAAGGCACAGCCGTTTCATTTAGCACAGTGTTCTCAAGGTCCATCCATGCCATGGCATATCTTAGTATTTTGTTCCTTTTTGTGTATAAATAATTTTCTTTGTGAGGGTATATCAAAAAAGCTATCATTCATCAGTTGTCAAATATTTGACCTTTGTAGATTTATTTTTTGTTATGTATCATACTTCTGTGAATGTTCTTATGCATTTTTTTGTGTGTGCATATATTTTCAAATTTCTTATGCATATACCTAAAATTGGAATTTTTGATGAATAAGGCAAATCTCCAAGTTTTTGAGGAACTGTCACACTGTTTCCTAAGGAAATTGTACCATTATAATTTCCCAAGAACAATGTAGGAGTGTTCAAGGATGTTTCCAAACATTCTTGTCAACATGTTTATTATTCACTGTTCATTTTATTATTATATCCATTTTAGTGCATGCAAATTGGTATTTTGTAGTTGTTTACTTTCACATTTTCTATTAACGACATTGAAACATCTTTTCATAAACATATTGTACATCTCAGATAAATATATATTCAAAATATTTTCCATCTTTATATTTGAGGGGTTTTTCTATTTATTATTATTATTTTTTTATTTTTATTTTTTTTTAATTTTTTATTGTTGGCTGTTCAAAACATTACATAGTTCTTGATATATCATATTTCACACTTTGATTCGAGTGGGTTATGAGTTCCCATTTTTACCCCATATACAGATTGCAAAATCACATCAGTTACACATCCATTGATTATTGAGTTACACAAGTTCTTTACATATTCTACATTCTGGGTTCTTATCAGATATATGATTTGCAAACACACCGCCCCCATTGTGTGATTTTTTATTTTTTTTTACTTTTTTCATAGGGTCCTTTGAAATACAAATGGTTTTAGTTCTTATAAAGTCCAATTTATTTATATTGTAATTAATATCTTATGTTTATGGTGCTATATCTAAGAAATCATTGCTTAATCCTGAGCTATGAAGATTACTACCTAAGTCTCTGTAGTTGCCAATTGTATGTGTGTTTGCTCCATTTGATTTGGTCTTGTGTATGACAAGGGTAGATGCTCATCTTCTTTCCTGTGCACTTGGACTTTCAGTTGCTCCAGCTTCATTTGTTGAAAATACTACTTTTTCTTCTTTGAATTCTGTAGACAAGCTTGTCAAAAATCACCTGGCCATAAATGTATGGGTGTGCTTCTGATCTTCCAGGTCTATTGCTTATTTGTCTAATTCTCCTAAAAGATGATATTGCTTACTATAGCTTTGTAGTAAAATTTGAAGAAGTGGAATAAGGTTTGAAATTAGAAAGAATCCTCCATAGTTCTTTCTTATGATTTCTTTGGTTGTCCTGGGTGATTTGCATTTGTATATGAATTTTAGGATGAGTTTGTCAATCTCTGTGAACAAAAGCCAGTTGGGATCTTGATAGCAATTCTGGTGCATACATAGACTAATTGGGGAAGCACTACCAAGTTAGAAATTGTATCTCATGAACCATAAACACAGGATGGCTTCCATTAGTTTAATTAATTTTAATAGTCACCAAATGCAAAATAAAACATTTCATTGCATTACAACTATAATGTGTCTATATAGTAATAGTTTAAATTTATCTTTTGGTGATCTTGAAAAATGATAAAATTTTGTGTAAAGTGACAGATTTAATAGTAATTGTATTAATTATTATACTTCAAAAAGTTAAAATAAATGACATGTACTAAAATTTAATAAAGACATATTTTATAACATGGAAAAACATTTATATTTAAACATATCAGAATATATTTCTACCTTAATTTATTTTCAGATTTCCAGATTTCAAATAAATAGCTGTGTAAAACCCAATAACCAAGTTAAAACATTTCCACAAATAAGAGTTAACTCATAGTTTTCAGGAAACAGATTACTTCATAAGGTTTAAAAGAGGTCTTCACGAGCTTATACTTCCTGTGATCTTCCTTATTCTCTATGATCAGCTGACATCACCTAAACATTCAGCTGAGAGCCCCCCTAGAAGGAAAAATCATTTTGAAGTCATGAGCACAATTGTTTCTTCATTTCAAGATCAGCATTGGAATCCAGAACCTGGCTTTTATGTCCTGCGATTTCCACCTTGTTAAAATTACTTGGCAAAATGAACAATGTCAGAGTCGGTTCAGAAAAGAGAGTGCATTAGACAATGTTAATTTTTAAATAATGGGACTACAGTGCTAGTAACTGCCACGGAGAAAAGAGTGAGGATCAAACACATAAGGAAACAAGATTCAGGATGTGTTGACTTATATTCTCATGACGAAGCCAAGGAGTTCTACTGTATCCCAGACTTTTAATACATTGGCTGTGACTGCAAGATCAACTGTCTTGAGGGACCACCAAAGCTTTTAAGTCTCATGACAGATTTTGTTCCTCATCTGTGACAAAATTGAAGCTGCCGTTACTGTTGCCTCTGCAAATTTCATTGCGGAGAGATTCAACACCATTCTTGTGTTAAGGCTGATGAGTGATATTTGCTGTGATTTGAACAGGAAAGAAAAGCTCAGTATTTACAATTGACTTATTGGGCATTGAAAATATATCGTGTGTACAACTGAATGAAAAGTTGACTTTTGACACCTTTGTTACAATAACTTCAAGAAAAGTGATTTTTTTTTTCTACTGATTCCAGTTGCTTGCATTTTTCTCCATTTACTCTAACTTAAAACTTCAAGTGAAATTTCTGGGTTGGGTTTAAATAAGAAGAAATAATAAAATAATTTGAAACTTCTTTAGGGCAACCTTTGAGTTTTCCATACATGTCTAGGTCTTAATACAACTAACCAGGGTTAAAAATAGAAGACCATTATCTTCTCCCAGCATACTGCCCCCAAATCAGGCTTGCTGAATGGAATGATTTGCAATTACCACAGACTCTTGGTCAGAATGGACATAGGATGATTTGAAAAAGTTTTCTTTTGAGGTCTTCCTCATTTGCTCTGATTATTATATTAGCTGTGATGCTCTTATGTGTGTGTGTGTGTGTGTGTGTGTGTGTGTGTGTCTGTGCTACTAGGCACTGAGTGCAGGTTATATCACAAACTGATATAACCCACCCCACACCCACCCCACTTTTTTAATTGTTAATTTTTAGAGAGGGTCTCCCTAAGTTGCCCAGGATGTTCTTGATCTTATTATTCTCCTGCCTCGGCCTCCAGAGTAGCTGGGATTACAGGCAGGCACCCTCACACCTGACTTCTGCTTGTTTTTGTTTGTTTGCTTTTTCAAATTTCTAACAGCAGCTAATGTTCTGTGCTAAGTTGTGTGCTGACTGTCCCATGCTCCATGCCTACTGCCAAGCCCATCGGGAAATAGCCAAAATGTTGAGTAATGTAATTACACAAATGCTGAGTAAGGGCTGAGTTCAGACACAGGGCACTGCTATTGTCTTCTCTCTCTTATGAGGTGCGTGCCTCCTGATGTCATTCCTGGCGCATTGTTGAAGGGAATACTGTAAATGGTGATTGTAGGAAGGCAAGCTTGATGACAGTTGGTCTTATCCCAACAAAATTGAAAGCTCCTACTCCGATGGTGACAGTGCTTATTATCAAGAACATCTGAAGAGCAACTGCCATTCGCCATCCGTTGAGTTGCTTTTCACATGGAAACCCACAAAGCACAGCACACACCAGGGTTTGGGCAGAGAAGAACAATCGAGCTTAAACAATTCCACTTAAAACAAGTTAGAATTTGTTTTAAAAATCACATTAAAATAATTGACTCATATAAAATTGGTTTCACTAGGTATATGTAACATAGGGTAACACCGGTTTCCTTGCTAGTCGTGACACATTTGCATCTTAACAGCACATGTATGGATTACTTTCCAAGTAGGCATCAACTAGAAAATATTTTTATACATCAGACTAAGTAATCACCATCTTAGAACAATAAAATATGGAATACATATGCTCTTCATTTATGCAGAATACACAGGAATTTACGACTTTCATTACCAGTGATTCCTTTATACACAATATAAATTTATGAGGGATATATATCAAAAAAAATCAAGTAGATGAGAAAATAATAGTCAACTATTTAAAGTTAATAAGAAATTTTTCGTGAACAATGTACAAGATAAAGCTATAATTCAGTAATAGGAACATACATTTATTATTTTAAATAACATACTAATCTTCTTAAATAGATCACATTTCAAAGAAAATACTAATCTTTTTTTCAATCTTTAAAATAACTATTTGTTCCATGGTGACAAAATCATCATTTTACAATTATACATGTATATGGTTCTTGAGGTGCTTATTGGTGGCAATCTATTTCCTCTCTTTAGGACATCAGGGAGGCAAAAAGACCTGGTCCAATAGCCTCGTGAACTCATAACAAACCTCTTCTCCATGAGTAAGCTATCCATGGAGGTGAAGGTACAGTTCTTGCCTGTGAAATGACTTTTCAGGGTGGCTCTTTATTTGTTTGCTTGTGGTAAGCAAATGTAGACTATGGATTTAAAAGTCAAGGCTCCTTGGAGAATATACTGCCACCTAAATATCTAGGTAGACATGAAAATTTTTTGTAAAATAAATTGTTCCTTGTCACTTGAGTGACAGCCCACATGATAAGACCCCTCATCTTTAAATCCAGAACAGAAAGCACAGTTGGGCTGTGAGATGACCTCAGCACCCAAGGTTAGGCTTCTCGGGCCCTTGGTTGTCCTGAACCTCTGGTTTCTTGTCATTGGGAAGCTCTGACTCAGTCTAGTCTGGTTTGTTTATCCACTCCACATCACACACACTCACTCACTCGCTCACTCATAAATTCAACTCTGTTCTAATTTTCTATTTCTTCCATGATCTTTTTTCTGTACTGGCTTTCATCCTCTCTGACCTTAGATACATTTGTCAAGCATCTGCTGTGATTTGGCTATTAAAATTAGGGCTTTATAAGGTAACAGGAAACTTTAGCTATCAGCATCCAAAGCCTCTTAACCTGTGAACAGTGAGTTAGAATAATTGGGGACATTTTCTCTTGTACTGGCACTTGCTGTCCCACTCAATCTCAAGAATCCCCCTGTCTTCTAACCAGATGTGGCGGCGCACAACTGTAAACCCATCCACTCAGGTAACTGAGGCAGGCAGATGGCTAGTAGGAGGCCGGCCTGGGCAAATTAGTGACACCTGGTCTCAAAATAATAATAATAATAATAATAAGGTCTGGGTCTGAAGCCCAGAGATGAAGTGCCCCTGGATGAATTTAAATTCCCAGTACCAAAAGGAAAACAAAACAAACCAGAATTCTCCTATCTTCTAAGAGAAAAGTACTCCTTGTGTGTTGATATTCTCAAGAGCAGGCAGAAGAGATAGGAATGTCTCTGTTCAGGATGAGGAGTTCATCAGTGTGTTACCACCCACTTGCAAGGTGCCTGCTCACCACACTAACTTCTCTGCATATATACTGTGCAGATAGTCAGCAGAAAAGAAAGGAAGAAAAGTATTGGATTCAATTCATCTTTGAAATAAGGTTTTCCAGCCCTTCTTTTTTAATCACCTCCCACCTCCCTCCCTTGACAGGTACCTCCAGTTCTTGAAACTTCTACCAGGTCCATAGTGGAAATCAGGTTACTCCTTTTTTGATTCACATTCCTAACAACTAATGACCCAGCTAATCCTGGATTTGGAGAAAGCTAACATATTCATCTGTTTCAGTTTTCACATTACTGACTTGTCCTTGAAATAATCATTGATCCAGCTTCTGTAATCTTTTTTAAGTTTATGCTATTTAATCACTTTTTAAAAAAATTGATAAAGTTAACAACAAAAATATGTGTTCTCGAAGGCATGTTTTGTTCATTTTTCAATGTGATTTCAAAGGATCAATTTCAAGAAGTTTAATTATGGAGCCAAACAAAGCACAGGCAAATATTAAAAATAACTTTTAGGACTTATTGACAAACTGAATGCAAAGCATGCATAAAGATACACTTCTTCCAGAAATATGTTGAGATCACTTTATAGTCAGATTCTTGTTAGTAATAGATGTTTAGCTTTTAAGAACATATCTCATGATAATTATTTCTGGGTAAATCTTAGATGGTTTTCCCACAATTGAGCACATTAAATTTCACAAGGACCTTGAGGTGAATCTTTCATCTATAATACTTTTATAGATGCAAATGCTAGGTAAATAAATGTTAGGGTATTAATTCAAGCCACAGATTGTGGCTCCTTTCTTGAACATTTTATCCCTTCTTGTACAAAGGAACCCATGCAGTGTCTTGCTTTGATTTCTGGATTGATGTTGCCAGTGCCATTTCTGCTGAATCTTCACATATGTTTTCCTTGTGTGTAAGTCAGCTTTTTATTGCTGTGACCGAAAGACCTGATGATGACAATTTAGAGAAGGAAAAGTTTATTTGGTGCTCCTGATTGTAAAAGTTCAGTCTATAGGTGGCTGACTCCGTGGTTCTGAGTCTGAGGTGAGGCTGAATATCATGGCAGAAAAGTATGGAGGATGAAAGTAGCTTCAAACATGGGATCAGGAAACAGAGAGAGCTCTGCTCCCTGGGGACAAAATATCAACCATAGTAACCTATCTCCTCCTCCAGTAATACCCTATCTGCCTACAGCGATCACCCAGTTAATAAACTCAGTGGGTTGAGACATTGATCAAATCATACTTCTCATAATCTAATCATTTCACCTCTGAATATTGTTGCATTGTCACACAAAAGCTTTTGGGGAATGCCTCAAATCTAACCTTTTCACCTTGCATGTCTTCATCTCTGCCTTCATTTCAACTCTCTTCTTATTAATCTTAGCATGTCTATTTTTGAGTGCATTTTTCTTACGTTGGTCACTGAAGCATCCGATAGAGGAAGATGTGCCAGACCACAGCGGGTAAGATGACCCTGACATCCTTCTCCACGTCCTGCCAACTGCTAACCTTCTAAGAACTGCACAAGCAAGCCCAGGAATAGCTGGAAAACTTTTATGAAGTCTAAAGAAAAATGCTAGAAACTTTGACTCATGGTGTCTTACTTGTCTGTCTTCCAGAAACAGTTAGAGGTCATTAATCTTTCCTTGGAAAAGTATTAAAAACAGAAGAAATGTTTGCAAGTTTCTAACGCAAACATTATCTTTATCAGAATAAATTCCTGTTTTCCCCAAAAGATATTTAGGCATAGGAATAGTTCATAAAAATCAACTTAATAGCTATTTTCCACATAGTATATAGGTTGTATTTCTCTAATCACTAAAACATGATTATTTTTTACTAAAGACAAAGGAGGTAGGAGTAAGACTTCAGAAGCTCTTTCTAAACATAACATCGATAAAAAAATAACATTATTCAAAAATAATGAATTAATAATTGTAGCTAAAATGCAAATAATACATAAAACATATACAGTTTACATCTATGGAATTTTTGCTTTGACATTTCCATGTCTCTGAAGAGAAAAGTAATAGGCACTAATTTGCTTTGTACCTTCATAATATGCCCAAATGGTGTTATTTATTTGTGTTGAGAAACAGAAAGCAGCCTCTGGAATCCAGGAGTGGTTCCAGCCTGCAAGCTATGTCATGGGACCCTTCCAGTGCCACATGCAATCTTACAAGACCTCACCACCAGACAAGTCCCATCTGAGGCCAGAATGGATTAAGACAAAAAAAACCTTTATTTTCCATACTTACATTTTAATAAAAAGACAAAATATTTTCCAAACTGCACTATGACTAAAAGTTCCTGTATCCTGGCTTAAATAGCTGACTTCCACTTCTTCATCAGTTACAGCTATAGTATGTCTTCATTCATCTCAACTTATAGATAAATTTTATGAAAGCACATACACATATTTCCTGAAAGCATCTATGATTGACCAGATTCCTGGTTCCTGGATTTCTCCCCAAAATTGCCTAGCACAGGCCCAAATCCTCTAATTCCCCCTTTCTAACAATTATGATGTACAGTTTCTCAGGTGACACTCTCCTTCACCACAATGAGTTATAAGACCAAATTCTTCACCCTCAGATATGTTCCTGGTAGTCTTTCACTGAAGAGCATTTGCCAGAAGTGATTTTTCTATTAGCTACACACTGAATATTTTAAGGTGATCTTATAATAATTCTAGTCCTATCCCCAAATGCCCATTGCAAAGGAAGCACTATTTCATATTTGGTAATGGACAAAAACAGGCTAGCGATGAAGAGTAACTGGAGCTCACAACAAGATAAGTTTACTTCAAAAATCTCCCTTAATATATTTTAGTAAATTTAATTAGTACTGCAGAGTCTATAAAAATTCATATTTAATGGTCCTTACTTTATTTACTCCTAAAAGATTAATAGTCACCACAATATACAATACCATTGATTTCACAGTACCTGCTACAAATTAATGAGTACTTGGCATATAAATATGTCTAGCAGGATATAAATAGCCAGCTGGAATGCTTCAGATGATTATTGCATTTTCAGTAAGTTGGGGGTTATTAAAATACTGTTGGCTAACTTGAGTACAGCTCTGCTAGACTCTGACTTAGAAAGCAAAGTTAAGAGTTTCGAATGCTTTTATAGATACTCAAAATTCCATTAGGTTGTGGGGTCAAAGAGGTTTGTTTATATGTAGGGAAAGGATCCTGATAATGTGTGTTAATGTATTCAATAAGTCATAAAACTTGCTATATTAGTACATGTTTACACAAAAATACATTTGTACAATATTGCATCATGATCAAATTTGGATACTTTGCCATATAATTTTCAATGTGTTGAATATTTTTTTGTAAACATTTGACTCATATTTCACTTCTGGCCCACCTAAGTCTGGAAATTCATAATATTTTAATTTAATAATATTGACTTTTTACAGTGCCACAACATTCGTCTGGTACTGAATATGATCTTACCATTTGGGACTAAGTCCATTTTGATCTTCATTTATTAAAATAATATGTTGTCTTTTATATACATCACTTAATACCTGCCACAATAAAAAAGTTGCTCTATTTATATTTATTTCTGTACTTATGCTCTATCATTTCATCTAGTTATTATATATAATTAATTAAGACAACACTAATATCTAGTGTTATTGTATTGCCATTATATTCTTATCAAAGATAAACATTATCACTGGACACATCTATTAATGAAACATAAATAATATGTATATTTGCTTAACACATATTTTCTAATTTATTCTATTGAGATCATTACCTCATTCATAGCTTTAATTTTTACTGTATTTCATGTTTTTCAGTATTTTAAAATATGGAAATATAATTATTACATCAAGTGACAATTGTTCTAAATATTTACATATTCCAAGTTTCCAGAGCAAGAATTTTCTTGCCTCAATGATAAAAAAGGATTTTATAAAAAAGTATTATGCTTTTGTAAAATAATTTTGTATCATATATTTTATATCATATATATATATATATATATATGATATAAAATTCAGTATAGACTAGATTTTAAGAAAATTGATGTCATTTTAAAAGATAGCAATCTCCAAAACATGTTGACTTTCCATCTCATATTTGAGTTAGATATTGTAGGTAAAAAATTGAAATAAATCAAACAATAAATATTTAACATCTAACTTAGATTCAGAATTAATAAGATAGGGACTAATACTGTTTTTAAAAACAAAATATTAAAAAAAAACAACATTGATGTTATTGACTTGTCTTTGTTTTTGCATCACTAAGCAAATGTGATGTTCTGCAAATGGAAGTATGTGTGATATCAAATATGCATGTGGTTGTTGAGGCTTTTAGCAGAAGCACAGTTGCCCTAAGAAAGAGATCCAAAATGAAGGTGTACATTCCAGGTAGAAGTGTGTTTCTCTACCATGTCACGGAAGTGAAGAGACGAAAATTCCAGAGGAGGTGGATAGTTATGCCTCACAGACATGGCAGCAGGTGCAGTGGGAGCTATTTGTTTATGTATTAAATACCAAAGAAGAGTAATTAAAGTTTTGGGAATGAGAGAGTCACTGTTTCTGAATTTAACTCCAAATGGTTTATTATATCGGGGAGTTCTGCTCTTTATTTTTTGAATAGTCCGTTCCATAAATTTCATGTTTACTTATACAATTATAATAGAAAGAACATAAGAAAATGACTTTCTAAATTTCTGAAAGCCTAGCTAAATGGTCCTACCTGAAAATAGCTCACTTAGATTTCAAAGAGTTTGTAATGAAAAAAAAAAAAGTCAATTACCCACTGAACAATGAGTCGAAGCTGAGAAGGAGTTTGAAGGAAGGGTTGGTGACATGAAAAGAGCACATTTATTCTAATGTAATTCTCAGAAACTGTTCCCCTGACCCTTGTCTACGTTGCATGGGCACTTTAAAGTGACTAATCATGCTGGTCAGACCAACAAACTCATCAGATTCATCCAAATGGGAGATGTGTCCTTATGAATTATGTTACTGGCAGTGTCGTTTATGAAACATTATCCTAATTGGTTAAATATTTTCTTTATTTCCAAAAATATAATGTTAGTGTACAGACAAATGTATTTCTTGGCTACTGTACAGTTCAGGATCATGGTGAATTTATCTTTAAAAATCATCCAATAGGCCACCTGTGCAGGCCTGGGTCTACCCCCCAACCAGGACACACCAGCCAGAGCCCAGCTTCCAGCACAGGACTGCCCCTTCTGACTAGCAGACTACTGCAGGAGGTCATGCCTGGACCAGAAATGCCCTCACCGATTTGCATGGGACACAGGTCCAGGGTAGGTCTGAGTTCTTCCTCCCTAAACCTGGGAGCCCAAGCTAACCCACTTCCATCTGGGAACACTTCAGTCATCTCCATAGTCTTCCCACACAGTAGCCCCTATCTTTTTGACAGCAGACAGGGCCTAGAAGCAGCCGCATCTCAGAGCAGGCATCCAAAAGAGAGTGTTAGGCCCACCCTTTCAGCCCCATATCTGTAAGATATTGCATCCATCTTTGGGCACCTCCACTATTATCTCAAGTTACCTTGGCTATTGCTGCCACCACCTTTAGTTGCAGTAGCATACACTGAGGGACACTAGCAGGGTCTGGAAGCCCAACATCAAGATGAGGTACAGACAATCTGCATGGGTACTACAAGAATATAGGGAAGAAACTGTAATATCTCAGATCCACACTGAAAAAAAGGAAGATACATAGACAACATGAAAAAACAAGGGGGGAAAGTGCCCCAAACCAACAAGGATACTATAATAACAGAACCCAGGGACAGCAAAGTGGATGACATGTTAGAGAAGGAGTTCAGAAGGTTCATAATTAAAATGATCTGTGGATTAAAGAATGACCTGAGTGAGCAAACACAGACAAAAATTTATCACTCCAACAAAGAGATAATAGAGCAAATACAGGTGGCAAAAGATTAGTTTGAGAGAGAGACAGAGACTCTGAAAAATAAAGTCAGAAATCCTTGAAATGAATACAATAAACCAAATAATAAAAAAAAAACTCAATAGAAAGCATAACCAACAGACTAGATCACTTGGAAGAAAGAAGATCAGATAATGAAGACAAAGTATACAATCTGGAAAATAAAGTTGATTACCCAGTGAAGATAATAAGAAAGCTTGAATAGAACATCCAAGAATTATGGGAGAGCATCAAAAGACCAAATCTAAGAGTTATTGGAATAGAGGAAGGCACACAGTTTCAAACTAAAGGAATGCACAATCTTTCCAATGAGATAATATCAGAAAATTTCCCAAGCATGAAAAATTAATTGGAAAATCAAATCCAAGAGGCTTACAGGACACCAAATGTACAAAATTACAACAGCTCTACACCAAGGCACATTAAAATGAAAATGCCTAGCATACAGAGAATGGATAGAATCTTAAAAGCTTCAAGAAAGAGGAATCAGATCACATATGGGGGAGATCAATTCTTATCTCAGCAGATTTTTCAACCCAGACACTCAGAGCCAAGAGATCATGGAACAACATAAACCAAGCTCTGAAAGAAAATGGATGCCAACCAACAATCTTATATCCAGCCAAATTAAGCTTTAGATTTGATGATGAAATAAAAACCTTCATGATAAATAAAAGTTAAAAGAATTTACAACTAGAAAGCCTGCACTATAGAACATCCTCAGCAAACTATTCCACACAGAGGAAATGAAAAACAATGATGAAAATCAGCAGAGGGAGGGATTGCACTAAAGGAAAATCTAATCAGAGAAGAAACCAAGTCATTTAAATACCAAAATTAAACAAAAATGGCTGGGAATACAAATCATGGTTCAATAATAACCCTGAAAGTTAATGACCTAAACTCACCAATCAAAAAAAAAAAAAAAGGACTCAACAATATGCTGCCTCCAAGAGTCTCATCTCATAGGAAGACAACCACAGACTGAAGGTGAAAGGTTAGGAAAAATCATACCTCTCACCTGGACTGTGGAAGTAAACAGTTTCCCTCCTCATATCAAATAAAGTAGACTTCAAGCTACAGTTAATCAAAAGGATAAAGAAGGACACTACATACTGCTCAAGGAAACGAAACACCAACAAGACTTAACAATTATAAATATATATGCCCCAAACAATGGAGCATTCACGTTCACCAAACAAACTCTTCTCAAGTTCAAAATTCATACCCTATTTGAATCAATTGTATGATACGTCAAGATCATTGTATTGTCTTGAAAAATAAAAAAAGGGAAAAAAAAGTCAAATAGAACACAACATAATAATTTTGGATGACTTTAACACACCTCTTTCACCACTGGACATATCTTCAAAACAAAAACTGAACAAAGAAACTATGGACCTCAATAATACAATCAATAACTTAGACTTAACTGACATATATAGAATATTTCATCCTTCAACTAGTGAATAGACTTTCTCTCAGCAGCACATGAATCCTTCTCTAAAATTGACCATATATTATGCTACAAAGCAACTCTTAGAAAATATAAAATAAGTAGAGACACTACCCTGCATTCTGTCAGATCATAATGGAATGAAATTAGAAATCAATGATAAAATAAAAAACAAAAGCTACTCCAACACATGGAGACTAGATAATATGCTACTGAATGAACAATGGGTTGCAGAAGATGTCAAGGGGGAGATTAAAAAATTTTTTAGAGGTGAATGAGAACACAGATACAACATATTGGAATCTCTGGGACACTATGAAGGCAGTACTAAGAGGAAAAAATAAAAGCTACTGAATGGAGTTCATTCCTTAAAAGAAGAAAAAGTGAACAAATAAATGACTTAACTTTACCTCTCAAAGCCCTAGAAAAAGAAGAAAAAAATCTACATTAAAAGCAGTAGAAGACAGGAAATAATTAAAATCAGAGCTGAAATCAAAAAAAAATTGACCGAACAAAAAGTTGGTTCTTTTAAAAAATAAATAAAATTGACAGACCCTTAGCCATGCTAATGAAGAGGAGAGAAAACTCAAATTCCTCACATACGAAATGAAAAAGGAAATATCATGACAGACACTGCAGAAACACAGAAGATAATTAGAATTTATTTTGAAAACTTGTACTCCAATAAAATAGAAAATATTGAAGGCATTGACAAATTTCTTCAGTCATATGATTTGCCCAAATTAAATAAGGTTGATATACACTGTTTAAACAGATCAATTTTAAGTGACGGAATAGAAGACACCATCATAAATCTACTAATCAAGAAATGCCCAGGACCAAATGGATACACAGCCTACTTTTCTTCTATTAGACACAGGGTCTCTGGTTTTATTCCTAGGTCTTTGATCCACTTTGAGTTGATTTTTGTGCATATTGAGAGAAAGGGTTTAATCTCGTTTTGTTGAATATGGATTTCCAGTTTTCTCAGCACCATTTGTTGGAGAAGCTATTTTATCTCCAATGAATATTTTTGGTACCTTTGTGTAATTGTAATTTTGTGGGTTAGTCTCTGTGTCTTCTATTCTGTATCATCGGTCTAACAGCCAATGCCATGAAATTAAACCCCTATCCTCACCATGCACAAAACTCAACTCAAAGTGGGTCAAGGATCTAGGAATAAAACCAGAGACCCTGCGTCTAATAGAAGAAAAAGTAGGCCTTAATCTCCATCATGTAAGATTAGGCCCAAACTTCCTAATAAGATTTCTATAGCACAAGAATAAAAATCAAGAATCAAAAAATGGGATGGATTCAAACTAAAAAGTTTCTTCACAGCAAAACAAATAATCTGTGAGGTGAATAGAGAGCCTACAACTTGGGAGCAAATTTTTATCCCTCACACAGAAGATAGAGCACTAATCACTAGGGTATATAAAGAACACAAAAAGCTAACACCAAAAAAACAAATAACTCAATCAATAAATGGAACAAGGAACTGAACAGACATTTTTCAGTAGATGATGTACAATCAATCAACAAATATATAAGAAAATGTTCATCATCGCTAGGAATTAGAGAAATGCAAATCAAAATTAGTCTAAGATTTCATCTCACTCCAGTCAGAATGGCAGCTAATACAAATACAAACATCAATAAGTATTGGCAAAGATGTGGGGGAAAAGGTACACTCATACATTGCTGGTGGGACTGCAAATTGGTATAGCCATTATGGAAAGCAGTATGGAGATTCCTCGGAAAATTGGGAATGGAAGCACTATTTACCCAGCTATCCCTCTCCTCGGTCTATACCCAAAGAACTTAAAAACAGCATTGTACAGGAACACAGCCACATCAATGTTTATAGCAGCACAATTCACAATAGCTAAGGTGTGGAAACAACCTAGACACCCTTCAGTAAAGGAATGAATAAAACAAATGTGGCATATATACACAATGGAATATTACTCTGCAATAAAAGAGAATAAAATCATGGCATTTGCAGGTAAATAGATGGAGTTAGAGAAGATGATGCTAAATGAAGTTAGCCAACACCAAAGAACCAAATGCTGAATGTTTTCTCTGATATAAGGAGGCTGATTCATAGTGAGGTAGGGAGGGGGAACATGGGAGGACTAGATAAACTCTAGATATGGCGGAGGGTGGGAGGGTAAGGGAGAGGGCATGGGGTTAGAAATAATGGTGGAATGTGATGGACATCATTATCCAAAGTACATGTGTGAAGACAGAAATCGGTATAAATATACTTTGTATACAACCCGAGATATAAAAAATTTGTGCTCTATATGTGTAACATGAATTATAATGCATTCCTCTTTGATATATAAATTTTAAAACTTAATTTAAATAAATAAATAAATAAAAGAAGGCATAGAAATAAAAGCAACAACAGCAACAAAATCATCCAATAGACACTCATTAAATGTCACTGTCCTCCAAATATTGTACAAGGGATAAAGTAGGGCAGAACTGAAGGAAACGGACAATTCATACCCTCATGGGATGTTATAGTCTTAGACGTGAAAACACAAATTTAATCAATTTGCATGGTAGCCTTGTTCTGCCTGCTATTGACAAAATGGCAGGTGAGAAACTATCTCAGAGATGAGGAACTGAGGAACACCACTGCCAGGAGGAGTCCTCCAGAGAGAGTAGGCTGCTTGTGTGACACGCTGTGAGCAGGATGAGTGTGCTCCAGGAGGAGTGGAGAGCCTGAGATGGCACACAGTGACTGAGGAGAGGAGCCGATGAATTGGAGAGGTGAAGTAAGGGGTTGGGTTATCCCTCTGAAAGAGAATGGAGACTGGTGAATGGTTTTGAACTGTTAGGCCTTAACAACGTCACTCTGTGGTATTGTGGTGTTTACTGTGATAGGACACACAGGAAATAGAGCAATGGTTAAGAGGTATTATACTGCAGGAAAGGAGCGATGATAGACATAGGACAAATGATAGTGAAATAGGTAACAGGTGCAGGTGACCTAACATCATGAGGGGCCTCTTGGTGATATGCATAATAGTGGCCCAAATGGACCTCATGTGGCAAAACTTTATTTAAAAAAAAAATGTATGCTAATCAAATCTCTCTTATCTAATATTTAGGCACATTTTCATTGTTTTTTTAAGATATCTTTCATCAGGTCTGCCCTAATGAAAGTTTAGTGTTTTAAGCTTTCTATGTTTTGCTATAGTTCAATTTCTACAGTGGCCCTAGGCCTAGACCTTTCTCTGCTGATGGGAATCTTCCCTGGATTTTGCAACGTGATGTAGCCACTAGTCACATGAGCACTAGGAATGTGTTTGGCGTGACTAAGAACTGAGGTTTTAGTTCAGTTTAATTTGTATTAATTTAAATGTAAATGCACATGTTGCTATTGCCTACTTAGAGGACAGCACAGTTCCAGCTTACAAAGGCTAAGTCTAGCAAGGAGACATTGTTACTTCAGAGTCAGACAGGGAAGGGGAATCCTGGAGGCCTGGCAATCATCTGTTTGTCTTCTCTGAGTGAAGATTAAAAGGTTCAGTGGTCAACATTATAGTTATTGATCAAACTATGATTTTATATTTTACAGATTTTCTTTGTTTTATTGTGGTGCACATACAAACAGGCTAAGTTAATAGAAAAAGAAGAATCTGAAAAGAAGCAGTGGAGATGACTTCAGAAATCGATCTGTAAAATCCAGGATGATTAGAACCTGAAACTGAATAAGAATGTGTCAATCCATCAGACGAACTCTGAATATTTTATTAGGTTGAGACATAGGCAAGCTATTTAAGGAATGGTTAGGAGAAATGTTTAGAAACTACAAAATAAATTTAGATTAAAAGTCAAAGCAAGACACCTGAGCAGGGGAAAATGATGGAATCTATAGAAGATATAGAGAACGGAGTTGTGAGCCAAGAAGACCCACTCTTCATGGTTCAGTGGTAGGTAAACCTGCAGAAGACCAGGGAGTGAGATTCTAATAGTCTCTGTTTTCTGTTTGAGATGGGGAACAATGATATCTTGATGCAGGGGGAAAGGGATTTGTGAAATAGAGTGAAATGACATCTTTCATAACTGTGAAGAAGACTAGAAAAGGTCTCCACTGACACATGTCCAACAGCATCTGGCCCATTCCAACTGGGGAAAGTCGGAGCAAACAAAATGATTAGAGTGTGCTTGGTCTGCCCAGCCCTTCTGCCACGGGCAGGTCTCACCACATCAGAACCCTGATGTCCACATGTCCATTAACTAAAGGAAAACCAAACCAAAGGCTGGGAAATCGTACTCTTCTTTTTTTTTTTTTTTGCCTTGAGAAAGACATGTTGTCTAGATCAACACAATCTGAACAGCTTAGGAAAGCGTAATGCTAGAAAGATTTGGGGTTTTCTGTTTTCTTTCCTGTATAGCAATCAAATTTACCTGCAGCCATCTCAAAGATATGCAAATTATAAACTCTTATATTCTATATAAAGCCATAAAAATGGGAGGATTATAAAAATTAATGTGAAACACAACTTGGAAAAACATACTAATTTGATTTTTTTTTAAAAAAGTGTCATTATGTGACAAAAGACTATACTGACCTGATATTGAAAGATTTTCTATGTTTATTTACTAGACAGATTCAGGAAATTATATTGTTTTGTTCTGACATTTTCAACTTGTAATTTATTTCTTTGACATTCCTCCTTTGGAGTCATACTTACTGTGTCCAGACCTGAGGGTTGCTGGGCAGAGCAGGGACGTCTCCACCAGACACCTGAATCCCCACTCTGTCTGAGAATAGCCTCTGCTCTCTTGTTCTGCACATAAAGTTGCAGTTTTACAATTCCTAGAATGTCAGGAGATGTCTGGAAACTTCTGGAGGAAATGTAATTCAATACACAGATAACTGGCCAGTGAACCCAAAATGATTAATCAGAAAATTTCATATTAAAACTTTGTAAATAGTTGAGACAAACTTTCTTTTAAATTGGATAAAATTGGTAGAGCTGTTTTAATTTATCCAGAAGTGAATGAATGTAAAGAAATGACCCCAAACAGCAACACACAAAATTGCATTAGCCTGCCCTAGCATACTCTTGCTTTACTTTCTTTCATTATTCATTTAGTAAAATAAATTTTAGAAAGAGTTTTACTCACATTGTATGGATCATTTTATTTAAACTCTGGAACTTGATCAGGTACCTGTGTAGTCGCTGGAAATTTACATTTTACCAACCGAAATCCACATTTGTATGCACACACGCCCAATGTGCTTTGCCAACTTTTCTCTTTAATAGAATTAGCCGCTGCTCTGAGAATCACTAATGGAATGACACTTATAAGCATCTTGCATTCAAATGGAATATTATTTGAAGTGAAGCTATCAAGGTCCAAATTTGCTTTGATTTTCTTTTTGTGTTTTTGTTTGTCTTTCCCTTGGCAAATAAGAAATCATTTTAATTAAAGAAGCAATCGCATTCCTATGTGTAATGAGATTATACTATAAAAAAGTTCATTTAGTTTCAGAGAGCCATTATGGTTTACACTAAAGTCACTGCTAAGCAAATAAATGACCTGAGTGGAAACAAGGAGAATTCCTAGTTAACAGGCCTTAGGAAAATGATTACATGGGTGTGGTTAATGTCCAGATCACAGTCGGCATAACTCTCACTAAGAATGTCATGAGGTGAGATGAGTTTTAATAAAAGAAAATAATGCCTCCCACTAAAACAACATGTGCCATCTGAGAACCTCTAGGATTAATATCTTAATTACTGCTTATGATATGAGAGCCCAGTGATGTGTGAAGCAATGCTAACTTTAATGGATGAGATGCAAAAGTCAATTTAGTTGTCACATGGTATTTGCTATGGCTAGCATGTTGATGTGGCACATTTACATAATGACTCCTTTAAGCAAAGCCACCTTTCTTATTTAATTGAATGGAGTGACTTCATTATTTTCTCAACCTCCACTGAATTTTAAAAGATGTACAATTAGTTTGTCTGGGAACAAGTCTGAAGGATCTTGCCTCTGGTTATTTTAGCAGTTCAACTGTAGCCAGAGCAGGGTTATTCCTGTCCTTCACCAATCCTCTCATTCATCATATTTGCCAGAATATATGCCAAGTATATATGCCAAGTGTCAAGTGGAGGGGAATAGAAATGAAGATGGTGATGTGGTTGCTGAATTAATAAAGCTCAGAGTTTATTGGAGGGAAGATATTTTTAAAATGCTTTCTAAATTTTCTGTTGGAAATCAAGTGCTTTGAAGGAGAAGTACTGAGGCCATCGAGCCTGCCTGCCAGGTGGAGGAGAGGAGAAGGTCTTTCTGAGGAGGTGATATTTACATCAGCCCAGAAGATGAGCTAGAGGAAATAGAGAAGGTGTCTGGACCGAGCTGCAGAAAAGCAAGCAAGGGATGAAAGGGCCTCAGGGGACAAGGACTATGGCATTTGCCAGTGTAGCTGAAGGTCTGGATTCAGGGAAGAGTGGCAGAAGATGAGGATGGAGTGGAAGGGAGGGGAGGGACATTGTAGATTCCATCCTTCTGAAATCCTTGGCTTTTTTCCAAAAACTCTGTGGTTGCTTGAATTCTTAAAAGTTTTCATCCTGTATACTTAATCCTATACATTTTTTTTTTAATTCTGTGCGGCTTTATGCTCCAATTATTTCTGTTCAATAGATAAGTGCACTTTCAGAAGGACCTTCTCCAGTGTCCCACCCTTAAACATTATTTGTACTACAATTACTCTGAAAGGTGTGCCTGGAGTCGTGACCTCAGTCCTAAGTCCCAGGCAGCCCAGAGGACACCTGCACTTCAACATATGGTAGCTACTTCAAATTTGTCAAGTCCAAATGAGAAACAGGTTTACCTCTAAATGTTCATAGAAATTCACCATTTGCTCAGACCAACCATCATGGATTATTCTTTAACTATCAGGTAACATCAAATCCTTGAGCAAATTCTGACCTTTCATATATATTTTGAATCCAAACAGTATTGCATCCTTCATTACTAACACTTGTGAAGGTGAGCAAAAATTAAAAATAATAAGCATACTTCTGTTTTTTTTTTTTTTATTATTAAAGGTAGAGACAGACCTTTTTTTGAGATGCAGGCAAATGTTTATTTTTTCCTTTGATAACCTTCAAAGGAAATGTCTTTTCCAAGGACATGAGAGTCATCCCTCTGAAATGTACCCTTGAGAGATGCAAAGCCTCAGAGCCTCCACTTCTATGGGACAGGAGGAGCCTCACTTCTTCTTGTGCTGGACCCAAGTTGAAAACACAAAACAAACCAGAAAACAAAAACTCGTCATTAAAACTGCAGTTTAGCTTTTCTTTGTAGGAAACCAGTTAACCAACACTGAGAGTCATCCAGATCGTCCAAGATCCTGAACTGCATTCCAAGTTAGGAAGAACCGATCAAGTTAACACCACTCACCATTTTGTGTGTGTGTGTGTGTGTGTGTGTGTGTGTTGTGTGTGTGTGTGTCTATACCTACTGGATTTGAGAGTCCTTGTCTGGAAAATGTTAAGTAGGTGTTCTCTGTGATACTTCTAGTTTCTAACATTATTTTATTACTAAGTTCATTCACAAGGGTTTATGAATTTCATTTCTTTTAAGTATATAAAAGCAAGTTGAGGCTGGGCTCTGTGATGCATGCCTGTAATCCCAGTGGCTTCAGAGGGTGAGGGAGGAGGATCGAGAGTTCAAAGCCAGCCTCAGCCACAGCAAGGAGGGCAATAAGCAACTCAGTGAGGCCCTGCCTCTAAACAAAATACAAAATAGGGCTGGGGATGTGACTCAGTGGTCAATTGCCTCTAAATTCAATCCCTGGTGCCAAACAACAGCAACAACAACAATAATAACAATTACAGACAGTCATATCTACAAATAAAACTCATAATTAAAATGGGGTTTATGATCAGATTAAACCGTGATCAACAATTATTGACTCTTTTTTTTTTCAGTTTAGTGACCTTGAAGGTTAGTGTAGCCGATCATTAGGTCATTGGGGGGGTTGGCTGGAGTCCCAGTTTGTCCCTGTCATTCATTCTCCACCTTCGCTGTCTGCTTATGGCCTCAGGGGTCTGAGGGCTGGAGACTCATCCATGGGCTCCTCTGTCCTCTGCGCCCTGTTAGTTGGTTCAGCCAGTGGTCAGCACAGCAGGAACTGGAGGGAGGAAGGCAGTGTGGCTGGGAACTTCCTCCTTTCTTCACTCTGTAGGGTGCTGATCCCCTAGGCTGGGAGTCACTGTCCCCTGGGGCTTACCCTCCTCAGGCTCCTTCTTGGTTCTCGCTGAAGCTTACTTGCTGCCTCCCTTCAGACCTGTGTGCCACCCTGTGTGCGGCCCTGTGCGGCCTGCTAGTGACAGGTCACTGTACTGCTCATTATGGATTGCCGGGTCTTGTCCCCCTGTTTATCCCTCATATCAAAGATAATTTTACAAGATTGTCCTCAAGTGAAACAATTTGTTTTGCCAGATTGACAAATAATAGAATATATTTAAGGGCTCATTTTAAAATTGCAATTTTAGGAAAATAGGACATCAATTTGGTAAACTGCTTCTTGTTCATTTAATTTTTTTTTTTTTTTTCTGAGAAATCACTATGTATGGAGAACTCTCCAGGAGCAGGGGATGTACCACTGAACACTGTCACTGAATATCTGTTCTCAGAAAGCTCTACCAGTCTAACAAGAAAGGTAAAAGACCTCTAAAATTAAAACTACAAAATACTAAAGAAAGAAATTGAAGAGGACCCTAGAAGATGGAATAATCTCCCATGTTCCTGGATAGGCAGAATTAATATTGTCAAAATGGCCATACTGAAGTGCTATACAGATTTAATGCAATTGCTATTAAAATTTCAACGACATTCTTCATAGAAATAGAAAAAGCTCTCATGAAATTCATTTGGAAAAATGAAAGGCCCAGAATAGACAAAGCAATCATCAGCGATAAAAGCAAAGCAGGAGGCCTCACAATACCAGAACTTAAATCACACTATAGAAGTATAACAACACACAAACCAACAAAAAAATGGCATGGTATTGCCACCAGAACAGAAGAACAATGGAACAGAAAAGACACAGAGACAAACCCACATAAATACAGTTACCTTATACCGGACAAAGGTTCCATGAGCATATATGGGAGAAAAGATAGCCTCTTCCACAGTGGTGCTGGGAAAACTGGAAATCCATATGTAGCAAATTGAAATGAAAGCCCCATCACCCACCCTGCACAAAACTAAACTCAAAGTGGATCAAGAACATAGGCATTAGACCAAAGACCCTGCACCTACCAGGAGAAAAAATAGGCCCCAACTCCATCATGTCAGATAGGAACTGAATTCCTCAACAAGACTCCTAAAGTCCAAGAAGTAAAATTAAGAATCAATAAATGGGAAGGTATCAAACTAAAAAGCTTCATCATAGCAAAGGAAACAATCAAGAAAATGAAAAGAGAACCTACAGAATGGGAGAAAATCTTTGCCACCTGCAACTCAGATAGAGCAATAATCTCTAGAACATACAAAGAACTCAAAAAATAATACTAAACAAATAAATAACCCAATCAATGAGTGGGCAAAAGAACTGAATATGCACTTCAAAGAGAAAAAATATGAATGGTCAACAAATGTATGAAAAAATGTTGAATATCTCTAGCAATTAGAGAAATGAAAATTAAACTGCACTGAGATTCCATCCTACTCCTGTTAGAATAGCAGTCATAAAGAGTACAAGTAACAATAAATGTTGGTGAGTCTGTGGGGAAAATTTTCATGTATACATTGCTGTTGGGACTGCAAATTGGTCCTAACACTCTGGAAAGCATTATGTCAGTTCCTCAGAAAACGTGGAATAGAATCACTATTTGACCCAGTTATCCTACTCCTCAGCATATACCCCAAAAGCTTAAAATCAGCATAACTATAATGACATGGCCAATCAATGTTTATAGCAGGTCAACATGATAGCTAAGCTATGGAACTACCCTGTGGTGCCCTTCCACAGATGAATGGATAAAGAAAATGTACATATGCACAATGGAATATTACTCAGACACACAGAAGAATGAAACTATGGCATTTGCTGGTAAATGAATGGAACTGGAGACTATAATGCTAAGTGAAATATGCCAATCCCCCAAAACCAAAGGCTGAATGTTCTCTCTGATGTGTGGATGCTAACTTACAATAAGCAGGAGGCAGGGGGAAGGGAAGACTAGAAGTTTACTGGATTAGATAAAGGGTAATGAAGGGAAGGCAGGAGAGAGGGAATAGGAAAGACAGTAGAATGAATCAGACATAACAGTCCTATGCTTTTATATAAATACGTGACCAGTGTAACTCCCCATCATGTACAACCACAAAAATGGGAAGTTATAATCTATGTATGTGCTATTTCAAAACACATTCTATTGTCATGTATAACTAAAGAGAACAAATTAAAAAAATTAAAAAGAAAGCTCTGATTCTAGCTGTTGTACATCTTGACCAGAAGCCTATAACATTAGCAAATTTTAATTTTAAAGTTTGTGAAATAATTAAAATACAGCCCATTTTATGAATAATGAATTCTAAATTTCTTACCAACTTTTCTTGCTGAAATACTTGATTTTTAATACTCTGTGATACTATATATTGTATAGCATGCATTCACACACATATTAGTGCCATATTTCATAGATGTATATGAGCATGCCAAAAAGATATACATGTGACATATGTCTTGCCATACATAATATTTACATCTTGATTTATAAGGATTAAATCTCATATGTAATGTGACTGACATAGCTAGTCTCAAAATACTTCAATTTTCAGTCACGATTTACCTGTTTAAGAAAACTGTACCCCACTCATACATTGTTGGTGGAAATGAAAAGTAGTACATCCACTTTGGAAAGCAGTATGGAGATTCTATGAAAGACTAGAACTGGAGCCACCATATGACCCGCTATTCCACTGTGCGGTATTTAATCAAAAGAAGTAAAATCAGCACACTATAGTGATACGTGAACATCAATGATTATAGCAGCACAATTCACAATGGTCAAGTTATGGAACCAGCCGAAGTCCCTCAATACACAACTGGATAAAGAAAATATGGTGTATATATACCCAATGGTGCTTCACTCAGTCATAAGGAGAAATAAAAATAATGTCATTTGCTGGTGAATGGATGGAAATGGAGAACATCCTGCTAAGTGAAATAAGCCCGACTCAGAAAGTCAAGGTACTCTCATGTGCAGAAACTAGACCAAAAAAAGGGCAAAGTAGGGAGGGAAGAATTCCATGAGAATAGAAGGGAACTAGGTAGAGTAAAGGAAAGGTAATAAAAGGGAGGGGGGGGGGACAGAGAAAGAGAGGAACTACAGAAGGAAACTGATAAGATTATGCTTCATACACATATGAATATCCCACACGGAATGCCACATTTATGTATATCTATAAAGCACCAATTTATAAAAAATATATAGATAAATAGAAATAGAGCAGGGGAAATGGAACAGGGGAGGGAAAAGTGTAGGGTAAGAGAAAGAACGAGGGCTGAGATGAAGCAAACTACATTCCACATATGTATGATTTGTCAAAATGAACCCCACTATAATCTGTGACTATAAGGCACTAATAAAATATTTTAGAAAGAAGGCTATACTTTGTAATGCAATTATTAACAAATTGTGAATGAAACCAGAAGGAATACAAGTGGCGCATCCAGATAGTTAGTGCTTTTAGGAAGGCTGACTGAACTTCTCTAGGCCTAGTTTGAGTAAAGCTCACACGTAAGAATAATAAATCCAGGTTCCTTGATCCTCGGTGTTTTCTTGATTCCAGTAATTAGATTCTATTATGGATGTGCTCTATCTGATTGCAAAGAAAAGAAATCCACTCTAACGTAGGAACTCATTGAAATACACCCGGGATGGGAAGCAGCCTGGGTCCTGTTGCCTAGACACCTGCAAGGCCGTGCAGAGCTTGGTAGCAGGGTCCCGCTCTCTTCTCAGAGACAGGCTTTCAAGGCCCTTTATTCTGCCCGGCTGAGAACTGCAGGCCTTACTAGTCCTGACACACTAGTTCCTGGATACAGGAGAGCAGCCAAGTCCAGTGGTGGGGGACAGACCTGGAGGTGCCACGGAACAGCAGCCTCTTACCAAGCATTTTGGACTTATTTCCATATCTGCATAGCAACAGCAAGGAGGCTGTGGCAGTGTGCTAGCTGGATGGTGGCCCTCCACCCTGCCCTGAGGGTTCCCACGGTTGGCTTTCCTCCATTTGCCTTCTCCCTGTGTCTACATATGAGGACACTTCAGAAAGGTTTTCCTGCTTTAGGATGGTTGTATACACAGCTCCCATCCCCTCAGGGTTCCTTTGGATTTTATTATACCCTTTCTATGTGTTCCTGTATATGTTTAAGTCCAAGTTGCTAGAAAAGAGGATTAGGTTGTCCTAAGTAGTCATAACCCATATCGAGTATTTATTCTCTCAACAGTTTGGTGCCACCTTATTTAGGTTAAAGAAGACAGCTCTTTGCTTTCAGGATCAGACCCCTACTAAGCTGCTGTGACCAATGTGGTGTCAGTCAGCTTTACATACTGTGACAGAATACCTGTTTTCCAATCCATGGTCAGTAGGCTTTTGATCCTTGGCTCTTGGGCTTGTGGAGAGGCACATCAGGATGGGGAACCTGTGGTGGAGAAAACTGCACATCTTATGGCACATGGAAAGCAAATAAAGAGAGGAATACACTGAGATCCCAATGTCCCCTTCAATGGCATGTTGCCAGGGACCTACGTTTCTCCCAGTGTCCCACCTTCTAACAGTTCCACCAGCTTCCAATGGCACCACAGGAAGTAACTAAGCCATTAGCACATGGGTCTTTGGGTGACACTTGTCTAAGCCATAGCAAGCAGCAAGGGCACATCATTTAAAGAAAAGCATCCAATGCAAATAACCTCTGGTAACTGCTCTTTTTAGCAGGGAGTAGGACCCAGGGGCCAAGTATCAGAGGTTGCTGTCCAGAACAAATATGTTCCATGGGCCTATGAGGCCTATTAATCTTATATTTTTTATTACATTATGCATGTTAAAAAACCTTGTTTAAGGCATCAGTTAGAAAAATAAATGATATTCAGAGGTTTCATCAAAAAGCATTTATTATTATTATTTTTTAATTTCCTTTTCCCAAATTATGTCTTTAACTATGCCCAGGCAGAAATGACTTTGGAGAGATGAGGGGAAAAAAAAACAAGAATGTCACCTTCATAATGCTAGCATGAAATTCTGTTAGCCATTTTTACATTAATTACTCACTTGGGAACAAACTGAAAAAAATAATTTACTGTGAATATGACCCATCTTTATTGCTTTTTGTACAATAAAGCCAGATTCATCTTCGTCTACAGTATCCAACATTATTGGAAAGCTAACAGACAAAAAGGCATTAAAACAAACCCCAAAGGGTCATTGAAATAGATTTATAGTTTATAGCTTCATGCCTACATTTTCAGACTGTCACTAATGGGGCAATTACACTCTAATGACCTTTCACTAAGTGGAAGCCAAAAATATGATTCAGTTTTGTATAAATTAAAACAAATGAAATGGCTTTCAATTTAGTACTGTTGACATCTATCTTCCTCCACAGAATCATTTTTATAGTAAAAATATTGGGATCATTTGAAGGAAAAAGTATATTTAAACAATTTATCATCTGTCAGATTGCAAGTCATAAATTTCAAGTAGAGATTCATGTAAGACTCACTTTTAAAAAGTTAATTCTATCTCAAAAATGAGTGTTATCACATTCATTTTCTTTTAGACATAACTGGCATGTTATGTCTAAAGGCAAACTTTTTTGAATTTACTTTACTCACATATATGTATAAATGCATATATATTTCTAATAGATATATTTCTACAAATATAAATATATGTGTGTATATATATTTCTTTAAAATATATCTTTATATCCTTAACCTTGCCAGTGAATATCTGTGTTAGGTTTCTTGAACCTGGATTACTAGATATGATCTGTGATCTCAGTGAGTGATGGTTTGACATTTTATAGGAAGATATTTTTCTATTTCCGGGAACCCAGTGGCATCTGCACAGTACAAGAGCTTTCAATTCTTCACCAAAGTTTGATTCCATATAGAGGAATGAGAGAAATGGGATATAGAGGAATGAGACCTTTATGTTGTGTCTCATGCTGACCAGAGTTGCTTCCACTCTCCAAGTTCTCATGGGGTTCTTTAGTGTCTAAGGTACTCATTCTTCTGCCATCTCCAAGACAGGCTCTCTCCCTCCAAAATCTTGATTCTCTGAGTTCTGGTTCACAGCTGCCACTGCCTGTGTCCCAGGTAATTGTTTCTCATTCTCAGGTAAAAAAAAAAAAAAAAAAAAAAAAAACATCTATTTGTCCAAGAAATGTTTAACGGAGTATCTTTGTGAATTTCATTGTCTCTTTTCTCTTTGGAAAATTTTAACAGTATGGATACATATTTTCTCATGTAACTTTCTGGATATCCACTTAATAATTATTATACTATAATATTACTATACTGTAGTAAACTATACTGATCTCTGCACTCTTATTTTTTGGAATTGGGATCATGTCCAGTAAAAATGTTGGCTGAGCAAGAAAATTTATTCTCCTCTGTATTAGTGTAGTCTGATATGGCTATAAAAGGAAAAAGAGGACAGGATGCAAGTTGCCCAGTAAAAATTGTCACCAATATTTTAAATAATGTATTGTATATGTTTTGATACATACATTCACATTGAAAGACGAGGATCACCTTTAGCCTGAACACAAAAGTGTCAATTCACTTTTATGGCAGACTGCTTAGAAAAAATATTGGTAAAGCATCGCAATGGCTTTGATCAAAGCACAGTGAGAGAGATATAATCAGATAAATGCTGAAAAATAGAAAAAGTAAGAGCTGCTGAAAGAAAACTATAGGAACCCGCTCTTGACCCTGGGCCATTTGGCATGTGTCAAGAATTCCATCATCTGTGAACACAGGTAATGGGTATGCTACAGTAAGGAAGACGGGGTGCATCAAGACCAGTGACCCACAAATATCTTGAGAAACATTCTTTTACAAAAGGGAAAGAAAACAAAACTTGACATTTTCTGTCAAGTGAATTTTTGTGCTTTGTGGTGTCTAAAAGAAAATAATTAAGGAATTCCCTAGTGACTCAAATTAGAAAGAAGAGGTTATAAAATATCAATCTTCAATGTAAAAGAGAGAAGTGAGGCAGGTAACGAGTAGAAACTGTCCAGGCTTTGTCCTGCCATTTCACAGCTGAGAGGGGGCATAGCTGGGGGAGGAGTACAGGTTTCTCTCATCTTCCAGAAGGTTCCAGGAAATACATATTGACAGAAAATGATGGAAACTTCTATTTGAGTTGTTTGTATCTATCTTTATCAAATTATGACTAATCTCATCAAAGATAATGTGGATGCTATTGAAAATTCTCACCAATGGGTGTCTTATATTTTCTTTTATTCCCCCTAAAATATATCACCTAATAATCAACTTATGATTTATCACAAAGGATTTGAGTCTCTATTTTACAACATTTTGTTCTAAACTTCTGAAAAAAGTGCCATTTTTGACTGCCATATGTACTTAGATACATAAGTATTCAGCTCGGCATGTTATTAAAATGCATTGAGTACTTTATGAAAAAAGAAGATATAATTCAAACTGTGAAAGATGTTATATATTTTACTTATATGAGTGTGTATTATCTGTACATTTCAATAGTGTGTGTTTATATTATATTTATTTATTTATGCTATTTATAAGTATTTCAGAAGACAAAAGTATATTTGTTTAACACATTTGCAGAATTTTTCTTATTATCTCCTTTTGTGATATCAGAATTGACCTTTATCCATGCTTCAAGGTCCCTTGATTTCCTGTCCAACCTATCTTTCCTGTGAACTCCTTCTATTTTTTATCGTTTCCTTCTCTATTGAAACTTTCCCATGAACATTTAGTCCAGTTTTAGTAACTCTAAATAGATTTGTTTTTCATTCATTCCCAGTTCCCTAAAACTGCCAGCCTGCCTGCCTTAAGTATTAAGTATTCTATTTCACTTGCAGTTCTTTATTTCTTTATTCTGTTCTTCTTGACTTCCCACATGTAATCCTCAATCCCCCATTCCAATTCCTAATCTCATAGAGCCACTGAAACTGCCTTATCCATATTAATTACAATCATGTTAGTGAATTCAATACGTAAGATTTAGGTTTCCTATTATTTGAATTCTCAGGATCATGCCACACAATTAATAGTGAATTTCTAAAATACTATTTCTTGGACTCTGTATCACTACATTTATGTATTTTCTAATTCCATCAAATTCTTAAGTTTTTTCTGACTTACTCCATCTAATGATAAGTAATGCAGTTTTTCGTAACTAGACTTGTGTTTTTCTTCTAACGCTTAGCTTTTTCTGAATTTGCTGAAATGTTGCCTTTGTTCCAGCTAATATTTCCATATTTAACCATGAAATGGGCCTCACTGTTTCTGTATTTCAAAGATAGCTCAAAGATGACCTGTCAAGAATTCCTGATTGTGTTTTGACATCTGACTCAATTTTTTTTCAGTAGAATACATTTCTATTTCATCCTCCAAGGTGTTCATGTTCCCCAGATGGGTCATCTTTTCCTTACACTTGGCTACAATCTTCCAAAGATCTATACATAAAACTGACAAAAAATCTGTACAATTAAGATATACAACGACTCTTCTCATTCACCTGCTGCTGGTACTTTTCTATAATTGATGTCGACACTTGATTACAGATGGAGTTGAGTACCGCAAACAACATGAATTCTGAATGAGCCAGTGGATGGATATGCTTGTGGGGTCTACATGCATCTAACTGAATAACTTTCTAAGACGTGTTATATAAAACTATTTTTAAAAAAATAGTGAAGTCAAATGGGGGTCTATGGCAAAGATGGGATAGAATACATTAAACATGCAATGTTGTAGGTCATTTTAAAAGTCTTCCCACCCAAATATCTCTAAGTGTATTGTTATAAAATCTAACTGAGAAACAGTAAATTAATATTATATTTAGCCTGTGATTTAGATTAGTGGTATCCTTTTCTGTAATCAAAGATACTATTATTAACAAAGCATTCCTTCAATTATTTATCTCAATATTAATCAATATTATTACATATTGCTGCTATGTAGAGAATACATGGAGACTCAGACAATGAAGCAGTCAAACAAAATTTCTTTTCTCCTCTTAGATATTCTACTTTCAGATTCGAATATGTGATATTCAATATTAGTATCAATACACATGAAAACTGGGCTAACTAATTTTACAGTTCAAAACTGACTGTAAAAAAATTATGATTTAGGAAAACACATGTTTATGAATGTACATACATACAACACATGTATGCATATGCTTACTGTAAAAAAATGTGTATAAATATGTTAACATGCATATTCATATGCAGTCATACATATAGTAAGAAGTTGTCTACTTAATAAGCATAAGTCATATTTTAGATAAATGATAATAAATTAATTGAAATTTAAAGGGATAACAAGTTCCCATTTATTACAACATAGAATACATGTGCTGTATTAGGAAACATGAAGGGTGCTGTGATATTAGCATTTCAAATTCTATTGCTTCGTTCCCCCTTTAATCAATTTTTCACATAGTTCTTAAGTTTCTTCTATATCCTGGAGTCTGAGAATACAGTGAGCTAAGAATCTGCCTTCAGATCTTACCTTCTAAAGGAATTTTGCAGTATATACAATGAGCCTTAACAGTAATTCCACTTATAGCAATAAAGCCTGTATAAGAATGTGGAAAATGATGAAAATATGCCATTACAGCATTATATGGCAGAATAATTTAAAATAAAAGAAATTAAACTGTTTAAAGGGAATTAAGGACATTTAGTCAAATATCCTTCCAAAATAAGACTGCAGGCCAAATTACAAAAATGTTTAGGATTATTAATAGGCATTATAATGTTTATGTACAGTTAAGAATGTGCTTACAAAATAAATATATATTCAATGCAGAATTAACACATCAAATAAAAACTATAACAAAGGATAGGAGAAAACCACAGGACACCTTCAGATGTCAGAAGTAGGTGATTTGCTGATAAAATTTCCTATATTAAAATAAAGCAAGGTAATATTCCAGGATTCTTGTCATCTGACCCTAATATATTTTGCTTTTATTTTCTATTAGAATGCAACAAATATCTCTGTTTTAAGTATTCAGTATTTTATTTCATTTGAAAAGTCTTATTTGGGATTATGCAGTAGTAATAAAGACAAAATAAAAATTTAATTTTTGCATTGTAACTTTGTGGTAGGCTAAATTTTAGGTAGGCTAAAATTTACAATAAAATAAATATGTATATTTAAATATGGTTTTAATTTTTAAGAAAAAAATGAATTTATACTAAACAAATAAAAATCCAATCCATCCTCAAATCAATGGTTTTGCAATGTACTTCATAAAAGACTTTTATTGCAAATATAATTGCTTATTGTATACTTAGTTTCAAGGAATGTTGAAAAATTTTACAAGAACAGCATGAAAGCTAATTTTTTGAATAAACATTTCTGGGAAAGAGAAAAGGCTGACACACTGATTACCATACACTTTGTAAGTTGTTATAATTCTATATTTCTATTTTTATCTTTTTTTATTATTGCTCATAACAATACTTTTTTATTGGTTTTGTTTTTTAAATACATGACAGCAGAATGCATCACAATTCTTATTATACATATAGAACAATTTTTCACACCTTTGTGTGCAAAGTATGCTCACACCAATTCATGTCTTCATACATGTACTGTGGATAGCCTATCATATTCCACCATCCTTGCTAATCCTCTGCCTCCTTCCCTTCCCTCTCACCCCTCTTCCCTATCTAGAATTCATCTGTTCCTCCCATGCTCTCCCTCCATACCCCACTATGAGTCAGCCTCCTTATATCCGAGAAAACATTCAGCATTTGTTGTTTTGGGGATTGGCTAACTTCACTTAGCATTATCTTCTCCAAAGCCATCCATTTACCTGGAAATGCCATGATTTTATTCTATTTTATTGCTGAGTAAAATTCCATTGTGTATATATGCCACATTTTTTTTATCCATTCATCCACTGAAGGGCATCTAGGTTGGCTCCACAATTTAGCTATTGTGAATTGGGCTGCTATAAACATTGATGTGGCTGTGTTCCTGTAGAATGCTTTTTTAAGTTCTTTGGGTATAGACTGAGGAGAGGGATAGCTGGGTCAATTGGTGGTTCCATTTCCAGATTTCCAAGGAATCTCCATACTGCTTTCCATATTGGCTGCACCAATTTGCACTCCCACCAGCAGTGTATGAGTGTGCCTTTCTCCCCACATCCTCGCCAACACTTATTGTTGTTTGTCACTTATTGTTGTTTGTCACTTATTATGGTTATGTCTTCATAATATCTGTCATTCTGACTGGAGTGAGATGGTAACTTAGAGTAGTTTGATTTGCATTTCTCTAATTGCTAGAGTTGATGAACATTTTTTCATACATTTGTTGATTGATTGAATAGCCTCTTCTGAGAAGTGTCTGTCCATGTCCTTGGCCCATTTATTGATTGGGTTATTTGTTTTGTTGGTGTTTAGCTTTTTGAGTTTTTTTATATACCCTAGAGATTAGTGCTCTATCTGATGCATGAGAGGTAAAAATTTGCTCCCAAGATGAAGGCTCTTTATTCACCTCACAGATTATTTCTTTCGCTTGGAAGAAACTTTTGAGTCCACCCTATTTATTGATTCTTGGTTTTAATTCTTGTGGTATAGGAGTCCTTTTAAGTAAATTCGGGCCTAATCCTCCATGATGAGATTAGGGCCTACTTTTTCTTCTATTAGACGCAGGGTCTCTGGTTGTATTCCTAAGTCCTTGATCCATTTTGAGTTGAGTTTTGTGCATGGTGAGAAATAGGGTTTTAATTTCATTTTGATGCATATGGATTTCCAGTTTTCCCAGCATCATTTGTTGAAGAGGCTCTTTTCTCCAATGCATGTTTTTGGCATCTTTGTCTAATATAAGATAATTGTAATTTTGTGGGTTTAGTCTTTGTGTCCTCCATTCTGTACCATTGGTCTACCCGCCTGTTTTGTTGCCAATTACATGATGTTTTTGTTACTATTTCTCTGTAGTATACTTTAAGGTCTGGTATAGTGATGCCACCTGTTTCACTCCTTCTGCTAAGGATTGCTTTAGCTATTTTGGGCCCCTTATTTTTCCAGATGAATTTCATGATTGTTTTTTTTCTATTTCTATGTGGAATGCCATTGGGATTTTGCTTGAAATTGCATTAAATCTGTATAGTGATTTTGGAAGTATGGTCATTTTGACAATTTCAATTCTGCATATTAAAGAGCAAGGTAGATCTTTCCATCTTCTAAGGTCTTCATTGATTTCTTTCTTTAGGGTTCTGTAGTTTTTATTGTATAGATCTTTCACCTCTTTCATTAAGTTGATTCCCAAGTATTTTATTTTATTTTTTTGAGGCTATTGTAAATGGGTTAGTTTTCCTCATTTCTCTTTCAGAGGATTTGTCACTGATATACGGAAATGCCTTTGATTTATGGGAGTTGATTTTATATCCTGCTACTTTGCTGAATTCGTTTACTAGTTTGAGAAGTTTTCTTGTGGAGCTTTTTGGGTCTTCGGAATCATATCGTCAGCAAATAGTGCTAATTTAAGTTCTTCTCTTCCTATACATATCCCTTTAATTTCTTTCATCTAATTGCTCTGGCCAGTGTTTCAAGGACTATGTTAAATAGAAGTGGTGAAAGAGGGCATCCCTGTCTTGTTCCAGGTTTTAGAGGGAATGCCTTCAATTTTTCTCCATTTAGAATGATGTTGGCCTGGGGCTTAGTGTAGATAGCCTTTATGATGTTGAGATATGTTCCTGTTATCTCTAGTTTTTCTAATGTTTTGAACATAAAGTGGTGCTGTATTTTGTCAAATGCTTTTTCTGCATCTATTGAGATGATTGTATGATTCTTAGCTTTGAGTCTATTGATGTGGTGAATTACATTTATTAATTTTCATATGTTGAACCAATTTTGCATATCTGGAATGAATCCCACTTGATCATGGTGCACCATCTTTTTGATATGTTTTTGTATTCTGTTTGCCAGAATTTTATTGAGAATTTTTGCATCTATATTCATTAGAGATATTGGTCTGATGGTTTCTTTTTTTGATGTGTCTTTGCCTGGTTTTGGAATCAGGGTGATATTGGCCTGGTAGAATGAATTTGGAAGTGCTGCCTCTTTTTCTATTTCCTGAAATAAATTCAAGAGTATTGGTGTTAGTTCCTCTTTAAAGGTCTTGTAGAACTCAGCTGTGTAACCTTCTGGTCTTGGGCTTTCTTGGTTGATAGGGTTCTGATAGTGTCTTCTATTTCATCACTTGATATTAGTCTGTTTAAATTGTGTCTATCTTCCTGATTCAGTCTGGGCAAGTTTTATGACTGAAGACATTTGTCAATGCCTTCACTATCTTTTATTTTATTGGAGTATAAGTTTTCAAAATAATGTCTAGTTATCCTCTGTATTTCTGTAGTGTCTGTTGTGATGTTACCTTTTTCATCACATACACTGGTGATTTGAGTTCTCTCTCTCCTTCTCTTCATTAGTGTCGCTTTGGTCTGCAATTTCATTTATTTTTTCGAAGAACCAACTTTTTGTTTTGTCAATGTTTTTAAATTGTTTATTTTGATTTCATTGATTTCAGCTCTAATTTTAATTATTTCTTGCCTTCCACTGCTTTTGCTATTGATTTGTTCTTCTTTTTCTAGGGCTTTGAGATTTAAAGTGAGGTTATTTATTTGTTGAGGTTTTCTTCTTTTAAGGAATGAACTCCATGCAATGAACTTTCCTCTTAGAACTGCTTTTGTTGTGTCCCAGAAAATTCAATATGTTGTGTCAATGTTCTCATTTATTTCTAAGAATTTTTAAATCTCCTCTTTGATGTCTTCTGCAACCCATTGTTTACTCAGTAGCATGTTGTTTAGTCTCCAGGTGTTGGAGTAATTTTATTTTTTATTTTGTCATTGATTTCCAATTTCATTCCATTTTGATCTGATAAAATACATGATAGTATGTCTACTTTTTGTATTTTCTAAGAGTTGCTTTCTGGAACAGTGTGTGGTCTATTTTAGAGAAGGATCTTTGTGCTGCTGAGAGCAAGTGTATCTGCTTGATGCAGGTTGAAATATTCTATATATGTCAGTTAAGTCTAAGTTATTGATTGTATTATTGAATTCTAGAGATTGTTTATTCAACTTTGCTTCAAAGATCTATTTAGTGGTGAAAGAGGTGTGTTGTGATCAAGATTATTGAGTTGTGATCAATTTGACTCTTGAACTTGAGAAGAATTTATTTGATGAACATAGCTGCACCATTGTTTAGGGCATATATATTTATGATTGTTATGTCTTTTTGATGGATGGTTCCCTTGAGAAGTATGTAATGTCCACCTTTATCCATTTTGATTAACTCTGGCTTGAAGTCTACTTTATTTGATATGAGGATGGAAAACCCTGCTTGCTTTCATAGTCTGTGTGAGTGGTATGATTTGTCCCAACCTTTCACCTTCAGTCTGTGGATGTCTTTACCTATCAGATGAGTCTCCTGGAGGAAGCATATTGTTGGGTCTTTTTTAAATCCAATCTTTAGTCTATGTCTTTTGATTGGTGAGTTTAAACCATTAACATTCAGGGTTACGATTGAGACATTGTCTGTATTCCCAGCCATATTTGTTTATTTTTGTTATTTAACTTGACTTGTTTTTCTTCTTTGATTAGTTTTTCCTTTGGGTACTACCCTCTACTGATTTTCATTGTTGTTTTTGTTTCCTCTTCATGGAAGATTTTTCCAATAATGTTTTGTATTGTCGGGTTTCTTGCTATAAATTCTTTTAACTTTCGTTTATCGTGGAAGGTTTTTATTTCATCTTCAAATCTAAAGTTTAATTTTGATGGATACAAGATTCTTCATTGGCACCCATTTTATTCAGAGCTTGGTATATGTTGTTCCAGGATCTTCTAGCCTAGCTTTTAGGGTCTGTGTTGAAAAAATCTGCCATTACCCTAACTGGTTTTCCCTTACATGTAATCTGATTCCTTTCTCTTATGGCTTTTAAAATTCTCTCCTTATTCTGTATGTTGGGCATTTTCATTATAATGTTCCTTGGTGTCCATCTGTTGTGATTTTGTACACTCACATCTTGTAGGCTTCTTGAATTTGGATTTCCAATTTGTTATTCATGTTTGGAAAGTTTTCTGATATTATTTCATTGAATAGATTGTTCATTCCTTTGGTTTGGACCTCTATGCCTTCCTCTATCCCAATAACTTAATTTTTTTATGCTGTCCCATATTTCTTGAAAGTTCTGCTCATGGTTTCTTACCATTATCACTGTGTGGTCTATATTTTTTCAAGATTATATATTTTGTCTTCATTGTCTGATGTCCTATCTTCCAAGTGGTCTACTCTGTTGGTGATGCTTTAATTTGAGCTTTTAATTTGGTTTACTATTTCTTTCATTTCAAGGATTTCTGTTTGTTTGTTGTTTGTTTGTTTTGGCACCTCTATCTCCCTGTTGAGGTGATCTTTTGCTTCCTGTATTTGTTTATGTAGCTCCTTGTCGAAGTGATCTTTCATTGCCTGTATTTGCTCTTATATGTTCCTTGAGTTCCCAGAACATTTTAACCAGGTGTATCCTAAACTCTTTCTCTGTCATTTCTCCCGTTGTGGCTGCCAATGATTCTAATGATGTGGTGTCTTCATTTGTTTGGGGCACTTCTTCCTTTGTCTTTTCATGTTGCTCGTGGTCTTCCTTTCCAGGTCTGTGGGTATAGATTGTTATTGTTTTTACCCTGTAAGTTTGTAGTGCTCTTGTAGGGTTCCAAGACCTCTCCTTTGTGGGGAAGAACAATGTTAACAGATCCCAATATCAACAATATATCACCTATGAACAATTTGTTGTTATTAAGACATTTACAGTTAATCTGGATGTACAGAAATGTTGGATTCAATTATTATCTAAAATATAATCTGTAGTAGTTTTGTAAAAAGGTTTACAGTTTCTGACAGTGGACAATAACCTGGGGGTGGGGCTTAGGACCATATGTTGAGGAGGTAGACGTGAGGATATAGAGTTAATATATCTTAGGAAGTATGAAGGAGAAAACTAGTGAAGAGTGTTAGTAGCAAGAGAATAGACAAGAAGTAATTTAGGGTAGGCAAGTACGTGGGATGACAGTAGAGTACATAAAACAAACACACGTATGTATTTAGAAAAATACAGATGTTAAAACAGTGAAACTTGGAGGGGGAAAGAAAAAATGAAAGAATAAAAAGGAAAAGAAAAAAAGGGCATATAGAACACCTCTATATTATATTATTCAGATGACTCAGTCCTCAAAGTCCTATTTCATGCAAAATTCTTGGTTTTACATATGTTGGGGATGTGAGGGCTGGAGGATGGAGGGGTAGAAGAGAAAAAGCCAACCAACCAACCAACAAAAAAACTCTAAGGAAGAAACCAGGGTTGTAGCTAGCTTTAGAGATTCATATCTTTCCTGCTTCTCTTCTCAGCCAGCAGGTGGTGCCATCTGTTGTAAGCAGGTGTCTCTGCCCTCCTGACAGTGGAGGTAACCTGGGTGGGAAGACTGGTTCTGGTGCAGGGCACCTGTATTTGAGGAGTGGCACCCGCCAGTCCCCTGCAGAAAGACTGCACCTCACAGGTCTCTTTTTGGAACTGCTCGCTCTTATGACGTGAGTGCCTGGTACTATCTCCCAGTTCCTGGTCTCTCCCTCTACCCTAGCTGTTCCCAGTTGAGGAAACTCTCACCCTGGGGCTCCCGTGGGCGGCTCCCTGGTCGCACTGCACACCTGTGTTGGGCAACTACTGGGTTGGGTTACTGCTGCTGGGGAGGGGAGAAGGTTGGAAATCTGGTACCTGGTCGCAGGAGACCCAATGTGGGAACTGCCCCCAGCTAAATGGTGAGAATGTTGAGGCAAGATGGCAGTGGTCTGCTTTCAATCAGGGGTGTCTGGTGAGGTGGAGGGAGCCTGGTGAGGTGGGGAGACCTGGGCGATGGTGTTGTGCTGTGGGTAGGTAGCAGCTGAGTGACTTGCGTGGGAGGGGAGCGAAGTCTTGGCGGTCTGCAGATGTGTTGGTAGGTGATTGTGCTAAGGTGCTCGCAGAGTCTTGCACGAACTGGAACTTTGGGCTTTGAGGGGTCCTGCTCCAACACTGGGTGTCCTACTTGAATGCTGAGGCCGGGAGCCCCGTGTGGGGTCACAGCGCTGGTGATTTCTGCAGAGAGCATCTGGTTAGGGGGCCTCTAACACTCTGCCAGATGTAGTATTCCAACTAGGGGAGATCTGCGGGTCTGGTGGTGCTGACAGGGGGCGGCTCACTCCCTTCCTGCCACCATGGTCTTTTGTTCCCTGCTCCTAACAATTCTTAAGCAGCAAAAGAATTTTTCATCTTCAGAAATAGAAAGTCAATATAATTGTGTGAGAATCTTCCATCTATTTCATGATTACCTTTTTATATTTTATTTTAAAAAACCCAATTCTCCTTTTATAAATAATTATCAAAATTGTGTGAGGCATCATTTTTATAACATTTTCCTCACAGTATACTCTGAAACCAGTTTAAACAATACTTTAACTGATAAAAGTTTCTAAACTAAAATAGTCTGGATGTATCCCTGACCCTGTAGTTTCTTAATTCCTTCAGTTTGAAATATTAGGTTACTCTTTGGGTTGCATATCAGCGAGATCCTGGGATCCACCGAGGGCCTGTCCAATTCCATTCAGTAGCTCTTCACCAGGGGATTGTGCTGTGGGTCCTGCACCCTATTTGCACCAAGTGGCTTTTTAGACAATCCCTTATTTTAATATCGTATTCCTACTTTTTCCTAAAGTTATAATTACTACAATCTTTTGGGGGATTTCTCTTATTTTTCCTGGGGCAATAATGTAGTTGTCTAGACTCCTATTTCATAATCTGATGAGTGACCATGTTTCAGAATCATATAATAATAATTCACATTATTAATCAGAAAACAAAATGATCACAAAATAAATTGCAGAAAGCATTGAAGCATTGTCTTCACAGGAAACATAGGAAAATATTTTTGCGGGGTGGGTGGTATTATCAGGGATTGAATCCAAGAACAGTTAGTAACTGAAACACATTGCCAGACCTACAAAAATTTTTTTATGAACTTAATTTTTTTTTTTAAATTTTGAGTCAGGGTCCTATTAAATTGCTTAGAACCTTACTAAGTTCCTGATGTTGGCTTCAAACCTGCGATTCTCTTGCTTCAGGTTCCCCAGCCACTGGAAATACAGGTGCACACACCATCACCATACAGAACCCAGGGCCTTGTCTATGCTGCTGAGCTATAACCCTCATCAATAGGTAAATTTTTTGAGTGGTTCAATTTATAAACTGTTTCAGAGTTTACATGATCATCAATGAGCTGAATCAATAGATTTTGTCTTTTCAAAATATTTGTTTGCATTCTTATGTTTCAAAACATCCTCTAATTAGAGATTTAGCTATTAAAGTAATCACTAAAGTAATGAAGTTTGTCCCCAAAGACAAACCAACATGAAGGAATGATTCCTTAAATCCCAACATGGTGAAATAAAGTTAAAATTGTAAAGTTCTGTGTTTCCTCAGTCTTTATGGTCAGCAAAATTTAATATTCCATGTAAATCAATAATAAAATATTCTGCACTTTAATTAAATATATAAAATTGTGAACTGAAGTCTAGTTATTGAGACTAATAAAATTAAATGCAATAAAGTTCAGAAGGAAGTATAAATTAAGATTTTCCTAGTTTTTTTGTAAATGAGCATAGTTCATGCACACTTGTACTTAAATGATTCCTTTCACTTAAAAAATGTGTTTCAAACTAACCAGTTATAAGACAATTGTACAGCTGTCTACCAACTTATAATATAAGCTAAATTTATAACTCTGAAATGTTGCAAAGATAAATCAATATTTTGTGGAACTTAGCTATAGTTAATATGATCTGGAATTATTACTGTAAATTCTTTAATACACGTATAGTAAATATACTTTCTTGCATTAGTTCCAAATTACTACTACACATTACAAGAGTTTTAATATAAAATATCTTAAACTGGAAATTAAAGATTAAACCATACCCCCAGAGAAGCATCAAAAGAAAAACGAATTCTATGCGGGCAGATCTGTCCTCTTATTTTTCCATTATGGATTGTAAAGGAAAGCATATTCATCCACAGGAGATACTTATGTTCACAGAACAATGTTTTATACAAAATAATCCATCATTTTAATACTTCCTAAATATTTACTATTGTTTAAATACAACTATTTTTTACTATATTTTTACTTAGAAAAATGACAACAAACTAATATTAAGGTGATAAGAAGTCATTTTTAATTTTTGTCAAATAAGCATTTTTTCCATTTTATTTTAACTAGTTCTTGGAACTGGATTTGTTATTTAGCAGCAATTATGCAAGTATAACCCTTCACATTCCAATTTTAAGTTTGCCAAATAAACACAGCTAGAACAACTCATAGAAATAATAACTGAAGTATTAAGTCAGGAGATGCCAACATGTGTGTTAATATCAACCTGAAGCATAAGAGGAATGCACACTCAAAGCTTTCTATTTTCGTAATTAGCCCATTATGTAATTGTTATCCATGGAGTTTCATAAAATCCACCTCTAAATACACACTCATCACCTCACTTTCCATCCATGTTTTAATGTGTCTTTTAAAGTAGCATTAGATTTTTCTGTTTGTGCTAAATAGAATTTTCAAATTTAAAATGGTTCATTTTTATTTTGAGATGCCTTGAATTAGGGAAAATTGTCATAAAATTTCTTGTACTCCAGGTCAATCACTCTGATAACTTTTATTTTCTATTCCTTAAATTGTGAATTCAACTACTCCCCAGAGTGAGAGCTAAAATTTCCTTTTCTGATAGATTTTTTGTTTCAAAAAATTTTAGCCAGAAAAATGTAGTGAGTAGGGCAAGATTCAGGTAGCAATATGTATATAGGTTTTCCAAGGAGAGTAAAATGTCCTGCTTCATTTCCAATATGAATCTTGTTATATTTAATATTCCACGGTCATATTTTTGCGTACAAGAAATATAGACATCCCTCAAATACATATTTGTTCTATTTATTCAAATAATAACTATCCATTGTTACCCTTTTCTGGTTTATTCATCATAACTCAGCAACATGATAATGCCCATGTCCATAAATTTACATGTTAATGTTAAAATTAATACTTCTGTTTTTCATAACCATCTAATCATTTGGAAATGATTTACATTTAATACTGCAGTATTGATATTTGACAACTCAAGTCTTAACATTATGCAAAATTTCAAATGTTAAATTAGGAATTCTTTAATTTTCATTTAAATAAAAACACTTTAAAATTAGTTTTGTTCATAGGAAACACCTCTATTCACAGAGCTTCTTCAAAGTAAAAATCATCTTCTTTACATGCATTGTGATACATATTTATGTTCAATTTGTGACTATAACATTGGTAAGTCAATACCTTTAATTATTGCATTATACACACACAAACACATCCACATTTACATACACACATGCTTAGGTGAATGAATTAATGGATAGATGGACAGATACAGAAGTAGGTTCTCAGGAGTAGAATCTTGTTGAGGACTTTTCAAAATTCACCATCCATCATGTCATTTCATTCTGTGTTGTTCCAATTTTAGCCAATATGCCCATGTGCCATTCCAAATAAATACCTAAGAGAAGTAGGCTATTGTATCACCTTATAAAATTACTCTGATGAGTGATAATTGAAGGTAGACATTGTTATGATTCTTGGTTGACATACGATAGTAATCATTTTAGCAGGAGTGGACATGCTATTTTATCATTAACTGTAATAATTTGTTCCTTCATACTTCCCAACATATGCCCGATATTTGAACAAAATGATCCAGTAGTCATAGCAAAGCAAACATTTATTTAGGTGTTTGCTTAGTTTTTAAGGGGTTTGCTTATTTTTTAAATCAAATGAAAGCCCTAACCTAAAATCAGAGATAACAGGATCATGTATATTGATTGTGTGTATTGATTAAGAAATATATGGAGTGTTAACATTTTAAAAGAAAATTTTTTAAATAATTGCTTATAAGAACTATTAGTGGACTGGGGCTATAACTCAGTGTTAGAACACTTGCCTAGTATGCATGAGGCACTGGGTTCGATCCTTGGCACCACATAAAAATAAAATAAAATAAAATAGAAGCATTCTGTCCATCTACAATTACAAAAAATATTAAAAAAGAAAGAAAGAAAGAACTACTAGTAAGCCAGGAATGGTGGTACAAATATGTAATCCCAGCTACTTTGAAGGCTGAGGCAGAAGCATCCCAAGTTCAAAACCAGCAATATACATATATACAATATACATACAATATATATATTTTACCTAGAAGTAAAAAGGGTATTATTTGTACAACTACTCATTTTTACAATTTTCAAACTTTAAAAATTACTAAATTCTTGGTGTCAAAGTCTCTTCACTCACCATGCTCCCGTGAGCATCCTCTGTGTATGCATGCAAGCTGGCCCTGAGAGACTGTGTCTGAGATCAGTTTTCTATATTCAAGAAATCATCATAATATTTTAATTAAAAATTAAGTATTTAAAAGTTTTAGATATAAGTACTTCACGATAAATTTTGTTACTTGTGAATTTAAATATATGTGACATTTAATTAACTGTAGACTGAGTCTGAGGTCAAAGTTAAATTAGGAAACAAAAGTATAGGAGAAAGCTCAGAGAATCATTTAATTAAAAACCATTTTTTTCCCTCAAGGGAATTGCTTTCAATAAGTTTCATCACATAGATTTAATTTATGCTTTACTTTATATATTCTAATATTAATTAAAATAAAAGACATGGTAATGTATGTCACAGTCTAGTTTTTCAGTACACATGATATTAATTTTGGTTAAAAGAAATTTGAAGCTGGGGGCAACTACCTTGAGAAAATATTGATGGATGTTGTTATTTATACCTTGTATTGATTCTTCTAAGACGTATGTGGAAGGAAAGTGTAACACATTCCCTGATAAATAGAAGTAGTTTAAAAAAAAAGCTAATAAAATTTACAATAATTTTAATTGCAAAATTACCCAAGCTTTAATGAATGCTAATTCATTAGACCACAGAAATTCTAACAGATAAAATTTTATTTTTTATTTTTTTTAAGAGAGAGTGGAGGGAGAGAGAGAGAGAGAGAGAGAGAGAGAGAGAGAGAGAGAGAGAGATTTTTTAATATTTATTTTTTAGCTTTTTGGTGGACAAAACATCTTTGTTTGTATGTGGTGCTGAGGATCGAACCCGGGCCGCACGCATGCCAGACGAGCGTGCTACTGCTTGAGCCACATCCTCAGCCCCCAGATAAAATTTTAAGTCAATATTCATGTCATGTAAAAATATTGAAAATCTATTTATATAAACTTATAATAACACATTAAACTAAAATGAATTTCTGGAGGTCTCTTTATTATTGAAAGCATCTTTAATACCTGCTATTAGAAGATTCTGCTATCTGTGGGACATTATTTACCATGTTTTATTTTCTATGATCTATTTTAATTTTAATTTGGAGAAATTGAGTCAAGCATTTTGCCTGTAAAACACTTATATCAGGCTATGTTTCCCCCTCTGAAATTTACTGTGCTCCTGAAGGTAGCAAATGCAACTTTAAGCTTAAAATGGAGTTTATGTACGAAGGTCAATCTTTATTGATTCAACCTGATCTTCCACACAATTCACTTATTTACCAAATTGGTTTCCTAAATTAGTAAAGATAGGACTTCAGCATTCTTTGAATTATCTGTAATGTATTTTTAAATAAAAAAGAGTAACATGTTGAGGGAAAAATCAATCTTTATTTTATTATTCTTAACTAATTAGATGTAATCTGGAAATTGTGCCTGTCAGTCATTGTCCTGATCGTAGTCAGTAAAGATCTATATATCCTGGATTTAAATTTCTGTATGTTTTCTTCTAGAGTTAGGATTTAAGATAAAAAAATCTAAAGTACCTAGCATTAACAATCATTTTCTTCTCTGAATACAATTCTGTTCCCTGGGGCTTCTTCTTCATGCCCAGTATCAAGCAGTATTTAGTGTGGGAATTGCTTTTTCTTACATATCCAGTTTGAGCTTACTGTAATAAATACAGGCATCATGTTCTGGGAATAAATAACATCTGACTTATGCAGTTACTTTAAAATGTGTTCCTGAGGGCCCTCTATGGAATTCATGGTAATATGTCATTCTACCATTGCTGTTGGAATTTCTATTGTGCTGAGATTATACATAAACTCTCTGCTTACTTACTCTATTCATCAGTTTACTTAACATCATGGTGCTTACTTTGCAAGCTGTATTTCAAAACAGAAAGTCAAAGCCTAGTTATTGAGGCTTGAAGGTCTTAAGATTTACTGTGTGAAACAGGGCACACCTCTATATGTCTGTTCAAAAAATGAGTCATGGAATCAGTCTGGAAGCTGGGAAGGCACTTGTTTGGAAAATGGTTACATATTCCATGCTGACTCATTTAGGTCAAGATAGAGCTCTGCTTTTTCATGTGTTTGAGGAGCTTTGGGACAAAGAGAGAAGAATTCTGCCAGATACTCAAGGGGTACATAGCATCTATAGAGTGAAAAAATAGTTCAAAACTGAAAAATTTGCTGTGAAAATTGGAGTGGACTTTGGGGAATCCCATGGCACAGAACTTACTAGAAACAAGTTGTTCAAGATGTAAACCTTTCACTGGGTTTAGGAAAATATGGTCAGGGTTTATTTTCTTGAGGGATGAAATGTTCCCTCCATCCTGCAGTACTGACAATTTCAGATAATTCATATGACTACCACTTACAGGAATCAGACAATGTATTTTGATATTGGGACTTTGTGAGATGGAGATATTTGGAAATATTTGGAGCAGAATGTAAAAATTGGAAAAGAAATGATGAGTCTTCAGAAGGCAGTTTGAGATTTTTCCCTTTCTTTCCTCCTTGAGAATAAGCATTTTCTTTTGCAAAAAGCTAATACTAATAACTGTGAAATGAAAAAAATGGAGCATTCTTCTGAGAAGTCACAGAACATGATTTCACTATTACTGTTGAATGTGAAATAAGCAGAGAACAAGGATTAATTATCAGACCAGAGTGAGAAACAAGAAAGGACAGCTCCTTGGTCTTGCAGCCACCATAGCTGATACAAACAAAAGTCCTGGTGTCAGGAATTCTATTTGCAAATTCAATTTGATATCCATTGTAGTTTGTGTGTGTGAATAAATATTTCTATATGCAATATAACCAAATTTTCTCCAGGAATAGACATCATATTTCCATGTTTGAAGTGGTGAATCTTGTGTTTAAATTTTGGTGAACATGAACACATTCTGAGAGTGGGAAGAGCTGAAAAGATATTTTAAAAAGGGTCAGCAATAAAATTTATATGGCTTGAAAATTTTGTCTCAGGAATATTTTGGCAAATGTTATTTGCAATAGGAAAACCTAATGACTTGTGATAAAAAACAGCAATTTTTCATTAATAGTAGAATTCTCTGCTTTAAGTTCAGACTATTCCTATAGGATAGCTTTCTTCCTAATACTGTCATAAATTTCTTCACCACCTTAAGATTAAAACTTGTTATTGTTTCTTAAGTTCCCTATTGCCAAAACTTTTCTTTAACATTCCATTTTTTTTGGTGATCTTAATAATATCTCTTTTTTTCCTGGGAATATCTTATTTTATCTATGAAAGAAAAGGCACTGCTTTCAAATTTCTCAAAATTTTCCTGTCTAAATTACTCATACCAAAGTTTCAAAATTCCAAAAGTAATCCCATTTATAGTGTGATAATGCACACAGTGGAGTATACTCATATGCAATCATACATTTATAAGTAAGACAAAGTCAAAAGTTATATTTGATGATGGTTTAAAATTTTATCATTGACTCACTTAAATATGCATATGTAAATTATTCAGCAATTTCTATATTCCAAAGTATTTTTTGTTTGTGCATTTGTTTGTTTATCTGTGGATTCTGTTCAAGAGAAAATAAAAATATCATAAACAGAATAAATTCACTCTCATACATGCTGTAATGAAGAGTTAAGTTATTAAGTAAGTGCTTTGAAAACTCATTCTGATAATCACTGTTATTGGAGTATGTGTATATATATATATATATATATATATATATATATATATATATATGTCAAAATTTGCTTCAAAATACTTTTTGACTTTTTTCTTAAATATGATGAGAAGTGGAACACAGCAAACATTGTCCAATCTTGAGAAATTTTCATAATTACTATGGGATTTTTATATATCAAATGTGGTGAAAATAACCAAGTATTAAGGGCATTTAGAGTTTTTAAAAAACTGTAGTAATTATTATCCCTGCTGCTATAAAATTTCTTTTGTCAAACTCAACCTAAAAGTGATAAAATTCCTCATAAAAGAGAAGAATCAAATTTACAGAAAAATGTATCCCATGTAGCCTATCTGATACAGTAATGTAGATACCATATCTGTTTTTATAGTGCATGTATTAAGTATTTTCTAAATCTCTTGGAGAGATACATTTAGAATATCTGCCTCTCTTTAAATAATCTAAAATCAAGGAGTTATCTTTTTTCTATGAAGTGTAATAAAAATAAAAATATTTACTTGTAGAAGCTAATTCTTAAAACCTACTTCTTAAATTTACCAAGCCCTTCAGCTATTGAGTATGACAAGGATCAAAATTCATAGTCATCCATAATTTAAATTTGTTTTAAAATAGATTAAAAATTTTGGGATCTTAAGTTATCACTATGAACCCATGAACTGAAAAGTGGTATAATTAAGTTAGAAAAATTTTACCCATCAAAGATCCCTCTGAAATTTTTGAGTGATCATCCTCAGACTCTTCTCCGGAATCGGGAGATATTCCTTTAATGGTGGCTTGTTAGATTTTTCTCCAGAAGTAAATTTCAGATATGCACGTGGGAACATTGGATATTTGGTAGTGATCCCTGATTACAGCAAGCAGCAAGTGGCAGAGTGACAGGAGAAGAGGGGTAAATGGAGGTCACTGAACGGGGTGTTACTGAGCAAGTGTTGCTCAATGTAATGAATTTTATTCCAAATTAAACTCAGAATTGTTTTACCCAAAACACTGAAAGCAGGGAATTTATGCACTTTGTCTCGTCTTTCACTGTTTGGAGGTCATCTACCTTGCTACCATCTATGGGTGCTGGGTTCGTTGTCTCCCATTCAGCAAAGAATTGAAGAACAGGACACAGAGATAGCAAGCAAGAAGTAGATTTATTACAAAAGTAACAAAGATACACAGAGAGACTTCTCCAAAGAGAAGGGGCCCCAGAACTGGGAATCCAGTGGGGAAGTTTGGGCCTATACCTTTTATGGTCTGTGGAATCTCTTCCTTTCTTTATCTCCTCCCCTGTCCATAAGCTCCTCACTGTTAGTGATTGCTGCCCCCTCTGACCACCTGTCTGTTTTAGTTTTCTATTGGATCCCCTCTTCAGAGCATGAGTATGGAGTGTCTGTCTGATTGGGTCCCCGCTTGTGTCCCCAAGCCCTTTTGACAACCAGACTGTTGCTGTTACTGGTGGGCTTGAAGCAATGAAAAGCCCACTCAGAGAAATAGCAGTAACATATACTTCCTGGGAAATATACAGATTTTTTTCTTTTCTATTTTTTTATTAGAAAAAATATATTCTACATATAATTTTTATTTCACTTTTAAAGTTGTGCAATATTTATTGTAAGCTTTAGAATAAATTTATTTTAGTTAGCTTTAATTTCTAACAGGAATTTTTCATTATAGAGTTTTTTTAGTAAATCCAAAAAATGTCTTCTCCTTATGATGATATTAACAAACTTACCATATAATTGTCCGTAGAACTCTGTTACTCTTTTTGTTATTTCAAGATTTGTTTTTGTAATTTCAATAGTGCCATAATCATTTTAGTCATTTATTGCTTCATTTAAAATGCTCCCAACACTAGCAGCTTAAAATAACATTTATTTTCTGAGTTTCTGCGGTCAGGAATGCATATGTGACTAACCTGGGTGTTCAAGGTCCAGCTCAAGGTCTTTCAAATTGTCATTCATGTTCATGTGAGAACTCCAGTGAGATTTATTTACTTGCTTCCAAGTTCACTCCCAAAGTTCTTGGCAGGCCTTGGTCCCTTCACAAATGCGTTATCCACAGGCTGCTGTAGAGCATAACAGCTGGTTTTTTGCAGTGGAGATACAGTAGAGGACAAGAAAAAGGAGCCTACGTCAGTCAGCCATCACAGCCATGAGTGACCTGTCTCAAAAGCAATATTCTACACTTCTGTTGTACCTGTTACAAAGGATTTAAAATCAGCTCAGTTCAAGTGAGGAAGAATCACAAGTGTAAACTCTAGGAGGAGGACATCACAGGGCCATATTAGAGGTGGCCCAAGCCAATCATTTTCACTTTCTATCAGATAAATTTTAATTTAATTGCTTCCTATATTGATGTTTGTGTGTTGTATTCGTCCCTTTTATCTAAGTATGCTGTCCTGGTCCATTCAGGCTGTGATAACAAAGTGCCATGAATTGGTTTGCTTATAAAAGTCAGAAACGTGTTTCTTCCCAGTAATGGAAGCTGGAAGTCCTGTTTCCTTGTTAATAGAAAGCTGTCTTCTTTCTATGTCCTCCCCTGGTGGAAAGGGCAATGGAGGTCTGGGAGGACTTTTCCTAAGGACATTAATCCTATTTAGTAATGTGGCTGTGACCCTGTATTATTCTACCCTCATGTCATAGTAATCTCCTTCCTAAAGGCCCATCTCCCAAACCATCATTTTGCAGTGATACAAATGTGCAATCTATAGCATAGGTTAGTACTTCCTGAGTGTCCTCCTTTAATAGTTTGGCACCAAGAAGTGGACGGACATTTAATCATTCTATCCCTAAAATTATCTTCCCTTGTGGATAGCATTTCATTTACTGTTGGGAATAGGAAATCTGATGTCAATCTAACTATAACTATTCTTGAAGGTATTTTTATTTTCTCTGATCTTTTTAAGACATGTTCATTATCCTAGACTGTCTTTACTTTTATTGTGATATGTTTAGTTTTTCACTTATAGCTTTGCTTGCTCAACAGTAGAAAGCATGCTTTTAAGAGAAGACTCCTTTTTGTAAATATTTTGCAAAATATTCCAAAAACCATTTCTTTTTGTTTTAAAAGTATATTGGCTTTTTTATAATCTCTTGCCTTTGAAATACTACTCACTTATTTAATAAATACTCATTGAGCTCTCATTATGCAACATGTATAATTTATGTACATTCTATATAACAAAAGTACTTTCCCCACATCCTCGCCAATACTTACTATTGTTTGTGTTCTTAATAGCTGCCATTCTGTCTGGTGTGAGATGAAATCCTAGTTTCAATTTGTATTTCGCTAATGGCCAAAAGTACTGAAATGAAAACATACACACACAAGAAGATCATTTCCTTCTCAGGACTTAAATTTTAGTTTAATTTAAATTATTTTTTCATTAATATCCTTATGCATCTAAACATGCTTTTAATAAAATGTATTTTTGAATTGTTTTATCAGATGAATTTTCTCTAGACTAACTTCATGTCCACTAAAATATGATTTATTGAGTGCTAATTTTTTGTCTTATGCCTCATCAACATAATTATAGTTTCTAGAAAAATCTCTGGCCTATATAGATTCACCACAAAATAATTATTACTGAGTGACTGTTGCTTCCATACTAAACTATCTCATTTATGGTCTGAAATTTGGTTCATGCATCACTGAAAATTTTCTTTATTACTCTTTATTTTGTTCTGTAATTTACATATTTTTAGTTTATTTTAAAATTTTGTTATATATGAAAGCAGAATGCATTACAATTCATATTACACATATAAAGCACAGTTTTTCCTATCTCTGGTTTTACACAAAGAAGAGTCACACCATTCATGTCTGTGTACAGGTACTTAGGGTAATGATGTCCATCTAATTCCACCATCTTTCATACCCTCATGCCCCATCCCTTTTCCTCCCTCTCCTATGCCCTATGGGAGTTCACCTAATACTCTCATGTCCCCCACGCCCAAACCCATTATAAATTAGCATCCTTAAGTCAGAGAAAATATTCAGCATTTGGGTTAACTTCACTTAGCATTATATTCTTCAATTTCATCCATTTACTTGCAAATGCCATGATTTTATTCGCTTTTAATGCTGAATAATATTCCATTGTGTATATATATACCACATTTTCTTTATCCATTTGTCTACTGATGGACATCTAGGTTGCTTCCACAAATTAGCTATTGTGAATTGTGCTGCTATAAACATTGATGTGGCTGTGTCCCTGTAATATGCTGTTTTTAAGTCCTTTATGTATAGAGGAGTGTGATAGATGGGTCAAATGGTGGTTCCATTCCCAGTTTTCCAAGGATTATCCATAATGCTTCCATATTGGCTGCGCCAATTTGCAGTCCCACCAGCAATCTATGAGTGTGCCCTTTCCCCCACATCTCCCCAACACTTATTGTTGTTGGTGTTCTTAATAGCTGCCATTCTGACTGGAGTGTGATAAAATTTTAGACTAGTTTTGATTTGCATTTCTCTAATGGCCAGAGATATTGAACATTTTTTCATATATTTGTTGATTGATTGTATATCATCTTCTGAATAGTGTCTATTCAGTTCCTTGTTCCATTTATTGATTGTTTTTTTTTTTTTTTTTTTTTTTTTTTGGTGTTAAGATTTTTGAGTTTTTTATATACCCTACAGATTGGTGCTCTATCTGATGTGCGTCTGGTAAAAATTTGCTTCCAGTATGTAGGCTCTCTATTCACCTCACTGATTTTTTCTTTTGCTGAGAAGAAGCTTTTGAGTTTCAATCCATCCCATTTATTGATTCTTGGTTTTAATTCTTTTGCTATAGGAGTCCTGTTAAGGAAATTGAGGCTTAATCCGACATGATGGATTTTTCTTCTAATATGTGCAGTGCCTCTGGTTTAATTCCTAGATCCTTGGTCCACTTTGAGTTGAGTTTTGTTCATGGTGAGAGACAGGTGTTTAACTTCATTTAGTTGCATATGGATTTCCACTATTTCTAGCACCATTTGTTGAAGAGGCTATCTTTTCTCCAATGTATGTTTTTTGAACCTTTGTCCAAGGTAACTGTAGTTATGTTGGCTTGTCTCTGTATCCTCTATTTTGTACCATTGGTCTGCACGTCTATTTTGATGCCAATACTATGCTGTTTTTGTTACTATTACTGTATAATATAGTTAAGTTCTAGTATATTGATGCCAACTGCTTCACTCTTCTTATGGAGGATTGCTTTAACTATTCTGGTTCTCTTATTTTTTCCACATGAATTTTATGATTGCTTTTTCTATTTCTATGAGGAATGTCATTGGAATTTTGACTGGAATATAATTTTCCTATGTGTCCACTTTCAAATAAATATTCTTTCTCAACTCAACTCATCAATATATGCTTCCTGTTTTTTCTTTCTTTCTTTCTTTCTTTCTTTCTTTTTTTTTTGCAGCCTGAGCTCTCTCAATATGATGTCATCTCAGGGTTTCTGTGCAAGTGATATCAGAGATGTTACAGATCTCTTTGGCAAAACACAGTGGCTTGATTCAGCTTTTGAAGGAGAAGGAGACCTTTTGTTCCTCTCCTTACTGTGACCTTGGATTTTTATTAAAAAAAAAATCCAAGGAAATACATTAGTAATTCTGGGTCCAAACTCACCTCCTGCATTCAAGTGTTCAAGATGTGACTGGTTTCTAGTGTGCTCTTTGAGATAGTTTATACCCAAGGATGTTGATGCCCAACAGATGTTGCCTACACCTCAATCCAAAGCCCATGCCTTAGCCACAGTTGTAGCTCTGAATTTCTATCCTCTGCAGCTGTGCTTATACCTTCCTGGCTACCTTTTAAATCTTTTTCATATGTCATATATTTAGTTTATTACATACATCACCATGATGCATTGTGGATGTTCGAGAAAGATATATCATGTACAGTGTTTCTTAAATATTCTGAACCTTAGACAAATTTCTCCATGGAGTATAATTCTGAATTGTGCATACTTCAAAGAGGCTGCTCTTACCAGGTGGGGGTGCCGCAGGGTCATAAGCAGGAAAACGTCATGATAGGAATGTTCTATTGCTGACACGAGGAATGATTAAAAAGGAGAAGAAAAACAGGTAGTAAGGAATCTTAGATAGTGGACATAGCAGACAGCATAGCAAACAGTGAAGTAAGACAGCTTCAGGGGAACCAGCAGAATATGAAAAATTTATATTCAGGTTAATGAGAATGAACAGAATTAAGAAATGCTTTCTTTAGGTAATGGTAGGTTGAAAAATATCGCCAGACAATTGACAAGATGAGTCTATAAATCAGAAACTGATTAAAAAACTGATACAAAAATAGTAAATCTAGGAGCCATTTTATTAATAATAGAATCTACTAAAGGAGATCAATTTATTCATCAATGCAATTAGTTACTCAAACTGGACTTATTAAGCCTCTAACATCTGCCAGATACATTCTGGATGCTTTGAGTATAAAATAAATAAGCACATCAAATTGTCTGCCCTCAAAACTCTTAAACCAAATCAGTATTTACTTCCAATTTTAAAAAATGAAATGGAGAAAAATAAGTGGGGAGCACGGGTAAGGCCATTTGAGGACTTGCAGTTTTAACTAAAGTGGTCCAGGGAAGTATCATTTGAAATGTCATAGAAATAAGAGTCAGCTAGGATTGGCAGTCTCACAAAAACTACCATAAACAGAGATAAATGGAATAAGGATATCAGGGAAATCGGTGGCATGAAAAGAAAGAACCAAAGAGAAAGAAAGAACACATTTTGAAAGGAATGCATTATTGTTGTGAAAATAGGGAGTTTGGCTTGACAATTAACTTTCCATTAGTGGTATTTATTATAAGTCCAAGTTCATAGAGTTATGATATTTGATGGCCAACTTTGCATTGGGTACATCTTATAATTTTCTAGAAATGAGTAAAAATTATTTTGAGAAATTTGGCCAAATATAAAAATATGATAATTTGCTATAGTATTAAAAGTATGTGATACTGGACCAAGAATAAGCAAAAATAAATAGACTCATCAAGAAGAATTTGCTGTATAATAAATGCATTTAAAATCCCTGTTGAAAAGATGAAATTGTCCAAAAATAGTGTTAAAATGATAATTTACTCATTGGAAAACATCATGGTAGATTTTACATCAGACAATTCACAAATATTATGTACAAATTTTATTTCAAATGTATAATAAAAATAATAGAAGTATAATTTTATAATAAAAGACATAGGCAATTATTATAATAAAATAATAATTTTGCAAAATTTTGGAAATCAAAAAAAGATCCATAAATGATTACTGATTTAGTCCACCAGAGAAGGACTAGCATTATTGAAGAGAACTGGCAGAACTGAAAGGGATGAGAGGTACAGCAAGCTGGTTCATGTCAATAGTTCTCAGAATAATTCAGTAAAAGTGAAGTATGTCTCTCTGGTGTGATGTGATTGAACTGAAATTGACTAATTTGTTGGTTATCTGTATAAGAAACACATGAAAATACAAATACATATAAAATTACCAGAACCCCTCCCCCCAACAAACACAAAAATAAATCCTAATTTATGCAATTATGGCTTTTTTTTTAAACACTGAAGTATACAGGATTATGTTATTGAAAAAAGAAAATCATGAAGCTAAAAACTCAGGGATATGAATCACAGCAAAAGACCACAGGGAGATAAAATACTGGAAATAGAGTTATAGGATGCAGTGACCAATCCAGCTCACTGAGCAAAAACCTTGCCAGGCTCTCCTCTCTCCTCAGATCTAGGATAATTTTGCAGATCCTCCCTGTGGAAAGTTACCAGCCTGAGAGAAAAGACCCACTAATAACAATAGTTGGGGTCCTCCAATAACTGCTCAAGCTTATACTTCAACCAAGGAGTTAGTAAGACCCATGAGAAAGTACAGTGCTGTGAAATTAAGACTAAATTATAGAATATAGGCATGCACAGATAATTACGGATGAGATAATTGGTGCTAGTCCACAACACCATTAGAAGCTCCAGGGCATTGGAGCATTTCCATCATCTTTTGAGGAAAATTAATTCATTTCGCGTGACATATCAATTCACCATTGATAGATATATCAGAATAGAATAAAGGTAGTAAGTTCAGATGTTGCACAAAAATTACTTCTCATGCTCACTTTATCAGAAAGTCAATGAAACTTTTGCAAAACAAAACTGAATGAAAGACTAAATCAAGAAAGAATGGGGCATAATGTGGTAGATTTTTTTTTTGCCTTTGGGGGATTATTATTCTCTCTCCAAGTGAAAACTCTGTCATACAACTTGCTCAGGTTAATGGCATGTGAGCAGAAGTGAAGTGTGTCACTTCTAGAGAAAGATTTATAACCTACCCTTAGTGCAATCTATTGGTGCTAAAGCTTATTTGGAAAGAAAGAATGCCACTTCTGCTCTAGGTTATTCCCACTATTATAAAAATGATCAATCTATTGTTATTAGAAAAATAACATTTTTTATGGTTTACAATTCTATAACAAAGTGTTTATAGAAGGCACAGGAAAGGTAATTAGCCTAACTGGAGATTCTCTTATCATTATGAGTTGGCCCTTGTTCTACCTTCATGCAGTCATTTTTAAAAATACAGATTAGCATAGAGGGGTTTACATTTTATTTCAACTTCACGAAGAAAGTTCAGTTCAGAGTCTTATTGCATAATAGAAGTCCTTTTTGAAATAGAATCCTTGGTTCACACAAGGACAAATTTTATCTTAGGTTATTTTGGATATGCACATAAACCTTAGAAATATATACCTTTCAGTTTTTATTCCATCTGTAATTATTTTCTGACTTAGTAAATGATTCTTTTATAAAAACCCGTCTAAGTTACCAGATTTAACTCTCTGAAAATTAAGCTGTATTTATGATCCTTATTCAGTGCACATTTTTTTTGCACTTTGAAAATGGGTTTTTATATTTCATTTTAGGATGTGAGACATTTAATATTACTTTATATTCTTCTGCCTTTAAATGCAAAACAGATATCAATTCACCTTAAAAAACAATCTGTACCGTTAGAGCAAAATTGTGAGGGGAAAAAAGAAAAACATAATATATTTATAGCATTTCATTGAGAAGGGTGCTGGGATTCAGATGAGGAATTTCCTGATTCCATAAGGCTTTTCTATGTTGTTTTATATGCCACTTCCACTAAATTTTACTGAGTCTTTTCTGCATATCTTGGCCACCTTCTCTTTTCCCTACTCTCCTTTATTTCAGGCTCCTAGGAGACTGCTCTCTTGAATGGAAATCATTTGGATGCTAATCATTAGAGGAAATATTTTGGATATCTCTATTCCAGGTTTAAAAAATATCTCGTGTTATGTTCACACATTATTTTGTAGTTAGAGAGTTTAGATTTTCAAAAGATGTTATTTTGAAGATATTTTGAAATTTACAAATTAATATGAGAAACAGGTTGGAAAAAACAAGACTCTAAAATGCTTGATTTATCTTACTGAGTCTTTATAAAATGTTTTTAACTGTTAAATAACACGATGAGCTTGATATTAAAGTGAGTTTAGTGAAGAAAGTGTCTTCCTACACTGTAGTAAATTTTAGCATGTCTGCTGTGCTTGTAAATGGTAACGTTTTCTAACTAGAAATGTTCTTTTGCATGACAGTCAAGGTCAGGAAAGGTCGGGGTGAAGTCCAGGCTCCCTACTCTGGACCCAGAACACACCTTGAGTTTTCTGCACCCTTCCATGAATGCTCAGTCAACATCTGTGAGCAAGCTCCTCTGTCCTCCAAGGGAATTTCCCTGGGTTACTCATGAAAGCTATAAACTGTTGAGTGCCCTGTGGCACAGAGAGGAGTTTTAAAAATCACCTCAACAGTCATAGCCACTCCTAGGGAGGCTGTGCTGGTGGGGTGGCCCATATCAAGGCAAACCTGGCTGTCAAATGGAAGATGTGATGTTTTCCCAGATCCAACTGGGTTTTTTCCCCTGGCTCCCAGGGATAACCACATGAGGACTGGAGGTGAAACCTCCCTACACAGTGCTCAACACTGAAGTGGAGAATCCAGCGACCCCCAGGGGCTGGAGGGAAGGGAGATGAGGGAACTCAGACTACAGGCAAACCTGGGGACATGGGAGGAGAAGGGGTGAGGTAGCCAGTCAGAAGCAGGTGTGTGTACTGAGATAACAGCACTCAACGTGCCCTGACTAGGCTGGGCAACTGACTCATAGGAACCAACAGAAAGAAAGGGTGAAGCTGTTTGAATGGCTGAAGAACCCCCAATATGGGACAGAGCAAAACAGCGGGATGCAGAGCACTAAGCGATAACGTTTAGAACTATCTATGTCCATAAGTTCATATACACATGTGTGTGCCATATGTGTGCACACAAAAAAAAAGAGGAGAAGGACATGTACCATTAATTAACGGAGGCCACCTCTGGAAGATTCAGTGATTCATGAACTTTATAAAAGTAGCAGAATTTGAGGACAGAGTAAAGGAAATATCCCCTTGCTTATAAGCATGTTTTCTGAAAATATAAATAGAATTTTGTTTTGTTTTTTTTTTCCACTCAAGCAAGTATCTACATTGCCTAAGAGTTTAATGTATCTGTATACTAATAGGGTAAATTTGTTTTGGACAACACCAAAAAATCCTTAAATGTTTTGCTAAGGAGTAGAATTACCTGAAAACCATTCAGAAAACCAATAAAACTCTATGGCCGGGTATAACACGCATACACACAAGTGTGTGACCCATCAGAATATGGTCGGTGCAACTGTGAACCAATAGAATAAGAGGCACACAATGAGTGCCAACTTTCCCAAGTAGCATACAGAAAGCACTGAGTGTTCACCCTGAACAACTCTTTGAAGTGTGCTGAGCTTTTTGCAAATTGTGACAGGCAGTTCTTAGGGATTCCAGATGGCTATTACTCTTGATGAAGATATCTGCAAACAGACATCCACTAAGTAAGCAAGCTGAGGAGCAAGTGGTGGCTGGGGGAGTTAGAGATGGTTGAACTCTGCACAGTAGCCAGGGCCTCCCTCTCCATTTACCTGCTTGTTCCCTTAGAGATGCCATCTTACTTGTTGAGGCAAACAAGGAAGTGAGAAGTACATGAGGTAGGGGGGAATTGTGTGTAGTACCTGCTGTGTGTTTGCATTGATTCCATGTCAACACCCAGAATGTAAATTCCCACTTCAATGATAACATAAATTGAGTCATTTATTGATCAATTAATTAAAAGAATTTTGTGCAATTTAGGGGTTTTTAAAAAATATATTGCCAACTTCTAATAAGAAAATTAATTCATAAAATTATATGTAGTACTAATTGTATGAACAAAGTGGATCCTGAGCTTGATAAGCCACTAAACAAAGCCTATTTTTCTTGGCTGCAAAACAGTCTAGGTAAGCTTTTGTATCCATCTAGTGACATTCCAAAAGGTTATGCATCGTTAGCACAATTCCAGCTTCAAAAGTTCTAAAACAAGCATAATATACAGTTCATGCTTTTTTTTTGCACCAGAAATTGCTTAGATTATTGCATTTAAAATGTCTTTTTTGTTTACATTCCTACTTAATGAATCTCAGACAGAGCCAGTGCCTAATGATGGTATTATATAGTTACTAAATATATTAATCATGAAAGTGAAAAATATCATTTGAGTTAATTTCTTATCTACTGATAAGAGATATAAAAAGAAAATGAGAAAATGGCCTGATAACAAACCATCATAAATATATTTTATTTGAGTTAAGTAAAATGTTGAAGGACAAAGAAAATGATAAGCCACAAATTATTTGGGGAGGTAATGGACTGAAAAACAAGAGGCCATGAACCAAAGTTAAAGCTCAGAAAAGATAGTTCACCAAGGGAGTTCATGAAAAAATGTCTTTGGGCAGAGGGTAACTAGTGTGTGGAACAACAAGCAATTAGAAGCAAAGGATATCATTACCAGACTCCAACACTGCTCTTCACATGGGTGGATACAACTGGCCAGTCTTCAATCCTCCATTCTTAGGTGCAAGAGGAAAGGAAAAGGAGGACATTTATAAGTTAAAATTAGAGTACACTCTTCAAGTGAGTGATGGAATTCATGTTGATATGAGGGCATCTGAGTTGTGATTGTTTATGTAGAGAATAGTGTTGTGGGATATGAATTAGAGATTATGATTTGTTGCTATTTGGAGTGCCGCAGTCCGGCTGCAGCAAAATAACCAGGGGGGTGACAAGCAACTTGTGTACATTGATACAGCAGGAGTGGGAGCCGTTTATTGTAGGACAGGAGGGGTATATATATATACATTCCACACAGCTTATCTTAATTAACATAAACTCGATACAGCAGTCAACCAATAAGGAATCTCCACACTTAATGGCTTGCTGGCATTACTTCATAAACCACTCCCTCTGGCAAAACGCCAGGCGCCATCCAGACTTGTTTACAGACTCTAACATTGGAGATAAAGCACTATAAAGATTATGCATGTCCAGAAGCAAAAGTTTGGCATCAGTAGAAGCATCCAGGAGGAATGTTGGGGGCTCCTTCATGCCTAAGCAAATTGTCCCCCTGGAGACGCCAGTTTCACTGGTAATTTTCCTTTTCTTTCTTTTTGTATTTGACAAAAACTGTATGTATGTTCTGTTTAAGATTTTACAAGAGTCTAAAAGTGATCTACCTATGAATTCAAAGGAATGCAAAGCCTGTAAATCATTCCAAGATTTTCAGGAAAAAAAAATGGAAATAAAATAGAAGAAACAAAATTTAAAGACCATGAGTAGAATTTGTGGAATTAACTGGGTGTCAGATGTAAGATTTCTGTGGTGTACGTGGGTAGCTGAAGAGAGTGTAAGGAATATTTAGAACAAGTTTGAAAAATCTACCAGAGGGTATGGATTTCTGATGACAGCAACTTCACAATTCTATGGAAGTGCGCTTCTGAGAGGAACATTCTAGGTTTATAAGGTTCTAAGATTCTTATAAGGATAGTAACAAATGTTGATAAGGTTAACTCTTTCCCCTGAGTCATAGGATCCCAGAAATAAGGTGATGAAAAAATGTCTGTTAGGTAAGACAGAAGAAATATCACCTCCTCCACTTCTTGGGAATTCTAGAATGTACTTCCTCCTGAATCCTGGAAAATCATAGGGCGCATAGAGGATTATCTGGAACACTGCAGTGACTGTCTTGTGCAATTCAGCAAATTAGATCACCCTTCCTTCCTGAGGAGGGAGTTGCAAAGCCATGATAAGACTGGCCAGAGACTAGGCTAAGGGCAGGCATTGGTTAGAATCTCTCCAAAGCTTTGATGTGTTAATCAGATATGAGCCGAATCAGAGTTGTCCATTTATGGGCAAAATCAAGAATAATGAAAACTCATTATAAAAAAAAATGGGCAGATACCACGATTGAAACAATTTTAGTCAAGTTTTTCAGTGTTTGACCAAAATATCTGACAAGAACAATTTTTGGAGGAAAGGTTTATTTGGGGGTTTACAGTTTCAGAGGTCTCAGTCCATACACAGCTGACTCCATTCCTCGGGGCTCAAGATGGGGCAAAACATCATGGTGGAATAGTGTGGCAGAGGGAAGCAGCTCAGAACCTGGCACCAAGAAGCAGAGAGCAAGCTCTCCTCACCATCAACAAAATAGGTACCCCATAGCTCACTTCCAATGACCCACCTCCTCCAGCCACACCCCACCTACCTAAGGTTACCACCTAGTTAAGCCTTATCAGGGGATTAATTCACTGATTAGATTAAGGTTCACATAACCCAATTATTTCACCTCTTTCTCACATTGTCTAGCGCATGAGTTTTTGAAGGACACCTCATCTAAACCATAACAAATACTCTGCTATGGAAACCATTCTCCAATATGTATGAATCCTTTAACATCACTTTTTACACAAAATTTGTTTAATATAAATAACAGGTTGAATGGCTGAAAAAGAGAAAGTGTGACAATGCCTGGAGTAATACCCAGAGCCAATTAAAGGGCAATGTCATATCTCTTTAATTAAAATAGACCTACTTTAATTCTGTGTTACAGTCCCAATTCAGACATAAAGGACCTAAAGAAAAGTCTTCCAAATGGTGGAGTATAAAACTCTATTGGAAGCAGTTCTTTGAATTAAAATCTTCTTCAGAAAGTGCCTTTACTTAACATGTGCTTGTTTGTTTAATAATCATTAACGTAAATCTTCAGTAGGCTAGGCTCTCCTGGGGACACAGCCTTCCTGACAGTCACAACTGTGCAGTGAGAACAGAGTCACAAATAGGTGGACACAGTTGGAAACCTTTGCAACAGCTGTCCTGATGGACAACTATCCAACACTACATTGTTATTGTTTCACCTAGTTATACTTTGATTATTTATTTGCTGGGAAAGCCGGTCAGTTTACTTTAAGGTTGATGGATGCTATTTTACAGGGAGTTATAACATGCCACAGTTTTGATGACAAGGATTATAGGAAGCTGGCCTTATAAAAAGGAACATCTGAAGGAAGTGAGAATAACGTTTGTCAAAGAGGAACGGATGGGGGACACAGTCACAGCTTGGGAATGAGCACCTGTGGGTAAGACAGGGAGCCGATTCTGTGCTGCTTCAGGGGCACAAAGGGGGAATTCAGGAAGAAATTACAGAAGATCCTATTGTAGATGAAAGTATTTTCTAACAATTGGTGTCGACTAAAAGAGAACATTATTGTGAGAATTTGAGTAGAGTCAAAGAAATTGTATGCTGGAATGAGGGCCAGAGTCTATTTAAAAAATAAAAGCTTATACTGGAGAGTTAAGAGCTCAGTCTAGAGGCAGATGGGGCTCCAAGGCAATTCTTATCCTTATTAGCTCTCTCCTCCTGGGCCATTTCTCATCTTTCTAATCTTGACTTCAATCATCTGCTTAGCTGGATAACAATGTCAGATGAGCAGGTGTGCTCATGGTTACACCAGGAGAGTGTAGAGCCGTGTCGGGCAAGTGAAGAGAGGTGTTATTCTATCTATTGAAACATTAAGGTGGTGTGGTGTGTATGCATGAATTAGGGACTTCTCTGGATTTCAACAACTATAACTCCCATTATTGTTGCTAATTAACAGCAACATATTTCCTATTTGTTAAAGAGAATATTAAAGAAAAAATAACCTCAGGTGATGTTATTATAAAATATTAGGAAAAGTTTGGTTTCAAAGAATAAAATTCATTAAAACTAAAATATTCAGTGTTATATTTCTAAGAATTATCGCAAAGAATGGGATTGCTAAGTAATGAGGAAATGAGTAATCTTTTGAGTATAATTTGAGAAAGCCTGGAAAATAATCAGCTGTAATTAAAATTAAACCCATATGATGTAGGCAAAATGTAAGTGGGATACATGAATGAAATTAAGTGATGTGGAAAAAATCTTTACCTTCTACACCGTGAGATGAATTCAATTTAGCATTATACTTTCACAGGGAAGAGATGTCTATTATGAACTGCTCAAATGTGTCCTGAGGTAGTGAGTATACCTTGTAAATACTGAAAGTGATATTCATCTGAAGTCCTCTAATGAACTTGAACCCTACTATGTTCTGTATGTGTGACTTTATCAGTCAGGGTTTGATCAGGAAGCAGAGTCACCAAGCATGGCACATAAAAAGGCACTTGTCAGATGATTACAGTGCATGCACTGGTGGTGACTGATTAAACAGTCTATGTTAGGCTGTTGCTTCTGCATTTGTACCAGGGACTGAAAGTCAGCAGAGCAGGAATTCAAAAATGAGAGAGGAATACAATAGGAAAAGACATCCAGGGGCCCACAGCAAGGAGATCAGAGCCACAAGGGCAGATTAAATATCACATCAGTCTCTCAGTGGCTCTAGGTCTCTGAGTGAGCCTCACTTCTGCAGGTTATTGGAATTCATTAAATTTAAAGTAATTGGGGGATGACAGATCTGTTAGGGAGGTGGGCCCATCCTGTCCAAGAAACAGGCAATTTTTTTCGCATCATTAAAATGTTTTTGTCTATAAGGAGTGTTCTGATATTTTTCTTCCATAGATTATGTACTTTTCTCATTATGTTTATTCCTAAGTGTTTAATATTCTTTGTTATTATTATACATGAAGACTCTATCATTATGGTCTCTGTTTATTGTTTATTTATACAAAATCCACTGTTTACTGTACATTGATTTATATCACATCTCAATATTTTTCTGAGAAAAATATCATATCCACAAATACAAGTAAATTTACTTCTTGTTTTCAGTTTCTTAAATCAGTACTTGGTTTATGATGCATAATTTCATTGGCTAATACCTCCAAGAGTTGGGAGGAGGTTGGATTTTATCTTAGATAATGGAAATGATATAATTTATTTGTCCCTCACTATTTTTGGACTTGGATCTACTGAATCTCTGTTAAGAAAAATGCAAGTTTTCAGACATTATTCAGCATCAATGAAAAAATATATATTTTATTTTCTTTGTCTTTCTAATGTGGTATATTAAAGTAGTAGACTTCCCAATATTGAATTAGCTTTGCTTTTTGAAGTTCTCTTCATCTTATTTGGAGTGCCTAGGACATTTCCCTCCATATTTAAAGAAAAAATGTTTTGTGATTATTAACATGAGCTTGCACGCTTGCTCGTAAATTAGCCTCAGAGTTTCATGGAGGCTTCATAAGTTTCTTGGATCAGAAATAAAGGAAAATTTATTAAAGGTGTAGTGGTTAGCAGGTATTAGCAATTTTACCCTAGTTCTGCCAGCCAAATTTCCCACAAAGTAAAGCAAAGATGCCTGGATGCACCTGTACAGTAAGCGGGGGCGGGGGGGGGCATTCTGTTGGAGATGAACCTTGAGGAAATGGGCAGAGTGGACACAGGAGTTATAGAAGAATATGCAGTGTGTGTTTATTACCTTGTAGAGAGGCTCTCTCTTCCAAAGCTGCACACATCCTTGAAATGGTAGTCTGAACAATTATTTCCTGTCGTCTTTCAATATGTAGATTTGGATGTTCTTGATTTTTGAAAGTTCATTAGAATTATGAATATTCACAGAGTTTGCTCTTTTTTCTTTGTTTTCTTACTTTCTTCTTCTCCTCTTTTTTTTAATGAGTTCTCCATTTGGAGAATTTGGTGCATCCTTTTTTATTTTATTTTGCTTGCACTATTGGGGATTGGACCAGGGCCTCCCACGTAGTGGCAAGTGCTCTACCAGGGAACTGCATCTTCAACCTGCTGCATTCTTTTGTCTTGTGTTTTAATCATTTTCTTCTCAAATAAATGGACTCTCTATTTTTCTCATTGTCACATCCTTGCTTCCTGTTTTTCCTCCTTTACTTTCTTGAGTTCCTTATTAAATATGTAGTCAATTCTGTTTTCACCAGAAAATTGTTTTCATTTTTTAAAATTCTGTTTTGCCTTTTCCAACTTTTAGTTCCTTGATTCATTTAATTCTCAGTACATTTTTCTCTTTTATTTTCATTTCTATTTTCAAGTTGAAATTGTCTGATTCAAGGTTTCTTTCCTATATCCGACTTCCTTGTATTTAGGGTTTGGATGTGAGGTGTCCCCCAATAGTTCATGTGGGAGACAATACAAGAAGGTTTAGGAGAAATGATTGGGTTATAAGATTCTTAACCCAACCAGTGAATTAATCCCCTGATGTGGTTAACTGAGTGGTAACTGGAGGCAGACAGGGTGTGGCTGGGGAGGTGGGTCTTTGGAGTTGTGCCTTTGGGGTATACATTTTGTATCTGGCCAGTGGAGTCTAGTCTCTCTCAGCTTCCTGACCATCATGGGAGCCCTGTTCCCCCACCACACTCTCCCACAGTGATGTTCTGCCTCACCTGTATCCCTGAGAATGGAGTCGACTGTCCATGGACTGAGACCTATGAAATCATGAGCCCCCAAATAAATTTATCCTTCTCTAATTGTTCTTGTCAGGTCTTTTATTCATAGCACTGAAATGTTGGCTAAAACACCATATCCAAATATAATTCAAGGCCTACGATTAAGGTGTTTTGTACATTTTTTTTAATTAAAGAAATTGGGCTTACAGATTTCTATTCTTATTTTTTCTCCCCCTAGAGGTATGGAGTATTTTTATAGGCTACAATGTTTTGAGTCTCACTATGAAATTCTTTTTTTGCAGGGGGTACCAGGCAGTGAACTCAGGTTCAAGAATACCCTCCTAGGTTAGGGGGTTGGCATAGCAGCTTTTGGCTTTCTTTACTGACACTTCTTGGAGAGTTGAAGGTGTTGTGCTTGCTTTCTTGTTCTTGCTTTTCTCCTTTTGTCTTTCCCTACTCATCCTCCACAACCCAAGACCCAGTGCCTTTCTAAGACACCCTCGGGTTTCTCTTGTATGTACAAATGCTTTTCTGGTAAAGTGGCCTAACATACTGGGTCTTTGTCCAGCATGTTACACTGACAGTGAACTCTCTTTCTGGAGATGACTTCAGTTAAATGGTACAGTTAGTTTTATTTTGTTTGGATTATTTTTACTTCCCTTTGCAATGTACAAGCTTACAATGGTAAAGAAAGCAATGCTCTGCTGGAAATTGATGCTAACTTTTTCTACTAACAGGTAATTTGATGTTGCTTGTTTGATCTGGCTTCCAACATTGCTAAGCTCTAAGATTTATGTGACCTCCTTTATTCTTCAAATACATAGAAATATTAGGGTTTATACAGTTTACATTCCTCAAGTATCCAAGAGAACCACCCACTTTTTATGTTAGTGTCCGTCCTTTACAATATTAATGAAAATTGACAATATTTACATGCAATTAAATAGCTACAAAATTACCATGAAACAATTTTATAACACCATGGGTTCTATTTAAAAAACCATGTTTTTTTATTTGTTAACTAAGGCAAGGAATCAAGCCATGAATCTCACTGCTGAAAACAAAGAATACTTACATTTTAAAAATGCTGGACTGTTTGTGATCCTATTTCCCCAGAAACAAGCTGTATAAGTTTGATTTCTTAAAAATTTTAACTGTCTGTTCCTTGAGATTTTGAGCTTATTAAATCACTTAATAAGTACTGAGAAGGTCATCAAAAAAGATGATTAAAAAATAAAATTTTGTAGGTTTATGGAGTATCATGTGAAAATGTACACATTGGTTAAGGTTCAAATCAGTTAAGCATATCTATGTCTTCAAACACTCTTTTGTTCCAAGTTTTTAATTGGTGCATTAGAGTTGTATATATTGATGGGATTTGCTGTTACATATCTGTACATGCACAGAATAGAACAATATAATTTGGCCACTCCCCAGCACTTTTCTCCTCCCACCCCTTAGTCCCTTTTCTCTACCTATCTCTCTTTAACTTTGGGGAGATCCACCCCCACCTTTGTTTTCCTTTTTCCTCCCTAACTTCCACATATGAAAGGAAACATAGGACTCTTGACCTGAGTTAGACTTATTTTGCTTAAGAAGATGGAGACCATCCATCTTTCTGCAAGTTCATCTCTAGTTCCATCCATATTTCTTTATGGCTGAACAAAACTCCATTGTGTATATAGACCACATTGTCTTTATCCTTTCATACACTGATGGACACCTAGGCTGGCTCCATATTTGAGGTATTGTGAATTGTGCTGCTATAAACATAGGTATGCCTGTAGCACTGCAGTAAGATGACTTGAATTCTTTAGAACATGTACTGAGAAGTGGTGTAGCTGGTCATGTGGTAGTTCAATGCCTCGTCTTTTGAGGAGCTTCCATACTGATAACATAGTGGTTGTACCAATTTACAATCCCACCAACAGATTAAAAGTGTTCCTGTTTTCTCCACATCCTCTCCAGTGTTTATTATCATTTGTATTATTGAAGACTGCCATTCTGACTGGTATGAGATGAAATATCAGTGTAATTTTGCATTTCCCTAGTTCCTATTGGTGTTATTTTCTGACCTTTAGGAGTCCCATTGAAAAAGTCATTGCCTGTGCCTAAAATCTCCAGTGTTTGCCTTATGTTTTCTTCTAGGAGTTGCATAGCTTCTGCTCTGATTCTGAGGTCTTTGACCCACTTTGTTTGACTTTTGTGCAGGATGAGAGATAAAGGTTTAGTTTCATTCTTTTACATATGGATAACCAGTTTTCCCAGCACTGTTTGTTAAAAAAGTTTTCTCTAGTGTATGTTTTGGCACGTTGGTCAGGGATAGGATGACTATAGAGGCATGAGTTTGTCTCTGTGTCTTCTATTCTGTATCATTGGTCTACATGTCTATTTTTTATGGCAATACCATGCAGTTTTGGTTATTATAACTCAGTATTGTAAAGTCAGGTAATGTGATACCTCCAGCATTGTTGTCATTGGTATTTTGATGAGGATTGCATTGAATCTGTACATTGCTTTTGGTAGTATGGTCATTTTAACAATATTAATTCTGACTATCTATGAACATGGTAAGTCTTTCCATCTTCTAAGTTCTTACATTTCTTTCTTCAATATTCTACAGTTTTTATTGCAGAGGTCCTTCACCTCCTTGGTTAGCTTTATTCCTGGTTTTTCTATTTGTTTGGTTTTGAGGCTATTATGAATACAACTGTTTTTCTGATTTCTTTCTCAGAAAATCAATTATTGGTATATAGGAAAGCTATTGATTTTTGTATGTGGATTTTGTAACCTGCTACTTTGACAAATTTACTAGTTCTAGCAGGGTTTTGATGGAGTTTTTTGGAGCATCTAAGTATAGGATCATATCATATTATGAAAACATTCAAAATCCTTTCTTCTAGCTTTATTAATGATCAATGCATTATCATTATACAGAGTCATCCTGCCATTCAATAGCACAATAGAACTTCTTGTTCCTTTCTAACTGTACCTGGGTATGCATTAATAAACCCCATCCCTCTGCAGACCTTATTCTCTCTGGTTTCAAGTAACCATAATTCTCTTCGGCTTCTGTGAGAGCTATTATTTCAGATTCCACTTGTGAATGAGATTGGGCTGCACCTATCTATGCCTGACTTATTCCACTTAATATAATGATCTCCAGTTTCATCCATGTTACTGCAAATAACAGGATTTTATTATTTTTTATGGCTGAATAATATTCCATGCGGTATATGTACCACATTTTCTTTATGCTACAATCAGTTGATGGACACTTGTTTGCATTTCTTGCCATTAGAATTGTGGCTAGTGCTGCGATGAATATGGGACTGAAGATGTAGCTTTGACAAACTGATTTTCCTTTGGTTTGATACCCAGTAGTGGGGTAGTGGGATCACATAGTATATCTATGTTTTATATTCTAAGGACCCTTCATGCTGTTTTATATAATGCCTATACTTACTGACATTCCTAGCAACAGTATGTAAGGGTTTTTTTTTATTTCTCCAAATCCTCTCCAGCACACATTATATCTTCTCCTTTTGATAAGAGTCTTTTTTTAATGAGGTGAGGTTGATATCTCATTCTGATTTTGATTTGCATTTCCCAGTTTTTTAGTAATGCTGAAGTTTTTTGGTTGTTTTTTGTTTGTTTTTTACATACTTCTTGGCCATTTGTATGTCTTTTTTTAATGTCTATTCAAATCCATTGCTGATTTTTTTATTTGGGTTATTTGTATTTCTGCTATTGAGTTTTTGAATTTTTTACATATTTTGTTTATTAACCCCTTACTAGATGTAGAGTTAAAACTGTTTATCCCATTCTGATGGTTGTCTCTTCATTCCAGTGAATGTTCCCTGTGCTAAGCAGAAGATTTTTAGCTTGATGTAATCTTATTTGTTTACAGAAGTTTTGTAGTTTGATGTATTTTATGTGTTTGTTTTCTGTACTTTTTTTTCTTGTTCAAAAACTCTTGCTTATTTCCATGTTATAAATAATTTCTCTCTTATTGCTCTGAATAGTTTCATTGTGTAAGGCTTATATTTAAATTTTTAATCTGCTTTTAGATGATTTTTGTAAGTGATGCGTTATAGGGTTCTAGTTTTATTCATCTGCATGTGGATAGCCAACATTTCCAGACCCATTTTTGGAAAACACCATACTCTCACCAAGGTGTGTCCCTTGCACTTTTGTTAAACTTCAGTTGATTGTAAATGTGTGGCTTTACATTTGGACTCTCTGTTTAGTTTCATTGTCCTATGTGTCTGTGTTTATATGCAAGTACCATGTGCTTCTGATGACTACAGTTCTGCGGTATGTTTTGAAGTCAGGTAGTGCAAGGCCTCCTGCTTTGTTCTTTTTGCTCAAGATGTCTTTAGTTATTCAAGATTTTGTGGTTTCATGCAAATATTAGGATTTTTTTCTCTAGTTTTGTGAAAAGCATTATTGATATTTTGATAGGAATTTAATTAAATTTGTATATCAGTTGGAGAAGCATTAGCATTTTTAAAATATTGATGCTTCTAATCTATAACCACAGAATATCTTTACAATATTATATCAAATGCCAACAATGACAATTTGACTTCCATTTTTCCAATTTTGAGGTCCCTTCTTTATTTCTCTTGTCTCATTGCCATGGGTAGAACTTCCAATACTCTGATGGATAAAAACAGTGAACTCAGGCATACTCCTCTTGTTCCCCAACTTAGTGAGAAAGTTTTCAGTTGTCCCCAGTCAGTATGTTAGATATTGTCTTTTTAAAAATTGCTTTTATCATGTTGAACTATGTTCTTCCTACATGTAATATGGTGGAATTTTACCAGGAAGGAATGTTAAATTTTATCAAAGGCCTTTTATTCTTCTGTTGAGATTACCTAATGGTTTTTGTCCTTCATTCTGTTGATGTAGTGTATTACAATTACATATTTCCAAATCTTGAACCATCCTTGCATCGCTGAGATAGATCCCACTTGGTTGGAGTATGCTGTTGGGTTCATTTGTTTGTGTTTGGTTGAGAATCATTGCACCTATGCTCATCCAGAATATTGCCCGTGGTTTATGTGTGTATGTGAGTGTGTGTGTGTGTGTGTGTGTGTGTGTGTGTTGTGCCCTTGTTTAATTTTGGTATCAGAGTATGCTGGTCTCAGAATGTTTTTGGAAGTGTTCTCACCTCTTCATTTTCTGGAATAATTCAAGAATTATTTGTATTTATTCTTCTTAAATCTTTGGTAGAATCAGCAGTAAAGTCATCCTATCGTGGGCTTTTCCAATATGAGCTACTTTTATTACTGATTCAGTATTATTGTTCATTATTGTTCTCCTCAAGTTTATATTTCTTCATGATTATATTATGGTAACAATTTAAATCCAGGAACTCATCTTAGGTTATCAAATTTGTTAACAATAATCTCTAATGGTCTTTTGTATTTCTGTGTTTTTAATATAATGGTCTAATGGTCTTTTGTATTTCTGTGTTCCATCTAGTTTCATCTCTTTTTATTTGTTGGTATCATCTCTTTTTCTAAGTTAATCTGGATAAATTTGTCAATTTTTACTATCTTGTTGAAGAACCAGATACACAGATTCATTTTATTGATCTTTATATTTTTTTAATATTTTTAAGTTTCTTATTTATTTATTTCTGGTATTATTTATGTTCATGTTGTTGTTCTTTGTTAGATGTGTGTGTGTGTGTGTGTGTGTGTGTGTGTGTGTGTTGAGGATCAAACCCATGGCATCAAACATACTATAAAAGTGTTCTGCTACTGAGTTGCATCCCCAGGCCTTTGTGTAAACCTTTATCATTTCTTTGATTCTACTAATTTTGGCTTTGATCTTTCTGTTTTTGTATCTTGAGATGTAGTGATATACTATACATTTGGCATCTTTCTTTTTTCTTGATGTAGGCATTGGTTGCTATGAACATCCTCCTTGGTACTGGTTTTGTTGCATCCCATAGGTATGTGTGTTCTCCATTGATTTTTTAAATTTTTCTTCTCAATTTCTTCCTTGATTCATTGGTTGTTCAAGAGTAAGTTGTTTAATTTCATGCATTGTATATTTTCCAAAGTTTTTCTTGTTTGATTTGAATTTTTATTATATTATTATCAGAAAAGATATCAATATGATTTCAGATTTAAAATCAGACAATGTTTGTGCCTAACTTTCCAGATAAATTCTAAGGATGCTGCTTCTTTGCTCTGGGCCCATGGCCACCTTTATTATTATATCAACACTAGAGGGCACACTAAGCCCAGATTTGCTGCTAATCTGCATAGTATGTTTTCACTGTTTCAGCACTAGAGTGTGATCCAAGCCCAGATTTTTTCAAATTCCATAGCTAGTGTTTTGTTCAGAATGAACGGTGGGGTTAGTGATGGCTGACACCCTAGCAAGGGCTGTCTGTCCTCACAGGCCTCTTCTTAAGCCTGTAGCCTTGTCAAGTCACTAGCTGGTAGTGAGGCACTGCAGGATTTGACCTGGCTCTGAGCAGAATCACTGTGGAGAGACCCGATCCATGCTCCTATGTCCTGCCTGTGGCCATCAAGGCCAGAAGACTGTGTCAACATCATAAGATTCAGTCCACAAGTCCAGCCCATCACTGGGGTAGCACCAAGATCCACAGTGGTATGTGCTGCCAATTATTGAGGTAGAATTGTAGCCCAAAATAACTGCAACCAGCCACAGGTGATGCTGACTGAAATAGCAAACTGGAGACACGCGTGTGCTTGGTATTGGGGCTCTGCTCATGGGCACTGTTCTGGGGATGGAGGTGATTAGACTTCTGCACAGCATTAGGTTTCATCAACCTGCACTAAGTTCCAAGGCAAAGTCCCATGATTACCATGCTTCCTTATCCCCAGTGAATGGGGTCTTGCTCCAGATTATGCTGCCTGAGGTTGGGATAGTGTAGGTGGAGGGAATCTTTTGACCACTGTGACTGATGCTAATCTGGGTTGCACCTGAGTCTCATGGACATGGGGAACTGCACAGTCTTGGGCTGTGAGGGTGAGCCCCATGCCCACTCTAAGTCTGGTAATGATCAAGGTCAAAACTTAGGTCTTTCCCTCCAACACAGGTCTCCTGATACTGGGGTTGGTCTAAAAGTTCAATCTGAGAGCTCTGGCCTGGTGACACTGACATTTGGTTTCTACCTGGTTGCTAGGTCTCACCATAGCAGGCCTGGCACTGAGCTCCAAAAGTCCTGAGATAGCTTTCATCCTGACTCCCCACTCTGCCTCCCACAGTTGGTTATCAGTGAGTTAATCCACTGATAAGGATCAACTGGATGGCAATTTAGGCAAATGGGGTTTGGCTGGAGGAGGTGAGTATGCTCTCTGTGATTATTGATTGCCTTGTCCTGAGCTGCTTTCCTTCACCATATCTTCCACCACAACATTTTTCTTTACCTTGTGTACCGAGCAATGGAGTTGGCTGTCCATGGTCAGAGACTTTGGAAACTATGAGTGCCAAATACTTTTCTTCCTCTTAAATGGTTCTTCTCAGCTTTTTGGATACAATAATGAAAAAGTTGACTAAAACACCTTCCCTCAAGCAGGAGACATCTCTCTTCATACTGTGCTACTTGGAGTTGGGCAAGGGGCCATGGGAGCAATTCCTTGCCTGCCTTTTTCACGGAATTTTGTCTTTTTTGTGATACTACAATAATCACTATCGTCTCTTCCTTTGCTACTGGGAAAGTGGTCTGGTGCTAAATATGACTGGAACTGGTGCCTCACATTTAAAAAGAATCCTTTTATCTTTTAGCAACAGAGGAGATCTAAACGGAGGGAGGGACGCTGTGTAACTCAAACAGGCCAATATGAGATGCTGTCTTTGAAGATCTTGAGTTTTGTAAACCTCCACTTATGAGCCTGAAGTTTAATTTACTGCTGTTCCAATGTTCATCAGGGGCTTCATCAACTATCTCAAGGACGACTGGATAAAAGAGCTGCTCACATTCTTTGAGCCTTTCAAAGCCTTCGACCCTGCAAGAATAGGGTCACCGGGTTCTCCTAAAAGAATGCCAAAGTCAGCTTTGATCACCGTCTGTAGGAGAATATCACCATCAGGGATAAAGCTTGTGGAGCTGAGTGGATGTTGCTCTGAGATAATGATTCTGCTCGTCCAGAGGGAACCAAGAATACCACGCGGCACACCACCCATGGAAGCTACGACCCTAAAACGGCCAGCCTGAGGAGCTCTCATGTGCAGATGTGCCCATGAATATCCTATGCCTCATGAATATTGGGCTGCCCAAGAAGGTTCTGGACAGTGATGAGTACCAGCAGGTCCTAGAGGACTGGGCAGCAAGTATGGCCTCTTCAATTCCATCCAAATGCCCCTTAGGTGGACAGCCTTCTAGTGGCCTGCTGTGAAGAGGTCATTGTGGAGTTCATCACTGTTAGAAAGCCAGAAATCCATGCAGTGTCAGATCATCCCCAAGTTCACCAGCAGGGTGAGTGTCACCAAATACTGAGGCCCTAACCCTTATTGCTCCCTGGACTTCTGATAGAGGATGCCAGGGTAGGGAATGGGCCAGGCTGGCGGGGGCTTCTCTCTGTGCCTGCCACCTGCTTCTTTGGCCCCTTCAAAGACAGCAGCAGAGGAGAGGCAACGGGAATGGCAGTAATCACGGGTGGCAGGCTGGAGGGTAGGACCATGAGGGGACTGGGAAGTGTGATGCCACAGATACAGAGGAGGGAGTGCTGGTGGGGTTGGGGTGCAGAGCAGGGCTGAGTCCCCTCTTGACACAGCCCCTCCTTCACCCTCATGCCTGTTCTACTCCCCATCCCTACTCTAGAGACACATTGTTTATATTTTATGGCCAACCCATTGTGAATTTTCTTGTCTGCCCTCATGCCTCTGTCCTTTCTCTTTCTGGGACCATGGGTCCTGTCCTCTGCCCTGCTGTCCTCCCTGGTCCCCTACTAGGTTCCCTATATATTTAATTTTCTCCTCTTCTGTCTTTCCCAATCTGCTTACAGTGCCCAGCCTCATGGCCCCTGGCCCCTACTCTTTGTGGCAGTTTCATATTTGCTAAGAAGAATTTGGTCAAGGGCTGGGGTGTGGCTCGGTGGCAGAGCACTCGCCTAGCACTAGCATGCGTGAGGCACTGGATTTGATCCTTAGCACCACATAAAAATGAATAAATAAAATAAAGATATTGTGTCCAACTACAACTAAAAAAATTTTTTAAAAAAAGAGTTTGGTCAGTAAACACACAGTAAAAGTATTTTACTTTTTAAAAATTGCCCTTTCTTGCAATAACTACGGAGACATTTTCACCCTTCCTACCCATTAATTTTATGTGAAATGACTTTAATCGCCTATCTAAACTAGAATCTCCTTCCTATTATATTTTGAATTTTTATATAATTTCTTATAAAAATAATTCCTGATGTTATCTTCAGATTACAGAGGTGCATAAGCAAGTAGGTTCTTCTAAGCTTAATTTGAAAATTGCTTTTTTTATCTTAAAGACTCAATTTAAAAATCTTTCTTTCAAAATGTCTTTCAAATATAATGTTTTACTACTCAGGACAATTAATGTTTTCAAATTTCAGAGCCAAATCCCAAACCCCAAATTTCCACTCCCGATGGCAATATTTTCCACTGAAAACATGTCAAGCAATTCTCAATGCATCCAAATACCTCAGTTGCTAAGCAACTGCTAATGAATTTTCCACCAAAAAGGTTTCAGACCATGCCTCTAAGATATCCAATATTCACACAGCCCTTGATGCCTTTACAAAATGTCCCTCTACCGTAGCATGAAAAAGTTATTGCAAATAATAAATAGTAACTATGGTTACAGCTTTAATGTTGGGGGAAAAGTAAGCAGAATCATTTTAGTTTGTTGTTCTTGAGCCATGGCCTCTTTTAATATTTAGTTTTTGTTAGAACATAGATAATTTAACATTTATATATAAGGATTTTATTATTTTTAATTAATTTAAATAGTTGAGTGATTCTTTATAAGGGTATTTAAAATCCATATAATCTTTCATGGAAGGTTAAGAAATTTTTCAAGAGAAGTCCAATGATTTCCATTTCTCTGCAAAATCATTTCATAACACAGATATATATCATATAGATGGTTTGATTAGTTACATTTTGTCATTCAATGTTAATATAATATAGTTGATATTAGCTACCTTTTCGTCAGATACATGAAGTTACTTTTAAGGGTATTACTTTTTAATATGTAGCATTTTATTTTTTTATTTTTTATTTTAAAGAAAGAGTGAGAGAGAGTATTTTAATATTTATTTTTTAGTATTTGGCGGACACAACATCTTTGTATGTGGTGCTGAGTATTGAACCCGGGCCGCACGCATTCCAGGCGAGCGCGCTACTGCTTGAGCCACATCCCCAGCCCCTAATATGTAGGATTTTAAACATCACATTTTAATGAAATTTTTAACTCTGGAATAATGAAGCCAATGATTTTTTTTTCCCCTTTGAACTGCAAGAAACACCTCCATGCTTTTGGAAATTATCCTCAAACATAAGAAGAATGCAGTGTTGTACAATGGAAAGCAAAGATATCTAGTTGAAAATTCGTTGTTCGATAGCTGAGTTACTTCTGGACCAAATGACATTGTCTTAACATCAGTATCTTTAATATCTAAAAAAATGGCAGTAGCTACTTTACTTCCAGAGGATGTACCATGAATAGATATAGTAATGGTCATGGGAGTCTTTTTCAACTGTACATTAATATGTAAGTTACACTTATTTTAAAGTGCTTGATATGTTTGTTTTCTTTTGAATTAATTACTACATTGTAGTAGTGATGAGCATGGGTCCTAACATAATATATATTGTTTCCAGATATTTTTAAGAAAATGACAAACAATTTTGCAAACTCATGCTGAGAAAAACAAAGTCCTTTTGTCCTCGCCCTTTCTCTTTCACTTTTAAATATAAGCTCTTAAGGCAGATTTCCTTAGAAATCTGTAAATGGTTGTCTCCAGCTAACACACGTACTACAGAGCATCTGCCATATGTGTCTCTCGTCTAGGCAGCCCTTTCTCAGAATGGCAGGTGAAATCTTTAAGGAACTCAGTCGGGAAGAGAAAGCAGACTTGAAATCAAAATAATCCCAGTACAGTTTGAGGGATGTTATTTTTAAAACGCAAGCTGCAAATGAGCAATGATTTAAGAGAAACCTGCCTGAGAAGTGGCACTAGAGAAGGCTGTAGAAAGGAGGGAGTCGTCGAGGTGGACCTAGAGGAGTTGCTGCAGGAGTAAGAGACACATACAGGTCCTAAGCCAGAAAGTAAGTCCAGAGGCATGATGATGGAAAGAAGTGATTTAGATAGTTTATGAGGGAGCTTGAATGGACTCCACTGGAAGCAGAAGTTGGACTCATAAGTTGTGTGATTGTGATAGTACTATATTCCTGTAAAGAGTAACTCATGGTAGAAAATGCATGCATGTAGGGGAAGACAGGCAGGGGAGGACAGCCGTACCTAGCTGAAGAGGAATGGCGTACATGAGCAGATGTGAGCCACAAGGCCAAAACAATTCAGTGCTCGTGAGGAAGACTCAACATTCAATCCAAACACAGGATTTGGGGTGTTATAGTTAAAGCTTCGTCCAGGGTTTCATAAACTGACTTCCAGACCACTCACGTATAATTGAATCAAGCCTTTATTGAAGCACACCGGTGGCGGCTGACCAGAACATAAAGCTGTTCCCCTGATCAGCCCCAAACAATTGCAAGAGCACTCCTTATTAGCCTGAAAACCACAAAAGGGATGTTCAGGGGGTCTAGCCAATGCAAGCAAGCCAGGTTACAGAAGCGGGACAGTGCAGTCAAGCAGAGGGAAACCTAACCAATCACAGGTAGCCCAGTCACCCCAGTTACAGAAACAGAGCCCCGTTACCCTAGTTACAGGAACAATACCCCATTAGGTAGTTCCGTGTTCTTAAAGGTTTCTATAGCAAAAGGAAAAGAACATCTTGCTCCAGTCATGACTCTTCTACTTGGCATGGTTGTTCTACAGGATGAAGTCATAAAACAAAATGGAGTCACATTTGCTCCTACTATTACAGGGGCTGCTGGCCTTACCTGAGAATTCCAGGGAGTCTCTACGATGTCAACTAAATAAATTGATATGGAGTTGTATGTTAATGGAAAATTGTGTTTTCTGAGGTTTGCTCCATTTGCTGAGGCTAAGCACGGATGATCTTTTTTGAAGCAGAATAAGTTGTTTTTCTGTGGGAGTAAAAGAGACAAAGGTGCATTCATATCTCCTCTGAACCTAGGAATAACTTCCAAGAATAAGGTTGGCTACCCTTTAGAATTGTTCCAAGCAAGCTTCACAGAGCACTTTGAATGTCCCTTCCTTATTTATAAGAGTTTTCTGAATTTTAGTGTGTGGAAACCAGTGAGATCAGAGTGTGATGAGGAAGAGAACTGTAATATGAGGCTGAGATAACCTGCCAGGATCAGTAAATATAGGATCTTCAAGCTCATGAAAAAGGATGAGTTTTTATTTACAAACAAGGAAAGTCATAAAAGGATTTCAAACACAGGAATATGTGGTCAGATTTTGTTTTTAAAAGTGCACATGCTGGACAAGTATAAATGGTGAAATGATTTACTGATCAACTGGGAATGTCATCAAGAGAACCAGTTGTAAGACCCCTGTAGTCACTGAAAAAAAGAAAGGATTAGAATAGCTGTGGCATCACATCAGGGACAGAGAGGAGGAATTAAAAAACAGAAAAGATGGTATAACCTAAAAACTGTAAGATTTGATGAACAAGATTCATGAAGATTATAATAAAGAGAGGAGAACTTAGAATATGTCTTCTTTTCTCAGAGAATGTAAACCAGAAGCATATTTGGGGCAAAGATCATCAATTCTCATTTGAATGTGTTTTCTTAGAAGTACTGAAGCCAGAGTTTCTCCTTTTCTAGTGGCAGGGTCTGCATAAGTTGCAGTCCTCTGCAGGTAAGAAAGCCTGCTGTAGTGTTAGCAGCTGTTCAAGGCAGGAGATGCTTCCCATAATCACCTCTGAAAAGTGCAGCCAGCAAAGTCCAATGCTTCACTACCACTGAGTGGTGTGTTGCAGCACCTAATAGCAGACTTTGCCCTCCAGTGTTATAGAGGACCCCAGAAGCTCACTGCCAACTTCTTTCTGGTTCTTGTCTCACAAATTTGAAGAATTAAATCTATGGATGGGGAAGAGTGGGTGCAAAGAGTAGGATTTATTCAGGTGGGAAGAAAAGAGAGAGTGCTTTCACAGGGTGGGAAGGGACTTGATGGGTGCTGCTGCTTGAATGTGCTAATCTAGGGGTTTATATAGCAAGTGGGTCAACTCTATTGGTCTATGTTTATGCTAATCAGAGTTTGGAAAAGGATTGAGTCTATTATTTCAAATCTATGCTAATCTTCATGCACGTCAGCCCACTACTATTTTCCCGCCACTCTTAGGGAAGTGGGAGGCTGCAGTAGGTGGATCATAGATGCTTAGTGGACATTCACACCAGGCCCAAGACAGGCAGGTGCTGTGGGACAGGTGGGCACACCCTGGTTGCCTCAGGCCCACACCTGTGGGCTGGACAACATACCTGCAGTCCATGCTTACCACCCATGCACCAGCCTACCTGTGCTGCCACTCTGGGACAAGGTTTTGCCTTCAGTACCAGAGAGAAACACAGCATGTAATGTTCAGGCAGCATATAAGGAATACACCACATGATCGTACCGGTTGAAATGTGGGGGTTAGATGGGATTTTACTGGGTATAACAGCATGTAGGAGTTCTGTAAAGGGAAATTAGAAAACATTTTGAACTAAAAAGAAAACAATAGATCACAGATTGTTAAACGCAGCTCAAAAATGCTTAAACAACTGATAAAATGCTCAGCATATTTCAGTTATTTTAAGTTATTTATTCTCACACACAGCATATGGACTATCTTAGTGAAAATACCAACACACATCAATGTTGCATTCTTTCATTTTGTTGCTGTGGTTTATACATGTCAATTAAGTTAGCTAATATTACTAATTCTTTTTTGGCATTTCTGTTTTTCTGTCTAGTTGTTTCACAAACGATTGAGAAAGGCATATTGAATCTACAACAATGTTTGTTTATTTATAAATTCAATTATGTCAGTTTCTCCTTTATGTATTTTGAAATATTCTGTTATTTGCTACAGACCTATTTAGAGTGTTGTGTATTCACGATAAATTGACACATTCACAATTATGAAAGGTTTCAAAACCATCCGTAATGAAACAATCTTGGAAAAAGCCAGAGAAGAGCACATTAACTATAGAGGAGCAATGACAGGAGTATGTATCAATTTATCATCAAAACAATAAAAGCCAGGAAAGAATTGAAAGTCACATGCTGAAAACAAAATCCTGTCAACATGAATGAAAGCAGTCTGGAAGTATCTTTCAGAAATCCAGAACACATAAAGGTATTTTCAAACAAACAGTAGCTAAGAATATGACCCATCAGCAGAAGTTCATTTCAAGTAATGGTAAAGATCTATAAAAGAAAACAGCTTCTAAAATGATACATTTCTGGACAAACATAAAAGGATATGTATAATTTCTCTAGACAAAGAGAAATTGATTGAAGTAAATACATTGAAGAATTAAACGCAGATTAAAGAAAGTAGACTGTATTTTTACATATTATACAAAGTGAAGTATAACTTATTCTAATTACAATTCTGTTTTTGTGGATGTACATGATGTGGAGTTACAGTGGTCATGTATTTACACACATGAACATAAATGTTATGTATAATTCATTCTACTGTTTTTCCTATTTCCTCTCTTCATATTAGTTTCCTTTGTTTAATCCAATGAACTCCTTCACCTCTTTGTTGGGGGTTAGCATGCACATATCAGAGAAAACATTCAGACTTTGGCTTTCTGGGATTGGCTTATTTCACTTAGCCTGATATTGTCTAGTTCCATCCATTTACCAGCAAATTCCATAATTTCATTGGTCTTTATGGCTTAGTAATATTCCATTGTGTGTATATACCATATTTCCATTATCCACTCATCTGCTGAAGGGCTCTTAAGATGGTTCCATATGGCTACTGTAAATTGGGCTTCTATAAACATTGATATGGCTGTATCACTATAATATACTGTTTTAAATCCTTTGGGTGTAAATGGAGGAGTGAGATAACTGAGTCAAAAGGTGGTTCCATTCCAAGTTTTCTAGGGACTCTTCATACTGCATTCCATAATGGTTGCACCAATTTGCAATCCCACCATCAATGAATGAGTGAACCTTTTTCCCCATATCCTCATGAACATTTATTGTTACTTGTATTCTTGGTAATTGCCATTCTGACTGGAGTGAGATGGTATTTCAGTGTAGTTTTAATTTGCTTTTCTCTAATTATTAGAGTTGTTGAACAATTTTTCATATATATTTTGACCCTTTGTATTTCTTCTTTGAAGTGCCTGTTCTGTTCCTTTACCCCTTTATTGATTTTTTTTTCCTTTTGATGTTAAGTTTTTTGACTTCTTTGTATATCCTGGAGATTAAAGTCTACCTGAATTGTAGGTGGTAAAGATTTTCTCCCATTCTGTGGGCTCTTTCTTCATGTTCTTGATTGTTTCCTTTTCTGTGAAGAAGCTTTTTAGTTTGACTCCATCCCATTTATTGATTCTTGATTTTACTTTTTATGCTTTAGGAGTCTTACTGAGACAGTTATTTTGGAAGCTGACATATGGGAGAGTTGTGCCTACTTTCTCTTCTGTTAGGCACAGGATCTGTGGTCTAATGCAAAGGTCCTGGATCCACTTTGAGTCGAGTTTTGTGTGGAGTGAGAGGTAAGTGTCTAATTTCACTTTGCTACATATGTATTTCCAGTTTTTCCGGCACCATTTGTTGAAGAGGCCATCTTTTCTCCAATGTATGTTTACGGCGCCATTTTCTAGTATGAGATAACTATATGTTTGTGAGTTTGCCTCTGTCTTCTATTCTGTTCCATTGGTCTTCGTGCCTGTTTTGGTGTCAATACCATGCCATTTTTGTTACTATGGATCTGTAGTTCAATTTAAGGTTTAGTATTTTGATGCCTCCTGCATCACTTCTCCTGCTAAGCATTGCTTTGGCTATTTTGGGCCTCTTATTGTTCCAAATGAATTTCACGATTGCTTTTTCTATTCCTATAAAGAACATCATCAGAACCCTAATAGGAATTACATTAAATCTATATAGCACTTTGGTAGTATGGCCATTTTGACAATATTAATTCAGCCTATCCATAAACATGGGAGACCTTTCTATCTTCTAAGGTCTTCTTCAATTTCTTTCTTTAGTGTTCTATAGTTTTCATTGTAGAGGTCTTTCACCTCTTTTGTTATATTAATTCCCAAGTATTTTATTGCAGGGGGCAGTGACTATTGTCAATGGGATAGTTTGCTTTATTTCTCTTTTAGCTGATTCATCATTGGTGTATAGGTGTGCAACTCATTTGTGGTTGTTAATTTTATCCTGCTACTTTGACAAATTAATTTATCAGTTCTCTCAGTTTAGGTTTTATTAGCCTCCAAGCTCTTGAAGGATGAGCATAGGACCAAGGGATATTATTCTTTCTTTTGTCCTTATGACCCATCAAGAACACTGATAAGGTACAACAGATATAAATGTGTTTTGCTTTCCTTTAAACTGTTTTAAAATAATTGCCTTTCTGAAGACAAGTTTCAAGTTTATTTTGCAAATGACACTACTCCCAAAACTTTATGCTTATATTGTCTTATATTTCTCCCATTATTATTTTTGGGGGGTTCCAGGGATTGAACTCAGGGGCACTCAACCACGGAGCCACATTCCCAGCCCTATTTTGTATTTTTTATTTAGAGACAAGGTCTTACTGAGTTGTAGTGCATTGCTTTTGCTGAGGCTGGCTTTGAACTCATGATCCTCCTGCCTCAGCTTTGCAAGCCACTGGGCTTACAGGTGTGTGCCACTGCACCTGACCTTTCCTATTATTATTATCAAGTGATGGCTGTACCTTTCACCTCTGTGAAGAACATTTGTATATGTGCCTGCGCGTGGTGATTTATTGTTTAGTTTTTTTTTTTTTTTTTTTATGTGAGGATTGTTTTAGATAGAAGGCACAGTGACACTCATGTCCAGGGCTGGCTCTAAATTCCTTTAGGCCACATTTCTAGGCCTCTTAAAATCATTTGTACCATACCTATAGTAATTACCCAGGTGATATAAGTGGAAGTGAAGAATGTCACCTAGAGATCAAGAAACTAAAGAGAAATCATGTACTATTCCCATTCTGTCTCTGCTCTGTATCCGTGGCCCTATGTGGAGAATCCAATGGAGGGAAGAATCATTAGATTAGAGGAACTTGGGTCTGTGGAATGAAGTCTCCTACCAATGTGCATTAAAGGCAGATTTTATCACACTAAGCTCTTTTGTATATAGAAGGTCTTCAGTACTAGAAGCAGCCACTTGACACCAAGTAGGAGACCACACATTCTTACAAAATAATTTATCCCAAAATAAAATAAAACACTCCAATTATTAATTAGTTCTTAATAAACGAAATTGAATATTATACATTAGGAGTTAACAAATTTATTTGGCATTATATAAATCATCAAATAAGAATGTTTAGTAAAATATTTTCCTTTTAGTAAAATCCAAAAGGAAGTATAGAAAAATGTAATAGATTTAGTAGATGTGATCCTATTAAGTTTGGTTGAGATCACCTCTTCGTGGATATGGGAAGCAACTGAATGCAAATATAATGCAGTGTTCTGACTCTCTGCTCCTGTCTGGTGAAGGGAAGAAAGCAAAGTGCATGATCTGGTCCATCATTAGCATCAAAGTCTCAGGCCACTTAGGTTCCAGCATAGAAACACTGCATAAAGGGCTGCAGAAATGGGGTAGGATAGAGGTTGAAGTATTTTGCTTGTTGACTCATCCCTTAAGAAATTCTCTGCCCCTGCTCCACCTTCAAAACTTTATTTAAAAATATGTATTTTATTTATAGAGCAGTTTTATGTCCACAGAACAGTTGAGAGGAAGGTAGAGAACTACTATGCCTTACCAGATGTAGGAAGCAAATTAAATAAATAATGTCACTAACAAAAATGGGTCTCTCCTATAAAATAATCAAAATTATCTTTGTTATCAAATATTTTGGAGCAAATAGATAAAATTCTATAAAAAGGCAGACTCCTAGAACTATTATAAATGTATATTCTCCTTCATAAGACATAACTGATAAATTATAATAAGTTCTGAAAAGAAAATTATAAAATAATATGAGAAACTGAATAGGCTTTCTGTTACTTTAGATATATGACCATATTAATTAAGTATCAAGAAAGTAAATGTCTCATTGAAAAATTTCCCCCTAAATTAGAAATCTATTGTTAAATATTAGCACCACTGGAATGGCTAGTCTCTATGGAGTACAACAGAGAGATGTTAGTAATGAAAATGAAAACCCCCTTGGCTAAAACTAGTGGAAGTATAGACATCTAATCATGTAGGTGATACATATCCCTGCGTGACTTTAAGCCATTGAGCTACTTGTTTAAAGTAGAACAGAAGCCCTGGTTGGTCCCAATACAGAGAACATACACTTCACTGATAATAGCTTATGGTAATCAACAATGAAGGCATTAATTGCATCCATATACTAATTAGAATTTCTTCCTTTCAATTTGGTGTGGATTTTGGTGATTGGCTGCTCAGCCTAAGCAGAACCTGGATATTTGTACGTTTGTGTTAAAAGAGTGGTACAATGGAAAAAGTGGTCATCCTGCAATTTGATATAGCTGCTAAAATCAAAGGGATATGATTTGATCATATTCAGTTTCAAAAGCCAACACAAGCAGAAAGAACTCAGAAGCCAACAGTACAGAAGCTATCTATCCTACAAGGCAGCAAAGCCCTGCTGAATTGTGATAGCTCTCTCAGAAGACTAAATATTATTTATTCTGCATAATCTTTGAAGAAGGAAAGCTCAACTGAGAATGAGTTTAGGTGCAGAGCTTAGTCTCACTTGATATATGTTTGTGTTAAAAATAAAGAAAATAAAATGAACCTTGACCATAGCACTTACATGTCTAAACTAAAAACTCACCAAAAAATGTAATTACCATTAATAGAAGTCATATTAAACAAGAAAAGAAATTGCTATGTTGTTGTTGAACATGTTTGATTCAGTTCTTTACAGAAAAAAAAAAGATTTGATTTTTGGAATCATACAAGAAATTTAATGAGTATGATATTATAATTATAGAAAATCTACAATATTGTGAGAATCATGTGGCACAGAATTAACAAAGAAGATAAACTCTGACATTTAAAAATTGCAATATATTGTAGGAAGAAACATATAACTAAATTAGAGAACATAATGAATCAAATTATTTTGAGTGAGATAAATGTTAATTATGATTCAGCTCTTTTGTTACATTTGTGGTAAACCAGGAAGCACATAAATCACCATTGTCCGATTTTCTGGGGGTGGGTACATCAGTGCTTCAGGTGTGGTGAGACAGCAATGACTCAGAACAGTAGCATCATGCTCCAGTGTCCTCCACAACCCACCACCACCAGGAGGAAGTCTCAAGCTGGGGTCTTGTATCCCCAGCCCTGAGCCACGTTAATTTGGGGGCAAGTTGATCTGGACAAAGTAAAATTGCTTTCTTACCTGTTTCCATGCAGCTTTTCTCAGCCTTATGTTTCCCTGGTGTGCAAAAACTTCATAACTGGATTTTTGCAGATAAGACTCGGGTATTTTGATATGTGTATTATTAAATGTCTGCTTCCATGGGGGAATGAGGCTGAGACTTTAGTTCACAGTCTTGCTGATGTCACTGGGAATTTCAGACTCTTAATTCTGACATTAATATTTTCAATGTAGAGAGTACAAAAGAATTTAAAAAAAGAAAAAAGACATATTGAACTAGGAAATGCCTATCTATTGAAGAAAGACAACTGAATTTGAAAGTTAGTCTTCCCCAGTTACAAAAGGTCCTTGATTCATAGTGCAAAATTAGTCTTCCCCAATTACAAAAGTTCCTTGACTCATGGTGCAAAACAATAGCCGTAGCAGGATTCATATTCCAAATTTTGAGTTTTGACTTTTCTTTTCTGGGCCAGTGGTGTGCAGTGAGACCTCTTTGAGTGTTGGGAAGCAGCAGTGAGGTGCAGCTCTCAGTCAGCCATGCCCACACTAGGGTAAGCAGCTGAGATGCCACGGCACGCTATGGTGCCATGCTTCAGTATGCAGAAGGTCCAGTGTCTTAGGTATATTTTGTATTACAATGTTTTCAATTTAAAATGAGTTTATCAAGATATAACCAATCATAATTCAAGGAGTATCTGTATTGGATAAAAAATTGTTCTGACTTAGGAAATTTTAAAGTAAACATTAATATATTCATAATAATAGACTTAACCCTCATACTGATGGAAAACAAACTTCTGGACATACATTCCCTGAATAAGAAATGGTCTTTAAAATCCTTCACCTAGATTATGTTAAAATCTTATGTCTATATTTCTCTATCTACATATCTTCCTCCACCCTTATTAGTGCATGTGATATATTTTGTTTAGAATCTGGTCAGATAGATACAAAGAAAAATCCAAAAATATTTTAAATAAAATGCTAAATATCCTTTGATTCATATTTCTTGGACACTCCAGCACTGTGTCTGGTTTTTCTTTCACCCACTCTTGGAGGACAAATGAAGGTAAAATAGTTTTCCCCCTCTGTACCTTCACATATGCATTCATGTATATTTAAATATTTGTCTGTTCTAATATTTCAGCTTAATAATTCCTACTCATTTGGTATTTGAAATACTATTAAATGAAAGTATTTTTAATGCTAGCTTAGCATGAAATTATATTCATATAGCAGACATTAGCATATCTTGAGCTCTTTATACAAGTACCCCTATTTAAAAAAATACTCAATTGATAGATTCCAAAGTTTAAGACTAAAAATTTTTGTAGAATATATAAGTAAAAGTGATTTGTTTATATTTACCATACATCCCGTTTACATGCTAATATGATTGATCAATTCTGATGTATCTTGTAAATTTCTTTAAAATTTCTATATATGTCCATATTGTCTTCAGATAAAAGAAATCTAATATTTTCTTTACCAGTGGGAATGAATTTTCGCTTCCCTTACTCCACTGAATTGTTGAATAAGTATGAAGAATATGCCTTTTTGCCTTGTCCCTGACTGATCTGAGAAAAAAATAGTGTTCTGTCCTTTATAATCCTATGATATATTTTCTAGGATTCTTAGAATTTCCATGTAATAAGTTAACGAATGAACTTTTTATTTTATTGATCATACCTACCATAAATTGGAATAGAGTTTTATCAATGATTTTGGTCCACTTGTTAAAATAATGTTTTTCTCTTTTCTTCAGCCAAATTTGTTAATTAAATTTATTAATTTTAAAATTAAACCATCCCAAGAGTATACAATACTTGGCTATTATTGATTATCCTATCTATAGGATGGATTTCACTTGCCAATACTTAACAATGAAAATGATTCCATATTAATGGAGGATGACTTCTGTAGACATCTTTTCCTGTTATATATCATCATCTGGATTTCATGGCAGGGTAATGAAATATCATAACTGAGGGAGAATGTTTCCTTTTCTTTCACATTTTATAATGCATATATATATAAGTCTGAATTATATGATTTCTTTAAAGAAATCATATAATTCACCAGAGAGACCACTATGTTTATAATTTTTGTGAGAAGATTTTCATTAAAAATTTAATTTCATAAGATGTAAAAATATGCTAAGTTTCTATTTCTTCTTTTGTCAGTTTTAAAATTTTGTTCTGTTAAAATAATTTTTCATTTCTTCTTGGTTGCTGAAAAATTGCTACAAAATTATTCATAATTTTTTATTATACATTTTGTGATCACAAAATTGTATTGGATCCTTCTTTTCTCTCCTAATATTGAAATTTTTTAAAGCCCTTTATCAATTTTGTTTTCTTAGCTTCTTGCTTCTTAGGATGGAAATTTTAGAGATTTTTTTTTTTTCTTTCTTTTTTTTTCTTTCTGTTTTTGGTGCCAGGGATTGACTTGCTTTCCTGGCAGATGCTGTGTCTATGAGTGGTAGATATGATTGTTCCCTGCACAGTTGAAAATTCTTAGTCACAAACCTCACTTGGGCTCCACACAGCTGTCTGATTCTCTGACATTATCTTCTCAGTTCATTCAGTAAGCATCTACACAGATCTTTTCAAACTTTTCTACTCTTCTTAAATTTCTAAACCTTTTATGTTTTTTTTTCAGAGAAAATTACCTCATCTCTCACAGTATAGAAAAAAAATGGATGGCCTTAGACAGAAAAGCTCTCACTTGGATACCAAATATAGAAACCTATTCCCTTATCCTCTGATAAGGCAGTAGAGGTTTCGTTCCTGTGAAAGGCTAATCCCTTTGTGAGGGGTTTGTTCCTCTCTCTTTCCTAAACCTTGCCCCAAAGTCTATATGTTATCTTCCATATACTTTAAACTTATCCCTTTCAACCAGTTTTCTCCCCTTTGTTATTAAATTCACTGTAAGGCGAAAAACAGAAGAACTAAGTCCCTTTTAAAAAAAAATGTTCTAATTAGTTATACATGAGAGCAGAATGCATTTTGACTCATTGGACACAAATGGAGCCCAACTTTTCATTCTCTGGATGTACATGATGCAGTCACACCACTCATGCAACTAGTCCCTTTCTTAACCTTTCCCTTTCTTATTACCTATCAAGGTCTCTTGTCTGGCTTCCATAGGAAAATTTCTCAGGTGGGTTTTTCACTGTGGTTCATTCCCTCTCATGCTCTTCCATTTTCTCTTCATCGCTCACCATACAGGACTTTGACTGGCAGACATTAAGGTATGGTTAATTATCAACTAACTAGAGCAATCCATCCTCTCATCAGAACGTGTATGGATTTTCTCCCCAGTGGAAAAGGTCAACCTGAGACTAAAGGACCACCCCAGTACTGACAGTTAACAGTTACATAAGGTGGGAATAAAGCTTTCGCTCTGAGCTGAATCAACACTCTTCAGACAGTAACCAGACTCCTCAAGAATCTGGATGTGGATTCTATCACTGTTTTTCATCCCAAAATACAAGACTTATGGAGGTGGCTGTGTATGGTAGGCCTACAGAAAAAAATAATATTGAACACATGGACAAAAGAAAGAAAACAGACACAACAACAGCTATTAAGAGAATATAGTTGGGTATCTGTTTTGAAATGTTATTGTATTATTGTCTATATTTTAATAGGCACATGAGAAACGTTTTTATGTTCTTCCTAATCTATCTCTAACAGAACCTTTGGCAGACAATGCTTGTATCAACTGAAGTAAAGTGCTTCTGGAATGACATTTTATTGCAAAGATTTCTGCATTTTTTTTAATTTTATTTTCTTGCCTTGAAATATAAAAGTGAAATAGCATAATATAAATTATTACAAATGCAACCCTAGAGTCCTTAAATAATTGTATGTGACATTTTTGGTATAGTTCACTGAATGTTTGCATTAGAATTATGTTTTGGGCCTTTTCAGATAATCTCTGACAGTTCATCAGATTTGATTTGATGATGGAGATAATGATATGACTCTGTTTCTTTTAACCAGATCAGTCTCTATGAAAAAGCTAATTTCTCAGAAAAGATAAAAGCAAACATAGATGAGCTCAGAAAAGACTGTGCCATGATTTAAAAGCATGTCTTACTAGAATATTTGCCATGTCTAAAAGATGAGCAATTATACAATTTAAAAGGGAATACATTTAATATCCCTTTACAAATAGAAGTATTTCTCAATGATGCAGCATCATGTGAAGAATCTAAATACAGAACAAAGTGTAGCACACAATGAGTTGGGTACAGGGAGTATGCCAAAGAGTAGAACCAAAATACTGGGAAAAAGAAAAATATATATAATTTAAAAATATTCAAATAAAGACATGCCTACACTAGGGACTTGCTAGAAATGAGAATGATGACCAATCCTTTGCGTGTGCATGCATGGGATTAAAAAAATAGAGACTGAGTTAAAGTGACTGGGACAGAATAAATGACAGATAAGACTTGAAGTTGAAGATTGAAGTTGAAGTTCAGCTCATTCGGGGCTTTATAAGATATGAGCAAAAGTTTAAGCAGACTAGACATCAGTGGACTCACATTTTGAAAGGACAACTCGATTTGCTGTGTAGATTGGAAGGGGACAAAGGCAGCCAGTGCTGGGTCTGTTGTGATAATCCAGATGGGAAGTAGGAGGGAAGAGATGGATTGATTGGCAAATGAGGTAGCAGGGGGTATGGGGATAGTAGGAGTGCAGGGAAGGTAAAGGTGAGGTTAAAGGTGAGATTCAGGGTATATTTTTGGAGTTAAGTCACCACACTTAACCAGTGTGCTGGGCTGGGACTGGAACTTGGTAAGCATTTGGAAAGGAATAGAGAAATTAAATCCTGACTTCCAGGATATTCTTGGTGGGGGGGGTGTGGAGATTACTGGGGATTTAACTGAGGGGCACTTCACCACTGAGCCATATCCCCAGCCCTATTTTATTAGAGACAGGGCTGGCTTTGAACTGGCGATCCTCCTGCCTCTGCCTCCTGAGCCACTGGGATTACAGGCTTGAGCCACTACGTCCGGCCCTGACTTCCAGGATTTTGACTTTTATAAGCAGATTGGATGTTGGACTACAAGGATCATAATGTAATAAAGAGATGATGATGATGAAAGTGAATTTCAGAATTGTTTTTTGTTTGTTCCTCTTTTTCATTAAGCACATATTCAAGATATTTTCCCAGGGATGAGCCAAATGCCCCTAGGTGACAGATTTTGATGTGTAGTGTGGATAAGACGAATTTGGGTGCAAGATGGATTATCCAACTCATCATTCTTTTAAAATTCAAATTGGATTAAAAATTATAAGCACACGTTTATATATTTAAGCAAAATCTTATCAATCTACTTGCCAGAAGACTGTCTTTTAACCTCCCTAAGTATCATAGATTATGCTACACAAACTCACAAAATATATGATAGATCCACTCTGGCAAGAGGAGACAGTGATTCAGCAGAGTATAACCTGATGGGTCTGCATTTTAGGGAAGTAGAGAACATGTTGAGTGGAGAAAAATTAAAGGTAAATAATATCTGAATATGTAAATAAGAGAATATAAATTTAATGCCATCTTCATTTAAGAAACTTGAAGGCAGATATAACAGAATAAGGTATTGTTAAAACTGAATACTCAGTTCTGATTAAAATTTAGAAAAAGTAATTCTTAATTTTCTATAAATGGAAAGATACTTTCTCATCATGATGAAAATTAGCTACCAGAAATTGCTGTAAACAAAACACTTAATGATGAGATATTAGAAGAAATTCCATTAAAGTCAAGAATAATTATGATACCTGTATCACTATAATTATCCAACACAGTAGCAACATACTGGAATAAATTGTTCTTCTCATCAATAAAACTCATGCAGAAAACAAAAGTAGCAGAACTCACCACTCAGATACTAGCTGAGGACATTCAAATGAAAGAAATACAGAGAGATTCTTAAGTAGATGGAATGAGGGACTTTCTGATTCATAATAGGGATATTTGGAACATGTACTGCACTTCCCCAGCCCACATTGTTAACAGACAATAAATATTTTTTGATGCTTGCAATGATCTGATGAAATTGTATACTTATCACTCCAATTTTATAGATTAATAAGTTGACATATGGAAACAAGGAGATCCCCAATATTAATTTGCAATGAAGATCCACATCCAGGCAGTCTGGCTCAAAAGCCTGTAAATTTGGGCTATGAAGCTTTCTGTCTTGACACTTGGCTTAACACACACTCCCTTTGCTAGCAGCTCTTGGTTTTACTACTCACTGATTACATGTCTTTTGTTTTTTAGGCCATGAGATTTACCATTACAAAGCATGAAACAGTGCTCCAATTCACTTCTTCCTATATTCATGTACACATTTACAGTGTACAGGTGTCACTGGTCAGTCAATTAAGAGGGTATTGGAAAACGATCCCCTACAGGCATAGATTTTAGAACTCTTAAACTTGCATCTTCCCTAATACATACTTTTCTAATTGTTCCATCTCCATCAGTTTGTAGCATCTCTGAGTTTCATCATTACACCAAAGTAAAGGGTCAATCTCCAGAGAAATCTGTATGATATAATCTGTATAATATAATTGGCTTAACATCTGTATATTATAATCTTTTTAATATACTATGTTATTTAGTAAATTAGATTAGCATCTGGAAGAATGGTTCCTGAGATGAACAGTGCTTTGAATTTCATATCATTTTCAATAGACTGAATTACTGCTTGTGTCAATATTTACAGATGTAGTTACTGTGAAACCTGAATGGAAGATTCATGTCTAAAGCAATCATGGCTAATAATGAATTCCATAGTTAAGTTCAATTGCATTAAGCTATAGAACTCAATTTTTAATACATGATATTTCTGGATAATACAAAAATATAGAGACCATCATATATTTAGCACAGTGTTAATGAATATCTTATATTAACAAGATTTTTTAAGTAAACAACAGAGATACACTTCATTGAGTGCAAGAATTTTCAAAAGTAAAGAAAAGAAATAACATAATTTAGCTAAGATCATAAATATCATGTTTGAATAAAGAATATTACAAATATTTATTTTTTAATGGAAGTGTGAACCTAAACAAAACAAGAAAAACTTGTTATGAGATAAAATAAAGCAAGAGAAATACAATGTGAGATGTACCTATTATTGATAACATTATTTTATCATTCTAGTGAAGAAGCACATGAAAATTCTATTTATTTATTCATTCATTCATTCTTTCATTCAGCCGTGGGGATTGAACCCAGGGATGCTTAACCACTGATTCAGTCATTATTATTTTTTAATTATTTGTTTTATTTCTTTTCTATTGTTTATTTATTTATTTATTTTGAGGCAGGGTCTTGTAAATTGTTTGGATCTTGCTAAGTCAGTGAGGCTAGCTTTGAACTTTCGATCTACTGCCTCGGCCTCCTGCTTGTATGCCACCATGTCCAGCAAAAAGTATTCTTTACTTGGACTGGGGCTGTAGCTCAGTGGCAGAGCACGTGCCTAGCATGCTTGAGGCACTAGGTTCAATCCTCAGCACTACATAAAAATAAACAAATAAAATAAAGGCATTCTGTTGATCTACAACTACAAAAAATATTTTTACAAAAGTATTCTTTACTTAAAAAAATAGTATCTATTCTTCATTAGCTTTTACTAAAGGTCATTTTATGCATCTACAAATAATCTAACAGTAAAAATAATGTAAGTGCTTTAATGTATAAGCTATGTAGTGTGTCCGTTTTATAACTCCATAGTGTGCTATGAAATACATATCCTATTTTGCATGGTCATATATCTTGAGAGTAACTTATTTCCCACTTCCTCTCTTCCATTTTTTTGATTAATTATTTGTACAACTGCAAAAGAAATCTTAAACTTGAGTAACTATTAATCTCTTGCTTAAAAATTTTTAGCAACTATTCATTTTTAAGAATTAATTCCAAACTACTATGTGCCTACATAAATGCATACAATTTTTTCTCAGTTGATTTTTCCAGCCTCTTATGCATCCATTTTGGTTTATTTTACTTCTTGATCATGATCCCTTTGGGGCCAACTCATGTTTATTCACATGCAGCTTCTACTACCTGAAGTGTGATTTTCCTCATTGCTTGCATGGCTACTTCCTTTTGTTGTTTCTCAAACTAAATATAATCATGGAAAGGTATTCTTCAAAATCCTCATCATAAAGTCCCCTCTTGAATTCACTTCAGTTCCTGTTTTTTGTTGTTGTTGTTTGTTTGTTTTCACAGAGGTTTCTTTCTGTTGTTGTATGACTCCCCAACTAGAACATGAATTCCACAGAGGCAGGAGCCATGTCCATCTTAACTCCTGAACAAATCACTGAGCTATAAATACTGGTGGACTCAGAAAAGCAGTGATGACTAATTGGAAAGCAGCAATTTTTGCAAAATAAAACTGACAAATCATCAGTGAAAAAGGGCAATTTATATTCCTATAAAATGTTTAGTTTTAGGCTTAAAGTCATTATTGAAGAGTAAGAGATTCATTGATAAAAAATATTGCAATTATCTATTAATTTTTATATTTACTTTTTAGTTGTAGTTGGACATGATGCCTTTATTTTTTTTTTAATTTATGTTTATGTGGTGCTGAGGCTCAAACCCAAGGCCTCGCACTAGCTAGGCAAGCGCTCTACCCCTGAGCCACAACCCCAGCCCTCTTCAGGGTAAATTCTAAAGCATATATTTTGTTTTGTTGTTTGTTTGTTTATTCTGAAATATTTTTTTTGGGGGGGGATACCTGGGATTGAACTTTGAACTCAGGGATACTCAACCACTGAGCCACATCCCAAGCCCTACTTTTTTGTATTTTATTTGGAGACAGAGTCTCACTGAGCTGCTTAATGCCTCACTTTTGCTGAGGCTGGCTTTAAACTCGTGATCCTCCTGCCTCAGCCTGCTGAGCCACAGGGATTATAGGTGTACACCATGGTGCCAGTCTCTGGAAATCTTTTTTTCTTCAAACTTTTTTTTCACCTGGGTATACTTTAAGCATGACAAACTAATTGTGTAAAGTAAAAACCCTTTATCTAGACCTGTTCATCTCCTACTTCCCCCCAATTCAGTAAATGGTTCTACCATACAAAGAGTTTTGAATTCAAAATCAGAGTCTTCCTTCATTCTCTTTTCTTTACCTCTCTAAGACCATCTGTCAGCAATTCCTGAAATGCTGAAACATAGCCTGAACCAGTCCACTTCTCAACTACACACTGTCTATCTTAGACCAAGAGGCTAGCAAGTGTCAAGACTTTGGCTGGAGTTTTTGCCTTTATTGACAGATGATATAGGAAGTTTTATGCAAAATGAGACAAAGGGCCTCATGGAAAAAATTGAGAGGGAATGCTTACATCTACACTAAGAAGGGTTTAAGAAATACTGTGTTCTGAAACCAATGAGGGACTGAAAATCTGCGTACACACATGGGCCTCAAAGGGGGCGTGGGAATGAGGGAACTATATAGTTGAGCGGCACAGTCCTGAGAAGAGCATAGTGTCAGACAGCAGAGAAAGGTCTGGAAGACCTTCCAGAATCTACACACAGACTTTGCATTCTCAATACACTCGGTCATTTGACTTAGGTTTGAATTATACATGTTTCTCATAATACCTTTGGCACCTGTCATATTGCTGTGGCATTTTTAGAATTATTTTTATGTAGAGTGCGGATTAGAAAACTCAAAAGACAAGATAAATATCTACATCACAGAGTAAAGGAATTATTCTATGATTTAAAATAACATTTTTCTGACACTGAAATATCTACCCTTTACCTAGCCCCATGATTGATCCCATGTGTTATTCATATTCCTATGGACAGTGTCAGCATAATATTTAATATTTGTTGGCACCTGTCAAATGTAATTAGTTTATAAGCTGATATGCCACTTGAATCTGAAGAGCATTGTTTTTTATTACATAAATATTATATGTATATGTGTATGTGTGTGTGTTTTATATTCCTCACTGAATAAGAGCTAATTTAATACACTGAAGACTATTTCTAGTGAATTTACTGAGATAACATTTTTTAAAAATCTCAGCAGTTCTTCCACCACATCTCATAAATGCTCCATGGTTCCTACATGATTCATTTTTATTCAGTCTGATTTCCATAAAAATAACCAAAAATCACTTTTTAATCAAATTAAAACTCTGGTATTTATAATACTTTGATGATTACTCAATTACAGTGTCAGCATACATATGTGAAAGTGAACTATATTTAGAGAAATGACAGTACTCTGAAATAAATGAGTTCAGATGAATAATTACTTTATATAAATAAGGCCGGGAATTTATAATACATCATCTGCCTGTTCCAGTGGTGCAGAAAGAAGAATTAGGCCTTGCGGATTGTTAATTATAACCTTAATAACTGATTGCAAACTCTCCCTAGAGTATGTATTCTTCATTGTAACTTGCACTCAGGAAACATGGCACCTTTAAGAATTTTTTTTGTAAAATGTTTGTAAAAGATGCTCTAGTTTGATATAAATATATTATTAAATAAAATTTAGTTTTTCATGTATTATTGCTCAATTGAGAGACATGATATGAAAGAAAGAATATAATATTATGTTTTATGGTTTAAAAGCAATTCCTCAAAAATATAACAAATCCATATAGAAAGTTTAAAAGTCATCCCTGTCATCTACTTGCACCCAATCAATTTCCCATACTGAAGAGAGAAATTACCATATGATAGCAACTATTAAAAATTAAAACTTTGTTTAACACTGAATTTTAACAACCAGCTAAGTCTACATGTTTAGGTATTATTTAAAGCAGGGTAAAAAAAAATATTCTCTAATTTATGGAGAGGGTCCCCAATTCCTGTATAGGGATTCAGTCATTAGGGAGACTTTTGTAATGCTGACTTCAGGATTTCTATATTCCTATGTAGTGGATATTTGTATGCAATTCCTATGTGTGATTTTCCAAAAAGTTCATTATCAAGGAGTGTTTATTTCAAAGTCTAGATATTATAGAACACAGGCAGTGATTCCTTGGACTATGCTAAGAATCCTCTGCAGTTCTGAGGAGACAGCCAGGATGTGGGAGCTGGCATAAGGCTGGGCTGTGCCTGACATGGCCCATCTTCCTCCTGGTACTTGAGAAAAACTGACATCTGCTTCCACATGCCTGTAGCCTGGCAGGGTACAGACAGCCTGGCTTCTCTTCCTCAACAACCCAGTTCAGTCTGATCCACCTTGCCTTGTTCACAAAAGGCAGCTGCCACTGAGGAACTAGATCAGCATGATCTTATTCCCCCCATCTCCAGAACATTACTCAGGTGACATTTATTGAGAAATTAGTGTTATATCTTATATAGTAATAATTATTTTCACTTCACTATTTCAAGTACCCTAAACGTTTCCATGAGGAAAATATTATCATCCTCATTTTCAGGAGGGAAAACCACGGTTCAAGGGGGCTTTGTAAATTGATCTGAGGAACACAGTATGTGGAGGCCAGGACAGCTAATTACAGTCTCCTGGGATGGGGAGGGCGTTATTTTATTTTATTAACTGATTTATATACTTTAGTCACCATTATATCCCACCTGAGTAAGATTTTACATGCGAATAGAATAATTGAAACTGTAACATTCAATATTAATTTGTTGTAATTGTAAAATTTTCAGGACTAGTAAACTAAGTTTTCTGGATCTGATAATATAAGCTTTAAACACATGAGGGTTCAACTTTTCATTGAAACAATTAAATAGTTTGAACTGGAAGAGTATCAGTCCTTTGTTATAGTTTAAGAACATTACCCTTATTATACCAGTTTGACTAAATTGCAGCTGATAAGCTGTTTAAATATGAAATGTGTTTTAGGTGATAAAATGTCAATAATACCAAGAGTAAATTAATGCTATGTAAGAGCCTAATTAATTAGGAAATGATCCCTGAGCACCATCTGGCACCTAGTAGAATTTGTGAATCTAGCACTTAGACATGGATGCAAAGCCCAGGGGCCATGAGCAGAGGCAGTATTCAGATGACGAGTGAATCACAGGGTCCTCGAGGACAGGGAAGGTTATGATATAACCTTTTTATATTTGAACCATCTGCAAAGCACCACTTACTAGTAAAGTACAACCTATTTTCAAAGATTATTTTTATAAAGGTTCCATGCCTCCCGAATCCTCAATGTTAGCCTGGGACAGGTGTTTCTCTTTGTGCTAGGACTGTTGTTCTTGTATTATGCTGAAATATGTCTTCATAAAAGGACAATTATTATAATTAAATATTTGAAAATGCTTTGTAAATGTTACTGCACTTTTTTCATGGTTATTTTTATTTGACAATTGAAATAGGTGTGTAGATATAGATGCATGCATATAATATATATGTATCCTACATATTCTATTAACAAATATGTGATTAAACATTGTCAACAATTTTCAATCCTTATAAATGCGAGTCAAATATATAGGTCTTTTCCATCAGTGTATCCACATGCGAATATTTGCAGTCAACATGCAGAAAGAATGCTGCAAACCTTTCTTTCCCTCTCATCATTCCAATGTTATTACTTTTTCCTTGTGTCCCCTCTTCATTGTTAATTTTATAATCTCTGATCAACTTCTACTCACATATCATTAGCACATTATTTCAAATTTGGTTTTTGTTGAAGCTCCCATCTTAATTTTTTTTGTGCTTCACTAACAGCTGGTATCCTTGTTTATGTATCTTTGGAAAACATGAGAAACAAAGGCGATCTGTGATGGAGAGGGAATACAGTCTTCCCATCCAGTGATTAAAAATATTCCCAACAAACCAGCATTTTTTCCCATTCCATTTTTAGTATCATCATGCACAAATTGTCTTAGAGTCTATATTTTAAAAGTACAGAGTGAAGGAAAACATATAATTTAACGTAGGCATTAAGAAAACAATTTTTCTTCTGAGAAAAAGAATTAAATATGTCACTACCCAAGATCATTACCAAACTTGACCAAAGCTTTGCAGAATTCCATGTAAGAATTGTAGATGGTTAAGCACAGGAGTGGTAAAATATTATATAAATTATAAAAATTATTATTTTAATGAAGATTTTTCATGGAAAATTAACAAAAGCTTCAATTTTTTTTCTCATAAGAATGATGTCAAAGAGAAAGGAAAAGAAATAAATAGTTAATTTATAACCACAGGAGAAACACTTAAGTGGAGTGTTCTATTCCTGTGAAAGCCTCAGGAGAGATTTACCTACTGAGCCAGTCCTTTTACAGATGAAAAGCTTTCTACATGAAGTCTCTGAAATGCGTGTGGGTTGTATGTATTCGATTTGAAATTATTAATAATAAAATTTCCCAAATTTGCTTGGTGTTAGTTCATCAATAATGACTTCTTCAAATAAATATTTTGGGATGGATTTGTATCCATTTTTATAATTTTGTGTGTTCTTCCTTCCACATCCCTTTCTGTATAAAAAATTCATGAATATTGAAAACACAAGCAGGGCTTTGCTTAGCAATCCAGAGGAAGCAAGGATTCGCAGGAAAATTGCAGATTGATAATATTTAGTGTATTTATAGATTCAAGACTTAAAATGCTAGGATCAAACAAAATTTTTATAAGAATAAAATGATTTCACTTTTTAAAAACTAAGTATACTTCAATGGTTTTGTTACAATTAGGGCCATATATTTGGTAGCAAATGTACATGAATCCTCATTCTTTGTGTATAATCACTTCCCAACTATTCAGCCTACAGAACTAACTCCATGATCTGAAATCTAAGACAACAAATAATTCTGAGAATGTGAAGTGGACAAACGGTTACTTATAGTTAAAATGCTTATTTAAATAATCTGAATTGTTTTAAAAGATATATAAAGTACAGACAAATGTATACTATGTCGTGAAAACCTAGTTTAAAAAACAACTATCAAATTAATATGAGTAACACCCTATTTTAAGTAGAGACTAACTGACAAGAGGTATCTGAAAATAGATTTCAGCATTACTTGGGAGGCAAAATTTAATGCATGTGCAATATGTTCAATAGTACTAAAAAGCAACTCTGCATGTTTTTCAGGAAGTATAATTCCAAATAGGTCAGTCACACTGAAGGAGAACATCTTTAAACATATAACTCCCCACCTCTGTGAATAATTGCATGCACCTACCATTTGTGTGTACCCCTGAATTTTAATAAACTGTCATTAAGATTTTAGTAACTGTGAAGTGGGCTCTTTATATTGTCTGATATTTTGATTTACCTAGAGAGTTTAATTATAATAGAAACATTATTAAAATAAATGAATTTACATTTCTTGTTGTATATGTGTTTTGGGGTATGTGTGGGTATTTTTTGTGATAAAGCAAATGGTCATCTTAAAGAATAATGCCTCAAAAGTCAAATGTATTCTTTTTCAAATTTGTAGAAAATTTCTGACAAAATAGTATTTGCCACAAGATGCATCTCCACTGCAGTTACCACAGATGAGTTAACAGTTAATCTTTTTTACTTTATATTTTAAGGCCTAATGTTTTCAGTCACTGTTCCAGTAGGAAATGCAGGTCTGAAAGGCCCATTCTCAGCATCTTGAGAATCAGATCAACAGAAAAGGCAAATTCTCAGGAATCAAGTAGTGCATTATGTATTTATTCCCCTGATAAATGGCAGCCGTAGATTTTTTGACATTTTTATTCAAAGATTTTAAAATATAAAGGCTAAATAAAATCTCTGTAGGCTGACTCACCCAGAGACTATAATTGCTCACATTTAGTCAACAATACCAGAAAAAATCCAACAAAAGTGAGAACCTTGAGATCACTGATTTCTTTGGAAAATGAAGGTGTATATTACTTGCATTTTTACTGATATTAAAAGAGAGGCTACTTTTTCTGAGTGTGAAGTCTGTTAGTTTTATTTGCACTCTGAGAATCAGCAAAAAGTGTTTAAGAAGGGGTTTTCTCCCGTGATAAACCTGTTTGATCTGGAATTCTTGGATCCAAATCTCCCAATTTGCTTTGCATTTTGACTTCGGAGAAGATAAGAACTGTATTTGTGACAATGCTGCTGAAATTACACAAATCTGGTTTTAACAGGTAGATTATATTCTGTTGAATTGGTATTCAAAGAGAGAACTTAAGTGAGCAATCTTCTCCAGGTTTTGTTAATAGAATGTCATAATCTCATTCCTTCTCTAAGTACATGCTTAATTTGTACATTAGGGAGACTTGGAAAACTAGCTCTTTTGGTTGGCATGGGAATACAAAGCAGACTTCTTGGCAGTAGAACACCATCCAGAATCCAGGATCTAAAGCTAATGCCCAAAGTCAGACCCCACAGGATCTAGTAACAGGGTAATGGGTGTTTCTACTGTTTTTCAATGATGTATGTTCCATGTACGCATGGTAAGATAGTGTCAGCTTAGTGAGGGCTGCGCGATTGTGTGGCTTGTAATTTTATCTCAAGTGATAGAGCTCAGATGGGAATGCCGGCTCTGATTCCTAGGATACTGTGCCTTTCCTAGGAGTACTGGCACCTGCTCATGTTTTCCCAGTCAAGCACACTGACAAAGAAAGATCCTCCTGGTTCTTTCTGGAGCTGGAAGGCAAAATATTTCATGTGAACTCAGTCAATGTTTTTTGGAACAGCTGTTTTGGAAAAATGACATGGAAACTGATCAAAAGTATGTCAGCTCCTTTTAATGTCAGAAAAGTCCCTTAGAGACAAAGCAAGACCTGTTCTTCCATGGCTGGTTGTAAAACCGGAAGTGACACTGGAAAATGAATAACCTGACTAAACAATATGACTTTAAAATTGAATTTATTTAACTGTTTATGGTTTGAAGGATAAATTAAATGTCATCAAAATAAAAAAATTAAAGTGATGGATTTCCTTTCAAATTAAATTTAAAATTGTCCATTATACTTTACACTCAGTATAGAATGCCTTTGAAATACGAAGAGTGCTAATACATTGACATTTAGTTTAATATATTAACTGATTTTTCAATCTTTGCAAGCTATTTTTAATTATCTCTTCATGGCAGTATATGCAAAGTTGTTCTGAAATAAATAGCAAGTTTAGGGTTTGCATAATACTTTTTTTCAATATAACTTATTTGGACTATTCTTTGAACACATAGGTGATTAGAAATCTCTCTCTTACACAGTAGAAATACTGGCTCATTCTTATGCTAGCATGTGGTAGGAGACCTGCACTGATGAGCAGCTTGGCTTCTAGAAGCCCAGGTTGCTCAGCCTCTGCTTCTGCTAGTGCCCCAGGGCTCTGCCAGCTTCACTAATGAGCCATTCCTCCAATCTCTGCATTCTTTCTTCCCAGATTTAAATTAATAGCCTACTTCAAATCTCAAGCCATAATGTCCACATTCACCATCCTTGAATGAACATAATTGTCCAATGCTCCTTATCTGTTGAATTTTACTAAGGAAAAACAGCAAATCAGACAGATCAGGGCCTCTAAAAATATATAAATAACAAATTCATGTTAGCAGTCCCTGCTACTGGTGTTCCTGTGTTTTCTAGTAAGTCTCTCTTTCATTCTACATTTGGGTAGGTTTAGAACAAATGCACAATATCTCCTACTGTGTCACTTAAATGAATTACCATGAAATCTTATCCCTGATATTAAAAGGGCATTATTTACCCTTCAAGGTGAAAATATAGCCTTACTGCTTCTGTAGTTTTTATTAATACCAGAAGCATATGTTTTTAATAAATCAATTGATATATATTCTAATTCTAATAAATGTCAAAGATAATTTAAAAATGTTTTACAAAAAGGTTAATATGATAGCCTCGATCATTAGTATGGTCTAAATCATCAGTAGGGCCATCCAAGAGTTTTACCTCTGGAAGCATATTCTGATGCTATTAAAGTGAAACAACATATAATCAACCCTCTTCATCTTAAGAAACTCATTCTTTTACATTTGAAAATAAGTGCGTGGTGGGGGTGGGCGAGCAGTTTTTAAAATAATTCTAGTTAAATGAGATATCCCAAAAGAAAGATATTAAGCAAATATAAAAAGCTTTATTGTGTAGAAAGTGAACTCCTGTTGCTGTAAGAGCTTATGTACTGCCCAGCTAATCACACTGCTTATTTGGCTGTGTAACACACAGGAGCTTTGAGTAGGGTCTCTTCATCATCTTCAGTTTGCAGATAAAAGGAACCAGTGGCAGGCAAAGTATACCTACTACTTATATGCCAACTTCAAAGTTGCTCCAGCAGATGCCAAAATCTCCAACCCAATACTTTGCCCATAAGAGATAAAGCCCCCCAAATACAATACCTAACATGTTGCGAGCTATTTATTGCAGAAATAAAGAAACTTATTTTTTTTCACTGTATTGATTCAAAAATACTATGGATGATTTCAAGTACAGGCATTGATACTTCCTAAAACAATTTACTATGTTCCCATCATTTTGTTTCAACAATATGAACACTCATATTAAACATACAATGTCACCAAATTCACCTCATCTTGCTGTCACAAAATTGGTGTTATTACAATCCCAGATGCCATATCATCTTTCTCTGTATACATACTAGAAAGTAGACTTTTAAACAACATTATTATGACGTTGGCACATAAGCAATAATTCATCTTATTAGTATTCAACTTTCCCAAATTTTTATGTATAAATATGTAAGTATTTATATGACATTTACACATAGCTATATAATCCTAACACTGCTATGTCGTCAATATGTAAATAGGTATTCTGCATGTTTATATGCACATATGGCCCTACGGGCAGGTATATACATCCATGTGGATATGTATATTACACATACACTTTTATGTCAAAATCTACATTAAGTTTACATACTGTGTTTGGTTCCATTTTAAAAAATCATTTTAAGTTCTTTGTACTTAAGATTTTCTCTCCTTTTATTTTTCTTTTGTTTATTGGTTCAAATAATTTATGACTTACACAGTATAATTTTTCAAATTTTGAGTTTTTGTCTGTTGTATTCCCATGGGGTGTTGAATATGTCTGCCAATCTCAAAATTACTTGGAAACTGATAGTTTGATATTGCCTATAAGCTTGCATTTTCTTGTTCTATATTTTAAAAATACATATTTTATAGTGAGTACAGTCTATTGCATAAAATTAAAATGAATATTTCAGGTTTATTTTCTTCTTCTTTCGTGATGTTAACACTGACCCATCTAATATAGAGGTCACCATAAAATTTCAACTTGATGGCTTTAGCTGCTACTCTTTACAATTTTCAAAATCCATCATTTTATTAGGGATTCCAAAATGTTAATATTCTAATTCTCTTTTCTTTTGCAGTTATCACATAAAATTCTATAAAGGAGAATTTTCCTACATGAATTACTTGGTTATAACAAAGTTCATATAAAAAATAATAATAAATGATTGATGTTTTTCCTTCTCCATTTTTGCATGTTAAAAAAAATGAGTCTCATAAATTGCAGATTGGGAATATCCTAGCCAGAATACTGACAAAAGTGACATGTGTTCACAGAATGCATATTGATTTTAATATTGCTTGATAAAGAATAATAAAATGCACCAGAAGGGGAATATAATATGTATTCATGTAGGTGCACTTATACTCATATTGGCATGGTAGATATTTCTCAGGAAATTAGTTTGAATGTTTAAAAATTGACTCTGAAACATAAATGGGATTTTAGTACAGTGTTTATTGTGAAAAAATTTCATGTGGTAACACAAGAGCTGGCCTTTTCCTGGTAACTTGCTAATAAAAAAAGGAAATTTAAAGTGCAGGTGAATTCTTATTATTATTATTTGTCTCTAACTGCTTGATATTTTGCTCACATTTTCCACATGACATATATCATTCTTACTTTGTGGAAAAATCAAAAGTCCCATGAGCCAGGACTTGAAGAGAAAACTGCCTGCTTTTGAAACCATGACCTACAATTCATTTTTGTCCAGTATGAAAACTGTCTTTCCCCCTGCCTCATCTTCTCTCAGCAAAAAAGTCAGAAAGAGCAACCTACCACCTTGTCCGTTTTTCCTGTAACTTGAAAGTCATTAGAAAAGAGTCATGGCACTCAGAGTCATAGACTTCCAGTAAAGATAAGCTATTCTTGTAATTTATCAAGTTTAAATAATGCCACCGGATCACTTTTGAAAAGCACACCGAGTCAGTGTTCTTTTTTGTATTACTCACCTATAGCATGCCTAATACTAGAGTATTAATATGGTGGGTTAAAACTGAAATCAGGGCTGGGGTTGTGGCTCAGTGGTAGAGGACTTACCTAGCATGTGTGAGGCACTGAGTTCGATTCTCAGCACCACATATAAATAAATGAATAAAATAAAGGTCCATCAACATCTAAAAAATATTTTTAAAAAGAATTTTAGTTATTAAAAAAACTGAAATGAGAGAATTGGACAAAGTTTGAAAAAATGATGCTTTGGGACAAAACAAAGAAAACAGGAGTATTCTAAAATACTTAGAAGAAAAACTATAGTTTAAATCATCTCAGAATTAAAATTCAATTTCTTTAAAACCACATTATCTAAGAAGCTGTTTTGATTCATATCAAAAGGATTTAAAGTATTTTATTAGTGTATCACAGTTATACAAATTAATTCATTTTGACATATTCATAACCACATATAACCAGTTTGCTCCATTCCAATCCCAATTCTCCCCCCTCCCTCCTCTCCTCCTTCCCCAGATTCCCTCCCTCCACTCTACTGGTCTTCCTTCTATTTATTTTTCGTTTTGCTAATTTGTGTATTATAACTATATGTAAAAGTTAAAATCATTGTGACTTATTCATACCTGCCCAGAGCATGGTTTAGTTTCATTCCACAGTTCCTTGCCTTTCCCATCCTTCCTGCCTCCCCATCAGTCCCCCTCCTTTCTTCTGCTGTCCTCCCATTTTATGAGATTCTCCCATTTTAAAATCCTATTTCTCCCCAGTTTTCCCTGCATATGAGAGAAAACTTCTAATTCTTGGCTTTTCAAGTCTGGCTTATTTCACTTAGTAACATTTTCCCCCAGTTCTACCCATTCACCAGCAAATGATGTATTTCATTCTTCTTTATTGCTGAGTAAATAATTCTTCATCCATCCATTTGGTGATGGGCTCCTAGATTTTTACAAAGCTTGGCTACTGTGAAATGGGCTGCTATAAACATTGGTGTGAATTTATCTTTATACTGTGCTGATTTTAGTTCTTTTGGATAAATACCAAGATTTGGGATAGCTGGGTTACATGGTGGTTCCATTCCTAGTATTTTGAAAAGTCTTCTTACTGGTTCCCAAAATGATTGTACAAATTTTTGACCCACCAACATTAAAAGAAATTATGTTTTCCCTGTATCTTCGCCAACTTTTCCTTCAGAATTATAGGTATCAATGATTCATTTATATCTACCATATCTTGTTTATTCAATGATCTGCATATTAAATAACATGCATATGTACTTGCAATATTTTAAAACAAATATAGTGTTTTTTAGTAATTTGGGGAGCAATAACTTCCTATGGACAATATTCATAATGATTATTTTAATTATGAACAACAATGGCTTGACTTTGGACCCAAATCTAAGCATAAAACACACCCAGTAACAAAATTTTGCTCTACAATAAAACTTTTCTCAGCTCCTCTTATCACATTAAATATGCAAGTCTTGATGGCCTTTATTGTCTTTCTCTTAGCAGTGAACCCATCCTAGGAAACTTAGTTACCAACAGATTATGTTCATTATATTTAGGGAGCTGGCATTTGACAATTCTTCTATTACCTAAAATGTCATTTTGATCAAGAGTACTTTGAATTTTTAAAGTAGTTTAAACATCACTAAAACATTGAAAACATTTAATCTTGATATCCCAAATAAGATTTTTATTTATTCACCAAATATTCAAGTACCTGTGTTTATTCACCACTCTTTTTTAATATTTGAAGATTGTTTTCATTATAAGTTTACTTGAATATTTTATCTTTCTTTTTATTACAAATTTGAAACTTTACTAAAAATGGTGGCAGAAAAAATAGAGAAAATGCAAAGATAATTGGATTTGAACTTCAATACTCATGAATCAAGATGGAAATGGATGAACTGTGGATGCAGACCTTTGAGAGACTTACATAGACCAAGGAATGTGCATACTTCCACCTAGGCAGGCAAGGATTGCCCCCAGGCCCAAAGATCCATGCTTGAAATTGAGTGAGGGAGATTCAAGTATAAATATTTTAGAGATTTTCCAGTGCTGTACAACAAGGTGAATCAAAGTTTACACCTAACTGAGGTTGCCCAACCTGTGGAACCCTGGAAGGTCAAACCCACACTTGTGTTCTCAGTGGAATCAAAACCTTCAATGTCATTACCTTCAGTTTATGGGAAGAACCATAAACAAGAGAGAAAGCCAAAATAAAGAAGTATATAAAAATCAGGAACCGATAGTAAATCTATATGACCAAGGTCCACATCTGTAACCTCTATAAGACAGTTCATCAATCAAAGGCGTATATAAGAAAGGTTGTGCCTGGCAGTGTTTGACAAAATCAGATGTTCACAGACATTACAAAGTCTCAGAGTACGTCATTCTGTTTCATTCATGATAAGTTTTCTTATTGAAGGACTTTAAAGTATTTGGAAAGTTTACAATAAAACCGATAAAGTCATTGAGGATCATGTAAAAATTTGCAATGAGTTATGCTTCTTTGCCAATTAGGTCATTTAAACTATCTAAATACTTTTTGGTTGAATGAAGTATCACTTAACATTTGATTAGTGAGAGATGCCTTGTTAAATGATTTTTTCAAGAAAGCTGAAAAATTACATTAGAGAGAAAAATGAATCCAGTATTTTTCAAATGCTTTCATAACATACAAATATTTTTCTATAATAGGACCATGTCTGAAATAGAGAACTACTTCTTTAATATGCAGGTGATATAAAAGGATCTGATCTTTCAGAGTATTTGAGACTCTAATGGTTCAGAATTAAAATGTTATCATAAATATACTTACTTTCTTCCAGATTAATTATATATCAAAAAAGTTTAAAAGTGAATTATTACTACTTTCAGATAACAGAACATCTAAGTAATTTAGTAAATACTGTGGTCATCATCAATTGCATCATTGTGAAGTGTATATCAAAACCTGACCCATGGTTTTATATATTTTATAACTGAAAATTAGATTAATGCCAATTTTAACAATGAAGCTAAAATATACTTCTTCCTTTTAATGTTTTCTGGTGAGTACTGAGTTTGGTTACATTGTTTCATCTTTGCCTTACTCCTACTTTACTTCTTATAGTCTTACCTTATGGAAGAAACTTGAGTTTGGGTGACCTCATCTCTATTTTTCTCTAAGCTATTGTAGCTTATGTCTTATTGAAGATAATATTAATACATTGGTTATTAAACACTAAGTATTTGTTCATGGATTCACACTGTCATGTGCTTATCAAGTTGCTACAGAGCATATAATTTGTAGATAGTGTAGCTTGCTATAGGCCTGATCATACAACAAGGAGCAGAATACAGCCATCTGCAGCTGTGGCATGGCAAGAAATTCCCTTATATAACAGCAAGTACAAATGACAGGAGATGACTTCCTCTTTCACTTACTACTTTAAAAGCTGGCCACTCCTCTCCTATAGATTCTTCTACACAAATGAGTGCTTCATTTTGCCAATATTGCTTAAGCCTTCAAAATGAAGCAGACTTCTGCAAGGAACTGGAAAGAAATTAGGGAACTCTCTCCACTAAGTCACTCCCAGCTCTAGTTCATGCACCACCCCACTGTGGTTTTGCTCTTTCAGTAATAAACCAAAGTGAAAGCAACCAAGTCAAGAACCTCCCTTCTTGCTCATTTTAGGACTGTGAATTTACTGATTTATTGTGATTTACTGATCTGCCTATGTTCAAAATTCTAAACCCTAACTTTTACTCAAGACACGAAACCTCCCACAGTTAGCAAAAATGATTTGCAAAGGCTTAATGGGCATAAAAGACCACATAGTTCTCAGAACAGTTAAAAGGAGTGTGAATCTAAAACTTTTATATTTTTCTTCTTTTATTGTTTCTAAAGATTGCAATATTCCTAGTCACTCATGATTTTTATTAGATTCTATTGCCACTTTATGAATTGATAATTAGTGGTAAGTCACATCCTGATTATTGTGCCTGGAGGATTTCAAAACTTGGTCTTCCATGTCAAAGAATGCAGTGGCTTGGATTTGTCTTCCAAGCATTTGCATTTTATTTTTAAAAGTCTCATCATAGTAAATTTTGGAAAATTTAATTACCAGAGAATGTCAAAAATTGTATGTATAACATGACAACCAAATTGCTAATTTTGCATTTCAATCATCTAACAACTTAATTTTAAAAACAGATTACTTTGTTTTGCAATAAACTATAATTACATAATAGTGTATTTAAAATCTTGATATTTTGCCAGTGAAGATATTTGCATAGATTTAGATATTTTAAGTATTAAATTGCATAAAAATATCATTTTCTTGATCTTTGAGTTTTTCAATGCTCCCTAACAACCTATGCTCAAGATGAGCCACTCACTCACATTCCCCTATTCCCAGCTCTATTTTAAATATTACAGCTTTTTCAAGGCAAAAACAACTTATTACAGTTAAAAGATAAAGCTTTATTACTGTCATAGGATTGTTTGATTTAGATTATAGGTAGCATAAATCATAATTTAATGAAGAATGAGGAAAGTATTTTTAATTAATCATTTAGTTAACATCAGTGATAAGTTGAGATAGTAAGACAATTACTGAGTGCATAGAATCCCCCAGATTTTAGATACCCATACCATTTCTTGGAGTCTAATCCAAACATCCTTGAATAAAGCTTTATGCACTTAATTTTCTTTGACATATGGATTTATTATTCATAACTTACTACTGTATTTACTCAAATCTATGCCATGGCTTAGATACAATGATTAATTAGAGATATCTTCATTCATTATTCTATTTATTCGAAATATTTTCATTATGTTTGCAATTTCTATTGTAGCTTCTATAATTCAGCTTTTTAAAAACTATATACTCATTAGGATTAAAAGTAATGATGGATATATTCTGGTGATATTATTACTTCACCAAATTCTCATGATCTGGTAGTTTATTCCCTGTATTTTTCTTACAAAGAGCATCAAGCAGTATCTCTTCATTACAGATACCTCTTCTGCAAATGTCAGTTCTTTTATGAGTACCTGAAACTACTGTCATTTAGTCTCAGTGAACTCCTCAACAGATAAGCCAAATAAAGCCTCTTTAAATTATAAATTGTATAATTTTGGCATTAAAGCAATGTGTAATTTATGGGCAGAAAAGAATATACAGATCAGGAAACACAATGATAAAAAAGCTGCACATATAAATTCCAAACCTGAAGATAACAATATTTAGCATTTCTGCATCTCTTGTTTTACAAAAAAGAGATACCCATTACACACTCCTGGTAACTTGATCAATTTTTAAACACTTCATAAATATATTACATATTAAATATCATAAATAATGAGTAAGTCTTCCCTTATCATTAAACTGTAATTTATTCTATCCATGCCAACCATATTTTATCACTTCATTTTTAATACCATAAACAATGCTACAAGAACTGAATCTTTGTAAGTTTCTTTCATACTTTTCCTAGGACATATTCTTAGAAACTAGAAGAGTTGAGTAAAAAAACTTTAGTTTAAAGATTTGATAAGAAATTATATCATAAATTTTGTATCAATTGACACAATTCACTTTTGAGGGATTCATTTCCTTAACACTTTATGCAAAGTAAATATCCTTTTTCCCAATTTAACAAGTGAAATACTGCATCTAGTGATACTTCTATTTGCACTTATTTGATGATGATAAACTGATCATTTTTTTCATAAACTTATGACCATTTCTCTGGCTTATGACCATTTTCTAATTTCTTTGGGAAATTGTGTTTCAGGTTTCCTGTGGGAGTATATTATCAATTTTTAAATTGTTAAGAAACTAATTATATAATTATTTGCCTATTATATATGTTGCAATAGTTTTTGAAGATTTCATTTGCTTTCCGTTTTCATGTAAGTATTGTTCTCTACATAAATATTTCTATTTTGCATACATCACATATGCTGGTATTTTTCTTAGTTTCATGTTTTAGATCCTAGGCCTTGCAAAAGCCTTACCAAAATTCAAAATTATTTTTTGACCTTATATTGTATCTCTTTAAGTTCCTGAGAGTTGGAAACTTCTTGTAAACAAAACGATATATTTGGGCATTTAGTCATTTTGAGTCCTATTGAATTGATTATTAGTAAATCATTTTTAACACATCTGTACTTAAAAATAGATTATAGGCCTCCTAACTACCTGCACCACAGTATTGATTCTTAGAATTTCATTCTATACTTGAGGCCAAGAATCTGATTCTATTCCTTTTTTGTCAATGACTAATTGTAATGGCCTTGATCTAATTACTTAATTTTAAGTTGTCTGAATGTTTCCATCTCTAGGGTGAATTTCTGAACCACCTGGTAGTTAAGATTGCTTCTTCTCCAAAGTCATGGCTCATTCATACTCATGTGCAGCACATAAGTCCTGAGCACTGCTCTTTTCTCACCTGTGCAGACTTCCTTTATTGTATGAAATATGGATCCAATGTTGAGTCTACTCCAGCAGCAGATATGAATGCTTCTATTGATTCAGAGATGCTTGACATGTACTTAGCAAATAAGAGCCCATATTGTAGAATACATAATGTTATTACATCACAGGACAAATTTTTATAATTTTCTATTATGATTGCTAATTAGAGATTAGTCTCTGAAGTATACATTTGTAAATTCACTCTGTGGAGTCTGACACCTATAAATACATCTGTATTTCCAGGATAAAACCCATGTTCTGGGTATGAACTTTTTCAGCTGTCCTTCCATGGGAGATGGGGAAACAGTCTAGAAGATCTCTCCAGAACAACATGAAGACATCCAAACATCTGTTAAGTCTTCAAACACTGTTCAACCATGGTGGCACCAGTTCATTCCTTACCTTAGTAGAAAGTAATATGATGCCCAAGATTTAGTAGGAGCAACAATTTGGGGAATTCTAAAATTTAATTTTAGGACTATGAAGCTGTAGTAAAATGATTAAGATATTGATATATTCTAACTAAATGAGCAAGTCTATATTTTTAATTCAAGCCTCAGTTTTGAGGTCATGTCTATTGTTTCACTTTTTTAAGTTTTTGGTTATTTTGCTCACAGGACCTGTTAATTATGATATCAAAGGAGAAAAATGTGTTGTTTTAAAAAAAACGACAGCTGGAATAAGACACCAATATTAATACTGAAATTTGTAGCTTGAGTGATCATTTTAAAACATGCTGTCAGTTTCCTAAACATTCTTGTGATCTCAGATTGCTTAAAGATATTACATACAATGTTCCAAGACATTCTCCCTGCCCTGTGGAATTCTCTGGGAAGTAGGAGGAGTACAGGGTAATAGTCTCCTATTTCTTTCTGGACTGAAAAGCCACTCACACCCACATGCACCTCTGCCAATCCCCTATCTTAAACAAAAAAAGCAAGAATCTCTGGTTTCAGTAATCTCTAAGCAGTCTTGAGAGCATGTCATTGTCACTTTCTCTGCTGGCACATCTAAACAACCACAGCTGTTCAGCAAAATGAGAAGCCATGCCACAGGTATGATTCCCACCGAGAGTGGAGACAGTATCCCCACTGCCTGTTCCTAACTGCAGATTTTGCATTCCCAGGTTAAAGAACGGAACAGCCTTCAGTCGCTAAAAGAGAGCAACAGGAAAAGATGAAACACTTCATTTTTCTTCACAGTTTTCATTCATAATTCACCTGGGTAGCAAAATGATGGATTTCTAAAGCCTCATCTAGTAGAGAGATTTTCTGTATCAAAGACAAGAAACATGAATACACCACACATGCAGTATTTCAATATCAGGATGGTTGCCAAGCAACAGAGAACCATCAAGGGCACTTGGTTTTTACAAATCTCCAATGACTAGAGGGAGCCACTGCTCTCCTCCGTGACACACAGGCTGGATTTTGTTGTTATTAATTTCGGGGTGTTATTTGTTAGGGGCATCAACAGCAGCAGCAGATATTCCACATCGGGGAGTAGCATGTATGCTATTTGAAACAAAATAACAGGTCTAGTAGTTGGAAATAAAAATTTAATTAGTAAAATAATTATTTCAGCGTCTGAAATGAACAGCCGAAAAGTGCACTTATCTCTGCTTTCATGTGCATCTGGGACTCTGAAACTGTCTAAACCCAGAATAAGAATTTGAATTAGCCATGCTATGGAACAAATTGTACAGAGTGAAAACTATTGGTGTGATTAACATTCTGAAGTCACCAGTCTCTGTTTCAGAATGATAGTATATAATATGAGCAGAGAAGTCCTCATAGGCAACAAAGTTTGTTTGCAAGGAAGCATAATTTAGTAATGGCTTTGAGCTGGATAGGAACTTCCCTCTAAGTTCTGATGTGATTTCTGCCAATGTGAGAGTTATCTAAATAACAGAGATGGGAGGATGTAGTGTCCCAACCTGGAAGGAGGTGACTGAAAGTGGTAATGTAGATAATAATTATGACAGCCAAGGGGATATGCCCATGGGTATCCTTAAGAGCCATGAACCTTCTTCAAGATAATTAAAAATTGTCCTCAAAAATCCTGTCAATCTCCAAAACGTTTGATATGATTGATTGTTGTAGGTGTTATTGAAATGGATATAGAACTGAGCTTCATATTGGGTCACCATAGTTGGACACAAGTAAAGAATATCCCTAGAAACTGAGAAGCCAAGAAGGCCAGAATGTAACACAGTGGAAGCTTAGTTCTAAGATAACAAACTGGGAAGGATGGATAAACCTCGGAATACATGCTGGCAATGGAATTGTTCTGCTCATATTTCTTTAGGAGACATGGCCTATGGGGTCCTAACTGACAAATGACTTTCAATTAGAAGCTAAAGCCATGGCTCCTTCCAGCCAATGGCTGAGCATGGTGGAAATGCTACCACTGTCCTTCCTTGTATGATATGGGACTCTTCCATCAAACCACCTTTGCTCAGGTATTCCCCAGAGGCAGGGAAAAAAATCTGACTCTTTTAAACCCTCTCTACTTTATTTTCAGTGAGAGGTGATCTGAGACTTTCGTTGATTTTCTGACTCACCATTTTCCTAATAATGCTCTTGCATAACTATTCTCACCCCAGTGTCCACATTTCAGCTGACCCAATATAACATATAGATTGACCTTGAGTCAATATAGTTGACAGCTGTTTGTAAAAAACTTGAAAAGTCAATGTTTTTTTAAGTTCAACCTATCCTCCTCACAGTAATTAGACAAATAATAATAATAATAATAATAATAATAATAATAATAATAATAATAAAGGTATACCCCTAAAAATCCGGGATCTTCCAGAGAAGGTGTGTCTGCACAGTCGCCTAATTCCACCCTGCACTGCAGGAAGGGAGAGGAGCTAGAAGCAGGAGTGGCAGATTTGATCCCTCTTTCTCTCTTTGTCACCAATTCAAAGCAAAGAGACACTTTTCCAGTTTTTGGGTGTAGGGTATTGAATTCTAAGACAGTTGAAGCACATGAATAACCTAGCCACTGTTTACATCCATCATTTGAGTAAATGATTTGTTCAGTTTTTTTTTCCCTGAAAACTATTTTGTAACTGTGTTAAATACATTTCTCCCATGGTAGAAATCCAACCGGATTGCGGTTTCCTCTTGTAGTTCAATTCTATCATTGCAAGATAATCATAGCACTAATATATTTTCCAAGGACTACTTTGGGAATTACTCATTTTTACCTTGCTATAAATTTATGGAACAGAGGAGGGAATATTTTTCTCATTCTATTTAGCGTATGGAGCTTCCTCTTTCTGAAATATTCCTTAACAAATGTTCTAGTTTAATCTTTTTTTTAAATTAAAATGTAAACTTTATGAGATGATCTCTGTCAAAACCGTTCAGAGTTCAAAACTAAAACTATATTTATAAATAATGTAATAAAGACATTTTTACACACCAAAACCCCTGTTTGGAAGAATATATTATATGGCTTTGAAAGAAGCATTGAGGGATGCTTTGTCCATGTACACTGTCACAGGGCTGGTGTGCCAGTCAGCCCTCTGCCACTGCACCTTAGATAATTAGGTTATAAAGAGAAAGGTTTATTATAACCCAGAGTTTTGGAAGTTTCAGTGCAAGAGGAGACAGGCCTTTGCTTTGGGACTCTGATAGATGTCCAGGATAGCAGTGACAGCATGTGCAGAGACTCACCTGCTCAGCTCAGGGCAGGAACAAAAGAAAGAGAAAGTGACTTAGGTCCCCTTCTCCCCCTTCTCCTAATTATTCCACCTCCTAAGGCTTTCACCACTTCCCCAGATGGTGCAGCTCTGGTGACCAGGCCCTTAATCTATGGGCTTCTCAGGGACATTCCTCTTCTAAACTATAGCAGCTGATATGGTTAAGTAGGAAGACACAGTATGCAGCTTTCTTTGAGTACCAGGATGAAATTTTTCTACACATGTTTGAGACCGAGGAAGTACGCAAGAATTAAATGGCTGTAAGTAACAACCAAAAAAATTGAAGATTTTAAGTAGAAAATGTAGGACAGAGCTAAGAATACACAAGGGAGTTTGCACACTGGGAAGAAAGTAGAGAGAGATAAAAATCCTCGGTAGCTTTGCAAACACAAGGGCATTTAGAGAAAATAATCTTTAACTATATTCTTTTCATGTAGACTTTAATGTCCCCCATCAAACCTATTTTGTTGAAAAAGTTTTAGAAGAATGTCAAGCAAAGCGAGGTAATTCCAGGGTATCTATCAATTTTTTTTCCATTTATTTTTTCCTGAATAAACAGATTTATTCATTTATAACCTATAATTGAAAGTATTTCAAGAATTGATAGGAACACCAGTATTTTAGGAAATTTGTGATAATAATAAACACCTGGCCTCCCAGTGTCTACCATATATTAAAATAAAAAACAAAAGGGTTCAACACATTATAGAATTCTTTTTTCAGTTTCCTTTAATCAGATTATCTCTTCCCATTCCTATCCTCTCATTTTCCCTTTCTCTTGCTCGTCTCACATACACAGACATACAAATAATAATCCCACATTTGCTCAGTTTGATTTATGCATGTTCTTTTGTATCATTGCTCTTTTTAACTGTTGCCAACTGTTTGAGACTTTTTCCATATTTCTCATCCTTTTTTTTTAATTTTTAAAAAAGATACATCTAATTGCATTTGCTAACAACTACCCCCATGGTTAGGCAAACAATTTGAAATTAAAGTACTCAACAATGTTTTGTCCTGAGATGAGAGTCAATGGTAAATAAAGATTATGGCCACCTAAAATGTTGGTATCCACAGGAAATTCTAGGTATAACAATTTATCTTACTTAAATGAGGAAAATGAGAAAACATGATTCCCTTGCTAATAAGCAAAGGGCATTGCCCAGTACTGTACTGAATTGATAGGAATGAGTCAATCTTAGAAGACAGAGATAGTGCCCTCTGACTGATTAGTTTGAGAAAAATATTGTCTCCTTTTAGAGCAAAGGACAGTTGAGAATAATTCCTATTGTAAAAGATTCAGAGGTCTTTTGCTGTAACACAATCCATCCTGTGTGTGAGGTGTCACCTGGGCCTCCTCACATCACCTATTGGGGTTTGGGGCTCTAAGATATGAATCCAACACTATAGAAATGGCTGTGGGTGAAGGCAATTAAGTCTTTGTATCAGACTCAGGAGTTCCTTGTCTTCTGCTTTTATGAAACTACAGCAGCCTAATGTGTTAGCTTTCAAGCAGGGTAAAATCTCAAATCCTTCACACTTATTAACAGTTTTGATGATGAGGATGCAGTGCTGAGAGGAACAGAAATTTCTGGAAGATGAAGAATTATGACCTCAGGAGTTGATTAACATAAATTGTTGAAAGTCCATTAGAACTGGTAGTAAACATGCTGACCAATGGGAAAGCAATATGACCTTGTTACTGCAGATCTTTGGGCTAAGGGCTAATTAAAGATACCATCCTTGTTTCTGTATCTAAAGGTAGAGTAGAAAATAATGCATAATGTGTTTTTCTTCTGTCCTGTAAGTTCAGTGAAAAATAGATTTTGTTCTATGACTCATTCTACCCTATTATATTAATAGAAGTCATTTCTTGGGAAAGGTCTAGTTTATTTCAAAGAGAAAATAATATACATAAGCTTTCCCATCATTAAAATGAGTTTCAATATAAAATGGAACAGACATATAAGTCGAATTAACTTAAGGGATTTGTTAACTATATGCTTAGCCCTCTTTTTATAAAGAGATAAACATGTATTTTTCAAAATGAAAACCAAAAGGAAGTCCCTTTTGTATGATAAAGATTTTCAAATTCTCTGTTGGTTCATATGATAACCAATTAGGTTGTCAAAATAAAGTGGTAAATCCATTAACATTTAGGGATTATGCATCATGACAAGAAAGTTTATGCTGGAGGGCGATTCCCTCTGGGGAGCTGTTTATCATCTGCTCTCTGGCAGAGTGCATGCTCAGTTTGTAATCCTGCCATGTCCCTGTAGTAAGAAGCCCTTCACATACCAGGAAAGTTTGGAGCTGTCTCTGCTCTGTGCAGAGACAGGCAATGCTCCCAAGTGCCCCTTTAAAGAATTTACTCTACATTGTGAGAAAACAGTAAGTTTTTCCAAGAAACGAATTTCACATTGCTACATTGTTTTTCCACATAGGAAGTTTAACACATAGCAACTGACTCTTTTTTATGTTTTTTAACCTTTAGATGAATACATAAATTAATAAATATGACCAGAAGAACACATTCCAAACTTTCCTGGAAAAATTCTTTTGGTAAAGTAGTTGAACTTCTATTCCTTTACAGTATATTAAGTCAGTGTAGAATAGCTGCCATATCTAGGCAAATATTTCATATATATGTTAATACAGACTAACAACTATATCCCAGAAAGATATTAACAGCAAGCTTCACTTTCTGAAAATGAATGCAATAAAAATTCAATAGGGTGGTTTGGATTTGCCTCAATGACAAAAACAAATCTCTGTTCCTGTCAGTAAAACTGATGTTCTTCGAGTCTGTAGGCCTTATGGCTAAGGCTTTTCTTGTTATATTTTGAAGTAGGAAGCTTGCTCTTTGTCACCTTCGATTTGACATTTTACAGGAGCAAGAAACATAAGTCAGGCAGGGAAACATGTTACATGTTGTTTTGTTCCCTCTAGCTGACTATCAGTAATCTCAAAAGTCAGCAATGTCAGATTTCAATTTTGTTGTTCACTGAATTACCACACTGTGCATTGAAAAACAGGTCTTTACGGCTTCTGTTGTTCTAAGTGTTTTCTAGTAATGGTTAAAAACAAAGCAAGAGACCATCCGAGTCACCTGACAGCTGTTTACTTTTTACCTCTGCTTAAACATAAAACTTTCATATTAATCAATCAAGTAGTGGGTGACTCATCCCCTGAACGATGCAGGGTATATAACCTAAGAAGAAAATGACACTCTTGATGGGCCCTCAGCATTCATGGAGCACCTGTTTCTTCACGGTGGGGGCCTTGTATGTAGGACATACTGACTAAGCTGGAGTGGCTACTAAAATCAGGCACAAATGGCTGTTTCGAAGGATAGTGATAGACCTCGCATTAGAAGAAATATTCACTATTTCCCCGAAAAAGGAATAAAAGTTGATTCCCTATAAAATACTGATTCATACATTATCTCCAACAGCTAAAATGCATAACTAGATTTAGATGTGATTTTAATACCTTGTTAATTCCTTGAACAAAGAACGGAAAATTCTCTAGAATGATTATTATGGCCTCAAGCCCCCCACCGATTACTTTTGCCATAATTCATTGTAGAACCTCCAGGTAGTTTCAGAGTCCTGATAGAGAGCTCTCAATAGCAATGCTGAGAAAAATCAGAAATATAATCTTGTTTATCAAAAGGAATTCTTGTACTGAAAATAATCATTTAATTATAGGAATGGCAAGATTAACAAATTTGGGAACCAAACTACTAAAATAACTTTACAAAGTAATAGGTGTTAAAATAGAATATTCTAAAATCATACAATGAATTTAATAAATATATTTGGAACACAGAACATGTTTTCAGGAGCCAGGGGCTAAGGAGAAAGAAAAGAAAGAGAAAGATGTTTCCCATCCTCCTAGGCTGACATTAGACGCACATGTGTGCGTGCCTGTGTGTGTGTGTGTGTGTGTGTGTGTGTGAGAGAGAGAGAGAGAGAGAGGAGAATTTATGATTACTACTGACATTTAGTAATTATAATTACAATGAGAAAAATTGTCTAATAAAGTAGAGGAGTTGGGGACTATCATCTAAGATATTTAATCTGAAACCTGAAAGAAGAGAAAGAGATAACTAGATAAAGAGCAATATTGGTATTTTCTAAGAATGTTATTTTTAAAAGGAAGCAATGGGCCTGATACTCAAAAGTGACTCAATATTTATTAAGGGATCTGCTTGGTTTGTGAGAATCTGGCTGACTGTTCCACATTAAAAGGCTACTTTCAACTAAGACACTTTATATACAAAGGAAACAAACATACAAACAATTTCAAAAATGATCACAGAATGTGGAATACAATGACTTATCTAACATTGGATGTGGTGGTCCAGTCTGTGCCTTTTGGAAATGTATACCTAGCCATAGCAAAAACTCCCTTGTCACCAGGTTTAGTCTCCTGAACTCAGAGTCCACAAGTGTCACTTGCAGGATCCCATGAATTATGAATATCTGCCTGGCCATTTAAAATAGCCACATTTTTATGGTGCTGCTATTTCATTCTCTTACATATCACATAAAAGTATAGCAGTAATTGAATAGCCTAGAAGAAATAGATGAATTTCTGGACACTTACAACCTGCAAAGATAGGATTAGGAAGAAACAGAAAATCTGAACAGAACAACAATAAATAAGTAATTCGAATCAGTAATAAATAGTATCCTATCAAAGAAAAGCCAGGACCTGATGGCTTCAATACAGAATTCTATCACACATTTAAATGAAAAAGTATTACCAATTCTTCTTTAAATTAATCCCAAAAACTGAAGAGGAAAGAAATCTTCCAACTTCGTTCTATGAGGCCAGCATTATACCCATACCACCCCCCACACACACACTGCAGGTTAATATTTTTGATGAAAATAAATGCATACATCCCAAACATAGTACTACCAATTGAATTTGACAGAACACTAAAAAGATTATTTACCATGATCAAGTGGGTTCATCCCAGGGATGCAAGGATGTTTCAAGATATGAAAATTTATGAACCTGATACACACATGAAGGACAAATGCCAATGACCATCTCAATAGACATGAGAAAAGCATTGGATAAAAATTCAACAATCCTTCCTGTCAAAAAGTCTGAACAAATTAGATGAAAGTCTAGAAAGGAAAGAGTTATTCTAGATTTACAGAATAATCAGCACCTAATTTCTTGAAAATACCACTATCCACAGCTGCTGATTCTTGAATTTACTCCAAAAGATTTAAGTTCCAGAAAGACAATCTGATTACCCTTTCTTTCCAAAGTAAAAGCTATATGAAGCAAAAAACTCATGAAGGAAAACCAAGGTGTTCACTAAGATGAGAAAAATACCCAAGATTCGCGGCTGCCTATTCAAACTCAGTGCCTTAAGTCCTTGTTATGTATATCTGAATGTGATCAAAACCTTTTATATAGGTATATGCTAAGCCTTAAACATTAAGCATTAATGTTTAACCATGGCTCATTGGTATATCTTTTAAATTTAGGATACAAATGCTCCAAAAGTTATGAGGGCGGGGGGGACACTATTTATTCATACTCTATTTTTTTAATAATACATAAAACAACACCCATAATAGTAGATAGGACTCAGCAGATATTGCTGATTTACAAACTCAAGAATATCAGCAATCAAAGTTGTATGTTCCATTGTCAAAAGCTGTGAAGGGTCTACCCAGTGAGTTAGCCCGCTACAGTTCCATGGATGTGGACAGAAGACATGACTTCAAAGGATCAGAGAAAGAGTCAAGTTTAGTACTCACAGCAATTGTATTAGCCAGTAAATCAGCATTTCTACTATTTCCCTGAGTCTCAGCTTTGACAAAATGAAACCAAGGAGATCACCCAAGGCCTGAACCATATAATTATTTGGGTTACAAGACAAGAAATTAAATTTTAAAGAACCCAAATCTTTTATAATCATCAGTAAGCATGCCTGATCTATGTCCTGGAGGTATGAAGAATCCTTAGTATATTGGGCAGCAAGTAAGCCTGCTCTTTATTCTAGAAGGAGAAACTTTTAACTTCCACAGCTGTTTATTGCATGAATATGATTGAAAGGGTAGTCTAAAAAAGACAGTCAGTGTGTCTGTCTGCTAAGTCTGCAGAAACCTAGATATCCATAGAAAATGGTCTTTCAGTGTTCTTTCCCCAGAACTTCTCCACCTTAAATGTATGATCTTCCTGTCAAATAAATTTTAAATAAAGTGTGGCAATTTTCTGTTTATGTGGCTATAAGCAATTATCATATCATTGCCATCAATGTCTTCCATATTTTCAGAAAACTTCAGGCATAAAGCCTCTCCATTAAATATTTTGTGTGAATTAACAAAAGAATGAACCATGTTAATATTTGGCAGGAAAACAAAGCAAAGTGAAGCAATACCTGCATTAAGTTTGCATTATACACAGAGGGACACAGAACATATTTTTTAAAAGAAATTCAGATTACTAATGAGAAATTTAAGCTAAAATTGTGGGTAGTCTCGATAAAAGCAATTTTTAATGGTCTTCAGTGATGAAAGACAGCCAATAATTTCAGCCTCTTTTGATTACAAATATATTAGCAAGGGCTATGTTCAAAGATGTAAAAGTCTTCAAAGCCAAAATTCAACTTCAAAGAAGCAGACAATGCACACATAGAGGGTGCCTTCTTTAAGGGTTTCTCAAGTCCTAGATGAATTTTCATAATATAAAATCAGTCTCTTAAAGTTAGTGAATACAAAAGACAAAGTTCCATAAAAGAATATTTGCTTTGAAATGCCTCACTGGGGTATCATTCAATACCAGTACAATATAAAACAGAATGTCCCTGAAAAACTTATCAAATAAAATCTGGTATTAAAAATTGACAAAGGTCAAAACCAACATTTTTACTTCTTCTTCTTTTTTTTGTTTTTCTTTTTTAAATAACTCAGCAGACAAAAGAAGGATGCTAATAGAAAAGTTTTCTACAATGTAAGATTTAGTGGTAGTAGTCAAGTTATTGAAAAATACAAGTTTTCAGCATATGCCCCATAGTTTAATAGTAACTTGAGCCACATATTGGTAAGGGAAAATTACCAACAGCATATTAGTCCAGTTTTCAAGGGAGATAATTTTATTTTCTGTGCTTAAACAAATCTATCCTATAGGGCATTTTGTTTCTTTATCAATGGTACTCATCAAAATATTGCACTCAATATGAAGAAAGGTAAATCCATTGCTTTGGGAAGGAAAGGGGGTTATTTTCAAATATCAATTGTTATTATAATGTATACATTTTTGGCATAATGACTTAAATAATGATAATCATAAAATAGCATTCTCTTTTGTACAATGCAGTGAATGGAGGAGAGCTAAATCTTAAACATGTCTGTGTGAGTGTACCACAGTGGCTAAGGAGGACATCCCTCATTTGCTCATGTGGTACTGATCCCCTTCCCAGGACGGTTGAGTGTGTGCACACTTCCTGGACTGAGAAGAACCTGGGAGAAGGTTTCACTTTTCAGTTTTCCCTTCAAGAGAGGAAACAAGAAATTCAAAAGCCAACCTTTTACACCAAAAATTAAAGATGATAAAAATTAAAAAGTGATATATTGTTCACTATGTTTTCTGTCATCATTTTTTGGTCAGTCCATAAGAAAGGCTAAAGAGAGTGAGATCACACCTATATTAAAGGAACACTGGTATTGTCCAAAGGACTCAACCAGGTTTAAGACTTTATTTGTATTAAAATTTCCTGAGGAACCTTAGGACTTGAAAGCCAAAAAGATAGAACAGCAGAAGCAACCTCTGCCCCACAGACAGAGAGTTTGCCCTTAGATCAGCATGAGGCAAGCCAGGCTCTGTTATCCAATAACTCTTGGTCTCTGAATTGATCCAATGGCTCTTTCTAAGGCTGTCACACGTCTGTCTAGTCCATCAGACAGGTACTTGCCCTAAACCTAGCATCCTCAGATTTAGTAACTCCTATTACCATCCTAACACGACTTCCCAAAGACGATCATTCAAGGATATTCTGCTAAATATGCATAATATTCCCTTATGCCATCCCTCTCTAGTGTTCAGAGAGAACTGACATTCAGGTATTTTGATTCTATGCCATGTCTTGGAGCCAGATATACAAGTAGAATTCATTTTCCCTTTGATTTTTGCACGAGAGAGCAAAGGATGATGTCCGGTAGTTCCTTTGCCATGATTTTCCAAGCTTTCCAAAACTGATCCCTGATTGTTGGCCATAGGTTCATGATATAGTCTTGCTTTTCATTAAGGTGTAAATGGTGTTGTCTTTTCACATCTTAGGTATCTATTGACGTTACCAATAGTCTAATGACAAGGAATAAAATATTAGGAAGTGAAAATAATTGATGAAGTATTATTCCCATTACTTGAGCTGAAAGATATTTTTTTTTTGCATTTTCTTTCTGTAAAGTCTTCTATATAGTTGGAAGGTTTTATCCCACCCAAGTGTCGTTTTTGTTATTCTTGTTTTCAAATGCAATAGCCACGTAGTTCTCCAAGGCATTTGGTTCAGTAGGTACTTTGTCAAATTTGCTTGGTAATTGTTCATCCTGATATCACTGCATTTCACAATAACCAGGCTATCACTTTTAATTAGCCAGGACTCTGTTCTAAGTAACAGTCAAAGTAATTGCAGAATCCCATATTTTAAGATTAAGATTTTTGAACAATTTCTGGTACTTAGTAGTGGATTAAGCAGGGTCAAATCAAGAAAATGGAATCCTGTTTGTCATTTAAGTAGAAGAATTCACAATGATACTGTATTGACTTCAGTGTTATCAAAATGTTCCTGATATTTTCTTGCTTGTGTATCCCAGAAGAGACAAGCATGTTCATGATGAGATGTACGTAGGTCCATAGGAATTATTCTGTGTGTCAATCAGAAAAACTAAAAAAGAAAATAAGAAAAACTCAAGAGTTTCTTATGTGTCTACAATATTCTCAGGTTAGCTAGGAAGTTTGCATATATAATATCATTTTTATAGTCATCTAATGAGCACGTGCTGAGCTCTATTTTAATATACACGCAAAGAGGACAAATGACTGGTTGAAGATCAATCTAAACCACTTTCTATTGAGTCTCTGGAAAATCAAGCCTATGTCATGATTATCTTGAATTCCACAATTTGCCAAGAAATTTATATGTATCATTCCTATAAGCAGAGTAGTAAATCATTATTGATACTAGGAGCTCTTAGTCAAACCATTATAATATTTAAAATGTGCATTATCTTATTTGGTTTACATTCATGTTGAAGTTAGTCTGTGTAATTGCTACCATTCATTAAGCAAATTATACAATTTCAAAAATATAAGACCACAAATAAGTTGTATATTTATATTTATACTTCCTTACTCTTCATTAGTTATTTTTAAATCGTACATGGATTATAATATTACTTTATTCTCTAAATACTGTTTTATGTTTTTCAGTGATAGATAAAAGGAAGTGTAACATTTTTTTTTCCTAGAAAATGCAGAAAGCCATTGAAATAGGAGGTCTATGCAGATTGTTTTCTTTCACCTTTAAAATGAGCCAAAGCCCATCTGCACCAAAAGTAGGATTACATTCAGGGACCCAGCATCACCTGGATGCTCAGGGAATCAGTGTCAGGAGATGAGTTTGATATTCTCTCAGAACTGTGAATAACCTGTGATTACCAGATCACACATCTTCCAAATTGGTTTGGAGAGTATGTTGTCTTTTGTCTGAGGATCCTTAGCTGCTACAAAGTGAAAATTTTAGGGTATCGTAAACTGAGGAGCTGTACCCATGCAATTCACTCTGAAGAATCAAGCTGAAGAAGAACCTTTCATTATTTTTTTTCAACCCAAAGTGGTGACTGGCTTTTCTTATTTATAGACTCAGAATGAAATGAAGAATCTGGTGTCATAAAAGCCTTTAGTATAAATATCATTTCTATGTAACAATAGGAAATATGACTTTATTTCCTTTTGCTTGTTTCAATTTCTGTGGCTTTATATTATAACATATGCAATATACCTAACAAATTTTGCAGAATATGTTCTTAGAAGACACATTCAATAAAAATTAAAATTGTTTTGTCTAATTTTAATGAAGAAGCATAATGATATTTTTTTCCAAACTAAGGAATACAGTTTTGCCTTTTGGGGCAATAATTAGAAACTAGAATCTAGAATCTACATAAAATTGTTATGAAAAACTTCACATTTCTCTTGCAATAGGATTTGAACATAATAGATTTTTTTTTAATGAAACACACTAAAGCCAGCCAATTTATGAACCTGCTCTACTTATTTTGGTTTGTCATTTAAAGAAGTTGTTTTTCCAGAAGAAGGTAGCAGAGCACACTCTTCTGCCCATACATATATACAGAAATGCACTTAATCATTTTACTCTCCCCTTCCCCCCACACATCTTAAATAATGCCTAAGTAAAAACAGATGCATTTACATGTACATGAAGCAGGTAATTCATAAAAAAAAACCAATAAAATTGACTTTAATTTTTATGGTCCTATAAAAATATTAAGATATGTCTCTATATATGTATCTCTCTGTCTCTGTATCTCTGGCACATATATGCGCACTCAGACACACACACACACACACAACACACAGAGAGAAAGATTGACCATATAAACTAAATAAGCCATGCACAACCAGAGCTGTAATTAGAACACACTGGGGAAAGTGGAGGGGCAGAGTGACAGACTCTAGGGTTCAAGGATGATTTTATTATAAAGCAAGAAACTGGCTGCAATGAGCAGGACTCCCAACAATGCAACTTGGGGAACAGACACCATCTGATATTTTTGACAATGTGGCTATTGCTATTTGAACTCTTTACAACACTGTCATCTCAGAAGTGTGTATAAATCTTGAGAAGAATAGATCGAGGCACATCTAAAGGAAGTACCTGTGAAACTGTGTGACACCAAGCAGCCCAGAACCCTTATTGTGGGGAAATTCTTTGAATGCAGAGACTCAGAAGCAACAGAATCATTCTCCTCTTCAATTTACCACAGCTCTGACCAACTATGGTTGGGAAGTCTTTGTAGGCATAATGATCAGCAGGGATCTGAACCTCGATTTTATATCATTTGCTCACATCTGTGGCATCAGGCAGCAGACTGTGTGGGGAAGTCAATGGTGGCCAGACAGCAGCAGGTGATCACGACTTTCATGCTAAAGCTCATGTTGGATCCCAGGGATACTGCGGGGAGAAGATTGAAAAGAACAGTTGTCCAATGCAATCTACTTGTTAATTTTAATTAGAATTATTAACTCCTGGAGACTAATAAAATCTAAGCACTTAGACATATTTAAAATAGTGCAAAAAATCACAATTCCAAAAGTTAAATGATTTTCCATTAGAAATTGTTATCTTTTTAAAGTAATGACTATGTAAAATGCAAAAAGATATTTTAGCAGCAAAAATGTAGAAAACCTCCAAGTTTTATCTACCATCACTTTGTTCTGTTTCAGGATGGCAACCTAGTATTTTGGAATGAGAAAGAGAAGCAGGGTTAAGAAACTTGTGGAGACCTCATAAACCAGGGAGTGGGTTTCAGAGAAGAGTCCTTTACTAGAGACTCCCTCTTAATGGCTTTGACACCTAATGATTCTTCACATGCTAAATAAAAGCACTGTTAGTACTAGCACTTTAAAATAAATAAATGATAGAACTCCATCATTATAACTTAGTAAAAACAATATGATCATAGGATTTAAATGAATATGCAAAAACTCACTTAAGAAACTGCTGGGAGCCATTAGCCAAGTAGGTATGACAATTTCCTTGCCAGCGTACCCCATGTTGCTTAGTGGAAGGACTCGTGGAAATAGGACATTTTGCAGTGACATTGCATGTAGGTGACCTTGCTCAAGGACCAAGGCGGATCCGAGTTTAGGGCGTTCCCGGTATAGGACTATCTGGGTTGAGGGTGGTTCCAGGTTTAAGATTATTCCTGCTGGGAATAGAGCATATCCTGCTGCCTGAGTTCCCCTTGAGTTCTCACGGGATTCAGACAGTATTTTTTGGGAGACAGAAGCCCAGTGGGGGTGGATTTGGATCTGATGGACCTTTTAGAATATCAAATAAAGGTCCCAACTCTCCTGTTGGTATACCTAGATAAGGCCTTATCCAATTTATGTCTCCCAATAACTTTTGAAAGTCATTAAGTGATTTGAGTTGATCTACTCGTATTTGAATTTTTGGTGGACGGACCATGCTTGAGGATAACAGAACTCCTAAATAATTAATTGGAAAATTTAATTGTACTTTATCTATTGCTATCTCTAGATTATAATTTTTTAATAAGTTTGTAAGTGTGGCATAACATTCCAGCAATATGTTTTTATCTTTATGTGCCAATAATACATCATCCATATAGTGAAATATTTGTAGTTCAGGATTTTGATTTCTAAGTGGCTGGATTGCTTTGTTAACATATATTTGACACATAGTTGGACTGTTAGCCATCCCTTGAGGGAGTACTTTCCATTCATATCTCTGATCAGGACCTTCATGATTTAATGCAGGGATAGTAAATGCAAAACGTGGACTATCCTCGGGATGAATTGGAATTGAAAAAAAAAAACAATCTTTAATATCTATAGCTAAAACATGCCAGGTTTTTGGCAAAGCAGACAAGTGAGGAATCCCTGATTGAGCAGGTCCCATAATAACCATCTCATTATTAATGGCTCTTAAATCTTGCAATAATCTCCATTTACCAGATTTCTTTTTGATGACAAAAATGGGAGTATTATGGGGAGATACGGAAGGTTGTATATGTCCTTCCGCTAATTGTTGTTTGACCAGATCATGGGCTACTTGTATCTTTTCTTTAGTCAGGGGCCACTGAGAAACCCACACTGGTCTTTATGATTTCCGAGTAATTTTGATTGTCTCAGTGGCCCTTTCTGAAAATCCAACCCATGTCTGTCAGTTCCTTGATCTATTTGTATTGGTGCTGCTATACCTTGCCCTTGTTTTCCTAATCTTTTTTCTTTCCTAAAGCCTTGTCTAGCCCTAGTAGTGGGCGCATTAGGATTGATGTTATTTGTTAACGTCAAACCTAATTGATCTAGGACATCTCGTCCCCATAAATTTATAGGAAGATGATCCAACACATATGGCTGTATAGTTCCTTCACATCCTTCAGGATCCTTCCAATCTAATATCATAGAACTTCTATGGGGATTAGTCGCCACTCCTAGGCCTCGAAGCGTTTGAGTGGCTTGTTGTAATGGCCAATTCTTGGCCATTCTTGACGAGATATGATGCTAAGGTCAGCTCCTGTGTCCAGTAGCCCCTTAAACTCATGTCCACTAAAAAATGTCTTACTTTATTCTTTTCTAAGATTTCAAAATCTTTTCTCCTGTTACATTTTGATGAGCAAGGGGACTAAGAGTTTTCAAAAGCAAATTTAAACAAAGGAAAGATTTATTTTAATTTTTCTTATTAAACATCTACTTAAAAATAGCCAATATGAACCAGGAATATAGCAATGCTGTATGTTCTTTCTAGCACTGTTGTTAAGATACTTGCACTTGTGTTTATTTCATGGGATGACATTGACTTTTAAAAAGCACTGTACACTGATGATGTGTCCATCCTGAATAAACAAACAAACCAGCCAACCTGAACAGAATATCAGTTCTTTCATTGTTGTTAATCAAAGGATGTGAGTAGAAGCATTTTAGAATATCCTTCAGAGATGGCTCTTCTTCCTTCATAGAATAGAAGAGAGAATGCATTGTTCACATAAGACTAAGGGGAATTGGAGTTGTTTCAGAAAGTGGACAAGGGAATATAGAGATGTGCTTTAGCATATAGAAATGTGTTGGCTTGTCCAGAAGAGAGAAAGATGTGAGAACATGTCTCTCCCAGAGAGAGCTGCTCTCCCAGAGAGAAGTCCAGAAACACTTCAGAGACCATTGTCCAATCATCTAGAGGGATCAAAGTGTCAATTTTCACGGAATTGATCAGTACACTTAGAACAATGTCTAGTGCACAACAAATGGTTAATTTATAATTTCTAATGAATGAATGATTACTAAAAGTCTGAATAATATATCATACAGTCTCATATAAAATATATTACATCACATTATCTATATATACAAATATTCATATTGACTTCATGGAATATATATGTATTATATGTAAATGTGTGTATATAATATTTAAGAGAATGCTTAATTTCTTTTATTCAAATTAAATCTATTTAAATTAGATGTATGGTTTAATCATTTATGTAGGTTTATCCAAGATTTCTAGAAAAATTGACCCATGTGAAAAAGTAATTTACCATATTCATTATAAATTAGTAGGACATAGGAAGAAGAAGAAGAAGAATTCTCATTGTACTTTACAAATCATAGAGAATATTTTTATAATTACTAATTATTATTGTATTAGCAAATATTCTCACAATTGTGGATATGGAGCATAAAAATTATTGAGTGTCAGAAGTATAAGTCCACAAAGATGTTATTGACGAACCTTGCAATTTACAGGTAAGACTATAACTATATAGAAATACATAAGGCTATATAATACAAATATAAACTATATAACACAAATCTAAAAAAGTCATTCCCTTCTTTAAAAAGATCAAAATCTGTATCCCAGATAAGAATATTAGTAGTACAAATGAGGGGAAAAGTGCAAAGAAAAGGAGGGGAAGAATTTGTGTGGAAATTACATTTCACATGTCATACAGTAGTAATTTGTTAGTTCTATTAATTTTTGTACTCAATCAGAACACTAGATAAAGATTTGCAAAAGTATTCAGACATGTTCTATTCATAACCTTCAAATATGTTTTCCTTTAGAGCAGAGGTCCTTGCTTCTTTATGGAAAACAGAAATTATTTCTTTGCTTCTATTTGTATTTTACAATGCTATAAAATCTAAAAAGAAACATATGCATTGAAATATTCCTCAATACTTTTTTATGTATTTTGTTAGAATGGATTTCTCACTACTTGCTCATATAGTTCTTGTACTAGACATGAAGCAACCTAGCTGTAGTTTAGCTCCTAAGTGTTCCCAGTGGTTCATGTGATAAAGGGCTGGTCCTCAGTGTGGTGCTATTGGGAGATGACACAACTTTTAAGAGGCATGTCCTAGTGTGAGAATGGTGGCTCATTTGGAGCATGTTCCTCCTTGGAGGGGATAGTGGGACTCCAGTCCCTTTCTCTGTTTCTCTCCTTCTCTGGCTCCTCAGCCAAGAAGTGGTGAGAACTTTGCTCTGCCAAGCCCTTCCTACATAGTGTACTTGCTCTCCATGGGCCCTAAATCATGGGACCAACCAATCAGTGAGGGCAGTCTCCAATCTATGAACTTAACTAAACCTTTTTTTTTTTTAATAAATCATATCATACATTCATTTTAGTAATGAGAGCAATATAACACAAGTCTAAAAAATTATTCTCTTCTTTTCCACACATTCTGCCTAAAGTATTTCTTTTTTTTTTTATTGCTGCCATTTTGTTTTTAGCCTATCAATCTAACACTTATAAGCTATGGTTTTTGCTTATTCTATATTTACTTTAATTTATGTTTATTTTTATTTACTTTAAAGTGTTATATTAATTTGAATTTGAGTTAATTTGCTGATGAATAGAACCCAACCACAATAACTGAAAAGATCAGGTTTATGCTTTCTAGCAAAAGAAGTTCAGAGAATCAAAAGCTGGCATTGAAGGAAACTCTGTGGAGTCAATAAGCAGGAATTCTCTATTTTTCTTCTTTGATATGTTTAGTATTTTACTTATATGCCTGAGGTTACCTGATAGCTTAAGATGCCTGCTCTAACTCAGGGCAGCCAGTCAAATTAAGGACTGTAATTAGGGAAGAAATGCAGAAATTTGTGGCACAATTCCGAATTTTTATAAATATTTATTGTCCTGGATCACAGATATGCAGCAATTAGTTCACTTAATGAGACTCTTTGGAATAAAAAATGTAAAAAGGCAGCAGGGTAGAATAGCAAGATTTAAGTAATCTAATCATGTATTTTTTTTTTCCTTTTCAACTAAAAAAAAAAAAAAAAAAACAGAACCAAAAGAAATCACTGTTTATTTAATACAATTTAACAGGATTTGCTTTCTAAGAAAGGTCAGCCAAAGATTCAAAAATGTAAATTAAGAAAGTTGAGAAATGAACTTTAGTTTCAAACTTTAGGTAGAATCAACATCATAAATAAAAAGTGTTATGTAGTTTGTTTTAACAAATGGATTTAAGTGTGACATATATTCAAGTGGTCAAAAATATGTTTTATTGTAAATTTCACTCTTTTATAGTCAAATTTTAGAGATCCTTAGAAAAAAAATAAATGATTTTTGACTCCAGAGAAACAACCAACCTATGAAAGATCTATAAGGCCAAGTTTTCTCTATCCTATAAGAATTTAGGGTTGATAGATAAGAAAATGTGTGAATTTATTGCAAGCAAAAGGGCTACTGGAAGATCTGGTTTACCAAACTAACAAGAAACATAGAATTAATTATCAAGAACTGACTGTTTTATTATGTCATGTCTAGAAGAAAGTGAGTACTTCAAAAACTCCCTGTCACTTTTTAAATTCCTAAATGTCATTGGCTGTAAATAAAAACCGAGGAAAATACTCTTAGAAATACAGAGCAACTCTACCCTCACTTAAGCTCATCTTCATAGAATAGGACAATCTTGAGAATACATGTTAAGATAACTTGAAAGAAATAATAATGAGAACAAATGAGAATAAGTATAAAGGGGAAGAGAGAGTAATTTTTACTTAAAAAAATCTGGTTGTACCAGATAATATTGAAAACAGAAAAAGATGAGATTTGTGAGTGGTCAGTTGCAGAGAGCTTAGAGGAAATTTATTTTCTCTACTTTTCTAGAACCACTCGAGTAGCAGAAATTTGTAATAGACCAAAATACTTCTCAATTTCCAGCATGGTCTTCAATTCCAGGACCATTATCAGAAGAATACTTCTTTCCTGGTGACACAATTTGTAAAATTTTAATGAGCATGATTTACTCTGCAAATAGAACTGCTAGATGAAATATATTAGAACTTCCTTTATCTGTGCATACTCAGATTACCATTGATCTAGAAATTAGAATAGATAATATTATGTTGATGAGAAACAAAAGAACTGCTCTGAATGGAAGAATCCCTATGGGTAAAACACTAATGAGGCATAGATGAGTAATTAGAGCAAAGTCCACAGGAATCCAGATTAATTCTTAACAGATTAATGTAAGTTGTTCTTTTTATATAGATCTGAAAATTTCTAGATTATACGCTTATAGAACTGATTTGGGGTCCATATCAAAGACCCATTGTCTAGGACAACTGATACCCTGATCAGTAATCAAAGGTTCTCCTTCTAGCCTTAGAGCAATTAGAATCCTCAATCAATATATTCAAAGAATCTGAACTTCATGTATGAGGACCATATTTAAACCCAGTTCTGTTATATTTAGTGAACACACATGGGTAAGCAAATCATGCTTATTTTTTCACTGAGTTAATCATTGCAATTTACTACTACTTTTTATTTCCTATTCTGCCATTCACTTATGTAATACTCTTAATTAAGCAACCAATAAATTTTATAAAATGAAGAAAAATCTTATATATACAAAAATCTTACACATATAAAATCGTATATATATGGAAATCATATATATATATATACATATATGTATATATATATATTTTTTTTCAATAGTTAAATAAATATCTGTGCCTAGGAAAAATTTGTGTCCCTTCTATAGCAAAAAAACTCTTAATGTTTTTCTTCATGGAAATTATCTTAATATCAAGAAGATTTCATTGACTATGCATATTTAGTATCTTGAAAAATCCCATTTCTTATCAGAAGTAAAATTGGTTCAAATTGTAAAATATTGACTCTTTCTAGGATATGTTATCTTGTCATTTAAAAAGGTGGTAAGTATATACACTGAAAGTAAACATATTTAAAATAAAAATTATGTGATATCATTAATAATTATGTGATTATGAATGTAAAGTTAATAATTAAAAAGATATAGAATCTACAGAAAATATTTTAGCTGATTATCATACTATTTGGACTTTTCTAGGGTAAATATTTGTGCAAGAAACTTGTAGAATTTTCCACAGGGAACAAAACAATTCTATCATATATGTGTAAAATATTGTCCCTAAATTTGAAAAATGATCGTATTGAAACTCCATGAAGACGGAATCTGGAAATGCTAGAATAGACATGAGATTGTCCCAGGTAAAGCTTCAAATGGACTCTCAGAAACCCTTTTCTGAAATAACATAATAGAGACTATTTATATGAAATGTTAAGCTAACCTGTAAGAAAAGTTTCCTAAGACAGCAGAGCATGGGAGGGAGGAATTCTAGACTTTTCTGTAACTGACAAAATTCAGGAAAAAGTAGAGTATGAGACCCAAACTAGAGCTATGTCCTAAAATATTCTCTAATCCTGTCCAATTAGATTTTTCCTATCTTCTTTCCTCTATGATTATAGAAATGTCCTAATAATTGCTTGTTTATTTTATGAACTTACTGGATCATTTTTGTTTAGAAAAATAACAAGCCTTATAATATTTAAAACAAAAATAGACTTTGTGTTTACTTTTTGGAACATTCCAGCTTATCTCTCCAGTGATAGAGGATAGATGGAGAGAGGACAACTGTTCATGAGTTATGCAAGGGGTTTCTTTTCCTATTACCACAAACACCCTAGGAAAATAGAAAAATAAGTATTAATACTGAAGTTGACTAACCTACCAGATACTATTGAATTTCCATGGCTTAAAATAGTATGTTTACCTCGTAACCTCATACAACTGTGTGGTCTTGATGTTCAGATATTCATGAGTTACAAGTCTAAGTTTCAAATGTCCTATATCTCAATTCTATTGACAGAATGCTCACCCAAAAGGGAAAGAATAAATAAATAAAATCAAGCAACTTACCACTGCTCAAACTGAAAATCCTATTCTGCAAACAAAGGCAGATCTTCAATAAAAGGCACAACACGAACAAGATCTGAACAATACCCAACTGTCTTTCTGAGGCATTTGCGGAGAAAGGGTCAAAAGACCATGTTTTAGTCAGCTTTTTGTTTCTATGACTAAAAGACCTGAGAAGAACAACTAGAGGAAGAAAACTTTACTTGGGGGCTCATGGTTTTAGACATCTCAGTCCATGGACAGCCAGCTCCATTTCTCAGGGTTTGAGGTGAGGTAGAACATCATGGTAGAAGAGTGTGCTGGAGGGAAGGGGCTCATATGATGATCAGGCAGCAGAGACTCCACTCATCAGATACAAAATACATACCCCAAAGTCATGTCCCCCATGATCCACCTCTCTAGCCACACCCTACTTGCCATCAGTTTCCACTCAGTTAATTACTTTACGGAATTAATTCACTGACTGGGTTAAGACTCTCATAACCCAATCATTTCTCCTCTAAAACTTCTTGTGTTGTCTCACATATGAGCTATGTGGAGACACCTCACATCCAAACCACAACAGGAACAATCTTTTAATTAAATTTTGTGAACTCTAGGCCAGAACCAATTGTACTGTAGCTGACTGAATTGGTTTTAAACTGATCTAGCAATTAAAAACAAAACCAAGTAACCTTAGTGAGTATATTTACCAAAAGCAAACCCATCAGTAGTAGTCCTTTGCTTTTGAAAACTAGCTAGGTGGGAATGAGTCATTCCAATGATGCATTTCAGAATAACAACCTTCAAATAGTCTTATGGGAGTATTGATTCTTCCACCTATTTAAAAATATAGCCTTGCACCACCTGATATTTCAGTGAGCTAAGGACCACATATACGTCAATACTCCCACAGGATCATAACAAAAGTGAAAGTTTCCCACCACCTAGTGATGATGTCATACCTGCTGGGGCATCACAGAGTGACATATTCCTCATGTGTTTGTGGGGATGCTGTTGCAAACTTGCTGGGCTGCGGGTCATGTAAAAGTGTGGCACATGTGACTTTGTACGGTGCATAATACTTGATAGTAGCAAAAATAATAAATGGCTAGGTTACTGGTTTATGTATCTAACTTTCTATTTATTGCTATTTTCTAGTGTACTTTTTTCCTAGTCTTCAAAAAAATATTTATGTTGGCTGCAGTCTCAGACATCTTGTGTTTACCTTGAATATTGATGTCATCAAGAAGCCCTGTTGAGCAACTGAGAGAGCATTCAAGTGTGAGGGTGCACACTCTGGGATGTTCAGGCAGCAAGGATTCATTCTCAGAGTGGACCCCCATCCCTGAATGGCACATTCTTGTGGACCAGGCTCAACCATCACCTTTCCCATAAACCCATATAAGATCAGCAGTCTTTTCTTATGACAGAGACTCTGCCTGACAGCATTACTTTCCACTGGTATAGTAAGAAGAAAATTCTGCATTCTGTTTTCTTGATTCAGATATTGGGTGGTAGTTTTTCCATCCTTACATACAAATATAATTCCTAGGCTTCTAGACCCTGCAGGTGCACAAATGTTGGGGTAAAATACTCTCTCGGTTTCACAGGAGAAGCCTGACTTCTTTGAAGACATCCCTTGCAGTTAATGGCACCCTTTCACATCCAAAGACTTCTAGTTTGGATAAGAAGTTATGTGTGCATGCTACCAGTGGCATCCCTGGAGAAAATAAAGTAATGCCATCCTGGAAATACTGTGTTAAAATTCTCTGTGAAAGAATTATGCAAGAAGTCTCAGTCAGTTGGTCTATCATCACAACCGTATGGTGAGTAGCATGAATTCACAGAGTGAGGAGATTACAAAGAGACTAAATCTGAGAAAAACAGAAAAAATAAGAGCAGGGATTATCATCACTGAAGAACAACAAAATTCAAAAGGGGCCAGAGGTAGACCTAGGAATCAGAAAACAACCAAGTTATTAAATCAGGAGAGGAGTCTTTTAACAGGCAGTTCAGGAGCTGCATCAACACACATTGCAGAATACTAAGTGATGCCTTCCTAATTGTCTACACTGGCGTTTTGAGGAAGAACAAATTCAGTGCCATCATTAATGAAGGAAAAAACCCCAGTAACCAGGCAGTGATGTTTCAGGATAATTAGGAAAAAAATACGCATCATGTGTATAAATTGTGATTTTCAAAAATGAAGCTTTGAAGAGATAAGAAAAAGATCAGACCTTAGCTGAAGGAACGGACATAGTTTTATCTTTCTTTTAAAAGTATGAATGAATGAATTTGGAGGAATTTAATGTTAAATGAAGTAAACTAGGCACAGAAAGACACACATACTGCATGATCTCATTGTGTGCCTATCTGACAAAGTTGAACTCAGAAGCAGAGAGTAAAATAGTAACTACAAAAGGGGAGCAGAGAGCTTGGAAGACATGGTTAAAGGTACAAAAACTTATTCAGATTGGAGGAATAAATTCAAGAGATTATCATACAGTGTAGTGAGCACAGTTAATAGCCAAGTGTTGTGTTCTTTTTATCCTTTTTTCTTTTTTGGTACCAGGGACTTAACCCAGGGATACTCAATCACTGAGCCACATCCTCAGCTTTTTAATTTTTTTTTAAATTTTGAGACAAGGCTGGCTTTAACTTATGATTCTCCTGCCTCAGCCTCCTGAGTCACTAGAATTACAGGCATGTGCACCCTGCCATAAATATATATAAAACATCGTTCTTCATATCAGCTTTATTTGTAATAGCCAAATATGGGAAACCACCTGGATGTTCTTCAATGGGTGAATTATTAATAAACTACTCTATTCTATAGTAAAATGAACTACTTCACACATAACAACTTGGATGGAATCTGTAGGGGATTATGCCAAGTTTTAAAAAAAAGTCAATCTCAAAAGGTCAGGTGCTCTATGATTCCAATTATATAACATTCTAAAAATGTCAAAATTATAGAGATTATGTTAGTTTGCTAGGGCTGCCATAATAAATTATCACAAACTTGATGGCTTAAAACAATAGAAATTTGTTCTATCACAGTTCTGGAGGTCCCAGTCTGAAATCAAGACTTCATCAGGGTTGGTTCCTTCCAAAAGCTCTTAGGCAGTCAAGCTCCACACCTCTCTCCAAGCTGCTGGTGGCTGGCAGCAATTCTTTGCATCTGGCTTCTAGATGTGTCACTCTAGTCTCTGCCTACATCTTTATATTGCTTTATCTTTACTGTGTCTTATACATTGTGTTCTTGATCATTGCCATAAGACTAGATTTTTAAATACTAAAATCCAGGTTTAAAAAAAGTGGTTTCATATGTGTAATGTGTCTGCTAAGTAGCTTGATTTGATCATTCCAAAGTCTATATGTATTTCAAAAAGGCTGGATTTTTAAAAAAATATTCCATGCAGTAAATCTATACAAAGTTTTGTCAATTTGAAAACATTAAAAAGTTGAAGAAAGAGCATTTCTTTTGTGTAACCATTGTGAGAATTAGTACAGTACCTTGTTGCCCTTATAAAGCATGAAAAGGTTCATTGTAAAAAATAAAATCCAATATAGAAAGAAAAGGTATCTAAAGACCTAACTGAAGTTACAACCCTTGAATTTATGATGGAACAAGAGATCTGCCTCACCAACCTGCATAGGAGCCAGGGCCCAGGGTAGGCCCAGATCCATCTGCTACTGGCAGAGCCCTGGCAGAGCTCATCCCAGCCCAACCTCTCCGACCTGGGTGGGAGCCAGGGCCAAGGTTAGGCCTGGGTCTGCTCAAACCAACACCACGACCTTGGAACCCAGGTCTAAAAAACTTCCATCTTGAGACACTGCAGCTATCCCCATAGCCCTCCCTATGCAGTAGCCTCTACCTTGGGACAACAGACAGGGCCTAGAAGAAGCTGTATCTTGGAGCAGGTATCCCAAAGGCAGTGTAAGTCCTACCCTTTCAGCCCCATCTTTGAAAGATGTTGCATCCATCTTGGGGCACCTCCACTGCTATCTAGACTTACCTCCTACTATTGCTGCCACCACCTATAGTTGCAATAGCAACCATCCTGGGACACGGGCAGGATCTGGAAGCCCAACACCAAGATGAGATACAGATAATCTGCACAGATACCACAAGACTATATGGTAGAAACTGTAATAACTCAGAACCACATTGCAAGAAAGGAAATCACATAGACAACATGAAAAAACAAGGGAAGAAAGTGCCCCCAAACAAACCAGGATGCTACAATAACAGAACCGATTGACAGAGCAGTTAATAGAATGTCAGAGAAGGAGTTCAGAATGTTCATAATTAAAAACAATCTGTTAATTAAAGAATGACCTAAGTGAGCAAATACAGACAAAAATTGATCACTCTAACAAAGAGATAAGAGAGCAAATACAGACAACCATTGATGACACCAATAAACAGAAAAGGGAGCAAATATAGGAAGTAAAAAATTACCTCAAGAAAGAGAGAGAGATTCTGAAAAGAATATCTCCCATCTCTCATGCTGCACAAAACTCAACTCAAAGTGGATCAAGGACCTAGGAATTAAAACCACAGACACTGTCTCTATTAGAAGAAAAAGTAGGCCCAAATCTCCATCATGTCTGATTAGGCCCCAGCTTCCTTAATAAGACTCCTATAGTGCAAGAATTAAAATAAAGAATCAATAAATGGGATGGATTCAAACTAAAAAGCTTTTTCTCAGCAAAAGAAACAATCAGTGAGATGAATAGAGAACCTACAATTTGGGAACAAATTTTTGCCCCCCCCCACACACACACTAGATAGATGACTAATCTTTAGGATATATAGATAACTCAAAAATCCTAACACCAAAAAAAAAAAAATACCTCAATAAATGGGCCAATGAACTGAAGAGACACTTCTCAGTAGAAGATATTCAATCAACAAACATATTAAAAAAATGTTCAACATCTCTAGCAATTGAAGAAATGCAAATCAAAACTACTCTAAGATTTCATCTCACACCAGTCAGAATAGCAGCTATTAAGAATACAAACAACAATAACTCTCGGTAAGGATGTGGGAAAAATGGCACACTGAAACATTGCTTGTGGGACTGCAAATTGATGCATCCAATATGGAAAGCAGTATGGAGATTTCTTGGAAAATTGGGAATGGAACCACCATTTGACCCAACTATCCCTCTCCTTGGTCTATACCCAAAGGACTTAAAAACATCATACTACAGGGACACAGCCACATCAATGTTTATAGCAGCACAATTTACAATAGCTAAACTGTAGCAGCAACCTACATGCTCTTCAGTAGATGAATGGATAAAGAGAATGTGGTATATATACATAATGGAATATTATTCAGCATTAAAAGGGAATAAAATCATGCATTTGCAGGTAAATGGATGGAGTTGGAGAATATAATATCAAGTGAATTTAACCAATTCCAAAAACACAAATGCCAAATGTTTTCTCTGATTTAAGAATGTGAATTCATAATTGGTTGGGGGAGGGGAGTGGGAGGAAGAACTTTAGATTGAGCAAAGTTGTGAGGGGGATTGGGAGAGGACATGTGGGTAGGAAAGATGGTGGAATGAGACAGAAATCATTACCCTAAGTAAATGTATGAAGACATGAATGGTGTGACTCTACTTTGTGTACAACCAAAGATATGAAAAATTGTGCTCTAATGTATAATATGAATTGTAATGCATTCTGCTACCAGGTTGAATGAATTTCTTTATTCCAAGATAGAAAAAAGGGGAACTATGATGGTCAATCGATAAGACTTTTTTCAGGAATGTTTAGTAAAGATACAAAGGGTTATGGTTGAAGTTTGGGTCCATGAGAAAAGGAGGAAAGAAAAAGTGAAGAGAGAGATGGGGTAAACAATAGATATCAAAGGATTTTAACTTCTTGTTTGATCAAAAAATAATTGTAATCAAGGTTTGGGAAGCTAAGGGATTTTTTTCAGAAAAAGTGTGATACATTTGATAAATGATGATATTTAAAGTATGGATGCATAATGGTACCACAGCCAGATTTTGAGGTTTTAAATCTAAATCTGCCTTAAAATAAAATATAATTTTCTAATAGATTAGATTAATCCTATTGTATTTATTTGCTTTTGTTTAGCTGCATAGCTTCTGCCACTTTAATAACCTAATGTAGATTAGGTTCTTAAGATTAGAACCATAACCCTGCAACCTAATGTGGATCGTTCTCAGGAAAGTTATCTGCAAATTAAAGAAAACAAAATCATAGCATTCTGCTTTCAAAACTATATGCCAATATTGTAAAAACTATTAAATTGTTATAAAAACAATAATACACAAACATTTACAGTTAGCAGAGTCATTGCTTTTTCAACTGGTGCAAGCAAATTTTAATGGATAAGTAACTTTATATTAAATGAGTAAAATTTGTTCAGATTTGGACGACTACATAATGGGTAAGACAAACAACAGGCAGAAGACTCCAGCCTTTGATTTTTGTGCACTCAATATTGCAATAATATTTTTTACCTCTTTCTAGGTCACGTTATGTGCAGCAAGAATTAATTAAAATAGGCATTTGTCATCAAGGTCAGTACTTATGAAACTGCAAAGGATAAAGTGAGTATCAGAATACTGAACATATCTGAAAGGATTTTTTATTTTATCTTCCTATACTCTACTACTATCTTCCAACAATCTTCATCTCATTCAGAAATTATCAGGATTTATGGGTAAATGTTAAGACTGTATATTTTGAGAAAATATCTACAGATGGCTAGCTGTGTAGCTCTGGATAATAATTACTCCTTCTCTGGTTTCCTGAAACAGAAGCCCATAGAACCCCAAGGGGTCCTTCACTCTAACCTCACAGCCACTTTCAAGATGTAGCCCACGCCCTAAAACTTCCATCTAGGGCATAATCTAGCCTGGACTCTATGTCCTGTGAGAATGCTAAAACAAAGCAAGTAACAAGTTTCTTTTCTATTGCCAGTCATTTGAAATTTCCATTTACCTAAAATATAAATATAAATTAATATAAAAATAAACATAATATACATAATAGATTATGAAATATAAAATATAATATAAAAATAAATATAAATATAAATTAAGAGAGCAATTACTTATAACATCAAAGTAATACTTTAGTGAATGCATTTAACCTTTAAAGTAAAAAATTCATAAACCCTAGTATTGTTTAAGCAGAATGCATCTTCATGACAGGTGTTAGCTCAGCTTGACAGTTACTTAGGATAACTTATTAAAAGGAAAGGTTAAATTTGGCTCATGGTTTTGGAAGTTGCTTGGGTCTGTGTCTTTTGGATTATGGCAGGAGCATGTGGCAGAGCAAAACCATTCAAGCCACAGCCAGGAAACAAAGGAGAGGAGAAGGAGCTGGGGTCCTACTTTGCCCTTCCAGGCAAAGTGACATAAAGACCTGTTACTCATCTTCAACTCTTACATGTTTCACCAGCCCCTAGGGACCAAGCCCTTAACAACTGAGCTTCTAGGAGACATCCAAGAGCCAACTTCTAGTGCCAAGGGACTAAGCAAACTAAGACTGCAGATCACCAGTGAGCCTAGTAATATGAAAGATACATGGCAATATCCTGATATTCATAGATAATTAAAATATTCCCCAAATTTTAAAATATGTTAAATCAGTCTCACTAAAGTACAAAATACATTATTAACCTTATGTATTATTTTAAAGGCATTTTTCCATAAGAGAATGGCACAATTTCTGATCTTTTACCTCTAATTAGTAATCATGAGGTATGTAGTCAATGATTTGTAATCCCTTACACATAAATTGCTCATATGTCCATAAAGTCCTATTGTCAATGTCAAGAAGCAACTTTCAACATTCCTTCACGGCCATGAATGTATACTTGATACCACTGAAATGGTGATCATTGTGTTCCTCGGAAGCTCTTTCCTAATATAAAACATAGAGAACATAATTATGGTTTATTGGCAATAATTTTTGACTTTTAAAGTTTAACTCTTTTATGGAGTAAATTTCATATTCACCTAGCACCAATGAAATAGTTTCCAACTATTATTATTCCCTTTTCCCACACATAAAAATAACAACCAGCAAACTATATTAGGATAAAATTTAGCATACCTTTAAACAGCATCTGCTATCTATAATTTAGCGGCCAAATTTTACAAATAATTTAATTTAATTTTCTTTGCCTACTGACTGACTCCACATATTAGTAAAACTTGTGATCAACTTTTTTTTTCCCCAAAAGAACAAATTGCAAAAGTCTAGTATAAGACTGAAGATAAGATTTTGTTTTATACATAAAGGATCATGTGGATAACTATTGTCAGAAAGAATAAAATTCAGTTTATGGGAATTATTGACTTCTTTGAAGAGTTTGTGTCAATTGAGTATGCTCCTAGACACAGGTCTTCCTTTGCTCTGATAGGTAGAAAAACTGGGCAGGAAATTAGGTTCCGGGATCCCCATCACTACAAACAAAATCTTTGATAAGTGATGCTACAACTTCAGCCCCCAATCAGATCTAGGGAACACTCTCTTTATGATCCCTAAAACACTGACAAGTTTTAGAAAAAAAAAAAATTTCTCCTCAGCCTCTGAGACAGTTTTAGGCACTGAAAGGAGATCTGAGTTTTCTTATTCATATATTAATTTTAAACACTTCAGACATGCGTTGTAGGAGATTAGGGGATAGAAACATTTATTTTAAAAATTATGACTTTTTTAAAAAAATAACATTTGTTCACAAATCCTGTCCTCTGTGATACTATAACTAATTCTGGCCTCCTTGTTTTCCTCCTTATTTCAGGTTATTCCCTTATAAAATGAACACATGTTATTGAATTTTCTATTTGTGGGGAACAAGTGATAAGAGACACCATCCCATCTCTTGTAGGACATTGATTGGCTCATGTAGCTGCAAGTCCATGTAAATAGGGAAGGCTTTGGTTCTGGCCTAATCCTGATTCACTGTTTGAATTCTTTACTGGACCTCTATTCTGTGTATGTGTCATTCTCAACTTGAAATGGAGAAAGCAGTTTCAGACTTTCCACATATTAGACTGTCCAGATGTGGGGAAAATTTATTCCTCTGGGGCTCATACTGTAAGACTTCCTTCCTAATATAGTTTTTGGCAAAACTTCCTTAGCATCACATATGTGTGAACTGTCACAAACCAATTTCTGAACCAATCTCTGTATCAAAGTAATGGGATTACCCTGGATTGATGAGGCTTCACCCTTGGAAGTGATAATGGAGTCAGATTCCTGACCAACTTCCTGAACAAAATTTGAACAAAAAACCTACGCAAAAAAAAAAAAATATATGTATCTTGGAGACAGAAATAAAAAATATTTTGTATCCTGGATTGTCTCTTCACAAAACATCAAAAACCAATTTATGAAAGGCATTGATTTTTTTTGTTTTTGTTTTGATGTTTTTGCAGTGCTGGGGATCCAACTCAGAGTCTTGCACATACAAATTCATTCACACTTGCCTTTTGTTTAAACATGTTAATGGTAATGTTGCTTCCTACTTTGAATAAATTACTGTTAATTTTAAACTGTGTTTTCTTTTTTTATTATTAGTTGTTCAAAACATTACATAGCTCTTGACATATCATATTTCATACATTTGATTCAAGTGGGTTATGCACTCCCACTTGAATCAAATGTATGAAATATGATATGTTTTCAAAGTGTGTGTGTGTGTGTGTGTGTGTGTGTGTGTGTGTGAATGTGGTGTTGAAATGGCTCATCTCTGTTCCATATAACAGTATTTTTATAGCAGTATTCCAGGCAGCTTCAATAGGGACTGGAAAGTTCACTTTCAAGATGACTCACTCACAAGGTAGAAAATGCTAAGCGACTTTAGCTGGAGGTGTCTGAAAGTGGCGGAGAAGGGCACATGACCTGACTGGACATCCTCAGTACAGAGCAGTTGGTTTCCAAAAGCAAATGTCACAAGAGAACAAAAGAGAAGGAAATGGCAGTTTATCTGTTTATGATCTCCTTGGAACTCAAATAACATCAATTCTAGCACATTCTGTTCATCAAGATAATCACAAAGAATCACTCAGATTTATGACTTCAGGACATGATGCAAAGAGTGTCAAGCTCATGGGATGTAAGAGTAACATGTGATAGGAGATATGGCAGCCCCACATCTGTAAAATACTACCTGACTCAACTCTGAATGCTTCTTTCTTTCCCCTCTCATTCTGAGCTTTTTCGTGTTCACTACAGATAATTGTCCTTTACCTATTATATATTCATACAAACAAAGTTGGAGATAATTGGTTGAGGAGTCATAAAAATAGCAATCACTGCCACAAACCTATAGTCCACAAACACTCTTTTCATAATCCAAGGGCATATTTAAACTCTGCCTGCCCTCTGTGTTCCAATGACCATGCCTCTCTACAGCCCTACAACCACAGGGATTAGATTGTTCATATATAAACATCTATTTACATTCATTCAAACTCTATAAAAAGAAACAATTGCACAATCTTTGGAAGGGGACAATGGGTTTTGATCTTGGCTGTGACACTTTTTTAACAATGTGTTTTTGAAACCATGTGTTTTTGATACCTGTAAAATAGAATCTTATGAAAATATTCAGCATATTATTTGACATATAGTAAATGTCCACTAAATGTTAACTCTTTGTAATAATTCATTTATGTGTGAGTGAAACATATATGTGCTGAATAATATAGATGAATGGAGCAGCAATTCTGCCAATATTGCCCTGTTAGCTATGAGGGGATACAGTTCTGTGAGCAAAAGCAGTTTTTCAGACTGTTTGTGCACAATAAAGAGAAGAGTCCAGTGCTGTATGGGAAATGCTTGCTCTTTGGAATCAAAGCCCACGGAGTCCAGATTGTCCGGGATGTAATGTGCAAGTTTCAGAACCAGATCACTGGGAGTAAAGGGAGGAAAAGTCATTTTTGCTTCCACATTTTGGTCTCAGACTCATGTATTCTACTTATTGGAGAATCGACATCATATAAAAAGCTCTGATTTAAAGTTCATGTGTGAAGATGCTGCTGTATTCTCATAATGTATTGCCTCTAATCTGACACTCAACTGTCCCTTTAGCAGGCTGTTCCAATGCTTTTCTAATTAGTGCAGCGTCTGTCACAACCAATGGATGCCATAACCAGGGGCCCATAGTCCACCTCCACTGCAATACAGGTCCTCTTGGTCAGGATTGGGCTATGGGGATCTTGTGCCTGTGAACCAATCACACTGTGAGCCTTCAGATAGAGACAGATGCCCTGCAGGAAGGCCAGGTGCAAGCCTCCATTCCTATCAGAATGAATCAGCATCTTTCCTGAATAGGAGGGGTCCAGGAAGATCAATGGGTCCTCAAGGATCACTTTCCTTGACATCTGCTCTCCTGGGAATGCTGATGACGCATTACTTCCTTGACATTTGCTCTTTGTTGTTGGCAAATCTGGAAATTGCAGTGACAGTATTTAGATCACCCTTGAGAGATAAGAGCCAGGTGGGAGGCAAAGGCGAACCTTCACCTGTGCCCTATTTTTGCTCTTTCAGTCAGGTGCTGGTTGTGGGAGTGGGGGAGTGCTCAATGACAGAATCCCATGGCCTTATCTGCCTGAGTCCTCTGGCTCTGTCAGATTGATCGCTGCCTCCTGCATGGCAGAAGCATGATGCATTACGGAGGGTTTCACTTCAAGCCCACTCTCATTGACTAAACCTGTTTTGACCCCAGTTTTTTTTTTTTGGGGGGGGATACTAGGGATTAAACTCAAGGGGCACTCAGCCACTGATCCACATCCCTAGCCCTATTTTGAATTTTATTTAGAGACAGGGTCTCACTGAATTGCTTAGTGCCTCACTTTTGCTGAGGTTGGCTTTGAACCTGTGATCTTCCTGCCTCACCCTTCTGAGCTGCTGGGTTGACCCCAGAATTTTTAAGGTGCAACCTTCCTATCTTTTATTTTCCAGTCTTCTACTCAACGGGGGGGGGGGGGGGGGGGGGGGGGGTATTTTAGCCTGTAGTAATTTGACATATAACCTCAGGCTGTTTTTCTCTCAGTACAAAGTAGACTACTTCTTGAAACTATGCACAAATGGAGGATTTTTTTTCTTCCCCACTCTATTTCAATGCCATGCCTCAGGCAAAGACTGGACTGCACCAGCCACCCATTTCAGCCTTCCTCTGCACTCTGTGAGACCCTTCTGTGAAGTAAGCTCCATTTCCCATGCTCTTTCAGCTCTCTTAAGGTATTCAACATGCAGTCATAGTTTTGTTTCAAGGGAAGGTCACTTGGATCTCACTAGCAGATGACATAAGGGCCCAAACCTTTTATGATTGACAATTCTTCATCTTCTCATTTCCAACTTAAAGACCATTGCTTCTAGTCCCATAGAACATTATAATTCAGCCAGTCTGAGAATACTTAGCCTGATTGACAGCTCCAGCTGCATGGTCACTTGGTGTCCTGTGGTCACACATCTCTGTCTCTTCCAGGATCTGGTAGCACACCAGGTGGTAATTTTCAAAAAAAGATATATAATTATTTGATACAGAATACATGCTCTAGATCAAGAAAACCCTCCTGGTTAATGCCCTTATTATTCTAGGGCTTCTTCCCATGAGCCACTGATGACATCACTTCTCATTGTTGGTAATTGGAAACACAAAGTCATTCACTGAACTCAAGTGGCCCTTCAGATGTGCTGCAGTGTACAACTGGGTCTGGGATCCACTGAGAGCTGAAATCCTCTCATGTCACTCAGTATAGATGTCGGGCACACTCCTAAGTATGAAGCATGCTAACTCCAAATTCAAGAATGCCTGTCCTGACTGTGTTTTTTCCTCCATCATGGAGGTTCAAGGTACTTACAATAAATTGACTTTTATTCCTCTTGGTCCAAATGGGTTAGGTGGTGATGGTTGTTGATATCATCATCATCATCATCATTATTAAGACAGGATCTTACTGAGTTGTCAAGGCTGGCCTCAAACTTGTGATGCTCCTGCCTTAGACTCCTGAGTTGCTGAGATTATAGGCATGTGTAATCCCACCTGACTCAGGTTATTTATAAGTTTTAACACCCAATTTTTTATTAACAAAAATCTCAATTATATGATTCTTAAAGGACTTTGAATTATTTTCTGAAATTAAAACAGTAAAATAAAAAAATACATATTTAAACAAAGTTTTGTAAACAAACATATAGTGGTTTCTTCATAAAATAATAAGTGCCCATTTCTGCCTTTAGTCAGATTCTCAGAGAAACCATTTTCACTCTCTTCAGTCAGTGAATAACTGATAAAGTTACTGTGTTCTGATTCTTCTCATTGACAGGATTTTAAAAAGCAAAAAAGAGTTGTGCAGTGGATCAGAAGCTCTTTGCATTGGAAACTAAGTAGAAATCCAAAGCCTGGAGGAATATTGAAAGACTTGTGGTGTGAAATGAAACAATGAGAAATGGATTCAGCAATTACTAAGAAGCAGCATTAAGTTGTGATGACATATGGTGCTAAGCAAAGAGGAAGATAGTCTTTTTGAACTGTAATTATGTGGATTAAGAAGAATTTGATTGATACAGGTTCTGAATATGATTGCTAGGACAAAAATATTTCGATAATCTGGAATTTAATTATAAATTCCCTAATTGGCTAATGTAATTTTTCACTAAATAAAAAATTTAATGAAAACAATAAAGACTTTAGCAAGTCTGATGTATTCGATTTATGTCACAATTTAAACAGAAATGACTTCATGAAATCACAGTTCTTTTCTGACATTGAGAAAAACATGAGCTATTTCATTTGACAAAATGATTTGTTCTACATTGTTGTTAAGAAAGTAATCCGGGTCCTTTGATTCAGGTGACAAAGAGATTGGTTTTGAAAGCTTTGCAAATTTATTCAAGGCCTTCTGATGTCCCATAGCTACTTTATAATTGTCCTCTGGCTTTGCATACCAACCTGAGAAAACAGTGATAACTTTCAGATAAAATAATCCAAACTTCCTTGGTTCTAAACCTGCTGAATTTCCCATTGAGGTTCAAAATTGTTTTGATAACTCAACATTAATAACAATGTATTGCTCTTTTTTTAAAAAAAAATTACTATTGCATTTCAATAAACTGGTCTCTTGTTCTTCTGTCTCTTCCTCCTGCTCTTTCTAAAATGTCTGGATACACATAATGTCTCCCTCCTATCTTCTGTCCTTCCTCCACCCCTCCCCTCATATCTCTATCACTCTCTCTCCCTCTGTGTGATAATTAATATGGTGGACACCAGAGCCTACTCTCCTGCCCAGCCCAGCACTAGTCATTATCATCATCTCAGGTTTCTCTATTCTCTCATTCTCCTTATTCTTTCAATTTTTGAGGAGTAATTACAAAAAGTACAAGTATAAAACTCTGTCTTTGAAAAACTATTGGAAGAAAAGAAATATTTGGGAAGCAAAGGACAACGGTGTGTGGGGTTGACAGTGTGGGAGGAATGGGATAGAATCAAGACGGAGACAAGAGATGACCAGAAGGAATACCAGGAGGCAGAGCAGGAGGGTCTCTTTCTGACACTCCCACGGCCCTCTCAGCAAGAACCGGGCAGAGAGCTGAGGCTGAGAAGCAATGGTATCTGACAGGCCACTAAACCCTCAAGGCTGGAGATGGTCATTTTCAAGATCTCTTCCAGCCCAGGTGATATTAATCTGATCTTTCTAAATAGCTGCCTGTTGTGGGATCCTGCTGCCTTGTTTGACTAACTAATACTAAAATAAAGAGAAAAATGTTTAAAGCAAACCTCCCTGGATGTCAGTTTTAATGTCGCTAGGTTCACTCAGGAATAGTGACATTGTTTCAAGCTGTTTATAACTGGAACTTCTTTGGGGCCAAATCCACTCATGATATAACACTGTCTAGTGCTCAGCCTGGCTTAGAGATTATTTCAGCTTAAAATAAATTTCTATGCATTCATCTATATTGATGAAATGGAGAAGAACACATACTTCTTTCTTTTAATTATTGCTCACTAACAGTTATTAATGTATGCTAAAAACCTTTAAACTAGTGCTGTCACTGAATGACATTGGTACAGCATGGCGTAGACTTTCTTTATTTCAATTGAGGGAAATCTGAATACTTGCTCTTCATTCTCTTTTATCAACTGCTTTTTCACTCACCTGAATTGCTTAGAATGAAGGCAGAGATCCTTTTCTGATTATTAATATGTCCTCAGTACTTATAAGTTTGTCTTTCACAAATTAGGTGCTTCCTATGTTTATAGAAAGAGTGAAAGAATTACATTTAGAAATTATATATATATATATATAATTTTTTCACTGTAAAAATTATTATTGTAATAGTAATTTCTTTAGATTTCCTTATGCAATAAATGTTTTTCTAAGTGTTTCGTTTTGTTTTGTCTTTTGTTCTTTGTACCATGGATTGAACCCAGGGGTGCTCAACCACTGATTCACACTCCCAGCCCTTTTTTACTTTTATTTATTTAATTATTTATCTTATTTTGAGACAGGATCTCACTAAGCTACTTAAGGCCTTGCTAAGTTTGCTGAGGCTGGCTTTGAAATTGTGATCTTCCTACCTCAGCCTCCTAAGCAGCTGGAGTTATAGTCATGTGCCACCACATCCAGCTCTTAGCTTTAATTTAAAGGATAAATTCCTCCAACTGTGCATTACAAATCATTTATTAATTAATTTGATACAAAACAAACTTTTTTGTCAAATTAATACTCAATTTGAAATTGTCATGACATAAACATTATTGTTTACACTGAAGGCTCAATCAGAGAAATTCATTCCAGTGATTTTATTAACATTATGGAAGGAAACAAGAAGAGATGAAATCTCAATATACTGAAAAAATGCATATAAAAAGTCATACAAATATATATAAAAAGCCAACAACAAAGATGGTGTGTATTGGCACCAAGATAACATCCTATTAAACTTAATTTGAAATTTTTAATAACTGTTTGAATAATATATCAGATGGCAGCTTGCATAATTAAATATATGAATCCCCAGTCTTATCTAATTATTTATAAATTCAAGTGGGTTTCCCTCTAAATTTTGTAAACTATTTCCCTGGTCTTATAAACCATGCTTGGAAGTCAAATTTTTATAACCAAATTTGCTCCATAATGCAATATCTGATGATTAATTCCTTTGTACTTTTCAAAAGAAAATCCTTAGAGAGAAAACAGGAAGAAGGAGGTAGCTGAAGAAGAGAAAGAAAAGGCTAGAGAACATCTTTTAAGAGCAACACAATCATTCATACCAAAGAAATCAGAATTCCTAGACTTAAAATGAGAAACTGATACAAGCTCACAATCGCTATTCACAACCCTTGGAGCTAGAATTATTTCAAAAGTGAAATGTTTAATACTTTTGGAAATAATCCAGTGCATACATTATATACATTGTAACAAACTCAGGGGAGCCTAACATAGTTCCCTGTAGTCAAGTATATTAATACATCACAGCCAAGTGTGTGGCCACTCATTTAAATGGAGCCAGTACTCTAATAAGTAGTAAGTACAAGTAAGTGCTTTGCACATATGATAACTACAAACATGGAATTCATTACACCTCTGACATATACCAAAAGACATGGGCTGTGAGCAAACAATCCCTAGAAGTTTATTCATTTGAATGCAAAAATAATAAATTAAAATTTGGAATGATTTGAACTGAACAGAGCTGTAAAATCATTCATGATTTAAGAATCTTAGAATCTATTTGGGAAGACACAATTTATATTTTAAAATAAGAGTATTGTGGTAATAAAAGAAAAAAAATGTATTATGGATTATAAATAGTAACATTTTCATCATGATGGGAGTGTTACTGTAAAATAATAAAGAAAATATACAAATTGAATGGAATACATTGAAAAATAAATCAAGATGTGCTAATACATGAACAAAGGGACCATTTCTTAGAAGTTTGACTGGATCTTTTTCTCATAAAGATAAAGAACAAATGTGTTTTATCCCAGGAATATTTGTGTGGATATCTGACACAGCCACATTGAAAATACCTTCAAAAGTAAAATCATTCGGGGACTTTTTTTTTTCATAATAATGTATGAAAAGGACATGTCATATCCTTATTCCACAATTACTCATCCCTTATAACTGACTTTTATTTTTCCCCAAACTCCTTTTAATTTTATTTATTTTATAAAGATGTTTCTTTTATAATTACAAGAAAACTAATTTCAAATTTCATTATTATTTCCCCCCTAAGTTCCATTGCTAATCAACTAAATGCATTATTAATTCATAAACTATTCACAAAAAAATCAGAAAATATAGGTTTTTCAAAATATTCATATTCTCAGAGAATGAACAGAATGGTGTGCACTTCAGTTTTAGTAAGCAAATAATTCTGATCACATGTGGTTTATCTGACAGATACTGCAAAGTTTATAATCTTTGCCACTGCACCCTCTCCATCTCATGCCTAATCCTTTACCAGCTGGTATCCAGGATAACATTCAATGTGTATTGCTGACATAAGCTTATACATTATATATTGCTCAAATATAAAGATGCTGCAAATATTGTAAATTTCTCATCAAGCAAATTTTAACACAGAACATCTGTCACTAACTATAAACCATTTATTGGCATTGTCATCACAAGTAAAAAAAAAAAATCACTCCATCTCAGGTATGGGTTAGTATAAGTAACACATTAATTTTTTTTCTAAGACTACTACATTGATAATGATTAGATAAAAATATTAATTCATAATTAATTCCCATGATTTACATTACATATTTTTATTGTGTTATTTTCTTAGATTCTGGTTACCTGGCATCAATAACAAACTAAATATCCTGTATGATGTGCATTAGTATATTTTAAACTATTTGACGTACTGTTAGCTTTCTATCTATACTAATAAAATACCAGTGAAATAAACTTACAGAGAGAAAAGCCTTCTTTTGGTCATGCATGGTTTTGGGGTTTCTGACGCAGCTTTGTGCAGGCCCATTGCTTTGGGCCTCTGATCAGGTGCTGGATGGAAATGGAAGGAGCATAAGGCAGAGCAAACTGCTCACCGCACCACCAGGAAGCAAAGGAGAAAGAGGAAGGGGCAAAGGTTCCACAACACCCTTGGGGGGCGATGACCTAACACCTCCATTTGGTACCAGGTGGCACTGTTGGGCCTCAGCATCTCCCAACAGTGCCACCTGGTACCAAGGCTTTCACACGTGGTCCTGTGAAGGGCCTTTGAGGTTCAGCCCCAGTGATTACCAAGTCACGGAAATCACATTTGGGAATATCACTCTAAATTTTAATCAGTTGACTTACATTTTTATGTTTTATTTATTTTTATCTACAGAATTTTATAGATATTATCTAATTAATTGCAGGGCTAAGTTTATATTATAATGAAAATAATGAAGGTCTTAAACGTTTATTATAACTTATATTTGTCATCAGGCAAGGAACACATTGTATACAATGTTTCCTTTTCAGAATTACTTTTTGCATTTTTCAGGTGTAAGGTGTTCCCCTATGTTCATATCTTTCCCTTTATGATCTTCTTTAATTAATTGTATAAATATGTAAATCATTTATTAGGTCAAATGATTTTGAATAATTGAAATGTTACCTTTGGAAATTCAAAATAGATCATTGTAAATAGCAGTGCTTAATGCGCGCGCACACACACACACACACACACACACACATACACTTTTCCCTAAAAGTTTTTCATTCTGATTTCACATTTTCTTGAAATACAAGGTCAAAATCAATTTTCAAATTGCTTTTTATTTCTTCATTATATAATCCCTTTTGAGACATAAATAATCTTCAACCTCATTACTTCAATTCTCAGTTGTTCAGATTTATTATTCTATGTTCTCTGGTATTTACTTGATGTTCTATAGAGAAATTTATAATTAATCAAGACAGGATTTCATGTAATCTACTTGATTTACATCTTTTCTTGAGTGATTCATAGTTGAGCATGGTATGGGAGGTCGTATCCAATTAACAGACTGAGTATTATTTGTGTGAAATGTTTGATAAAATTAAAAACTCTTCTGTCATTACATAAGAACAATCTATTCAAAATTTAATAAGTATTTTTATGAGTATTTCTTTTTGAAACATTTCCCATAAGCACCACCCATAATTTTCATGTTATTTTGTAAATTTCTGGCTTTTCATAGATTCAAAAGATTTTGATGATACATTAAAGAAATGCAAATAATCTTATTCAAACTTAATCATCTTTTTAATTCTGTGTTTTTCATTTTTAATATTCTATCAGAATTCTTGAGTTTATTAACATCACAAAAATAAATAAATATTATTAATATATATATAAGTTGCAATTCTATTCAAGAAATAATTGTGATTCTATCCAAGAAATAATAATTTCCAGCTTTCAGAAATAGCAGCAGCTACCTGTTTTATGAACAGTATGCTGTCCATTTTATTTACTCCTTGCATTTCTATAGAACCAGCAGCAAAATATTTTGTACTGCTCCAGGTGGTACTGCCGACTTCCATGATGTAAGCTGGAATGCATTCAATGATGTGGTGTGACAGAAAGACCTTTGTCTCAGTCACTGTGACATCCTACATCTGTCAGCTTGCATTAAAGTGTTCACTCATCAGAAAAGTTGAATTGCTAACTTTTCTGCTTGCCAGGGTCATCCTCATAGGTAAGCATAGGCATAGATTTATTTGTGTTTTGGCAGTAGAAAATTTCATGTCAACGGGTACCAACTGTTCATCATTTATTTCCCTATAAGAAAGGAGTGTATAATATGGAGAATCGTTTATAGCTAAGATAGAAGAAATAAGAAAGACAATGGAGTCAAAAAAGAAGAACATTAAAGTAAGATTTTAATTCAGAAATTCCACATATTTTTCCAGGTCTATCTCTCCCCAACCCTGTTTTTCTTTACAGGCCTATCACTCCCAAATTCCTGGGAAATCTGTGAATCTACCCATCTATGATTAGTTAAACTCCCAATGAATTGATTAAGTAAAGATAGATATAATATCCTGAGAAACCTATAATTTAACGGACTTCCCAGAACTATCTACTGATCAGAAACTGAAGACCATGTCAGCCTGAGTATCCTGAGATTGACCAGACCACCAGGAACTGTCTTGAGATCCCCAAACTGATATAATCACTATATACCTTTCCATACCCACCTCTCGCCTGACTTTGCTTAAGAGAGGAATCAGGAGCCCCCACAATGTGCCACCCACTCTCCAGATGGCCCACTTTCTCCCTTGGGTGTGATACTATTTTCCTACATAAACCTCTGTCTATTCCTCTGACTGGCAGGTGCTGAAGTTCTTTTTCATCAAGTCAGCCAAGAACCTCAGTGGTCCTGAGTCAAGCTCCCCCTTCTCTCCAGAAACTCTTTAGACCCTCTTCAGAGACACCTTCTCACTGGAGCCATCTTGACAATTAGATTTCAATGTCTTAATGAAAACTTGAAAGAAGCATAAATAGAGCTTTTACTTTCCTACAAAACCAAATTTACTTCTCATTCTAATAGCAGTACCAAAGAAAATGTGCCCAAACGTGACTGACATTAAAATGGTTTTGTCAAAATATCATATACGCACAGAAAGTGTTAAGAGAGAAGATTGACAGGGAGGTCAAATCCAAACAGTATGTCCTTGGAGTGCACCACAATTACTTCTACAATATAAAAGTAATTATCAGAATTTTTTTCAGGGGAATACTAGATTACCATAATAGTAGAGGTTGTGTTTTGAGAAGATTAATTTAATCCATAGTAGGGCAGTTCTAAATTCAGACAAAATAAAGAAAAAGGTCAGTTAAAAACCCATTGTCCTTATTTAGGATTAAAATTAAAAGTTACATAGGATGGGGAACGTGGAAATGAGAAGATCTATTATTTTAAAGATGGAAAACACAGGATTAAGAGAATTATAAAGCAATGTAGATTAAGAATAGTAAAAGATGTTAAATATGAAATTCAGGTTTGTCTTGTAATATAAAATTATATTGAAAAGTAGGCAGCCCAGAGCTGGCAGGCAGAGGTGCCCAGTACTGTCAAAGTCTCTTGGTTCCCACTGCTAGTCACACAGGAAGAAGTGGGAAGGGAAATCATTGGAGAAGGCAACACTGGTCTCATCTCTCAAGAAAGGAAAATAATTACACGTTTTTTGTTTTCAAGCATTCCCATAGGTCTCGTTTATCATCTCACTTGCATCACATGATCACAGATTGTGGCCAAAATGGGACACATCAGCCATCGCCCTTGTCTGTTGGGGCCAGGGCATATGTCAGCTGGAGCCTAAGAGGTGGTGGAATGTGTGCTGCCATGACTCCCAGATGGACCAGGCTGGCCATGGGGAAGCCTCAGGCCAGGTGTCTCCCTTCCCCAGAGGTGGGCTCAGGCATGGTGGCACGCACTCACTCCTCTCACTCCATTTGGCTTCTCATATGGGTTTCCCTTCACCCAGCCCACCTTTGAGAATAGTCCATTTCTTCAGTTTCTGTGTGTATCTTACTTGTTTCCTGCTGAAACTTAGTTGAATATATAGGAAAGCAAATAATTTTGATTACAAAATGTCTCTGAATAAATTGGGGGAAAATATAGGAGCAGATTTTTGGTTAGGAAGATAGCAAATAAAAAATTCACTTAATAAAAAAATGAGACAAAATCTTAAATTTGCATGAAAAATATGACATTGAAAAATTTTAAACTGGGAATAAATTATCCTTACATGAAGTAAAATGACAGGTTTTAGAGTTTTAAGTATTTAACCATAAAAGGAATTTGAATATATGCTATCAATGTGTCCATTCTTTAAAAGAAATACTTAAAAGCATAATGTTATCAAACAGACATGCAATGTGCATTGAAACCAGTTAAAGTAGTATAACTAAAAATAACTTTGGCGGGCTGGGGATGTGGCTCAGTGGAGGAGTGCTTGCCTTGCATACTTGAAACCTTGGGTTCAATCCTCAGTACCCAAAATAAGAAAGAAAATTACACTTTGGTTAAAGATGACATCTAAACCAAGTGAAATGTCAGTATTATTCTTAACAATACTGTTGTTCAAGTAATGTTTCAAAATAATAATCAGGGTTTTGAATTTGAAATTTTAATAAGACAGAAAAATTAAAAGAAGATGACCTTAGAAGAATGTTCCAGAAGGCAAATATTTGCTACACTGCTTCCTCCAAATTACAGCTACTTAACAATTAAAATCTCAGTCTGGAATCTGACCTTTAATAAGTGATAAAAAGAGTAATTTTCAAAAGTAAAGATAATCACAAGTAGAATTTGAAACGAATAAGCTTGAAAAAAATAAATAACCACCCTTCAGAACACTGTATAGTAGGGAGGTGAAGGAAGCAAAGCATGCACATCAAAGAACTACACCAAAGGAAACAAAAACCATAGGTGACAGAACTGTTCAAGGTATAACAGTCATAAATAGAATAAAACTCCCAATCAAACAATAAACAAAAGAGAAATTGACTCCCCAGGTCAAAAGAAAATCATAGATCATGCAACCTCCAAGAACTATGCCTTAAACAAAGAGACACTAAGCAGAAGTAATTTTATAAGCAAATTATGTCAGACAAATATAAATTTAATTTAAGACAAAAATCAATAAAACATACAAAATTAGTTATTTCAAAAAAAGAAAGTTGATAATGTAATAAAATTCATAGAAATACATTGTGATTAAAGAAATATATAAAAATAAAATGAGATTGACATAAATTTCAAAGTTCACTTCTATCAGGTACATTAATATGAAAAATACTTTAGAAATCTGAATTACAATTTTATATGATATAGATTATGCCTGTAATGGGTAATTTTAAAAACCTCATGTCTTTGAGGCATGTGTAAATAAATTCACTTTTGAACTTTTATACCTTGAGACTAAAAGGAAATGTTTGTACCAAATGGCCTCTAGTTACTTGGAGATAAAGATTGCATCAATTTTTCCTGCTGAATTCCAGAATTGATGCATCAGTTGGTTAGTTACTCCCTGGCTGCACATGGGTATTTTTCTTTTTTCTCCTCTCATGCCTGCACCATGTCCTTTAGACCACTAGGGTAACATTTAAAGAATTATTGCTTCAGTGGCTTCCCTTACAATGTACTTTCAAACTTCCTCCCTGTGTTATATTCTGGGCAACTGCCAGAAAATTACAAGATATTTTCCTTGTAGTATTTTGTCATTTAAGTCTTGGCTGAAAACTCAAAGATGAGAAAAAGGTCATATCTCTTAACTTTGAGAAATTTATAAAACTCCAAGTAAAAGTGAATCCCAACAGCTCTTATGTGCAGAAGTACAATAGCTGTATTTTGATGCACAGATTATTGACTAGAATGCATGTGTCTATCCTGAGTTCAGTGTAATTACTAATTAGCCAATAAGGTCTTTTCAACCTAACTTGTCTATTACATAAGAGGAATTTTAAAAACTACTGAAAGTCCTAAAAAATAAATTCACTTATAAAACGTGTGATTTATTATCTCAACAATTTTCTCATCATAAATTAAATTAAATTCCTGTTCAGGATTTTCTATTTCTAAACTTTGCAATATTAGGATGAAAATAGCATAGAGCTATTTTCTATGTGAGTGTGGTGAGTCCTGTGATCCACTGGTATAGTGTACATTCCTATAAGAAAAAACAATCAAATGTTTAAGCAGTTAAATAACGTGTAATTATAAGAATTCAAAATGTATTACATTCTATAATTAGTTCCTCCTCTGATTTCCTGCTTCACTTGCCTTTAATTCTAAGATACTGCAAAGTACATATTAATATCTTTTTTACCAAAATGCAATATCATGTATAACTGTTGAGTAAAATGTGTTATATTTCTAAAGTTATTTTCTATATTGTTAACATTTATGTAGAGTCTTTTTTTTTAAGTCAGCATAAAGGCATAACCAGAATTAGGAGTGTGGACAAGAGAAAATCTAATGTCCTTTATAAAAATGATTTGGAATTTCCTGAGCAGAAATAAATAAATGCAAATAATAGGAAAGGAAATGCAGTTGAGATCAATTAAGGGTTCACTATTTCATTTGATACTTCTTAGGACATCAACTCTTCAAACCAGTTCACTTTCAAATTCCCTAGAGGAGCTTCCAGTTAATTTTCATGTTGTGTTTCTGGCTCCAGAACTGCAGGACTTGGCTGCAAGAGTGGGTGGTTCATGATTTGTGGAGAGCCCTTAAAACCTGGTATCAAACAGGAGATAGTGGGAAGAAGGCAGAAGTTCAATGTTCCATGAAAGTGAGATAGATATAGACAGTAATCATAATAGCTACTACTCGCATTGAATCTGCATCTCTCTAAAAACTTTGTTATAGTAGCTCAGTAATCCTCAGGACAATCCTACGAAGCAGAGATTATTTTCACCCTATACCATGAACAAAAGGTAATCAGTAATGAGGACTAGAATATGAAAGAAAACTTATAAAATTTTGCAAAGATTATATTGCAAAACCCAGAAAGTCCAACAAAGAATGATAAATCAGTAGTATTGAAATTATGAATTTAATATGCATTTATTGTTACCATAAAGAGTATGAAATGTCTGAACTCAAACTCAGATATTTGTAAACTGTAACTCACGTGGATACAGGTACAAAATATATAAAAATAATTTGTCCTTTAGTAATAAGACAATGATATTGGGAAAAGGCCCAAGTATTAAAAAGGTTTCTAAAAAATAATAATATTAATCCCAACCAAAAATATAAGCATAACTATCAAGAAAGACTGAATTAAAAATACAATGAAATAACCTTCAGGTTATCAAGTAGAAAGATTGTCTGGCAATATCAATCCCTGGGGGAAATGGAACATAGCATCCCCTAGTTTGTTACTAGTAGGAATGTAAACTGCTACATGTTCCTTGCATAAATGGTTTGAAATTGAATAATTGAACACATTTGGGAACCTGAAATCCAAATATTACATAACTGGCTGGGATGTGGCTCAGGGATAGAGTGCTTGTCTAACATGTATGAGATCCTGGGTTCAATCCTAGGCACCACCAAAACCAAACAAAATCAATAACAAAATCCCCAAATATCACATGTCTGTATTAAAGTCCTAGGGAAACTTTACACAGGTATACTGAAAGACATTTTGATTAATAGTACTAATAACATCAACAAAGAAACCACAATTAACCCTTCTAGAGGTTTATTTTTATAGAGGCCAATTTTATGTATATCCTAAGTCATTTAACAATTTAGATCTTAAAGTAATCTTATAAAATGGGAAGTAGCATAATTTCCAGTATTAATATACACACCCACAAAAATTAATAAAACAAACAGGGAACATATAATACACATCAAGATAATAGCGGTATGGATGAGATGTGGTTGCATTGGAGGTGTGGTATAATGGGCCTTCTGTACTATGATGTTCAATTTCTTATTCTGAAACAGAGTACATGTATTTACTCTTTTATGATATATACTATATATGTACAATTGATGTATTTGAATATATCATTCTATAATATATATATATATATATATATATATATATATATATAAAGATTCAAATAAGTATTTCTCATTAACCAGCATTCTGCATTTTCATTTATTAGTGTACACTGTAAAGAAATGTATACACATAAATATACAAATGTTTGTGTCATCTTTATAGCAACCCTAACCCAGAAAACAAAGTGGAGATATTTACCATGTCAACATGAAATATATGAGTAAAACATGATAGGGCTATTTGGGTAAAAATAATATAGCTGTTAAATATTGATACATTGAGCTTTACTAATAAACAAGATATTGGCATGTGTGTGTGTGTGTGTGTGTGTGAGAGAGAGAGAGAGAGAGAGAGAGAGAGAGAGAGAGAGAGAAATATTGGCTAAAATATGAAATAATTATGTCAATTTTATGTATTAATTTTCTTCAAAAGGATGAGGATCAGAAAGTGATACTAAAGCAATGTTTAAGAAAGACATTAATTTGTAAAATTTTGCATTTTGAAGCAATAAGAAAAAGTGTTATAAGAAAAAGTTTTTCAACATACAATGAGAAGAATATGTTTTTTCATTGCTTTCTAACTTTCCATATTTGAAGTATTCAAGAAAGTACATTTCTTTAAAAACGTATAATTTCGCCTTATTGAGAAACGCCAATAAAAATACACACACACTCAAACACATATATACACACACAGATGTTTTGTATTTCTTCACTTGATTTTTTTTTAAATGCAATCCTCTGCAGGCACAGGACTATAGAAGACCCAAATTCCAATTTGGGCAACAAATAAAATGAACAGGTAAACTTGCATCTTTCCAGATTCTAGCCTCAGAGGCACGCGGAGAAAGACTTGCTGTCTGGATGAAAGGCAGCATCAGTCACTTTGGCATTGAGTGCAGAGAAGGCAAGCGCAGCTCTCTTAACAGCACACTGGAGAAAGCAAAAAGCACAGCCGAGAGAAAGTCAAGAATTAGAGAGGCTCCATGAAGAAGATGGCAGGGACTCTGGGACCTGGAGGATCCTTGGGAAACCTGCAGGTGGTAGAGAGGGAAAGAATGCTCATCCTTTTAAGAAAGACATTCAAGAAAGTTAGAGAATAATCCAGCAACCTGGCAACCCCAACATCGACTGAATAACTTGAAGTAGGTTAGAAATTAGGAATCTGACTACATTTATTTTCAAGTAGTTCTCAGTTCATACCACTGTCTTGGCCTCTCTCTGTTTCTTTCTTTCTCTCTCACACAGATACACACACACACACACACACACACACACACACACACATTCATACATAGTGTTAGGCCGTAAAGAGAATGGAATAGGGACATTAATGGTTCTATTGCTCATATTTTTTTCTTAAACATTATCTTAATTTTGAAAAACAGAATGCTTCACTAAATTTAGGGAGCTTATATTATCTAATGTAAACAAAACAAAACCCCATCAAATAAACATGTTGTGAGTATGAATTTCATTCTTCAGGACCTGTAGAAAAAGACCTGAAATATGTAGAACTATTTGGGCTACAAGAAAATATCTTCTATGGATTTTTTGTTTGGCTAGACCCAAATAATATATGAATACACAGCTCAATTATGATAGCAGACCACAGTTTTTCCATCTACGTCCAAGTCAACTCTCCCTGGATGTGAAATCCTCATAGATTCAATATTCTGTCCTCAAATTACTGACAGATAACAGTTTTCGGTTTCCTGGAATTGATAAACTTATTTCCTGGACATGTCTTCTAACTTTGGAAAGATTCATAATTAAATATAAAGCTAATAAAAATAAACACCTTCACGGATTTAATTCTTCCATGATAAGTTTAGAGCTAAAATATTACTCATTTAAATAACCTGTGTATATTTATCATTAACATTCAGGGACCTTTAATAAAATTATCATTCCAGAGATTCTGAAAGAATTTCCTTAACATTTTAATTTTCAAATATCTAGTTAACTTTTCCAAAATTGTGATAGCCAGTTGAATTATATCACAGCTATTTGACAATGTTTTAAAGGATATTGAAATCATTGAATGAACTTCAGCCCTGCCATACTTAATTGTTTTTTATTATTGGTTACAAAACTTCTTAAAAGTTTGTAAACATTTTGCTTTTTGTCTTAGTACTTGACATATTCAAAAATAACATTGAGCTTATTTGAAAACAATTATCTGAAGAAATATAATTGCTAAGTTATAAATGAAATAAATAGACTTATGAGGCTATTGAGTTAAATTTAAAGCTAAACTGAAGCATTTTATACAATGTGTCACTTTGATGAAACAATGATAAATCTCAATTGCAGACAATTTTTTTTCTATACAAAGGAATGGGGATATAATATGCTCAGTTGGTAGAGTGCTTGACTCACGTGCAAAAGGCCCTGGGTTCAATCCCCAGCACCACAAAAAATAATAAAGAAAAGTACATGCTTACAATTAACTTTTTTCTCAGAAAAACTGCATCATAGGCAAAACTTGTTTCCTAAATATTACTTTCCTTCCATCTCTGCCATACTGCAATATTAAGATTGCACTATCTCATGTCAGCTAAAGTTGATTCATATCATTCTGTAACTAGATAGATGGTCAATAAGCTACAAGAAACCAAGAACAGTGAAATATAAATTTTAAAATGAATTTCTAAGAACTGGGTTTATCATGATTATGACTGTAGCTCCAATATCTAATTGAATTAATTAATAATGACACTAAAACTATTTTGTTTATGAAAGCAAACAGTGCAGCGGTAGTTTGGAAGTTAGTTGATTTTGCCTTTTGTTTGAGATGAAAAAGAAACTGGAAGTTTCTGGTACAATAGCAAGAGGTGGTGGGAGGAAGTATTTTGTAAGGAGATAGTAGCCGGAGCACTAAAAGTCCCTGGGAAAATCATCAGAAATGCTGGATCATAGGTGCTGCACTACATCAGAAGTCAGGTCATGTGTTTGTTCTTGAGACGTTAATAACCACTGAAGACTGGTATCACAAGAACATTTCCCCATAGGAACATTGTCATGCAAGCCCAAACATATGGCTTTGAAACTGGAATATTTGAATTGAATATGTGTTCTGAACACAATTTTGGCACATAAGACCGAGAGTCAGAATTAATAATTAGAATCTTAGACTCAAGTCCTGGAGTTTTCTAATGCTTTGACATAGAACACGTCTCCCAGCCCCATTTCTTTTACCATGAACAGTTATTATAATGCCTCATAATGTGCCAGCTGCCTGCCATTCTAAGGGTTTTGCTTATTTGGCTCAACTGAATTTTATAATAGCCTCATGGAGGTTCTGTTATTTTAATTATTTTATATCTTAAAGAGACTGAGGTGCAAGCCAGGCGTGATGGTGCGCCTATAATCCCAGCAGCTTGGGAGGCTGAGACAGGATGATCACAAGTTCAAAGCCAGCCTCAGCAATGGCAAGGCAATAAGCCACTCAGTGAGACCGTGTCTCTAAATAAAACACAAAATAGACCCAGGGATGTGGCTCAGTGGTTGATGACCCCTGAGTTCAATCCCTGGTACCAAAAAAAAAAAAAAAAAAAAAAAATGGAAGAGAGACTGAGGTGCAGAAATATTAGATAACTCATGTGAAGTCATGAAATGCTAGTGGAGTGTAGAGGCAGTGTTTGAACTTAATAAGTTTGGCTTCAACCAAATGGAAATTATTTCCTGCATATTTTGTTGTGAGGATCTACTTTATCTTTATCTCCACAGTTTTCCTTTATCCTAGGGCATAAAAGGTGATACATTTTACAATGGTTACAGCATTTTGGCCCTGAGTTCAAAGAGCACATCATTCTAAAGAAAAGATTTCTACTAATACATTCATTTTTCTTAGATGTTATGCTCTATTGAAAATATACTTAGCAGTGTATATATTCTAATGTAGAGAAAAATAAGTACTATTAACATATTCATAAATATACAGATCATTGTTTTTCATTGTTCCTCTAAGCATTTTGCTCAGTTTGGAGCAGGATTCTATTTATTTATTCTAAAAAAATATATTAAGGCAGCTTGTATCAAGATAAATATTTTGAAACTAAAATTTGAATATATAGTGGTACATAATAATTGGAAAAGTACTGTTTATTGTATGTTTGCTACATCTGTTTCCTAACTTATTTTGAGATAGCTAAAATACTCTACAATTATACTGGGTTTTATAAATGACTATAATAGATTTTCTAATTATGCACATTTATAGTCAATCTTAAATGTTGGTCTGTCTTCAACCATAGTTGGTATTAGTATATTGAACAAATCGGCAGATTTATATTTTCATGGAATGGCCAATCTGTTAGGAACCGTTCCTGAGTTCCTGAGGAGGCGTTTCACTTTGCATTGGTCATTTGCTCTACTCTTACCATTTCCCATGAGTTGCAGTTACCTGCTGATGGATCTGAGAGGCACTCCTGCATGGACACTGTACTCTAGCCCTGCTCTCTCTGGGGAATCCGCCTGCCCCCAGGAGTACGTGTTCTGCTCTGTTCCTCTAGGCCAAGTCTCCCGTAAGGCAGATTGCCATGGACTACTTGGAGCTGGAAGGGAAAATGTACCTATACTGGGTCAAAAGCACTGGAGCCCATTCTTGCCTCATCCTCCAAACTATTTTTTCTCAACAGTAGAACTTGCTTCCATCTGAGTGACTATGTTCTCTCCTGCAATAGGATGAAGATTCAAGCAGGGAGGCGGAAGTGCAGTATTTCTCTCCTCAAAACATCAGCACAGTCCAGTCAATAAATTTGACTCCACATAAAATAAACTTCAAATTGTTACCTCGTTTATATATACACACATATGTACATTTGTTATATGTAATATAACAAATAGCGTACATATGAGCTATGGAATTATGATGTGCAATACCAATAAGCATTCAAAACAAAGCTACAAAGTATGCTGCTATCACAACAAAATGCTGGTATCAAGAAACCTAACAATTAACTGTAAATGACAATAATCATGCAATGATATTGCACCCATGATGTCCCACTAAAATAAGAGTGTCCAAACTGCTGAATTTGTGAATAAAAGGTTACATGACGAAGGGGAATCAAAGTTTCAGAAAAAAAATAAGATGGTTAATAAGTTGTCCTTGAAAATGGGAGATTATATTGGATTATCTGAGTGGGCATAATATAATCCCAAAGACCCTTAAAAGTGAAAGAGGAAGATACAACAGGGAGAATCAGCAAGGTGGCATTGTGAGAAGGTCTCAGTTTGGTGCTGATGTATTTGGGATAAAGAATTGGGGACATGATCTAAAGAATGTGGACAGCTTCTAGAATTGGAAAAGTTAAAAAAAAAAGGAAACTCTGCCTAGAGACTAGAAAGGAACACAGACCTATAAACACCTTTACTTTAGCCCAGTAAGACCCATTTCAGACTTCTGACCTCTTTTAATAATTAGGATAATAAACTCATGCTGTTTTAAATTCATAAGTTTATAGTGATTTGTTACAGCAGCAGTAATAAACGTATACATACATACATACATATGTATATGGTCATATATATACACACATATGTATGGTCAAATCTCTATTTGAAAGCACAGAAGAGAGCATGCTTCTTGGAGTCTGAATGAATATTGGGAGAATTAAAAATCACTTACAAGGGGAAATTTTTTATCATTTTTATGTATGACTTTAAGATTTCCACAATTATAAGCCTCATTGTACATCACATATTAAAGGGTCTAAATTCAAATAGCAACAGTTCTTACACGATAATTTGTGTAACTCATGCATCCTCTGGACTACATGACATGATTCTATGAATAAAGTAGGACATAAAAGCAATCTGGGTAGCATTTTGGGTATCTTTTAAAAAATGTTTAAATAAACATTATGATTTAGTAAACTCTGCCAAGAACTGTCAAAAGAAGCAAGAAACATGAACACTTTTTAATACCAGATGTGAAGCAGTTTCTCCTAGCGAAGAGTCAGAAGACATTAGTGTCTCGGTATGGTGACAGCTAGCACCCTGGAGATTATCTCTTTAAAGTGCAGAGACAGACTGAGGAAATTAATGATATGTTTGTGTGAGATTCAACCTAAATGTCTGCATATAAAATACTGCAATAATGTTTCCTAGCAGAGTCACATTTTTAAATTTGGCAAGATAACACAGTAAAGAATGTTAATTTTACCTTTGAAATCCGTATTCTGCTTTATGAGAATACGGAACACTAGCTACAATTTTGTCCCATGCCAGGAGTTTTAGCAATAGGAAAATCAGAAGCAGAAATTTGGCTTGAGTTCTACTTATTAAACGTAGTGGTCTATGGGGCTGTTCTGACCCCACATGGAGATTAGAATGTCCAGTCAAGACATGTACCTGCAGGGCTCTATCCAATCCAGAGAGGGCAAACTAAAAAACTAAGGGAAAACAGCACTAAAGTTAATATATATTACATATTAGTGTCATGGGAAGATGTTTATTACATATTAATTTTAATAATTAGATAACAAAAATGTTTATTTTATATGGCTAGTGCATATTAAATTGATCCTTTGTGTAAAAGCACATATATTTATGCACATATAAAATCCTAGAAGTATACATGCCAAGACATTAACAATGTTTACCTCCATTTCAATGGCAGTATTTTTATATTTATGCATTTGTGCAGATATATTTCATTTGTTCTGGTCATGTGTAAAATTCATTTTAATTGTTGCTGTAATTGTCCACATTCTTAGGATAATCTTTCTTTCCAGCAAAGAGAGGAAAACTGAAGAAAAGTATGTTCATGTACCATCACCTCCATTCATTCAGTACAATTTCTTGTCAGTAATATTCCAGTGGATACCTCCATGATCTATTGATCTCAAGTCTTTCTAAGTCAGGATTCTCCAGAGAAACTGAAGAATGAAGATACATTTATAGTAATATATAGTGTTATATATAATATATATTATATATAATATACAAATTTCTTACATACATTATTTTAAAATATATTTACATACAAATATAAAATTATATTCATATATATTTTTTAAATAAATGTATTTTACATATGTTTTACACACATACACACATATATAGTGTTTTCCCTGATTAAAAGGATTATGTAGGGAAAAAAAATAAGCAAAGCTGCCTGACATGGCTGAAGCAGGCAACTTGTTCCCAGTTTCACATGTGTAACCTACTCATGCTGCAAGGTTAAGGACTCTTCCTTGAAAGACTAAGCTGTTCTTTGTTATCTTTTGTGTAACAAGTACTGATTTCTGTGTTTTTATGAGTCCTCCTTACTTTGTCTACAAGGCAATAACTTACTCATCTTTTAAATCTAGTTCCAAATATATATATATTTTTTTCTTTTTCTTGTAAGTCATCTCTAGTTAGGAATGTCGTGGCCGGCCTACAGACATTGGTATGGAGTCGGCAGGCAGCTCACAGGTCCTAGCTCCCCAGAAGAAAGAAAGATGAAGGAAAAGATTGAAGGAAGGAGAAAGTTCCTAGTCTAGCATATTATCATTTATGAGGATATCTTAAACTGGATGCCAAGATTTCTGCCCATAAGAACTCCATGGCTAATGTAGAAGAGACATAAAACATATTGTGTTATTCACTATTTCCTAGGTATAGAGGAAAATGGTGACATTGGAAGATGCGATTGTGAATTTTCCCTTGGAGGGCTGGCAGGTCCTGGATTCTGCTCAGAAGAAACTGTACTAGGATTTGATGTTGGAATACTATGATAATGTGGTCCCATTGGGGTTTCAAAGCACCAAACCATTCACACTCTCCAATTTGGAGCAAGGAGAAGAATGGTGGATAATAGAAGATGAAGTTCAGAATGGAATCTATACAGTTGTGGAGGCCAGCAGTCCAATGTCAGGAGGTCAGCATGCAGCCCTATCCCTGCATTTTATTTAGAGACAAAGTCTCACTGAGTTGCTTAGTGCCTCCCTTTTGCTGAGGCTAGCTTTGAGCCTGTGATCCTCCTGCCTCAGCCTCCTGAGCTGCTGGGCAGGAATGTGCCACCACATGGGGCATTTTATGTGTAATTTTCATTGTATTTAACAAGAGCATAGATGTCTCACCATGAGGACTTGAAGACTAACTCTCTCTCATAAGAGATGGCATGAAAAACTGCTATAAAATCTACTCCATACTAAAGATAAGGAGAAAAAGCAATAGGAAAATAATAGCTTTTCACAGAAAAATCAAGTTGTATTGTAGCTACGTCTCTAACAAATGTTAATAAATATCAAACTACAAAGTGGAGCTGTTTCAGCAAAGCCCTATAGTGTGTTGGCTCTTAGCCCTGTCTTGTTAAAATTATTTAATTAATAACCAGGAGGAAGGCAGATAAAGGACATGGTTTTAAGATTTATAGAGGGCAGCAAGCTGGGAGGAATAACTAATGCAATAGAAATAAAATCAAGAGGAAACAAAATGGAGTGAGCCATCTGGTAGGCTGTGTAGAAACCCAGACAAGATTTTACAGAACTGAGTCTGGCACTTTTCAAATCTCAGTGGTATAGTGTCAGAGGAGAGGAAACCTCTTTGGAGTGGTTCTTTTAAAAAGATCTGGAGATTTAATTGGATGTGTAAATACATTATGATTAGCAGGAGAAGGTACTATAAATTCCAACACAGAGAAATACTTGATTTGTAAAATAAGAGGTGAGCTTGTGCATTATATTTCACTGTTCTCCTGACTCAAGGATGATTTCAACAGCGATTTTCATTTCTGCTTTTGTCAAGTATAAAGGATTTTCTTCTGCTCTCCATCATCTCTGAATTGCTCCAGTCCTAAATCCAGTGTGCGGGGAGGGACTTAGGTCAATCCCAGGCCCTCATGGTGCAGGCAAGAAGAGCCATGGGTTCCAAGTAGAAGTGTGAGAGCTGGGTGGAATGTTTCTGGCACAGGCGAAGGTGACTTGGAGCTCAGAGGGTGTCAGGGTGATCTCCAGGAGAAAAGCGAGAATGGCTGTTCTGGGCCAGGTGAGCCTCCACACCTCTCCTGGTGCTGAGATGGAAGTCTGTCCTCACCCCCTGGGGAGTGAAGTCCTCCCTCCATTCTTCTCTTTTCTCTTCCTCTTGATTTCCTCTTTCTTTGAGAAAAACAAAATAATACAACAGCACTAAATGCTTTCTTTTTTTTTTATTGGTTGTTCAAAACATTACAAAGCTCTTGACATATCATATTTCCAGGAAGGTGAACCGCACTTTGGGTGCATTTGAAAGGGAAAGGGGATTCCACACTTTAGAGTGTGCCTTTTCCCCCACATCCTCTCCAACACTTATTATTGTTTGTATTCTTGATAACTGCCATTCTGACTGAGGTGAGAGGAAATCTTAGAGTAGTTTTGATTCACATGTCCCTAGTTTTAAAGATGTTGAACACTTTTTCACATATTTATTGATTGCTTGTATATCTTCTTCTGAGAAGTGTCTGTTCAGTTCCTTAACCCATTTATTGATAGGGTTGTTTGTTTTGGGTATTAAGTTTTCTGAGTTCTTTATATATCCTGGGTGATTGGAATTCACAATAGCTAAACTGAGGAACCAACCTAGATGCCCATCAATAGATGAATGGATAAATTAACTGTGGCATATATACACAATGGAATATTACTCAGCATTAAAAGGGAATAAAATTATGGCATTTGAAGGTAAATGGATGAAGTTGGAGAATATTATGCTAAGCAAAGTGAGCCAATCCCCCAAACACCAAAGATCAAATGTTTTCTCTGATTAGTGGATGCTGATCTATGATGGGGTAGGGGAAAGAATGGAGGAACTTTGTATTGGGCACAGGGGAGGGTGGGGAGGAGTTATGAGGATAGGAAAGATGGTGGAATGAGATGGACATCCTTACCCTAGATACACAAATGACTGCAGGAATGATGCGTCTCTACACTTTGTACAACCAGAGAATTGCAATGTTGCGCTCCATTTGTGTAGGATGAATTGAAATGCATTCTGCTGTCATGTACAACTAACTACCATGAATAAAAAAATTTAAAAGGTGATATTTTTAAAATTTTCTAAAAAATGAGAGAGGAATAGCTAAAGGATATTACAGTTTATTGGATTTGGGGATTCTTGCATTTTTACTTTAAATGGACCATTTGTCAACTCAAATAAATGCCGATCTTGATATTTAAAAAGAAAGAGAAATAGAGAGAGAAAGAGGAAGTGGGACATATAAACTTACACAACAAGCAGACCACATTCCACAGCTTCTCTCCCTTCCTCTCCCCAGTGCTAAGGATGAATCCAGGCCCTCATGTGTGCTCAGGAAGTACTCCACAGGTGTCTGTTACTTGACCCCTCACATCTTTCCCCACCTCACTGCTGCCTCTCCTGCTGAACACCTTAGGGACACCACTGCTGTGTGACACTGGTGAGCAGCCACTTCCCGCTCAGACAGAGCTTAGGGACACTCCATCCAGACATGGCAGGCCTTCCTTAATTTGCCAGAACACAGTGGAATGCTGGGCAGAAGTAGCAGTGATCTTGTCTTTCCAAGACCACACCGGAGGTGTGTGGAAAAAGACAAAGAAATCAGACTGAGTCAGAGCTGAACCTGCCCCACAGCCCACACACTCTGGGTGACGCTGTGCTTGCTTTATCTTTCGGGTACATTCAGCCATCTCAGAGACACTCTAGGGCCCAATGAAGCTGGGAATTTTTTTATAAACATTTGACCCAGGATTAACCTTGTTCCAGGCTCATCAAAAATGGAAACAGTCCCTCAAGCAGAGAGCTTCATGCTCATACTTTTGCAGAACAGAGACTCGGGGTATTGAAAACATAAATCACTTTATATTCTAGCAACATGTATTTGTAATGAAAGTCAGTGAATCACTTATGTGTACCTTTGACCAGAGACCACAAGTCCACTAAAGAGCAGCTGCATGAAAACAGGGAGAAAGGGCTTGTAGAAATAGGAGTGTGTAAGTGAAGCTTTGCAAAAACCAATGTTTGAGGAAATGATTTATTGGGTGATCATTCTAGTGAAAAAACAAAAAGTGAAATCCAAGCCTTGTCATCACTTTGAGGTGGAGATCATTCTACCCAAATAAATAAACAAATCCATACTTAAAAAAAAAAAAAAGACTTAGAGGAAGTTTCTTTTTAAAGATTATTTTCTTTCACTTAGATCTATCCTCAAATTCATGGACAGGTACTCGTTTATTTTATTTTTAAAAAAGAAAATACATAAAGAGTATATACACATATACTTTTTCTGTATATATATATATATATATATATATATATATATATATATATTTTACAAAAACATAAATGAATGTTATGGAATTTTTTTTAAACTATGATCTTTTGTACTAAATAAAATATACCTTTAGGGTAAATTCCCTGAATTTGGGTTGTGGATTTAAAGTTAACACATATCTAGTTTGTTTAGATTTTTACAAATTCAGTGTGGTATGTATTGCACCAGTTTGTCTTTATACTAGATATGTATGACAACACATATTTTTTTTAGTAGAGTTTTATTACTATTCTGGTGATACTGAATAAGATGAATAGGTTAATGGACTCCAACTATGCTTTTTTTTAAAAAATGTAAAAGCCACTCCTTGAAGTGAAGCTGTATAAATATTCCAAACATTCCAGCCAACTCCTTTGTCTAGGGCATCCTGAGAAAGGGAGGGGGGACAGACCTTTGTAAAGTCTACTGGTTCTAACCAATAGTGTTAATTTTCCCCATTTGACCAATAGCCTTGGTAAGTTTCCAAGGTATGATTAGCATTAATGCCCCTACCCAGTATCTATATGAACCCCTAGATTAGTACATGTAAGTGAAACCCTCATTTGGCCCCCTTTGCCCTGTGGGAACTCTGTCTCCTTTCTTCTCATGTCAATACATCATACTCTTTCTTGAACATGGATTTCACTCTTAGAATTCACAACACAAGAACCCAGAAAAGAGGCACTGGCAAGTGGCTGACATCTGTTCCAATACTATAGCAGCAAAGGCTTAAAATCTGGTTTAAATATGATGGGATTTATGTGTATATTTTTATTATGATGGAGGTCAAATATGCTTCCATATATTAAAATCAGTTTTTTAAATGCTTTTGGTAAATTGTTTATGCTATTTTTACATTGTTATGAGCTCCTCATGACTTTTTCTCTCATTTTATGAGTTCCCTATCCTTAAATGTTACTATCTTATCCTTCATCAATAACACAGTAGTGTACATTCTTCCATTTTCCTTTTCTCTGGTTCTATTTCACTTTCCATTGCATCTGCAATTGGAGTTTTTAGCAGCCATGCATGGTGCAAGACTGTCCTTGGGATAGAAGTGGTAAAAATCAGAAAATCACTTGTGTCATTCCCTTCTGTGAAAGGTGAACTTCTTTACAGTTTCTGCTACTTTTTAATCACTCTCCAATTCTTGTACTGTTTTTTAATTTTTGTATTTTCTCTAGAGTTTATAGTTGCTGTCTATGTCAAGGTTGTTCCAATAAGGAGTTATACTCAAGCAAATAAATCATCAGTCATAATTAGACTTTTCTACACTCACTTGAAGATAGGTTTCCAAAGTAATGTGATAATTTTAAGCAGAGATGTTTATCTTAATGTTTTCTCAAATATTCATACTCTCCCATTTTGACATATAGTACAAACCAAATTTTAAGAGAAAACATCAGTATTTTTGCTCTTATTTGCCACACAACAAAAATATTGTTCTGAACCTAACAACCTCTCATATCACTGATAAGTCAGTCACACAGTTACAATATCTGATAAAAATAATGTTACACTGTGAGAAATGCCTTAGTCTCCAATTGTGAGTAATCAAGGTTTATCTTGGTTGAAAATTCAGACAGAATATTACTTGATCAATAATAATTTTGCTCAGGACGGGATGTGTACATCCTGAAGCTGCTAAGTTATTCCATTTGGGGTTGTTATTATACTTGCATAAAAGATAAAATTAAGCACTATGAAACAAAAGTAGCAAAATTAAGGATAAGATGTGGGATTCATTCTGTTCTTTTGGAGTAATTGTTCTAGTTCTTTACTGAAAATAAGAGTATTTTCAAGGATACTTGTTTAACTGTAGGCTGCTTGAATGGGTGTGAGTCTCTATGCCTAATGTTCTCTAAAACTGTGAATAGTTTAGTAAGCATATCAAACCCTTCCAAAGTGTCTTTGGGGGACTTTTTCCCCTTTTATCTGAAGGTTTTCTCTGTTTAGAACAGGCTGGTAAGGATTGCATCCTGGGATCTGATTTCAAGGTTATTTAAGTATCACAGGAATGCAGTGAAATGGAAAACTGGGTACTGCTAGAATGATAACCAAGTGCTTTCTGGAAACTTGAGAAATGATGATAAAGAACATTTTTAATCTAGTTTGTTGCTATAAGAATAAATTCTGACAAATAACTCAATATTTTGTTCAAGTTTAACTATAAATTGCCATTTCCAACCTTAAAATTCACATTGAATACTGATCATTTTGCAGTACTAAGCTTTCATGTTCAAAAAATATTTAGACTTCAAATATCAGATTTGTTTTTCAAAAGTAAAATAATATAAAGTGAATGCATTCAACATCATTTAAGATATCCATGTATCTTTGCTTAGCAGGAAAGCTTGGAGTAACTTTTAGAACTTTTTCATGTACAAACTCTGTTATTGACAATTGGCCACTAGGAAAGATCACTTACATGATTTAGGTAGAATTTTCTGCATAGCCAGAGAAGGTATTTTAAATATTCCTTCCAACTCTAAAGCTTTTCTTCTTGAAGATTATCCACTATCTAGACAATAATATATTGTCTAGTAAGCTGAACACTCCTTACTAGTTAAAATACAAAGGTACACAAATTGATAAACATACACAAAAGGATGCATACAAAAAGTTAACACACATTCTCATTGCCTAACTTTAAAAAAAATACTAATTCCTTTTGAAAACGCTTCAGCAAGTTGGCTTTATATGCAGTGGCTAAAATTTAGACAGAAACGTCCATTCCTAGAACTCTCTTGAAAATTTTAAATTTGTATACTTATTAATAACATTGACAATGTTTATATTTATTGGTCAACTGTACCCTATTTTTTCCACTTTCTAAATTGTTCCTTTTCTAGACAGAATGTGCTTTCTGTTTCTCCCCAACTGTCTAAATTGAGAAACAAACAGAAGAAACATAGATGTAATAGTCTTAGTTTTCTTATAAGTTGGTGTCTACTCCCTTGAGTAAAAAAGACTTCTGTAGATTGAGAAGAGCAATCCCTCACCTGTGGCCAGGGATATGTATCAGCCTGGTCACTGCAGTGAGCACTCATGTCTTCACTGAAGGGACAGAGGCTGAAAGTGAAATGACCTGTTTCTAGTCTCCGTTTTTCAAAATTTGAAAGTAGAGATGCTTTGAAATTTTGTTTTGTATGACCTCAAAACAATTAGGTATACTAGAAAGACAAACAACAACAACAACAAACCTGGAATAAAATTACCCCGAGAGAGAATTTTAGGCTATTAATTCTGGCTCAACTAAAGCATCTAAAGGTTGGAGGGAAATGTTTAATTTCTACACAGTATGTAGGCAGCTTTTCTGTATATGGTAAAAATTGCCATGTGAGTTGCACTTTTGAAAAAACAAATCAAGACTAAGAAAAAAGATGAAATGGAATGAACTGGCCTTCATATATGGCTCACCAAAGTGAACTGCACAGAAACAGCCTACGAATGCTACTCTGGTCCACGTAGGGAAGTGCTATTTATTTAATTAAACAGCACCAGTCATCAATGGTGACACTACACCAGTGGGAAGCAGTCAAAGTTCTGGTCACATGAAATTTTAGCTCTTTACTTTTTGTTTGGTAGTATGCTAGAAACTTTGGATTTAATCCCAATGAGTTTTAGACATTTTGTTATTTTCCTGTATGTCCATTTTTCCCCATTCATTTAGTTGTGGGAGGGCACCTTTTAAGAAGAAATAATTTAGAGTTTAAGATATGAATTTTAAAAGAAAATATTAAAAAGTTATTCTTGAATTGGTAAAAGCAGATTATTTATTATATAAATTTTATCACTTTGACTTCTCCCTATTTTAAAGTTGTACTATTTTTTTTTTTTACTTAGAGAGTTACACATTTTCTATAATAAAGACATAATAAATCCTCACCAGCTTTACAGTGAAATAATGTTTTCTACCTGGTGTTCCTTTTAAAATGTTGTTGATGTTATTTTTCTGTTTTGAACATAAAGCTTTAAAAAATGTATCCCTTGATCTTTTCTTGTAAGGTTGCTGACTTTGGTATGATTCTTAAGAGTTATTTTCTCATAGTAATTTGAAATGGCTGTGTTTATACTTACACCATTAGTCCACTGTAATCTATTTTTGGTTACATGGAGGAATATAGTGTTTGTTTTCATCATGCATAACATTTCAATCCCTAACTATTGGAGATATTAATAACCAATTTAGATGCCAACATGAAGAATAAATTTGAAATATATCCAAAGAAATTGGCGATTAGCTCTATTAGAATTAATATTACTGAGCCCACATCTACCTTATAAATTAAAAAGCTTATTGTGGGTGCTTCTCATTCAGATAATCTTATCTACTCATATAACTTCATAAAACTGAAAGGACACTAATATGTGAGTAGAAAATATTTCTTAGGGAGAAATATTTAGATGCACTTTATGTTTTTCTACATTTTCAAAATTTTCTTCAAAAAATTCCTATTAAGAAATCAAAAATATGTCATTTTGTGATTTAATTCCATAGAACTTAATGAGAATGAAGACTATCACACTAGAAAATGCTGAGAACGAGGGAAAGTATAAGAGGATTCCATCAGAACAAACATTTGCCAGTTACCGAAAGACAGAGGCAGACAGAAGCGTTCAGGCTGTGAAAGCGGAGACAGAGACAGCTCAAATATGGAAGGACAGGGGATGACAGTCACCAGTTACTGCAGGTGGGCCTGAGGAACCAGAGCTGGGTCAGGAGAAGGAATTTCAGGTACAGTCATTTCTCTTTACTTATAGATTCTGTATTTTTTCAATTTGCCATTAGGAAATTTATTTGCAGTTCCCAAACCATTAATCATTGCACGTGTTCATTTGGGATAGATATGCACAGAATGGCAAAAATCTTGAGACATCTGATAAGCACCTCTCAGGCTCAGGTTGAACAAGGCAGTGCTCTGCCTTCTTGTTTTTAGTTTTCCAACTATAAACAAGTATGTTTTGCAGAGTCTATTTTGTACCATTTTCAAACAATTTGGTGCTTTTTTGGTGACTTTTATAATGGCTCTGAAGCACTGTCTGGTGTTCCTTATGCAAGAAGACTGATATAGCTTACAGAAAATGATACAAGTGTTAGATCAGCTCCATTCAGACATTAGTTTCAAAAATGGTAAAAAACTAAAACATATTAAATGAGATGTCTTTAAATAAAAGCGTACATTAATACCAGTTTATATATTGATTGGTTGATAAAAATGTAGTGACCAGTAGCTTCCTGAATCTGATTTAACCCAGTATTCTAGGAGTAATGGTGCAATATTAAATAATTTAGTGTCTGCAACAATTTTATACATCGAAACTACCATGAAAAACTAGAAACAACTGTAATTGATTGGGATGTTATCTACCTAATGCAGGGGATCTCCATCATGTCAACACAAGGGAATACCCTTTAGGGTGAGCATTTACAAGATGCAGAAGCCAGGGACCATCTTAGCCCAAGGAATTCTGAATCTGCTTTGGTCTGTGTTATGGTTTGTACCTGTAATGTCCTCTAAAAACTCATGCATTGATTGAAAGCATGGCTCCCCAATGCAGCAAGGGTCAGAAGTGGGGCTTTCAGTCAATGATTGATCATGAGGACTCTCTCCTCATCAGTGTATTAATCCACTTGATAGATTAATCATTAAGAGCTAATGAACTATTAGGAGATAGGAGGAAGTAGGTCATATGAGCAGCTTTTTCCCCTGACACACCCTTCTTCCATGATTTTGTGCCTTGGAGTCCACTAACCATTTCTCAAACTTCTGAAAACATGAGCCAAAATGAATCTTTTCCTCTCTAAGTTGCTCTTATCAGCTATTTTGGCCACAGAAACAAAAATCTGTCTAAAAAATTTTCCTCAAGTAATTCCATAATTGGGAAAAGTTGTTGGATTGAAGGTGAGGGCATCACCTGGTATGCTGGACATCCCTCCTGGAATTTGGTGATGATGACCTGAGCTCTACTAGCTTTCTTGGCTCATGAGGCAATAATGAAAATGACAAGGGCTAAATCGCTGTTTTAGTTTATATTACCTTCTAGTACCTCCACTAGTACCTCCATAACTTTTTTTTAGAATACCTTTATTTCACTTCTCTATTTTTTTTTTAATGCGGTGCTGAGGATCGAACCCAGGGTCTCCCATGTACAAGGCAAGCATTCTACCACTGAGCCACGCCCCTAGCCCTCAAATAACACTGATGCTACCAGAATCTAAAAGCTTTTAAAATTGTCATGTAAGCCTCATTTCCACCAAAATCTATTTAACCTTGATAATCAGTTTTTGCACAAAACAAAATCTCACATTCTGTCATTCTGTCATGCCACCCCCAGAAAACACACACACACACACACACACACACACACGCACAAATCTGTTCATTCCTGCTTTCTGTTTTTCCAGGCTTGCATGGGTGCAGCTGAGCAAAACTGGGGAAAACTGGTCTCTTCCTTTCAAAACATCCCTTCAAGGAGGCCAGGGACAGTCTGGCAAGGGCACAACATCACCCCATACATGCATTATCCTTCCACTCTCCCAGATGACTATTTTAAACCTTCTTTTCTCTTTCAGCTTCCAAGACCTTTTCCCTTTCATTATTCTCAGCTATTGACTCTGCTTTCTATTTCACTTGAGAAAACAGTAATAGGTGAATGAGATAAGTGGAATAATATATTTAAAGTGCTGTTAACTAAAGGCAAATGTACCCTGCAAGAATGAAAATCATATGTAAGGCAAACAAAAATTGAGAAAATATTAAGAATTATACTTAGGCAGAAAAATATGGCCACAGAAGAATGGTTTGAATAGAAAAAATGGAATATAAAGAAAAATTTAAACAAATGAATAAATATAAACAAGTACTAAATGCATAAAAGAGTTATATCCACTTCTGGTTTTCCTATAGTAAGCCTTAAAATAATAAGATACATTTTTTTCTACAACTGTGAAAGTGTGGGTGGGACTAATCTATCTCAAAATAATTTAAGAAAGGAGAAAATTAAAAGGGAATACAGTAAATAGAGTTATAACCAAAAGATACATGATGATTATTCTAAATAAACCCAAGCATATCAATAACCACAATGAATGTAAATAGATTAAACACTCCAGATAAAAGACAATTATTGTTAGGTTATGAATAAAAATCCAATTATATTCTATTTTTAAGATGTATTCTAAAATATCATGCTACAAAATGTGTACAAATATCAAACTTTCAAAAATCACATGCTAAAACTAAGCAGAAGGGAGTTGTCACATGTTGAAGATAAGAAATGACACAAGATGACTAAGGAAACCATCAATGAAGCCTTTATAACTCATGGTCACATAGTGTCAGGCCACACCCAAAGCCAGAAGATATTTGGAAGAGACAACTACAAAAGGACATAGTAGTAAGTGTGGAATCAAGCAATACAGATTTAAAGGTAGAAAATAATCTTAAATGAGAACAGTGAAAACCAGAAATCTTAACAGGAGGAGGTGATTTGCTACCATCAGCCAGGACAGGTGTCCTCTTGAACATGAGTAATTTCATAGAACAAAGCCACTCAAGACAAAAGAAGATGGCTCTGTAACTGTGTCCTGAAGACAGAGAAGGCATAAATATTTCCTAAAACCCCACATAGTGCTAGTCCTGGTCTCACAGTTAATGTGAGTGATGGCTACTTCCTTGCCAATTAGTTTCAAACTGTCTCTATTCTTCCCTCCTTTTAGATAACATTTATTCAGATATGAAATTGTAGCATTGTCCCTATCTCCTGCCAATGGTGGCCCAGAATAAAATCATGCTTCTTAATTGCCTCTCACTGTAATAAGTAGCAAATCCCTGCAAGTTTAGCTGGAAAACATTCACAAAAAATTTAGACCTATGTCTAATTTTAAAAAATACAAAACACAATGTGAACAGAAAATTAGAAAAAAGAAGTAAAACTGAATGATACAAATCTGAAAAGTTAAAAGCCAAATTAATACAATGTCAAATACACATAAAAGAGGAGATAGAAACAGAAAAAGCTAAGTTAATAATCAGATAGACTTACATAAAAGTAAAATTGCAATCAAGAAATAAAAACTAATGATGTTAAGATATTCGATATTGAAATGGAAAAAATATGTGGGGGTGGGTAATTACAGAGGCAATACAATTTTGAGCAAATGTAGACTAATGAATATGAAAAATAAAAGTAAAGAACAAATTCCTAAAAATATAACTTGTAAGCCAGGTACATTATAGGCACATGCCCATAATTCCAGCAACTTGGGAGGCTGACACAGAAGGACAACAAGTTTGAGTACAACCTCAACAATTTAGTGAGACCCTGTTACAAAGTTTTTAAAAAAAAGTAAAATAAAAAGGGCAGGGACACCCTGGGTTCAATTCCCAGTATTGCAAAAAGAAAAAAATACGCATATATGTACAATGTGCATACATGTGTGTGTGTGTATGTATATATATATATATATATATATATATATATATATATATATATATATATACATATGTACATATATACAACTTGTCAGAACAGAGTAAAAAGTAAATATGTGATTTAAATAAAATTAACCTACAAGCATCAAATAAAATTTTATATAAAGTAAAAACAGCCTCATAAAGAAAACACAATGGTCAAATGTCTTACAAATGAGTTATAACAAAGACTTAGTATTAGATCATTTCAATCTTATACAAACTCTTGTAGAGAACATAAAAATAAAATATCCCTAACTTATTTTATGTCATAAGTATAATATTTACTTCAAAATTGGATTATTACAGATGAGAAAAGAAAAATATAAACCAATCACAAGTATAAATGTTGATATTAGTGTCTTAAATTAATTATTAACAGTTCAACAACATAGGCAAATAATATAAATAATTTTTATTTATATTATTTGCCTAAGCTGGTCTTATCATATGAAACCTATTTGGGTTTAATCTCAAAGAAAAAGTATTTTCACATAATACACTATAGATTAAGAAAAAAGACTATTTCAATAGGATAAAGAAAAAAAATTCAATAAGTCTCATCATGTCCCCATGATAAAAAGTTACATACCAAACTAGGAAAAGAAGAAAAGACCCTGATGATAAGTATTAGGTAAGTAATAAGGAGAACCTATGAACTACACATTATCATTTTGCTCAAAGGTGAGACAATAGGAACACTCCACTAACATTAGGGTTAATACAAGAACAACCAATATTATCAAATCTATTTAGCATTTCACAGAAGGTTCCTAACAAATGCAGTAAGAATATTAAGCAGTAACTCAACTAGAAAGGAGGAAATAAAATTCATTAAGTACATATTATAAAACCATATACATAAAATTTTCAAAAGATTTTTCAGGTAAATTACTGAATTAGTAAGGATATTTAATACGATCCCTAATACAATAAATATACAATAATAAAGTTTAAATTTAAACATTTAATTAAACCTAAGTATCACTGTAATAACAATATGTAAAGTGCTCTGATTTAAATTGCCAAAGGATTAACAAATATTAACAAATGTAAAGACGTCAATATCCCAAAAATGGATGTAATGTCTTTATAATTAAATGTATTGTTCTTTGTTTTGAGAAACTGTGAAAACTAATCCTAAACTGCATATAAAAGAACAAAGGCTAAAGAAGATCTGAGACAATAAGAAGAAAGAAGAGAATAAAAGAGACTTGCACTAATCTAGACAGGGTGGTATGGTCATTGGGATAAGCAGATTTGCCAGTGAAATAGATTAGAGTAGTGCCCAGAAACAGATTCATACAAAAAGATAAAGACCTGAATATGGTAGAATTGGCACTGAAGTCAGTGGGAAAGAAAAGACAAGTCAGTCTTCCACTTTAGGACAAGAGGATATTCATACAAAAAAAAAGAAATCTCATAATAGACAAAACAGTTAATGCTAAATACGGATGACAAAATTTGTGGCAGATGGACTCTAGAGTGATCCCCACCTACCCCAATTGTTGTTTGCATTCATGCCCTGGTATTATTCCTTGCCTATGAGTATGGATGGGACCAGTGACTAGCTTCTAACAGAACACGGCGAAAGTGAGAGGATCCGTTCCCTGACTGCATGACACTGTCTACAGAGTTTCTCTGTTGACTTTCTCCCTCCTTGGCTTTCATGAAATAAGCTGCTTCATTAAATTCAGAGGCCCACATGATAAGTTATGGACGGTGCTCTCCAGCCAACAGCCAGAGAAGAACTATGGCTTTTGGTCCAGCAACCCACAAGGAGCTAAATCTTGCCAAGAGTCACTTGAGCACAGGAACGGATGCCACCCCAGTTAAGCCACAGTGAGAATGCAGCCCTGGAGAGCAACCTGACCTCAGCTGTGTTAACCATCTTAAAGCACACAACACTAAGCCAAGGGCGGCCGCCTGACCCAGAAGTATTTTGAGATAGGATGTTATTTCAGGCCACTAAGTTTATGGTACTGCTTTCATAGAACAATACAATAGACAATTAATAAAAGAGTATTTAGAATAATATTTTATGATGGCAAAACAGTATAAATAATAAAGTAAAATATATTGACATATTTGATTCCATTCAAATTAAGAAAACCTGATATTTAAAGACACCACAAAGTCATACTATAAAGGTAAAAAATATAAGCCAAAATGTATCCATAACACATAACCAAAAAAGGATTTGTATCAAGAATACATAGGAAACTTCAATGACTTGATAAGAAAAGGAGAACTTAATAGGTAAAAGGGTAATAGACATGACTGTGAATTTCATTTCATAAAAGAAACAAATTGGCAAGAAGAAAGACTAGTATCTATAGACATGTGCAGGCACACTTGTGTTTAAATGTTGTCAGTCATTAAAAATCAGAAAAATGCATATGAAAACCAGATGTGACATCCTTTTTATCCCACCAGAGAGTCAGAAAATATTAAGTACAGAAGGAAATCTGAAACAACAGAAACGCATCTAGAGTGTCAATTTATATAGCCAATCTGGAAAAGAATGTGGCATCATCTATAATAGTTGAGGACACATGTTTGCATATTAACCCAGAGCCATTCAATCCTACAAAAATATTCCAGGAAGGAAGGTGGATAGGTGAGGGTGGAAATATTCTGAGTACAAGCAAAATTCGTGTATACTTTGTATGTATGTTCACTATGGAACATACTTAAGAATTGTTACAGAGAATTGTTTGAATTTGCAAAAATTATAAATATCCCCAAAACAAATCAAGCTAAAAGTTGAACAAGGTATGACATATTTATATAGTGCCACATTCATATGATGAAATATTACTGTGTTGAATATATGTGATCTTTACATAGAAACATCACATGCATTAGACACAATTTTGAACAAAGAAAATTATATAATACGTACAGTGTGCTACTATTTACTAAAGTCTGAAAACACAAAATTAGCATATGTATACATAGATATATATGTATGTGTGTATATATACCTATCTTTAATATATATTACATGTATGTGTAAGTGTGTGTTTTGAAGCTATAAAATAAACCAAAGAAATATCAAGGACAGAAGTTACCTCTAAGATGTCTGGTGGGAGCAGAGGATGTGATACTAGTTCAGAAGGACTTAACTACCATTATTAATTGTGCATTTTTTAGGGCAGACAGTGAGTACACTCTTGTTCATTTTATTGCTATTGTTTCTGTTAACATGCATTTTTTTACCTTATTGGAGAAAATATGAGAATATGAAATCTAACTTTAAATCCCAGGTTTGGCAACAACAATTTATTAATACCATAGTAGAGGATTTCCAACATTTCAGCTAGGATCAATGCATCTTTTTATTCTCCACTGATTTTTCATTATCCAAATACTACCTTTAGATGGATAGGGGCAGTAGAACTGGCACATGCAAGAATCAATACAACAGTGTTTTCTAATTGCTTATAGTCAACCAGTGAAAGAATATGGACAGTAGTACCCAAGAAGAACTAAGTATAGGAAAGGAGTTCCTTTTTATTAAAGATACTAGGCTGTGAGCCCTACTAATATATCCCTACTAACTGGTCTACTGTTGGGGTGCATTCTATTCTGCTCTCCTTGTAAATGAGTTCCTGGTAAAAGTCTCTAGTATTTACTCCTGGTTCCCACTCCATGGCCACAGAAGATAGAAAACATCCAAACTAACAAGCATCTTAACAAGAAAAGATATTGTAGATGCTACCCTAATCCAAAGCATATGTGTTAATGACATAGAAATTAACAAAAAAGTTATTCTATATTAAGTATAATTATATTAGTATAAACTTTTGTTATATACAGTGCTAAAGTGAATAATAATGTTATATATATTTTTATATATACATAATTACAATTATCGGTTTGTTTTTGTTAACATAAACAGAGGAGTAAATACAATTATTTACAAATTGTTTTAGGCATCCCAAGTCTAATCCATATTCAATATGGAAAAATTTAAATAGAAAACGGAATAACTGTCAATGCAGAAGGTAACATATACATATATATCTACCAAATGAAGATAAAAACAAAGTTATGCTTGATATACAAATGGGACTTATGACAGAATAAAACTGAGTGATAGCATCAAACTTCAATTTAGAAAATTCTATATCTTTGTAAATCTCAGTAGTAAATACAATATACTCTAAATAAACACAAACTTCAGAAATGATAGAGATATCAAAATGAGAGTTTGGATAAAACTGTTTCTTGGAAGTATGAACATAAAACAATAATACTTCTAAATCATGATTTTACATGTGTGTAACTCAGTAAAATATTAAATACTAACATGAATGCACAGTTCTTTGGCTTATCTCTCTTTATTCTATATGCTTGAATTATCTGAAAACACTAATATTTTTTTTTGCACTGGGAAAATGGTACAACTTATGACACGTGGGTGTCTTTGAGCACACGTGGTAGGAGAATGAAAGCAAACCCACCTCTGCTATCTCTCTTTCTCCTTCACGTCAATAAGACTAGAGAATCTGAGGTGGTCACAAAGGGGAACAGTTATTTTTCTATTAATTTTCACACTTAATTTGTTTAAAATGCTTACATCATCTATGAAGGAGTTCTCTAGATGGAGAAATAGAAGTTTAAAATTAAGAAAGAACACAGAGTCTTAGGCACACAAACTGTGTGTGATCTGAAATAAAAATGCTTCTCTTCATATCAAAACAAGGAAATGGGGGAAAGGTGAAACAGGATGGGTGAGAAACTCATCAGAACAATCAACAGTCACATAGAAAAAAATGTACCTCTTAGGGCAATGGAATTTACGGCTTCAATGTGTGCATACAAACATGTATATTTATTTCCCTGTGTTCAACAGTGAGATATTTTAGATAGTTTTGTAATTATTGTTGGGGAAAATTAATAACTGTATGTGTGTACACTGCAGTTTGGTAAGCCTAGAGAGAAATGAGTACTCATTATCAGGGGCACATGAGCCAGGTGTAGCACGCTGTGCTCTTGCTAGTGCTGGAGTAGCCAGGGTGCTCAGATTAATGTCTGACAATTAACAGTAAAAACTATCTGTTTTGTGTGAGATTAACTTTTATTATCTGTATTCTTTATACAAACTTTCAATGAGTACCTTATGAAAGTAATTTCATCCCTTCCTGGTTGTCTTCCCTGTGCTTATAAATCCCTCTTCAGAGTTTTGTGAAATGTTGTAGTAAAGCATCAAATTAAAATAGCTCAGTAAATATAAAAGAGCCATATTTTAAATTTTCACATAACTTGAACAAATCTAAAGCAAAATTAATCTTCTGAACAAAATAGAGGAATAAATAAATGATATATAATTAAAACAACAAACACCAACAAAATTCAACAGTAATCTTTCACCATCATATACCAAATTCTGGAGAATTTTTGCATATCATGAATAAGGCAAGCTTGCTTATAGAAGGGTGCCAGATTTTAAAGCAGGGATTAGAGCTTCTACTGCTCATTTAGTAACTAAGGAAAGTGACAGCAATGGGAGCTGAATTGACTTCCACAAGGGGAAGGACGGGCATCAAGGACTTCTCATGAGCATGCACGTTGTTCTCCTTAAATGATTAAGAGCAACGCCCATCCCATGCTCGCTCAGAAAAAGAAAGACAACAGATGGAAGAGCACTTCATGTCTAGAATATTTGAGAAGCCAAGTCACATAAAAGTGAAATTTTATATCAATATTAACACACTTGAAAGAAAAATTAGATTCATCTCTATAGTCGGGGTAATACAGAAATAGAGAAACAACATAAAATAGAATAATTGCAATGTGTTATGGAATGACTGGAGTCAGATTATAACTTTTCTCTCACTAAAATTCATTCTTTTAGTTTAGACCATAACACAATCTCTATAGTAATGATTCTTCTTGAACATCTCCCCTCTCCCCTGCCTCCCTCCCTTCAATATTTTCTTCCCCTCTTTCCTCCATTTTTACTTCCTTCATTCTCTCATTGTCCTTCTCCTCTTTCTCTCTGGCACTGTTTATAATGCAGGGGAAAGATCAATAAGTTGGGGGGGCTCACCCTAAAACTGACTCCATGTGAATGTATTTGGTTGACCCTTAGTGATGGAATTGATGGGAACATTAACTTCCACTTGCTGTAGGTTCCTTTATACTAGGAACTTTGTAAAAAGAAGAAAGAGTTCCTTTATGGTCCCTAGCAGAAGTGTCAGCTCCATTGATATAGGGCCATGAAAGCATTCCCTGGATTGAGTGTTGTCTAGCACTGTGGAGCTGGAGGCACTTGGGGTGGTGTGGTTTTGGTGGGGAGGAGAGGAAAATAAAAAATTGCTGAAGCCTGGGTCAAAGGCACTGAGTTATTCTTCTTACTGCCATCACTAGCAAAGATACTCTCTCTCTCTCTCTCTCTCTCTCTCTCTCTCTCTCAGACCACACTCAAGTATCCCTTCCTCTTTAGGGCATCCCTTAATATTTGATTATAGACATATTTTTTTTTCTTGTAGTGGGTTGGAACAGTCAAGTAAGAATGTCAACGGTTTTGCTTTATTAGTATTTATGGACAACTCTGAATCTCTTTGGAAGGGCTACTCATTGGTGGGATATGCTGTGACAAATAGTAAAAACCTAAGCCAGAAAAAAAGTGGTGGCCTCTATTCAAATATACCAGTCATAACTTCCTCTAAATCATTAAAGTATTCTTTACTCATAGCTACCTTGCTTCAGAAATAAGGAGATGAACCAAACCCACTACAGAACAGATACCACTTTCCTTGGGTGGTCATAACTACCCCTCCTCTCTCTCTTGATGAATTTCTGATAGTTCTGAAGTCTTGGAGCAATTGCCTATTCCTCACTAGGCAGGTTCATAGTCGACCAACATTTGTGTTCTTCCCTCATGTAATCAATACCTTGACAGCTGATATGCATGAATTAGAAAATTAATGCATGAATGATAAATACAGGGACGATTTCTTCAGATTTTTGGAATTGGAAAAACTGCATAAATCTGTGTCAAAGCACTTATCAGCGGATTTAATTTGGATAAACCACTTTCACGAGTTTCAAATGTATAGGTAAAATAAGTAATACATAGAGCTGTGTAGATTGTATGTAATAAGATACATACAAACCTTATAATTCAATGTGTAGCACATATTAAGTGATTAACTCATGGCAGATCTTGTATTTTTTCAAAAGATTTCATTGCGCTTATTACTTGAGGCATTGTTTAATATGCTTCAGGTAACTTGCGAGATGTTTCTTCTTTTTGGCAATATCTTGCCTAAATAAAGATCTTACAGTGTGTAGCGGGGAACAGAGGGGCAGACATAGAGCACGGGTGCTTAGTACGGGCATATTCTTGACATTTAAAGTTGAAGAGCCAGGACTTAGGTTTGTTAGGGAGCAAAGGTAAAGGCTTGCCATCAGGGTAGGGTAGGGGTGGAGTTCATGTTTACTGGATACATTTGTGGGACTGTGTATCTATATTAAACTTGTCCTGCATTTTCCAACTTCCAACTCTTTTCACTCCATAGTAAATCCTAACACTACTACCCAAAGACTTAAAGAAGGGGGGTATGGCAAATTATCTTAATTATACTCACACTGCTTTTAGATTTTTATTTTTAGATTAATAAAGGAGACTTTTATACATAGAGACCTGACAAACTAGTTAATGACCTTCAGTCTGTTTGTTTCCTTTTTAGGTTTGTATTTTGTTGTTGTTTGTTTTGTTTTGTTGCTACCTAACTAGATAGGTGTGAAAGAAAAACAAAACCAAAAATTCTCATGGTTTGAAAGACTTAGCTGAAATCCACCTTTGGAATCAGATTCAATTAAACATGCTACTTGGGTTAAACATAATATAAATCCATATACATTACAGCTCAAGAATCTACAAATTTTTAAAATGTTAGAATTTGTCATTTTTAAAGTATCTAACATGCTCTATGCAAAATCCAGTCCCTTTTGGGCCTCAAAAGTTATTTGGATAATTTTTCTGCCAAAATATAGTGAAATGATGGCTAGTCAGACACATTAATTTGGTTAACATATAAGTAGGAAAAAAAGATCCAATGCCTTGATATATCTTAAACATCCTGAAAGTGATGGTACAACATACTGCCTTCTATTTACATTTTTTCCTAATCAGTGAAAACTTTTCTAATTAAGATCAAAGTTAATGAAGTCAAGCAACATTGAAAATTGAAAATTATAATTTTTTTACTCACTTGTAGAAAGTAAATGTGATATACTTTATATATGAAGAATGTTTAGGATCTTTAATAATGCATGAAGTTCTCTGCTTATCAATGTTGCCAATCAAAAATAAATGGCAGACATCATGTACAAACACAAGAATGGGAAGTTATACTCCATGTATGTATGACACGTCAGATTACATTCTACTGTCATGTATAACTAAAAAGAACAAAATAAAAAAAATAAGTGGCACACAGGAGGGGTAACAAGTTTATAAAGGGGAATTATTAAGACATGCTAGTATGTAGGAAGGGAGTGCTTCTTTGAATATATTTGCAGCAGGCAATGTGGCAATTCCTCTAATATTCCTTGGAATTTGACATAAATAAAAATGATCCTATTCTTGCCAGGCATTTATCAATTATTTTTTAAAATAATCAAATGTCTAATATTTTGGAATCTAGGCACAGTATGTATGTGGTCTTGTGTCATATTCTTGATAAAATATGTATTTTAAAATATAAATTGAAGCACATTCAGATTTAACTTCCTTCTCCTGAGAAGATTCTATTTCCTATCCTGTTTGGATTTTTCACTGTGGTACATTCAACTTTAGATATGGCCTTTATATTTCATCCTAAGAAAATTCTGTCATTTTCCAACTTTGAAAGCCAAATTATCATTACATTTGTTACTTTACTTTTGGCAGCAAAACATCTTTTCAAAATTTCATTGCTATTATTTTGAATAAAATATTGCTATGTAGATTATCCCCAGTTAGGTCTAAATTTGGGAAATGAATGAAGGGGTGGCTTTTACATATAGGACATTTTATAAAGGTTTTTCCAACAAGTGTTTCATCTTATTTGCAAGATGAGTAAAAGTATGTGTACAGGCAACTTAAATTTTTCTTGGATTACCTTGTGATGCAGAACCTGAGGATGTACTAGGAGAATCACTCACCTTAGGTACTCAGGTTATAAGGCAGAAGCATGAGTATGTGTGTGCACATCCCCTTCCCCATGCAGGAGAATTTGCAAGTAAAGTCTTCAGCAACTTTCTACATTGGTTACCTAAGTAGTGGGGCTTGCAACTAAATTTTTCCTCTGGAGTGGGAATGAATGAGGATAGAGACAGGTAACTCTAAATTGCTGTTAGGATGAATGGTATGGTCCACTGTGAAGACCATTTGGGTAAACCTCCTTTCTTTTGCCACCATATATTCCCATATTCATCCTCAGAATTACTTTCATTTTCCACATTTCTTCTTTCCCCATTCCTCCACATGTTCCATTTAGCTCTCTTCTGCTTGTGCAGGCACTTCCATACGTTCAAAAACAGCAGGGGTGGCTTCTGCTGTCTTCTCTGATACCTGCACCCATTTATAATTCTTACATTAGTCAGACCTAATACGACTTCCAACCCAGAGCCTTTTTATTTGATCTGATTTGAGATGACACATCCTGGGAATTGAAAGCAAACACTGAGACTCTGAGCAATAATGGAAACAGTGTTATCATCCATGTAGCAATTTTAAATGTTTGTTGATTGACCCTGAGATAAAATAATCTTCCTTAAAAATAATAGTGTAGATTTAAGTCTTCAGTGCCCTTTTAACTTACATTAATATAATTTTATTCATTTTGTTATCATAAAGGGAAAATTATGGGAGTCACGGGAAGTAAATGTGGAGGAGGGGAGCAGTCTGATATCAAAATGGAAGGAAAATGATAGCCAAGTTAAGATTTAGCTGGAATGTAACATATCCACAGCTTTATCACTTTGGAGGCACATTTTGACATAATAACAAACTATTGAGACAGAACCACTTTTATCTAGGTCAGAATGACAGACTCTAAGTGTTAGAGAGCTTGAAGGAACTACAGTTTGTAGTTTGAAGCATCAGGAAGAAGACTGCAATCTGTACAAAGATTTTCATCAAGTCTCGACACTGCCTGATAGTTTTCATCCAATACATTGTAATTACTCCACTGGCTTATAATGGCATAGCATTTTGATTTCAGAACCCAGCAAAGGAAAATGAACCACATTTGATGTTGACTACATTTATAATAAGATGCAGATGGTAAAAGAAACAGATGCCTCTGACATCATCTCCCATTTGCCTTCAATTTTGCAGACACTGGCGGTCTGTAAACTCACTCAAAAGGAAGCAAGAAAAGTCAGGCAGTTTTCCAATTCTGTCTCCAGTCTAAGAAAACACTCGCAGCAGTGGCACGGCTTTCTTTGACTCATACAGTGGTAATTCCACAAAAAATAAATTTGATTCTGTGTCAGTCTTTAATGCAAAATTAATCATCAAAAAAAGGAAAACCTCACAAACACAGGGAGGTCAGCAATTAGTACCTACTGACTGTTTTGCTGGACAGTGACAAAAAGGACAGGGTGGGAATAGTGTAATGGCAAACAGCTGTAGCTTCAGGAAGTCAAAAAAGAGACTTTTAAACAGACAAGCATGTCTAAAAAACCAGCCCTCAGCACCCAGACTGTTCAGACTTATTTCTTGTTATTTGTAAGTAAAAAATTTTAAGGAAACTTTCCAGGTTACTATTTCTGACTTAAAAAAAAAAAAAAAATCTTTATTCTGTATTTCCATCTGCATTTCCAGAAGGAATCTTATAGTTCTGATAGGAACTTAACGCCATTTCTCCAGTGATATCACTGAGTGTTATATAAAGTAAAAGGAATTCACTTTTTTTTTTCTTTTTCTTTGTGCAAGATAAGTGTGTTAAAAGACCTTTTCAAAAAGATAAGGAACTTTTGTAGTCCATCTTGAAAGGAAGAGATGCTTGGGTAAAGCAGCAACTGCAAGGCCTTTAGTAGTGTATGAGGTCCCCAGATAGATTAGCACAGTTACAGAAGAAGGCAAGTTAAACAAAATCCTTTAAAATCTTCCCATCTTCCCGGAAGCCCACGGTATAATTTCATCTAACTTCTGAAACAGAAATATTTTAGCAGAAAAAAATTTCAGAAACAAAAGCAAGGAAAGTGGTAACATAAAAATAAATCCTGCTAGGCCAAATATGGTGCCTATTTTTTAAATAATCTCTCTGTGCAAATAAAAGTACACACACACACACACCCACACACACACACAATACAAGAATAAACAAACTCTTCTAGTCCATATCCACAAAGCGGGTGGGGAAGCATTAGTGCAAATTTCTGCTGACCTGCAGCATTTAGTCCATAAACTTTGGATATCCTAGTCGGTCCATCAGTGTCCAGCAGATGTTTTCAATTAGTTTAATTTCATCTCTAGGCAAGTTTTGTTTCCAAACATTAGTATTAGTTGGTGATATTTCTCCTTCATATGGAAGGTAAAAAAGGTTTGTGGAAGTGGCAAACAATATTTGGTTTAAACTAGCAGGAGACAAAGGAATTCCAAGAAAAGCAAAAATCCTTTCAGTAGTTTTTTGAGGAAAATGAACAATATCTTCAAACTTGACCAGCTGGTAGCTGGTAGGCAGCAAATCTGTATTTATTCTCAAAGCTGCTGCTGTATTTGCTAGCCATAAATGAGACAATAAGGAGACAGCGTTTGATTCAGAATTTTCTAATTCTTTCTTCAATGGTTCATACTCAAATGCATAGCCTGAATTTAAGTTACATTTGCCTTTACCTCCCTCTATTTTAAACAATTTTGCTAAGTGCTCTGGTACATTCTTCAAAGTGTAAAGACTTGGCTTACTACTGTACAGCATTGAATAAATCCATGCCCGAGGGTCTCTTACAATATACAATGCCCTCATGGAAGCTCCTAATACTTCCTGAAAAAAATGAAGCTTCAATGTCCAGCTACCGCTACTTAAACTAAGCACAGGACGTGCACTTGGGTAATAGACCAGGTGTCTCCTCAAAGCCCTAATATATTCAGCATCTCTGTCAAAAGCGCCTTTCATTCTACTTCTTTGTTCTGGCAAAGACTCTCTCCTTTTCAATTTTCTTTTCTTGTCCTTATTTGTTGTAAAATATTGGGCCAGTTTACCCCTACTGGTCTCATGCAGATGGATGTTTTGTAAATGTAGTTTTGTGTCCTGGACTAAAGACTGCAACCAGCCTCGAAGTAATCGGAAATGCCCACTGTGGATATCTGATACCTTCCATTCACAAGCATCTACAAATGAATCAATTTCAAATTCCGTTTCAGGGATATCAATGTAGGCTGTAGGAACTCTGATGTAGAGAAAGTCACTACTGTTGAAAAAAAGTTGTTTAAGTATTTCGGCTCCGGAACCAGGAAGTGAGGTAATGACAACATCAGGAAGATCCACATAGTGCCCCTTGGAAGACACAGACTTCTTGCTTGTCTCAGTTCCTGTTCTTGTCCATTTTGCACAGATGGGCTGAGTGCAAGTGCTCCACACATCTAGAAGCTCAATAACCCACAAGGCAATAACAAGTATTAGTATCCAACGCATTAGTTTTCTAAAAGAAAGGTAAAACCGCCATTGAAATGTTAAAATCACCAAACTAATGCACAAAATTAATCCAATTGCTATGTTAAACTTAAATCCAAAGGGGAAAATAGCTCTATCTTGTCGTATAGGCAGTACTATTGCTTGAGTACCCAAACCAAATCGGGTTATTTGGCCTTGGTCAGCCACATTGGCAAAGCCACCAAATCCCAGGTAATTGAATCTTGTTTTCAGGTTGTGGTAGTCAGTTACAATGGAAACAACGTGTTCAGTGTTATTGACATTGAGAGAAATCTGAAGTCCAGAATTGGAATTATCAATGAATCTGCAGCTGGAAACATTGACATATGGCCCATAAAAGACATATGCAATTCTTGTGATTGTGGATTCCATCTGAAAGGTCACATTAACAAACTGAGTCCACCGTTTCTTAAATTCAGCTGCTTGTTCTGCTTCCTGTATACTAGCCATGGGGCTATTGCCACGGTGATCAAACCAGAACATTTTGTAGTGTGCATCCCATACATCCATCATGGCACCATTATACCTATTCATAAACCTATATGGGATGTATTTAAAATCAATATCCAGGTTATGAAAGAAGGCACTGACAGAATTTATCGGGGAAGCTTCTTGCCTCTCAATGTGGTCAACGACTAGCAGAGTTTGAGAATTTAAGAGGAGTAAAGCACGATACACACTTTTCAGTCTCATTGCTGAAGAATAAGCAGATACTGCTTCCCCACTCACAAATATCATTTCCCCATGTTGAGAGGCAGTGATGATTTCCCCTGCTGAGTCACCAACTTCCTCACCAGTCCACTTGAGCCACTGTGCACATTCTCCCAGTTGGCCTTCCCAGGGCTTATTACATTGGCTTGAGGGTGACGGAGCAAACACCAATACATTGTTAAGGTGGCTCAACTTTGGTCCATAGAGAGCTTCAGAAACAAAAACTTGCCCATTGGGGGCAAATGTAAATGAGTTCTGATCTGGATGTTCATGTCCAGGGTTAAAGCTTCTCCACCCATCAATCCAGGAGTATGGCTGAAAGTGAACTATGTCATACACAGCTCTTCCCCCCAGCTTCCCAGATTTGAAGGACACAAAGGTATTGGTTTGTGTGTTTGGCAGCCCAGCCCCATAAGTGACAACTCCCCAGTTAGGAAATGTGTGCATCTTTGCAGTACCATAGTCAGCAGGGGGCTGTGGGGTTAGTTGTGGATCATACCAGATGTATTCTGTGTGGAGAGTACTCCACCTCTGGGCAGTGGATGGAACCATGGGTCCATCTTTAGGTCGATGCTTTCTAATTTGCTGAGCTAACCAATTTCCTGCTCCATTCTTTAAGATAAACTTATCCAAGAAAACTAGCTGACTCTCTGGACCATAAAACCAATTATAATTAGAATCTGCTATACCCACAGTTCTTTGGAAGCCTGGCAAAAGGGTGGCATAGTAGAACCAAAAGTGCATTTTTAACCAGTTATTATCCAAGTTGTTGATATTAAAATGGCGCTGTGCCAAAAAAACATACTGCATGACTGATTTAGCTGTGTAGCTTCCATAGGCCACACCTTCATCCAAGGAGCCATCAACAATGTGATTCAATAGAAACATTGTCTTTTCCATGACATCTACTACAACCTGTTTCCATATATTTGCTTTAGATCCTTTATCTACCCCAGTAACCAAGGCCCCTGTGAGTACTGCTATCATATTGGTAGCCTGATGGTTATGGAGAAGTTGTTTGCCCCATGAGCGGACCTTGGAGTATTCATACATTTCCTCAGTAATAACCCATATTTTTTCCAGATATCTTTGTCTTCGATGATTATCTAATAAGTTATATAAAAAGTCAAAGGCAGTGGCAAAACCTGTTAACGAATGGCCAACCGGAACCTCATCTCCTGGTGCATTCTCCACCAGCCAATCTTTGTAGCTTACCATCCGGTCCATATATTCCAAGACAAATTCAAAGGCAACTTTGTCTTCTGGACATAACAAACAGTACAATGCTAAAGGAGGCAGATTGTTACCATAAATTTCATTCCACTTGGCAGCAAAATCGGCATGCTTGGGTGGAGGTAGGTAGTATGTTGGGTTGGACAGCATAACTGTCACTGCACTTCTGATAGCTCTAAAAAGATGCAAATGGCTTGTGCGAGACTTTTGTCTCATTGCTTGGATTTCTCCAGCATCAAAATATAAACTTGGATGAAGCATACTTCTCCTCAGCTTTTGGTTGGGTCTGAAATCTTGCACTTTCTGTGTCTTAAACTGATCTATATCATCTGTGAAAACTGCCCATTCAGAGTAATTACTCACAGACTCTTCAAGAGTAGAGAAACCAAACATCACTAATGTTAAAATTAGGAAATGTCCTGTAAACATTAACGCCATGATCCATGGGGAAGATACTTTCCTTAGGCATACATAACAAATAGGGTGTTTAATGTGTTTTCCATCTGGCTAATATAAAGCATATATTAAAGATCTTGATTAAACTGAATTTAAAATCTTCTATGCTGACATTCAGCTCATTCAAAGCAAGTACATTTGCCAAAAAGAGAAAATTTTACATAGCGCATCTGTATCCCTGGCACAGTTCTGTTCCAGTAAATTTCAAGGAATATTAATACCTCTAATTTTTCTGTAACAGAGGAACAGTGGTAATAGTCAAAATTACTATAAATGCAGCGTTTACTTCCTTTACATTAGTCTATTTGAACAGAAGAGTCAAATCATACATGGTACAAGAAAGAAAAAGCACTCCAAAATTAAAATTAAGAGTCATTTGTAGCACAGCAAGCCATCACTGGTGATACACTCACCACAAGTGTATGACTTGTTTCTGTGTGTTTGACTGAAGACCATGGCAAAGTACTAACATTCTTGGAATGAGTGGAATCACTGATTATTCCTTTCAATATTTTATGCTTCTTGGTTTGTGAACTATTTCTTCTTCCATTTTGGGTATAAAAACATCTTCAAAAAGTGTCCAAAGTCCCATGTGATTTAAAAATATTCAAACTCCTGCCTTCATTTCAAATGTCTTTTCCAGGCTTACTGACTCATCAGTCTATATGACACAGGAAAGCATTTTGATGTCTTCTTCTATCAGCTTCATCAATACAACTATAAAAATCTAATCTCTTCAGCCACCTAGGCACATCTTTTCCAATCATGGAGTAACCATCAACGGGAAAAGAAAACTCCCCTTTCATCAACAGTGACCATGCCGTCTCTTTTCTCTTCCTTTTTCATGACTCTCCTTTCTGGGGGGAAAACAAAACAAAGCAATTGTCTGAGGCTACAGGTAGCTGAAAGTGAAGGCAAACTAATGATTTAAATACTCTACAGTCACTTGATAGAAATTTGAGAATCATAATAAAATCTGATATTATATACAATCTAAGTGATTGATAGATACAATCAAGCGATTTGTTTTCTTAGACTTTTATGCACGTACAAGGATTCCGAAGAATGTGAGTAGATGACAAGCAGCTGTGATATATACATTGCATTAGTCCTTTTTTTAATGCTTTCATTAAAATGCAGTTAAAGAGGAATCCTGCTATCATTCTTATTATTTTGGTTACAAATGACCCAGAGACATAAAAGTAAACCTTGAAAGAGCTTTTTTTTGTTGCTATTCTGGCTGAAGGTCTGGCCTTCGCCACATCAGGAGTCTTCCCAGGGGGGAGCAGGAGGAAGAGGACAAGTAAGAGGGTCACTCCTCCAGGGGGAAGGCCATCCAGGGCAGCACGGCGGCCTCACCTGTGGCCTGCGCCAGCGTCCCCGCACGGGCCAGCAGAGGGCGCGCGGAGCCAGCGCTGCCCGCCGCCCGCCTTCGCCGTCCCCGGTCGGCAAGAGCTAACCAAGTTTCAGTCTCGGGCAAGTCTGCTCTCCGCAGGAGATGCTGTCGCTAGGAGTTTCCCGACCCGCCCCGCCTGTTGCATTTTCTAATTCGCGTCCCACCAACCTGTCACCCCTGCCCGCGCTCGCGGCTCGCCGACCGGGACCGGCGGTCCGGGGCGGGCGACCCCCAGATGGCCCAGTGCCACTGCTTACCTCCGGCGGCTGCGACGGGTCTGGGGCGGCGCTGGGCCCCAACAGCCGCGGCGGCGGGGAGTTGGGGACTTCGCGGCGCCGGAAGCCGGCCGGCGGCCCCGCAGGGACCCCGCGCTCCCACGGGCTGAGCCGGCGCCAGGGGTCCTCCGCGGCGCTCGGGCACGCCCGCCCTCGGGGAACGCCGGGCGCTCCGGGGCTGACCCGGACCGCCGCAGGCAACCGTGGGCGGCTTGCGCACTCGGGGCAGCGTGTCCAGCGGGAGCCGCGTCGCCAGGCCGCGACGACACTGCGACCGCCGCTCCTCCGCGCCAGCTCCGGCCGCGCGGCCCAGGGAGGGCGAGAGACGGCGAAGGGGGCCGGCGGCCGGGGGCGGGGCGGGGCGGGCGGAGGCGGGGCCTGGGGCGGGGAGCGGCGGCGACGCGGGCCGGAGGGGCGTGGTCGGGAGCGGGGGCGGGGCCAAGCGCGGCGGGGAAGCGGCGCGGAGGTTCTGGGCTGCGGCGGCCGCGGTGCGCTCAGAGGGGCCGGGCGGGAGGAGGGGCAGTGAGGGAGCGCGAGTGCCACGATCCCGCGGGCTGGCGTTGAGATCATTTGCTTAAGCGAAGAGGACAAGTGTAACAGAGCCACGGGTGGATGGGGTTGATGATAAATGATGGGAGATGAGGTGATGATCCCGGTGACGTTTGTGATAACAAGATTCACCCTCAGGAAAGAACCAGCGCTGGAGAGGGAAGGACCACTGTCTTGGAACCCGGAGGCAACCTGGCTGAGGTTGCAGTCATTGCAAAGCAAAACCAAAATACGTATATTAGTGTATGAAAACAACTTCAGTAGCACAGATGCAACCGACCAGGGCAAAATAATAATAACCACGAGTCAGCTTTACCAATTGAAAATAATTTTAACGGCAGTATAAATAGGAGCAGTATGGGATAAACAAGTAGAAGGAGACTCATAAAATGAAGAGAAATATCCTTCATTAGAAATCTACAAACTGGTGGAGGCAGCCCGTCTTGGTTACTCTCACATGCTTGTGCAACTCCAGAGCTTGGGATTTCCTCTTATACTGGACATTGGGAACTTCTCACAGATACCAGATTACAGTATGACAAGACTCAAACCAAGTCTCACCACACTGTCACAATTAACAGCTCAGTCGTAATAAGAATACATTTCTGTCGTAATGGGACACCTACCCTGGTCCAAATGGCCAGTGCTTTTGCTTCAGCCCTTCAGGAACTGTATTTATTGTATTTCTTGTTTTTCAATACCCAGTACTTAAAATCAGCCCCACTTACCAGTTGCAATTTTTCTGAATATCAGATTTCTTTTATTATCCTGATCTCAACTCAGATGCTTAATTTCCTGTATACATAACTCCTGAATTTCTGAAGCCAATTTGTATGACTAGCACTATATTGTTTCTACTTATATTCATCCCTTAAACTTTTTTTTTTAATGCTTACTATTTTACCTGGCTCACTCCTGTACTCTTATGTGAAGATCCTTTAAGTCATGATTAGAATGCCATCCTCATTGTAGGTGCTATACTTTTGTTTAAAATGAGTTGAACTTTTAACAAGTGGGCTCACATAAAGCTTTTTCTCCTATTGAGATTTATTACTAAACAAAGGTCTTTGACAATCAGAGACAGAACCTCCTGTGAATATCTGCATACTCGCTCCATGTGACCTCTGATGGAGGAAACCCCTGGGCTCCATCCTCCTTATGGAAGAATACAATTAGGGCAAAGAAGAGCCTGTCTGCAGAAATGCCTACATTTTCTGCAGAGTTGAGCCTAGGAATTAGTTTTAGTAAACACACTTAGTAAATAAGCGGACTTGAGAACAAAATGTACAGATAGGGCTATTTTATTTTGTGGATCCAAAGTGCCCCACGATGCAAGGAATAAATGACTCAGGCAGAATTGGTGCACAAACATCTGCCAGACAGATATTTCAAGCTTCATCCAATCATTATATCTTCAGATTTATTAACATCAACATGATCATTCTGAATTTATAGATGAATGAAACCAGGTACAGACATTGTGGACTTTCAATTCTGCCCCATGTATCTGGGCTGAAGCTCTGGGGATGTGCTAACCCTCAGCATTCTCAGATGAGCTTTCAGGTTATTCATCTTGAACAGGCATCTTCTCACACTTGTGAAATGTGAGTGCCTTGAAATAAAAAGAAGCCATGGATGAACAATCCAAATCATTGGCAGAAAGGTTGTTAGGTAAATGGCACTATTAAAAATGAAGAGAGCCTTGTTTCCTGTGAACTAAAAATGGATAGCTCCAATTATTGTTCCTTCTACACATGAAGATGGTACAAAGTTAGTTAATTATAAATAATGCATCCAGCCATAGAAGGGATGAGCTATATGCTATGTTATTGTACATTAAAAACCTTTATGAGTGTGGCAAGAGACGCATATACCAACAGCTGCTAAATTCAGAATCCTGAAGCAGTATCTTATTTTAATGGAAGTGAAGAACAGTACAGTCTGTTGCTCTGGGGATTTCTCTCTACATAAAATGATCTTAAATCTACATGAGATTTTTCACAGTGATTTCAAAGCACTTATAAAAATCAGTTTTCTTTATTTGCACATCTTTCAATCTATCCTCAACCACTCGACTTGCAACAGTGCTTTTCAGAATAAAATAAATTTTAGAATCAATCTCCCAGTGCAGAAGCCTTATTTTTTTTCCTTCTTTCCCTCTCTCCTTTATTCCCTTCCTTGTTCTTTCCTTCCTTTAGTTCCCTCCTCTCTCCCTCCCTCCCTCCCTCCCCTTCTTCCTTCCTCTCTCCCACCCTCAGTCCCTCCTTAGTTTCTTCATTTGTTTGTTGGTTCTTTCTCTTTACTTTTTTTATTTCTTTATTTCTTTCCTATTCTCAACGACTGTTCCAGAGCTTGGCACTTTGTGTTGGATGTGTCTTGAAAGTTGAACATGAATTATCACCCCCTTTTCATGGCAGAAGAGAAAACGTAAGCAGGTCTAAAGTGGGTTGCAAATCTGAGCAGAAGCAATGCCCCTTTTTCTTCTAACTGCTGAGAAGCTTGCTTCACACAACCCATAGTTGGAGCTATGTCTCGGGGTGACTTAATTCAAGTGACACCTAAGTCTGGGAAGCCAGCCAACATTTTAAAGAGAATTTCTGCAAGAATTTTATGTCTTGAGATAGGTAAATTCAAGTTCTAAACCTTAGAACATAAGTTAAACACTACATAGTCTTTCAGAACAATAAAATGCAAGCAATAAAACAAACTTGACACTATATAAAGTCCTCGGGCTGAAGTCTTATTTGTCTGTGATCTATATCTCTTGTGGACTCTTGATAATCGGATATCCCAGAACTAATTGCTGTGCGTTTAGCAACTGATCATGCTCAGATCTCTAATTTATCAGCTTACCCAACATACACTCATCTGAATCTGGGAATGGTTTTGCTATTCTTTAGGATAGGCCTTCTTGCTAAGGCTTTGTCTGTGAGACCTCAAATGCAGATTTTCTGAACCACTTACCAGGACCAGATGTATGCTAGGTTGATCCACTAACAATACTACAACTAGTATTTGCCCCAAGTTTGGGGATATAGTCAGTGACACCATTTAGAAACAGACATCAAATGCAAGTTGCAAATTTTATTGCAAAATTGGCCAGCAGTAATATGCCACATCAACAATAAAGACACAACACAGATTTGAGGAAGGCCGTAGAATCTGGAAATACTCTTTAGCAATTGTTTTGAATACAAAACATCTCAAAATGACAGGGATTTTGCCTGCAGAGTCACTAATGAAGATGTGGCTGAATGTGTTTCTTAAGTTTGTTTATCCCACTGTATGAGAGTGAGTGTGACAGTATTTGGATTTAAAATACTTAAACTTACTAAAGTCAAATTCTGAGGAACAGAGTTTCCTCATAAGTCTACTAAAGCTTTGTATTTATAAATGAGAAGCTTTATCGCCACTGTATCTGCTTACATACAATTTTGGTTTGGCTCTAAAAGAAAATTTTAAACAAAGTAAAACTTGCAAAGGGATAACAAGATGGTTTTTCCAAGACTCTTCTCCCCCATCCTCTCTGTTCTCCTCTACTTATACTGTTGGTTCTCAGCATGGGGCAGTTTTGCCCCTGGGAGGACATTTGGCAATGTCTGGAGAAATTTGGATTATCATAGCCAGTCAGTTGTGGTGGTGGTGCTGCTGGTCATTTATCAGGTACAGGGCAGGGATGTCATTAAATATCCCATGATGCACAAGACAGCCCCCCGCCCCCACTGCTAAAGTTATCCAGTCCAACCCGTCAACACTATGGACACTACACCTCTCTACCCTGACCCATTGACTCTAAAAAGTAACTAGGTGCTAATTTTTGGTAGTTGAAAAAGTCATGAACTATCTCTGACTGTTTTGGTCACCTCCTTGCAGCTCATTCCAGAGCCAGATTCAGTGTGTGAACATACATGTCCCTCCAAACTTCACAGGTTGGAACCACAATCCAACGCGATGTTGTTAAGAGGTGAGGTTTCTCAGAATGATTGGGGTTGCCCTTGTGAGTGGAATCAGTGCTCCAGTGAAGAAGTGGAAGCAACTTCCCGGGTGCCTTGTTGTCCTCTGCCTCAAACTGTTTTGTGCTTCTGTAATAGAATACCTCATTCTAGGTCACTGGGGAAAAGAGGAGATTTGTATCCTCAGAGTTCTGGAGGCTGGGAGGTTGAAGAACAAGGCACGGACAGGTTAGGACCAGTCTCTCTACCTTGGAGACAGCACCTGAGTAGAGCATCCTCCAAAGGGTGGTGAGGAATATGTGTTCTCATGGCAGAAGAGAGGAGAGTGGAGGACCCACTTCCAAAAATGCTTTTTTACATCAGATTAATTTCTCCATGAGAACAGAGTCCCCAAGACCTCAACTCCTACTAGGCCCCAGTTCCCAACACTGATGCATTAAGGATTAAGTTTCCAGCACACAAGTGGGGGGGGGGCACATTCAGCATCTGTGTTCCCTTCCCTAGGGAGGAAACAGCATTCATCCCTTTTATGCCCCTTTTGTGAGGTAAGGACTCACTGTGAGGCTCTCTCTTGGAAACAGAAAGTAGGCATTCACCCAACACAATCTGTTGGCACCTTGAACATGGACTTACCTGCCTCTAGAGATGTAGGAAATAAATTTATACTTTGTTTATATGACCCCATCTATGGTATTTTGCTTTAAGAGCAGGAACAGCCTAAGACACCAGCTCTTACTAATTTGTTCACAGATGGCTTTCTGTAATCTACTACAGACTACATACTGACTTCATTTCTCTTTACTTGCCCTAGGACCAGGGACTGTCTTGCCTCTTGAAAAAGCTCAGGCACAGCTGGCCATAAGCCAAATACCACCAAAGAGTAGCAAGAGTGAGGTGGCATCAGGGACATCATAAATGTCTTTCTGATATGGACAGCAGCAAATCCTCTCCCCCCTCCCATCCCTACACTCCCCAAACCACCTTCATTATTGTCTGATTTTTGTTTCATTCTAAAAAATTGTTCTTCAAAATAAATTACTTAAACTCCCAGTATCAGAAAGTCTATGCTATTGTTAAAAAGGTCTGTTTCCCAAACCTACCCCAACCCTATGGTTAAGAATCTCAGTGTGTGGCCTGGTAGTCTGTACCTTTAAATGTCCCTTGAATACTTAGGGAACTCTGAGTTCCTCTTCTAAGAGAATTCTCTTTCTTGCCTCCTTCCCTACATACCTCTGGGGCATATGTCTGAGGGTTCTTCCGTTTTGTCAACAAGAAACATCCCCAGCCTGGCAGGACAGAGATTAATTGGGGTGAGGAACTGGTGTTGCAGAATTCCTGGACAAGTGAGGAGCTGTTTTTCAACTGTTTTAATTATTGTGCATGTAAATTGTTTATTCCTGTGTGAGGAAGTGCATTGGTAGATAAAGTCAACAATAAAGGTAAATAAGATATGTAAAACAGAAGAGAGAACAACAACAACAAAAAAGGACAATCTAGGAATAATGAAACTTGCATTGCATGTTTTTGGGCACATTGATTAACTGGCAGCTAGCAGAGAAGTTTGTTGCCAAAACCTGAGAGATTAGCTGGGGAGCAGATGTGACAGGCTGTCTGGGAATGTTGGCCAGCAACCTCCCACCAGCGCCTCTACCTTAGATCCAGCCTGTACTACATTCCACTGAGACGGCTTCAGTGGAAAGCTGGAAGCAAGCTCCCTCTCCCGCCCCGTCCAAGGCCAGGAGGCTTCTCCTCTGCTTCTGAGCACTGCTTCACTCTCCTCTTTTTCTGAGAATCAGCTTCACCTGCTCCTTCATGGGGACACGTATACCTCTTAGCACAAGTTTGTTATCCCCTGGTTCTGCCACCAGGAAGAAATTAATTGTCCTTTTTGAGCTCCAAATCCAAATGGTCAGAAAATATTACTGCTCAGCAGGGTCAGGGTTCCATTATGACTCAGTGATAGAAAGTAGTTCAGGGTCATCCAGTTCAAACACTGCCACAGGGACTGATGTGAGTGGGTGCGCGGTATCGATCATGGTACAAGAACATAACTGGCTCATCCCTTGAAACGACCTATTTTAAAATGACACATGCAGAGGACAATGCATCCCTTGAGAGACATATGGGAACAATGGATTTGGTGGTGGCTGTATGAGGTGGTAGAGGTTAAGGGAAAGAAGGGTGGAAGGCAGGACAGGAGCAAAAGCTCATAAATGCCCAGAGGTCATATAAAGCCAGCTGTTTTATTATTCTTACTCTCTGAAGGTTATTCCTTTTGCAGAATTTATTAAATGTACCTTATCATAAAAATCACTTAGAATTGCTTGTTTAAAATGCAAACTCTGAGTTCTTAAGTGCTACCCTACAATTATAGGGGTTATAAGAGAAAGAAAGACAAGGAATGCATATTTTTAAGTGTCATATTATCCTGTGAAATTGGCAAATTACCCCTGGAAGGATAACCTTTTAAAATATTTCTAGCTAACAACAGCTCCCAAATCACCCTCTGCTTACCACTCTGGTAACCATGCTACTGTCTTTGTCTATGAGAACAACTCTTTAAGATTACATGTATGATCAGGCAGTGTTTGTTTTTGTGTGTGTATGCCTGATTTATTACACTTATTTCACTTCTATCCATGTTGCTTTTTTATGGCTGCATAATATTTTATCATGCATACATATCATATTTTATCTCTTCATCCACTGGCAGACACTTAGGTTATTCCCATTCTTAACCTCTGTGACTGCAATGGATGTAGGAGTGCAGACAAAATGATTGTCCTACAAAAATGATGACAGTGGGTAATGTCTATGTTAAATACCTGCACTTAGTTCATCCACAAGGTATATATACTTCCAAGTCATGTTCTATGTGATAAACACATATAACTCTATCAATTAAAAAATAAAATAGTGCCAATTATTTAAAATAGAGAAATTTGTTTCCAATCCAGAGAGCAATGAAGTACAACGGGAGAGGTGAAGTATATATGATTGAAGCTGTCGAGCTATTCTGACCAAGATGGTAGCCACTAGCCACATGAGTTAAAAATTAAATTAATTAGAATCTAATGAAATTAAAAATTCAGTTTCTTTGTTGCACTATTGGCATTTCCAATGTTCAATGGCCACTTGTGGTTAGTGGCTGTATTATTCACTAGCACAGGCAGATTACTTACTTTGCTGCTGAAATTTTGACTAATGCTTATATAGAAAAAAGGGGGAAAGTGGGAGAAAAATGCTTCAATATTTAAGTTAGGGGTACTGAATAAGCTGTGGGTCTAACAGATTTGCTAGGTAATTGTTGCATTGATGATTATGTCGGTCAGCTTTTCATTACTGTGACCAAAACACCCGACAAGAAAAACTTAAAGAGGGAGAAGTTAATTTTGTGCTCACAGCTTCGGAGTTTAGCCCTTGGTCAGCCAACTCCATTGCTCTGGCCTGAGGTGAGGCAGAAGGTCAGGGAAACAGGGTGTGATAAAAGTAAAGCTGTTCAGCTCATGGCAACCAGAAAGCAGAGAGAGGAAGGGCGCATTCAACTCAGGACGTGCCCCCAGTGACCCAGCCCATTCACCCACATCCCACTTGCCTACAGTTACCACCCAGAAGTCCATTCAAATGGATTAATCCATCAAAGAAGTTAGAGCCTTCATAATCTAATAATTTCACCTCTTACAATTCCTACATTGCATAACATGAACATTAATAATACAAATCATAACAATGATAATGTTGGTGCATTAATCCTAATGACACTTAATCAAAAAAAGCCAAATATCTAGACTATTCTTTTTTAAAAAAAAAAAAGAGATTATCTGTTTTTTAAAAAAATGGCTTAAAATTTTTTGAAAACCCTGTGAAGAGTAAATTAAATACATCTGTGAGATGAATTCAGATCACACAGTATAACGTTTTGAATTCTGATTGAGAAGTGGATGCACAAAAATAAATTTCCTGATTTCACCTATGTTGGTTCAATTCTGCACGAGGAATTCACCTTCCTATTTCAATGTCAAGGAGAAAAGTGCAATCTTTTAAGTTACCTACTACCACAAGTCCTCCTAGTGTGAAATACTAAAAAAAAAAAAGATGACATATTCAAACAGTCATATTTCTATCTGAATAAATGCATTAAATTTCATTTTCTTAATTCATTCAATAAATATTCACTGAGAGCTCAGTAATGCATGGTACCAGACACTGGGAAACCTCAAGAGACAAACATGCCTAGCCAAATGGAACTCACAATCCTGTGGATTGAAAAGTCATAAAAGGCATGAATTATTACTTCATTTTTTTCTGTATTTTAATCATTACTTTTTCATATTTAAATGGCTTTGAAGGATCATCTATATCTTGTAGCTCACTGTTTTTCAAAAGTACATTTAATTTTATTAGGGCAGGAAGTTAGTCATGAATCCAGAGCTGGAAAAATAGATCAAAACCTAAATATTGTAAGAAATCTCTAGAATGCTTGCATGTTTTTTCAGAGCTTCACCCCTTCTGTTCTAACACCTGGAGTCCAGCCAGGCACAGAGTATGTTGGCTGGCAGCTGCAGAAGGAAGCCTGGAACTGCTCTTGCTGTCCCACTTCCAGAGTTTCCAGCACAGCTAGCCAGAGACTTCCTATAGACAAGGAGGGAGCTCAGAAACACCGAGTGTGGTAGTGCAGCTATTTGTCTAGGAGTGGTTGGGGATGGGACTAAGCCATTTACCCCACAACAGGCTGCAAAGCAGGCCACCGAGGAGACTGAATACGGAAGAACAGAGCACCATGCTTGGCTCACACCTCACCCTGGGCCAGAGCTTCTAACACAGCATTCCACCAAACCCAAAATGCAAAATTAAAATCATCCCTCTTGTTGGATAACTGTTTTATAGAGAAAGAGCTGGACAGAGCCATGTTTTCCAAAAGATCTTGATGATAAGAATCATCAAAGTCGCCTAATAATTCCCTAGCTGGAAAAGCAATTCAGGAGGTCTCCTGTGAGATGTAGAAGACAATGTTCTTAGCAGGTACTTCATTAGTAGCCATGAGCAGAGGAGCCTAGGAAACACTGCAGTGGATGGCTAGTGAGGACTTCCTTTCCCTCTTAAGTGTTGTCCTCAGCCTCTTTCTGTTTTGGCTCTTACAGATTAATGATGGCATGCCTGGAGTGTGGAGTATGGTGTCCCGGGTTTCAGTCCAACCTCTTGAGACAAAGTCTTGAGATATTAATTTCTATGAAACGTTGGGGCAGGAACATAACTTTTCTCAGTACAGACGTCCTCATATATAAGTTGCATGGCAGTGTTACTCACTGCATAAACTAATGGAAGTTCAAGTAAGAGGTAAGTTTCTTGGCACAGAGTTTTGGGGTTGGCTCAATGAGAGCTATTAAGTTGAATGGCAGTTTAACATACTTTGTCTCACTTAATCCTCTTAACAGTCAGGTGAAGGATGTATGATCAGCTCAATTCATATACAAGATATTGAAGACAAAGTCAGGATACACTCTACAGCATCTTAGGGGTGACAAAAATAGCATCCTGGTGTCTAGCAACTTGCTTTCTGGATCTGTCTAATTTTAAAGATGGGGAACACTTTAGGAAACATCTAGTTCAGCTCCTTCATTTTACTAGTAAAGAATCAGATCTGGTGAAGCAGGTTGAATTGGCCAATGTGAGAGAGACAGGACAATGGGAACAGAATACAGGAGGCTTGCTGCCCATCTGCAGCCATGGTCAATGCGCCATTGTCTTCAGGCATATCCAGTGATACTTATTTCCAATGTGCTGCTTCTGATATAAAAAGAACTGATAAAATGACTCTTATATATGCTGCTTCAACTAGAGCAGCTTTTCAGAGATTTTTCTGGGCCCTATTTGTACCAAAATTCTATCAGAAGCTTTTTAAAATGCTAAATAACTATGTCCATCAGAGACCCTTTTTGAATCAGAATCTTGATCAGGCATGAGAATTTGCATTTTTATGAAGTTTACCAATAAAACGTTAGAACGAGTTAAATAATCCATTCTGTCCTTGAGGCCAGAAATGGAACCGTCTTTTGTTGCCTCATCAGTTCCAGCAAGAGTCTTAGGTTCATCCTTTCCACTTAGTTAACTTATTGAACTCAGCTGGGGTGGTATCAAATTAAGGTCAAGTGTTTCAAACTTACAAATGTATAGAAGAGCCATTTCCAGAGACAAAATTCATATAATTTATAAAATTTATATAAATTGGAGAATTATGAGCATAATTCTCCTGCCAGATCTATTCATCTGCCTGGAAAAAATATATACATATATATTACACACACACATATATACTATGTGTGTGTTTATATATATTCTATACTTCACAAGTTCCAGAATTTTCAATTCAGTAGAGAATGAGAAAAAGAGACAGGACAAACAGAAAGCCATATTCCTTTTATGGCCTTGTCTTAAAAATGATGCTCCATTGTGTTTATTCCTATGTGAGCAAGATCATGTATTTGTCTTGCTGTGGGATTCTTATCGTACTCCCTGTAGTGTCCTCCGGGTAAAGTTGATCTCATAGAAGTGGAGAGTAGAATGGTGATTTCCAGAGTCTGGGTACGGGAGGGAAAGAGGATCTTCAAGGGATTCAGACTTTCAGGTAGACAGAGGGAAAAAGTTCAAGATTTGTTGTACAACAGGACGACTGGAGTTAATAATAATATATTGTATTCTTGAGAAGTGCCAAGAGAGTGGGTGGTAACAATGTAAGTTGATACATATGTAATAAGCCAGCTTTGTTCATTCTAGCAGGTGATACTTTAAAAATTATGTTGTACAAAGTGAATATATACAATTTGTTCTGTCAACTTAAAAATATTTTTAAAAAGAGAAAAATAGCAAAATTAACTGTTGAACATTCAAAAAGAGATACATAGTTAATATACATATGCATAAATGTGACCAAGGATTAATACATAAAAATAAGTGTGCGAAAATAAAAGTCAAACCTCATCACTTCTATATTACTCCATTCTATATTAGCTCAATGTACACATTTTTAACACTGCATGGATTGTATCACTCTATCATAAAAGAGATGGCAAGAATACTTCCTTTTAGTTACAGGTAAAGGCAGATCTGACAAGATGGAAGAATAAATGTTCAATTAATTTTGTATTTATTTTCATCATTATTATGATTCTGTTGTTATTTCATATAAAAATCTCATGGTTTCAGAAAACAAAGATCATTTTTCCTCATAACTTTCATATGTAAAATGAGGTAAATGCTAGAATAACACTATGCATTATTGTTGTATCAAAACATCCATTAAAAAAAGAATATTTGGAATCATTAGCCTAATACATTGTCAGGTTTGTTGATTCATTTTTTTCAACAAATATTAGCAGAGTTCCTATTGTATGCTAAACTGTGTGGTTAGCATTGGGTTTACCATAGTAAAAAGGAACACTACCCCAGTTCTCATCAAGTTTAGGATCTATTGCAATAAAACAGTCCCACTACATACTCAAACTAATCCTCGAATAATTAGACACTGAATGATAGTGAAAAATGTGTTCAGTGCTATGAAAATGGATCGGGAGCATGAAGGAGTGGGCAGGGAAATCTTCCTGGTGAAAGTGGCAATTGATCTCTGAGTTGCAATCTGAACAAACTGTGAGGGGTGTAGGGAAATAGACCCCACAATGCACTGAACTTCTTATCCATCTCAGAAGTCAAATATCTCGACTTACAAAGAGAGTCTCCATGTTTGACTCTTTCAAACAACTGATGTTATCCTATCAAAGATCTTCAATGCTTTACTCCTGCTTCATTAATAACCTTTTTGCAAATCTAAATGTTTTACTGGATAAATGTCATGACGTCTTTCAACATTTGTTATCAGAATTTATGTTAAATTATTTTGACATTTATGAGGTTACAAACTTAAGAAGTCCCTTTTCTCCTACTGAGCTTTGCTCTACCTTGCTTTTGTTTTCCATGGGTCATGAGATGTGGCCCATTAGCCAAAAGAAAATCAAGGAGAGAGTCTTCTTTACACCTTTATGTTAGGGAAAACCTGCCTCTATGGGTTAGGATACTTTGGCTTGCTGGTTCTGTTTGGCTGGTGTGTTTGCAAAGCAAGGGGTGGGGAGAGGCACAACATTTATGTGGATGGAATAGCAACTGCGAATTCCTGTGGTGACAGGAAGTAGCATGTCAGAAAACCAAAACAGTGGTTTATCTGGATAGGAGGAAGTTTAGGGTAAAATCATGGGAAAGAAGGTGTCTTTCTGGTTATTCTAAGTAGAACAAATTAGCAAGGAGCCCAGGGGAGAACAGCTGGCCTGTGGCAAGATACAGTAGCTTCCACTAGCTTGGCGGCAATGAAGGTGGGTAGATGTGGCTTAACTCAAGAATGGGCTGTCAACTCTGCATTGCACTTCTTCCCCGAACCTCTGCAGTCCTTCCAGCAATCTGTCATCAGCTGTTTGTATACTCACTGTGAGAGACAAAGGTCTTTTACAGTCTCTCCTAAACCAGAATCTCATTCCACTTCTAGACATCTTTCTCATTACTCTCAGGTGGAGAAATCTAAGATCGATACTGTATTAATCAGCTTTTTCATCAAAATACCTGACAGGAAGAACTTCGAGGAAGAAGGCTTATTTCAGGGTCTGATTTCAGAGGTTCAGTCCAAGGTCAGTCGACTCCATTGCTCTGGGCCCAAGTGAGGCAGAAACTCATGGTGGCAGGACGTGGTAGAAAGGGTGCTCAAAAAAGGGGCTCTCAGAATGCAGAGAGGGAATGATGTGAGGAGCCAGGGACAATATATAACCCCACAGAGCATTGCCCCTGTAACCTACTTCCTTCAGCCATGCCCCACCTGCCTATAGTTACTACCCAATAATCTGTTGAAATTGTTAATTCATCAAATAGATAAATCCACTAATGAAGTTGCAGCTCTGATAATTTAATCACTTCACCTCTGAGCGTTCCTGCATTGCCTAACACATGAGCTTTATGAGGGTCCTTTAAAGATTCAAATACTAATCAATAGTCGGGATCTTTCTGTTCTCTAGCTATCAAACCTGTGTTTTCAGGAAACAAGACTATTTCCTTTGCTTGCTTCCTGCCCCTCATTTTTCCTTCCTACCTTCCTTTCCTTTCCTTTTTGCAATTCACTTTTTTTCCCATTCAAGCAAGGCTCAGTGCTGAAGGTAGGCCAATGAGACAGAGAAATAAAGCCCTTGCTAACATGGAGGCTTACTTATGAGTTGGAGCATCATTCAACAAATAAATAGGTACAAATAAATATAAAATGTAATGTAGTAACAAATGATTTTAAAAGGTAATAAAGCAGATTAAGGAGCAACAGAAGTCCTGGAATCCTCATAAAGAGACTACTCTGAGGGCATGATATTGGAAGAGAAACCAAAAGAATTAATGAAACAAAGTCAAGAAGAGACTTTCAGTCCAATGGATGAGCTGGTAAACAAGTCTAGAGATGGGCATGGCTGATGGCATTGAAGAATAGCAAAGAAAAATTATATGAGTGGGTGTTTGTGGGGATGGGGGTTGAGGATTGAAAGAAGTAACTGAAGACCAGAAATGAACAGCCTGAGGCTCCTGGGAAGGAGACTGCATTATGTTCTCAAGGCAATTAGAATTAATAGGTTATTTTGAATAAGACGCCAATGACATTCAAACTATGTTTCAAAAACATTTATCTGATGAGCACATGGAGAATAGCTATAGTGATCCACGTGTCATTAGGAAATCCAGAGCAGGATGCAGAAATTAGTAATTTTCTATGATGAAAAGTTCCAGACCCTGACCATAGCATGTCACTGGAATGGAGTGCTCTAGGAACTGAGAGACTTGGAAGATTCACCTGCATGGACATTTGCAGGAAGTGGATGAGAGCATTTCACAAGTGAGGTGGCCTCGAATGAAGTCCCCAGTGGCAGTAAGGAGGGGTAGAATGTGAACAGCATAAAATCAAAAGGAAAGCGGCCTAAGAATAGAGAACAATCCCAAAGCCAATCATGGACAGGATGTCAGAACTAAACAAGACGGTCACTTAAAGGATGTGTAATGTTGAAATGTGGTAAGTCTGTCTCTAGAATGCATGCCTCCCTGTTGGAATGAAAGGAAATTCAGAAACTAAAATCTAGCCACAGTTTAAAATGATTTCAGTTATGCTACCATTTGTTATGGTTAGATAGTAGGTATCCCCCAAAAGCTCATGTGTGAGATAATGCTAGAAGGTGTAGAACCTAATCAGTGATAGAGATTAACTAACTGGGTGGTAACTGTGAGCAGGCAGGCTGTGGTTGGAGGCAGTGTGGGTTCCATGGGGCCATGTCCTTGGGGATTATGTTTTTTCTATGAAGATGGGGGGAACTCTTTCTTTATGCTTCCTGGTGTCAGGTCCTGACCTGCTTTCATCCACCAAACTGTGCCACCCTGATATTTGGCCTCCCGGGCCAGCTGACACGGTGAGCCCCAAACTAAATTTCCCCTCCTCTAATTGTTCTTGTCATGTGCTTTGGCCATGGCAGCACAAAGCTAACTAAAACACTATATACCAAGTACATTGACCAAACTTTATATCAAGCAGTATATATAAAAGACATTAAATTTTAGGTTATATATATATATTTTTTTTCCAAAAGAAGAATAGAATCCTATTGTGAAAAAAAAAATCCTTGATAAAGATGTTGCACAAATCAGACAAAATAGGTGCACAACATTGAGGAATTAATTCAGGGGATGAAGCTCAGGGCTAGAGAACTTACTTAGGGCCATGCTTGTGGCCCTAGTTTTCATTCCCAGAACCACTCAATAAATCGATAAATAAATGAATAAATTCAACTCTGTTTTCTCAAAAGAAGAGATAAAATTTAAGTTTGGTAAATTATTTTATTCATTAACATATGAGACTTTCACAAATAGAGGTCAGCCTCGTGTAGATTAGTTTTTATTGTTCCCATTAAGATCAATGTTAAATACTATTTTTAATGTGAAAGAAAGAGAACATTTGTACTCATTGCACAAAGCTTTTTATTCAACATGGAAAGGAATACAAATACCAATTTAACAGAAAAACATGAAGACCAACAAAGTTTTATTGAATTGTGGAGAGGACACTATGTGGCCTTGCAGTAAATTACTCTTACAGAGAGGCCAGGAGCTGGCCCCTATGTTCCTGGGGGCAGAGTTCCTCCAGATGCAGAGGGCATGCTAAGGAGTCTCCAGGTGGCGAGGTCAGAGGATGGAACGGAAGGCCATGTATGTCTCCTCAATGTGGGCGTTATTTTCCACATATCTCTTGTTTATATTCTTCTTTTGCTAACTTATGAGACCTGTCTAATTTTGGGTGGAAAAGCAAAGAACACTTAGCAGGGCAAAAACTCTATACTAACTGGGAACCATTTTTGTGAACTAATGAGATTAATTCAGAGTTCCATGAAAAACAATGCATTCTTAAAGTGAAAATATAATTCATTATTCTTATCCTTCTGTCTTCAAACCTTTCTGCTGTGCTACAAAGTAATTTAAAATGACAAATTTAATAATTCTTAAATGTGTAATTTAAAAAGAAATGCTTAGGGGAATTTAAAAATGACTCTAAATGGTCACTTTCTCCCATTCATTCTGTCAACTTAATTTCTATTATTCACTCCCAATGCCCTTATCTTTGTATTTCATACTTTTGCTATGAATAGTATTATTCAATATGCATTCAATTTGGACTCATTTTTGCTTCTTAACTACATATTAATTTTTGCAGGATGAAACCTCATACAGTTCAATAGCTTCAAATATTTCATTCCACTTTTTTTAAATTGCTGTTTAAAGTTTTAAATTCTTTAGTGGTATATAGTTACCAAAACATTACAGCAATATGGGGTAAAAATGGGAGCTCATAACCCACTTGAATCAAAGTGTGAAATATGATATATCAAGAACTATGTAATGTTTTGAACAACCAACAATAAAAAATTTAAAAAAAAGAAGAAATACAGATGCTTCTTGACTAAAAATGTGGTTATGTCCCAATAAATCCATTGGAAGTTGAAAAAAAAAAAACATTACAGAAAAGAAAGAAGATCTCTCTTTATTATTTTGTACATATACATTCTTCATCTTGTTGATCTGTAATCTGACTGAATCACATGACCTTTATAGCATTCTACTGTTCATTTAATTACAACACTTGCTCTTATGAAGAAGAAAGAAGAATTGAAATAGATTGGGAAAAGTCAAGTAAATCAGAAACCTATTGAATAATTCACCTAAAAGCCTTGAAGATAACTTACTTACACTTATGTTATTTCTAAAATTAAACAAAATGTTATTTTTAAGACTATTGTCTTATTCTACAGTGGTATAGATTTGGAATCTAGAGAGTTTTGTGTTAAGAGATTTAATTGTTATATATTATTTCTGTATAATTCTCTATTTTTTGGAATTATATGATTATTGATTTCAAAATTTTGTACAGATAATGAGCTTAAAAGAAAAAATAATCTGAAATTCAATTTATTAAGGGTGAATCATGCAAATGATAACCTAATGAAAAATAAAATTTACATGCCTATAAACATTTTCTTTTTGGTTGTGACATAAGGATATTTTTAAAACCAATTGCTTCATATCTCTATTATTTAGATTATTTTCTTCACAAAAATGATAACATATTCTAAATATTACAATTGCTAAGGCCTTATTTGTGTGTGTGTGTATTCACATACACATATATGTGTATATATGCACATATACATACACAAAAGTTCAGAAAGTATTTTATGAGCCCATAAGAAACAATTTTTCAAGATACCTCAATGATCTAGGACTTAGATACTTTGACATTTCTAATCTCCAATCATTTGCATTATTATCCTCTGGGTCTACTGTAGCTCTTGATGCTGTGAACTGTAATAGCTCACACTGAATGAACTTTCAAACCACTGGATTTAACAGTCATTCTGCCCTGGGCTCCTTGTAGCCCATACTCTAATGATAAATCCTATGCTGGCTGGCCAGGTGTAGCCAAGTGGGCAGAGTTCTGTGTTCAGAAGCATTGTAGCCTATATGTGCACATAGAACTGTGTCTTATAGGACCCCTAGAGCTTTGGCTGATTTTTGATCCTAAAACTTGAGAACAGGAAAAAACCTTGGTGGAAATATAAGCTAACTCCTTTTTGTGTCCTAGGGAAATTGTCACTGTTCCACTTGCAGATCCTAACTGCTTTATAGAATAAGAGCAGCAAGAAAAGGAGGACACAGACTCCTTCCTAGAAGAGCAACCTTAGGTAAGACCGTCCAGTACCCAAGGCCGTCAGTTGAAGGCATGTGTGTTAGGAACAAAGCATGGAGCCTGCTCACGTTGCCATCACTCGCCTTTCCTGAGTGAATTGATTAGGGAAAACAGAGGTGAATCTATTACAGGAAATTCTTCCTTTGGAGTCAATTGAATTATAAAGGGAGATCATGCTAATTATCACAACTTGTGAGATTCCAGTATCGTTGCAAAGCTGGTAATAATTTTTATAGCAGATCCATTTCTGAACAAGGCAAATCAATTTGCTGAGGGAGATTAAAGAAGAAATGGAAAAGGAGACAACTATATGCCATCTGATTCACATAGTAGTGTTTATTTCTATTTTTGTTTATTTATTATTTATTTCTATTTCTACTAAATATGCCAGAATATCTTTTTCAGAGGAGAAACGAGTGAAGAGCACAGTGGTAACAGTGTCAACCTGTGTGTGTGTTTATTTTCCTCACCAAAGTTACAGGATGCTGTCCTCTTCCAAAGAAACTGCCTAGATAACAGATCCGGTGGAACTGCAGTTTGAAAGGGCGGATGACTCAATTGATTTAACAGAAACTTATTCCATGGCCAAGATAGTCCCCCAAAAGTTGGATTTGTTATTAATAGAGTTATAAGTGATTCTTAAAAAATGTCATGGTTACTGTCCTTGAAGAAGTCACAGTTCACTGTGGGGAGATAGAAATACAAATTAGTAATTACAATATGTAGTGACAATCATGTCAGAAATGAGACCCAAGTGCTGAGTGAACTACTGTCTTTTGAGGTGGAATACAAGTAGGACACATGAGTGAGAAGGATGCACAATCACAAATACAAGTACTGAAAAATACAAGCAACGTTCTGGATTCACAATATATGAACGGATCATATATGCCATTGTGCCAGGGAAATTTAAGTAACACAACCACAAAGTGCAAACCATTGTTAAGGAGAAAAGGTGGATCAATAAAGGAAATGTTTAGATAAGAAAAAAATTCTCAAAAATTATAATTTGGTGCAGAAAAAAATTGACTAAGTATAATTTATTTACTCATTGATTCAATCATTTTTTTTTCATTTTATTTTAATAAACTGATTTAGAAACCTCAGTTTCAGGGTCAAATAATTAAATTTTTTTAAGTGATAACAGCACATGGCTCATAATATTATATTCTTTTTCAATACCCAGCTTGACCAGTAAGCTGGGAATTTTTATCTTCTAATAAAGAATCTAAAAGTTTAAATAATGCAATAAAGAAAATGTGTTACAAGATTATAGGAAAAGATTCTACTTGGTTTTATCAATGGCAATAAGAAAAAGGAGTCACTGATATTGGTTAGTGCAATTGATTTAGAAAAAGTTGAAATCTGAAGTGTCTATATGAATGTTAATGAGGTCAGATCACAGGAATTACCAGGTAAGGGGTGAGATTAAATAGAAATGCCAAATTTGCTCCCCCCTGACACGTATGAAGTTTAAAAATGAGATTCCTTACTTATCAGATCAGGGGAACTAAAGAGCATATTTGAAAAATGAATTTTGGGATCTATAAAAAAGAGAGATGCCACACTGTTCCTGAGAAAGCCAAGGTACCCGGCAGGGGACAAGCTGAAGCCAGATGATGCTTACATCGCAGAGTCCTCGAAACACCAAGGAATCAGAGACACCAGGTGCCTGTGGGAGTGGGACAAAGGCCTTCAGCATGAGGATTTATTGTTCAAGACAATCCTCTGACTAGCTGAATAAGAAGGGGCTACTTGAAACCCATGTTCAGCAAATCACCTTAGCAAATAGGAAACACAGACTTTATATAACAGACCACAGTGAAACCCCAGTCAATTCAGTTCTCCAGTAAGTTAGAATGCTTCTTGGTTCTGTTAAAGATGAAACAATTAAGATGCCCTGTCATGACCTTTCTAAAAGTATTATATGTTATTTCTACCTGTGTGAAATTTTTTTATGGTTTCAACAATTTTATATATTTTAGTAATTGACTATGGATGAAATTCCTTTGCACACATTCACAATGATTGAAATAGAAAATAAATGCATTTTTGTCTATTAATATTTGAAATCCTATTTATTCACACATGTATTCAGTACACATTTGCTGTACAATGTACCAGGCACTATGTGAATTTTAGAGATACTGAGATATGTAAAGCATGGGCTAGGTTTTAAAGTTATTCTTAGTCTGATTAGGAAGGTGGAAACCTGCAATAATTGGTATGAAATATGAGGAAAACTCTATCTTGTATATACCCTTGTATTTTAACAACAGTGAAACAGGGTAATCATTTTTGCTGAGAAGGAATTTGCAGGAGCAGTTGCCAAAGTCTCCAGTCACCATCCACATCAACCCGCAAGCCCCACTCAGGAAAGGCACCAGGAATTCTCTGGTAGTTTCCCTTTTCCATGCTATTTCTATGCTTGGACCTTACCTTTGACTTCCATCTTCCATGAAAGACATCCCTGTCCTCTCTTATGGCTCAGATTAAACTTGCCAAATAAAAACAAAGTCAGGAACACATCTATAGTGGAGCAAAAGTTTACCCTTATTTTATTGTATACTTAGAGTAAGACTATTAATGTTTCAGCTATTTCTGACTTTATGTCCTTCTTCATTGTTAAAGAGAAAAATATTTTACTAACATGGAGAATTTTAGGATGGCCAACACATATAGAAAGAACTAAAGTTAGGTCATTAGAGGCAAATGAGAGAACATGCATTCAGGAAAAATTTAAGAGAGTCTTTAATTGTGAGAAAGATAATGCAAATCAACATCATAGGATTCTAGCAAATTTGAGACAAAAGGTTATTATGCATAATGAGTGAAAAGAGTAAATGCTGATTTGGGAGAAAAATGAAAGTTCAGTTTGGTGATAATGTATGAAGAATTTAATATATATATATATATTTACACATACATAAATGAGGTAACATGTTAGTATATTTTTAAATTTCAAAAAAAAGTATAACATATTAGATTTGATGTTAATATTTGAGGAAAACATCCATATTGCTTATGTTTTACTTTATTTTGTTTTGAGCATTCTCACTGTACTTCTGTGTGCTAGATAGTTAAATAAGGCTAAATACCTTCCTGAGGAAGAGTGGTACATTCCTCAGCCTAGACACTGTCAAACCCTGAGGTGGCAGTCTGGGAGACCCAAAGCACAAGATGAGAGGCAGATTCAGTGTGTGACTTCATGCCCATAAGTGTTCTGGTAATTCCTCAAAAGTAGTTCTGAGGGGTGTTGTAAAGAGGAGAATGATGTTGCCAAAAGCTTCTTTGGTCCTACTTTTGACTTTTAGTGGACAGCTCATAATTTACTGTTTCCTACAAAAACATTTGGGTGTCAAAACATTAAGGGTATCAGTTCTCTGTGAACAGTATCAAAAGCAATTGACTAGGAAACTCTCCTCTAAACTGTTATAGATGCTGAGATATTGAAAAATGTATGCTTACTGGCACTGCTCTCCAAATGCTAATAAATTGTTCTTTAAATATTTTGCATTTAACAAAGTAACCATGCACATCTAGCACTGAAGAAATAGTTGGGGTGCAGGTGTGTTGCCAAAAGATTCCTGAAAGAGTATAATTAAGCTTCCTTGAATTCTGTCATCTGGTATCCTGGTTCACTGGATCTGCAAAATTGAGAAAGAACAAGACTTGGGACCATGGTGCAGCCAGCTGCTTTCCCTAGATAAAATTTCCATCTCCTCTCTATAACACAGTTTACATATTTTTATTTTGCTGGCAGAGAGTAGTTCTAAATATGTTTTCCACATTTTTTAAAATCAGAAAAGAAAGAGAAATATTTTAATATTATTTAAAAGTTTGTATTCATAATGAGTCATAATTGTTTTTGTTTGCACATACACCTATGAGATTTGTTGTCATCGATGTTCCAAGAGTAAAATATGATACACTCATTAGAGAAGCACATTTGTCTAAGCATCTCAGAGCAGAATCTGAGATACCAAGGATCAAGGAGAGAATAGGTAGCCGATATCCATATCATGAATTAAGAACAGGAAAAGAGTCATGCTGTCACACATCAAGAAAAACATGGCTTGAGTTACCAGATAAGAAAAAAACAATAATAAAAAAAGGACAGAGAAAGCCATAAGGATTTGCCAGAGAAAGAAGGGAGGAAGGGAAGAAGCAGGAAAAAGAAGGTGGGACCAAAGAAAAGATGCTTTAGAAGACTGTGAAAGACCTGTCAGCTCAGCATCTTGCAGTTCCAGGGAAACAGCCCCTTTACTTTGACATATTATTATGTACACATAAGTATATATTTTATGTTATAATTATATATACATTTCCACTATATATAATTATGTTTATATAAGCATATATAAACTTATATATAAGCATATAAATAAAATTGCATGTAATTATAATACTACCTATTATAACCATTATATATTATATAGAGATAATATTAATTATATATTATATAATTATAATATATAACATTATATAGTTGTATGTATTATATTATATAAATATGAAATGCTTTTTCTTATAACAAAATTGCAATTAAAATTGTGGATATTTTTGTAAATTTTTGTCCTAAGAATACTAGCTCTTGTTTGGTATTTTTGATCATCCAGACAAGTGGTTTTTGATAAAGCAGCAATTGTGAGAAAAATGATAGTAATGTTAGAATGTTAGTAATGTCAGAACTGGAATTTATCCATATTAGGATATTTATGTATGCAAAGTCTTTCCAATTCTAAAAAAGAGGTTAGTATTTGCTGATCTAAACACTGATATATTTTTAAAATATATTCCTTTTGATATGTAATCATTTTTTGTGAATAATTAAAATAAAATCTTCAAAACATTGTAGTTGATGCAGGAAAATACAAGACTTTATTTAGAAGATTGGATACATCTACAATGTATCTACTATATTTCATACAGTTCTAAAGAAACATATTTATATCTTTAAAATATTTATTATAATATCTTACTTTTTGGTACCAGGTTTTGAATGCAAAGAGGCTTTCCCACTGAAATACATCCCCAAACAAAAGTTTTTTTATTCAAACTTCTGTGACAGAAAGCTCACCAATACAGTCAGATTATGGATAATGCAAGCCAAAAGTAAGATGATCAAGTACTACTTAAACGGGATATATGTTTTATAGAATTTGGAAAGAAGATAGAGATTGGAATATATTAATATTACATGTCTCACCAAATTGAAAGCAGTGATCTTACAGAAGGTAATTTTTTATTACCCTTTTGGCATGCTATACTCTGAATTAGGACAATAATCAGTTTAAACTATACAGAAATCATATAGACATAACTGATTTCCACATTCAACTTCCTTGTAGTCACAAACTAAAGAAATAAAATATTTTGCATATAACTTTGTAGCAATTTTGTTCCTGTGGGACATGAGGGACCTCATTAGCTGTGCCATTATTGAGTGAGCAAGGACTTGGTTTTCTCAGCATTCTATAGGATCTTATATTAATCTACTACAGCATACCATCTTGGTCTGGAATGCATGAAACATGAGCTTTTAGGAACCTATCATGATCTGTCCTCAAAAGTTAAAAACAAGATGCGACTCTTCATAATTGGTGGGTCACACTGAGCCTTGTAGAAACATTTACTAATAAAAGTAAAACTCATGTGTGATGGAGGTGAAGAGAAAGAGTAGGGTTCTCTGTGATCTAACCTGTAATGAAAGCTGCTTGAACCCTTGGTCCACTGTACTAGCTGTGCTACATCTGAGTGGGTTGGACTGTAACAAATGTTGAAATCCTTTGTACTGTGAAATTTCCACACGCATCTTTGGGAGCATCTGATAATCCAGTTCCCAGCTGCTCAGGATGTTCTAGGATACGTCAAGCAAAGTACTAGGCTTGCTGCCCACGTTGGAGATAGGAAACACTGTGATATGAAATCAGGAAATCCTAAGGATGCCTCAGTTTTGCATGTTCAATGCTACAATTTAAAAGGACGGCCACCTTGTACAGGCAAGACAACCATGCTCTCAAATATACTAGGGATTAGGAGTTCAAGAAGTGGGAATTTTGATTAGTTGGTGGAAGAACTAAGTTATAAACAGCAAATGTTATTTCCTGTCCCACTGAAAAAAAATAAGAATTAAAGTCACTACTCATACTTTCCCATGTATTTTCTGTATCATAGCTCTTTTCCAGTACATTAAGATACTTTCCACTTTCTACCCCTAATTGTTATGCATGGGGTATTTGTAGAATGAATAATTTTTTCAAATAACTTTCTTGTTATAAAATGTTGAAGTATAGTATGACTGAGCTAGATGAGAAGGAAATATCATCAAAGATAGAAGTCAATGATATTTGAGAATTGTTATGTTGGTAAGAAAGTGACTTGTTTTCATTTTCATACGTAAAATTATATTTTCCTGGGATGAAAGAATGGACTCTGTTGTTTTTATTGCTTGGGGATTCAGAGGTCGAAGAAAGCTCTTTGACTTGGGGAGCAGTGATTTGTGGGTGGGTTGGACTGTAACACATGTTGAAATCCTTCTTTGTGTTGTGAAACTTCCACACGCATCCACCCGAGCATCTGATGATCCAGTTCCCAGTTTCTCTTGCACCAGAGTTGACATGCATGACAGAGGTTCTGCCAAACCCACATTCCCATAGAAACTCAGAGCACTTGAGGAAACAGAGCATGAGGCAGACTTCTGGTGTGACATGGCTGTCAAGTCAGCAAGCACCTGTGGAGATGGTGGCAGCAATGACCCTCTGCAGAGGAAAAGAAGCCCCTGGGGGATGTGGGGGTAACAGCAATGGTACTGTCCTGGGGACTTTGTCTAGAGCCCACCGATTTTTTCTTTTGTTTTATTTTTCCTGAAAACTCAGTTGAGAATCGATTCCTTCAGCCCTTCAACAGTCCAATGAACTTCCTAATATCCCTTTATAAATAAATTCCTTCCTGCCTGCACTAAATTTAGTCTACAACTGACTCCACATCGAACTGAGACCTGGCTGTTAGTTATCCAACAATAAGGAAATATTTTGGTGTCTCTGAATACTATTTTCATCATAAAATAAGACAATATGTAAGTGGGAGTCTTCTTGTTTCCAATAGACGTGTGTTGAATTCTCTTGATCACTCTCTCAGACTGGTTATGTTTTGTGACTTAGAACCCAAAGGGATCACATCAATGACTTTACTATTTAGTCATCATATTTACCTGGGACCAAAACTAATGATACATGTTCATCGTTCACATTTAAATGATACCAAATGATTGGCACATCTAATACATAAAGGTGAAAATTGGACAGAATGAGAGAAAAAGGAATTTAGGTAGCTGTGATGGCTAAAGCCAGAGAGTAGGAAAAACCAGAAGGCTATTACTGCCAATGTGGAACAGGAACATTTCTACACCTGTGTCCTTTCCTTTCTGTCACACATGAGGTCACGTGCATCAGGATGTTCCACTATACTCCTCCTTGGGCCTTCTAGACAGGGGAACTCAAGGAAAGAGCAGCTAAACTTGGTTTATTTTCAAGAGCTGCCTTATAGCTACTCTGTACTCAGTGCCATCCAAATTGAACTTTCTAGAACCGTGCTGATATTATTTAAAATGAATAGTGTGTAAATTCTCACAGAAAGAAAATAAAACTTAGATGCTTAAAAGATGCAAATACAGAGTATTTCAAAGTTCAGTGGAAGAGAATGACCACATGTAACCTCCTGTGAGTTATGTAACCTCTCTCAGCCATCATTCCCTCCACTGTGAAGGTGAATGGAACTATTAATAAACACTTTATATAATTATGCATGTTCAAGTTCAAAAAGAAATGCTTAGCAATATTCTTGATAACAAATGAGCAGTCTGTATATATTAATCCCATTATCTTAAAATCAGGATTAATTCTTAGTTTACACATATACTATAGGAGATAGTAATTGAAGTAAATAATAAAACAACAAAAAAGGAACCGAAATTAGAATTCCAAATAGATACCCACAAGCCCAAATATATAAGAGAATATTATTCAATATTAAAAAAGGAGATCCTTCTATTTGTGACACAAATGGGCCTGAAGGACAATATGCTAAGTTTTTTCTTAGCCAGACACAGGAACACAATGGTGTATCTCATTTGTCTGTGGAACATAAAATATAAGTTTGGAGACAAGTATGCATACACCCTTGAAGTCATTATCACCTTGCAGCCTATATACACATCTACCAAGTACCAACATTTCCTCCCAACATTATTATTATTACTATTGCTATTTTATGGTAAACATAAGCTCTACCTTCTGAGAAAAGAATAAAATACAGTATTGTCGTAAACACGATGCTGATTAATAATCTCAGGAACTTAATCACCTGCACAACTGAAACTTGGTACATTCAATCAACATCTCCCCATTTCCACCTCCCCAGACTCTGGCAACCACCACTCTATCTCTGCTTTTGCAAGTTGGGCTTGAGGAAGTTGCATATATTAACTGTGTAGTGTCCCATGTACCAATCGTACCTAAATAAAATGCTTAAAAAAGCATACATGAATAAAAAAAAAACGAGATTTTTTTCATACAGAATGAAAATGAGAAAAAGACTACGGTATATACAAGAACTTGGTTTCCTATTCATGAACTGTATCATTTTTGACCAGCCATATGCTATATAGACCTGTCATTTCCCCTTCTGAAAAGTAAACAACTTGAGACATACAATCCCTTTCATATTTATGGAATAACTTTGATTAATTATATACATATATTTTATGTAGTTGATTGAGTTTACTTCTTAGAATATGAAGCTATAGTTTAATTCTTACATTTGTTTTGATTGTTTAAAACCTAATTTTTTGTTATTTGTAATTTTAAATATCAAATTCGTGTAATATAGCTTACAAGTAGGTAACCTGAAGGTTATTCTGAACTAACCTGAATTTAAGAAAGAGAGAATTCTCATTTTTCTATTTATTTAGAAGAAATATCACCATGTACTCATTTTGTAATGATTTCTTCATTTCTTGTGCAAAGTGACATCATTGGAAATATGATGAAATTTGCTGATTTTTTCATTTATTCAACAGCCACTCCTGCTAACAGTGTTTTAGCTGAAGCCTCCTTAGCACTTACCCTGCTGAGGGTTGGCGACAGCCTTGCTTTCTTCTCCAAGTGAATGACAGCTGGTAACATAAAACACTTTAACCTCCCTTCTAACCTCTTTTAGACTATTATCTGCATCTTTCCCCATCTTCCTGCCACCGCTGCTGCCCCCCGAGTCTCCCTTTCAGGTAAATCCTTATCTGTGCGGGTGCTCAATCACATCTCTCCTGGGACTTTGTCAATTACCTCTGCTCTTCCTAGTGGGAGACTGCGGGAGTTTTTTAAAGAACCTAGATTCAAAGTCTGTCTACAGCTGTGCCTGCTGTGTGAACTTGGGTATATGACTTACAAGTCTGTGCCTGTGTTTCCTCAGCTGTAAATATGATAACGACGTAACCCCCCTTGTAAGGCATTTCAGATGCAAGAGGGGAGATGCTTAGAAACTGCTTGGGAGGTGGCCCAGTGATGATGAGTAATTATTTCATCTTTGGCTTCTCCCTCTTTACCAGCTATTTAACCTAACATAAAGTACAAAGTCTCTTAAACCTTAAAAATCATATCTTTTCTTATTGGTTTTTACAGTTGATTTCGGGTTGGAGACTGCCTCACTTTTCTTCTTTCATTCTTTTCTAAGCTCGTTTTAAGTTAGTGTTCATCCATTGGCTAATCAAACACAAAATCCCGTTGACTTTACCACCCATTTCTAACAACAATCCCTTCTTCTCTCTATGGCTGCCCTAACTTGTACTTTATTATCTCTCTTTTATTCTATGTCATAGCTTTAGTCTTCTATGGAAAAACAGAAGGGAAATTTTAACCTAAAGATATAACAAAAACTAGACAAAAAAAAATGAAGATATGGTAATAGATGCCAATAAAGTTAGTAGTTTTAAATCTTAGTATTTTAAAACCTAAACACTTTGAGAGCCTTCTGTGACTAGAAGATTTTGATAAACAAATGTGATGACAAATTCAAGGGCTGGGTGAAACTCATTCCAGCTGTCTTGTTGATTGAGCCAGGAGACAAGCCCAGCTTGGATGATCTGGTAGAGGTTCTCACCAGGGACATGGTAAGCTTTTAATGCAGTTTGCCTTGGAACTACTGGGAAGTTTATTTCATTTTGATGTTCCCACATCCTGCAATGTTCATTTATTTACAACTGAACCCTATATTGGGGACAAAAGGACCCATGCAATAGAGTTCTGTGAACATGCTTCCTTTGTGGTTCTTAGCTGCAGTGTTTAGGCTGTGAAGACAAAAGCTGACTGGCCTTCCCCAGAGGAAGATGAATGAGCTGATTCATTAATAATGGTCTTGTTAATAGTTCTGCTGTGAAAAATAATTCTACTTATTTTGAATAGAAATAAAATGTGCAGCCTACAAATGATTCCAATAAGACTTTTTATTTTATGAGAATCATCTTGTTTCTAATTATTGGGACACAAGAAAGTTGCTCAGATTCATGTTTCCTATCCTCTGCTTCTATTTTTATCCACCCATATATTAAACTTTTGAAATATAGATTTATTTTCCAGCAAGATTTTAGTAAAATGGCCCTGTGATAAATCTAGAGGTTCTCACCAGGGACATGGTGCATTTCCCAATCTTTTAATGCAGTTTGCCTTGGAACTACTGAAAAGTTATATAAATTCTTATGTCTATTTTGGTAATATTTGCTAACTCTTCCAGATCTTACCCTGTCAATTCTCAATTTCTTTATATTTTTTCCCTCATGTTCTCATAATTAGGGTCAAAGTAAAACTCATCAATTATTTTCTAACATCAAATTCAGCATTTCTAAAATTTATTTCTGACTCCATCTTACCAAATGCCATGTCATTGTAATTTTTCAACACAAAAGGGTCACTCGCAGAGTTACATGCTAGCACAAAGTGGATATAAATTCATTTAATTATGAATTTGAGTGACTGCAGGCAGGGGTGGAAGGAAAAGGAGCAGTTTGGGTATGCAGGAAGGGACTAGAAAGCATAGACTTCTGCACAGTGTGGTGTCAAGGTCAGGCTCATTTTGGAAGCTGTTCCTGACAAGAAGCCAGAATCATAAAATCAGCCCACCACCAACGCGCCCCTCAAGGACAATTCCAAAGGAACTGAACCGAGGACAGTAAACAAGGCACAGGATCACGTAGAAGTATTTAGGAGGATGACAGACTGTTGACAAAGATGCAGAGCAAAAACAGGGAGCACACTTAGGCACCAGAAAAGCAGCTCCTTGGTAATGAGGAGCTAACAGCAGCCCCCAACAGTGTGGGCATTCCACTTGTGTTGTGTTTTTAAAGAAAGAACTGCTTAGAACTTAAAAACACAGCTGATGCCAGTGAGAAAACTCATCTGCTCATCACAGTCAAAGACGTGGGAAATTTTTAGTAATTGATAACAAACATGTATTATTTTTCATTCAATATTCTCGTTTGGAAACAACATAATTTAGCAAGATGAAGAAGCAAGTTTTCTTCATAGAATATGGGGGATCATAAAGAACTTACAGAAGGAGCAAAGAAGCAGGCTTTATGCTACTCAGAAATAATGGAGCCAAACCCAGACATGGTAGTGTGCTCCCATAATCCCAGTGACTCTGGAGGCTGAGGCAGGAGGATCAGAAGTTCAAAACCAGCCTGGGAAATTTAGTGAGACTCTGTCTCCGAATAAAGAGTAAAAATGGTTAGTGGTGTAGCTAAGGGATAGGGTTCCCCTGAGTTCAAGACCCAGTATTTAAAAACAAAAGAAAAAAACAACAGAGCCAGGAGCTACACCCAAACATGAGAATGTTCTCTTAAACATCACCCTAACAGTAGATAGGAAGAAGGTCAATCTTTGACCAAGTTCGTCTTAAACACCTGGCAGGAAAGTATAGCTGAAGAACAATTATAAATGGACATTTAATAAGATTTTTCCTTTTAAATGTAACTAGTTGTATATTTGCATACACCTTACCAAAAGTAAGTAAAAGATGTAGAAAAAAAAAATCCAAATGTATAGGCAAATAAAACTGTTAATGCTTACCGAACCTCACTTGACTGTTTCCACTGTTAGGACCTCTGGTAACTACCCTTCTGCTCCTATTGCTTAGTCCAGGTCTTTCTAATAAAGTTTGTATCTTCCAGATTATAGCAGTTCCATGTTAACAAGGTGGCAACACAAAAATATCAACACATCCCTGCAAATGAGACTGGTGTCCACCTCCTTTAGAATAGTCAGGATGAGACTTTTGATCCCTGGTTAGGCAGGGTCATCACCCCTGCCAGCCTAAAGCAACCACAGCAGAGGGATTTTCACCCCCTCACCAACCCTTAAGATTAAGGGATCAAGTCTCTGGAGTGAGGGAAGGAAAGATAGGGATTTAGGATAAGGAGATATAGAATAAGGAGAGAGAAATAGGAAATTTTAAGGGAAACACCATCGAGCCATTTAATTGCAGAATCAATCCATTGAGATTCAGAAAACATAATTGCAAACTTGGCCCATGCCCTTGGCTGGTGCCCTAATAAAATAAGGGAAATACATAATCTCAGGAAAACTGGAATGAAATTGCAGCTCTATCCTGAATCCATCTCCAGTGCAGCTACTGACACAGCCCTTTGATAAATATTGGACCCCCAGCCCAAGTCAGGGCTGCTTCTCGAGACAGTCCACATTCTCCCCTGAATGTGTATCAATCTTAAATAAACCTCTGTCTATGCCTCAAGTACTTTTAAAAAATAAATAAGTAAAATAAAACACCACCACTGCCCCTGCTTAACAACCAGCCAATGACAAGTCTAGAGTCTGAGCATCAGAAATTCTGTTATCTCCTCCAAAATTCCAGATTTCTCCACCACTGTGCTTGGGCAAATATCAGTGTGTCTGGATTTGGTCATACTTCACCCTGCTCCTTCCACATCAACTTCTCACTCAAGTGCCTCTAATAGGTATAACCTAGACCACTGTGTCCCTTACTAGCAACAAAGGAGCAGAATTAATTTAGAATTTGGGAATCTACTTTGGGAGAGTAGGATGTACAAATATATTGAACTATCAGATTATTGAGATGTGTCCAAAAATGCCAGCCAATCAATAATAACAAATGGCTACACCATACTTGATATAGAGAAATGACTGTTCCCGTTAAAATGCCCATAAAGGAACACCAAGACATGGGTGAGAATTTAACCCAGCATTGAGCGATGAGAGAAGCTGCAATGAACATGACCAGCGGTCATCAAAGGAGTTTGCACAGGAATCATTTGAAGGACTCGTTAACACACATATTTTGTGATATGAGTCCACTCCTTTTGGTTCTGAGGTGCTAAGGAGGAGGGGGAGATTTCACAGTCCCAACAAACTCTCAGATGAACTTGACAATGACAGTCTCAGGCCCTCATTCTGCAAATCCCTATAGTATGAGACCAAAAATATTTTCCTCTGCAAGAGCTACTGAAGTTTTCCCAAATTCATACCTGATTTGGAATGAAAGCCAGTTGCTTATCCATTCATCAGTTGGTAGACATTTAGGTTATTTCTATATTTGCCTATTATGAATTATGTGGCGATGATTATTATTATTTTTATTTAGTTAATTTTAATTTGGTATATATGACAACAGAATGCATTTTGATTCATTGTACACAATTGTGGCACAACTTTTCATTTCTCCGGTAGGGCACAATGTAGCCTCACACCATACATATACCTAGGGTAATAATGTCCATCTCATTCCACCATCTTTTCTGCCCCCATTTTCCCTCTCCTCCTCTCTCCCTCCCCTTTGCCCAGTCAAAGTTCTTCTATCCCCCCTCCCCATTATGGTTCAGCATCCATAACTATGATTAAAATTGTGATATATCAATACTGTGGAATACTATTCAGCAATAAAAATAAATGAAGTACTGTTACATGCCACAACAGAGATGATCCTTGAAAGCATTAATACCAAGGGAAAGAATTCAGTCATAAAAAAACAGATTATGTGATTCCACATATTAAATTTGCAAGAGAGCAAATTCATAGATACAGAAGGTTGATTAGAGTTTGCTTAGTTTTAGATCAGGAACAGTCAGGAAGAATGTGAATTGACTGAGCATAGGTACAGTTCCTTTTCAGATAAACTGAAACATTCTAAATTAGATTTCAGTGGTAGTTGCAAAACTTTTTGAATATACTAAAGAATATTAAATGGTATATTTTAAATGGGCAAAAGATATGATATGTAATTATGTCACAATGAAGTGATTTTTTGAATGAAAAAAGAAAGTTGCAAAATAGAGAAATAAATTATCAGTTATTTTCTACTTTTGAATTAATATACCTAAATTAACTGCATTATTTTTAATTAAGGCTTTAATTACCTATGTGTATTCTGGGGTTATAGAATTCCTTCAAGGGATGTTAAAGTTATATGAGTGTAGCAGATGTGTCCAATTAGACAGTAACTGTCAGAATTCAGAAGCACAGCAAAAAACAGACCTGGTAAGTATTCCTGTTAGTAACATTACATGCCAAAGTGACTGAAACCTTGATTTTGTGATTTAGTGTGGTTTTAGTAACTCCTAAGAGAAGAAAATGAAGGCAGCATAAAAATGTTAAATGTTACAAATCTTAAGAATTTGGGAACTATTTTAGGGGAAAGGGAAAACATGTGAAAAGATATTGTACCAATGAAGATGAATAAGCCCTATTTTCATTTTTATATTTTGTAAATAATAGCTCATATATCTATGTGAGATTCCCTAATAAAAATGATTCACTTGTGCTGACACACAATTTACCTAATAGATACAGAAACTACATCTAGAGAAAAAAATGAGCATATAAGAGAAAATATTCTCAGTAGTTATCTTTATTGTTTCTTATTATTTTCTTTTCCCCTCTAGTTAATGCAGTTGCTCCAAAAGAGATAAATGAGATTGTGGTGAGGATTGCTGCCTATGTTCTGATTGTTACATCTTATAACTTTTCTTTCTATATTAATAAACCTAAAAAAGACTCGAGGTCACATGAGACTATTGCCAATGAATATAATATTTCCTCTGTCTTCATAGAATTTAGTATTCTGCCTTTCATTTCTGTTAAATTAAATTATGTGAAAACAATTCTCCATTTTTAATTTTTTTTTTAAATTTTGCTCAGGAAATTTGAAGGTAAAAAATTATTGTGTTTTGTAGTTTGAGAAAATGCCATTTCTTAAAGCACAGAAGTCTTGACCAAATGGAGTTCTAATTGGATATATTTGGATTTTCAATTAGGTATACAGGCATGATAAATTATGCATTCATATTACCTGTAATGCTGAATTTCTGCACCTTGAGATAATGCTTAGCCCCTGGTGATAATTACAAAACAGATGGCTCTTCCCAAAGCAGAACTACACACATCATGCAATTTAACCATGAAGGAAATGAAGAGAGCTTATAAAAATGAATGAAGATAGACATCTGATTAGGTGACTCAGTGCACACCAATATGTTGAGTCAGACACAAGCAAACATTCATTTTCCCTCCATTAATTCTGTTGATTTTCACAGCAACCTCATAAGTGAGAATTTAAATAAACCTGTCCTGGTTTTGCCCACCTGACAGGCAATGTGTACATGTGAAAATCAAATATTTTGTTTTAATCTGCTTTTGCCACAGTTCTCAAAATACAACCTTAGCTCTTTTAGGATAAACAGTAACATATTGATTGATAGTGAGGGTTAAAAAAACAACAACTCTGTTTTGTCTGGAAAAGTAAAAAACAGCAGGAAACAATGCATATACCATCAAATTCACCATTTAAAGCGTACAATTTAAGGGGTTTAGAAGTTTGGATATTTACTGTTTGTATTTGCCGAGTGTGCAATCATCAACCCTGTCAGTTTTATTATCCCAGGAGTACATGGTGGCCACTGTTAGTCAGCCCCTTCCAGCTTTAGGCTCTCATCTTATAGATTTGCCTGTTCTTTATATAGCACGTAAGTAGAATCATAGAGTTGTGTTCTTTTTTAACTATTTTATTTATCTTATAATATTTCAAGTTCCATCCAGGTTATAGAATATATCAATGGTTCATTTATTTTTATGGCTAAGTAATACTCCATTACATATATACTCAAAATTTTGATTATATGTTATTCTTCAGTTGATGTGTATTTTTATCTAGTAAGAATTGCTTTGCTATGAATGTTGGTATACACACTTTGGACTTAAATTTTCAATTCTCAGTTTTGTGGTATATAGCTACAAATTTTGTAGTATATAGCTATAATTTTCAAATTTTGTAGAACATAGCTACAATTTTCGAATTTTTAATGCTCAATTTTGTAGTAGATACCTACACATAGAAATGCCAGGTTGGTAAATATATTTAAAATATTGAGAAAATGACAGATTGCTTTTGCAAGGTACTTTGCCATATGACATTTTCACCAGCAAGGCATGTGAACTCCACTTGCTTCATATCCTTGCTAACTTTTATGATAGATTAACTTGATCTTATCCATCCTAGTGGTATAAAGCAGTACTTCATTCTGTTTTTAGTCTGCATTTCCTTAATGATTAAGGGTAGTGATCTTGTTTCCATGTTTGCTGTATATCATGCCTATAGCTTCTATATTGTAAGTTGTGTATAACTTGGACAACAATCCCGTCAAATGTTGCTACAATTTTTAAAAATTAGCAAATGTTATATTTTATGTTAGTTTCAAAGTCACAACAAAATTGACCCAGCAAATTCAGAGACTTCCCATACACTCCTTACTCCACACATACACAAGCTCCCCACTATCATTTTACATAAAAATCATACATTTGTTTCAATCAATGAACTACATTGATACATCACCACAGAGTTCATAATTTTCTTTAGGGTTTACCCTGGGTGTTTCATTTTGTATATGTCTGCACCTAGGTGCAATAACAATGTATCCACCATGGTAGTGTCCCACAAAATAGTTACACTGGCAGGAAAATATTGTGTTGTGTTTAGTCATACTTCTCTACTGTAAATCCCCAGTATCACCTTGGTTTTGCAATTTCCAGATTGTCATGTAGTTGGAATTATATGATACCTGGACTTTGCTATTAGCTTCTTGCACTTAACACTCTGCATTTAAGTTTCATCAGTCCTATTTCATAGATTGACAGCTCATATCATCTTAGTGTTGAATGATATTCTATTGTTTGGATGTACCATGGTTTATTTATCTACTCACCTACCAGAAGACATCTTGGTTGCTTTGAAATTTTGAAAATTACAAATAAAATGCTGTAAATATCCATGTGCAGACTTTCATGTGGACATGACTGTATAGTCTTCCTGATAAATATCCATATCAAGGAGCACAGTTGCTCAATCTTTTGTAAGACATTGGTAAACTACTTTCTAAACAGCTATATCACTTTCCATTCTCACTAGCAACGAAGGAGAGTTCTTTTTGCTTTGCATCCTCAACAGCACTTGGTGTTTTCAGGTTTGGTTTGGTTACTTGTTTTGGTCATTCTAATAGGAGTGCAGTTGTATGTTACTGTGGTTTAAAGTTGCAATTCTCTAGTGACATATGATGTTGAACACCTTTTCATATGTTTTCTTGACATGCATTTGTCTTCTTTCATGAAATATCTGTGCAAGCCCATTCTTAAATGGGCCTTTCCATCTTAGCATCATTAAGTTTTAAGAGTTCTTTGTACATTTTGGGTGACCATCTTTTATGAAATTTGTCTTTTGAAAACCTTTTCTCCCATTCTGTGGCTTGACATCTCATCCCCTTAGCATTGTCTTCTGAACAGGAGAGGTTTTTAATGTTAATGTTAATGTTATTTCTTTCATGGATCTGTCTTTTGTGTTTTATCTAAAATATGTCACCCCATGCCGATTTTGTAGCTTTTTGTTTTATATTTGCATTTTGCATTTAGGTACACGTTGAGTTAATATTTTCATACAGTATAGGATTAATTTATAACCACTCTATTATCTTTCATTCATCTAGATCAATTTGTTATTTGCTGGGTTGGGGAGGGGGGTCTGGGGATGGAACTCAGTGATGCTTTACCACTGAGTTACATCCCCAGCTTCTTTCATTTTTTATTTTGAGACAGGGTCTCAGTAAGTTTCTGGGACTGACCTTCAAATCGTGATCCTCCTGCCTCAGGCTTCCAACTTGCTATTTGTTTATTTTTGCACCAATAACACACTGCATTGACCCCTATAACATAGTGATACTTGAAGCGAAGTAATCTCATACCCCCAACCTCATTCTTCTCATTGACTATTGAATTGACTATCCTGACTATTTGTTATTTATACGAATATTAGAATTATTTTACTGACATCCACAAAATAATTTGTGGTGTTTTATTGGGATGCATTGACTCTATAGAACAATTTGGAATGAACTAGCTTCTTGACAATATTGGGTCATTCTATTCATGAACATAGGCTGTTATGTATCAATATTTAATTTGCTTTTTGATTTTTTTAGTAAGTTTATAGTTTTTCTTATCTAGTCATGATACAGGATATATATATATATATATATATATATATATATATATATATATATATATATATATATTTATATTTCCATTTATGATTTTTACTATCTGGGATGATGCTATAAAGAGTCCTTCATTTCTAATTTAAATTCCACTTGTTCATTGCATGTATGTACAAAAAAAAAGATTCACTTTTGTATATGAACCTCTCATTCAATATAAATTTTCTACAATCACCCCCTAGTGTTTTTGTTGATTCTTTCAATTTTCTACATGAAAGATCATGATATCTGTGAACAATTTTAATTTTATTTGTTCATTTCCAGTTTATATTCCTTTATATATTTTACTTTCTTGCCTTTTTGCATTAACTAGGACTTGTAGTAAAATTTTGAAAAATATGCTGAGCATAATCTTGCCTCATTCCTGATCTTAGGTGGAAAGCCTCATGTTTCTTACTGTAATGTTAGTTTTAATATTTTTGTAATTCTTGGCCAAACTATATTTACCAGTTATTTTATCAGGGTGGAATGTCAGCTTCATAAAGCTGTTTTTTTAAGTCATTAGGCACTGATATACAGAGTAACAAGATATTAATCTATAAAAGTTTGTCCAGTGCTAGGTACTATTTTTTTTTCTTTCGCAAGGTACTGGGATTAAAATCAGGTTAGTGCTTTACAAATGAAAGAAATCCTCAGCCTTATGTTCACTTTTTTTTTAATCTAAACTCAAATTGTAACATTTCAACTTTGAAGATTGAATTTTGCTTTGTGATTTAGAAAAAAAATCTGTTTGAATAAAATTTGCTTTTGTTTTTCTAAATTATTTGACTAAAGAAATGTTAAAATAAATGAAAAAAAACTGCCAGAAGAAGAAATGAAACTTATAATTTTAGATTTCTAAAACCATGCCTATGTTTAGACCTAATTTTTTACGTCCAAGACAGAGCTTGCTGGTAATTTCTGCTGAACACATAAAACACACCTAGATGAAGGTCACAGACCCCCCAAGCCTGCTTCATTTTATAGTTTTACTAGAGTATTTATGTTTTTTTTTTTTAAGTGATCAGTGCACTAAAGGAATATGTATGCAAATTATTTATTCTTTTTAATCACTCTTCCTTCTCTAGGGATCAAGTTTTTCAGTTTAAGAGACATTTTCTTGACTTAATGAAAAATACATATTGTCAACTATGGAATTTTTAATAGACTAAACAATTAAAATAATTTTAAGACTTATTTTGAATATTTGCACTCAATTTCTATCTTAGTTACCTTAAAACTATAAAAATGATAACATTGTTCACTATCTATTTGTTATTATTTTTGTATAAAAACTATGGAAGGGAATAGTGATTAGTGTAATTTATTTTCATGAAATCTGTAGCTACAATTTGCTATTAAAGTACAGTTTTTGTAGAGATCTATATATTTTAATATAGTAATAATTTCATTTTTTGTGTTTTATTTTACATTTTGATTCTTTTAAGAATTTGGAAGTTATACCTATTAAAAATTAGATAATTCTCTCTCTCTCTCTCTCTCTCTCTCTCTCTCTTCCTTCCTTCCTTTTTGCTTCAGTGATTCCTTGGTAGATAACAGTAGACTGTCTCAAAAATAATCATTGACAATTGACTTATTATTTATTACTCTCCCCTAATTATGCTTTTGGGAATATATTAGATAAAAAGTAATTTAAGAAAAGGAAGTGTGTCTTTAATTTTCACATCAGTCTTTCCTACTAAGATTTAGAAAAAAATGTTGTTGTTTTTTTCTTCCTCCAAAAGGTAGAACTCTTAAACATTTAAACATATCTGGTTTTATATCTTTAAATATGAACACTAAAAACAGAGGCAAGGAAATCTCAACAACAAGTCTTGCTGGCATTTTCCTGGCTGGAATCTAAGTACAATGATAATGCTACATTCGGAAAGCCCAGTGCTATTATTATTATTTTTTTCTGGACCAAATGATCATTTAGCATTTAAATTTGTGGTTGATTAGAAATGCATTCAACTATTCCTTTGGTGAATAAGCTCCGAAGAGATCAGAAAATAACAGCTCTAAATGTGCTTGTAGATGTTTCACTTAACTCAATAATAGGTTTATAAACCATTAATTTTATAATTCAATCAAGTCTTACAAGATGCTCAGATTTTAAAGGCATGTTAATATTGCATTGAAGCTCTATCTACCTTGGCTATGTTCCTTCGTCAAATGATGTTCTCATTTTTTTTTTCCTCCCCAATTTTCTGGCCTTAAATGAACAATTATGCAAAGAACTTATTTTTTTCCTATTCAAGCTCTTTTGGATTCCAGGAAGCTGTGTTGAAAACACGGCTAAATAAAGAAATCTCTGGAGCAGAGCTTTCTGGTGATTTTCCAAAGCAGGGTGCTTAAGACCATACATGACTGACAATCCTGAGTGACAGACACCTGTTCCCCAGCAGTTCTCTTCTTCTGTGTCTTTCAGGTGCAATTTCTCCTTGTGTGGTCTGTGGACAAGTTTCCCCTGTTTTTATATGAACTCGATTTATTGTTCCCTCCACTTTGCCTGAGATGACTCTGACTGGAAATCTTGTACCTATCTCTTACTCTACTAAGACATATTTTATCTATCTTTCATGATTTTTTAAAATTCATTATCATCAAATAGCTTTAAGGCACTGGAGAAAAAAATTCTTAAAAAAATCAATAATTTCGATAGTCATGAAGCTTTCAGCTAACATTGGGGTACTTGATCTATTAATTAGTTAATAGATTAAAAGATATAATCATCATAATGGGAGGCATATGAGAGATGTGAGGCAGTCAAGGTCACTGCTCTCTCTGAGTGTGTTCATGTTTTTTGTTTTTTTTTTCATTTATATACCCATCAGAAAGTCTCAACTTTTTAAAATTAATTTGTCTATTTCATATTCTCTAAAATTTGAGAATAGACAACACAAATGACTATCCTTGCTAGACTTCCTTCCTTCTCCTTCTGCATCTGGTATGATATGCACAGCCAAGTTTCACTGGTTTCATGAAGATTCCCCCAGGAACGCTCTACAGCAGTTGTGCTGGGCTCTGCATTGCTTCCATCCATTTTTTATTTCATCCTGATTTTCTCCTCTCTTCTCTTCAAACCATATTTATCATTATACTTAGACAGAACAAAATGATAATTTGTTGGAAAAATAAATAATATTTCTTAAAGAAAAGTTCAATGTTTTATGCCATATACTTCTTCTGTAATACTCAACATATTACTTAACAAAATAGTCATTAGAATCATTATTTTCAGTTTTTTTTCAGCATTTGAAATTTTTTTAATCTTAACTCTCTTTACATACAAGAAACATAAAGAACATATGTTCACATTCATTGTCTTAGACATACTCATTCATCATATAGTGTGTGACAGGCACTAGCAAACAGCAGTGAGTAAGACTCATACCTCTCTTCTTGTGGAACTTGAAGTGTTTATTTTTCTTTTGTTCTATAACAAACTTTATAATTTATATAATAGTGTATAGATTTCCAGGGCTGCCTCCACAAATTATTGAAAATATGGTGGCTTAAAGGAATAGAAATATATTCGTTCAAAGTTGAGTATTCCATAAGACCAACACCAGGACATGAGCAGGGCTGGTTTCTCCCAAGGCCTCTGAAGGAGAATATGGCCCTGGCATCTCTCCTTGCTTCTAGCAGTTGCTGACAACACTTGGCAATGCGTGGTTTATTTCAGTCCCATGCCAGAGCCTGGTCCTGTCATAACGTGGAGTCTCCCTTATGTGTCTCTATCTTCACACAGTGCTTCGCTCCTCCTGTAAAGGATGCTGTTCATGTTGGATCAGGGTTCTATTTAATTTAGTAAAACCTCTTTTAACTTGGTTATATACACAAAGAGCTTATTTAAAAAGGATACATTTCCAGGTACTGGGGTTTAGGACTTAAGCACATCTTTTGGAGAGACACAGTTCAGCCCACAACAGATGGTCACAGTTTCTATCAGAGAAGGTATGTAATGTCTACTGACTTATTAGTTGCAAAACAAAAGCCAATGAGAATCAAAATACTGCCAGAAATTAATTGTATTAAGTAAATTAAAATATATAAGCCATATGATTTTGATACAACATGCAGATATCCTGTATTAAAATTTAAGCAAAATATAAATATAATTATACTTTTTTTGAGTAAGATGAAAATTGTTTAACAAAGAATAGCAGGTATCTTAAAAAAAACTGAAAACAACAATGTAATGTTTTCACCACATTAAAACTCTTGTCTAATTGATGTGCAAAACACACCAAGACAAAAGTTATTTCCATAAATATTAGAAAAAAAAGAACTCTTAAAATAAAATATCAATGAGCACCTAGAAAAGCCATAAAAGTTGAAGAAATATTACTTGGCTTGATAAGAAATTGTTTTGATGTGTTGGAGCATAAAACCCAAAAAGCCATTAGCTATATTAGCATTTAAGAGTTATGCTAGAGTTAGCTAGGTATAAATAGCTACCTCAACATGAAGTAAAAACAAATATTTCACTTGTAATTTAATATTATCGATAACAAATAAAGTTATAATTTCTCATTGGTGATATAAAACATGCTCTGCACAAATGGGAAGAAATATCACTTTGTTGGTTATGAAGTCATAATATAAAAATGTCAATGGTCACAAAATAATATTATAACTTTAAATGTGTAGAAGAAGTGTCCTAAGGATTTTGCTATTCTTGTTTTTGTGCTCATCATTTTTATTTTTGCAATAGGACATAATTATTTTAGAGAGCATATGCAAGAATATATATCCAAAAATATCCAGGAAATTATGATCCCCATTAATGAGGTTGGCCTTGCCTTACCTGACATTAAAAATAAATACTATGCTATAACATAAGAGGGAATAAATAGATAATGAGTTAGTTTTTTAAAACAAGAAATAGAGGCCATATGTATAGATGTATGTGTGTGTGTGTGTGTGTGTGTAAATAGGAGAGAGAAAGTGAAAGCATTTAATTGTGAAAAAATATTTTACAAAACTGTGAAGTCATCTTAAAAATAAATTTAAATTCCTATTCATCTTCATCTGAAAGAATAAATTCTGGGGCTGGAGTTGTAGCTCAGTGGTAGAGTGCTTGCCTCACATGAGTGAGGCACTGGGTTCTCCGATTCCTAGCACCACATGTGAATAAGCAAATAAAATAAAAGTCCATCAAAAACTAAAAAAGGTTGAAAAACTAAATTCCATGTTCATTAATGCTAAATAAATGGTAAATAAAATAGCATTAGTTTCCATCAATGCAATTACTAGTTATCTAACTGGCCTCTCTATGACATTGGTACTGGATAAATCATGAAATTATATAAAATACCTTCTAAAATGTATGGAAAGAAGTTAATAGATGGGAAACTACCAGTGAAAGAAAAAGAAAAGCTGAAACCAAGACTAAAATTGTTTTTGCATTGAGGATATTTGCTATTCTGGAAAAAATGAACTTCAACTTTCATGGTTTTGCAAATTTTCGTGGTGAGAAGACAAGGCCAGAGCCAACACAGAGAGCACAAAGCCAAGCAGCAGACTCACACGTGGAAACAATTTATAAGTCAGATGAAAGCAAATACTTTTCAATAAGCAGCACCTAGACAATATTTATGCACAGAGAGAAAACAGGAAAAGCTCCTGTGCTTTATATCATGCTCAGATCTATACTTCACATCCATTGTAGGCTCATGTAGAAAACAGCTCTAAAATCCGAGTCTAAAATATGCAATATCTTTAGGATCACATTGGATAGAAGTATTGAATATCAGGTCATAAAAAGATTAATAAGTTTGATCATGTTGAACATAACAGCTTGCTTTCAGTTTATCAAAATCAAATGGAAATATAAAAAATAAATAAGAGCACAAAATTGTACCTGTGTGCAGTTCCCATGTACCTAGAGGTAGTTCCATGTGCCTGGGTGCTGTCCCCATGTATCTGTGTGCAGTGCCCACGTACCAGTGTGCAATCCCTGTTTGCCTGCGTGCAGTCCCCATGACTAAGAAAGAACCTGTGGAAATCAGGAATGTAGAGACACATGCTTTCAACTGAAATATGTGCAAAATTATTGGACATGCACTTTCCAGAGCAGGAATACCCAAAGGATCATCAACACATGTGCAAATACTCTCCTCCTCAGTGAACTCCTCCACAGTTACTCTGGCTTCCTCCTTATTCTCAAAACAGGCTAGTGAGAAGTCAGGGCCTTTTAGCAAGTCAGTGAGAGTTGAGCTATACAGGAATCTGTATAAAAATTGACTGCCTAAAAATGGTCAAAGGAATAAATTTGTGAACAAATCAATAAGCGATGAAATAGACCACAAGCTCAAAAAGCAAACATAAAATTGGAATATTTGTAAAACTATATAAGATTAAAAACTGAAGTAAGAGAATCATACACAGTAAAAATAAATAAAATAAGGGAGCATTACTAAATCTGTTGGGTAAATGTGACTAATTTAAACAATGGGAGAATAGTTATTAAAAATAATGTATTAAGTATATCCATTGACCTGGGAGTCAGAGGGATTTTATAAGTAATAAGTAAAAAAAAAAAGTATGTAGTTACAAAACAATAATAAAAATAACCTTTACATGCACAAGTAAGTATATTTGTTTGTGTGTCTGTATACAGAGAAAAAGGATGGTCACAAAATTTTTTTTTCTCTTTTAATTGATTAGGTGTCAGGCAGGAAGCAGGTGACTTTAAACAGAGAGGCAAGTCATGGTGTGAGAGATAAAAGGAAATGCTCATCTTCAGCTGTTCTTGTCACTCTTGCTGCATTCCAATGTGGATAAAAGGAGAATGTATACATGGCACAATATCTAGGTATCCTGTAGAATGGTATATCCTACCAACAACAAAATATATACACACTGAATACACACAGAGAAAAGTACTGGCTGAAAAACAAAACTGTAAAAATGAACTTAACTTTAAAATGGGAAATCATACAACTTTATTCTTATACTCTGCTGATTTCAAATGAGCATCTAAAATAAATTGTTTATAAAGAAAAATATATATCATAATATTCAGCCAAACAATTTCACTGGGGAAAGAAATCCCTTAGGGACCAATTAGCTTTGCTTTGTTGTGTGGTGGAAAATTTTACCACAAAACTGGGGCAGTCCCAACTCTCTCACAACCATAAGGTTCAAGCATGAGGGAGAGTTAGTGCCGGAGACCCCAAACCAATCTTTCCACATGAAATGAGGGGAGAAAAAGGAGAAGGATGAACTAATGAGATTAAGAAAAAAAAAAAGAAAGCCACCACCAAAATAAAGCTAGGAGCCAATGACCAGAGTGCTTAGGGTGTACCGACTAGTGCTTTTCAGAGAAGAATATGTATTGTCCCATTTAATCTCTTTCCTAAAGTATGAATTGTTACTGCCACTTACCTATTTCATGGATGAAGAAATAGGACTTCTCAGTTTCAGGAGCTTGCTAGAAGTCACAGGCCCATCAGAGTAGAACAGGACACATGGCGGTGGTTCTAATGCTAGCAAATTTAAAGCCTCTTTCATAGCAATAGTGTACACACACCCCTGCAGTCCCCTCGTGTTTTCTTAGCTGCTCTAGCATTGTCTGCAACTAGCTTGTTTGATTTCTGAAATTTATGCCTTCAAATTCTTCTATGGCTCCCACAGCACATGTGTGGGCACACACACGACATACGTGTTCTGTACCCTCCCTCTAACCAGTCTCAACACTTGGTGATATATTATTTCAGTCTTTATTTATTCAAATGCTACTGCCCTTTTTGGAGGTGCTCCCTAGGCTTCATGAGCAACTGTTCTACCTCTAACCTATACCCAGTCCCAGTCGTATATTCTTTTTTTCAAACAGTAAATATTTACAGTTGATTAGTCTCACAGTAACTAGCCCTCTCACAAGGAAGCCAGGCCCTGGATGTCTGGAAGAGCAATGGACACATGGTGATGGATTCCGGCACTTAGGAAAAGCCCAGAGCATTAGCCACTACCAAGAGGCTCTAACATCCAGGGCAGTCCTGGAGGGAAGGGGCCTGGATACTCAGAGGAGTGTGTCAGAGCTCAAGGAGTTGATGGCCAGAGGGACATCAACATGTGGGAGAAAAGCGACTGTGGAAAACTAGACAGAGATAATTCAGTATCCCTTGCATAGTAGCTCTCACAACAGAAATGACGGGAAAACAGAAGAAGGAGAAGGAGAAGGAGAAGGAGAAGGAGAAGGAGGAGGAGGAGGGGGAGGGGGAGGGGGAGGGGGAGGGGGAGGGGGAGGGGGAGGGGGAGGGGGAGGGGGAGGGGGAGGAGGAGGAGGAGGAAGTTGTTCTCCATTCAGGAGAATTTCCATTTTTTTTTTTTTTTTTTTTTTTTTTGGTGCTGGAAATTGAACCCAGGGCTTTGTGCATGTGAGGCAAACACTTTACCAACTGAGCTATATCCATCAGCTTTAGAGGTTGATCTTTTCTATGTAAAGAAGGAAAATCAAATTTTCGTTCTCCAAACCCACTCCAGCCACCCTTAAGGAGATTTATGCAAAATGATGGCTATTCTACCAATGTCAGAAAATCAAAAGAACTTTCAATTCTTTGTTCAAAACACTTAATTAATAAAAATCGAATGTAATCTTTGTATCTAGTTTCTTAGTGGCGTGAAGCAATCTCATCACCTCTCAGGAATATCATGCTCGTTTTCACAGAATCTTTTGCTTATAAAAAAATTAGAAGAGCATTTCAGTCATCATCTTTGATAATTTTCTTTTTTATCCTCATCTGTTCTCACTTGCAAGACATTATTTGTTCTACATCCAAAATATCAGTCATTTGCCTACTAACCAAGTCTCTCCCTACTTCTGCAATGCTCAATCACCAGCTGGTAACCCTGGCTGCTTCAGCAGCCTCCCAATAGGTTCCTCCTCTCCTCTTTCCCTACTTTGAGTACATTCTGAATGCATTTCTGCAGCTAGCTAGCTGTCAGATCAATTTCCTGAGGACCAGCATTTATTGTAGCACCCTTCAAATTTGTGGAAGTCAAAAATATTTAATGGCTCTCTATTGCCTATAGAATGATACTCATATATATTAGTCCGTCTTCCAAGTTCTGGATGTAATAACCCATTTAAATGTACTTCTTGTTATTTGCCATTATATAGCACAGACACTAGCCATACTGAACTATAAAGCACTGCAGATCAAAGGTAAAAATTTTTGGTCTGTGTGCTTTTTGTTCTGCTGTTATCTATGTCTGGAATATATTTTTTCTTTTCCTTTTCTATCAAATGATAATAAAAAATTCTTTCTCTTCCTTAACCTCAATTTCACATTAAACATGAATTTTCATCTATTGTATTTATAACTGGAAACTACAGAATCGTTTCTGAATTTCAATATGTTTTAACCTGAACTAATTATATTACATAGGTCTAGCTAGCATTATAAGTAGTATATATTTCTGTATATATGATTCATAATTTCTTATGGTTGTATATTATATGCACAGAGCTTAAGGAACGTATAATTTGCAAGTTTGCTTTATTTAGGTATCCTTTAGGATCACTAGAAAAACTGTGCATGTAATCACTAAATATTTGTTGAGCTACTGAAAGTTCAAGTAGGCAAACACCCTTCCTTTTGATTATGCTGGTTGCAGGACCTCAATCAATTTAATTAAATGCAGAGAAAATCAACTTGCATCAGGTTTTGTACAACACATAAAACAAAGAAATACAACGTTCTATAATTATTCTCTTAGCTTTGTTAGTGCTTTTTTCTTAATCTTTAATAAATAACATCAAAGAACTTGACAGTTTTCATCTGGGCCCTTTCCTGGTGCAGATGCTTGGGAGAAGCACAACACCATATAGCCAGGTTGACCAAATCCCTCCTGATAAAGTTGCAACCCAGGTTGGAGTCTGGTCACTGGGATGCCCATGGTGGAGTCTGTTGCTCCTCAGTCTGGTCCATTGTCTCAGAATCTTTCTCTTGCAAACATACTCTGATGTGCAGCACTGCCTACGATTGATGCTAGTAACTGGTCCATTTTCTGTTGTTATTTACTTGTTTTGTTTTGTTTTAATAGAAAAGGAAGGCTTATTCTTGAGTAAGATAGGTGCTAACACACATTTGTTCCCTCACTTAGGGAGACTTTTCTTGTTTACCTATATTATTCATTTGCACCACCAACTTGTTAATCTTCAAATAACAGTAAGGAGGAAGATACAAATAAAGAGAGGCAGGAATTTGGGAGATGATAATGTGTAAAAGAGGTAGCTGTAAATTATAGAGATAAATGATTACAGAGTCCACCCTCCCCCCACAAATAGCTTAATTTCCTTCTTAATCTGTAAGGAAATTCATTGGTCCTGATATTTTCTTTTCTTTCTCTGCTCCCCCACCCTACCCTGTGTTGCAAAAGACTGAACAAAATTCTGAAATTATTAGAAACTTCATACAATATTTTTGATTGCTCTTATTCATGGTTTAATTTTACACCCATCCAGGAGCTAGTCAAGATTTACAGTGGGGATTGGATGATAGAGACAAAAGATTCAAGTTCTAACTTGTTTCCATCTCTTCGTACCCACAGCTCCATCTCTCTTTTCTGTATGAATTAAATACCTTTTGTCATATATACCTAACCCTTCGCTATTCTTGTCGAACACAAGATGAGAGGTTCTTTTTGAATTCAAAAAAATTATACCTCTGAAGGGAAAGACAAGTTACCAGGTAATTATGTGCTAAAAATAAGTTACAGTTAGGTTTGTTGACATTGCAGATGAAGGCTCTTGTCTAAGAAACATTCCCTAGGGACTTGGGTTTATTCACCAAGTGAGAACAATGTCACAAGGGAAGAGCCCATCATGTCTGTCCAGTCAAAGTTACATTAAATCACTTGGTGTATCTGTACGAACACATAGAGGAGCATAATGCATGTACGCACATGGGGTTCCTTTGCACTCTTCTATATGTGCACGTGGTTTCAATAAGATGTGTGTATTGTATCTGTTGTTGTGTGTGTACAAGTTAAGTAGATCTGGTCAAATGATGCCATCAGAGAGCAGCAGATAGCCAGTGATACTCTGTGAACAAATGTATTTTAAAATGTCATGTCTTTGCAAAGTATATCACTATGACAAATCAGCCATGGTAATAATTGTTTTCTCTGTGACAAAGGTGAGTTGCTGTTCATAATTGCAAATTTCTTTATTCTGCTTCAAATTACAGAGGACCCTGGATAGAATTATGACATTAAAAACACATGTAAGAAAAGTATATTTTGATTTTTTAAAGTGATCAGAAGCTAAAAGAGGTATTGAATGAGGAGATATTTTGTGCTGTGTCAAAGAAGGTTTCTGATGAGGTTTCTGCTTTTTTGTGATATTTTTTTTTAAGAGAGAGAGAGAGAGAAGAGAGAATTTTTAATATATATTTTTCAGTGGACACAACATCTTTATTTTATTTTTATGTGGTGCTGAGGATCGAACCCAGCGCCCCTCGCATGCCAGGCGAGCACGCTACCACTTAAGCCACATCCCCAGCCCTTCTGTGATATTTTTTTGAAGATGGAATTAATTATGTGATAACTTTAGAGCTGGTCTTTCTATACAAAATAAAATACATTCTCTTCCCATTCTAATTCAATATTTTGGGACGTTTTCATTTGTTTCTTTGTTTTATTTTGGTTTTGACTCTTTCCAAAAAGCATTCCTGAAATGGACACATCATAGCTGAAGGACTTGGGTGCTCTCTGAGCTGCGTCATCCGGCACCCACTGATTATGACATTAGAACACTTTGATTGGTCTTCCTCCTTTGTCATCCATCACCTCCCCCAAGCTGAGATATTTGTAAGACAAAATAACCTTCTCAAATACCGGAGGACCATGATTTAATCAAGAGTCACTGATTTTCCACATTGAATTTGATTTTTTGCCTTCTGCTTATTTTATTCATAAATTGATATGATCTATAATGGTCTAAGATTCTATCATATGCTCTATCTTAGATAAGTGCATGTCATATTTTTTGTTTAAGTTTTTGTTATTTTTATAAAATATCAATTACACTGGATTTTCCAACTTTAATTTCATATTCTTTACAAGCTTTTCAAAGTATAAGTAAATGGACCCTAAACCTAACATATGTAATGAAATGCTATTATCAATTGCCAAGAAAATACATCATCATGCTGGAAATTAGCTGTTTCGGCCAAGATTTTATTTCCTTTTTATAACAAAATTTCCTTTTATGGTTTCATATTAGATCTTCCTCTTTTTTTTTTCTTTCTTAAATCATCCAAAAAGGTTGTTTCAATTGTCAGGGAAAACATTTAATTCTTTCTCTGGTTGAGCTTAAAATGTTGCTTTTCATTTGACATCTTACTTTCTAAATAGAAGTTTGCTTGGTTAACACAATTATATCCTGTGTACCACAGGACAAATATCCCTATGATTGCTGGCACAGAGAAGAAAATCATTATAAAGAAGGTCAATTATTTAATATTGTTTGCATATTTTCTGCTGAGAGTTCCTAGATCTGCACTTCCAACATGCTGTCTGCACAGTGGTGCCTGGAGTGCAGGTGTCTCTCAGGCTCTCACAATGTAAGGACAAGAGCGTCTCCATATCAGAAAAAAATTACCAGAGAACAATGACGGATTTAATGATGTTGTATTTTGTGAAATGCAACATATGACATTTAACTCCTTCTCACTCTTAACAGTTCCTAGGCTTTTTCAGTGCCAAAAAAAAATTCATCATACTTGCAATAACTCTAAATAACCAATAGAAGTTTAATATTGTACATTTACTTTCAAAGCTACATAAACCTTAAGGTACTTTTATTATTAGACATAACTAAGTCCCTTTAGGCATAAATTTAGCAGTTATTACATTTTGAAATACCATGAAAACCCAAATACCTGTTTATATATAATGGTGAATATGATATGTGGGTGGCTTCAAAGCCAGTTAAATTTGAAGCATGTTTCACTAATGCTGATTAGCCTCTTCAGAGTATTTTTATTTCACATATGTTAGAATAGTACTGAAAATTTACAAATTCAGAAAATTTGAATTTGATTTAACTAGCCAACTTTTCAAAAGATTTTGACCAAGAATCTGGGAATGTACCATTTGTTGTGATCCTTCAAAAGAATTAAATTATCCAAAGGCACATTACCTTCCTCCTTGGGGCATTTATACATGTTCTCATCTAAGTATGTACATCTCATGCTTTTTCTATATTAATTTATGAACAAGATGCATTCAGCACATGAAGACAGTCTCTATTAACTGCATTTGTAACCACGATTTCATATACATAAGTATCCATGATTTCAATAACTTTCTTCAAATGTACTAGAAGATGAAACAGCTCATTTCCTTATTGGGGATAATGCCAAGCCCTTTATTTAGGACTGGTTATGGTAAGATCTAAAATTTTAACTGCTTCCTAATCTTTGAAACTCATAGGGTTTCAAAGGCGTCTCCATGAAATCTTATTCTCTCATTATGTATCCCTTCACCCAAAAAGAAAAAAAGAATTATGCCCAGAAATTTCCCCTAGCAACTTGATCAGCTGCACCCCTCTTGGTCTCCAGCAAATGGATTTCATTTCCCCATCATGCCATCAAATTATTTTTAAAAAATGAATTTCATCCTCCCAAGAGAATCAAAGGTGACTTTACCCTTTTGTGACTATGAAGCCTGCTTCCCACAGCCCTTGACAGTTCATTCTGCAGCTGAGTACAGCCCCTGTGTAGTCCTGCATGGCATATGGAATTCCTTCTCTCCAGTGTCAGGGGTCATGTGTGTGCTTCACATGCATGTTTTCACATAGCTTGAAAGTGAAGTGCACTTCTCATTCTGACTACAGTTCACTGGCGGCGTCCAGGTAGATGCCCCACCTGACTGGAGGGCTGATGTGCAGCCTGAAGGTGGTGCTCTCCAGGCCCTTCCCAGGTATACAGCTGCCTTTCCCAGGGCAAGCCTCTTTCACCTGGGTTTGAAGAGGGCAAGAACAAAAGATCCCAGTCTCTTCTCTGAATCTCCACATTCCTGAAGATTGTACAGCCCTGGAGCTCCTCCTGGGAGACTGGGTTCTTGTGTACTTTCTTCCTCTGCCCAATTGTCCCCTTGTCCCAGGAGCTGAATCAAAGAAAAATTTTTGTAAATATTTCAGGAGAAAAATCTGTGGTTCCAAGTCTCCTTTTCCAAGAGCTGGACCTGTGGGCCATGCTCTATATCACAATCATCATGATTCTTGGTAGGAATGCCATCAAAGGGTCTTTGGGTCTTTACTCCAGAGCTATGAATGAGGATCTCTAGGATTGGAGGCTGAGAATCTATATTATTAAAAATCTCCCCAGAAAATTCTATCTTATTATAGTGATGCTATACAATGATATTTGTAATGAAGAGGTACAAAGGGTGACATCCAGAAGTGTCCCAGGCACCCCAGGAGTTGGGGTGTACCAACCAGTGATGCTATTACAATGATAATTGTAATTTCCTTGATTATATACAAAATTGAATGTTTGCAGCGGAGGTGGGGGAGTGTATCAATTTTAATAAATTATACAGGCTCTTGCATCAAAAGCATTGTGTTAACCTAGAACAATATCTGAGTGAACTTTATGGGGAATAAATAGAGAGAACACTTGCAGAAAGGAGATTCTAAACCTATAGACCATGAGATGTCTGGTATCAGCAGGAGCCAGACTGACACATTTTAATCTATTTTGTATACCTTGGATAGCTGTGATCTGAAACTTTCTGCCTTAGCTCCTCTTTTTCTTTAGGGACCTTTTAGAATTGTTAACCAACATGGTTAATTGACATACCTGAGAAGCCAAATCAGTTTCAAAACTATTACCACTTGTGTTACCAAAGTGGATATGTGACTCAAGTGTGTTTTTCACATTAGAGAAAAATTAATTTCTCCATTCTCCTTCTCCTTGTTCAAATTTCAACAGAAATTTAAGAAGTTCTCAATGTATCTGCAATGAACATATGAGACACTGGCTTGTTGCAGAGGAAAGCAAAAGGAAAAATGTGTGCTCCACTAGCATTTATCAAAATATCCTCATGAATTTAAACTTGGCAGAAAAAGATAATGTAAACCATATGATCAAAAACCATGACCAGAAAATTTCAGACTTTCTAATCTCTCCATGGTCCAGTCTATTGTAAATCTTCAGAACCCCACCCCACTGGGAACACAAAAGCCCTGTGGGTCCAGGTGCCACAGATGACTGGAGATGTCCCCATTGCATAATGACAGGTTGTTTCCCTGACTCTAGACTGCCAATTGTAACACAATCTGCCTGTATGTATAATTGTGCATATTTCATTCATTACTGATGTTTTACTTTAACTTAGCCTTTTAAAAATATTGCGTTTTATGATAGTCTTCTTGGTTACTAGACTTTCTTCTGCTCTATGAAATTTTGTGTCCAAGGTGAACACTTCACTTACCTTACTTGAATCCCAGTACTACCCCAAGGGATCCTTGATTTTATATGCTGGCACTCGCTGAGCTGTATAGAGGAGCCCTCGTTTCTGATGTTTGTCTTATTTAAAACAGAGTGATGTAGTAGAAAAAACGATAAATTAGGGGTGAGAAAACATGGGTAATAGTTTTATATGCCTGGAATTTCTTTGTGGAAAACCATAAACTCATTTATCTTTAGTTTTTATTTGTAAAATGGTCACAATAAATAACTTATTTATTAACCTGAAAGAATTCTTGGATGAATCAAGTGAGTCAATGTATGTAAAAGCACCCTAAAAAGAAAATCATCTTTTTCTTTTTGCACATAAATACTGCTACTGAAGCATTGTTTGATGCTATTTTTATAGGGTAAACTTGGAATGATTTTGATGAATATAAGCAGAAGAAATAAATTCTATATAGACAACCCAGGTGTTGAAAACTAAAGCATCTTTCTCCTTATCTCCCATGTTACACCCTCATCTGAATCAGTACATTTCTAATTCTTTGCCTGTCCTTGGGCCAATAAAAGCTAGAATTTGGATAGTATCACTGGAGCAGACTGTTGAAGGGAAGTTCCCTAACCAGAACATCTCTATCACCTGGATCTTCTTAGAAAGGCAGATTTTCAGTCTACATCCAAACAACTCTGGGGCTTGGACCATCAATGTGCATTTTAAAAATACACCACGTGATTGGGATGTGTGTTAATCTTAGAGAAGCAGTAGATGGAAGGGAAGGAACAGGAGTATGCCACTTATTTCTCCAGAGCTAGATCTTTGATTTTGTTAGAATTCCCACAAAATTACTCTTTGCCATTACCATTTTATCAGTAACTCCTAGGCTGCAACTTTTTTCTTCTGTTTTTTTTTTTAACATGTAATTTAGTGGTTTGTATAACAATAGGCATTGCTAAAAAAAAAATCATCCAGAGTATTAAGAAAAAGTAATTATTCCTAGCCTAAGACCTTCAATCGAAAATAAATCTTCTGCAGAAACCCAAAACTGGTCACAGTAAAGCCATTTCTGTACCACAATTTGAGTTATGCGATGAATCAACTGAGGTTTTTAAAAGTATAAAGGATACAGATACAACCTAACTAGCTGTTGCCCATTAATACTTAGTCAAAGTCCACTTTTTCTTGATGTGCCTGTTCCTTAGGCCTTTGTGTGAAGAGACTGGCAGGTTAAACTTTGAAGACTGAACCCAGCTACTATCTTTACTTCCTCCCCATATTCCACCAAAATGAAGTAAGTGAATAACAGACATGCTCGCATATTACCAGGCATGATATGATATCGTGATATGATAAGAAATACAAGTATAATTTTCTCTGTGGTTCCTGGCACAGAGCTCCTGACATCCTTGAAACTTCCTGAGTGACAGGGTTGGGATGAAGGTCTTCATTATTCATAATGAGCCCCTTTCCACTATATGTGCTTATGCTCCTGAGGTGGTTCCTGGTGGGCCCTGAGATAGCTTCTGGATGGAGCAGGTTTCCAAAGGAAGGAGTCATGAGATTAAAAGGTTAGAACTTCCAGTCCTGCCCATCCCACCTTGCTGAGGGAAGAGCAGCCAGAGATTGAGACAATCACTAATATCTAATTACTCAATCAATTACCTACTGAATGGAGTCTCCATGACAACCCCTAAATGATGGAGGTGGGAAAGGTTCCAAGTCAGTGATGCATTTAAATGTCATGAAGTTGGTACACCCCAACTCCTGGGGTGCCTGGGACACTTCTGGATGTCACCCTTTGTACCTCTTCATCTGGCCGTTCATTTATACCCTTTATAATAAACCAGGAATAGCAAGGGGTGTTTCCCTGAGTCCTGTGAGCCATTATGACAAACTGTCAAACCTGAGAGTGAAGCCTCGGGAACCCCTGACCTTGGAGCTGAGTTGGACATTAGTGAGAGTAGTCTGGGGAGCTGCTGTTACAAATGGTCTTTCAAGTTAGGGCAGTCACCTGGAGTGAGCCCTTGACCTTGTGGAGGTGAAGTCTAGATAGTCAGTGTCGTAATTAAGTTACTTCTAGGATGCATGGTTGGTGTTGGAGGATAGATTTGTGGAGGGAAGCTGCATTATTTTGTGTTATAAGTGGTATTATAAAAATACTAAAGACTGGGTTTGGGAGTGCAACAAAATGGGATTGCTAACTCTTCTTTAAATTGGCCTTCACACCCAGACTGCTGGCTTCTAGGCAGGGGGCAGAACCAGCTCCTCTGCACTTAGTGAGTTGGCAAGACAGCAGAGGGGATCATGCTGTCTCTGCAGTCAGGGAGAAGGGCTGTAGCATGACTACTCAGTGCTGATGTCACACACTTGGAGGGAGCACAAGGCTATCGCTTAGAAGATAGTAAGGAAACTCTAACTTACACTACTGTTACCCTGATGGTAGTACCTCCACATGAAGGCCTGAAACCAGGGTCAAAGGACCCATTGAGAAGGCGAATTCCTCAGCCTGTGTCATCCCAGCCTTTAACCAGTAGCATAGGAATAGATGGAAAGCCTTTCAGAAGATGACTTCTTACTTCATAGGACAAAAAATTGGGGGGTCAAGATAGTCTTGCTTCTGTCTTTCATGTGATAGACTCGTCTGTCCTGGCCTTCACCAGATAATGGTAGACAGTTAGGTTGTGTTTATACAAGGCTCTGATACGTGTCAGTGAAATACATTGAGTATATAAAATTACCTCCCAGGCCTCTCTATCTTCAGACTGAAATTTCATTCAGTGTCCCACCTCCAAATAATATTCTGCCATACTGTCAATATCATCAAAGTATCAAAGGCATTCTTTTTTTATATGAAGGTATTGTGTCCCTTCATTTTTTTAAAGAGAGAGAGAGAATTTTAATATTTATCTCTTAGTTTTTCGGCAGACACAACATCTTTGTTTGTATGTGGTGCTGAGGGTCAAACCTGGGCCACACGCATGCCAGGCGAGCACGCTACCACTTGAGCCACATCCCCAGCCCCTCAAAGTCATTCTTATAACAAAGAGTCAACCACATTAAAATCCCCTCTGTTATCAAATTCCTTAAGTCCAAAGATTAAATTCCCATGTACTACTTTCTATTGGAAGGAATGTGGTGATCCTGAGTATTATTACAAAAGATGAGTGGATGGAGATTTCTGTCTTTTATAGCTCAGTGACATCAGTGAGGTGCTGCCGAAGGCTCGTGGTCCACCCCTTCTCAACTCTGCCTTTTGTGACCTTACATTCATAAAGTTATCAAATATGAAAATGTGTATAGGTTGGAAATCATCAAATGCTATTAATTAGAGTTTTGTGTTGTTGTTTTTTTTCTTCATAAGCATGAGTGTACCATCTTACAATTAATTTAAAAAAACTATATTATCTTTGTGTACAAATCATCCTGTTGAAAAGTTCTACCCCTTTCTGCAGTGGATGGAAGAATTGCATAAAAATTATCTATATATTGCAAAGAACTATAAAAATGTGTTTTAAAAATCCTTTTTACAGTTATTTCTTGCTGTTACTAGTCACAGTGAGGTAAAAGGCATGAAATTGTTCTCTTCTATAACGGAGTAGGAGAGAGATGTTTGTTTTAAAGCAATAGTTGCTGGCTAGGAAAGTACCTCCAGCAAGCGTCCTCGCAAACACTGATGGAGAATAGAGATTTTAACCATGAAAGTGGCTGAGGTTAAGGTCTCATCCCACTGTGTCACATTGTCGCAACTCCTACAGCTCGACCCATCGCCACCGATTACATTGGTCCTTTCTTTTATAACTTAATCTTTTTCATTTTCCACATATTGATTTGCTTTCCCCATACTATCAAAGAGTCAATGGTTATAATTTTTTTCCAAAAAAAAAAAGCTCAAACTTGGGCATTGGTGGCCTGTTCCAGTTTCAGAGTACTAATAAGCAATAATCTTACTTCTAATGAGAAAAAAATCTCCTAATCAAAATAGTAATTAAGAGATAAAAAATTGGGGACTTTAAGTACCCCGTGAAAAAAAATGTATGGAAATGATCAAAATGTGTTTTGTAGATTACTGATCTTGAGGAAAATTAAAAGATAGAAGAGATGCTGAGTGAAACTAAGTAAAATATTTTAATAGGCAATTATATATTAAAAAGAAACTACAACAGATACAGTGTTGAAAAAAATGTGATTTCAAGTTGAAATCTGTGAATTTCTTCACCCTCCTCCGTATTTTGTACATGTGAGGTTTTTCTACCATGGTTTGGCAGAACAGTGTTTCTGGGCAACTTATTAACTACTGCCTTACTTCAGGATGCTATGTCACATTTAAATTATTATTTTCTAATGCACTTAAACCACCCTGTAGACAGAGGAATTTCCCATGATCTGTGCCTTATATTTAGATGAATGATTGGCGTGCCCTGGTGTATGTGCACATACCTTTGTGAATGTGGGCTCTGAGGCTTGTAACCAGATAGCATCTATCCTTCCTGGGGAGAAGAGGCTGGGCTACCATGTTTACTGCTCTAGCAAATAGTTCAAGGCAAATGGGTAGGAAAATACCTTTTATTCAAAGCCAGCTTTGAAGGAAGACAGAAGAAACTTCATTGTCTCAAAAGTTCCGTCTTCAAAATCCCTGAAGGTGAGCAGCAGTTTTAAAGGAGAGTCAGGAGCAGCAGTGTGAGATTGAAGGAAAAAACCTTACATATGCAGATGTAGTTAGCCTGGTGCAGTCAGGTCGGGGTAGGGGCCATGCCTGCATACAGCTTCTTGGCTCGTGTCAGGCAAGGGTCAGGGGTTCTTCCAGCCCTTCCGTTTTCACTCTCAGATAAAGAAGTTCCTCTTAATTCATGGGGTGGGCAAATTCAGTCTGTTTTAGGCACATGGTAGGATGTCATTAATATTTTCATATTACTTATATGATTGCTGTATTAGTCTTCTTTCCTTTGCTGTGACCAAAAAGATATGACAAGAACAACTAAGAGAAGGAAAAGTTTATTTTGACTTTTGGTTTTAGAGGTTCGGTCCATGATCAAGTGACTCTAGAGCTCTGCGCCTGAGATGAGGCGTGACATCATGGTGAGAGGGCCTGGTGGAGGAAAGCAGCTCAGCACATGGCAACCAAAAAGCACAGAGGGCAAGCTGGCTCCTCAGGGACAACATATAAATCCCAAGGACACCCCCCACCCCCCGCTAGCCGCCGTGACCTACTCTTCTAGTCACACTCCACCTGCCCACAATTACCACCCAGTTAAGCCCTGTCAGTGGATGAGTCCACTGATGAGATTATAGCTCTCATCATCGCATCAGTTCACCTCTGAACATTCTTGCATTTTCCCATTCATGAGCTTTTGGGGGGATACCTCATATCTAAGCCTCCTATCTAGCAATTGAAAATGGATCTTGGCTTCACAGGTTTTCTGTGACTAAACGAACCAGCCAGCCAACATGGGAGTTTCTATAAGGGAGAAGAAATTGCTGATTTTTCTAATTTAGACTTTGCTCTTTGGATGTTCTGAAAACGACCATGGTCTAGAGAATCATCGTAGATTATAAGGCATATGAAATGTTATCTTGTCTAGTAGCTGTTTCACGTTCTCCTGCTATAAAACACCCCCTTCCATGTTTTTAGTTTGATACTGAAGCCCTCAGTGGAAATCCACTCATAAAACCTACAGGTTTGATCTCCCTGTGGTGAGAGGAGAGCACTGTAGATTCACCTGCCATCGCCCAGCTCTCTCACCTGTCCTGGGCACCTCCAGCCCCCTGAGACCCCTGGGCTTGGAGAAGGTGAGTTACAATTTACAGATCTAGAGACATCTCATTTTAGGAATAGGCTAAATGAAAGTAAATAAGGCAAAGGAAAAATAGGGAGTCTGAAACCATTTTATATATGTTTGCACAAAGTATATATGTATCAAAACATTACATGTTACTCTGTACATATGTATAATTTGTACATGCATCCATTAAAACTGAATTTAAATTAGAAAATTTAAGACATGTTTTTTACCTTTACCAGTTTTTTTTGTTTGTTTGTTTTTTGTTTGTTTGTTTGTTTGTTTGTTTTTAGTGCCATAGAGAACCTAATGGGGGTGGTGGTGAGACATGACTCAAGTCACTGACCATGAAGGCCTCAATATTTCTATCATGTGGACTCAACTTGACACAAGTTGCCTCTTGACTCTAGGCTTCTTGGCTTCTCTTTTATTAGAGTATTTATGTTTGGAAAAGTCATCATTGTAAATCCTTTCATTGCCCTTTAAGATGTAAATGTTTTTAAAAGTTTTTTGCAATCTTATAATCGGGAGGATTTTCTCAAGATCCTGGGAGCCAACCCTTTCACCTGTGGTCATTGGAAAGAATTGCAACCCTGTCAATTAGATTCCATGGGAGAAGAGGAACCTTACCCCAGAGCTCTCTTCCCCACATGGTAAAGCTCCCTTTTGTCAAGAAGATGGAGAAACTTTACTTTCTCCGGGTGAAATCAATAACCAACACTGGCCTTAGATTCTTTCCTTACCTCAGCCATTAAAAATCTCTTACCATTGGGAGGCTTAGATAGGAGAATTGCAAGTTCAAAGCCAGCCTTAGCAAAGGTAAGGCACTAAGCAACTCAGTGAGACTCTGTCTCAAACAAAATACAAAATTGAGCTGGGAATGTGGCTCAATGGCTGAGTGCCCCCGAGTTCAATCCCTCATACAAAAAAAAAAAAAAATTACTGTTTTTAGTGAAATTGAGGTTAGATTCAGTTTGGGTATCTACTTTCATTGTACTTTAAATATAGGCATCCTTACTTGTCTAGTACAAATTTCAAGCTTGATTCTGCTACTTAATTTGAAATTCTTATAGCTTTATAAAATTAGGTCTCTAATTCGGGGTATTGTGATTAAATTAATTTCACTTATTTTGATAAACAAATGAAATAATAAACACTTTAGCACAGTGCTCAACAATAAAAAGACCTAGCAATAAAAATAAGAGTTGTTGTTGTTGCTTTATTATTTATTAGTGCTGTTGGTGCAAGTGTCAGTTATCAGAGAGGATACTCAGTGAGCATTTTCCTCTATCTTGAAATCACCATAGAATTTGCAGCAATAATCTGATTATCACAATTCTTTCCCCTTGCTTTGTCAGGCTAGTATCTGAGGTTCATTATGCAATTAAATAAATTCCTAACTATGTAGGGACATTTAACTATCTTGTGAGTTAATCTTCCCTTTCACAGTTACCTTTCTTGTTAGACACACTTAGCACTTACTGTTTGGATTGCCATTTCCAGATTATAAACACCTCTCCAAAAGAGACCAGAAAACAGGAAGATAAAACCCCAATCCCTGGTGCCAGCATTGCTACTGAAACCTTGAAATAAAGTGCTTCTAATGAACAGGGGTGGCTGAGACTCTGCTCTCTGTATACAGTATCTGGCTCTTTGCCCTGATGTCTCCTGGTCCAGTGGCTTGCTCATTCTGTACTACAGATGAGTACATTTTAGGGGAGGGGCTGGAGAGAGGGGCTTAGTTCTTTTGACTCAGGCTCACTTGAAATTCAGTTCATTTCTGAAGTGAGATTCTTTAGGAATTGCATAGTTCCTTTCTAAAGTGAACCAAACACCAAAGGTTGAATAAATATACCTATTTGATGAGTTCATTTCAGTCGGGCCTAATCGAACACAAATAAAGAGCTATTTTTCAGCTTTGTCGCAGTTCAAACTTTTCTTTTTCTGGTTGAGAAACTGTAGAAATGCACAAATGGATTCATAAGCCCAGATTAAATCTGCATTTTAACTAAAGCATTTAATATTTATTGAAATTAAAAAGAATCAGTGGCTTCAAATCTTTTTATGCTTTGATGTTTTTATTGTTTCAAGGTCTGTTAGCAAACTGGGCTAACCAGAACCTGTTGAGAGTATGTTAATTAGATCATTAGCATTTATGGGGAAAATTAGGATCCTGGAAACCATTGTGATGCTCTCTGCACCCCATTTTTGTGTTACCTCCATATTTGAGTTTTATTGAAAGAGACAGCCTGTCAGAGATTAGGACTGAAGGGGAAGTAACCCACGCCAGCTCACTATTTCTTCCCCTTCAGAAATATAAAAAATACATCAAAGAGGTATTCTTTTTTTGTCACTGCTTTGCCTTTTGATCCTTTCTAGTGAAAGACTAATATTAAAGTACATTTCAGTTGGTTGTGCTGGTAAGATTAAAAAAAAAAAAGAAAATCACATAATATGCAGGAAAGAGGGGGCAGTGTTGAGAAACAATATACTTCCCAACATGTTGAACACTGTTCAAAAGAAGCAGCTGATCCTCCTGTCAGCCAGATGGGTTCTCAGACGGTATTTCAGTGATGAGATTTAGATCCTCAAGGGAGTGTGGGTAGCGAGAAGAGTCTTCCCGTCTCTCTTGGGAGTTCTTCATGCTAATCTTCCAAAGCCAGAGACAGTTTGGCTTCCTAAAGGCTTTCAGGCAGGCCAATTTCTGGAGAACCTTAGTGTTCTTACATTGGCTCAGGGAGAAAGCTGTAGTGACGAAATTCCTGTTCTTTATTAGTAATGGAATAACACAGTGGGGAAAGGTGACCTGTAGTAGGTCAAAGAATCTTTTGCTCAAAAAATAAAAAGAAAAAGAATTTTTCTGTTAACACCTCCTGGTACAAAAGTCTCACTGGCCTCTGTGAAATCCTCCGCAAGAGTTTGTGGGATGAAAGAATCCAGTCTTCTCGAATTTTAGTTATGGAAGCACTCAGGCTTGGAGGGGTATAATTAAAGCTTATTCAATCACTGGAGCCAGCCAGAGCCAGGCTTCGAGTGGAACGTGAAAATGAGATCTGTATGGAGGGAGAATAATAACTGGCTTAAATCTGTGAAGTGCTACTCCCGTTTCAGAGAGTTGTTCGAAGTTATCAAAATGGGGAAAATGAGAAGTCGTAGTTGTTCTCTGATTTAACCATCAGCTCAGGGTTTTTAAAACACAGAAACACACGCATTTCAAATATCATTTTAGATCACATCATTATGTTCTGTAATATATAGTGATGTCATTATATCCCTTCACAACTTTTTGGTCACATGTATAAGTTTGATTATAAGTGTCAATGCACAAAATTCCATTTACGAGGTTCTTATATGATCTCCATATTGCTGAAAGCATTTTAAAATCACATCCAATGGCACCTTTATTTAGTAGAATTGTCTTCCATATAATTTTTCAGCACTTTGGATTTTTAAAATTTTATCCATGGTCTCTGGAGACACAGCAATGTCAAGGAAGAAACCCAGCCTCCTGAATGATTTTATTAGTCTTTTTTCTAAAATCATACTACATAGCTCTAAAAGTGTTTTTTTCCTATAATATCTGCACCATTTTAAAAAATTTCCTCACTCGATTTGGCCACCAAATTTCTTGAATAGCAATAATTTGCAATACCTGCTCACCTGCTACTTTTACACATGGAGATGTATTATTCACTTTTAGCTAAATGTCTGATATAACTAAAGTTAAAAAAAATTCAGAGTTTATACTCTACTTGATGTTATAACTTCTTGTTTGATGAAATAAATAAATAAATATAATAAAATCCAAGTTTTAGCTTTTGAAAATCATTACATTTGTCATTGAATGTGAGATTTACATAAATTTAAGATAAAGGGTCTACCATTCTCTCATAAGAGAGCTCTGGAGAGATTTTATTCTCATTCATCACACACAACATGTTCTCTGTAAAGGCACTTGAATTCATTTAATTTCCGCCATTGTGATGCTTTATGTTCTTTATTTCACCTGAGCTAGTGTAATTCGTGAACTGGGCAGGTAGTGCCTGACTTTGGTTTGAATTCGGTTTGGGTGGACCAAATTTAATGACCCAAGGGTCCATTTTGGAAACTTGGTCTGCAGGGAATGGTGGCATTAACCAGTGCTGCAAGGGCCACTTGGAGGTCCTTGGGTCTTTGGGGTGTGTTAGAGAAAAATAAATTGCTTACAATCCCTTCAATTCTAAGAAAGGTTTGTTTTGTTTTGTTTTTAAGTAGATTTAAAAAAAATATTATTTATTATATTAATTGTACATATTTATGGGGTACAGTGTGAGAATCTGTGTTGCCGTTTAGATTTTGGACAATAGCCAAAACCCAGTACATTCAGTCTCCTCCCCACACCACCATGTCCTTTCTGTTGAAGGCTTGGCCCCCAGTACAACAATGTTCAGAGGTGTGATTCTTGGAAAGTGACTGGATCATGAGGGGCTGACCTCAGCAGTAGGTTAATCCATTGATGGAGTAATATTTAATAACATTAATGGAAATGGTGGGATCTCTAGGAGGTATGGCCTCCTTGAAGGAGGTAAGTCACAGGGGGCATACCCTAGAAGGGTAGTTCCTATCCCCAGACCCTTTCTCTCTCTCCCCATCTCTCTCACTCTCTCTCTGCTTCCAGGTTTGGTGAGTAACTCTGTCCACCACATCCTCTCTGCCATGATGCTCTGCCCCTGTAACAATGGAGTTAGGTGAACATGGACTTGCTGAAACCTCTGGAACTGTGAGCCAAAGCTAATTGCTCCTCTAGGTTGCTTTATGGATATTTGTTGCAGTGATACAGTGCTGACTAACATAATTTCATACATGGCTACAGTGTGTAAAGATCAAATTAGGACAGTTAACATCTCATTGAACTTCTTAAAACTTTTGATTAATTCCTAAAATTGTACATATTTATGGGGCACAGTATGGTATTTCAATGCATGTGTACCATTTTTACTGATCTAATCCAGGTAATTTTTTTTTTTTGAATCTTATCATTACTTTCAGATCCTCTCCTCTAATTATTCATAAAATATCTACAGGTAATTGTGGACTATAGTCACACTTCTGTAAATATTAGAACTTATGACTTCTAGCTAACTGTATTTGGGTACCTGTTTTCCAACCTCCCACTATTTCCTCTCTCCTCAACCCTTCCTAGTCTGTCATAATCACTATTAACAATTGAATCAATGTTGTTCAATATCCATTTATGAGCAAGAGCATGTGGTGTTTTTTCTGTATCTGAATTATTTCACTAAATATAATATCCTCCAGTTCTATCCATTTTGCTGCAACTTATGCGTTATTATTCTTTTTATGACTGAATGACATTTCATTGTGTTTATATGCTACATTTTTTTTTATCTGATCATTTGTTGCTGGGCATATAGGCTGATTCCATCTCCTAGCTATTGTTAATAGTGTGGCAACAAGCACAGGAGTGCAGGTGCTTCCTTGGCATGCTAATATCATTTTCTTCAGATCCACACCCAGTAGTACAATTGCTGGATAACATTAGGTATATTTTCATTTTGTTTTCTTTCTTTCTTTCTTAAAAGGAAAAAAAAATCATGAAGGATATATTTAGTGAGATAGAAGTATGCCCTGACATAGAGTGGGTGGCTTTCAAGAGAGGAAATGGTCTGGGGTCTCCCTTATGACAAATCTTTACATTTGTTCTGGACACCTTCCTTGTGTACTGTGTATTTGGGGTGGTTATTACAGATTCCAACCATGACGTAGTATGCCTGGGCCAGTTTTGCCGTGTTGGAAGAATTTATACTATAGAACATATCCATTTTCTCCATATTAATAGGGAAATGTCTAATCATAAAAAGGCAGTTCCCAGGCTGTCTGTCCCTGGATGAATTATGAGCTGGTGGGTGTGGCCGAAGGGCAGAGTCTGAATTTTATTTCCTCACCTCCCTTGCCCAAGTCTATCTAAGCTGTCTACTCTACCATTCCACCCTGAATCCTTCAGATACGTGGTATTGAGCTACTTCTGTAACTGCTTCCTGCTGGAAGGGGACACTGATCTTTCACAGCCCGAGTCCTCACTATATGCCAAAGGGGTATAGATGAGGAACTCAGATCTTGTGAGGTGTCCTCAAGCAGAGGTATTGGAGGGTTGGTGGGCATGGCAGGCTGTTGTCCCATTTGTTCTCGGTAGAGTAGAATGGAGTTGTGGTCTCAGGTGGCTTAATAGAGAACGGAAAAGTGAGTCCTACTCTCCCATTGTGTTAGTCTACACAAAGACAACAGGGTTTTGCACAAGTGGAGTCTGTGATGTTTACACAGCGCTAGGCTACTTTACTGTTGAAGAGAGAGTGATCATGGGGTGTTTCTGTTTTAAACAAGAGAAAGGAGCATAACCTGAAGAAAGTGGGAGAAGCAATAGTGGACCCAAACTAGCAAGAAACTGAGGGTAAAGTGAGTAGTTCAGCAGGAGATGTGCTTCAACACCAGAGGAATGTGGCAGAGTGAAGAGTTACCAAATAGATGACCAGAAGGGTGCACAGAACTGGAGAGTGGAGCAGGCAAGTGGTCTCTGGGCCCGTGGAGGTCATACCTGTCTGTCCTTATGAAAGGTAACTTTAGGCCACTTACGGGTTCACAACTTCACACAGCCTTGTCCTGATTTTGGAGCATGGAGTCCCCTCTGACAGCTAGAGTTTTATTCAAGTGTGGTGCGTCCAGCTAGAAATCCCAGGTACCATCACTGTGGGGAGGGGGCAGTGGAGAGATGAGTAAAAGGCCTTTCCACGGGTTTCAGGTTGGATCCTGGGGATCTGTCCTTCCAGGTTGTGCTTATGACCTATCTCCCAGACTCATAAAGGATGCTCCTTGGTCAAGGTTGTTCTGTCTCGCGTCTTTAGGTGGGTGTTACCTGTTAGGACTGGCTTCAGGTGTTTGCCTAGTGGGAAGGTGAGTTCCCTCAGTATCAAACATCAGGTCTGCACATAGCAATGGTTTGCTACGGAGCATTTTTAAAGCGGCAAAACTGAGGGTGAGATTTTGCAGCTACTTAGACCCAATAAGTATCATAGGAAGGAGTGCCAACCAGTTAATGAGGTCTCTTGGCAGTTTGCCTAGAGTACCTTCTCAGGTTTGCTTGGCCCATTCAACAGTTCCCCAAAATCAAGTTTTCTAGGAGGAAATGTTTAAATCCTAGGGTTTCTGCCACATGCTGAGTAATCTGAGAAACACAGGAGGGCCCAGTATCACTCTGGAGAGATGAAGGTATTCCAAAGCTGGGGATTCTCACCTTAAGAAGGAATTTATATATTTTCAGTGCCTGCTTTGTCTTGCTTGTAAGGTTTCTATCGACCCCATGAAGGAGTCTCTATAACCAGGAGGCATTTAAAACCCCTGGAAGTGGGTAGCTGAGAGAAACGTAGTTACTAGTCTTCCCCCAGATGTATGCCTCGATGTTGTATGGGTTTGACCAGGGGGAAGTCTTAGTGCTGTTGGGTCATTTTGAACACAATGATGACATGATGAACAAACTCTGCATATGGTCCTGGAAGAGTTCTTTTAGAAACACAGATTACCAAGGGCACCCATCAAGGACAAGGCAGTACAGCTGTGTTACAGCCCACTCACTTTCCTCTGGCGTATAATAGAGTATGGGCAGCTTTTTCAGGAGGGTAAAGATGGGGCCTCCATGGTAGAAATGGCTTTATTCAAAGGCAAACAAATACTGGGTGGATGTGCCTAAATGAATGCAAAAAAAAAATGTCTTTTAAGTTTAACACTGAGAAAAAACATGGGGCTATATGAAGGGATTTTTCGCAAAATGGCACAAAGGTTTACCCTGCTGAATATTTAGGTATCATATCTTTATTCATGGGCCAAAGGTCTTCAGCAATCCTATACTCCTCATTGTCCTTTTTTGTAGGAAGAATGGGGATATTTCAAGCCTTTAATAGGCCAAAGTTTAAGAACTTGTCAACAGAGACTGTAACCCAGCTCGTGCCTTGGGTTTTATAGTAATGTTTTTGATGTGGAAAATGTGTTGGGTTTTAAAATGTAATCTTTACAGGGAGACTATAATTCTCTGGGATTTCTGAGGCCCAGACATCTGGGTTTACTCTGTCCAGTCTAGCCTCCTTGAGGTCTGAATGAGAATCCTGCTCAGAGCAAAGACTAGGTATTTGTGGCTGGGAAGAGAAGACCAACAAACTCCCAACTACTGGAGTATATTCCTTCCAAAGACAGGGCAAGGACATTCAGACATATCCTAAAATTGATGAGAAAACAGGAAGTTTCTTCCATGAACCAACCACACAAGGGAGATAGAAATCACACAGTTTAGTTGATCTCCCTTCCACCACCACCACCACCAGACAGGATACAAGGAGAACAACTCCAGAATCAGAATTTAACATAAAATTGGCAGATCCTCTGTCCAAAAGGAAACTCATAGTTCTGCCTGCCATGTCCAAGGTCACTCTGGACTCTGACTCTTTGAAAAATATCCCTGATGTAGGAATTGACTGGAGTGGAGAGCACCCTCATTCCAGGGCCATCAGTGGGTGGGGACCTGATCCACATACCCTCATCCCTTGGGGCAGTCCCTCTTCTCAAGGCCTGACTTTTTGCACATACTGCAGGATGCCTGGACCCTTTTGGCCTCTGGGACATTCATTTTTCCTGGGTGCAGGTTTTCCACAAAGATGGCGTTTCCTCAAGGATGGATCTCCCAAGGACCATCTGGAGTTGGTTGTTGGACTTCTAAAGCAGCTAATAGTTGGGCCTTCCTTTTTTTCCCGGCTTCTTTCCTCTTCCACATCATTTCCTTCCTCATCTGGCCTCAATTTTAGAAGACAGGGGAGGCTCTTTTCATCAGATCTGCAGCAGGGGTATGAGGCTCGAAGGCCAGGTTTTTATAATGTTTGGATTGGGTGGATTGAAATCCAGAGTGGAGTGGATGATGCATGTGTTGTTTAGAACTAATGCTCCCTGAGGAGTGCTATGGCTCAGGCCACTGTATTAAATAAAGAACTCCCAAACCCTCCCACAGAAGGCTGTGCGATTTTCATTAGGGCTTTGCTCTGTGGTAGCCAATTTGTCATAACTTACAGGCTTTACCTAGCTTTGTTCATACTTTCCTGAACATCAAGGGACTTCTTGCCCAAATTCCCTCAAGAGTGTTGTAATCCCAATGGGGATCAGATGGAGAAACAGAAATTGTTTCAGTGGGATAACAGGTGGAGTTTGTCCTATGGGCTCCATCCCCAAATAGAACTGCATTCCTGTCTCCCTGTGTAATCCTTTTGTTTAAAACAATGTTTATATATTTCTAGGTGAGGCCAGAGGAAATAGTTAGCCTCTGAAACTCTTCAGTATATCACTCGGAGTCATCTGAGAATTTGCCCAAGTCTGATTTTACTTGCCTAAAATCATGTAGGGAAAAGAAAACCCATACCTTATCAGGTTATCCAGTTGGCCCTACAACGTCCTGTAAAGGACAAATTCTGTAGGCTGTTGGGAAACATGAATGCAGTGACAGAGAATTTTAAGGACTGTTTGTACTTTCTGCAGTGAAGAAGCAGAAGGCTCTAATTTGGTGGATGGGGCCCCCTTGGTTCTTGGGGCTTCCTTATTTTCTGCATTGAACTTTAGAAAAGGAGATGGGCGTTTTAACAAGGCCGTGATTGCTAGATTGAATTTGCAAATCCTGCAGAAGATGGGGCTGTCTTTTAGTGCCAGAACACTGGAACATATGTTGCTTCTGTCCACTTCCCTGTGGCTGTGGCATTGAATACCTCCTTGTTGGATGGCGTTAAAGTTTTTGCTCCTGAATGCAAGCCATGCTTCTTGACTTCCAAGATTGTATTGTGGTCAGCTTCCTAACAAAAGAAAGTTAGCCTTTTTCTTTTGAATGTTTGTGGGTCAAACTTATCCCCATTCCTCACAATGCAGCCACGGGTGAATCTTGGGGTACTGACATCTTAGCACCCAGGTCTTATTTCCATGGAAATTCCATGCAAAATCTGAGGCACTGGCACTAATATATGGTGCTGGGTAGAAGTTTCCTTGGTTCTTATCTTCCTGGAAGAAAGGTCTCCATCAAGAGGCTCAGTTAGGTTAGGAATGAAGGATTTATTTAGTGATATGGAAGTATGTGCCATCATGGAGTGGGCCATCCCAGGAGAGGAAATGGCCTGCTTCTAGTTTCCTGAGGAGCCTCCACTTGGTTATCCATAGTGGCTTTAATAACACAGATTTCAACCAATGTGTGTAAGAGTTCCTTTGCTCCTGGTTAATGTGTTATTCTAGTGAGTTGTTAGAAGGAGCAAGCCTGGCCCCACCCTTGCTCTCTGTTTCCTGCTCAGATTTCATTTCTTCTCCCTCCACCACTATCCACACCTAGGGAGACGCAGCCAGGGGTAGTCCTTGCCAAGCCAAGCCTGTCCCTTGCCTTCAGACTTTCAGCTTGCAAGGCTGTAAGTTACATGGACCACTTTCCTTCATAAGTAGCGCTGTCAGGTGTTTCTCTAGTGGTGAAAGTCTCATTCATGGCGCCGCTGAGCAATGCTCCTCTGTTTCCTTACCGAGCACTTGAACCATCTCTTAGGTATTTAATACCTTCTCCTCTCTTCTCTCTGATACTCAGCACATTAATTCCACCCTCACTTTTAGAGCCTGTGTGTGTTTCCTGTTTCCGCTCATGAACGTGCTCTGCTCTCTGCACTGATGCTTGAGTCAGAAGTTCTCCTCTCCAAGCCCACCCTTCCCTGGTGCATGGCATCGTGTCCTCCTCCTGAGGGCGCTACAACTTCCTTATCTCCACATCATCATCAGATTCCCTTCTCCAGATGAACATATCCATCTGCATAAGACACTGCGGTCAGTTCTCTGTCCTTAGAAAACAAACAAAACCCTCTCCTGATCCAGTTCCACTCTTGCTGCTTCTCTACTCTCTCTTTCAGTAGAACTTCTTTGTTTGCTGTCTTCAATTTATTTCCTCCTATTCTTTATTTAACTAAATGATGGCTTAGATTTTTGGCTAACCAAGATGTTATTGAGAGCAAAAACAAATACTGTTAATAATTACGGAAGGTTAGTACAAACCTGGACCATGTTCAGCAAGCCAGAAACACTGACATCTTTTAACGATCCACTTCAGTGAGGCTATATCCCCCTTCCTCGCCCCCACTGCTATTGTGCAAGTCAGTAGACATCCAGACATGGCTGAGCACATTCTTGGCCTTCCTCTTATTTGACCTGCCAGTGGCAATTCCATATTGTGTCACTTTTGCCTTTTGGAAACACTCTGCTCACTGAGCTTACAAGAAACGCTACACTCTGTGGTTTCTCTCTTGGTTAGTGAGTCATTGTTTCTCAGTCTCTCTTCTTGGTCTACCCTTCACCTCCCTGTCCTATT